>NC_084798.1:125239462-126600712 GCF_963169125.1 Humulus lupulus
AAAGGAATCATGCCAAGTAGTTTCTTTGAGAAGTGGTAAGGTTCTTGATGAGGGTAATGTTCAAGAAGGTTCAAAGGAGAAAGTTGAGCCAGTGGTACGAGAGGTAGACAAGGAAGAGCAAGCCAAAAAGCAGAGTGGAAGTGAAAAGACTGACACTAAGAAAGATGGCCTTCCAATGTATCAACCTCCCATTCCTTATCCTCAGCGATTTCAGAAGAAGAAATTAGATGAACAGTTTGCAAAGTTTCTAGAAATCTTCAAAAGAATTCACATAAACATTCCATTTGCAGATGCTCTTGAGAAAATGCACAATTAAGTGAAATTCATGAAAGAAGTCATGTCAAAGAAAAGAAGATTAGAAGACTTTGAAACTGTGAAGCTAACAGAAGAATGCAGCGCCATCTTACAGAAAAAGTTGCCTCAAAAGGTGAAAGACCCTGGTAACTTTACTATACCATGCACTATTGGAGGGTCATCCTTTGACAAGGCATTATGTGATCTTGGAGCGAGTATTAATTTGATGCCACTATCAGTTTTTAAGAAGTCGGGGGTAGGAGAGGTGAAGCCCAGAACCATTACTCTTCAATTAGCAGATCGGTCACTTACTTATCCTAGGGGAGTGATTAAAGATGTATTGGTTAAGGTGGACAAATTTATTTTTCCCGCTGATTTTGTGGTATTGGATATGGAGGAGGACCATGAAATTCCCATTATTCTTGGTCGTCCATTTTTGGCTACTGGAAGAGCTCTAATTGATGTACAGGTTGGTCATCTAACACTGAGGGTTAATAATGAAGAGCTTAAATTCAACATATATCAGGCACTAAAGCAGCATGACAACACAAACACCTGTCACCGTGTGGATTCTATCGAGGTAGTAGTTGAAGAGACAATGAGAAACGAATTATGTGCTGATCCTCTACAACATTGTCTTAATTCTAGTATTACTCAATCTGATTTGGTGAAGGTCAATGGTGAGTTTGTGGGTGACGAAGTGTCTGAATTTGTGATGGCCCTTAGTGCTATTCCTAGTGCTAGTGGTATTAATGTTGAAGAAACACATTGTCAAGATAAAGAATGTGAAATTGAGAAGGAAGTGGTGGGTAAGCAAGATTTTGAACAACTCCTAGATCATTTGCGCTATGAGTACCTAGGAGAGAATTTCACTTGCCTGATGATCATTTCATCAAAACTCTCGGAATGTGAAATTGAAAAATTGCTAAGGGTTTTGAGGAAATATACATCTACAATAGGATGGGCAATTTCAAATTTGAAGGGAATAAGCCCAACTGTTTGTATGCACAAGATTCTGTTTGAAGAGAATTACAAGCCCTCTATTGAGCATCAAAGGAGATTGAACCCAGCCATGAAAGAAGTGGTGAGGGTAGTAGTTTTGAAGTTGTTGAATGCTGGGATTATTTATGCTATTTCTGCTAGTAGTTGGGTTAGTCCTGTGCAAGTTGTACCAAAGAAAGGGGGGGGGGGTGATAGTGATCAAGAATGAATCCAATGAATTGATTCCGACACGAATAGTAATGGGGTGGAGAGTTTGTATTGATTACCGGAAGTTGAACAAGGCTACTAGAAAGGATCATTTTCCACTTCCATTTATTGATCAGATGCTTGATTGGTTAGCTAGCTATACACATTATTGCTTCTTAGATGGTTATTCAGGCTATAATCAAATAGCCATCGCCCCCGAAGATTAAGAAAAGACAACTTTCGCATGTCCTTATGACACTTTTGCTTACAGGAGGATGCCTTTTGGACTATGCAATGCACCTGCCACTTTTTAGCGGTGTATGATGGCCATTTTCTCAGATATGGTAGAAGAGATCATGGAGGTATTTATGGATGACTTTTTTGTTTTTGGGTCATCATTTGACCATTCATTGCACAACTTAGCATTGGTCCTTTGTAGATGTGAAGAGAAGAACCTTGTGTCACTTCATGGTTCAAGAGGGAATTATGTTGGGGCATAAAGTTTCAAAGGAAGGTCTTGAAGTAGATCGAGCCAAGATAGCCATTATTAAGAATCTTCCTCCACCGGTGAATGTCAAGGGGATAAGAAGTTTTTTGGGGCATGCAGGATTTTACAGAAGGTTTATCAAAGACTTCTCGAAAATCAGCAAGCCACTATGCAATCTCCTAGAAAAAGATACTGATTTTGTCTTTGATGAAGAGTGTAGGAAGGCATTTGAGTTGATAAAAGAGAAGTTGGTGTCAACCCCTATTATGATAGTACCAGATTGGAGTCAAGCATTCGAGATTATGTGCGATGCTAGTGATTATGCAGTGGGGGTTGTCTTGGGGTAGCGAAGAGAGAAGACTTTCCAAGCAATTTATTATGTGAGCAAGACTCTTAATGATGCTCAATGAAATTACTAAACCACTGAAAAAGAACTATTGGCGGTGGTGTTTGCATGCGATAAATTTAGACCATATCTCTTGTGTTCCAAAGTTATTATATACACAGACCATGCAGCACTCTGTTATTTGTTTACAAAGAAGGATGCCAAGCTTCCTCCTGATTTTAATGCACATCAAAAGAGGAATTGATTCATGACTCTAAATACTACTTCTTTGATGATACATACTTGTTCAAAATGAGTACTGATCGAATGATTCGTTGTTGTGTACCAATGGAAGAGACTCAATCAATAGTAGAGCAGTGTCACTCGGCACCTTATGGTGGGCATTTCGGGCCATCACGTACAACAGCAAAAGTCTTGCGATTCGGTTTTTATTGGCCTTTGATTTTTAAAGATTGCTACACTTTTGTCAAGACTTATGATAGATGTCAACGAGTTTGAAATATCTCGCAAAGAAACGAGATGCCCATGAATGTGATTTTAGATGTGGAATTGTTCGGTGTGTGGGGCATTGACTTCATGGGGCCCTTTCCACCATCTTTCGGGAACTTGTTTATCTTGCTCGTGTTGATTATGTATCAAAGTGGGTCGAAGTGATAGCCATAACTACAAATGATTCCAAGGTAGTTTATTCTTTTCTACAAAAATTTATTTTTAATCATTTTGGAACTCCAAGAGCGATAATAAGTGACGAAGGAACACATTTATGCAACAAAGTTATTAAACCACTCTTGACGATGTATGGTGTTTGACATAAGGTGGCTTTGGCCTATCATCCCCAGTCTAATGGCTAAGCTGAGGTATCAAACCGAGAGATCAAGTCCATCTTGGAGAAAACGGTGAATTTAAATAGAAAGGATTGGTCTCAAAAGCTTGATGACCCTTTATGGGCTTACAGGACAGTGTACAAAACTCCTCTCGATATGTCTCCTTATAGACTAGTATTTGGAAAAGCTTGTCACTTACCAGTAGAATTGGAGCACAATGCATATTGGACAATCAAGAAGCTGAATTTTGATTACCAAGCAGCTAGAGAGAAGAGATTATTGTAGCTAAATGAAATGGAGGAATTTCGGAATGATGCATATGAGAATCCTTGCATTTACAAGGAGAGGACCAAGAAATATCATGATCAAATGATATTAAAGCGAGAGTTTGTGCCCGGACAACAAGTTTTACTTTTCAATTCTCGTTTGAGGGTATTTCCCGGTAAGCTTAAGTCACGATGGTCTGGTCTGTTTTTCATCACCAAAGTTTCTCCTTTTGGTTCTGTGGAATTAAAAAATAATGATGGTTTGCTTTTTCAAGTGTATGGACAAAGGTTGAAACATTATTTCAGTGAAATTAATAAGAAGGTGGAGACGATGTATCTATTGGGGTATTATGCCCTAATTAAAACCCATATTCTTTGTAATCTCATTTTATTATCAATAAAAGAATAGAAATCATTTTTTGACATGGTCCATCACTTTGCTCACATGTTTTATTTTCATGATTATTTGTTTAATATAAACTTCTTTTAAATCCCGAGCATATAGCTAATCACATATATAGTGATGTAATCACAGTGGAATATAAATATGATTATATGTTCAAAATAAGTTAGTCCTAAGATTAGTCAGTGCACAAGATTTACACTGACTTGCCAATCTACGATATGATCTACTTACACATTGTGATGTTATGTTCTTTCCAGACATTAGCAAAGTAGATAAGATCGGATGTATTTGTTACATTGGATTGGACTGATATTGACAGGTGATAGGATAAGTAAACATACCGTTATTATCTATTCTAGACATATCATATAGTTGACCATAGGTCAATTTAATCTCAATTCTGAGTAGATAGTATTCTGACTGATTGTATTATTTGAGTTCATTGACTTGTTCATTACCTCCTTACCCTACAGAATAGCCCATACTTACATCATGGGAACTCGATAGTATAATTGAGTGGGAGTGTTAATCATAGATATGAACATCTATAGCTTCTGATGAAGAAGTGAAATGATGGTTTCCTTTTAGTTTGGTTCAAGGTGCTAAATGTAGAGATCTATTTCAGTAATTAATATTAGTTTACTGAAATATCATTTACAAGGAACTAAGTGTTTTAAGGATAAAATAAAATGAGGGGTAAATCAGTATTTTAGCCCTATCTCATTGTAGACCGTCTATAGAGGATTGAATGAACATTATGGTTGTAGCAATGGATAATTAATAGCGTATCTATATTTGTTATAGAGCATTCTATCTATTCAAGAGTGCAATTCTGAGTATTTAGTGGAGTCACGAGGAATTAATAAGTTAGTAAATTTATTTGTTAGATTTATGATAACTTATTGGAGCTTGATTTCATAGGCCCATGGTCACCACTGTACCTTGGATAAAATCATCTAGATAGTCTCAATTAATTGATTTAATTATCAATTAGAATTATCAAAGTTGACCAGGTCAATTTTTGATAGTTTCACAGAGTTATGTAATTTAGAGAAGAAAAGAAAAACTATTGCAGATTTATTGTAACGACCCAAAGTCCCTAATAAGGCTTAAGGGCCTTGATTAGTGTGCCGGAAGGGCACGAATGGTTTATGTGTTAATTAAATAGTTTAATGCATGATTCTGTGTTAAACATGCCTGTATGATTATATGAACATATGAAATGCATGTGGGCCCCACTTGGTTGCTAGGGGCATATTTGTAATTTTAGCCCGTTGAGGACATAAATGTGATATTTGTATATACTGTGACTAATACCACGTGTGAGTGGTGATATAATTGTGATGCACGACCCTAGACAGTCCTAGGGAGCCGTCTAGCTAGAAAGTTACAACGGGGTCAAATACCCGGCTCGGGAGGAGCTTAGGGGTATTTTGGGAATATTACAAAATGTTCGGGAATTATAGGGTAGTAGTTAGTAATTTAGTAATGGTTTAGACACGTCGGGCAATTTTAAGAATACGTGAGGACTTAACGAGATTTGAGTGAAATGACTAAATTACCCTTGGAGGCACCTAAGGATTTAAATAAGCTCAGGGGTATTTTGGACCTTTTGTATAGAAGGGGATTTTGATCAATAAGGCAGCTGATTCTAGGGGCATGTAGAAGGGAATTAGAAGGAAATAACCAGAAGGAAAACTTTTAGTTTTTCTCTCTTCCTCTCCCAAACGGTTTTCCCTCCCCCTCTCTAAGGTGTTGGTTTTAGAGGATTTCTAAGTAGAAACTCAGGAGTATAAAGGGTTTATCTAGGATCAAAGGTCAGTCTTAATTCAAATCTTGATGAATTCTTGCTGGAAGTATTGAATTAGTGAGCTTAGTTGTGTTTTATTTTGTGGGTCATTGAAATGAAGATTTGGTGAGGTTCAACTTGGGAATCAAGAGAATTAAGTTTGGAATTTGATTGGGAAGCAGCTCAAGGTCGAAATTCAACTTGAGGTAAGGGTTTCATGCATCTCTGAAGTTTAATCTGGTGTTGTTTAAGTTTTTGAAAGGGTGGTTTAAGTTTTTGTGAATTTTGAGCCACTAGGTGATTCTTGGGTTTGATTGTGTGATTGGGTTTGTTGTTGTGATTTCTGAGTTGCTATACTGTTTATTTGGGGTTTTAGGTTGAGCTGGGACTTGGGTGAACCTTGGGGTTGATTTGGAAGAGTTTTGGCTTGAGAAAAATGTTGGGAAAAACCCAGTTTTCTGGGTTCGCGTATGAGCGTCGCAGCCTTGTTCTTTCGTGCCGCGACACTAGGTTGAAGCAGGAGTTGGGGACCATTTTGGGCGCCGCGACCCCCTTAGGGCTGTGCCGCAGGGCTAGGCTAAATTCAGGAAAGGGGAATTTGAGTTTTTAGGGTATTGGCTCAGGGGGCTCGGGGGACGCTTCCGCTACCTTGTGTGGGGAAACAGGAGGTCCCGAGAGCACGGGAGGTCCCGAGAGCACGGGAGGTCCCGAGAGCACGAGATTGGTTCTGGGAGATGATTATGAATTGGTTAGTAATGAGAGTGCAATGTATGTGTGTTGTGACAAGGTTTTTGGTGAGGCTCGGGTTAGAGGACCGCACTCGGGATTTCTGTGCTCAAGAAGCTCGATACATAGGTAAGAAAACTGCACCTGGTTGTGAATTTATAATGGGACTAAGGGTTCCCTGTTTTAAATGCTTTATGAAGGATGGTATTATGCCATGTAAATAATAAATGAATGGCCTAAGAGTGTCAAAGTTTATGTTGGCGCATAGGGCGCGGCTCAGCCATTGGTAGCTGAGGACAACTTATTATTCACTGAGCTCGGTTTAAGCGGACCGGAGTCAGTGGGGTAAAAAGAGGGCGCGACCTAAGGGCGTCGACCCTGATTATCATGTGAATTGATCATTATTATTGATTGAAGAATTTGTTAAGTTGAATAGCTGAGTGTTGGTTTGTTGATTCTCTGGTTATGTCTATGGACAATGTGATTAATGTGGTATGGTAAGTATATGAACATTCTTTAAAGATTATTCAATTTTTATTATTGTTTGTGCTATAACATTATATTTTCTTGTTTGGCCTTGGCTCACGCGTGCTATGTGGTGCAGGTAAAGGCAAGGGAAAGCTTGATCAGCCCTGAATCAGAGAGCTCTGAGGGTAGAATGTACATGATCAGTCGCTCAGCCGCCACGGTTGAGGAAGTACCAGGAGCGGGAGGACCATAGATGTCTGTTTTGCCCTTAGAGTGGCTAGCAGTGGATTGTACTCTGGAAATTTTGTATACTAACTTTCAAACACTGTTTCTTTTAGGATCCCTTGCGTAAAATGTTTAATTATATGAAATGTATATTCTATGACCAAAACCTTTTAACCCTAGTTCATTAGTGATGTCAATGACACATTTTTAACTAAATGACTTGATTAGCGAGTCCCACACTTTTATAAATACACTGTGTAATGGTCTTGGCTACCCAGGGTGTTACATTTATTAATTAAGATAAATTGGTATCTAAATTAATAAATAAGTTTAACTCAAGGTTCAAATTATAAATAATTAATTTGATAAATAATTTAAATAATTATTTAATTAATTAAATCAATAGAAAATAATAACGACCTTGATTTTAAGTCAAATGGGCTTATAATCAAATGAGAAATTTCACGGGCCTAAAGCCCATCATAATTTCGACCTAGGGCTGTTAATTGAATCTTATTTTATTGATTTTTTAATTAAATAGATGACCAAATTGAGTCTATAAAATGAGTGCTTAGAGAGAAGTCAAAACATAAGTTTAATCACTAGTTTTCTGATCGTTTTAGATTCTCTCTAAACAAAAGTCATTTTCTAAGCCTCTTTCTTATTTTCTCTTTTTCTTTCTGTATCTATCTCATGTGTTGAGAATTGCCCACTCTACTCTAGGTGATTCTAAGGATACTTTGGAAGACTGTGAAGAAAATCGAAGATCGGTTCTGTTTCTTGGTTATACTCTGCGACAGAAAGGATATAAGGGTTAGAGAAACTGAAAGAATAACTCATTCATTCCGCTACGTATAATGTATGTATTCTTATCATTATTTCTCTTTGAATTCAATTTTAGAATCATGTTCTAGGTTATCTCATATTAATTTGTTTAATATTAGATCTACATAAAAATAAATAAAGATCATGTATAAGTTTTCCTTACAACTGGCCTCAGAGCCTTTGGTAATCTTTATTTTCATGCACGAACATGTTAAAAAATTGGATTATTTGATGTGTTTGAATAATTTGATGGTTTTCATGTTTTTATGAAACGTATTGATTTTATATCATTATTAGAAATTTTTAGGTTAGTTTGTTGTGTTTTCTATGCTATAAATTTTTATATATGCTTTATTTTGTGTAAAACATGTTAAAAATTAATTAGAAAATGATTTTGGTTTGAAAAATTGCTCAAAAAATTTTTTGGAAATTTTTTCCACTGGCTGCCATGCATGCGCGCTCAGCTCACGCTCGCGTCTCCTCACCCACGCGCGCTCCTCCTTGGCAGCCAGTGCACCCTCGCGCGCGCCCCTTGCAGCCAGGCCATTCGGTGAACAATTCATCCAAAAAAATTTTATACTAAAGAAAATTAAAAATTGTGAAAATTAATTATTTATAATCGAAACAAAAAATATCAGATTTGTTTTTGTATTTAATTTTTTTTTAAATAAGATATTTTTGTTGGTTCAGATTTAAATAATTAGACATTTTCTACAAATATTCAAATTCAAATTTAAAAATAGACTAACAAATTAATTTTAAATATTTTAATATATTAAAATATTAGAATTAAGATATAAGATATTTAAGATATTTTATTTTAAATACTTGATATTTTTATTAAATCTTTATTTGAAAATATAAATATACGTTTATTCTGTAGTTTTGAAATTTGTTAGTTAGATATTTTCATGAATATTTGAATTTGTTTAACTGTTTTAAGATATTTTAGGGTTGTTATAATTATTAATAAATTTTTTAAATGGTTAAAATATTTGCTTATAATATAAACAATACAAGATATTTTTGAAAAACAGTTCAGATATTGATTTTAAAATTTAAAATTGGTTAAATTTTAAAAAATATCAATTTTTTTTTCAAACAATTAATAAAATATTTTTTAATAAATGGGATATAAATTAACTTTGGTTAATTGTTGATAAATCCAATTTAAATTAAATTAATATTTTTCAAATTAACCTAAACCAAGTTGATTGTAGATAAATGAAATCTAAATTAATTTTTGTTAATTGTTGATAAATTTAATTTAAATTGACTTATTTTTTGTAAAAAATTAATTAATTCAAAGTTTTGGATAAATTCTAGAAAATTAATTGTGGTATTTTTGCAAATGAAATAAATTGTGGTATTTTTGCATAAATTCATAGAATTGCTCATATAATCTTAAATTTTTTTTTGAAGAACCATAGTTATTAATTTTCTAAACATAAATAATAAAAATACTATTTTTATAATAATGAGCTTATTTTAAGAATTATATTCGATCTCCACCGTTGGTTTAACACAGTCTATAACTTAATAGGGCCTCGAGGCGCTTTGATTTGTCCCTCTACGGAAGGTGTTCATTAGTTATTTTGTCAATGTTAGATTTCGAAAGATAGATAATTATAGGTTAAATTCTACTAGACTCACCCTTACGGTGATTACTAGGACTAAATTTATGATTATCAAAACTATGGGTCTAGCTCATACAATAAGAGATTTTGTTTTCTTCTTTTGATCGAATAGTAGGTTGTTAATAATGGTATCCATTATTAAATGAGTTTACAACTCTATTTAACTAGTGATATTTTTTACTCCCGCCAACTGGGACAAGGATATCATAGATTAGTTAAAAACCTAAAGAAATAGAGATATGATTGTTTTTTGTATTTTTTCTCATATCTTACATATTTTTGGTATATGCTGTGTTATTTCTAGAAATTTGTGTAAATAGAAGTTTTATTGAGAAAATGTGATTGATTTCTATTTTATTGATAATTTGTAGTTTTAAATTAAGTAGTGTATGTGTCTGCTCTCATCCTTTCTCAACATTCGATGGAGAAACTCACTGGAGAAAACTTCCTTAATTGGAAGCAGAATATCAACATAGAGTTGATTGGTGACAACTCCAAGTTAGTCATCATTGAGGAATTCCCAGAACAAGCACCGTGTCTGCATGTTTGAGATGACACCGTGAATGCTCGAATGGCACCGTGTCCGCACGTTCGTGATCAACTCAACTATGGTTTGTCACAGCTCATGAAAGAGCTTCAAATTTTGGAGCCTATCATGGGTGGACCTAGTTAATGAGGAGAAAATAAGACTATTGTTGTTGCTGCTGATCCAGCTAAGGCTGAAGCTAACCAAGCTTCGTCTTCGAAAGCTGGAAACAAGAGGAAAGGTGGACAAAACAACAATCCCAAGCCTGCAAAGGCTGCAAAGACGAGTGCACAACCAAATGCACAGACGCCTAAGGGGAAGAACAAGAAAAACAAGAAATGTAAAGATAAGTGCTTTCACTGCAAAGAGAAGGAGCATTGGAAATAGGATTGCCTCAAGTTTCTAGCAACGAAAGACAAAGGTAATGATTATAGTTCATTTATCTTAGAAACATGTGTTTTAGAGAATGATAATTCCGTTTGGATTATTGATTCTGGATCTACCAACCATGTTTGCAACTCTTTACAGCTTCTTGAATCGTGGGAGGAAGTTGACAAAGGCGGCTTAGAGCTTAGAGTTGGGAACGGAGCGTTCGTTGCGGTCCAAGCTAGAGGAAGAGCTCGTCTGAAGTTCAGAAATAAATTTTTAATTTTAAATGATGTATTAATTATTTCAGATTTTAGTAGAAATTTAATTTCAGTTTCCATGTTGCAATTAGAACAATTTGTTATGGCTTTCACAAGTTCTAATATATCTATCTCCTTCAATGGATCACAATTGTGTATTGCATGTTTGAAAAACGGGCTTTATATTCTGTGACCTAACGAACCCCTCGCTCTTAACAATGATTTATTCAAAGTAGCTAAACCTAGGACCAATAAACGTCAAAAGACTGATAACGATAATATGATGTATTTATGGCACTTGAGACTAGGTCACATTGGCTATGATAGGATTCAAAGACTTACAAAGAACAAACCTTTGAGGGAACTCACCTTAGGTGTATTACCTGTCTGTGAATCTTGTCTAGAAGGCAAATGGACCAATCGTCCATTCTCTGTAAAGGGTGATAGGGCCAAAGAACCACTTGGACTTGTTCATTCAGATGTTTATGGACCTTTGAATGCACAAGCCAGGGGTGGTTTTTAGTATTTCGTCACTTTCATTGACGATTACTCTAGATACTCATGTCTTTACCTAATGCATAGGAAATTAGAAACATTTTCAAAGTTTCAGGAATTTCTAGCAATGGCTCAGAACCAATTAGGTAAAACGTTAAAGATCTTGCAATCTCATAGGGGTGGAAAATATTTGGATATGCAATTCCAAGATCATTTAACTGAACTTGGGATTTTATCACAACTTACTGCCCTAGGTACTCCGCAACAAAATGGTGTAGCGGAACGCCGGAATAGAACTTTATTGGAAATGGTTAGATGCATGCTCAGTTACTCAACACTACCAACTTCATTTTGGGGACATGCAATTGAAACCACGAATGACATTCTCAATGTCATGCCATCTAAATCAATCCCCAAGACACCTTTAGAATGCTGGAATGGTCGTGAACCTAGTTTACGCCATTATAGAATTTGGGGGTGTCCCGCCCACTTCCTAAGGAAAAAGGAGGGAAAGCTAGAACCGTGAACTGAAGTTTGCATGTTTGTTGGCTATCCTAAAGGTACTTGGGGTGGACTTTTCTATAGTCATTCAGAAAAGAAAGTGTTTACTTCTACGAATGCTACTTTTCTGGAAAATGACTATGTCCAAAACTTCAAACCTCGCAGCAAAGTAGTTTTAGAGGAGATGGTTAAAGATTTGACTCCAACCAATGTTCCATCGTCATCAACGCAAGTTGACGATGAAATTCCCACTCTGCATGTCCAACCGACGAAGTCGATTTAAATGAAGAACCACTATTCCTGAGCAAACAGTCACGGAGCCTCGTCGTAGTGGGAGGGTCTCTAGCGTCTCTCATTCTCTCACACACACTCTCTCTCTTATTGTAATCTTGTAAATCTCGAAAATATACCAAAATTTAAAAAAAAAATATCATCTGAAACAGACATTTGAGTGAAAAAATATGAACCTTCAAAGTTTTCATCAAATTTCAATGCAGAGCATCAAAATTGCATCGATTTTACATAAAAAAAAGTGTGATTTTGGCCAAAAATTAAGTTTTCATGATTGCATCGCAAAAGCATCGAAATATCATCGATTTTGCATTGAAAAACATTGATTTTGCATCGAAAAAGCATTGTTTTAGCTAAAAACAAGTTTTCATGATTGCATTGCAAAAGCATCAAAACACCATCGATTTTGCATCGAAATGCCATCTATTTTGCATCGAAAAAGCATCATTTTGACCAAAAATCAAATTTTCATGATTGCATCGCAAAAAAATCGAAACACCATCGAAATTGCATCGGTTTTGCATCGAAAAAACATCGTTTTGCCCAAAAATTAAGTTTCATGATTGCATCGCAAGAGCATCGAAGCATCATCAATTTTGCATTGAAAAATATTGTTTTGGCCAAAAAAATCAAGTTTTCATAATTGCATCACAAGAGCATCGAAAACGATGTTTTTTCAGTGCACAATTGATGGTGTTTCAATACTCTTGCAATGTAATCATGAAACTTGATTTTTGGCAAAAGCGATACTTTTCGATGCAAAATCGATGGTGATGCTTTTGCGATGCAATTAGGAAAACTTTATTTTTGGCCGAAACGATTATTTTTCGATGCAAAATCAATGGTGTTTCGATGCTCTTGTGATGCAATCATAAAACTTGATTTTTGGCAAAAACGATATTTTTTCGATGCAAAATTAATGATTTTTTGATACAAGATCAATGCAATTTCGATGCTTTTGCGATGCAATCATGAAAATTTGATTTTTGGCCAAAATGATGCTTTTACGATGCAAAATCGATTGTGTTTCAATGCTTTTGCAATGCAATCATGAAAAGTTGTGTTTTTATCCAAAACGATGTTTTTTTGATTCAAAATCAAAGGTGTTTCAATGCTTTAATGCTTTTGCGATGCAATCATGAAAGCTTGATTTTTGGCTAAAACGATGTTTTTTTGATGTAAAATCGATGCTTTTTCTATGAAAAATAAATGGTGTTTCGAAGTTTTTGCGATGCAATTATGAGAACTTAAGTTTTGGCTAAAACGATGCAATTTCAATGCTTTATACTGAAATTTGACGAAAACTTTGGAAATTCATATATTTTCACTCAAATGTCTGTTTTAGATGATTTATTTTTAATTTTAATATTTTTTCGAGATCTACAAGATTAGAATAAGAGAGAGAGAGAGAGAGAGAGAGAGAGAGAGAGAGAGAGAGTGTGAAGTGTGAGAGAACGAGAGACGTTAGAGAGAGTTCAGACTGAGAGAGAGTGAGTGTTTGAATGCTAGATATATTTTTGTCTAAAATATAGTAGATGACACATTAGTAGAATGAATCTTTATGTTGGCATATTAAAAAATTTTCCTATGTTATTATACATAGAACATGAAATTTTCCTTTGCAGATAATTACTAAAATTTGGTAAAATTACACCACCAATAATAAAATCAATAATTATTATTTATAACCCAAAAATGTAGTGTAGTACTAACGAGTACTCTTAAAAAACTCATTGAGAATGCTCCAAACAAATTGAATATACATATGGATAAAAGCTTACATGTCATGAGGCAATTGGTCAACTTGAAAACAAAGCTGATGGAAGCACATTTATGCCCTCATTTTTCTTTTCAGTTATATTATCTGAGCTGTACAGTGAGAAAAGGAAAGGCCACGCTGACTACAATAATATGATTTTTATTTATTATATAAATAATAATAATATGATTATATTTAAACTCCACTCTAGAAAAGTATATGAATGTCTCTACAAGAGAGGGTCCCGTTCTTTTTTAAAATAAAAAACTCCACTTAGAACAAAAAGAAGGCAACCATCCAGAATACACGTGGTGAATTCATTAATAATATGCATACAACATTGCCAGTAATTGACTTAGCAATATGATTTTTTTTTTGCAATTTAATTTAGTTTTAATAATTTTTTTTGTAAAATAATATTTAACAATTAGATAATTGGTCGAAAATTTTTAAATAGCTGATCAAAAAATTCAAATAACTAGTAAATTTTTTTTAGATAATTGGTCGATAAATTTAAACAACTAATCTAACTTTTAGACATAGTTAATTTTGCAAAAAATTATCAAAATTAAATTAGAGTGCAAAGATACTTAAAAGAAGTCATTCTCACTGATTTCTCTTAATTAAAACAATAATATATTTATTAGCACGATTCTTTAAAAAGAAATTGCTGTGAAAATATATGGACTAATTATTACATTTTTATATATTTATTACTTAGTAAAAAAATTTATAGGAAAAATAATATTTTAATTTCTTATGTTTTAGCTATATATAAAATTTAGGAGACTTCTATTGTAGGGACCTTAAAAACGTCCCCACCAGTGCGGTCTTTTTTATTGTTGGACATATTTACATTGAATGGTTATGATTGGTATAAATAGATTAGTAACCGTGTACATGAGCACAACAGATTATTTATTGTCTCCGTACTTTTAAATCTGACTTTAGGGTTTGTTAGAGAGAAAGTGTTTCTTATTTATGTATATTAGACTTGTTTTGAACAAAGAAAGGAGGTGTGTCAATATATCTCTCTTGCTCACTCAAATAGTGACGTGTGATTTCTTGTTTGTACTTTGTAATATTGTGTCATATTCTTAGGTTTTGTTTTTCTTTATTTTCATGAAATTTTTTTCTCTCTTCTTTATAGTGACTACTTTCGTCGACCATGGCTTCCTGTGCAATAGAATAACCATAATTTGTGGTAGCACTTAAAGTCAAATACATATTCCGCTATGGGTATTTGAAACACTGATAGAATTGATTGATTATCTTTTACCTCCCTCAAAATAACATTAAAAAAATACAACAATTAAAGTCACAAGAGCATTCAATCGCGTTTGTAATGTGTCACTGCTAACCATGGTTGTCTGGAGCTGAAATTTAAGGATGTATGAAACAATAAGAAACTATTCATCACCACACAATAACTTCCATAACCTCAAAATTACAGGAAATAAACATCATCCCATAGATACCCATGTACTCTTATCCAAAAATGTCATTCCACGACAACTATAACTACCAACAATTCAATTGGGAAAAAATAAAATATATACCTCAATGAAATAAAACAGATTCAATTGATGATTAACTCAAAAGCTTCCATAATCTCAAACATCACAAGAAATAAACTTCATTCCATAAATACACCATTCTCTCCTTCAGTCTTCTCTCCACATAAGACGAAAATGAACAAAGAAATGAGGTGTAAATGATGACTAAACAAGGAAAATAAAACAATTAAATATCTGACACAAAAATACAATACACGCATGCCCACTGTTATCCCTGTTTTCCACCCGTAACACGTTGCATGACTCAATGGGTCCTCTTAAAGAACTTCGAGCCCATCTAGAGCCCAATGAACGGGGAAGGAAGAAACCCTGATAACCCAAGCACCATCGAGCCCAACAACGTTCGACGGACACGATCACAACGAAGGAACCGGGACTAAGATGCAAGCCCGACTCATCTTCTCGGTCCCGACCTACCTATATCCTCTGGGATGCCAACTGAGGTGGCAGACTAACTAGTCGATGGAGACATACCTTATCAAGAATCCATAGGAGATACTTAGTATCATGATGTCCATCTTGGCAAATGAACCCGAGTCCTGGTGAACGAACCAAGGCTCCGGTAAATGAACTGGGGACATTAGTAAACGAACCCGGACTAGACTTCCAGATAGGGAAAACCTAGCTAGCCCTAATGCTAACCTGTCCCCATGAAATACTGCACTTGGTCTCCTCAACTAACTTGCAGAAGAGGGTACACACAGAACGTACACTATTCCTAAGAAACAGTACTACCACTACTCTGACAGATCATATCCCCAGGATCCCCTTAGAAGCCTACGCGGACCAGTCCGAGCTAACATAAAACGGGCAGTTGTAAGGCTTGGCCACGCCTGAGTCGGCCAAATGGGTCCAAATTAACTACATTTTATTATGTAACATTCTTTGCATTGTGACTCCATTAGCGAGCAAACTGTGATTACATCCTTATTGGGCCCGGATTAGTTCGGCCCAAGCCCACTGCGCTTGACTGCCTATAAATAGGGCCAGTTGTGCACTGTAGCAAGGATCCCATATTTTCTTTTGTAAGCAATTACTCTACTAAAACTTGTAGAAAACTCCATTGTCAAAAGCTCTATAAGGCCTAATACAATTGAATCGTGGACTAAGGCTCATTAATGCCCCAACCACATAAAAACTCTGATTGTTCATCTTTAATTCCTTCTTTTCAGCTCTTGCTTCTTATTATATTTCTAGTTTCCAAAAAACTCGGTAAACATTTTGGTGCTTTCATTGAGAGTTGAAGGAAGCCTAAATCAATCTTGATCATCTGCGAAAATTGTGAACACTAGGCATATTGTGTTTGATCCTACTCACCAGCAACAGAAAGACAATGGAGAACCATTGCCCAACCAACCGTTTCCTCAAGACCAACCCGAGGACATACCTTGTCAGGGGCCTCTGTCCAACAATTCCTAGAGCTTCGGAGACGGGGTGACTACGACGAAGGCTATTACGAGGAAGATGAAGGGGAATATGAGGATCACGAGGCCGAAAACAACGTTGATTCTGCGAGAAGGATATGGATCCTAAGCAGGAGGATCCAGAGGTGGTCCACTTGAGACAACAGGTCCTGGATCAAGAAGCCAGGATAGCTGAACAAAAAGAAGCTACCCGCCAAATGCAAGAGTCCCTCCTAGCTCTTCAGGCCTTTATTGCTGCCCAAGGATTGGCAACCAATCCTTCAGTCATTCCTTCTCCAAGAACGCAGCCGCCTGTCCTGCCTATCAGGACTGGCGTACCAAACGATGCCAGCCCTATTCCTCCTCTGGGACCATTCCCGCATCCTGGAGCCGGCCATCGAATCCTGCTCATGAGAAAGGAAAGGCCAAAATGGGCGATCCTGTTCAAAAAACAAACCCACAGAAGAAAGCTCATCCCATTCCAAGAACTGGGGCTAAGCCAGGGCGACTTCCTAGGAGAGAACGGATGAATCCTATCCCAGGAAGGGATCATTCGAACGATTCGCAGGGGAAGCGTCTGCAGGGTATTAAGCCCCGGAACGTCCCTAGACAGGACGAACGGGAGCGACGATTTTTTTCCAACACATCTGTGAACAAGGATCACGGAGAGCGAAAATGCGGAGAAGAGCCGGAAGCAATCAATTCGATAGGCGATACTTCTCGAGTAGACTTGCGTGACAGCCTCAACGCCCGAAAGGAGAGGGCCCACAATGAAAAGATTCACCCCCGAGGAGGCGACTTGAGGAATAACCTCAATGATATGAGGAACGAGAGTGTCCCCCTAGACGATGGAATGGCCAGACAATTCATGGAACAACTGGCCACTCTTAAAAAAGTCACAGACCGCTTGGTCTGCAAACAAGAAGGTGGAGGTTCCGATTTTGAAGAAGAGGAAAAGGAGCCATGCACCAAGCACATACTGGACGTTGTGCTACTGAAGGGGTTCAAGATGCCGAACCTACCTGCCTATACTGGGAACACGGACCCCAGAGATCACTTGTTCCGCTACAATCACCTGATGACTGTAGCTCGCGTCTACGACAACGGCAACTGTCTATGTTTCTCAATCACTCTGGCTAGACCCGCATATGAGTCGTGGAAAAGACTTAAGGTGAGATCAATCCAGTCTTGGTCCGAATTGCAGTCAACATTCCATAAACAGTTCATTGCTTCCATAAAGCTGGACATGCAAGTTAGTTCGCTGGCTAATGTCAAGCAACATCCCACAGATACCCTTAGGGCTTACATCCCGCGCTTTACAGAGGAAGCCTCAAAACTAAGGTGGATGACGGACAGAACCTGGTGGCTCTCCAATCCGGGATTAGAGCTGGGTCCCCTATCTGGGATGACATGCAGCGCAGCAAGGCGGCCACTCTTGAAGAATTCATCAGGAGGGCCCAAAATTTCATAAATTAGGAGGAGGCCCGAATTCAAGCCTTTGGTTGGCAGCTAGCAACCCAGTCGACCGCCTAAACCTTCCCCGGATAAAGAGGACAATATCTGACAAATATCTATCTGGCACCCCCAGCAGCGTCCGGATCTGCTGGGACCCTTGGGATGCCATTCTTGACCTTGACGGTCTATGGGCCCACCTCAATGAAGTATGCACTGACTCAATCAGCCCTATTTTCTGGGTTCGAAGTGGCACCCACCGGGTATAGTGTCGCTCCGGCGATGCCTAGCCGCCTCAAGCCAGAGGAGCCGAGGAAAACATATACCCCTCACAGGGAAAGAGATCGGGCAAGAGTCAGAACCGATCTGAACCATCAAAGAAAGGAAACTAGGGTTACGAGTCCCAATACACGAAATATACCAACCTGGTGGACACCCAGGAAAATATCTACATGGCAACGTAGTCCACTACCAGAAGCCAACCCCCGTGCTTAAAGGGGGAAAGAATTTGAGGGACAGCAACAAATGGTGTGCCTACCACAAGGACATGGGTCACACGACCGAAGAATGTCGTCAGCTGAAGGAAAAAACAGAGAACCTGATCAAACTAGGACATCTCCATCAATGGGTTAGGATGCCAATAGGGGTTCCGGGACTGCCATCTATGGCCCCAGGTGCACCTGGATTGTACCGACCTCCTCGGGGAGGGTACGCTACAGGTTCGTGAGCACAGGCCCCCAAGGGGGCCCAAATAGTGCAAGCACCTGGGCCTGCAATGCCATATCCTCCCTGAACCGCGCCTCCACAGGTAGATGGCCACATGGCCACCATATCAGGAGGCCCGCATCTGGGAGGGCCATCCCAAAATGATCAAAAAAGGTATCTTAGTGAGCTCGATCATGACCATGAGGTATGCGCCTTGGTCCAAACTCTGGCCCAGCACCCGAAGTTGATGAACCTGCCCATCACAGTCACGAAAGAGGATGCCTTGGACGTTCATTTCCAGCATCATGACCCCTTGGTCATTGATGCCCAAATCGCCAAAAAAGGGTATCTTGAGCGTTGGTGGATGACGGGAGCTCCGTCAACGTACTGTTCAAGCCGTCATTCACAACAATTGGATTGACGGAGGCAGATCTAGCCTCATGCCCAACGCAGATCTACGACTTCAATGGGGATTCATTGCTCCCGATGAGTAAGATCCAACTACCCGTGATGTTGGGGAACGAGGCTCAGGGCTCGTTCAAATATTGCACTTTCGTAGTGGTAGAATGCCCCACTGTGTACAACGTAATTTTTGGTCGACCCGCTTTAGTCGATTTCGGTGCCATCACCTCTATCCACCATCATTGGACGAAGTTTCCATGCAATAATGGAGGAGTGGGAACTGTGCGAGGAGTCAAAAAAGCACCTGAAAGTGCTATCACGTCTCTGCCCAACCAATATACATGGTTCGTGAAGAGCCTCTTGAATAGGAAAACGTTGATCCAATCCCACCACCATAGCTAGCACGGAGGGTGGTCCGGGAGGAGGACGAATTGGATCTGCGGATAGAAGCAGATAAAGTGTTAGAACCCATGGAGGAGGTGGAAGAGGTGTGCATCAATGACAGCGACCCTGTTGACTGATGATTTCGCCAACGATACAGAGTCACCAAAACGATAATGATTTATAGGCTGAATGCAAGAACTAAACAACACAAATATTTATAGTGGTTTGGCCCTAGATATTGGTAATAACCTACTTCCACTTAGTATTTTTATTGATGTATAATGAAACCCGTGATCAGCAAACTAGGGTTCACTAAGTTTCACAAGCTCTAAAAAAGGATACAAAAGTCATGTATAAAAAGCACTAGTTCTTTCTGAATCCCCCCTCCTCCCTTGAATGAATCTCTTGAGTCCTATTTATAGGCTCAAGGATGTACATATGGGCCAATGGGCCTTGTCTACATTTTATTACAAGCATATCTGAATAATAACATAAATCATAATCTGTACACAAAAATAAGGTCAAATATCTTAGAAATATCTAACCTATAACTATATTTGAACTCTGGCGTCGTTACTACGACCGGACCTGGTTGTATATGTCAGCACATCTTCTGCCGTACTGTTCAACATCTTTCTTGAATCCATTGAGCAACTTCTATTCTGGTCGCTGGTCAACCTGAATATAATCACTAAATAGTCACGTGCAACCTATGTGCACAGTGATTTTGCCACGTCAGCAAGTAAGTATTTTTCAGGGTAAACATTTGCCCCCCAAGCAACATTTAATAAACTTACTTGACCAGCAATCCATTTAACATGTCACATCTGTCAGTACTTTTTCGAAAAATCAAGTAATTATGATTTTTACAGTTTCCCATAAATGTTTTGATAGTTATTGTGATTCCCCATACATTGAAACCCTACTACCATCATTACCTTTTATTACTGCCCCGAACAGTATAAATATAACCCCTTTCACCTTTTTCATTCCTTTACCTGAACCTTCTCTCTCTCATCAAGAACATAGAAAAACCTTCAAGAAAATCTAGAGACTTTAGGGCGATTCGAGACGTCTTCGACCAACTTCGAGCCCAACTTTCCTAATTTCTCCTTCAATCCGTACTCCAAGTACGTTTTCAAATCCATCCTCTTATTTTTGTAAAAAATTTCGTGTATTCTGGTTTTGATTCATGAACTTCCGTAACTGGGCATTTGAGAAATATCTTGGGTAATCGGTTTAGGCGATCATACATAGAATAAGTATGCTAAAATAGGGATTTTTATGCAATATAAAATACTAGGCAATGCTTAAAAAGCAATGTGGGGTCTAGGTTCACTGATTTCAGCCCCAAAATCAAAGTGAAAATTCGATTTTGAGTATTGCAGAAAAATTGGGGTTTTCCCGCCTGTTTTCGGAGTTAAAAAGTTTTTTCGAAAAAACTTTTCACATTCACTTTTTGATCTACTTTTTCAATCTTCTCGCATATTTATTATGTTTTTACCAAGATGCGACTGGTCGTATAAAAGCTTAACTTTTATACACGAGCAACATTATCCTTGCTTTTCTCTTTCTTCTATATATTGGTCGTAGATTCTTACTTCCCCTTTGCTCTTCTCAAGTATTCATGCATGATCCCTGGGGAGGTGAGAGACCAATAGATGATGATATTCTCGCTTTGATGTTCGAGGATCAACAACAACCTTCTTTACCTTTTCTTGAGCCTTCGACTTCACACCCAAACCCTATGACCAGTCTTTCACACAATCTGTCACAGAACCAATTGAACATGGGTCGTGCCAAATACATTGTTTGTAGAAAAAAGAAAACCACAAATTCACCTTCCAACCAGCCTGCAACCAATGTTTAGGGTCCTTCGAGTGATCCTCAACCTTTAAACTTTTCACCACCAGATATCCAGCCCAAAGCTCGTTCCCGCGATTGCCCCCGAGCAGAGGTAGATTGGTACATTGCCCCTCCTAGCATCATATCGACCAGGCTGGTGGCAAAATATCCCAAGAAGTACGGACTTCTTGGGATTACTTTATATAAACCTACACTGACCAGAGGGCAAACATGCTCGGAGGCGCCTATAGCGCCTGGTCGAGGTATCACATGAAGTAGGGTCAATCTTGCCCTTGCATGACCTTTTTCGAGGGGTAGAAAATTATTTCGAGGTCGCCCTTTTCCAAATAACACCCAACGGATATAGAGTACTTTCAGCACTCTATATCTTATACAACCACAAAAAATGGCATGTGCCTACCTCGCATGAGATCAACTACCTCTTCAATCTCAAATCCAACCCCAATCATAACAACACGGGGGTCTTCCATTTTTACCACCAGGAGCCTGCTTGCACATTCTTGAGTGACATAACCCACAAGTCCAATGTAGGAAGATACTTCCAAGAATACTTCCTTACTGTAACGACCCAAATTCCCTAATGTGGCTTAATGTCTGGATTAGAGGGTCAGGAGGGCCATAATTGATTTAATATGCAATTATGTGATTATATGCATGATTATGTGAGTTATATTATTATATGATGATAATTGCATGCCTGTGGGCCCACTTCTTATTAGAAGAGCATTTTCGTAATTTTGGCCATTGAGAGCATAATTGTATATTTATGCGCATTTATGTGATATATGGGTTAGACCACATTATTATGCGGATATATTTGAGCTATTTGGCATGATTCGATCTTAGGATGCAAGTTAGTGGTTTTGTCATAACGGGGTCAATTATTGGGATATTGGGTAATGAGAATGATTATTTGATGATATATTGGGAGTTAGTGAGATCAGGAGGAAATTCTGGGAATTTTGACTATTTTACCCCCGGAGGAATTTTTGGGACCCCGAGCATTAGGATTTGCTTGAGGTTACTTAAGCTTGAAGTAACCTGTCAGAAGGAAATTACGTTCAAACACTTTTTTTTTTTTCTCTTTCTCCCATTATCCATTTTTATTGTTCGTTGCATTTTCGAAGGAAACTTGAGTTCTAGGACTCAGATTCTAGCGAGGATCGAGTTATAACAATTCTAAGGAAGATTAGAAGCTTTTTAACTGGAGGATTTAGCAAGAAACGACTCAATCAGAGGTAATCTAAGCTTTAAGTTTTGAGTTTTTGAGTTTCTAAGCTTTGAATTGGATTTTATGTGTTGATGAGTTTTTGAGTTGTTTGAGCCTCAGGTTTTTATGGTTTTGGATCATTGGGATGTTTGGGAACTTTAATTTTTGGATTTGGAGATGTTTGGATAGGTTTTTAAATGAAGAAAATGAAGGTTTTTGGCTGGTTCGTGGTTGGGCTGCGACCTTGTTCTTGGGTGTCGCGGCCCAGGCTTGACGAAGAAGGTGAAGTTAGCTGATGGACAGTTAGGGCCGCGTCGCAAGGTGGCACGCTGCGGCGCTAGGCACAGGCAGAGATGGGTTTGACCTCTGTTTGGAGGCGGACTGTAGTGTGGGGCCGCAGTGCTTAAGGGCATTTTTGGCCAGAATTGTGTTTTATTCGTGGGAACTCAAACCTAAGGCCCCAAGATCATTCCTACTACCCAGTTTAGTAGGATTCGACGTCCCGGAGGCTAGGTCTTGGTCTGGGAACCTTTTATTTATTCATTTTATTGATTGGAGTTTATATTTGGTTATGACTAGGTGACCGCTAAGGGACTTAAGGACCGATCATTCTCAAGGGTCATTCTTTTATTATTTCACGCTCGAACCAGAGGTAAGAAAATTGCACCCAGTATGTGACATGCATGGTGATTGATGAGGCATGTTGAGTGCTCTATATGTGAACATTGATTGCATTGTAAATGCTTAGCAGTCTTGCTTATATGTGAATGGTACTGACTCATTAGTAAGAAATGGCAATGGTGTCAGTATTATTGTGAAGTTGTGACTTATTAGTCAAGTTGGGTAGTAGTAATGAGCACTGGCCGTATGGTATTGGCTTATGAGTCAAGAACGGTATTAGTGTGTTTAACGCAAGCCGAAAAGATTAGATCTAATTTACATAAAGCATAATCAACATAAGCATGAAATGCTTGACCGACCTCAAGTTCGATGAAAACAGAAGCACTTGTCTAGTCTAAAGGCTAGTTACTTAGAACCAGAGCCAAAAGGCTCAGGTGATCGTAATGTCACATGGCTTAGGGTGCGGAGCCCAAGTTCGTGACTCATTAGTCACTTATCTGATTGGGCTGCAAGCCCCAGCATAATTACCAAAATCATTATTGATATTCACTTATCTAATTAGGCTGCAAGCCACAATATGATTATCATAATCATTTATTGATGTTGTATACATGCAGTAATAAGTTTTCTTGCCGAGCCTTGGCTCATGGGTTCTATGTGGTGCAGGTAAAGGGAAAGGAAAGCTCACCCAACCTTGAGTGGAGAGCTTAGGTGGTGATGTGTACATATGCGGCCGCTTGACCACCACGACCAAGGTGTTTCTCAGGGGAACTAGGGATTAACCCTAATTTTGCCGCTTAGGTCGGCGGGTTGTAATTTTTATACTATAATGACCATTTTGGATTGTAAATAACTTGTAAATGTTTTTATGGGCCATGTACAGTTTAATGTTTTATATAAATTATATCCATTCCTTTTGACCGAAATTTTTACCCTGGCCTATTAATGACACCTAGATGCACGTTTATAACCTAATGACTCATTTAGTGAGTTAAGCACTGTTTAAAGTTCACAGTAATGGTCTTGGAGTAACCAGAGCATTACACTTACTACCGACTTGGTCGCCGACAACATGGCCTTCACACGAGGAGGTAAACTTTCAATCTCTGGTCGACCTTTATCTAGTCATTTTTCTTTTGTCTTTCCTTGGCCTTAGTTGTTTTATGCTGCATCTAGGTCCATGGTACCGACTAGACCCTAGTCCAAAAATGGAGATAAGAGCCGCAGCTTTGGCCAACATGACAAATATAGAAAAAAAATGTCAAGGAGCTAGTCACGGAGAGAAATTTAAGGTTGGTCGGCCTTTTAGAACCTCACCAAGAAGTGAGGGAATCCCCGCCATGGAGAGCAATTTAAGGCTGGTCGGTCTTTTAGAACCTCACCAGGAAGTGAGGGAATCCACCGCGGGGAGTGCCACTAGAGAGGGAACTGAATTACAAGACATCCCTGAGCAACAAAAAGATGTGTCACAACCCTAGAGGCGATGAACAACGGGAGTGACCATTCGAGAGCCAACCCCTAACACTCGAGCTGCTAATACCCCTACCCAACTTGGGAGGGGAAAACAAAAACTACCGAAATACACCAGCCCTATACTCGAATCTTCAACTGAGAACGGTATAGATTTCTCACTCCTAGATAATCTGCCCATCCCTTGTCATTTATTTAATAGAGATGGAAACTTTAAATTTATGACCAGTAGTTTTAGCTTGGACTTTTTCGAGGCAGATATTAAGTGTAGCAGTAGTTCTTTAGATAATGTGGTCCTCATATGCCTGTCCTACTAGCCCTCCCAACTAGTAGTAGCTCACTTGACACACCTGGGCCTAGGGGTGGTGGAGAGCTGACACCAGGTGCTCCCCCTACAAAAAGCCTTCTGAGCTTTTAGCCTTCTACCAAGAACATATATGATTTTTTCTTGGGAGACATATTTGGCTCTTAGCTCGCCAATTCTCTGAATTTTACAAATCTGATCACACCATTGCGTTCATTGACCCTTCAATATAGAGCCTACAAAGTCCCGTTCATTTTTGAGAAATATTGAAGATATTTATGAAAATGCCACTGTCGTACAAACTAGGCATCATCATGATCACCAGCCTACACCCTCGCGTGCGCATCTGACCGAGCACCATCCTAGCTTGTAATGTGCCCTCAAGGCTGACATGTTACACCCAGCAGTAATAACCTACTCATGCATGCATACAATTACAGATAAATGACCACCATGTCATAACGGGGGCCCGCTGCCCTAAATAAATAATTGATAAGTCATACTGGGGCCCAGCGCCCTAGGATTTGGGACTAATGAGTCACCCCGAGGGCCTAAGCCCTATCATCTGTATAACCAGCCTTAGAGCTAGCCCAACGTACCTGACGCTTTAATTTTCCACGACCACTGGGTCGGACAAACGTATAATGCGCTACTGGTTAGGCCTAACCATATCGACCAGCGCTTAGTGCGCTATTGTCGCCCTTGACTTATGAGCCAAGGCTTTTCGAACAGATAATGCAAACAAGCATACCTCTTTTAATATATATTTCAAAACAAGGCATTCAAGCATGCTTAATCATAATCATGTTTAATAACCAGATAGTCAGATATTGATACAGATAAGCATACCCTAGACAATGCAAGTATGCATATATATATAGATCATGGTATCTTAAACAATCAAACACAACCACAGTAATAACTATGTTCCATAATAGGGGTGAGCCCTACCTATCAAAACAAGGCAAGCATTCATTAAACAATTATCTAGATGTCGAACATTCAAGCATAACCTAAATCACGTTCATTCCCAGGGGCCAAGCCCTAATAACATATATAAGGTATTCGGTGCAGTTTTCTTACCTCAAGTTCGAGTGCAAAGTATAATAAGAATGACCATCAAGCACGATCCCGGTTCTAAGCCCTTAGCGATAACCTAGTCATAACCATACTATAGGATCCTATCAATAACGAGCAATTAAAGGCTTCCGGACTGAGTCCTAGCCTCCGGAACGTTGAATTCTACTAAACCAGGTAGTAGAATCGATCCTGAGCCCTTAAGTTTGAGTTCCTGTTACTCAAGAACTAAGGTGGCCAAAGTTGCTCAGGCGGGCCGCGACTTGCCCCTAAGGGTCGTGACTTGCCCCTAAGGGTCGCGATGTGCCTCCTAGAACAGAAGGCCCTTTGTCTGGAAATCCAGACACGGGCCGCAACTTGCCCCTAAGAGTCGCAGTGCACCTCCGAGACAGAAATCCCACCTGGTTTTGGGTTCACATGGGTCGCAGCACCCCAAGAATAGGGTCGCGACCCGACCCTACGAACCCATAATTCCCTTGTTTTTCCTAAGCCAAAAACCCACCAAAATTCTCCCAAATAATTCCTAGAACCATAATTTAATCCCCAGAACAACATCAACATACCAACAACAAAACCCCAACTCAACACACTCAAAACTCAACCCAAAACTCAAATTCATAACCTTGAGCCTTAAAGCTCAAGAACAATCAAACCAAACCAAAATTCAGTTTAAAGCAGGGTCTATGGCTTACCTCAACTGTGAATTAAATCCTCCTAGCTGCAGCTAATCCAATCCCAGATTGAAGCCTTCAATTTCAAGTTTGCAGCCTTTAATCCCCTTAGTATCCTCAAGAAATCCACCAAAATTGAGAGAGAGTATTTTGGGAGGGAAAGAGTTGATGAGAGTTTAAGAGTTTTGTATTTTGTGTGGTTTACTTAAGGTTCAAGTAAACATAAGAAAATCCCGAGGCTCGGGATACCAAAAACGTCCCCGAGTGAAAAATTGTCAAAATCCCCTATATTCCCTCCTAATCTCACAAACTTCAAATATATCATCGAATATTTATTCCCGCTACCCGATAACTCGGTAATATACTAGATACCAAAAATACCGCTTGACTCACCCCGAGTTGGGTATTAGGTCCCATTGTGACTTTCCCGCTAACTTGCTCCACAGGATCGTCTCTTGCCGAGTAACCCAAATTGTTAGGGTTTTATGCCCTAATTAAAACTCAATTTCTTTGTAATCTAATTTATTATCAATAAAGAATAGAAATCATTTTTTGACTTGGTCAATCACTTTACTCACATGTTTTATTTTCATGATTATTTGGTTAATATAAACTTCTATTAAATCTCGAGCATATAGCTAATCGTATTTACAGTGACGTAATCACAGTGGAATATAAATATGATTGTATGTTCAAAATAAGTTAGTTCTAAGATTAGTCAGTGCACAAGATTTACACTGCTTGCCAATCTACGATATGATCTACTTACACATTGTAGTGTTGTGTTCTTTCCAGAACATTAGCAAAGTAGATAAGATCAGATGTATTTGTTACATTGGACTGGACCGATATTGACAGTTGATAGGATAAGTAAACATACTGTTATTATCTATTCTAGTCATATCATATAGTTGACCATTGGTCAATTCAATCTCAATTTTGAGTGGTTAGTATTCTAACTGATTGTATTATTTGAGTTCTTTGACTTGTTCTTTACCAGCTTACCCTACGAACTAGCCCATACTTACATCTTGGGAACTCGTTAGTATAATTGAGTGGGAGTGTTAATCATAGATATCGACATCTATAGCTTCTGATAAAGAAGTGAAAGGATGATATCCTTTTAGTTTGGTTGAAGGTGCTAAATGATAGAGATCTCATTTCAGTAATTAAATTAGTTTACTGAAATATCATTTACATGGAACTAAAGGTTATAAGGATAAAATACAACGAGGGGTAAAACAATATTTTAGTCCCATCTCATTGTAGACCATCTATAGAGGATTGAGTGACAATTATGGTTGTAACAATGGATAATTAATAGCGTATCTATATTTGTTATAGAGTGTTCTATGAATTCAAGAGTGCAATTCCAAGTTTTTAGTGGAGTCACGAGGAATTAATAAGTTAGTAAATTTATTTGTTAGATTTATGATAACTTATTGTAGCTTGATTTCATAGGCCCACGGTCCCCACTGTACCTTGGGTAAAATCATCTAGATAGTCTCAATTAATTGATCTAATCATCAATTAGAATTATCAAAGTTGACCAGGTCAATTTTGGATAGTTTCACAAAGTTATGTAATTTTGAGAAGAAAAGAGAAATTATGGCAGATTTATTAATTAAGATAAATTTGTATCTAAATTAATAAATAAGTTTAAATCAAGGTTCAAATTATAAATAATTAATTTGATAAAGGATTTAAATAATTATTTAATTAATTAAATCAACAGAAAATAATATAGGTCTTGATTTTAAGTCCAATGGGCTTATAATCAAACGAGAAATTTCACGGGCCTAAAGCCCATGATAATTTCGACCTAGGGTTGTTAACTGGCTATTATTTTATTGATTTTTTAATTAAATAAATGACCTAAATGAGTCTATAAAAGGAATGTTAAGTGAGAGTTGAAAAATAAGTTGAAACACAAGTTTCTTATAGGTTTTAGATTGTCTCTAAACATAAGTCCTTTCTAAGCCTCAATTTTCCTCTTCTATTCTTCTTCTCTCTGCATCTATCTCATTTGTTGAGAATTGCCCACTCTAGTCTAGGTAATTCTAAGGATACTTTGGAAGGTTGCGAAGAAAATTGAAGATCGGTTCAGTTTCTTGGTAATACTCTGCGACAGAAAGGATACAAGGGTTAGAGAAACTAAAGGAATGACTCATTCATTCCGCTGCATATAATGTAAATATTCTTATCATTATTTCTCTTTGAATTCAATTTTAAAAACGTGGTCTAGGTTATCTCATATTAATTTGTTTAATATTAGATCTACATGAAAATAAATAAAGATCATGTATAAGTTTTCCTTACAACTGGCCTAAGAGCCTTTGGTAATCTTTATTTTCATGCATGAACATGTTAAAAATTGAATTATTTGATGTTTGAATAATTGGATGAATTTTCATGTTTTTATGAAGCATATTGATTTTATGTGATTATTAGCAATTTTAGGTTAGTGAAGTATATTTGGGCACACATATATATGTTTTACTTTTTGTAAAACATGTTAAAAATTAATTAGAAAATGGTTTTGGTTTGAAAAATTGCACAAAAAATTTTCTGAATTTTTTTTGGCCTAGCTGCCCATGTGTGCACGCACCCTGCATGCCCAATACATGCACACCCGTGCGCACCTATGCGCACTGTGCACCCTGTGCGCACACGCATGCGCGTGCGTCAATGTTCATCCCAGAATTTTTTTTTAAATAATAATATGAAATTGATTATTTATAACAAAACAATAAATATCAGATTTATTTTATCATTTAATTTTTTATAAATATAAGATATGTTTGTTAGTTGAGATTTAAATAATTTGATATTTTCTACAAAGATTCTGTACGCCCTGATTTTCCCACGGGCTGATTAGCGAGCTGAGCTACGGCCTAAGCATGATTATCCTGTGGACATCCCCAAAACCGGAGCTGTCATCATAAGATCATACCTCCTTAGCTCGAGGTACCCTGAGGGTTCGCCTCTGGTTACTTCGAGGACTGAGTCCGGGCCCTGAAGGCCGAAGGTCGAGTTAAGTATCCAGCTCGTGGTACGAGCTAGAGTTAGAGGCTATGACCCTTTATAAAGTCAACCACGCAAGGTAAACGTGCATATATTAGACATCACGTGTCTAATATATCCCTGACTTCTCAGACACGTAGCGTGAACGTGCGTATTCAGACACCCACGACTGGGTTGGGCCGTGCGGCCCATTATCTCCTTACCTATTGATTTGACCACACTTATGTGTCAGGTTTAGGAATTAATCATGAATGTCACAGAGTTGACATGATAGGTAAGAAGGTCACGGGATGACCTTCTTACCAACTCCCAGGTGCCTTCTCCTATAAATATGGAGACCTTGGGAGTTAATAGGGGTTGGATTCTTTATTGTAAGGAATACCCTGTAATCAAATATCCAGGATATAGCAATAATACTGACTAGTGGAGTAGAAGGATTTTAACCTTTGAACCACTTAAAAAAATGTACTTTGAGTCACCATTTCATTTCCTAAGATCATATATCTATTTCGGTTCAACATAAGCACTAATCCCTTTCTCTTCTTTTCTTAATTTCCTGTTGGCGAAGAACTGCGTCAACAGTTTGGTGCTTTCATTGAGAGCAAGTCCGATTACTGCTGTCGCAAACATCCAACTATGGTGACTACTCGATCCAGGCACGGTAACGAGACAGAACAACATGATGGGCAGGAGGCTCATCATACTGCCACCCCTGGTGAACAAGTTCCTGTAGCCCAGCAGCGGCCAGGAAAGCAGCCGGCGGGCCAAGATGACACCGGAAGTTCGGCACCCCGGCCACCTAATCCAAACCCGTGTTATTACACGGCGGTGGAGATGGAAAATGCTCAGCTGAGGAGCCAGCTAGCAATAGCTAGCCAACAGATCAAGGATGTGCTGGCCCGACTACCCCCTCTCACAACCGACACTAACGTCGAAGAGAGGCAAGGCGAGGCTCCTAAGTCTCGCCGGGGTAACCGGTCCAGACGTAGCCGCTCAGACAGACTTCCGATAGCCAACTCTACCCCTTCATCACACCATCGAGAGGCAAACTTCAAAGAAGTGCCTAGAGCTAGACAACAGCAGTACAGCTGTTCGGTCAGGACGTCGACTCCTAGCTCCCAACCATCCTCGAGAGCGCCTTGGGGAGCTCGAGGAAATTCCCGAAGGAGATCCGGGGAGGGCTCGCAGCATCAGCCCGTCCCCAACAACCGTCTTGCGCCTCGTCCAGATCGCTAGGCGCAGGACCAGCAGGTCGGCAGGGCCGAAAGGCCCCCACCGAACTTGATCCGTCCAGACGGAACCAGGATCGCATCTCCAGTCAGGCATCCTCCGTCTCCAATCAGATATCCATCTCCTCCTCAGCCCGTTCGAGATATTCCAGCCTACGGAAGTAGCAGGAGAGATCCGCCATCAGCTGGACCTTCTCGGCGTAGCGGGGTGCCAAGGGAAAGCCCAGGTCCTCAGCACCAAAGACGAGCTCCAAGCCTCTCTAGCAGGAGCTACTGGACTGGCAGTCGCTAGAGTGACCTTTCTAGCGGAGACCTGCGTCAGCGCCTAAGTTCGGCACAAAGCCCACAAGCCACTCGGGGAGGCGATCTGCGGGATCGCCTTAACTCTCATAGAGGGGAGCCAGCAGGAGGAGACAGCCATGCTCGCTCAGGGGGGGACCTGTCCGAAGTACGTAACGGAGGGAATGCCCCAAATAACCTATCTCAAGATAGGAGGGGCAATAACCCACCAAATATGTACAATTGATCCAAAGCTGTTGAACAGCCCCGGAATAACGAAGGACATCAGGACCAAACCCTCGAGCGCCTGGCCCAGATGGAGGAGCTGATGAGGAAGCTCCTGTTAGAAAAAGAAAAAGATGAATATGATTCAGGGGACGAGATGGAGCTCTTCGCCCTTAGCATAGCAGCAACGACTTATCCACCTAGTATATGTATGCTGCACCTGTCTAAGTTCAACAGAGATGGAGACCCGTCGGATCACCTAGGGATGTTTAACACCCTGATGATGGCCCACAACATTGGCCCCGAGCTGAGGTGTTTAATCTTTCCTTCCACGTTGACTGGACCAGCCAGGCAGTGGTTCAAGCAAGGTAAAAGACAGTCAATCAGCTCCTGGAAAACTTTCTCAGCTGATTTCAAAAGGGCATTCCGAGCCTCCCAGGTTGCCCGCGTCAAGGCCGACTCTCTTGCTAACGTGAGGCAGCAGCCCGGTGAAACTCTGAAGGCCTACTTGAGCAAATTTGCGAACGTCCTTGCTCAAGCCAGAGACGCGGATGATAGCTCCAAGCTCATGACCATGAGAATTGGAATCCTCGTCGGAGGGGATCTCTGGAAAGACATACAAAGAAAGGGAGTCAGCTCGGTTAACGAATTCCTTAATAGGGCCCAAGAATGGATCAACTTGGAGGAGGCCGAAGCTTCAGCTGCAGAAACCAGCCAGGTCCCTGAGCAGCCCGCTGGAGTGGGGACGGAGGTCGTGGCAGCGACCCAAAATGTCACACAGAACAACCAGCTTGGTGGGGGCAAAAGAAAGGGGAATGGTGAGGGAAGTCAGCACGGCCAAAAGAAGAATAAGTCCGTAGATAAATTTAAGCTCGTCTTCGCGACTTGTATAGAGCTCACCCAGTCTAGGGAGAATATCTTCCTAGCCAACTCTGCTCGAGTCCCCTGGAAGAGGCCGGAGCCATTAAAGCACCACAAGGGGAAGAGAGACACCTCCAAGTTTTTCCGTTTTCATAACGATGTTGGCCACAATACCGACGATTGTAGGCATTTAAAAGATGAGATCGAGACCCTCATCCAAGCCGGCCCCTTGGCTCAATATGCGCGGAATAGAGTCCCAGCAGGTTGACCTGCTCCAGAAGTCCCGGCCAGTCAGCCTGGGTCTCGGATAGATCAGAACGTCCCTCCTCCTGTGGTAGGAGGAGAGATATCCACCATCTCTGGAGGTCCACATATGGCCGGCACTAGCAGGGGCGCCCATAAGAGATACGTGAATGAACTAAAGGCTCATAACGGAGTAAAGTTCGTCCAGGAGCAGCACCTGCCAAAGCAGCAGCAATTGGAGAAGCAACCGATCATTTTTACAGAGGAAGATGCGGGCCATGTCCAGTTCCCTCACAATGACCCTTTGGTCGTGGCGGTTCAGCTCGCCAATCAGAGAGTGAGGAGGGTGCTGATCGACAACAGGAGCTCGGTGAACCTCCTATTCCGATCCACGTTAGAGAAGATGGGTTTGACCGTTGCCGAGCTGAAGGCGACCTCCATGATGTTGTTTGGTTTTTCGGGAGAAGGATCAGTGGCCATAGGGAAGATCGAGCTGGTGATCACCCTGGGAGAAGGACCTCGAACAGTCTCGAAACTCCTCGAGTTCGTGGTCATTAACTGCACCGCTGCGTACAACGCAATTTTGGGACGACCTACGCTCATGGCATTTGAGGCCGTTACTTCCATTCGCCACCTCGCGATGAAATTCCCTACTTCCATGGGAATATGCACTGTCCATGGCGATCAGCTCGCTTCCAGGGAATGCTACAACATTTCCATGAAGGGAAAATCTAAACCCGGGCAGCTGGCAATGTCCATCCAAAGTGGTGAAGAGGAATCTCGGGACCCCTTGGTTGGTCCTGAGATTGAAAAACCTCAAAGCGCCGAAGGGGATAATATCGCCTTAAGTGAGGATATTGACCCCCGAATAGGCGAGGACAGATCCGAGCTCCAGGTTATTGAGGAGCTCGAGGAAGTGCACATCGATCCGCAGAACCCTTTGTGGAAGGTCAAGCTCGAGAAAAATCTCTGTAGCGCGAGGAAGGCGGAGATGACCGAGGCTCTGCGGAATAACCTGGACATATTTGCATGGTCACACGAAGATATGGTGGGAATCAGCCCGAGTGTCATCATGCACACACTTCATTTGGATAAAAGAATTCCTGCCAAGTCCCAGAAGCAAAGACGTTTAGGAACAACCCGGCCTGAAGCCCTAGAAGAAGAAGTGGCCCGGCTCAAGAAATGCGGATTTATCCGTGAGGCCAAGTTTCCGATCTGGGTCGCCAACCCCGTGCTAGTTCCAAAGCCTAACGGGAAGTGGCAGACCTGCATCGACTTCTCCAACCTGAATAAAGCCTGCCCCAAGGATTGCTTTCCATTGCCAAGGATTGACCAATTGGTAGATGCCACGATGGGACACGAGCTCATGTCATTTATGGACGCGTACTCAGGCTACAATCAGATCGCCATGAATTCGGTGGACCAGGAGCACACCAGCTTCATGACCCTGACTAACGTTTATTATTACAAGGTCATGCCGTTCGGGCTGAAGAAAGCCGGAGCTACATATCAAATGTTGGTGAATAGAATGTTCGCAGACCAGATCAGAAAAAACATGGAAGTGTACGTCGATGACATGCTAGTCAAGTCAAAGACTACCGATAACCATGTTTCCAACCTGGAAGAATGTTTTAAGATACTACGAGAGTATGGCATGAGGCTTAATCCATAGAAGTGCACTTTTGGAGTTGCATCAGGGAAGTTCCTGGGGTTCATTGTCAATTCCCGAGGAATCGAGGCAATCCTCGACAAGATCAGATCATTGCTCGAGCTTCCCTCACCCAGGTCGCACAAGGATGTCCAAGGCCTGACAGGAAGGGTGGCAGCCCTCAACCGGTTTATTTTGAAATCCACTGATAAATGCTTGCCATTCTACAACCTGCTCCGAGGAAACAAGAAGTTTGAATGGACAGAAGAGTGCGAAAGCGCATTCCTCGACCTGAAGGCACATTTGGCTGAGCCGCCCGTACTATCCAAACCAAAAGCAGGAGAGCCTCTTTTTCTCTACCTGGCTGTCACTGAGGATGCAGCCAGTGCCGTATTGGTCCGGGAAGAAGACCGAGTTTAGAGACCAGTCTACTACATCAGCAAGAGACTTCTCAGGGCTGAATCCCGGTACCCGTTGATGGAGAAATTGGCATTCTGCCTTGTAACGGCCTCGCAAAAGCTCAGGCCGTACTTCCAGTCCCACTCAATACACGTCATGACCGATCAGCCTTTAAGGTAGGTTTTGCAAAAACCTGAAGCATCAGGACATTTATTAAAGTTGGCAATCGAGCTCACCCAGTTTGAGATTCTGTACACTCCGCGGACTGCTATAAAAAGTCAGGCCCTGACCGATTTTATGGCAGAATGCACGGGATTCTAGGAGGATCCCGCAGAAGACTCAGCTCAAGTCACCTCACCCCAGGCGTCGTGGAGAATCTTTGCGGATGGTTCATCCAACGAGAACGGCTCCGGAGCTGGAATTATTTTGATATCCCCGAGGGACATAGATTCCATTCGGCATTGAGATTCGGATTCAAGGCCTCCAACAACGAGGCCGAATACGAAGCTTTGCTGGCCGGGCTGAGGATAGCCCAGGAGCTGAAGGCGAGCTCCGTCCAGTGCTTCAGTGACTCCCAGCTCGTGGTAAACCAGGTTCTGGGCGAATATCAAGCACGTGGACCCAAGATGGCTGCCTATCTGGCAAAGGTAAAAGGTGAGCTGTCCGCGTTTAGGCGAGGCTCGATCGAACAGATACCTCGGGAGCAAAACGCTAACGCAGATGCTCTTGCCAAGCTCGCCACCTCTGGGCAGACGGAGACCTTGGGGTTAGTGCCAATATAATTTTTGGAGAAACCAAGTATAGAGGAAGTCAGGACGGAGGTCGAGATGATCGATGCCGGGCCGATCTGGATGACCCCCATCCTTGAGTATCTCATCGAGGGAAAGCTGCCTGAAGGACGTAATGATGCACGACGAGTCCTGTATCAAGCTCCCAGGTATACGATGGTAGATGGAGTGTTATACCGACGTGGGCATTTCCTACCTCTCCTGCGATGCGTTCTTCCAGGCGAAGCAAAGGCCATTCTGCATTAGGTGCATGAGGGTTTCTGCGGAGACCACACTGGGGGGCAGAGCTTGGCCTTAAAGGTCCTGAGGCAAGGATATTACTGGCCAACTCTGTCCAAAGACTCGATTTCATACGTGAAGAAGTGCGACAAGTGCCAGTGATTCGCCGTAGTTGCTCGAGCTCCTCCAATCGAGCTGAAGATGATCTCGTCCCCATGGCCATTCGCAGTTTGGGGGATCGACTTGGTGGGCGCCCTCCCTACTGGAAAAGGCGGGGTCCGTTACGCTGTGGTAGCCATCGACTACTTTACGAAGTGGGCTGAGGCAGGACCTTTGGTGATGATAACATCCAAAAAAGTGCTTGACTTCGTGGTTAAAAGCATTGTCTGTCGCTTCGGCCTGCCCAAGAAGATCGTTTCTGATAATGGCACTCAGTTCGACAGCGACCTGTTCACCGAGTTTTGTGAAAGGTACGGAATTGTGAAAAGTTTCTCCTCCGTGGCCTATCCTCAGGCGAATGGCCAGGTCGAAGCTGTCAACAAGACTCTAAAGGCGAGCCTCAAAAAGAGATTAGATGAAGCGAAGGGGGTCTGGCCAGAACAGCTCCCCCAGGTCCTATGGGCATACTAGACCTCGCATCGGACTCCTACAGGTCATACTCCTTTTTCCCTAACCTTTGGGAGTGAGGCAGTCCTCCCCGTGGAAATTAAGGTGCTTTCACATAGGGTCCATTCTTATGACCAGGACCGCAACCACGAGCTACTGTGCAATTCCCTTGACCTAGTTGATGAAAGGTGAGAAGATTCGCAACTCCAGCTCGCCCATTATCAGCAAAAGATCACTCGCTATTTCAACTCCAAAGTCAAAAAGCGCGCCTTTAGCATTGGCGACCTGGTCCTAAGGAGAATCTTCTTAGCCGGTAAGGACCCCAAAGATGGAGTCTTGGGACCGAACTGGGAGGGGCCATATCAGGTCATCGAAGTCATTAAAGAGGGAACTTACAAGTTAGCTCAGCTTGATGGAGGGGTAGTCCCGCGGACTTGGAATGCCATCCATTTAAAGAAATATTATCAATGATTCCCTTGTAAGGCCGGAAAGGCCATTTTTCATGTATTAAGCAATGAGAATTAACTCTTCGTTCATATTTGTACATGTTTTTCAAGTGTAATCTAAAGTAACCACAAAAGACCCTTTCCTAGTTACTTGGGGGGCATATGGTACCTGGATATAACCGGGTCGCCTTAATGACTTAGAAGTTGATTCATATCGATTGACCGTTGTTTTTGTTAAAAAACGCGAGATATTGATAAGGATTAACGCTAACTAAGTCCTATCCTGGATATAACCAGGTCATAAAACTTAGAAGTTGATTTAAATCTATTGATCGTTGTTCTTCCTAAAGAGCTCGAGATATGGATAAAAGTTAACACGAACTAAGTTTTCAAATTAAGTTCCTAGATATAACCAGGTCATAAAACTTAGAAGTTGATTTAAATCTATTGATCGTTGTTCTTCCTAAAGAGCTCGAGATATGGATAAAAGTTAACACGAACTAAGTTTTCAAATTAAGTTCCTGGATATAACCGGGTCATAAAACTTAGAAGTTGATTTAAATCTATTGATCGTTGTTCTTCCTAAAGAGCTCGAGATATGGATAAAAGTTAACACGAACTAAGTTTTCAAATTAAGTTCCTGGATATAACCGGGTCATAAAACTTAGAAGTTGATTTAAATCTGTTGATCGTTGTTCTTCCTAAAGAGCTCGAGATATGGATAAAAGTTAACACGAACTAAGTTTTCAAATTAAGTTCCTGGATATAACCAGGTCATAAAACTTAGAAGTTAATTTAAATCTGTTGATCGTTGTTCTTCCTAAAGAAGCTCGAGATATGGATAAAGATTAACGCGAACTAAGTTTTTCAAAAATTGTAACCAAAATGCGTAGGGGCAAAAGAAAGAATCAATTAAACATAAAATTAAGTTAAATTGCCTCGAGGTGGCACCTCATGCATAGGTTACACAAAAAAAAAGGAGTTAAAAATGTTGAAAGAAAGGGCATGAGAGAAGAAGGCCCTAAGCTCCGCCAGGTGGCCCCTTGGAGGTCACCGTCTTGCCCTGCTCAGCTGCGCCGGAGCCTTCCCCGACCTCGGAGGGCGCCTCTTTATCAAGGCGAGCTTGGAACTTCACCAGCAAGCGGTCCCAGAGGTTCGCTGACAGGAAAGAGAAGTCAGCGTCTGGATTGTAGGCCCAGCAATGGTAGAACAGGTCTTCCAAGGCCTTTTTTGAAGTTGTCCGCTCGGCCTCCAGGGCGGCCTTGGCCTCAGCCTTCGCGACATCTAGGTCTGTCTGCGCGGTGGCAAAGGTGGTCTCGAGCTCTTGAACCCTTGGGCGAGTTTTTTCCATCTCGGCCTGCGAGGCCGCCAAGGCATCCTTAGCCGCCTGCAGAGAAGTCTGGTGCTCGCTCCTCATATCCTCGAGCTGAGTTTTGGTCCTGGTGATGCTCTGATGAAGGGCAACGGCGCCCTGCGAAGGCGGAAAGGCAATAGCCTTAAAAAAAAAAAAGAGAAGAAAGAAAAAACAGGGAAAAGTGTAATAATAAAAAGCCATAAAAGGATAAAGTCAGCTTACCGTTAGGGTCATGCCCAGTGAAGACTCCAGCACGCCCACCGGGCTCATTGTCTCGATGGCCCGGAGCTCCTTCTCGTTGAACTTGTATATGTGGCTGACGGCATAGTTCGCCGAGTCATACACCGTTCCCCGGAAGGCCTCTGGGATCTTCTCCAGGTCTTGGGGATTGACTGGGATGCGTACCTCAGAGGGTTCGATCGCCGAAGCCCCGGGCACCGCCCCTGCATCCTGGACGGGGGATGGAGCTCGTGGAGGAGGTGGGGGCATGTTGCTTCCCCCTGCAGCAGGAGGAACCGCTCCCGCGGCCTGGGCAGCCGGGGGTTGCTCCTTCTCCTTTGTAGGAGACTTGGTGGGGGTCCCGACGGCGTGCTTGGATGTCCGGAGCCTCTTCATTCTCGACCCAGCGGCCCCAGCTGAGGGGTTCCCCCCGGCGTACGCACCTCGCAGGCTCTCTTCGGGCTAAGACATCTCTTCTGTCAAAACAAAGACATGGTTAGTACAAGAGTTAGCAATCATACAGAAACTAAAACAAAGGGGGAAAAGGAGAAATTAAAGTATATGTATACTAGAGGGAATCCTACCCCCCGGACTAGAAGAAGAATCTAAGTCAATTACTTCCCGAGCTGGTGCAAGTTCTGGGTCCGAGGCTGATTCAGGGCTAGAATCTTCTACATATTGCCTAAGCCCCGGAGCTACGGCACCCCTCTGGAGTGATGGCCATGACCGATGGTTGGTCCCATACTACTCGAAGAGGATCGACCTAAAGGCTAGGGTGTTATCTACTACTACGGTACCCCTAGGCCGGCTATCTTGGTAGTCCAACACAAGCCGGTCAACACAGTGGAGCAGGGTGGTGTCCAGGTCCGGATCACTTCGGTGACGATGGACGAGCTACCTAGGATTGAACCTAGCCAGCCGGGGGTCTGCTGTGGCCCTATCTAAACTCCTAAACAAGTAAGGGTTACGTTGGCCAGAAGGACCCGTGGCTGCTCCGGACAGGATCCGCTCCTCGCCCGATGTCTGGGCGACCTCCAACGCCCACTTCTTGTTTCTCACGAGGGGAACCTCGTCCTCCTCATCTTCATTTCCCGTGACCTCCTCCACAATGATGGGCCTGGTATCGCGGGCTGGGGGAAGCCCCCGGGGCCTCCTTAGGTTCAGGGTCTGATTTGGAAAAATCAGCTTGTAGGCCACCGTTGTCTCGTCTGTCACGAGCACGCGGTAATCCTTCTCGCTGGGGGGCAAGCCCGCCAGTCTCTCGTACTGGGCCCCGAGGGTCACATATTTCTCTGTCCTCACGAAGATAGCTGCAAGATTAATCTAAGTCAGAAAAGGATACAGGAGGAGCTAAACGATACTTAACTTACGAGCTAAGGATGGAAGCACTTACGAGGGCGATTGAAGTAGTGGAGCTCACAGTTTCTTAACCCCGTCGACATGAAGAATTGATCTTTAAAGTCATTGGGGTGGCTGGGCAGCTCGATGACCGCAGTTGTGTTGGGGAATCGGGTTAAATAGTAAAACCCGTCGCCTCGCCCCCGCTGATCCGGGCTGGCCTTAAGGTAGAAAAAGTACAAAATATCCGCAGGAGTGGGGACCTCCCACTCGTGCTTCAAGAATAAATATCTCAACCTCGCCAACAATCGATAAGAGTTGGGGGGGAGCTAGAAGGGGGCCAACTTCACATAATTTAGGAAGTCAGCAAAATACTGGTCCAGCGGGAGGAAGGCCCCCGCCTTGAAATGCTCGCCGCTCCAGGCCGCGAATTCCTCGTCGAGCGGCGCGCAGCTCCGCTCGCCTTCCGCGGGAGGTCGGGCAATCACTGATGCTCTCCCCAGCCCGATGTTGTGGGAGAGGAATAGATTGTTGATCTTCGTCTGGTCGGTAATCTTTGAGATGATCCTCTCCGCCTCAAAGAATGCATCAGGAGCCACCTCAAGCTCCTGCTCCACTGCCGGCCCAAAATTGGGGATCGGGGATTCCGGCATCACCGCCTTTCCTTTGTCTTGCTGGGAGGCCGAGCTGCCGACGGTCTTCTTTGGAGCGTTCCTTTTCAGTGCCATCTGGTCGCCTAGCGAACAAAAGAAAAGATTTCAGAAAAGGCGACCTAAGCATAAGGAAGAGTCAAAAGGAGTGTTCTTTGCACGAGCTGAGATAAGCCTAGCCTGTGGAGAGTGAGACCACGCGGTTCGATGAACACGCGTCTGTGCTCCCAACAGATCCCCGATTACTCGGAATTCGTGTGTCAGGAGGGTCAGGAGAGAATTTGCCTTGGAGGGAAAGTTTCAGTAGGCAAAGAGGGCAAAACCGCCTGTGAAGTGTGACCCCTAAGCTACCCGGTTTTGCACCCAAAATTCCAAAACTCCTACCCAGAAATTTTCCCCAGAAAATGCATCCTGTAAACCATACTCCTAAACGATTTCCTATAACAAAAATACCCTAACCTAAAAGGCTTTCGTCCTTCATGCCCACAAAAACCAGTAAACCCTTGCATGTGGCTATAGTAAATATTTACCTAGACTACAATAAAAAATATTTTCAAAACATGCATAGTCAGGGGACTTACAAAGTGTTTGGTCGGGAAGTGGATGAAGGTGTCGCCTAGGTGGGAGCTTCGTCGGAGTATTTGTTTCCAAAGCTTTGAAGGATTCCTTATGCCTGAGCTTCTTGAACGCTGAAAATGGCAGTCGGAAAGAAGAGGGTTTTTCTTCTGAGATGAAGAGAGAAGAAGGAGAGAGTTTCTGAGAAATTTCAAATGAAAGGGTGGCCCATGCGTAGGGTGGCCACCCCTTTTATATACGCGAAGGGTCACGTAAAAAGGGCCGTTGGATGGCCTTGATGTGGGATCCAAGGCCCTCCACTCGAAATATGAAACGACGGCTGGGCGTAAGCTAGGCCATTAAATGCGGTTCTCAGAAGACGTACCGTCACCAACCATGATGTTCCACGTATCAGGCGCCTGCGTAGAATGTGGAATGTGAAGAGTTCATGGGGAAGCCTAAAAGCCCCTACTGTGGCCTTATACGACGTCATATGCCACGAGCAGGACCTTGGGGGGCAGATGTACGCCCTGATTTTCCCACGGGCTGATTAGCGAGTTGAGCTACGGCCTAAGCATGATTATCCCGTGGACATCCCCAAAATCGGAGCTGTCATCATAAGATCATACCTCCTTCGCTCGAGGTACCCTGAGGGTTCGCCTCTGGTTACTTCGAGGACTGAGTCCGGGCCCTGAAGGCCGAAGGTCGAGTTAAGTATCCAGCACGTGGCACGAGCTAGAGTTGGAGGCTATGACCCTTTATAAAGTCTACCACGCAAGGTAAACGTGCATATATCAAACATCACGTGTCTGATATATCCCTGACTTCTCGGACACGTAGCGTGAACGTGCGTATTCAGACACCCACGACTGGGTTGGGCCGTGCGGCCCATTATCTCCTTACCTATTGATTTAACCACACTTATGTGTCAGGTTTAAGAATTAATCATGAATGTCACAGAGTTGACATGATAGGTAAGAAGGTCACGGGATGACCTTCTTACCAACTCCCAGGTGCATTCTCCTATAAATATGGAGACCTTGAGAGTTAATAGGGGTTGGATTCTTTATTGTAAGGAATACCCTGTAATCAAATATCCAGGATATAACAATAATACTGACTAGTGGAGTAGAAGGATTTTAACCTTTGAACCACTTAAAAAAACGTATTTTGAGTCACCATTTCATTTCCTAAGATCATATATCTATTTCGGTTCAACATAATCACTAATCCCTTTCTCTTCTTTTCTTAATTTCCTGTTGGCGAAGAACCGCGTCAACAGATTCAAGTTCAAATTTAAAAATAGACTAACAACTTAATTTTAAATCTTTTAAAATATTGAAATATTAGAATTAACATATCAGATATTTAAGATATTTTCTTTTAAATACTTGATATTTTTTATTAAATTTTTATTTGAAAATATAAATATTTATTTATTCTTTAGTTTTTAATATGTAAATTATTTGAAATTTGAAATTTGTTAGTTAGATATTTTTATGGAAATTTGAATTTGTTTAAATATTTTAAGATATTTTAGTGTTGTTATAACTATTAATATTTTATTTTTTTAAATGGTTAAAATATTAGCTTATAGTTGTAACAACACAAGATATTTTTTGAAAAACAGTTAAGATATTGATTTTTAAAATTTAAAATTGGTTAAATTTTGAAAAATATCATTTTTTTCAACTAATTAATAAAATATTTTTTAATAAATGAGATTTAAATTAACTTTGGTTAATTGTTGATAAATCCTATTTAAATTAAATTAATATGTTTTTTTGTGTCAAATTAACCTAAAATCAAGTTGATTGTTGATAAATGAAATTTAAATTAACTTTTGTTAATTGTTGATAAATTTCATTTAAATTGACTTATTTTTGTAAAAAATTAATTAATTCGAATTTTTTGACAAATGCTAGATTATTAATTGTGATATTTTTGCAAATGAAATAAATTGTGGTATTTTTGCATAAATTCATAGAATTGCTCGTATAGTAACATGATTAGGCTCATCCAATTATAACATGTCTATTTGCACTATATGTCATATTTTTGCAATTGGACTTAGATGCATATAGTTGCCCATATGTTTGTTAGATATATCGATTTTGCCAAATAAAATATTCATAAAATGATAGGTTTTATTTGGGCCCAATAGAAAATGTAAAGTTTAAATTCCTCTCTTGTGGGTGATTCAACTTGTGAAGGCCCATTTGATTTGCATGACTATAGTGGGCCTAATCAATTAATAAAAATAAATAAAACGAATGTTTAAATTCTTGTCTTTTGGACCTTGTATGGAAGTATGGGGGCCATTGTAGTGGGAACGACATACTAGACCCAGTCCTCCTCCATACAAGCCCAATTGTTAAGGCTCATTTACCTAAGTTAGACTTAATTGTATATGATCATTATATTAGTTAAACCTAAATATTGATTAGCAACAAATTAATTTTTAATTAATTGAATTTGTTTCAATGTGACACTTTAGAATTAACAGGAAATTATAAGACGTTGGTTTTAATTTTTTCTTTCTTTCAATTTTTGGTAAACCATAGTCATTAATTTTCTAAAAATAAATAATAAAAATACTATTTTAATTTTATAATGAGCTTATTTGAAGAATTATATTCGATCTCCACCGTTGGTTTAACAAAGTCAATAGCTTAATGGGGCCTTGAGACGCTTTGATTCGTCCCCCTACGGAGGGTGTTCATTAGTTATTTTGACAAGGTTAAATTTCAAAAGATAGATAATTATAGGTCAAATTCTACTAGACTCACCCCTACGATAACTACTAGGACTAAATCTATTGATTATCGAAACCGTGTGTCTAGCTTATAAAATAAGAGATTTTTCTTTCTTATTTTGATCGAATAGTAGGTTGTTATTAATGGTGTCCATTATTAAATAAGTTTACAACTTTATTTAACTAGTGGTATTTTTTGACTCTCGCTAACCGGGACAATGATATCATAGATTAGTTAAAAACCTAAAGAAATAGAGATATGATTATTTTGGTATTTTTTTCTCATATCATACATATTTTTTATATATATGTTGTGTTATTTCTTGAAATTTGTGTGACTAGGAGTTTTATTGAGCAAATGTGATTAATTTATATTTTATTGATAATTTTTAGTATTATTATGGTTGTGTCTACTCCCACCCTTTCTCAACTTTCGATGGAGAAACTCACTGGAGAAAACTTACTTAAATAGAAGCAAAACATCAATATTGTGTTGATTGGTGACAACTCCAAGTTCGTCATGACTGAGGAATCCCCAGAATATCCAGCTGAAGGAGCTACCAAATCTGTGAGGGACAAGTATGAGCGTTGACAGACAGCTAACAATAAGGTGTGGTACTACATGTTGACTAGTATGGTTGACACTCTCAAGACAAAGCTGGAGAATGTCGAGATGACCTACGAAATCAGGGGTCATCTCCAATACATGTTTGGTGCCAAGTCAGCGCAGACTCGTTTTGAGGCCACCAAGAAATATGCCAATGCTCGGATGGAACTATCTCAACATGTCCACGACCATTTGATCAAAATGAAAAACTACTTTCAGGAAGTTGAACTGCATGGAGCAACAATAGATGAGGAAACTCAAGTTGGCATAATCCTCAACAGTCTCTCTTTAGCTTTCCTGCCATCCACCACCAACTTTGTGTTGAGTAAACTCAATTTTGGCCTGATGCAGCTCATGAACGAGCTTCAGACTTTTGAGTCTATCATGGGTGGACCAAGTAAGGGAGGAGAAAAGAAGACAACTACTACCACTACTGTTGATCCAGCTAAGGCTGAAGCTAACCAAGCTTCGTCTTTGAAAGCTGGAAACAAGAGGAAAGGTGGACAAAACAACATCCCAAGCTTGCAAAGGCTGCAAAGACGAGTGCACAGATGCCTAAGGGGAAGAACAAGAAAAACAAGAAAGGTAAAGATAAGTGCTTTCATTGCAAATAGAAGGGGCATTGGAAACAGGATTGCCCCAAGTTTCTAGCAGTGAAAAACAAAGGTAATGATTATAATTCATTTATCTTGGAAACATGTGTTTTAGAGAATGATAAATCCGTTTGGATTATTGATTATGAATCTACCAACCATGTTTGCAACTCTTTACAACTTCTTTAATCGTGGAAGGAAGTGGACGAAGGCGGCTTAAAGCTTAGATTTGGGAACGGGGCGTTCGTTGCGGTCCAAGCTAGAGGAAGAGCTCGTCTGGAGTTTGGAAATAAATACTTAATTTTAAATGATGTATTTTTTTATTCCGAATTTTAGTGGAAATTTAATTTCAATTTCCATGTTGCAATTAGAACAATTTGTTATGACTTTCACAAGTTCTAATATATCTATTTCTTTCAATGGATCACAATTGTATATTGCATGTTTGGAAAATGGGCTTTATATTCTGCGACCTCATGAACCCCTCACTCTTAACAATTATTTATTCAAAGTAGCTAAATCTAGGACCAATAAACGTCAAAAGACTGATAACGATAATATGACGTATTTATGGCACTTGAGACTAGGCCACTTTGGCTATGATAGGATTCAAAGACTTACAAAGGACGGGCCTTTGAGGGAAATCACCTTAGGTGAATTACCTATCTGTGAATCTTGTCTAGAAGGCAAACTGACCAAGCGTCCATTCTCTACAAAGGGTGATAATACCAAAGAACCACTTGGACTTGTGCATTCAAATGTTTGTGGACCTTTGAATGTACAAGCCATGGGTGGTTTTGAGTATTTCGTCACTTTCATTGAAGATTACTCTAGATACTCATGTATTTACCTAATGCATAGGAAATCATAAACATTTTCGAAGTTTCAGGAATTCCCAGTGATGGCTCAGAACCAATTAGGTAAAATGTTAAAGATCTTGCGATCAGATAGGGGTGGAGAATATTTGGATATGCAGTTTCAAGATCATTTAACTGAACTTGGGATTTTATCACAACTTACTGCCCCAGTTACTTCGCAACAAAATGGTGTAGCAGAACACCGGAATAGAACTTTATTGGAAATGGTTGGATGCATGCTTAGTTACTCTACTCTACCAACTTTGTTATGGGGACATGCAATTGAAATCGCGAACGATATTCTCAATGTCGTGCCATCTAAATCAATCCCCAAAACACCTTTAGAACACTTGAATGGTCATGAACGTAGTTAACACCATTATAGAATCTGGGGGTGTCCCGCCCATGCCCTGAGGAAAAAGGAAGGAAAGCTAGAACCACGAACTGATGTTTGCATGTCTGTTGGCTATCCTAAAGGTACTCGGGGTGAAGTTTTCTATAGTCATTTAGAAAAGAAAGTGTTTACTTCTACGAATGCTACTTTTTTGGAAAATGACTATGTCCAAAACTTCAAACCACGGAACAAAGTAGTTTTAGAGGAGATGGTTAAAGAATTGACTCCAACCAATGTTCCATCGTCATCAATGCGAGTTGATGATTAAATTCCCACTCTTCATGTCCAATTGACGAAAGTCAATTTAAATGAAGAAACTACCACTGTTCTTGAGCAAACAGTCACAGAGCCTCATCATAGTGGGAGGGTTTCTAGGAACCCAGTTCGCTATGGTTTGGATGGTGAAACCAATATGGTTGTTGGTGACACTAGTGATGATGATCTGTAGTCTTTCAAACAGGCAATGGCAATCCCTGAAGAGGAACTATGGCTCGAAGCCATGAAATAGGAAATGGAGTCCATGTACTTAAATTCTATCTGGGATCTTGTGGAAGCACCTAGTGACTTTAGAGCCATTGGGTGCAAGTTGATCTACAAGAAGAAACAAGGTGTTGATGGAAATATCGAGAGTTATAAAGCACGATTAGTGGCAAAGGGTTATACCCAAAGAGAAGGCGTGGACTATGAGGGAACTTTTAGTCCGGTAGCCATGCTCAAATCCATTCGCATCCTCCTATCCATAGTAGCCGCTCTTGACTATGAGATCTGACAAATGGACATCAAGACAACTTTTCTTTATGGAAAGCTTGACGAAGTCATTTATATGGATCGCCATAAGGTTTTAAAGTAGCTGGACAAGAAGGAAAAATTTGCAAGTTGAATAGGTCCATTTATGGACTTAAGCAAGATTCTCGTTCCTGGAATCTTAGGTTGGATGAAATAATCAAGACATATGGCTTTGAACAAAATATTGATGAGCCTTGTGTTTACCAACTGAAGGCAAATCAAATAGTGGTATTCCTGGTTCTTTATGTAGATGATATCTTATTCATTGGAAACAATGTTAAGAAATTATCAGATGTGAAGAATTGGCTGAGCACTCAATTCCAAATGAAGGATTTGGGTGAAGCAAGTTATGTTCTAGGTATCCAGATCATCAGGGATAGAAAGAACATAATCTTAGCTCTATCTCAAGCGTCTTACATAGACAAAGTGCTTGAATGATTCTCAATGACAAATTCCAAGAAAGGACGTTTACCGTCCTGCCATGGAATTTATCTTTCAAAGAAGTAGTCTCCCCAGACACCTGAAGAGGAAGATGCAATGAGAAAAGTTCCTTACGCATCTACAGTTGGAAGTCTGATGTATGCCATGTTGTGTACTAGACCAGATATCTGCTATGCAGTGGGAGTAGTGAGCAGGTATCAGTCAAACCCAGGACTAGAACATTGGATGGCAGTTAAGCATATCCTGAAGTATTTTAGGCGGACTAGGGATTATATGTTAGTCTATAAGGGTGGTGTACTGAACCTTATAGGCTACACCAATTCAGATTTTCAGACTGATGTCAATGACAGGAAGTCTACTTCTGGAATGGTTTTTACTCTTGGGGGTGGAGCTGTGATATGGAGAAGCGTAAAGCAGTCTAAAATCTCAGATTCCACCGTGGAGGCTGAGTACATAGCTGCGTCAGAAGCAGCTAAAGAAATAGTCTGGCTAAAGAAGTTCTCTTCATATCTTGGTGTTATTCGATAAATTGATAAACCACTTGTGTAGTTTTGTGATAATACAGGAGCGATAGCTCACTCGAAAGAACCTCGTAGTCACAAGAGGAGTAAGCATGTAGAAAGGAAGTATCAAATTATTCGAGAATATGTGGTTAGGGGAGATGTGAAGGTTATGAAGATTGCATCTGAAGACAATCTTGCAGATCTGTTTACGAAGACACTACCATAAGCTACATTTGATAAGCATATCAAGGAAATAGGATTAGTAGAATTAAGGCATTAGTTTCAATTAGTGAAAGTGGGAGTTTGTTAGGGTTTTATGCCCTAATTAAAACTCAATTTCTTTGTAATCTCATTTATTATCAATAAAAGAATAGAAATCATTTTTTGACTTGGTCAATCACTTTACTCACATGTTTTATTTTCATGATTATTTGTTTAATATAAACTTCTATTAAATCTCGAGCATATAGCTAATCGTATGTATAGTGACGTTATCACAGTGGAATATAAATATGATTATATGTTCAAAATAAGTTAGTCCTAAGATTGTCAGTGCACATGATTTACACTGACTTGCCAATCTACGATATGATCTACTTACACATTGTATTGTTATGTTCTTTCCAGAACATTAGCAAAGTAGATAAGGTCAGATGTATTTGTTACTTCGGACTGGACCGATATTAACAGTTGATAGGATAAGTAAACATACCGTTATTATCTATTCTAGTCATATCATATAGTTGACCATAGGCCAATTCAATCTCTATTCTGAGTGGTTAGTATTCTAACTGATTGTATTATTTGAGTTCTTTGACTTGTTCGTTATCAGCTTACCCTACGAACTAGCCCATACTTACATCTTGAGAACTTGGTAGTATAATTGAGTGGGAGTGTTAATCATAGATATGAACATCTACAACTTCTGATGAAGAAGTGAAATGATGGTTTCCTTTTAGTTTGGTTGAAGGTGCTAAATGATAGAGATCTCATTTCAGTAATTAATTTAGTTTACTGAAATGTCATTTACAAGGAGCTAAGTGTTTTAAGGATAAAATATATTAAGGGGTAAAATGGTATTTTAGTCCCATCTCATTGTAGACCGTTTACAGAGGATTGAGTGATAATTATGGTTGTAAAAATGGATAATTGATAGCGTGTCTATATTTGTTATAAAGCATTCTATGAATTCAAGAGTGCAATTCCGAGTCTTTAGTGGAGTCACGATGAATTAATAAGTTAGTAAATTTATTTGTTAGATTTATGATAACTTATTGGATCTTGATTTCATAGGCCCATGGTCCCCACTGTACCTTGGATAAAATCATCTAGATAGTCTCAATTAATTGATCTTATTATCAATTAGAATTATCAAAGTTAACAGGTCAATTTTGGATGGTTTCACAGAGTTATGTAATTTTGAGAAGAAAAAAGAAATTAGGTCAGATTTATTAATTAAGATAATTTTTTATCTAAATTAATTAATATGTTTAAATCAAGGTTCAAATTATAAATAATTAATTTGATAAAGGATTTAAAAAATTATTTAATTAATAAAATCAATAGAAAATAATACATGCACTGATTTTAAGTCCAATGGGCTTATAATCAAATGAGAAATTTCACAGGCCTAAAGCCCATGATAATTTCGACCTAGGGTTGTTAATTCACTATTGTTTTATTGATTTTTTAATTAGATAAATGACCTAAATGAGTCTATAAAAGGAATGTTAAGAGAGAGTTGAAAAATAAGTTGAAACACAAGTTTCTGATAGGTTTTAGATTCTCTCTAAACATAAGTAATTTCTCAGCCTTAATTTTTATCTTCTATTCTTCTTCTCTCTGTATCTATCTCATGTGTTGATAATTGCATACTATAGTCTATGTGATTCTAGGGATACTTTGGAAGGCTGTGAAGAAAAATGAAGATCGGTTCAATTTCTTGGTAATACTCTACGACAGAAAGGATACAAGGGTTAGAGGAACTGAAGGAATGACTCATTCATTCCGCTGCGTATAATGTAAGTATTCTTATCATTATTTCTCTTTGAATTCAATTTTAGAAACATGTTCTAGGTTATTTCATATTAATTTATTTAATATTAGATCTACATAAAAATTAATAAAGATTATGTATAAGTTTTCCTTACACAAATATATCCACATAATAATGTGGTCACACACATATATCACTTATATGTCAAATATACCCATAACGGGTCAAATTATGAAAATTTCCCTTTTAATAAGAAACGAGCCTACATGCATATTTAATACACCTAAACATGCATATTAAGCATATTATAATATAACTCACATAATCATAAATGATATACATACATATTACATAAACACATAATTTCCATAAATTGCCATCCTGACCCCCTAATCAAGGCCCTAAGTCTTATTAGGTAATTTAGGACGTTACAGGCTCTAAGGAAACATTCTCTAATTATAGTTGTAGACTTTGAAATAATGAGTCACACTAAAAAAGGATACAATTAAGCTTTTGAAGTGGGTAGTTTTGTCTTGACCATATAAACAGTACCATATTTTTAAGAGAGAAAGTATGAGATGTTTTAAGTTTTAAATTAATAAAGATAAGAATGTCCTATGGACTGTTTGAAATTAATATGACCAACCCTAAGGCGACACATTAATTGTTGGGTAGGTTTATCATGGAATAGTAATTATTAAGTTGTGTTTGATTTGTTGCATTCATCCATCTGAAAGTTATGATATTTTTTTTTCAATTATATTAAATGATGTGTGTGCTTAATTTCTTTAAAAATGTCTACCTACATATTTTAAAATACAATTATTGCTTCACTAAAAGAGCATATTCTTAAGAGTTTATATCATTTTGGGTCCCTGCTTTTATGTCAATCCTACGATGGACCCTTTGTTTTACAAAATACATTTTTGGACCTCGTGATTTGTAAAATGGTTAAAAATTGTTCCCTGAATCTGAATTCATTCAAAATATTTTAAATTATAACCTCATAAAGATTGATACCTATTACAAATCCACACATTTTCAAAGTTAATGACCCCATAAATTAAGATTGAGGACAAGAATATTTTTTATCGAATTTGGATTTAGGGGGCCATTTTTAATCAGTTGACAAAACTGAGGGTCCAAAAATATATTTAAAAATATAAATAGTCCATTGTGGAATTAAATAAAAATACAGGGTCCCAAAATAGTATCCAACCTATTCTTAATGGTGAAAACATAGTCTTTTGGAGACATAACATGGAAGTAATTCTTACTTGTGAAGATCACAAATATGTTATAGTTGAGGATTGTCCCCAAAGAACCAACTGTATTTTCCCCACATGAAGAATAAGAATCATATTCTATTTGGATAAGATTAAATCAAGTGGCTCATTATTACATGCTTAACAACATGAATAATAGGCTCATAAAGGATTTTGAAGGGTTCAGGATTGTATATGATGTATGGGAAGGAGTCCATAATCTTTATGGATACATATATGACAAATGACTTAGTGATTATTAATGCATAAAAGCCAAACGAGATATTCTCGTTGAACAAGAGAAGGGCAAAGGTAAATTTTATTTGCTTGTACATGAAACTTGTTTAATGGAAGATGTTAGGATTGGTTAAAATACAAAGTCCAAATATTCTTACACAAGCTAGGTGCAAAAGACTAAGGGGTCGTTTGGTATGAGGAGTTTGCAGTTTTCATATTACTGGGAAAGTTGAAGAGGGTAATTGATAGTCTGAAAATTTACATCAATGTGTTTGGTTATGCACTAGAATCTTATATATGATTCCTGGGAATATCACTTTTTGTGTTTGGTTTTGCATAGGTTTCTGTCAAGTTTTCATATTTTTCATAAAATTAATACAATAATATATTTCATCAAAATAATAAATGATATAATTATAAAAAGCAAATGACATTTTAAAAAATTACCAAATTTTTCATTAGATTATAATTTATAAATAATTTTACTCATGAAATATTTTTTAACAAAATTAAAAAATGTAGTAACGATATACTAGAATCAAGTATAATTTTTAAAAATACCCTTATTTTATTTTTAATAATATTTAATTTGTTATTTTAAACTAAAGTAATGATATAAAGGCTTTACATATCAATTTCTTTAAATAAACAAATATTATTTATCATTTTATAGTTTGATATATTTATATTTATATTATAAGTTTCAAAAATAAAATAATCATTAACTAAAAAATTATTGGTTTAAGATTATTTTTTTAAAAAATTAATAATAATTTTGAAGTGTTTCACATTCCTGGGTATCTGAAAACCACTTGTCAGATGGGTTTCACTTGAACCCAGAATCAGGATAAGTTAAAACCCCTGGAGTACAGTTTCCCAGGTTAGAAAAACTCAAACACAGTACCAAACATGGGAAAATATTTAGATTCTCATTCCCGTCTCCAGATTCCTTCAAACCAAATGACCCTTAAATGGTTTCACATAGTAAAGATATGAAATTTGAGATTCTATTCAAGATATTTAAAATTTGTGTTTTTGGGTCCAAAGGGATACATTGAGGGATCTAAGGATGCCCAAAAATTTTGGGGGTATTTGGAGGTGTTTAAGGTCAATTTTAAGAGTGTTTAAGGTGGCGTTGCATCGCCTAAAACCCTAGGATTTTGGATGCATCGTCTGACGTGTCCGTACAGATAGGTGTTTTAAGCTCCAAATGATGTGTTTAAATGCTCTAATCCTATTGGTTAGACCTAATGACAATGCCTACACTATAGAAATGTTCTCTCAGAGTTTTGATTGACTTGATCACTCTCTCAAATCTCTCTCTTACCTCTCTCTCTCTCTCTAGTTCTCAACATCACATGTTTTCTCCAATAAATTCATAAAGAAAGTGTTTGTCTTTGTGAATTTTAAGGCTTGTTCAATCCCAATTCCCATTTCCTACTAGAGAAAACCTCATGCATCCATTATGTAACACCGGGCACTGGGTAGAATTTGGGTTTATGGGAAATTTTATTCTCGGAAATTTATTTCCATGTATTTTGATACTTGTAAGAAATATGGTATGTCTTGTATGTAAGTTACGTGTTTAAGTATTAGTTATTATATGTTAAGTTTGGTTATGCAATCAAACTAAGACTGTAGTCGTGGACCAAGTCAAAAGCCCTAATTAGGTGAAAATATTGAATCTAAATATTCTCCAATAATTATAGCGAAAGGAAAATTAAGTTGAGCATAAAATAATTATGAATAAGGGAAACCAAATAATTTTATTGAATTTTTCAGGAAAATTCAATATGAGCAAGCTATGGGAAAATACTTGATCCTACTTAAGGTGGAATTAAGACCAAAGAAAATTACATAAGAAAAATTATGTAATATGTATTTAGTAAGAGTAATGTCATCAAATATTTTTGGTATGACATTCAATTAAATTAAAAATCCTAAGTTCTTTTAGTTGAAAATTATAGGAAATTACATTTTTACAAAAGTACCATTCTAGCCTTGGTGAATAAGTAGCTTTATTTAAAAGCTTGACTTGGAGAGAAAAAAAAATGGGAGGGCATTTTGGTCTTTCTATAGGGGGTGGCCACAAGGGAATTGAAGATTCTATTGTATTATTATTTTTTATTTATTTAACTGTGTAATCATTACACACATTTTCTTAACTCCCAAGTCAGACTTGAGAACTCAAGCCTCTTTTCTACTTATTTATCTTCTTCTTCTTCTTCTTCCAATTAGAAAAGTCAGACCCTTTTTCTTTTCATTTCCTCTCAAAATTTTGTGCTCCCTCTCTCTCTAAGGAAAGGAAAAGCCTCCATTGAAGCTCCTAGACTTATGAAACAAGTCACAAAAGAGGTAAGGTTCATGAAATTTTCTTTTCGTCTCCCTTATGTCGAACCTAGGGCTCTCTTTTAATTTTCCCTATTTTTTTTCTAAATTTTGACTCTTAAAAACACTCTTTGATCTTTGATATAGAACCTAGGAGTGTTGCATTCAAGATCCAAGAACTTCCATGACATATTTGGAGCTTTCAACATTAACAAGGTAAGTTTTTGTAGGGTTTTGAAATTTTAGTGCTTCTTCTCTTTTCCTTCTTTTTATTAAATAAACTATGTTCTTTAAGAGGTATTGGGGAGTTTTTAGAATTTGGAATGCATTTGAGAAGCTTAGAGCCAAACCCTAGAAGCCAAACTCAAAGCTTGAATACAAAGGTAAAATCTTGATTCTTTACCTTAAATCTTTTTGAGTGATCCTACAATCTGAGTTTTTGGGTCATTTTTGGTGTTAAAACAAGTGAGTTAATGTGTATTATGTTTATTATGACTTTTTGGTTTGCATGCATGTCAGTTGTGGTTGTTTGGTAGTGGAAATCCAAAGTTTCCACAGGCATTGTTTAAAATAGCATGCTGCCAAAAATGTTACGGTAGCTTCCAATGAGTTTTACAGTACCTAAATAACGTAGTTTATAAATGGGATTTTTACTAATGAATTATTTAGGAATATTACATGATTTTAGCATCTTTAACCACTGAAAAACATTTTTTATAACTCAAGTTATGAGCATTTTGGGATTGCATGTGCAATCTGAAATGTTGACCGGCAGTTTTATTACTGAGACTTTGAGCAACAATTTGAATAGGTTAACCTAATTATTTGCAGCTGCAATTTTAACTGTACATTTTTGGAATATTTAATATTAAACATATGAAACATTTTTAAAAATTCACTATATTTTAGGAGTTATTAATTTTATAACTTAGATGCTCAAAATAGTTTGTTGTCAAGAGGATGTTGTTATAGTGGCTTCCAATGGGCCAAACACTAGGTTATTGATCACATTTTCAAATGAGACTTTCAAAATTTCATTATTTAGGAAGAGTAATTTATTTTATTATTTTGAAACTCTAAAAAATTTCATGTCTAGGTCAAGTTATAAGCTTTTTGTGATTGATGTACAAGTTGGAGTAAAAAACTGACAGCTTGAAGAGTGCATGTTTGAACAACGTTGTGACAAGTTTAAAATCAACATTTGTAGTTGGTTTTATTTATTTAGACTCTTTTTATATTAATTAAAATCGCTGCAAGAGTTGACTAAGATGTACCCCATAGATTGTGAGTTTTGATTTTTCTAAAAAGGTTGTCAAATCAAGTAATGTTTTGACGGATTTGTCTTCTAAACTTTTAGTCATAATTCACTAGTCAAATCATGTTTTTTTTTCTTAAGGTAAATAGAAGATAATTTTCTATGAATTAAGAGTTAATATTTAAGTGGCTTAAAATATAATGAGGTTTTATATTTTATTGAAAATTCTTAAGATAGTACTCTTATGTGAGTTAGGACTTTATTTTATTTTTTAACAAAAATAATTATCACTTAGGACAAAATTTGTTATTTGGTTATTTGAGAAAATAAAATCTTTTTGAATAATAAAACTTATGACTTTCTTAATTTACTGAAAAATGGAAATTTTTAAATTAAGAGCTTCGTAAAATAAAAATCTATTTTTCAAACTTGGTAATTTTAATTTCGGAACGCTTTCCTTTACAATTTTAATAAATCGGGAGATAGTGTTTAATACTTTTATTTTATAAGGAAAATAAGAAAGTGGTAATGAAAGTTTTTTTTAGGCTTAAGAATGTGATCTCTTTATGCAATTGGGAATTTATTTCCAAATTTCAGGCACCATTATTTGTAGGCATGTTTTTAACAATGTGATAAAACTATAAATTTAAGGGTTTAGTCTAAGCTTTAAGATTTAAGAACAAATGCTTTTAAAGTATTGAAAATTAGTTAAGTTAAATTCCTCCCTAATTGCTCAACTTAAAGGCATAAACTTAATTAATCAAACGCCATAATTAATCTGAGTCACTGTATGAATTCCATTACAGTGTTGTTTGCACGGGAAAGCTCATTTATGGACTCAGGAATCCTGCTTATTCGCTAAGGACAACTGGTAAGACAACTTATGAATGTTTGGCTACAACATACGTGACTATGTTTAATTTAAGACTCAAGTGCACAGCAAAAAACTAGTTCTAGAAGGTTACTGAAGATTGTTGTCCTAAGGAGGTTCATATACTCATAAGTAAGGTAAGAAACTATGATTATGGCATCTGACTAACTACCAGTATCAAGTAAGTAAGAACTGGGTAGCTCCCGATAAGTAAGTAAGCAAACATCGGACTCCTCCGGTGACTTTGTAAGTAAGCTCAGTTGGCCACCGTTATAAATAAGACGTCCAGTTTAACACCCGCGACATAAGAGTTTGGTTAAACTCTATGACATGTAAGTAAGACGTCTGGTTTAACACCCGCGACATAAGAGTCCGGTTAAACTCCATGACACATATGTAAGATGATTCTGGAATCAAGCCATTAAGATTATGAGAGTATGTTGATGTAACGACCAAATTTACTAATAAGGCTTAGGGGCCTTGATTAGTGTGCCGAGAGGGCATAACTGGATTATATGTGAATTAATGATTAAACGCATGTTATATGGCTATTTGAATATCTGTGATGCATGACTATGTGTATTAGTATGCATGTAGGCCCTGATTCGGTTAGAAGGGCATAATCATAATTTTGGCCCGTTGAGGGCATAACTGTATATATATGTGATAAACTGTCGAGACCACATTATTATGTGGATATATTTGTAATCTGTAACTCGAGACGATCCCAGTGAGCGGTTTAGCGAAAAAGTCACGGTGGGGATTTATACCCAGCTCGGGGCGAGCCTGGGGGTATTTCTGGGAATTTAGAAAATATATTAGAGTCTATCTTGACATTGAGAAATATAATTGGTGATTAGTTAGGTGTCGGGAGGTAAGTGGTAAATATTAGAGACACTCGAGGAATTAGCAGGAATTGGGTGAAATGAACAAAATGCCCCTAGGTGGATTAAAAGGCTTAGAAATTATGGGAGGGTATTATGGTCATTTGGATTATAAGGGATAAATGTTATTAGGCTTTATACTTAGTGGATTGTGTAGAAATGGTTGGAATTCTGAAGGAAAGAAAGGAAAGGAAAGAAAGAAGAGAAGGAAAAACGGAAAGAAAAACATGGCAATTTCTAAGGATGGTTTGGGACTTCCTCACCATTTTCTTCTGGAGGTTTGAGGCTAGAATCCAAAGGAGCTTAAGGCTGAGATTGTATACTTGAGGTCTTGATCAGGTTGGGGAAACTAGCTGAGGTTGTTCATCAGTTGAGGTAAGACTTTGAGGTTAATATTTCAGCTTTCTGGTATTGGTGTTGAGCTGGTTTTTCTAAGCAAAATTCTGTGGAAATTCTACGGAGTTGAGGCTGGATATTTGAGGAGGAGAAGGCTAAGCAAGAGTGGGTGACAACCTAGGATAAATTCATCCATCAAAGGTAAGAAACTCTAGCCTTAAGCTTTGTGAATTCTGTGGTTTTGTTGCGTTTCTGAGCTTTAGGTTCAGCCATGGTGATTTCCTTGATTTGGGGTGCATGTGTTTGAGTTATGTGTGGTTGGGATGTTTGGGATGAGTGGAAGATGTTGGAAGGCTTGTTTTGAAGTTTGGTTGAAGTTTGGTTGGGATTTGAGTAGGTTTTGCTCGGGAAAATTCGAAGGAGAAAATGTTGTGCAGGGCTATGCTGTGACTAGCGCTACAGCGCTAGTCACTGGGCGCTGTAGCGCTAGGCCCTGAAGTTTCTGAGCCTTTTGGCTCTGTTTGTAGCGCTGTAGCGCTCTCCTTAGAGCGCTACAGCGCTACCTTGTTTCGAGAAAGGGGTTTTTGGGTTAATCTCAAGGGTTTTCGCCTAGGGGTTCTGGGTTCGATTTCACCACCTCGTTTGGTGGAACTAGGGCTTCCTCAGGGCGTCCCGAGGTTAATTTTTGGACTTGAGGTTTGGTGATGGTTCTGATCTATGGTTGTGACTAGGTGTACGCCAGGACTCGAACAAGATTGTGCTTGAGGATCAATTGAACAAAGCTAGCGAATCTAAAGGTAAGAAAACTACACCCGATTTGTGTTTATGATGGGACTAAGAGCTCCCTGTATCTGTATGATGTCATAGATGGTATTATGCCATGGGACATGTGGTAAACGGCCTAAGGGTGTCGTAAATTATACTTGTGCACATGCTGCGGCTCGACCATTGGTAGCCGAGGATAGCTTAATATTCACTGAGCTCGGTTTAAGCGGGTTGGAGTCAGTGGGATAAATAGAGGGTGCGGCCTAAGGGTGTTAACCCTGGTTATCTTATGTGGATTGATTATTGTTATGGAATGATATACTTGGTATGCTGAATACTTGAATAACATGAATGCTTAAACTGTTGAGTACATGCGTATGTTATATGAGTTATCTGATTGTCTATTGAATGATAGTGCTCAATTATTGTGTTTTCTTGCTGGGCCTTGGCTCACGGGTGCTTTGTGGTGCAGGTAAAGGCAAAGGCAAGTTGGACCAATCTTGAGATAGAGAGCTGCGGGGCTGAATGTACATAGTCAGCTGTTCGGCCACCACGGCCGAGGAGTGGAACAGGACGGGATATGCTTAACTGTCTGTTTTGCCTTAGTATGGCTGATCACTGTATTTAAATTTTGAATCTTTTGTAAACAGTCTTAACTTATTACTTTTGGGATCCAATGTAAAAAGAAAATGATTATTTATAAGAAATGCAGCTTTTGAGACCAAAATCTTTTAACCCTAGTTCAACTATAGTTTCAGTAACACGTTTTGAATTAAATGACTTGATTAGCAAGTCTTGCACCTTTATAAACACACAGTGTAACGATCTTGGTTATCCAGGGCGTTACAACTTTGTATCAGAGCGTCCTAGGTATAAGGGTTCCTGAAGACTGGCTGGACATGTACATTCACCGCGAAAGCCAAGCTCGACTCAGGGTTTGGTAAATTGTGTATAGATGACTATGTGCTTAAATGATTTGAATGAGATATGATTGTTGATATCTGCTTGATTAATAGGGAGCATGAGATACTGATAGGGCCTAGCCCTTGACTATTGCATGATGATATTGAGGCATGCTTATCAGCACTGCTATGTATGTGAATGAATATATGGATGAATATTTGGATAAACTATTATAATTTGATTGCTTGTGAATGATTGGAGATCTTGTGATGGATCATGAAAGGATTATTACCCTATCATCATAGTCTGATTGCCGAGTTGTTGATTACAGATTGACTTGGATAATTACGTGTCCAAGAAAATCTACACGACTAGCTAGCAGGTCTGGGACTAGAGATGATGATCGGGGCCAGACCCCTCCGCCAGTCCCTGAGAATTGGCAGTAGCTTATGGCAGACATGCAGGCTCGGCTATAGAGCCAAGATGAACAGATCTGAATTCTGTGGTAGCAGGCTCCATCAGGGAGTGTTGTCCCCATTGTGCCACCGGCAGTGGCACTTGTTGTGCAGCCAGTAGAGGTTGGGAATAGATGGGAACTGTTGTATGAGCGGTTCAGGAAGCAGCAGCCCCCGATCTTTGAGGGAGGACCTAATTCACTGAAGGCTGAATAATGGATGACCATGATTATTACCATTCTGGACTTTATGAGGGTAGAGGGACATGAAAGTGGCCTGTGCCACATATATGCTGAGGGAGGATGCCCGAATTTGGTGGGAGGTGGCATCACAGACCAGAGATGTTACTGCTTTGACTTGGGAAGAATTTAAGGACCTATTCAGTCAAAAGTACTATAATGTTGCCATCAGGGCAGCGAAAGTAAATGAGTTCGTGGGGCTGGTTCAGGGCAGCATGACCGTTACAGAATATGCCCTAAAGTTTGACAGACTTGCAAAATTCGCACCAGATCTTTTGCCTACTGATGCAGCTAGGCATGACAGATTTATCAGAGGGCTTAATGCTATGATAGCCCGAGATGTGAGAATTGCAACAGTACCTCGAGGGACAACTTATGCCTAGGCTGTGGAGAAGGCTCTTACCGCTGAGGAAGCAGAAAATAAGATCTGGAGGGAGAGTGCAGCGAGGTGGGAGGGTCACAAGGCGGTGCCTCCATATTCTGGTTCTGGTAGGGGCGGAGGCCCCAGTGATTTGAAGAGGAAGACCCCTGATGCTTCGACCATTCTTGGTCCTGATAGGAGAGGTCAGGGTATTCAGGGTGGTCGCCAGGGAGGCGGTGATCCATGGAGGACTTACCCTAAGTGCACGAGGTGCAGAAGACGCCATCCGGGCAAATGTCGGGCTAAGGTCTGTTATGTGTGCGGGGTGGTGGGACACCTCAAGAAAGACTGCCTGACAATGAAGAAGGGAGATGCAGGGAAGGTGGACAGCTTGACTCCAGCTCGAGTGTTCACCCTGACGCAGGCAGAGGCCGAGGCTAGCCCCTTGGTAGTGACAGGTCAGCTTTCTAGCACTGACACTCCTTTTACTGTATTGATTGACTCTGGTACTACACATTCGTTTGTTTCTAGTAAGGTGATTGATAGACTGTGTATACCTAGTGAGTATTGTACTTTAGGGTTTGGGACTATTTTTCCTACAAGGGAACTGGTAGTATTTAGGAGGTGGAATAGAGCACTGCCAGTGATAGTTGATGGTAGGGAGTTGTCAGTAGACTTGATTGAGCTACGTATGGAGGACTTTGATATGATTTTGGGTATGGATTGGATGGTCAAATATGGAGCTACCATTGACTGCAGGAAGAAGATGGTGACATTTGAGCTAGAGGGCGAGGATCCCTTTATTATTGTGGGAGTGGTGCATGGACCCCGCATACCCAGGATTTCGACGCTGAGAGCTAGCAATCTATTACAAGGAGGGTGTATAGGTTTTCTGGCTAGTGTGGTGGATACCACCAGGGTTTCGCCAGCAGGACCGGAAAAGACCAGATTGGTTTACGAGTTCTTGGATGTGTTCCCTGAGGACTGGGGTTGCTACCGCATAGAGAGATTCAGTTTGTCATAGAGTTGGCGCTGGGGACAGAGCCAGTATCGCGGGCACCATATAGGATGGCACCAGTAGAACTGAAAGAATTAAAGATACAGTTGCAGGAGCTTCTGGATTTGGGGTTCATCAGGCCTAGCTACTCGCCATGGGGTGCTCCAGTTTTGTTTGTGAAGAAGGATGGGACTTTGAGAATGTGTATAGACTACAGTGAATTGAACAAGTTGACTATCAAGAATAAGTACCCCTACCAAGGATTGACGACTTGTTCGATCAGCTGCAAGGTAAGACGCTGTTCTCGAAGATTGATCTTCGATCTAGTTATCACCAGCTGAGGATCAAGGATGAGAACATACTAAAGACGACTTTCCGAATGAGGTACGGGCACTATGAGTTTCTGGTCATGTCATTTGGTTTGACCAATGCCCCAGCAGCTTTCATGGACCTAATGAACATGGTGTTCAAGGACTTTCTGGATCAGTTCGTTATTGTCTTCATCGATGACATTTTAGTGTACCCAGTTCAGAGGCAGAGCACGAGATTCATCTTCGACAAGTTCTTCAGAGGTTGAGGGAGCATCAGTTGTACGCCAATTTTAAGAAATGTGAATTTTGGTTACTAGAAGTGACATTCATTGGACATATTGTGGGTGCAGATGGGATTAAGGTGGATCTGTCTAAGGTGGAGGCAGTTAAGGATTGGCCAAGGCCAAGGAACGCCTCGAAGGTGCGGAGTTTTCTTGGTCTAGCGGGTTACTATAGACGGTTTGTGGAAGGTTTCTCGAAGATAGCGGCACCGATGACAGAACTGACAAGGAAGAATTTGAAGTTTATCTGGTCAGACAAGTGTGAGGACAGTTTCCAAGAGCTGAAGCGACGAATTATTTCTGCGCCTGTGTTAAGTCTTCCTTCGGGGGAAGGGAAGTTTGTGGTCTATTGCGATGCATCGAGGTTGGGTTTAGGCTGTGTGTTGATGCAGAATGAGAATGTCATAGCTTATGCATCACGACAGCTGAAGGAGTATGAGCAGCGATATCCTACCCATGATTTGGAGCTAGCAGCGGTGGTATTCGCATTGGAGATTTGGCGACATTATATGTATGGGGAGAAATGCGAGGTATACACTGACCACAAGAGTCTAAAGTATTTCTTTACACAGAAGGACCTGAACATGAGACAGAGGTGTTGGCTAGAGCTGGTGAAAGATTATGATTGTGATATTCTTTACAATCCGGGGAAAGCCAATGTAGTGGCGGATGCATTAAGCCGGAGAGGCCCAGGTCAACTATACAGTTCCACCCAGATCTCGAGAGAGTTAGCTGATGAGATGGTCAGAGCGGGAATAGAGTTGGTAGTGGGCCGGTTGGCCTATATTACTCTACAGTCGACCCTGCTAAAGCGGATTAAAGAGGGACAGTTGGTAGACGCTCAGTTACGGGAGGTTAGAGAGAATTTCTTAGCAGGAATAGCCAAGGATTATTCTATTTCTGAGGTTGGTTTGCTTCGGTATCAGGGACGGATTTGTGTTCCAGATGATGAGGGGATCAGACGAGAGATACTGGATGAGTCTCATACGACGCCATACTCACTTCATCCGGGTACCACAAAGATGTACCAGGATCTACGGATGTTATATTGGTGGCCTGGGATGAAGAAGGATGTGGTGGAGAACGTAGCCAGATGCTTAACCTGTCAGCAGGTGAAAGCTGAGCATCAGCGACCGACAGGGTTGCTACAGCCTTTGGGTATTCCTGAGTGGAAGTGGGAGGATATTACGATGGATTTCGTGGGAGGTTTACCCAGGAGGGTAGGGCTTCATGACTCGGTGTGGGTGATAGTAGACAGATACACCAAGTCAGCCCATTTTCTTCCAGTGAGGTCGACATATACTGTGGATCAGTATGCTGAGTTGTATGTGAGGGAGATTGTACGTCTCCATGGGGTTCCTAAGTCTATAGTATCAGGCCGGGATCTTATCTTTACTTCTAAGTTTGGGGGTGGTTTGCAGAAGGCTATGGGGACTCAGTTGAAGTTCAGTACAGCCTTTCATCCTCAGACTGATGGACAGTCTGAGAGGACGATTCAGGTGTTGGAAGATATGCTCAGAGCGTGTGTGATCGACTTTGAAGGCTCATGGAGTAAGTATCTCCCGTTGATTGAATTTTCATATATCAATGGTTACCAATCAACAATTGGAGTGGCTCCCTACAAGATGTTATACGAGAGGAAATGCATATCACCCATTCACTGGGATGAGATGGGTGAGAGGAAGTATTTGGGGCCAGATATGGTGCAAAGGACAAGTGAAGCTATAGATAAGATCCGAGCTAGGATGCTCACCTCACAGAGTAGACAGAAAATACGATGATCCTAAGCGTAGGGATGTGGAGTTCCAGGTTGGGGACCACGTGTTTCTCCGAGTTTCACCATTTCGAGGGGTGAGGAGGTTTGGTAAGAAGGGCAAGCTAAGCCCTAGGTTCATCAGACCTTTTGAGATCCTGGAAAGGATAGTTCAGGTGGCTTACAGGTTAGCCTTGCCGCCATCATTGTCAGGAGTCCATGACGTATTCCATGTTTCTATGCTCCGGAAGTACGTCTCAGATGCGACTCATGTGTTGAGGTATGAAGACTTGGAATTGCAGTCAGACCTAGCTTATGAAGAGCAACCAGTTCAGATCTTGGATCAGAAAGATAAAGTACTACGGAATTCCTCTGGTTAAAGTGTTGTGGAGGAATAGTAGGGTCGAGGAGGTGACCTGGGAGCTTGAGACAGCGATGCGGGATCAATATCCCGAGTTATTCAGGTAAATTTCGAGGACGAAATTCCCATTAGGAGGGGATAGTTGTAACGACCCAATTTACTAATAGGCTTAGGGGCCTCGATTAGTGTGCCGGGAGGGCATAACTGGATTATTTGTGAATTAATGATTAAACGCATGTTATATGACTATTTGAATATCTGTGATGCATGACTATGTGTATTAGTATGCATATAGGCCCTGATTAGGTTAGAAGGGCATAATCGTAATTTTGGCCTGCTGAGGGCATAATTGTATATATATGTGATAAACTGTCGAGACCACATTATTATGTGGATATATTTGTAATCTGTGACTTGAGACGATCCCAGTGAGCGGTTTAGCGAAAAAGTCACGGCAGGGATTTATACGTGGCTCGGGGCGAGCCTGGGAGTATTTATGGGAATTTAGAGAATATATTGGAGTCTATCTTGACATTGAGGAATATAATTGGTGATTAGTTAGGTGTCGGGAGGTAAGTGGTAAATATTAGAGACACTCGAGGAATTAGCGGGAATTGGGTGAAATGACCAAAATGCCCCTAGGTGGATTAAAAGGCTTAGGAATTATGGGAGGGTATTGTGGTCATTTGGCTTATAAGGGATAAATGTTATTAGGCTTTATACTTAGTGGATTGTGTAGAAAGGGATGGAATTCTGAAGGAAAGAAAGGAAAGAAAAGAAAGAAGAGAAGGAAAAAGGGAAAGAAAAACAGGGCAATTTCTAAGGTCAGTTTGGGACTTCCTCACCATTTTCTTCTAGAGGTTTGAGGCTAGAATCCAAAGGAGCTTAAGGCTGAGATTGTATACTTGAGGTCTTGATCAGGTGGGGGAAACTAGCTGAGGTTGTTCATCAGTTGAGGTAAGACTTTGAGGTTAATGTTTCTGTTTCTGGTATTGGTGTTGAGCTGGTTTTTCTAAGCAAAATTCTGTGGGAATTCTATGGAGTTGAGGCTGGAGATTTGAGGAGGAGAAGGCTAAGGAAGAGTGGGTGACAACCTAGGCTAAATTCATCAATCAAAGGTAAGAAAATCTAGACTTAAGCTTTGTGAATTCTGTGGTTTTGTTGAGTTTTTGAGCTTTAGGTTCAGCCATGGTGATTTCCTTGATTTGGGGTGCATGTGTTTAAGTTATGTGTGGTTGGGATGAGTGGAGGATGTTGGAAGGCTTTTTTTGAAGTTTGTTTGGGTTTTGAGTAGGTTTGGCTCGGGAAAATTCGTAGGAGAAAATGTTGTGCAGGGCTATGCTGTGACTAGCGCTACAACGCTAGTCACTGGGTGCTGTAGCGCTAGGCCTTGAAGTTTCTGAGCCTTTTGGCTCTATTTGTAGCACTGTAGCACTACCCTATTTCGAGAAAGGGGTTTTTGGGTTAATTTCAAGGGTTTTTGCCCAGGGGTTCGGGGTTCGATTTCACCACCCCGTTTGGTGGAATTAGGGCTTCCCGAGGACTTGGGATTGGTCCCGAGGTTAAGTTTTGGACTTGGGGTTTGGTGATGATTCTGATCTATGGATTTGACTAGGTGTATGCTAGGGCTCGAATGGGATCGTGCTTGAGGATCAATTGAACAAAGCTAGCGAATCTAAAGGTAAGAAAATTGCACCCAGTTTGTGTTTGTGAAGGGACTAAGAGCTGCCTATATCTGTATGATGTCATAGATGGTATTATTCCTTGGGACATGTGGTAAACGGCCTAAGTGTTCCGTAAATTATACTTGCGCACAGGGCACAGCCTGGCCACTGGTAGCCGAGGACAGCTTAATATTCACTGAGCTCAGTTTAAGCGGGCCGGAGTCAGTGGGATAAATAGAGGGTGCAGCCTAAGGGCATTAACCCTGGTTATCTTAAGTGGATTGATTATTTTTATGGAATGATATACTTAGTATGCTGAATACTTGAATAACATGAATGCTTAAACTATTGAGTACATGCGTATGTGATATGAGTTATCTGATTGTCTATTGAATGATTGTGCTATGTTATTGTGTTTTCTTGTTGGGCCTTGGCTCACGGGTGCTTTGTGGTGTAGGTAAAGGCAAAGGAAAGTTGGACCAATCCTGAGATGGAGAGCTGCGGGGCTGAATGTACATAGTTAGCTGTTCGGCCGCCACGGCCGAGGAGTGGAACAGGACGGGATATGCTTAACTGTCTGTTTTTCCTTAGTATGGTTGATCACTGTATTTAAATTTTGAATCTTTTGTAAACAGTCTTTAACTTATTACTTTTGGGATCCAATGTAAAAAGAAAATGATTATTTATAAGAAATGCAGCTTTTGAGACCAAAATCTTTTAACCCTAGTTCAACTATAGTTTCAGTAACACGTTTTGAATTAAATGACTTGATTAGCAAGTCTTGCACCTTTATAAACACACAGTGTAACGGTCTTGGCTATCCAGAGCGTTACAGTCAAATTCTCCTAGGAGTTTGAGTAATCGATGTATGTTAAGTATACACCCATGTTTCTGCTAAGAGTTAAATGAGCTGAGTAAGTTAAGTATGATAAGATGATAAGTACAATATGTTTGATATGTAAGTAAAGTATGATAAGATGATAAGTACAATATATATGATATACATGTTAAGTATGGTAAGATGATAAGTATGATATGTATGATATGCATGTTAAGTATGATAAGATGATAAGTATGATATGTATGATATGCATGTTAAGTTATGATAAGTTGGTTATGAGTTAAGTGTTAGGAACGAGTTTCCTAATATGCAGCGGAATAGTGGTGGGGTTGGCCCAGTGTACAACAAAAATTTTGTAACATATTCAAACTACCTTTAAATATGCGGATCCATTAATATACATTTATTAATCAAAAGCAATTTAGAAATAGAAATCATACCTCTTGAAGCCTATCAAATGTCCTTGCTATCTTTTCGTAATAAGAACGATCTTCCTATCCAAGCTGCTCCCAGGTACTCACACAAAGATCTTCCACAACGCTCTCTACACCTCAAGAAGTGTGTGGGCACTTAGAGAATAAATGATAGTTTATTTGTGATTCTACTTGATGTACTCAACACATGAGATCAAGAGAATATGCCTAAGAATTGGTTCTTTATCTTTTCAGTGAGAGAGAAGTATCGTTCTATTTTTCAAAGAGCGAATGACTGATATTTCTTAGTTATATGTATATTTCTGATTAGTCATACTTAAAAGAAAATATTCAAATTTAAAACATAAATCTGTAACCAACTTACAATTTATCTTTTAATTAATTAATTATCTTATTAATGAAAATATCCAAAATACTGATTTTTTGAATTATCCATTAATTAAATAAATAAAATTGAAAAATATGTCCCTGAAAATATGCATTACACGCCACACACAGCCCATGGATTGTGTGTTGTCGTGTACCACCCTAATTTTTATGGATGTTTGATTTTTCTATTTTTATTTAATTATTTATTGAAACTACTTCGTTAGATAAAAATCTAACAACCTGATAACTAATTATCAAATATAATTAATTATTTGAATAAATATCAATATTTTAAATTCAAATCCAATTTGAACTTATCAGATTATTATCTCCAACTCAAATAAAGATATTTAATTAATTCTACCAATTAATTAAATCTAATAATTTCGAAAATAAATATTTAATTTATTATAATTAATTAATTATTTAATTAAATTTCAAAAATTATTTAATTATTTAAATAATTTCAAAAATTATATTATAATTAAATATTAATTAATTTTGTTAATCGCAACTAATTTGTAATTAATTAATTAATCACTATTATCATATAATTGCATATTTGGCACGAAGAACAAATTTCTTCTTAAATATGTCTTTCAACTATTTTTTTCTTTATATCAACTCTTACCTTGAATAGTGTTGATATAGCCGCTGTGGGGACCTATGGACCTATAATTTCAAGCTCCAATAAATTTGAGATTATTAATTAAAATCTTCAATTAAATAATCTTAATTTATTAATCTCATGATTATTCCATTATAAATATGAGACTGCACTCTTGTAATGTTATTTGCCTAGAAGATGCAAATTCTCAAAGACTTGGGATCAAGTGAGAAGTGCTTTCAAGTAGAGACACTATATCTTATAGAAGGAAATAATGAGGAAGTTACTTGGTAATATCTAATAGTACTTCAATCAGAAGATGATCCCAAAACTTTCAAAGAAGTTATGTCCTCAAGAGACTCCGCTTTTTGGAAGGAGGCAATAAATGATGAAATTGATTCAATTATGTATAATCACACTTAGGAATTGGTTGATATTTGATATCGCCCAATAAACTCCTAAACGGTCGCAGTAGTAATCGAGCTATGTCGTATCCACAGAGAGGCAAACACAACTAAAGATTAGATTAGTAAATAAAAGACAAAAATAAATTAGAATTGAAGAGATGGATTTTGTGAAATTAAAATGATAGATTAAAGAAAGCGATCAGATAAAGAGCATGGTAAGGTAGAGATGCAGTGTTGTAAAATCTATTCTAATATTGATATTAATTCAAAACACAGTTGCAATTCTACACCATTAATTGCAACTCGAAGATGTATATGTTAAAAACACAAATTAAATAATCTAGATTGTTATCCAGATTTCCGGATAGCGTTTAGATGGATATCCTCGGGGAAGCAGAATTATCAATGTCTTTCACGGTAGGTGACCAGAGCTCGCGGATGGACAGAAAGGCTTCGCCTCTCCCGTTTAGTGTCCGGATTACTCTTTCAAGCAAACGCGACACGGAAGCTCGTCAACTCTCCCGGACTCCCGAAGGGATATCCTTCGGGGAAGCTCCTTCCAGGAGAAGCTCTTCAAGTGGTCTTCGCGGAAACAGTTCCGTGCCTCGCACGGAACAAGACCAGGCGGTCGAGTCATGGAGGAGGCATAGTTGGAATGATATCCGCCTGACACAGAATCCCGCCTGACACGCCCGACAGGTCAAAGCCGCACACATCCCAGCACGCCTAAAAGTACTATTTCGCCTACTGTTCCGCTGACAACTTGAAAAAGACGGCTGCCTTTGTGCATTCCCCATACTTTCACGTAAATATACCCACATAGAGCCTGGTAGCCAGGTGACTACGGTAATTGTATCCCCTATTTATGGCTGGTGTAATTAAGACTCATGTGGGTAGAGAAAAACCCTAATCCAAAACCCTAGCTATAAAGACCCCCTCATTTTACAATAGGGGGGACGGCCAACAAATCACATAGCAAGAACTCTACTAAAATCTCTCTAGCTTCATCTACTCCAAGAGAACCCGAGAGAAAAACTGTGAGGTAGTGAGTTCCTTATACACCAGCTGTTTGACTGTTATTCTCTACAAGTATAATAACATCGACTCGTGGACTAGGGCTCGTTAACGCCTGAACCACGTAAAAACACTGTTTGTTTATTTACATTTATGCATTTCTATAGCTCTTGTCTTTTTATTATTCCATTCGTATTCGTTTCCGAAAAACTCGGTAAACATTTTGGTGCTTTCATTGAGAGCTGTAGGAAGTTGTTAGTCAGCTCTTTTTCTGTATACTGAAAAGATGGTGACTACGAGAAAATCTGCGGTTGACAAAAGTGCTAGGGTCAACCCCGATACTATGATGGAAGATGTGGTACAAAACGAACCCTTGGACCACCACGGTGAAGACCCGACATCCCACCAGGATCGGGTCAGCACTGAAGATACGACATACCTAGAAAGTGAGGAAGAGTATGTCCGAGACGGTTACTACAAAGACGGCTACTACTACGAGAAGGATCCAGAACTGGTCCAAGTAGCCGAAGAACTGGTGGTCACTAAGGCCAAGCTTGCTGAGCAGGAGCGCGTCTCCGAAAAAATGCAGCGCATGATGGAGCGCCTTCAGAGCAAGTTCGGAGACCTAGGCGACTCGGACGAGGATGCCTTTGTTCCAGGTGGTGCTGATGCCACCATGCCGGATCCAGCCGCCGCTGGACCATCCAAAACCGCCCCTAACAAGGGCAAAGAAAAGGTTGGGGAGCCTGCACGCACTAACGCCCCTGCACCTCCTAAAGGCGTGGATCACCAGGCCGACTGCCCCCCCCGCGCGCAGAAGGTCTCTGGCGCTTCTAAGCTCAGACGTCCTTCAGCCCCAAGGGGGCACTCTGTGCCTAAAGGGCCCGGTGCTAAGGCACCCAGGCCTAGGGGAAGGAACAACCGCCCCAGTGATTCTGTCAACCAGGACGGTCGGGCTGCGGAAACGCACTCCGAAGATAGCTGGTCCACGGTGGATCTAAGAAGAAGGTTGGAGGCCAAGTATGAAAAGGCCAAAGGAGAAAAGGCCCGGCCTCGCGGAGATGACCTGCGAAATCATCTTAATGACAAGGTCCGGGGACGTGACCTCCCGGAGAGTGATTCAAAGAGGCTCGAGGAACAGATCGCTGCCTTGACCAAGCTGGTCCGGAAGCAAAGTGGGGCCCTGTCAGACTCCGAGGAGGAGGACCCAGAACCATGTATTCGGAGGATCGCGGAAACGTCCCTCCCGGATAACTTCAAAATGCCCCACATAGAATTATATGAGGGGAGGACAGACCCGCGCACCCATCTAGCTAAATACAACAAAATGATGCAAGTGGCGCGCGTCAGTGAAGATGCCAAATGCATGTGCTTCTCACTCACCCTTACCAAGTCTACGGAGGACTGGTGGAAAAGATTAGCTCCCGGATCCATCCACAGTTGGAAGGAGCAACAGTCCGCGTTCAGAAGGCAGTTCATTGCTGCCCGAGACCACAACATGGAAGTTGGTTCCTTAACCAACATCAAGCAGCTACCCAATGAGAACCTCAAATCTTTCATTCAGAGAATGATGGAAGCTGCTGCTAAGACCAAGGTCAGCGACGACATGAAGCTGATCGCCCTTCAATCGGGCCTTACTGTCGGCTCCCTGCTATGGGGGGAAATGCAAAGGAGACGGGCAGAAACGCTGTCCGAATTCATGTCAAGAGCTCAGGGAATCATCAACCTTGAGGATGCCTACCAGCAGGCCTTTGGAGTTCCCCCAGCTCCGATGCCTTCCGTGACTGCGCCGAGCTTTGCTTCGCAAGCTCCCGCGCCAGCCCTCACGCTTCCAGGAGCCCAGTTCGCTCCAAGCGTGTATGGGCCTTCTGCGTCTGCTCCGACGCCGAGTCAAACCCATTTCTCTGGGTACGGAGCTGTACAGACAGGATGTAGTATCGCCCCCGGACCGTCGCAACCGCGACCAGAAGACCCAGAACGAAATCTGAGCCAATCACGGAATAAACGAGGCGGAAGAAACCCCAACCGGGGAGACCATTCAAAGAAACCACGGAAGGACTATGAGCCCAAGTTCACGGAGTACACTAGTTTAATAGATTCGCGAGAGAATTTCTATCGGGCGACCTGTAATATGGTCAACTACAGGAAGCCCCCGAAAGTGTCTCACGGAGGAAGGCGTCCGCGAGACTCCAATAAGAGGTGTGAGTTCCACGGAGACGTGGGGCACACCACAAACGAATGCCTTCAGCTGAAGGATGAGATCGAGTCCCTGGCAAGAGCGGGACACCTCGGTCAATGGGTGAGGATACCCATAATCTATCCCGGACAGGGAGTAGTTCACGGAGCTGCATATTCTCCGAGACAGAGGGGGACCGCTAGCGCTCCTGGAGCCGGTCACCCCCAAGTTCCTGGGTCTCAGTTCCCAACGCTCCCTGCTCCAACCCCTCCGGCACCCATTTCCTTATTGGCTCCAGGACCCGGAAACCCATATCCGCCCAGCCTTGCTCCGCCACCTGTTGACGGACACGTAGCCACCATTTCCGGAGGACCGCACCTTGCCGGAAGCACCCGCAACTCCCAGAAAAGGTACTTGAGGGAGTTAGAACACACCGGAGAGATGTGCTCCTTGGTTCAGTCACCTGCTCAGCGTCCCCGAATGATGGATCTTCCCATCACCTTCACGGAAGATGACGCCCGACATGTGCACTTCCCCCACAACGATCCCCTCGTCGTGGAAGCCCAGATTGCCAATAAGAAGGTATCACGGATCCTTGTCGATAATGGAAGCTCCGTAAATATCCTCTTCAAAGATGCCTTCCACGCTATCGGATTAACCGAGACAGACCTGACCCCATGCCCCATCCAGCTTCAGGGGTTCAATGGGGATGCACTCATGGAATTAGGCAAAATTCAACTTCCAGTCACCCTCAGAGGAGAAAGCGACGCTTGCGCCTTCAAGCACTGCACGTTTGTAGTGGTCGACTGCCCCACGGCGTATAATGCTATCCTAGGCCGACCGGTCCTAATCGATTGCGGGGCCATAACCTCGATACGCCACTTATGCCTGAAGTTTCCATGCGACGGCAGGCATATTGGCACCCTCCGGGGAGACCAACGAAGTGCACGTTGCTGTTATAACATCTCCGTCCGATCCGTCTACACGGTCCAGGAGGCGGTTGTTGCCGCTCCTTTAGCGGGAGATTTACCAGAAACTGGGGGTGCCCAAGGGGCGTACGTTGACGAACTCGACCCTAGAGTGGGGGTCGAGAGAGCGATAGAGCCGATGGAGGAAGTCGAAGAGGTGATCCTCAACCCGGGAGATCCCACCAAAGTCATTCAGGTAGGGAAAAACCTTCCATCGGCCATTCGAGAAAAGATCGTGGCCACTGTGAAGAATAATCAGGATATCCTGGCATGGTCCCACGCTGATATGACGGGGATTAATCCCAATGTTGCGTGCCACGCACTCAACATAGACCCATCTGCAACTCCAGTTCGCCAAAAGAGGAGGCCGTTAGACCCAGTGAGGGCCAAAGCAGTCAAAGCTGAAGTGGACAAGTTGATGTCCATAGGCTTTCTCCAGGAGTCACACTATCCCGTGTGGTTGGCCAACCTGGTTCTGGTCCCGAAACCCAATGGGTCCTGGAGAATGTGCATCGACTTCACGGACCTAAACAAAGCCTGCCCGAAAGATTGTTTCCCTCTTCCGCGAATCGATCAAATGGTAGACGCTACTTCCGGGTATGAACCCTTGTCCTTCATGGATGCGTACTCAGGATACAACCAGATCAAGATGCATGTCGCGGACCAGGAACACACTAGCTTCCTCACGGACAAGGGTGTCTACTGTTACGTGGTCATGCCTTTCAGTTTGAAGAATGCTGGGGCGACGTACCAGCGTCTAGTGAACAGGATGTTCAAGGACCAGCTGGGGAGGAATATGGAGGTGTACGTAGACGACATGTTGGTAAAGTCCAAGACCTCCAGGGACCACAGTGACGACCTTGAGGAAGCTTTCGCCGTGATTCGAAAGTATGGAATGAAACTGAATCCGAAGAAATGTACTTTCGGGGTCTCGTCTGGGAAGTTCCTCGGTTTCATTGTCAGCTCCCGCGGAGTGGAAGCCAACCCTGAGAAAATTAAGGCGTTCATAGATATGCCTTCCCCCCGGAAGCATAAGGATGTCCAAAGCGTTACCGGAAGGATAGCTGCGCTCAGCCGCTTCGTATCTAAGGCCACTGACAAATGTGTCCCCTTCTTCAATGTGTTGCGAGGAAACAAGAGGTTCGAGTGGACCCCCGAATGCGAAGCAGCCTTCCAACACCTCAAGGAAAATTTAACCCGAGCTCCCATTCTGTCCAAACCTGTCGAAGGAGAGGCGTTGTTCTTATACTTAGCTGTGACAGAGCACGCAGTGAGTGCCGCTCTCGTCCGGGAAGATGGCCGTATCCAGCTCCCTGTGTATTACGTAAGCAAGAGGTTACTGGATGCCGAGTCCAGATATTCAATGATCGAAAAACTCTCCCTCTGCTTGCTAATTGCTTCGCGGAAGCTAAGGCCCTATTTCCAGGCGCACACCATCAAAGTACTCACCAACCACTCTCTCCGACAAGTCTTGCAGAAGCCCGAGTCTTCTGGCAGATTGCTTAAATGGGCCATGGAACTGAGCCAATTTGACATCCACTACCAGCCACGTGTTTCCATAAAAGGACAAGCTCTCGCGGACTTTATTGTGGAATGCTCAGGAATGAATGACCTCCCGGAAGATCCTGTCCCGGAACTTCCCACATGGAAGGTCTACGTAGACGGAGCCTCAAATGAAAAAGGAGCTGGAGCAGGGGTCATCCTAATATCTCCCCAAGGACATCAGCTCCAGAGCACCATCCGTTTCGCATTCCCAGCGTCCAACAACGAGGCAGAACACGAAGCCATGTTGGCTGGATTACAACTGGCCAGAGAAGTCGGAGCCCAAAAAATCGAGGTATACAGCGACTCCCTACTTGTGGTAAACCAAATATCCGGGGAATACCAGACGAAAGGCGAAAAAATGGCTGCCTACGTGTCTCTCTCCCGCGGCCTCCTGCAGCATTTCAAAGGCTACCACATCCGCCAGGTCCCCCGGGACCAGAACTCACTCGCGGACACGCTGGCCAAGCTTGCAACAGACCCGGAGATTGAACAATATGGCCTAGTGCCCATCGGGCACTTAGAAGCACCTAGTACCGACACACAGAGGGTAAATGCCATCATCGACCATTCCCATTCCTGGATAGGACCCATCCTCAGATTTCTCACCACCGGAGAGCTCCCCACTGATAAGGCTGACGCAAGAAAGCTCCAGTATCAAGCTCCCCGATACGTGGTTATGGATGGAAAGCTTTACCACAGGGGGTTGTCCATACCCTTCCTTAGGTGTGTTGCCGGAACCGAAATCAGCGCCATCATCCATGAGGTTCACGGAGGGTTCTGTGGCGACCATACCTCCGGGCTGAGCCTCTCCAAAAAGATCCTTCGACAAGGATACTTCTGGCACACCATGAAGAAGGATTGTGTTGATTATGTCAGAAAATGTGAGCAGTGCCAGAGGTACGCCAAGGTTCCGCGAGCGCCGCCTACAGAAATTACCTTAATGACCAGCCCCTGGCCGTTCGCCGTCTGGGGCATTGACCTAGTAGGTTCCCTTCCAACTGGAAGGGGCAGAGTGAAGTATGCCATAGTCGCGGTAGACTACTTCACCAAATGGGCTGAAGCTGAACCTATCAACACCGTCACGTCGAAGAAAGCACTGGACTTTGTCATCAGAAATATAGTGTGTCGTTTTGGGCTTCCACGAAAGATTGTGTCCGATAACGGGAAGCAATTTGATAGTGAACATTTCACGAACTTCTGTGCTTCGCATGGAATTATCAAAAGCTTTTCCGCAGTCGCCAGGCCTCAAGCTAATGGGCAAGTGGAAGCAGTAAACAAAATTTTAAAGACCACATTGAAGAAAAAACTCCAAGCCTGCAAGGCTCACTGGCCGGAAGAACTTCCGCGAGTGCTTTGGGCTTATCGCACAACAGAGAGAACTTCGACGAGGCACACACCTTATTCCATGACCTTCGGTTGCGAGGCCGTCATCCCAGTAGAAACTATGATCCCCTCTCACAGGCAGGACACCTACGACCCTACCCGGAACCATGCCCTTCTCCAGGAGTCCCTGGACATGATCGAAGAGCTCCGAGAGCAGTCGCAGGTCCAACTAAAAATGTACCAAGGCAAGATAGCCCGACACTTCAACACAAGAGTCAAGAGCCGTACATTCGAAGTTGGGGATCTTGTCCTACGGAGAGTATTTCCTGCTACGCAGGATCCGGGAGTGGGAGTCCTCGGACCCAACTGGGAAGGCCCCTATGAAATACAAGAAAAAGTGGGCCATGGGACGTATCACTTAAAGAGACTCGACGGATCTAAAGTCCCGCGCGCCTGGAACGTGGAGCACCTCCGCCGTTACTATCTGTAGGCTCCGGACTATCTAGTCGAAAGTCCTTGGTGGACGTAGTAAAAGTGTAAAATGTGGAGATAAACCTCCCTACTGTAAAACACATGCCTCACAGGCTAATTTAATGAAACACGGAGAGGTTCACTCTGCTTTTACTGCATTTTTTATCCCTGTGTTCAAGGCTGCGTTTCAACAAGTGACCACGCGGTCCGGAGACGTCCGGACCCCACGCTCACTTGGGGGGGTATACATGGCTAAGGCATAGCCATACGCCCCTTGAACAAAACGTACACAGAACACCACTCATGTGCTAGCATTTTTTTTAAATTGTTAAGCTTAGGTTAATTTGTTATTGCCATAAACATACTTGCATTACGTGTCATGTGCGCATTATGTGTTTTTGCCATAAACATACTTACATTACGTGTCATGTGCGCATAATGTGTTTTTGTGAAAATTGCCATTGAAATGTCTGCCATTATGCATCATGAAAATTATCTCCTGTGTAGCCCAGCGATGAACAGGACTGGGGGTTGGGGCACATTCAGAGAGCTACGCCGAAACACCCCCAACTCCCTGACAAGTCCTTTGCAGAATACTCCGCGACCGCTGTAGAGCTTTGCTTCGCAAGCTCCAGCTCCGGGTCCCGTAAGGCGAAAGATGGCAAGATCCGCGACCGTTGTAAGCCTTGCTTCGCAGGCTTCAGCTCCGGATATCACAAAATAATGCATGGCGAGCTCCTCGACCACTACAAGTTTCAGCTCCAGGAGCAGACATGGTCGATCCCCCACTCACAGCAGGCCTTACCTCGCAAAACCCCTGCTCCGGGATCGCACATGGTGGGCGTGGCAATTTCCCTGAACGCAACGAGCCTTGCCTCGCAGGGCTCCATGCCAGGTCCCTGAAGTCAGCCACCATGAGGTTCGCAACGACAGTTAGTTCTGCTTCGCAAAGATCTAACCTCAAGTCTAGCGACGCTCACCAAAAGAACTCCCGTTCCGAGCCATGGAACGGCTCACCTTAGCAATCCCAGCGAACAGTATAACTACAAGTCCCGGGATTGGCTATTTGCCTCAGGAAAGCTAAAATACGGTGAAAGGAGTCTGGCCGTTGGAACCAGGAAACCTTCGTAACCTAGAAACTACGTGGGAAAAGACATCTGCCGTTAGAACTTCAAGATGGAAATGCATAGGTTTTGGCCGTTGGAACCAAAACCTCATGCGCCCCCACAGCAATTTCTACCGTATAAAAGTCTACCCTAAACGCAAAGTTAAATAAAGAACTCGGCAGAAAAGAAAGGAGAATGCTATAATTATGGTACAAGGAGCTTCGCCCCAAAGAAAAACACAAATGAAAAATAATTAAAGATAAGGCCCCTTCAAGCATTGGGGGTGGTAGCAGTATCCGCGTCCAAGGCCTTGAGGTCAGCGGTTTCAACTGGGGCTGGCGGAGTCAGCTCATTGGAAGGCGGAACGTCATCGCGGGCAGGTTCAGAGGTCCCCGCCTCTCCGGGATCTCCTGCCTCAGGAGCTCCAGCAGGTTCGTCAATGTTGTAAGTTTGGACGTACACCTCTGGGCCTTGATCCCACGCTTGTAGCTTCTCCCTCATGGCGTCGGCATCCTCTCCCAGATAGCCTAGTACCTCCGGGTTCATTTTCCAGAGTTGATGCATGAGGACCACGTGCGATATATTAATCGTCCTGTTCAGTACCACCTCGGCATCCTCCTTCTCCTTCAAGCGCTCCGCCTCGGAGGTTGCCAGCTTTGCCTCCGCGACAGCTAATTGAGCTTTCAGTTTTTCCACCTCGGCCTTGGATGCATCCCGCTCTCCCTTAAGAGAATCAATCTCCTTGCGCTGCGCCTTATTTTGGTTCAGCACGGATTGCTTCTCGGTCACATGCCCCCTGGCGGTGAATTGCAAGGCTTCGATCTCTTTATCCTTCTCGGCGAGCCCCAACTCCAGCATAGACACGAGATCCTTACTCCTCTTATGAAGTTGCTCCTCCTCGTGCAGCTTGTTCTGAAGAGTGGCATATTTCTCTTGCCGCTTAAGGAGGAGATCATTTTTCGATTGCAAGCGGGCTTCCAAGGTATCCTTCTCCACCCTGGCTTGGGATAGCTCTTCCCGGAGCTTGGAGTTTTCGGCCTTCAAGTCATCCGACCGCTGTTTGAACTCAGTCTCTGCGCTGGCCCGGTACTCTCGGTATTTGGCAAGATATTTCTTGTCCGCCTCTTCCTCAGCCGTGTGCCGGGCCTGGTCAATCTTCTCTGAAGCCTCCCCCCTTGTGCTCTCGACCTGTTGGGTCAGTTTCTGCTTCTCCGCCTCCAAGGCCTGGCGAGCCACCTGGCTCTCCTCCAGCTGAACTAGAACTGCACCCACCTCCCAGAACGAGCGTTCCGCGATCAGAGAGGCCTGCAAGGAAAGACAACAGAATGAGTTAAGCAGAACCAAATGTGCTAAGACAGATGATCCCAAAACATAACTGACGGCTTACCCCGGACAATTGTTGCTTCACGGCATGTGTCAGCAACAGCGGATCCTTACTGCTACTGATGGCCCATTTCTCAGAATTGAGCTCGCACAAGCTCAGGGCCATGTCCTCCATCATCTCCACTCCGAACGGCGCCAATGCACGTCCGAGCCTAGGCACCAGCCTCTTCTCCAAGGCTGGGCCATCCAAAACCGCTCCAGCCGGGTGAAGAGACCTCACCCCCTCGGCCAGCTCAGCTCTCTTCACGGTAGACAAGTTGTCTGCCCTTCCCTGAGTAACAGCCTTCTCAGCCTCCAACCGCCTCTTTAAAAAATTATCGGCCCGTCTTATACCCTCCAGGAGGGCAGCGGGGAAACGGGTTGGTTTCTGCGGGAAGTGGAACTTCAGGCCAAGCAGAGGAAGGTTTGTTTGCTGAGAAGAAGGAGACCCCGAAAGGGTGGACTCCCTTTGGGCTGGAGGAGGAGGCAGACGGGGTATTAAGGATGGAAGGGAAGACACTACCGCCCCGGTCTGTTGTTGTTGCTGGTGTTGCTGTTGTTTTTGCTGCTGCGGTGGCGGAGGTGACTGCCTTTGTTGTTGTTGTTGCTTTTGCTGCTGCGGCAGCGGAAGTAATTGCCTTTGTTGTTGCTGCTGGTTTGGCTGTTGTTGTTGCTGCCGCTGTAGCGTTGGTGATTGTCTCTATTGTTCTTGTTGCTGTTGTTGTTGTAGTTGTGGTTGCTGTCGTTGTTGTTGTTGTTGCCTTCGACCGGGAGAAGAGTGTCTAAGACGTTTCTTCTTGGCGCCCTCAGCATCTCCTCCGGGACGCTTGCTCACCCCAGTCGTCTTCACGGGGAACACAAGCCCTTCCCCGTCGCTGCTACTACTCGAGTTCGCCATGGACTCGGAAGGCCCCTTGGCAGGAGATCTCTCCACCGCCGAAGACACATGCGCCTCGCCACCTGTCTTCTTGGATGTGGCAGCTTTACCTCCCCTACCGGCTCCGGCTTTTCGTCCTTTCCCCTTGGACGGATCTTGGCTGGTGGCGGCTTTCTTGATGAGTAAGGTAACTCTCCCCAACATCTTGGCTTCGGGAAATTCTGCAAGAAACGTACGAAGCAAGGTTAACAAACCAGCAAGCAATGTGAAAGAAGATAAGCAGAAGACAAGACAATCAACAACATAAAAGCACAAGCAAGTCCGCCCGCAGGGAACAAGGAACAAGAAAAAGAAAAGTTTGAAAGGGACGACCATGCACAAGAAACGTGGATGGCCTTCCCCGAGCAAAACAAAACACCGCTTCCTGCTCCAGGAAGCTCCCATACTCCTTGAAGTCCGGGAATGACATGCTGAGGGAAGAAGGGTCAACCATGATGACACCTTCTGGCAGACTACCGTCACTCAGACACCCGAGGAGCTCATCTACCCTATCGCAATATCTGTCAAAGGGTATCCTACGCGGATCTAGCCTAAGGAAGCGGGGATCGAACCCCATCTGAGAGGTCCGGGAAACCTCAGACAGGCTGGGGGTGTGGATCAATCGAAAACTAGTCTTACCTCTCCCGGAGGTACCAGCCCCCGGAGTCCCTTCGTTGGGGTAAGCTGCGGCGTGGCGAGCCTCGATCTCCTCTTCCTCCGGCTGGGGGTCGGGGAACCTCTCCTCCCAACTAGGGGATAAAGTATTCTCGTCCCGGGATGCTTGGCTGATCACCCTGGACAGCTCCAGGGCAATCTGCTCCCGGATGTCAGCTGACACCTGACTTTGCCCCCTGCCACTCACTGGCTCAATGTTTTGGAAAGAGGCGAGTAGCCCATACTCCCTCAAAGATTCGGAGGTCACAAGTCCCTCCACTTTCAACTCTTCCTCCGAGAGCCCTTCGTAGAACTTTGACCTCCTTATCATCTCCGCACAGCGAGGTGTCCGCGGAACGACTTCTGCAAAATCCAAATACAAGCATTAGAGATCCTCCCGAAAGGCAAATCAAACGTAAAGAAACAAAGTTAAAAAGGAGAGGAAGGAGCACTTACCAGGGACTTTGAAGTCCAAAGATAGGGCTGGCACCCTCCTCAATGGGAAGCCAGTCGTCAGGAACCAGTATTCCCAGAGGTCTGGAACCCTTGCGGTATGGCAGGTAGGACACATCACGTCCGGGTACCTCTCCAGCCTGTAAAACCCCACCTTGTCTGGATGACCTCTCATGGGTTGAGACTTCAGCCCGTAGAAGTATAACACCTCCTCCGGGGTAGGGGCCTCCAGGTCCCGGGACTTGCAAAAGATGTACCACCCCGCTAGGAGCTTGTAGCTGGGGGGAATCAACTAGAAGGGGGCAATCCCCGCCTTCACACAGAAATTGGCAAAATAACTTCTTAGGGGCAAGTGCGCCCCACACACTATGTGTGCCCAGCTCCAGGCACCAAAGCCCTCATGACTCTGGCTAGCAGACTCACCCAGCACCGACAGACGGTGCCACATCAGGCATGGGATGTTCTTCAGGCCTGCTTCTAAGGAGTACAGCTCCAGCATGCCGTAGTTCCTGAGCAGGTTCGGCTTCTGGTCCATCTCCCAGATTGAATTGTTGATAGTCGGGAGGCTAGCCGCGACCACTTTAGTCTTTCCTTTCCCCGTTGCGCCAGCGACAGGGGAATTTTGCTCCTGGGCAGATTCAGCCTCTACCGCGGCGAGGATTTGTTCCTTTGAGATGTTCGTCACTGAACAAGAGAAACAAAGAAGAAAACACTCTAAGCAGTCAGCACCCTTGTCATACCCTAACGGTATCAAAGGCGTCGGGGAGACCCTCCCCGAAAACTGCTTGGAGAGGCTCCCACCGAGCTTGCCGAGGGGTTGACACCATGCCACCCGAAGGACAGCAAGGAGCCAAACTCAAACTCCAAGCCTAAGCCCGCCAAGAGAAGTGTTTCCCCAGAGGAAGACACCCTAAAGGCGCTCACGCTTATGCCCTAACACAGCAAACCAAAACAGCACAAACAAGACGAGGAACGACTTTCCAAACGCAAAATCGTCAAAGCATGCAAAGAGATTACTTATCGACTCACATCAATCGCATGCCTATCAAAGCCCTATTCACGCATGCACATAGGCGATACTGGCAGAAAACTCAACTCTAACAACTACCAACATTCTAAGGTTTGGGAGGAAAGAGCAAAGTAGAAATACTTACTGGTATTCGGGTAGTTGAAGATTGAAGAGGTAACCGGATCACTGCACAGCACGATCGCAAGAAGTAAAAACTGCAAAGACAAACGGCGATTCAAACCCTGAACTTCGATGAACAAACCCACTGCCAAATCACAAGAAAAGTGTCTAGATTCCTTACCAAAAGAAGTGGCAAGTTCGAAGGAATGGAAGCTTGGAAGCCTGAGAGTTCGAAGGTTTGGGAATCTGAAAATCCGAAAGATAGAGAATTTGAAAGCGTAAAGAGGAAGAAAGGTCTGTTCCCTGGTTTTTATAGCAGGAGTGAAGTCCTTTCAAATCCTACAAATGGACGGTCCTGGTCTTCCCATACCGCATGCATCCGATCCGACGGCTGGAGATGAAGCGCCGATCCTATTTATGACTCCTCGGATGGGAATAAAGTATTTATTTCCCATCATTATACCACCTCGGGCCCAGTGTACCATTAAAAACCGTAAAATCATTACTCAGATGCCTGACGCACGCATACTCAGCCAGTCGCCTCATGCACACGTCTTGGTCACAGAGCCATTCCCGGCATGACACGTGGCCCTTGCCGCACTTGAGTACTTGAGTTCAAATAGAAGAAATTTCCTTTATTTTTCATACTAACACTCAGGCGGGAAAAAGGAACCCTTCCAGGAACACAGGAGGTGGCCCCTCGCCTAATCTAAGAAACCAGAATACCCGGAGGACTGCACAAGCTCTCGGATCTCTCAAAGCTCCGTGACCTTGGGGGGTAAATGTTATCCAGATTTCCGGATAGCGTTTAGATGGATATCCTCGGGGAAGCAGAATTATCAATGTCTTTCACGGTAGGTGACCAGAGCTCGCGAATGGACAGAAAGGCTTCGCCTCTCCCGTTTAGTGTCCGGATTACTCTTTCAAGCAAACGCGACACGGAAGCTCGTCAACTCTCCCGGACTCCCGAAGGGATATCCTTCGGGGAAGCTCCTTCCAGGAGAAGCTCTTCAAGTGGTCTTCGCGGAAACAGTTCCGTGCCTCGCACGGAACAAGACCAGGCGGTCGAGTCATGGAGGAGGCATAGTTGGAATGATATCCGCCTGACACGCCCGACAGGTCAAAGCCGCACACATCCCAGCACGCCTAAAAGTACTATTTCGCCTACTGTTCCGCTGACAACTTGGAAAAGACGGCTGCCTTTGTGCATTCCCCATACTTTCACGTAAATATACCCACATAGAGCCTGGTAGCCAGGTGACTACGGTAATTGTATCCCTTATTTATGGCTGGTGTAATTAAGACTCATGTGGGTAGAGAAAAACCCTAATCCAAAACCCTAGCTATAAAGACCCCCTCATTTTACAATAGGGGGGACGGCCAACAAATCACATAGCAAGAACTCTACTAAAATCTCTCTAGCTTCATCTTCTCCAAGAGAACCCGAGAGAAACACTGTGAGGTTGTGAGTTCCTTATACACCAGCTGTTTGACTGTTATTCTCTACAAGTATAATAACATCGACTCGTGGACTAAGGCTCGTTAACGCCTGAACCACGTAAAAACACTGTTTGTTTATTTACATTTCTGCATTTCTATAGCTCTTGTCTTTTTATTATTCCGTTCGTATTCGTTTCCGAAAAACTCGGTAAACATAGATTAAATTGAATCTAATTTCTAATTCCATAGCATATCATATTATATATCTAAGAGCGACAAAATACCACTGGCAGAATGCAGTAAAAGACATACAAAATAATAAATATACGAAAATAAATTAACAATCTAAGTTACATAAGAAAAGCATGACTGAACTTATGTAAAAGATGCAAAATAATTTTAGAAAAGAAATTAGAGGATGAGAAACAAAATAATTAATGAGATATGGAAATGAAGCATAAGAAGAATCAATATCAATATTGAGAATGAAAAGTACAACAACTACACTCTAACCTCACCAATATTTCTAAAATAATTCACTCATTTTTATCACCTAAAACAAGCAAAATTAAACTAGAAATAAGAAAAGAAACAAAATAATAAAGTGTATTTTTCCCACTCTACAATCTGATGATTTTTTCCTTACATTTGGTCCTCTATTTATAGTGAAAATAGGACCCAAAACGTGAAAAATCGTGTACAATATAGTGGGAAAATGGCTCAAAAAGTTGATGAAAATGGGAAGTGGCTGCTGGTAAAGTGGGGGACAAGGACTAACGACAGGGACAAGTGGCGATTTCTGACTGGCTCGGCAGAGAGGCGTGGCAGGCGCGTCAGGTGCGGCTGGCAGGCGCGTCAGGTGGCTCGGCTCGGCTGGCGTGGCTTAGTTGGCCGAATGGAGGGTTGCCAAGTGGCAGCGTGGGGGAGCAGCCATTGCTTGGGTTTGGGCTCCATTTTGGGCCTAGTTTTGGGCCATTTCATCTTCAAAAATGTCATTTTCTTCATGATTTCTTCAATTTTAATTCTTTCTTTCTCCTTTATTTTTCTTTGTATCAAAAATATATTTTATTTCCTGAATATTAAACACAAATTAAATTAAAATTAATATTTTCAAATATAAAATATATGACAATAAATCCATGAAAATATTAATTACAACTTAATTAATTTTACACTTTAAGATTAATAAAATGATATTTTTGAGCACTAAACATAACCCCCAACCAGATTATTGCTAGTCTCTAGCAATTCAAGCGAAATAATAGATGTCAACATGATATATTTTCGGTCAAAAATTATAAAAGAACTTAAGTATTAACACAAAATGTTAGTAATAAGTCAACAAGAGTTATCAAAATTACTTCGAATAAATCTAGAGTTGTGAGTGTGTGCACCAAACTTGAACCTTCTTACCACAAACCATAGCACATAAAGCCTTCGAAATTATGCCAAGTAAAAGTCTGAACTCCATTAACCTCTCATGTAATTGAAAATATTTAAAGTTTAAGGGTTTCACTCATGGAGTTGGAAATAAAGTAAGCACTCATCAAATGGGTATATATTTAGGACAAATTCTTAAATAATTATTGAAACGAAGATAGGAAATAAACCATTTGGACAACCACCATAAAGAGTACCACAAAACCACTTTTTCGGGATTTTTAAGTTAAATAGACAATCTTTACATTTATTCTAAGAGCCATAAAATAAAACATGAAATTAATAAACACACTTTTTTTTTAATTTTTTTTGGACACAAGAGACAACATAATTGAAAATGATAGAAATATAGGTCTTGTGTCTTTCTCCATTTTTTTTTCTATTTTTTTTTTCTTCCTTTTTTTCTTTTTTCTTTTCTTCTTCTTTTTTTTTTTTCATTTTTTTTTATGAACAACATAATAAAAGGCTCTCTAATAAGATTTGTCTATAGAAAATATTATCCCTAAAACATCATCCATTCATACCACAATACCTTGTCCAAATAATTATAACCATTTCTAAGAATCAATAAAAATTTAAAAGTTGTTTTCTCAAATCTCACTTCTCACACAAAAGAATGAATTACTTAAACATGGCAAATTTCTTAGCAAATATGTGCTAACAACCATCTTACCACAACATTTGGCATGTGCATTAGGTAACTCTAGAGAAACTCTTGGTAATACAGATAACAAAAATTGACTCGAAAGTAACATTTTGCAAAAATAAATAAGTAAATTTCAAAAATTTGACCATGAAAATATTAGTATGACAAAAATCAACATGAACGTGCATGAATATGCTCACCACCCCCAACCAAAATTAGACAATGTCCTCATTGTTTAAAAATATATGCATGAAAAGCGTGAAATGAGAACATATAGAGAGTGAGCTAATGCAAAATGATATGATATTGATTCTTAGAAAAAGAAAAACAAGACAAACTATCATAATAAAATAAAAAGGAAAAATAAAACAAATAACAAAAATAAAACATACCAGAAATAAAGAAAGCAAGGAAAGATAGAACCTGATTAGCCTTGGTAAACCGGAGAAAAGTCTCCTCAGGTAGGTTCACCAACTCAATATTCTTGACTAGCCAGTATAGAAAATGAATTTTCTTTTATCCTGTGTCTCAAAAATGGAAGTATTAGTAACATTCTCAGGATAAAGAAAATGTTTGTTGTCAGTATCATGGAGGAAATAGTGTGATTGATTCTTTGAGAAAAGTTTGTGAATTTCCTCCTCAATAAGGTTTATCACATCAGTATGATAACACTTGTTTTCATTCGGAGTTGTTGGAAGAATTTCAACATGAGGAGTATTTTCACTCCGAATAGTAATGACATCATCCTCATCAAATTTGTTGGAAATAGGATTAGAGATTGGTGTCATTGTTTCCTCATCTGATTGGAATTGACTGAAATAATGTGAATTAACTTTATCGGTCAATTCTAGAAATTGAGTCCGAATTTCTCTAAGTTCCTCCATCATGTGTTTAGTAATGTTTCTTATGTGATCAGTAAAGTTTATTTGTTCCTCCATAAATGTGTATAAGGCTTTTTCTAAGAAATTCGTATTAGTCCAGACATTATGTGGAGGTTCATGGTAAGAGTTAGAAAAATCGTACTCAACATTCCTGCTAGATGGTGCCAATTCCCAACCAATCGGTGCACGGTAGTTGTACTTAGACTTCCAACTTGAAGCAACATGGTTTTTCCAGCTAAGATTACTATTCTTGGAGTAAGAATAGTATTGAAAAGCTTCCTCCCTTTCTCTAAGAGTTGAGTAATCTTGAGCAACATGGTCGACTCTTTCACAATCAAAATATGGTTCATCATACTCTACCCTTATGACCTCGTTACTTTCTCGACCATACTTAACTTTCAAGTTTTTGAATTCTCTAGTCAAGAATTCTACTTCAGATTTAAGGTACTCTCTTTTGCTAAGTTGGTGGGCACCTCTAAAATTTCGAGTACCCTCAGTAGCACTAGATTTTGGATTGTTTTGAAGTGAAGAGAGATATATTGGATAATAGTACTCAAAACGTCGATGATCTTCTTCATTCATTTGCTTTTTTTTTTAAGTATTATAATCGCAAATGTGTAATAATGTAATAAGTATACACCAAAATGTTCCCAGGCCAATTGGAAAGGCTACCAAGGTACCACTTTAGGCCCAAGACCTTTTCTAGAACTCCCCGAGGTTCTTAGAAAAGATTGGAGGGTAACGCTAACACATACCTTATTTAAGAACCAATTTTTCTAAGACAGAACAAGTTTGGTTTTTACTAATTTCCAAAATTACACAAATGTTCTCAATACTTTGTTTGATTTTTTTATTATTATTATTTTAATTTTATGATTTAAATTTTATGCTTTTTTTTTCGGAAAAAAAACCTAAATCTAGGAAATAAAATTCTAAACTTAAAAATAAAATAAAAAAAGAAATGAATAAATAAAATAAATAAATAAAAAAACTAGTAAGGAAAAATAAAATAAAAGAGAAATTAAAAATTATACTACTTTTTTTTTAATAGAAAAAAAAATTAATTTACTATGCAAACCTTTAATTGAAGAATTACCTCCCCGGCAATGGCGCCAAAAATTGATATCGCCCAATAAACTCCTAAACGGCCGCAGTAGTAATCGAGCTATGTCGTATCCACAGAGAGACAAACACAACTAAAGATTAGATTAGGAAATAAAAGATAAAAATAAAGTAGAATTGAAGAGATGGATTTTGTGAAATTAAAATGATAGATTAAAGAAAGCGATCAGATAAAGAGCATGGCAAGGTAGAGATGCAGTGTTGTAAAACCTATTCTAATATTTATATTAATTCAAAACACAGTTGCAATTCTACACCATTAATTGCAACTCGAAGATGTATATGTTAAAAACACAAATTAAATAATCTAGATTAAATTGAATCTAACTTCTAATTCCATAGCATATCATATTATATATCTAAGAGCGACAAAATACCACTGGCAGAATGCAGTAAAAGACATACAATATAACAAATATACGAAAATAAATTAACAATCTAAGTTACATAAGAAAAGCATGACTGAACTTATGTAAAAGATGCAAAATAACTTTAGAAAAGAAATTAGAGGATGAGAAACAAAATAATTAATGAGATATGGAAATGAAGCATAAGAAGAATCAATATCAATATTGAGAATGAAAAGTGCAACAACTACACTCTAACCTCACCAATATTTCTAAAATAATTCACTCATTTTTGTCACCTAAAACAAGCAAAATTAAACTAGAAATAAGAAAAGAAACAAAATAATAAAGTGTATTTTTCTCACTCTACAATCTGATGATTTTTTCCCTACATTTGGTCCTCTATTTATAGTGAAAATAGGACCCAAAATGTGTAAAATCGTGTACAATATAGTGGGAAAATGGCTCAAAAAGCTGATGAAAATGGGAAGTGGCTACTGGTAAAGTGGGGTACAAGGACTGACGACAGGGACAGGTGGTGACTTCTGACTGGCTCGGCAGAGAGGCGTGGCAGGCGCGTCAGGTGCGGCTGGCAGGCGCGTCAGGTGGCTCGGCTCGGCTGGCTAGCGTGCGGCTTGGCTGGCGTGGCTTAGCTGGCCGAATGGAGGGCTGCCAAGTGGTAGCGTGGGGGGAGCAGCCATTGCTTGGGTTTGGGCTCCATTTTGGGCCTAGTTTTGGGCCATTTCATCTTCAAAAATGCCATTTTCTTCATGATTTATTCAATTTTAATTCTTTCTTTCTCCTTTCTTTTTCTTTGTGTCAAAAATATATTTTATTTCCTGAAAATTAAACACAAATTAAATTAAAATTAATATTTTCAAATATAAAATATATGACAATAAATCCATGAAAATATTAATTACAACTTAATTAATTTTACACTTTAAGATTAATAAAATGATATTTTTGAGCACTAATCAATATTCCAAAAGGATCTAAACCAATTGGGTGTAAATGGGTATTTAGAAGAAAATACCATATCGATGGCACCATACGAACACTAAAGGCTAGATTAGTAGTATTCAAGCAAAAGGACAGAATAAATTACTTTGATACATATGCACTGGTAGCAATAACCACTTCTATTTAAATGTTATTTACCTTATCATTTATATAGAACCTTAATGTTCACCAAATGGATGTCAAAAACAACATTTCTAAATGGATATCTCAAGGAGAAAGTATATATGAAACAATCAAAATGTTTTGTTCTAAAAGGAAATGAACATAAATTGTGTAGACTTGTCAAATCATTATATGGTTTGAAACAAGCTCTAAAACAATGGCATGAAAAGTTTGATAAAGTCATTGTTTCAAATGGATTTAGAAAAAAAAATGCGAACAACTGCGTCTACTCCAAGACTTGTAATGACTATACCATACTAGTGTGTCTTTATGTAGATGATATGTTGATTTTAAGTAATGACATAAGAGAAATAATAGAAATAATGATGTTTCTATCTTCTAAATTCAAGATGAAAGACCTTGGAGATGTCGATATCATTCTAAGTATCAAAGTTAGAAGAAATAGTGGGAGTTTTGTATTAACTCAAGCCGATTATGTCGAGAAAATGCTTGACAAATTTAGTCATCTCAATATCAAAAAGGCGAATACACTATTCGATTCAAATATGAAACTTGAAAAGAATGAAGGAAGAGTGGTGACTCAATTGGAATATGCAAAGGCAATAGGACCTAATACTACAACAAACATTTCATATGCGGTTAGTAAAATTTGTTAGGATTTATGCCCTAAAAGCATGTAAAGGTATTTTATTAATTTAAATAAAAGTACAATTTTATAATATTTGAATGTTATAATATTGTTTGAATAATTTTTATATATATCGAGAAACTTCCATATTCATTTATGAGGATATGGTCTTGTATTAGTACAAGAGAATTAAGATCATATACAATAAATAAAATAGTCAGTAACATATAAAAGTAAGGAATCTTTAATGAATGGTTACTAGTACTTTTTGCTAAGCATACGGGATGCAAGTGATCTAGATTTGGATTACTGTTGTGGATAGACATCTTGGTAAATGTATTGTATATAATAGAAATTATATATGTCAAAATCGATGTGAATTAACTGTCTTTATAAATTTATCGTTTTCCATAAAGAGTTAATTCTTATCATTATAGATGATCATTTGTAGATCAGTCTAAATTTTGAGTAGTCATGAACTCCTGTTTATGATTATTGGATCTTTTGATTCACTCGTTAAGGTTTCTTATTATAATGTTATAATGAGGCTAGTGACTTTTGTTTTGGAGATTCAATATCAAATGGCTGGGAACATGATTTACAATATTGGAATTCATACTTTGCTAACGGATCGAATATTGGTTCCCTTAAGAGTTAATTCTGGAACTGAATAGTTATTGAGCTCAAATGTATAATTTTATTATAGATTAATTATTCGCTAGTGATAGTACTTAAGGAACAAGAGGCAATTAGAAGGGTAAAACGATAATTTGACTAGCTCCAATTATCGAACCAATAAATGGAGGACGTGACTGTTGCGAAAACTTATACATGATCTTTATTTATTTTCATGTATATCTAATATTTAATAAATTAATACGAGATAGCTTAAAACATGTTTCTAAAATTGAATTCAAAGAGAAACAAAGAATAGAATACTTATAGTATACGCAACGAAATTAAATAGTCCTTCCTTCAGTTTCTCTAACTCTTGTATCCTCTCTATCGCAGAGTATTATCAAGAAACTGAACCAATCTTCTATTTTCTTCACAATATTCCAATATATCCTTAGAACCACCTAGACTAGTGTGGGCAATTCTCAACACATGAGATAGATATAGAGAGAAGAAGAGAAAATAACAAAGAGGCTTAGAAAATGACTTGTGTTTAGAGAGAATCTAAAACTATAAGAAAATCTGACTTGTGACTTATATTTTGACTTCTCTTTAAGCACTCCTTTTATAGACTCAATTAGGCCATTTAATTTAATTAAAAAAAATCAATAAAATAATAGTCATTTTGAAGCCATAGGTCGAAATTATCATGGACTATAGGCCCATGAAATTTCCCATTTGATTATAAGCCCATTGGACTTAAAATCAATGCCTATATTATTTTCTATTGATTTAATTAATTAAATAATTATTTAAATCATTTATCAAATTAATTATTTATAATTTGGACCTTGATTTAAATTTATTTATTAATTTAGATACCAATTTATCTTAATTAATATATCTACCATAATTTCTCTTTTCTTCTCAAAATTACACAACTCTGTGAAACTATTCAAAATTGACTTGGTCAACTTTGATAATTCTAATTGATGATTAAATCAATTAATTGAGACTATCTAGATGATTTTATCCAAGGTAAAATGGGGACCATGAGCCTATGAAATCAAGCTCCAATAAGTTATCATAAATCGAACAAATAAATTTACTAACTTATTAATTCCTCGTGACTCCACTATAGACTCGGAATTGCACTCTTGAATTCATAGAACGCTCTATAACAAATATAGATACGCTATTAATTATCCATTGTTACAACCATAATTGTCACTCAATCCTCTATAGACGGTCTATAATGAGATAGGACTAAAATATCGTTTTACCCCTCATTGTATTTTATCCTTAAAACACTTAGTTCCTTGTAAATGATATTTCAGTAAACTAATTTAATTACTGAAATGAGATCTCTATCATTTAACACCTTGAACCAAACTAAAAGGAAGCCATCGTTTCACTTCTTCACTAGAAGCTATAGATGTTCATATCTATGATTAACACTCCCACTCAATTATACTACCGAGTTCCCAAGATGTAAGTATGGGCTAGTCCGTAGGGTAAGCTGGTAACGAACAAGTCAAAGAACTCAAATAACATAATCAGTTAGAATACTAACCACTCAGAATTGAGATTGATTGACCTATGATCAACTATATGATATGACTAGAATAAATAATAACGGTATGTTTACTTATCTTATCAACTGTCAATATCAGTCCAGTCCGATGTAACAAATGCATCCGATATTATCTATTTTGCTATTGTTCTAGAAAGAACATAACACTGTAATGTGTAAGTAGATCATATCGTAGATTGGCAAGTCAGTGTAAATCTGGTGCACTGACTAATCTTAGGACTAACTTATTTTGAACATATAATCATATTTATATTCCACTGTGATTAGGTCACTATAAATAAGATTAGCTATATGCTCGGGATTTAATAGATGTTTATATTAAACAGATAATCATGAAAATAAAACATGTGAGCAAAGTGATTAACCAAGTCAAAAAATGGTTTCTATTCTTTTATTGATAATAAAATGAGATTACAAAGAATTTGGGTATTAATGGACTACAACAATGACTACATTTATTGATTATATCAATGGACTACAAAGAAAACTTTGTAAATATAATTCTATAAATAATTAGAGTGAAATTCCATATTTATAGTGGAGTAATCATGAAATTAATAAATAAGATTATTAGATTAAAGAGTTATTCAGCTCTAAGTTCAGCCATAGTGTTTTCTGTGTTTTGGGGTGCATGTGAGTGAATATTATATGGTTAGGTCATTTGGAGTGAGTTGGATATGTTGGTAAGGTTGTTTTTGAGTTTGGTCGAAGTTTGGAAAAGTTTTGGTAAGGTTTGGCTCGGGGAAAATCGAAGGAGGAAAAAACAGCTTTTGCTGTTCTGTGACTAGCGCTACAGCGCGAGCCTTTGGGCGCTGTAGCACTAGGCCATGTTCCCTGGGAAAAATTTGGGCTCTGTTTGTATCACTATAGCGCCCTCCTTAGAGCGCTGTAGCGCTACCCTGTTTCCAGAAAGGGGTTTTTGAGTTATTTTCAAGGGTTTTGCCCGAGGGTTCGGGGTTCGATTCCACCACCTTGTTTGGTGGAATTGGGACTACCCGAGGGCTTGGGATTGGTCTCGAGGTTAGGTTTTGGACTTGAGGTTTGGTGATGATTCTGATCTATGGCTGTGACTAGGTGTACGCTAGGACTCAAGAGGGATCGTGCTCGAGGATCAAGTGATCAGAGCTAGGGAATCTAAGGTAAGAAAAACTACTGTTCCCATAGAGCTTGTATGCATGGCTGAGCCCTATATGTTCAGCAAGAGCCGGGAACGGGGCAGGACGAGGTCGGCAAGGTCGGGAACGGCAAGGGGCCGGGAACGGCGTTAGGCACATAGAGTGCAAGGCCGAGTGCGGCAAGGGGCCCAGAGCAGTGTTGGGCACGTGGAGTACGAGTTGCCAGGGTGTGACCCTAAAGGATACCAGGGATATCCTCACGGTGTGGACCACGAACCCAGGTCCTGGTAAACCGCTTGGGACGGCATGGCTGTATGTGTTTAGCCTATTGATGGCCTATTTATATGCTGAGTGTTTAATATGCATATGTTATCTGCTTGTGAGGGTTTTCTTGCTGGGCTTCGGCTCACGGGTTCTCTGTGGTGCAGGTAAGGGCAAGGGGAAAGTCGACCAACCATGAGTACGGAGAGCGTGAAGCGACGCGTACATGTTTGGCCTGCCTGGCTGTCTCGGCCAGGGGAATTTTTTGAAAATGATTGTACTAAACTCAGATTTTGTCGTCTAGTCGACTTTGTTTGTAATTATATGTTGTAAATATTTCTAAACAGTATTTTGGTATCCCAAGTGTCAAACACTTTATGAATTTCAGTAAATGAAATTATTTTTGAAGTTTATAGCTCTGTTAATGATTTATTTACACTTTTGACCTAAAACCTCGATTAGCAAGTTGAATCCATGTTTTAAACTCACTTAGTAATGGCTCTAAGGAAGTAGGGCTTTACAGACATGGTAAGGATAAGTCCTAATGTAATAAGCCATGCACTTAACATTGACAAGAGCTTCCCCCCGAAATAGCAAAAGCGAAGGCTCCTGGACGATGATAGGAAGAAAGCCTTGAAGGAAGAACTCGACAGATTAAAGGCGAACTGGTTTATACGAGACGCCTTCTACCCTGATTGGGTCGCAAACTTGGTCCTGGTTATGAAACCTAACGGAACATGGTGGACTTGCATCGACTATTCCGATCTCAACAAGGAATGCCCCAAGGATTATTTTCCCTTACCTCGGATCGATCAGCTCATAGATGCCACAGCTGGGCATGGTCTAATGTCATTCATGGATGCTTATTCTGGATAAAACCAGATTACCATGCATGCCCCGGACCAAGAGCATACGAGTTTTGTGACAGATAAAAATGCTGGAGCCACGTACCAAAGGCTTGTAAACAAGATGTTCTCCGAACATATAGGTAACAACATGGAAGTGTATGTTTATGATATGTTGGTCAAGTCTAAACCTCAAAGAATGCTTCGCCGTGTTACGAAAGTACAACATGAAGCTCAACCCACAAAAATGCTCTTTTGGAGTGTCGTCAAGTAAGTTTCTGGGCTTTATAGTAAACACGCGAGGAATAGAGGTTAATCATGACAAGATCCAAGCTCTAATTGACATGCCCTCACCTCGAAAACATAAAGATGTCCAGAGCTTAACTGGACGGATGGGGGCATTAAGTAGGTTTATCTTGAAATCTATAGATCGTTGTCTTCCATTTTTCAACCTTTTGAGAGGGGAAAAAAATTCGAGTAGACAGAGGAATTTAAGCTCGCATTTCAGGAGCTAAAGAAAAACCTCGCAGAATCTCCCATCTTGTCAAAACCTATCACAGGAGAATTCTTGTACCTATACCTCGCTATAAACCGAGCACACCATCAGCGTCGTGCTCGTCCGAGAAGTTCAGAAGGTACAAAAACCAGTATACTACATCAGCAAAAGGTTATTGGGGGCAAAATCGAGATACCCGTAAATGGAGAAGTTGGCTCTCAGCCTAATCCACTCATCTCGAAAGCTCCGACCTTACTTCCAAGCACACCCCATCCATGTGCTAACTGACCAACCACTACGACAATTCTTGTCAAAACCAGAAGCCACGGGTCGATTATTAAAATGGGTTATTGAGCTCGGACAATTCGAGATTACTTATCATCCCAAAACGACCATAAAAGGGCAAGCCCTGGTAGACTTCATTGTGGAATGTACGGGAGTATTTGATGAAGAAGTTATAACCCCAGTCCGCGAGCTGTGGAAACTTTATGTCGATGGATCTTCCAACGAAAATGGATCGGGGGCAGGAATCATATTGATCACTCCAACTGGAAGTCGATTTCATTCCTCCTAAAGGTTTGGCTTTGAAGCATCTAACAACGAGGCTGAATATGAAACTCTACTGGCGGGACTTCGAATAGCCAAGGAACTCAAGGCTAAAGTGATACATTGCTACAGTGACTCGCAGTTGATGGTCAACCAAATCTTAGGGGAATACCAGGCCTGCGGAACAAAGATGGGCGCATATTTAGAAAAAGCAAAAGCAGCACTCGAACATTTCGAGTTCTATACAATATAGCAGGTTCCCCAAGAGAAAAATTCAAATGTAGACGCCCTAGCCAGGCTCGCCACATCCACCGAGGTTGATGCGCTAAATGTGGTCCTAATTGAGCATCTTTTGGTACTCAGTATTAGCGAGCCTGAACAGGAAGATGTCTGCATGATTAACTCCAAACCAACTTGGATGACCCCAATAGTTGGTTACCTTGAAACCAGCATTCTCCCAGCAGAATGGAACAAGGCTTAGAAGCTGATGTATCAGATTCCCAGATACACTATTGTGGAAGGAAGTTTATATCGGAGATGAAACTCTATGCCATTACTCTGATGTGTGTCTCCACCCGAGGCCAAGAAAATCCTAGAAGAAATTCATGAAGGATTTTGTGGGAACCACACTGGAGGGCATAACCTATCTAAGAAAATTATAAGACAAGGATATTTCTGGCCCACTATCAAGGCAGACGCATTTGAATATGTCAAAAAATGTGATAAATAATAGCGGTTCGCTACAATCCCGCGTGTAACGACCCCAAATTCGGTATTAAGGCTTAGGGCCTGAGATAGCGTGCCTGGAGGGCATAATGGAATTCTGTGTGGGTCTTTAATGGGTTTTATGCATGATTATGATTTAGTGCACGTTTTATGATTATGTGATTAATTGTGGTGCATGATTATGTGAATTAATATGCATGTAGACCTGATTGAGCGTATTTGTAATTTGGCCATGTTGGGCATGACTATGTTGATACCTGTGATCTATGACTCGAGACGATCCTAGAACGAGCGGGTTAGCGGGAAGTCAAAGCGGGAACCTGTACCAGGCTTGGGTTAAGCCTGGGGAGTTAATCGAGAATTTGGGAATGTATTTGGTGATTTATTAGGCATTGGGTAGCAAACGGGAATTATTAGGAACACTTGAGGAATTAGTGGGAATTTGGGTATTATGACTAAAATGCCCTTTATGGACATAAAGGCTTAGAATTGATAAGAGAGGGTATTTTGGTCATTAGGCTTGCAAGAGATAAAATAAAGGAGGCCTTTATACTTAGTGGATTTAGTAGAGAAAATTTTAGGCTGAAAAGAAAGAAAGAAAGAAAGAAGAGAGGGAAAGTTGAAGGGTTGGCTTTGAAGATTTGGTTTGTGGTTCTCCCACCCTTTTTCTTTGATTTCTCTTGAGGTGAAGCTCAGTGGTAAGCTAGGCTTGTGGATTTGCAAGAGATTAGCAAGATCAAATCAGAGATTTGAGGTAAGTTCTTGAGGTTTTCGGTTTTAGGGTTTTGCTGGTTTTGAACTGTGTTTTTGAGCTAAATGGATGGGGTTTTTGGGGAAAACAGGTCAAGGTTGTAAAGGTGCAACCAAGGAGGTCTAGGGTGCAGTTCAAGGTCGAAATTCCACCCACGGTATGATTTCTAAGACCCTATCCTTGTTGTTTGATTGATTTTTCTGGTTTTGGGGTTCATTGGGTTAGATTTTGAGTTGTGGGTTGCTTGAGCTTGGGATTGAGTTCTTGGGGTGCTTGGGATGAGTGTGTGGTGTATATATGTTTGTTTTTGGGCATGGGAAAGAGTTGGACAAGTTTGGGTTCGAAGTGGGGGAAGAAAATCGCAAGATGCGATTTTTGGTTTTGCTGTGCTGCAACTAGCGCTAAAGCGCTAGGCAGGGGGCGCTGTAGCGCTAGCCCCTGTCTGGTGAGGGTGGTTCTGCTTGTAGCGCTACAGCGCTACCTTTTGAGCGCTGTAGCGCTGCACTGTTCACAGAGGGGATTTTTGGGCTTTTGTGAAGGGATTTTGACCTAGGGTTCGGGGCTCGATTCCGCCACTTTGTTTTGGGGATTTAGGACTTCCCGGGGGCTCGGGATTAGTCCCGAGGCTAGGTTTTGGACTTGAGGATTGGTGATGACTTTGACTTGTGGATTTTGCTTAGGTAAGCGCTAGGGCTCGGGTAAGATCGTGCTCAAGGAGTCAGGTTGATCAAGGCTACTTAATCTAAAGGTAAGAAACCGTAACACCCGAGTTTAGGGCATGGCCCCACTGTGTGATTGTAGGGCGTGGCCCCGGATTGTATTACGTGCAAATGCTTAACCTTAAATGAACCATGATGTGTGTGAATGTTTATTTTGAATGTACTATATGTGTTATTATGATGAAACGAGCGGCAGAGGCCGGGTACGGCATAGGCCGGGGCGGCCGTGGGCCGAAAGTAACACAGCACATGGGATGCTTATATTCAGGGTGGGACCCAAGGGATACATGAGTTATCCTCGCGGTGAGAACCGAAACTCCAGGCTTTGGTAAGGCCTTGGGAGCGGCATGGCCGTACTTGTTTATTATGGTGGTTTTCCTATGTATCAGTGAATTATTGACAGCTATTTGTTTTGCATATGTTATGTGTTATTTGGGTTTTCTTGCTGGGCTTCGGCTCACGGGTGCTTCGTGTGGCAGGTAAAAGCAAGGAGTCAGTCAACCGGCCATGAGTATGGAGAGCGTGGGGGCGGCGCGTACATGTTCGGCCTGCCCGACTGCTTTGGTTGGGGGCATTTTGTATATGGATGTATTTAATCATTCTTTTGATAGATGATCAAGTGTAAATCTATTTTGGTGTTGTAAACATTTTGTAAACCTTATTTTGGGATCCCAGATGTTTTATATTTAACGTTTTCAATGAAGTTGACCATTTTAAAAGAATACAGCCTTAAACTCTGGTTTAATCACACTTTTGGTTTTAGAAACCACTTTGAGTCAATTAAACGCACAATTTCTGTTTTAAACTCACTTAGTAACGGCTCTAAGGTAGTAGGGCGTTACACCACGAGCTCCACCATCTGAGCTAACTATGATGACCTCCCCATGGCCATTTGCGGTGTGGGGAATTGATCTCATAGACTTGTTGCCCACTGGCAAAGGTGGAGTTAAGTACGCAGTAGTCGCGATCGATTATTTTACAAAGTGGACCGAGGCCGAACCTCTGGCAACGATTACCTTGAAAAAAGTCTTGGACTTTGTGGTAAAGAACATTATTTGTCGATATGGAATGCCAAGGAAAATAGTATCAGATAGCGGTACTCAATTCGACAGTGAATTGTTCACCAATTTTTGTGAGAGAAACGGGATAATAAAGAGCTTCTCCTCTGTTGCCCATCCCCAAGAAAATGGCCAAGTCGAAGCTGTGAACAAGACTCTTAAGAGTTCTATGAAAAATAAATTGGAAGAATCTAAGGGAAAATGGCCCGAGGAGTTGCCCCAAGTTTTGTGGGCATATCGAACTATGGCTCGCACTCCAACAGTGCCTACTCCTTTTTCTCTGGCATATGGATGCGAGGCTATGCTACCAATTGAGGTTGAAGTACCCACTATTCGTAGCCATGCTTATGATCAAGCCTTGAACCATTCCTAGCTCGAAGTAAGTCTGGACCTATTTAAAGAAACACAGAATGAAGCTCAACTGAAAAATACAACATATCAACAGCAAGCTACCAGATATTTCAATAAAAAGGTTTGGGAAAGAAAGTTCAGATTGGGAGAACTGGTGTTAAGGCGTGTGTTTCTAGCTACAAGAGACCCAGCTGCTGGAGTACTTGGACCTAATTGGGAAGGACCTTACCAGATTGAGTCAATCATTCGACTTGGGGTCTACAAGTTGGCAAGATTAAATGGAGAGTTGGTACCACGAGCATGGAATGGCGGACATCTACGACCTTACTATCAATAGTGTAGGAAAGATGTCTCCTGTAACCATGCATGTTCATCTTTACGAAGTTTCTGTTGATAAATTGTTCGATTTTGAATAAAGTTCATTTTTGTTTCAATATGTTGTATTTTTTGCAAACTCTCTTAATTTAAAAACCTATGATCACACTCATAGGATATTAAGGGGGCATCAGTGGTATATATACCATTGGTTTGAAAAAATAAATAACGTAAAAGAAAAATGTCTAGACTATTAACCCGACATAGAAGTCATAAGTGCATGTTTAAAGTGTTTGGATATAACCAAATACGCGAGCTAAAATTTGAACATAACCAAATTATTAAAAACAAAGTGTTTTGATATAACCAAATACGTGAGCTAAAATTTGGACATAACCAAATTATTAAAAATACAGTGTCTGGATATGACTAGATACGCGAATCAGTATGATCTAGATATAACTAGATCGAAAATATATGTGTATGGATTATGAACCAAACACGACCTAAATAGGTTTGGAATAAACCAACTAAAATTGGTCGACATAAGTGGGAAAAAATTAACCTACTGAGAGCTAAGTCGATACCGAGGCTAGAGTATTTTGCAACAAAAGTTTCAACCTCACAATATCGGGGAGCTACCCAAGGACGAGGAAAAGTAACTAGAAAACCAGAAGACAACTAAACTACTTGTCTTACACACCATATAAGTACTTTCGAGTGCATGGTAAAAGTAAGTTTCGACCTTGACAAATAACGAGATCGGATACAGATATATTGAGCAAACTATGCGAGAATGCATGGAAACTCGAGCCTAAATCCAACATGTGTTTGTATGGATAAACAAGCATAAAAGCAGACTCTTAATATAAAAATTGCTTAAAATATTTCGATCAGAGAGATTTAAAGCAAAAATATTAAAGTGAAGACAAGCATGGTGTTAAAAACATCGAAAAGCTCTTTTACGAGCATGGCATTAAAAATATCAAAAGCTCATTTACAAGATGTAAATTGTTTTTGCCTCAAGGGCATGACAAACAAAAGCTATAAACTATTACAAAAGATTCAAAGGGACGCAGCCCAGGATCGAGATTTAGGAGGCAGAAGCACCCTCCTTAGCCTTCTCCGCATCCTCCTTAGCCTTCTCAGCATCCTCCTTGGCCTTCTCAGCATCCTCTCAAGTATCTTCCTCTGCATCAAGCCGAGCTTGCCATTTGGCCATAAGCTCTTCCTCAAAAGAGCCCAAGAAGCTCATGTCAAGATCGGCGTTGCTGGCCCAAATCCTGTACATGGCTAAGTCAACTGCCCGATCCTTCCTTTGCTTGAACTCCTCGAGGAGACAAGCCTTTTCACCCTCTATTATCTTGAAGGTGGCCTTTTTCTCCTCCTCAAGCTTGGCATTGATCTTCTCAAGCTCCTCAACCCTGGAGCTCTTCTCTTTAAGCTCGGCCTTCACCTTCTCGATCTCAACCTCCAGCTTCGACCTTGCGGCCTTAAATTCATCGGTGAGCTTGAGCTGGAGTTCCTTTGACTCTTGAGCATAGGACATGCTTGCATGAACCTCATTGTTCAGCTGAGAAACTGCAGTAAGAGCCTAACACACAAACAAATCAAGTTAGAGCATGCTCCGAATAAAATCATAATAAATAGCTAGGTAAGAGAAATTACCGAGGATATGAGTTCGATACTCTTGTCATAAAGGACATTAGAGTCCTGAGCATTGACCAAGAACTGCCATTGAGGAGCCTCGAGATTTCTGATGCTTTGGCCTACCCGAGACAAGACGTCCGAGCCAAGAGTGGCTCCGTGACTCCCGCCGACGTTGTCGATGACATACTCATCAACATGAGTAGAAATCGACAACAGACGCCCCTTAGTCATCGCTGGTTTCTTCGGAGGTGGGCCAAGGGTCAAAAGGATCTGGATGGCAGGAGGCGGAGGAGCATCTCTCGTAGGAATCTCAACCCGGGGAGTGAGGTCCGCGGCCGGGCTCGTAACAGTAGGGGGGGAGGAGGAGTTTTCTCGATCCTTTTAGGGATCTTAGCAGGCTAGCCAGTTTTCTGTGAGGCCCTCGGGCATTTACTATTCTTGGCCCCCTCACCATTGGCGAGCATATTCTCGAGGTTGGAGTCCATAGTACCTGCATGATCAAATCACATTAGAAAACGATCTCAAAACACTAACATTAGTGTAAAGCTAACAGTTAAAGGAATTTAAGACAAGTGACAAGGAACCTAACTGGAACTCTCCCCCGAGCTTGTGCTCGATGACCACGTAATTCCCCTATCTTCGAAGGAGGCTGGGGGAGTCCCTTCCCTATATGTGGAAGTCAACCATGAAAGGTCCCTATAGTTGTTTGGCCCATATTTGATGGCTATTCCATTCCAAACCTCATTCAAACTATACATTGTGTCGTACTTCCCCAGCCAGCTATCAAACCTATGGACCCAATCATCTACCCAAGACCATACATAAAAATTGTCCCTATCATCTGGGCATAGGATCAGGGTGTCGGGTTTATGCTTAAGGAAGGAAGGAGACCATAAGGCCGAGCTGAGAATGACCTTACCTCTGTCACTCGAGCTCGATGCTTCATCATTGGGATCATTCCCCGAGCCTTGACTCCTGTGACGGCGAGCTGAGGGTCGTGCCTTTGAGCTTCACCTCGGAGGAAGCTTGTCAGTTGGGAGAGGCACATGCTCCCACTGGGTCTACTTCTTGTAGGAAAAATCATCTGTTGATTGATCCCGCTCCAAGAGACCGCAAGCTTGAAGCTTATCTTCATGAAGAAGATAAGATATGGAGTGCCTGCCATAAGGAAGCTGGAGAAAAGCTTCTTTGTGCTCCTTCATCATATCCGAGGGGGTAGGACAGTGATAATTAACTGAAGAATCGAATACACTATGAGTAATTTGAGCCTAAGCAAAAATCAAGTACGAAAAGAAAAAGGATCGTAGACTTACGAATTCGTCTGAATGAATAATATTTGGAGGGAGCCAGGCCATCTGTCGAGAAGAAGGCCAACTTGAAGTTGGGGAGATGGTTGGGTATGTCCTCGAAGATCTTCTTCTCCCTGGGGTAGCTTGAAAGGTAGTAGAAGCCATCTCCTCCCCGAGCTAGAAGGGGTTGCTTTTCAAACAAAAGAGGTATAAAATCTCCCTTGGCGAAGGTCCTTCTCACTTCAGTTCGTGGTATGACAAGACCCTGTACAAGTTGGTCTGGAGTTGGAAGGGCGCGAGCCCAAAAAAATCTAGAAAGTCCTTAAAAAAGGACTTCAAGGGCATTAAGGCCCTTGCCTTCATATGCTCGTGGCTCCAAGCCGCGAGCTTCAGCTTATTGTTAGGAAAAATAGTATTTGCCTCAATGGAAATGGTAAGATAATAAAACTCTTGGCAATAATATTACAAATAAATAATGATTGATGAAATAAAGTTACAACTCTATAACTGAAAATTACAAATAAACAAAGAAAAGGAAGAAGAAGAAGAAGAAGAAGAGAATAGTGAGAATACAACTCCAAGTAGAAGATTACAAGTAAAGTAAAGGTGTTTGAAACAAAAGAAAGGAAGATTACAATTCTAAACAAAAGTTACAAGTAAATAGAACAAGAGAATAAGAAGAAAGCAATAGAATAAAATGTAAGAACAGAAATAAAAGTAAACTCTCACTTACACAACCTAAGTGAAGAGGATTGGGGATCACCAACTTAAACAAGGTTTAAAACCTTTGTCCAAAAGTTTATTTCCCCTATCTCGAGCACTAAGGGATCTCTCTCAGATATTGGAAATGCTTTATGGAATTATCAAGCCTTAAGGTGTTTCTAGCCAAGTGCTCTAATGGATAGAAATGTTGTGTCTTTCAAGTGAGCTATATGCTCCTATTTATAGAGTTTAGTGACACCCTTTGAATTTCAAATTCCACCAACCCCCATGGCTGTTACCAATGTTTAATTGGATTAATATGGAATTAAAAATGAGATTTGGGAGTTATTTGGGTTTTTTGAGTCGTTCAACAAATATTGAAAAAACTGAAAAAATGGTCAGTTTTGGCCTGTGGGCGGCCAGAGACATTAGTGGCCGCGACCACTACTCTCTGTCCCACAGGCCACGGCCACCAACATTCAGTGGCCGCGGCCACTGACCATTTTCAGCACTTAAAAATGTGGTGTTTTTCCAAACGGTTTCAAACCCTCCCAAATGATTTTGTAACCCCCAAAACACATTATTGGGGTTAAAATCATATCTCTAACATCCATTTCACATGTGGCCTTATGAAATTGATCTCAATATTGTGTAACACCAAATTTACACAATAAAGGGTAATATTTGGAAGTTACAAATTTGTAACACTAAATATGTTACATTATTTGGATATATCACATATATCTAAATATTGTAACTCTCTATTATATGTTACAATATGTGAAACTCTTTGTCACATTGATTTAATCTAAAATATTATATTATAATATAATATAATATTACATTATATTATAAAATAATATAACATTTATTGTTGGGATTGCCATCTCTCGAGGCATAGAAGCTGCGTTCATTGGAGGTCGGAGCTCGACACCTTAGCGAGACTGAAAATCCTAGGCCGTGGCGAGCAAGGATGTTGGTTATTTGTCCCAATGAGGAAACTAAGCTCCAATAGTGCTCGACCTCGAAAAACTCTCCCCTCGAGGTAGGAATGGCGGTTGGCTGCGAGGTGGATGGACGATTTGTTGATTCTTCCATCAATGAGAATTTGAGTTCACTCGATTTTTAAGCGACCATTACTTCAAGCTTGGGGTCGAGAGGAATTGGTATTGGCTCGGGTTCCGGGTCTAGATAAATCGCGACCCGGAGTTTTTTCCTCTTTCTCTCTCCGACCTCGTCGATTTGGCGTCGAAAGTGAGCTCGAATATCCTCTTGCTCACACCTCAATTCGTGCTCACAAATTAGCCGCTGATTTTGAGTAAAGGGCGACTCTAGGCTCGGAGTCTTCGGTGAATAAGGAATCGCGAGTAATGACCCCCACCGCTTTTCCAAATTCTGCGACATCTAGCAAGAAAGAAAAACGGTGAGGGCCAGGCACACAATAAATCAAGGATAAAAATTGAGATGGTTCGAGCTTGAGTGCTTGAGACCATGGAATAAGCTCGATCAAATGATTGAGATCAGGCTCGGGAGAAATTGAGTTATTGGAAGAGTCGAGCCCGAGCGTGTATTCGACGCGAAGGGGGGAAGGTGGACTTATTTTCGAAAATCCCGGGTTTTCAAGGAAAAAGTTGGCGATTACTCAAAATGGTGATATTTTTGGGAAACTTGCAATATAAATACCCTAAGTCCAAAACCATATTTCTTAAGCTACACGAAACCCCCCATTACCAGAAAAAACACCATTTTTACACATTTCTACCCTAAATTTTTCAGTTTAAACCTTGATTCTAAACATGCAAAAATTACTCAAATAAGAAAACTTGCTTAATGCAAGAGCGAGGCCCTATAAATTTGATAGAAACCAGAGATACCATTTTTACAAAAAAAAAAAGAAACATGAAAAAAGAAGAATAGGTAAATGAAGATCAGAAACTTACACAATGTAGCTGGTGGATACAGAGAAATTGACGATCGAAGAAGTTGTCGCAGGAAAGCCTTTACGAAGTCGTAGATGTTGAGAGATTTTTGTTTCTTCGGTTTGGAGAACATGCAAGGGAAACATGATATTTGGGTTCTGGTTTCTCTTTTTCCTCTCTAAAAGTTTGAAAACAAAATTGAAGAAGGGGAAGAAGATGACACGAGCATATTTATAGGCCCCAAAGGATGCCAAACGTCGAATTGATCTAGACCGTTGGCCGAATTTGGTATCTGATCGAACGCTCAGGTACAAATGGAGTTGTGGCGGCAGATGAATAGACGCGGGAAAGGTGAAAAGGCACTCGAGTACTTTGATCATTCAATACCTGGTTGACGCGTGTCCACACTCGAGTGTAATGAATGATACAGTTTCCAAGAAGGGTAGTTCAAAAGTTTCCTTCTCATAGGATTCGAACTAATATTTTTGAGGGGGCAAAATGTTACACCCAGATTTCGAGCATAAGATTGTGATCCCGAACTCTAGGTTCGTTAAGTGTAAGTTCGAAATAGACATAGTCGTTGTAGGTCCTTTTAGTTAAACTGTCTCTGTAAACAGCGACCTCGAAGGCACAAGAGATATGTAGCCTCGAAAATGCTCAGAGCTCGTAAATGGCATGGTGTGACACTTGTATATATTCCTGAGCCATCTCCTTGCTTTCCAGACTGGTTCGTGCTCGAAGTGGGTGAGCTCTCATATGGCGACATCGTCAATGTCTATTTGCTCCAAGCATAAGCAAAGTTAGGCGACGAGTTCGTGAGTCTCGGCGAGCTCAATGTCAACTGCTAGTCTCGAATATTTGATGAATCCCGTATTCGAGTTAATCAGTTACATGTGAATATATTTATTGTTGTACAATCCCAATGTTTAAGGGATATCGTTTAATCTGTTATCAGATCCCACATTTTGTGGGACGTTTCCATGTATATAGGAAATAATGCATTAAATATCATTATATTAATTGATTCACAGAATATCTTCGTGAGATATGTGGGAATGAATTCTGCAAACATTCTCTATAAATAGAGAAGGTAGCTCCATTTGTGAGGGACCGATTTCAGATTTCTGGAGAGAAAACTCTGGGCAACTATTCTCTGAAAAGTTTCTAGAAAACTCCCAAGTTCTAATAACATAGACTCGTGGACTAGGAAGATTTAACTGCTGAACCACGTAAAAAATCTCTTGTGTTCATTTTTGCTTATTTCCTCCAATATTTTCTTGTTTAATTGTTCTCTTATTTAAGTTGACAAAAAATGGCGTCAACAGCTTGTATATCACACTCTACCATGGAAGTGGAGTTTATAGCTCTAGTGACAACTGACAAAGAGGATGTATGACTTATGGATCTCATGTTGGATACCCCTTTTACCGTAGATATGGTATCAACGATCTTGATACATTATGATAATCAATCAACTCTTGCTAGAGTATATAATAGTGTGCACAATGGGAAGTTTAGATATATAAGTCTAAGACATGAATATGTAAGACAATTGATTCATGATGGATTCATATCAATCTCATATGTCAAGACAAGTGAGAACTTAACAAATCTTTTGCAAACACATCTTGTGAGAAGATTAGTAAGTTCCACTTCAGAAGGGATGAGACTGAAACTCTTAGAATAAGAGATTCACCAATGATGACAACCCAACTACAACCTTGTTAATATCAAGAGAAAGTGTTCAATGGATAAAAACAAGTGATTGATAAGTGGATGGTTTCAACACTAAAAATAATGTGAAGTTCCATCCAAGATGGTTTGTGTTGGTTGTAACCGAGTGAATGTTAAACTAAAGGTTTTTAATGAAGTTCAATTGAGTGAAACAATCAACTATAACGATAGCAAAGATGTTATAAAATCTTCACCTATGTGAACTTAGAGGGAGGGTGCCGCTTCTCATGGGAGTTGGAGTTTCTCCTCAGAAAGTTCATCAAAGGATGAGCACATGGTCATATGAGTGCTAAGTGAGAAAAGTGGGAAAATAAATGACCAAGTGGAGGTTTGTGAGGTATCACCGGTTTTATCAAATAGAATACTTGGTTCAAGCTTTTAAGCAACCAATGATTTCGATAAGACTTTGTGGTATTTTCACTAAGGAAAAGTTCAAGTCAAAAGACACTTTATTTTAGGCATAAATATTGTTTTATGCTAGAAGAAGAAGTTTTTATTTAACCAAGTGGGGGAATATTATGATTGGTTAAAATACAAAGTCCAAGTGTTCTTACACAAGTTAGGTGTAAAACACTAAATAGTTTCAAATAGTGAAAATGCAAAATTTGAGTTTCTATTGTAGACATTTAAAAATTATGTGTTTCGGGTCCAAAGTGATACATTGAGGTATCTAAGGATGTCTGATTAAGGGTCAAAAATGCACATTTGTTGATTTTAATTGTCAAAATAAATTAAATGATATATTTATATTTATAAATGAAAATATTTAATATGGATTTAAATTTTTTTCATTTTGTAGGAAAATGATACAATTTTGGTTGAGCAAAATAAAGCAAAAAAGAAAAGGAAGTAAAAGTGGAAGAAAATGAAGAAAGTTGGCATTTTGAAGAAGTCAAGTCCAAATTGAAAAAAGCCCAATCCAATTCACGAAGATGCCATGTCACCAATTCATGCAATTTATTCTCCACCAATAAGAGATGTCAATTACAACTCATTCCAACAAACATTGGCAATTCATGTGCTTCATTTTCAACCAATTGACGTGTCTTCTTTTCAACAAAAGTTAGCAATCCATGTGCTATCCTCTCAACCAATGGTAACTTGCAACATGTCATTTCCACCATAGTTTATTTGTATTCTACACCTATAAATAGGATGCAATTTTCATTTGTAAAACACACATTTTCTACACACTTCTCTCCCTACCATCTTTTCTCTCTATTTCCTCTTCTCCATTTTGTCTCTAAGCCTAGTCTTCTCACATTTTCAATAGAAAATGTGAGAATGACTTTTAACTTAGGCTAGAGTTTTCTTTTGGTAAGGATAGAGGTGAAACTTTATATTTTGTAATCTTTTTATTTTGATTTATAAAAATGTCTTAATATTCAAATGTTTGAGTTTTATTATTTCTATCATTATTTATGCAATTAATATTTATTATTTATTTTTATAGATTCAATCAAGATTTTTCTATGTAATTTTACGAAAATAATTTATATTAATTTTATTATTTTGTGGGTAGTCTTTTATCACATTATCGCTAAGATGGTATAGTGTCGCTTCTATATTTCTCATAACAGTAGTATTAACATGAGATATTAGTTTGTTATTTTATGAGTAGTCATTTACTGCATATTGCCAATGATATTATGTCAATTCTAGGTTTCTCATAACAATGACATATGCATGTACTTCAACTAAGATATTTTATTACTCAAATACATTTGCAAATTATCAAAGTAAATAGGTGACCAAAATATATTGTAGAATCCTGATGCCTCACCAGACCCCTTTTATCATTTATTTTCCTTTCATTTCAATTCTTCAAAACCACAAAAATATAATTTATTTTACTTTTTTCACATTACTTACCTTCTAACCGTTTTATTTGTTCTTTGTTTCTTTACCTCCTTGTGGAATGGACCACTCATCTATATGATGACTACCGCTAAGTGGAAGTCGTGTTTGAGTGCTAATCAAATTTTGGCGTTGTCGCCGGGGAGGTAATAGTAAGTAAAGATTCTCATTTAAAAATTTAAAGAGGTAAGTAATTCTATCTTTATTTTTTTTTCTCTAAAAAAATACAAAAATAAAATAAAATTGAAACTCGAAGTATTCTCTAAGGTTGCGGTTTTATCCGATCTTCCTCATTAGAAAAGATTTCTTGAGATTATCATTCATCTTTTTTTAGTCACTTATTTTATTTTAGTATTATTTTTTAATTTATATTATATTATTGATTTGTTTTCAGCTAAAAAAAATTGAAAAAAAATGAATGAAGAAGAAAAGAAACGTTTCGAGCTTTATTTTCCAATGTATTATTCTTCATTCGGAAACAATCATAATTCTAGTGCTACTGAGGGTACTAACCATTTTAGGGGTGCATACAAACTTAGTGTAAGAGAGTACCGCAAACTTGAGGTCTTAGAAACTAAGTTTGATAGAGAAAGTTATGAGGCTCCCGAGGTAGATTGTGATAAACGTTATTGTGACCCTGAAAGAGTCGACCATAGGAATCATAACCGTAGATTTAAGTTGGAAGTTTGAGTACAACTACCATGCACCACCTGACATGAATTTTGAGCAAAATTTTCTTTACTTCCCCATGAACCTCCTTATAGTGTCTGGACCGATAGGAATTCCTTAGATGACAATTTACACACATTTATGGAGGCACAAAGAGAGTTTAATACACATTTTATGGAGGAACTTAGAGAACTTAAGGCTCAATTTTCGGAATGGACTGACGTTGTTCTCTCACATAATTGAAGTCTATTCCCATCACAAGATGACACAATGCCACCATCCTATACTCCTGTTTTTTTATAAACTTATTGAGGATGATGACATTACTATTTGGAGTGAAACTATTTCCCATGTTGAAATTCTTTCAACCACTCCGAATGAAATAAGATGCTATCATATTGATGTGATAGACAAAGTCGTGGAGGAAATCATAATTTTTTTTTCTCAAAATCAAATAAATTCCTCCATGATTTTAAAACTGAACCTTTTCTTTTTCCTGAAAATGTGGTTAATGCTTCTATTTTTGAGACGCGGGATAAAAGTAAATTCATTTTTGATACTGGATAGTACGCCAATATATAATTGGTAGACTTGCCTGAGAGCGATGCTTATGTCTACCAAAGACTAATCAAGTTTTATCTTTCCTTTCTATTTTGTGTGTTTGTTGTTTTGTTTTTTCTTGGGTGGATGTCATTTTAGAATTTTACCATGGACATGTGCATAACGTTAGACATTGAAGACAATGTCTCATTTAAGTTGGGGGTAGTGAGCATATTCATGTGTTGAAACTAATTTCATTATTATTTTGAAATAGTGAGTTAAATTTTTCCAAAATTCATGACAACAAATTTTTTGTGAGATAGTTTTTGCTATTTTTACTATTAGGAAGTAATTTTGAGAGTTATTCTATGCACAACCAAATATTGAAAAAAAAAAGTGTTAACACATCCAGTTGAGAAAAATCATAAGTTTTAAAGATTTTTATTTTTTGTGAGTTGTGAGAATGAGAGAACAACTTTTTGAACTTTTATTGGTAAATTGAGTTGGTAAAAATTAATTTTTGGAATTTAAAATATGACATTTACTTTAGGGATACTTTTTGTTTAAAGAGCATTGTTGTAGTTTTCTCTTAATCTATTGTATTTTTTTTTTATGTTTTCTCTTAATATATATAAAACAAAGAAATATACCAGAAAAAAATGAAAAAATAAGAAGAAGAAAAAAAGAAAAACAAGAGCAACATTTCTCATTTTTCATCTTTTGTAGTTTTGTTGAAATAATTTTTTTTTTAAAATATCACTATTACTGCATTTGTTTTCAATTTGCGTTATAAAAAAAAAATCGTGTATTAAATTTTGTATTATTTTTCATTTTGTCTCTTAGTGTTATTTTGTAAATCCCAAAAATTTCTGTCATTTGAGTTCCAATTAATTGATTAACCGATCTGTTATACCCAAAAAAATAGGAGAATGCATTCTAGAAGAGCTAAGGGGAGTGGTTGTAGGAGACCCCAAGGAGGATGTGGTCCTAGGAGACCCCAAGAGAGTGGTCCTAGGAGACCCCAAGGAGGATGTGGTCCTAGGAGACCCCAAGGGTGTGTTTGAGGTAAGCCTCCCAAGGTTTCCTAAGTGTTGGCTCGAACGTGTCCAAGGTAAGTAGCTGAGGAGAAGGAGTCCCATGCAAGCCAAGAATGGAGACTTAGATTTTGCCAAGGAGAGCCTACACAATGTCCAATCGGACATAGTTGGGAGATGCTAAAGGGGAGTGCCTTAGGCTTTTCCAAGGTGAGATGTCAAGGAGGATGCCTTGGACCACCTTGGTCCAAGGAAAGGGAAAGAGGAGGATGCCTCAGACCACCTTGGTCCGAGGAGAAGGCCACAAGGTCCGATCGGACCTTGATTGGAGAAGGTATGCTCGGACTTGTCCGAGGTGAGAAACAAGGGTGTTGGCTCGGACCACCTTGGTCTGAGGAGAGCCAAGCATGCATGACCTTTGGTCCGAGGAGAGCCATTCTTCCCACAAATGGGGGGTTTGTTACATTTTGAATTTTGAATGTTTCTTTGTAATTTAAATGTAATAAATATAATAAAATATCCCGGTTCTAGGGGATACCGTATGTATGACCCTAAGCCTATAAATAAAGAGCTTATGGGATGAGAGAGGGGTTCTTCTTCTGCTTCTTCTTTCTAGAGAGAGAAAATTGGGACTGTGTATTCTAGAGAGAGAAAATTGGGTCTGAGTATTCTAGAGAGAGAATTCTTGTATTTTTGCCATTAGTACTGAAGAAACTCAGTTGGCTCAGTCCATCTGATCTTGAGTACAGATATATAAATCACAACTCTAAGTGGATTAGGCTATTACCGACAATCGGGGCTGAACCATTATAAAAATCTCTTGTGTGTTCTTTATTTTCTTTATTAAACTGTCTGTTGTCATTTACATTCTCTTGAAGGCTTGTCGTTATTGACGTTCTCACGTCGTTGGCTAAAAATACAGTCAACACGATCTTTTTATCAATGCTTGTTTAAATTGATTGTCCTAAAATGATGATATCAATTTTGAGCGTTCATTGATATATTTCCGACTCCAAGAGTGTCAACCTTTTCCTAAAAATATTTTCAATACTTCTGTGAGGATTTGGAGTTGAGGCTTTATTCCTTGGTGATTTTTCAAAACTGTTTGTGTTATGAATTATGAAAAGATTGATATTGTTTGGTGCACACACACACACAAAACTATTGATTACAACTTCGATAGTTTTAAATAGCATTTTCTAAGTTCTCACTAAACATTTTGTTAACTAATTTAGCATGATTTCTTTCATTATTTCAACTTGGCAATAAGTTTTATCCGCTGGAATCTCTAGGGACTGACAATAAGCTAGTTGGGGGTTGTGATTAAGGGTCAAAAATTCACATTTATTGATTTTAATTGTCAAAATAGATAAAATTTTAATTAATATTTTAATGGAATTAATGTGATATATTTATAAATGAAAATATTTAATTTGTTTTCATTTTGTAGGAAAATGATACAATTTTGGTTGAATAAAATAAAGCAAAAAATAAAAGGAAGTAAAAGTGGAAGAAAATGAAGAAAGTTGGCATTTTGAAGAAGTCAAGCCCAAATTGAAAAAGCCCAATCTAATTCAGGAAGATGTCATGTCACCAATCAATGCAATTTCTTCTCCACCAATAAGAGATGTCAATTACAACTCATTCTAACAAACATTGACAATCCATGTGCTTCATTTTCAACCAATAGAAGTGTCTTCTTTTCAACAAAAATTAGCAATCCATGTGCTTCTCTCTTAACCAATGGTAGCTTGCAACATGTCATTTCACCCATAGTTTATTTATATTCTACACATATAAATAGGATGCAGTTTTCATTTGTACTCCACTAGTCAGTATTATTGCTATATACTGGGTATTTAATTACAGGATATTCTTTACAATCGAAAATCCAACCCCTATTAACTCCCGAGGTCTCCGTATTTATAGGAGAGGGCACCTGGGAGTTGGTAAGAAGGTCATCCCGTGACCTTCTTACCTATCATGTCAACTCTGTGACATTCATGATTAATTCCTAAACCTGACACATAAGTGTGGTCAAATCAATAGGTAAGGAGATAATGGGCCGCACGGCCCAACCCAGTCGTGGGTGTCTGAATACGCACGTTCCTGCTGCGTGCCCGAGAAGTCAGGGATATATCAAACACGTGATGTCTGATATATGCACGTTTACCTTGCGTGGTTGACTTTATAAGGGGTCACAGCCTCCAACTCCAGCTCATATCACGAGCTGGATCTTCACTCGACCTGCGGCCTTCCGAGTCCAAACTCAATCCTTAGGCAATCTTGGCGAACCCTTAGGGTACCCCGAGCTTTGGAGGTAGGACCTTACGATGGCAGCTCCGGTCCTAGGGATGTCTGCCTGTTAATCATGATTAGGCCGTACCTCAGCTCGCTAATCAGCCCGTGGGAAAATCAGGACGTACATCTGGCCCCCAAGCCTCTGCTCGTGGTACACGACGTCGTGTAAGGCCACAGTAGGGGCTTTTAGGCTTCCCCATGAACTCTTCACATTCCACACTTTACGCAAGCACCTAATACGTGGAGCATTGTGGTTGGGGACGGTACGTCTTCCGAGAACCGCATTTAATGGCCTAGCCTATACCCAGCCGTCGTTTCGTATATCGAGTGGAGGGCCTTGGATCCCACATCAGGGCCATCCAATGGCCCTCGTTATGTGACCCTTCACGTATATAAAAGGGGTGGCCACCCTACGCATGGGCCACCCTTTCATTTGAAATTTCTCAGAAATTCAATTCTTCTTCTCTCTTCATCTTAGAAGAAAAACCCTCTTCTTTCCGTCTGCCACCCTCAGCGTTCAAGAAGCTCAGGCGTAAGGACTCCTTCGAAGCTTTGGAAAAAAATGCTCCGACGAAGCTCCGACCTAGGCGACTCCTACACCCACTTTCCAGCCAAACACTCTGTAAGTCTCCTGACTGTGCATGTCTTGAAAATATTTTTCACTGTAGCTTAGGTAAATATTTACTGTAGCAGCATGCAAGGGTTTACTGGTTTTTGTGGGTATGAAGGGTGAAAGCCTTTTAGGTTAGGGTATTTTTGCAGTAGGAAATCACTTAGGAGTATGGTTTACAGGATGCCTTTTCTGGGGAAAATTTCTGGGCAGGATTTTTGGTATTTTGGGTGCAAAACCGGGTAGCTTAGGGGACACGCTTCACAGGCGGTTTTTCCTTTCATGCCTATTGGAACTTTCCCTCCAAGGCAAAATTTTAACCTGACCCTCCTGACACACGAATTCCGAGTAATCGAGGATCTGTTGGGAGCACAGGCGCGTGTTCATAAAACTGCGAGGTCTCACTCTCCACGGGTTGGGCTTACCTCAGCTCGTGCAAAGAACACTCTTTTGACTCTTCCTTATGCTTGGGTCGCCTTGTCTGAAATCTTTTCTTTTGTTCGCTAGGTGACCAAATGGCACTGAAGAAGAATGCTCCAAAGAAGACCACGGGCAGCTCGGCCTCCCAGCAAGACAAAGGAAAAGCGGTGATGCCCGAATCCCCGATCCCCAACTTTGGGCCTGCTGTGGAACATGAGCTCGAGGTGGCTCTTGACGCGTTCTTTGAGGCAGAGAGGATCGTCTCAAAGATTACCGACCAGACGAAAGTCAAAAAAATATTCCTCCCCCACAACATCGGGCTGGGGAGAGCATCAGTGATTGCCCGACCTCCCGCAGAGGGCGAGCGGAGCTGCACGCCGCTTGACGAGGCCTTCACGGCCTGGAGTGACGAGCACTTCAAGGCGGGGGCCTTCCTCCCGCTGGATCAGTATTTTCCTGACTTCCTCAATTATGTGAAGTTGGTCCCCTTCCAGCTCCCCCCCAACTCTTATCGGCTATTGGCGGGGTTAAGATATTTATTTTTGAAACAGGAGTGGGAGGTCCCCACTCCTGTGGATATTTTGTACTTTTTCTGCCTCAAGGCCAGCCCGGAGCAGCGGGGGAGAGGCGACGGGTTTTACTACTTAACCCGATTCCCCAACATGGCTGCAGTCATCGAGCTGCCCAGGCACCCCAACGACTTCAAAGATGAATTCTTTATGTCGATGGGGTTCAGAAACTGCGAGCTCCACTACTTCAATCGTCCTCGTAAGTGCTTTTCAACCTTAGCTCGTAAGTTAAGTATCGTTTAGCTCCTCCTGTATCCCTTTCTGACTTAGATTAATCCTGCAGCTATCTTAGCGAGGACAGAGAAATCTGTGACCCTCGGGGCCCAATACGAGACACTGGCGGGCTTGCCCCCCAGTGAGAAGGATTACCACGTTCTCGTAACAGACGAGACAATGGTGGCCTGCAAGCTAATTTTCCCAAATCAGACTTTGAACCTAAGGAGGCCCCGGGGGCTTCCCCTAGCTCGCGACACCAGACCTACCATCGTGGAGGTGGTCGCGGGAAATGAAAATGAGGAGGACGAGGTTCCCCTCGTGAGGAATAGGAAGCGAGCACTAGAGGTCGCCCAGAGAACGGGTGAGGAGAGGATCCAGTCCGGAGCAGCCGCGGGTCCTTCTGGCCAAGGTAACCCTTACATGTTTAGGAATTTAGATAGGGCCATTGCCGACCCCCGGCTAGCTAGGTTCAATCCCAGACAGATCGTCCAACGTCACCAAAGAGATCCGGACCTGGATACAACCTTGCTCCACTGTGTCGACCAGCTCGTGCTGGACTACCAAGATAGCTGACCTAGGGGTACCGTAGTCGTAGATAACACCCTAGCCTTTAGGTCGATCTTATTTGAGGAGTATGGGACCAATCTTCGGTCATGGCCATCACTCCGGAGAGGTGCCGTAGCTCCGGGACTTAGGCAATATGTAGAGGAATCTAGCCCGGAACCCGAGTCGGATCCAGAACTTGCACCAGCTCGGGAAGTAATCGACTTAGATTCTCCCGCAGGAGCTCCAGGGCCGATGGTCGTAACCATAGGTTCTTCTTCTAGCTCAGGGGGTAGGATCCCTTTTTAGTATATATATACATACTTGAATTTCTCTTTTTCCCCCTTTGTTTTGGTTTTTGCATGACTACTAACTTCTGTACTAACCCTATCTTTGTTTTGACAGAAGAGATGTCTCAGCCCGAAGAGAGTCTGCGAGGTGCGTTCACCGGGGGGAACTCCTCAGCTGGGGCTGCTGGGCCAAGAATGAAGAGGCTCCGGATGTCTAAGCATGGCGCTGGGACCCCAACTAAGTCTCCTGCAAAGGAGAAGGAGCAGCCCCCAACCGCCCAGGTCGCAGGAACCGTTCCTCCTGCTGTGGGGGGGAGCAACATGCCCCCAACCCCTTCGCGAGCTCTGGCCCCCGCCCGGGACGTAGGGGCGGAGCTCGAGGCTTCGGCGATTGTACCCTCCGAGGTACGCATCCCAGTCAATCCCCAGGACCTTAAGAAGATCCCAGAGGCCTTCCGGGGAACGGTGTATGAGTCGGCGGACTACGCCGTCAGCCACATATACAAGTTCAACGAGAAGGAGCTCCGGGCCATTGAAACCAGGAGCCCGGTGGGTGTGCTGGAGTCTTCACTGGGCATGGCCATGATGGTAAGCTGACCTTACCCTTTTGTGGTTTTTTATTACCATGCCTTGCCCTGTGTTTCTTTTCTCCCTTCTCTTTTTTTTCTAAGGCAATTGCCTCTCCGTTTTCGCAGAGCGCCGCTGCCCTTCATCGGAGCATCGCCAGGACCAAAACTCAGCTCGAGGAGATGAGGAACGAGCACCAGGAAGCCGTGGCCACCCACCAGGCTTCTCTGCAGGCGGCTAAGGATGCCTTGGCGGCATCGCAGGCCGAGCTGGAAGAGACTCGCCCGAAGCTTCAAGAGCTCGAGACCGCCCTCGCCACTGCGCGGGCAGACCTAGATTCCGCAAAGGCGAAGGCGAAGGCCGAGCTGGCGACCGAGCGGGCAACTTCAGAGGCCGCCATGGAAGACATGTTCTACCATTGCTGGGCCTATAACCAGGACGCCGACTTCTCCTTCCTGGCAGCGAACATCTGGGAGCGCTTTCTGGTGAAGTTCAAAGCTCGCCTCAATAAAGAAGCGCCCTCCGAGGCCGGGGAAGGCTCCGGTGCAGCTGAGCAGGGCGAGCCGGTGACCTCCAAGGGGCCACCTGGCGGAGCTTAGGGCCTTCCCCTCTCGTGCCCTTTCCTTCAATATTCTTAATTTTTTTTTGTGTAACCTTTGCATGAGGTGCTTCCACCTCGAGACAATTTAACTTAATTTTATTTTTAATGGATTTACTGCCCTTTGCCTCTACGCACTTTAGTTACTATTTTTGAAAAACTTAGTTCGCGTTAATCTTTATCTATATCTCGAGCTCTTTAGGAAGAACAACAATCAATATATTTAAATCAACTTCTAAGTTTTATGACCTGGTTATATCCAGGGACTTAATTTGAAAACTTAGTTCGTGTTAATTTTTATCAATATCTCGAGCTCTTGAAGAAGAATAACGATCAATTGATATGAATCAACTTCTAAGTTTTATGACCTGGTTATATCTAGGGACTTAATTTGAAAACTTAGTTCGTGTTAATTTTTATCAATATCTCGAGCTCTTTAGGAAGAACAACGATCAATAGATTTAAATCAACTTCTAAGTTTTAAGACCTGGTAATATCCAGAGACTTAATTTGAAAACTTAGTTCGTGTTAATTTTTATCAATATCTCGAGCTCTTTAGGAAGAACAACGATCAATAGATTTAAATCAACTTCTAAGTTTTATGACCTGGTTATATCTAGGGACTTAATTTGAAAACTTAGTTCGTGTTAATTTTTATCAATATCTCGAGCTCTTTAGGAAGAACAACGATCCATAGATTTAAATCAACTTCTAAGTTTTATGACCTGGTTATATCCAGGATAGGACTTAGTTCGCGTTAATCCCTATCAATATCTCGCGTTTTTTAAGAAAAACAACGGTCAATCGATATGAATCAACTTCTAAGTCATTAAGGCGACCTGGTTATATCCAGGTACCATATGCCCCCCAAGTGACTGGGAAAGGGTCTTTCGTGGTTACTTAAGATTACACTTGAAAATACGTACAGATATAAACAAAAAGTTGATTCTCAAGTCATCGAGATCATTAAGGAGGTCAAGGAAAAAGGAGTATGACCTGTAGGAGTCCGATGCGAGGTCTGGTACGCCCAGAGAACCTGGGGGAGCTGTTCCAGCCAGACCCCCTTCGCTTCATCTAGTCTCTTCTTAAGGCTCGCCTTGAGAGTCTTGTTGACAGCCTCGACCTAGCCGTTCGCCTGAGGATAGGCCACGGAGGAGAAAATTTTCACAATTCATTTGTAAAACACACATTTTCTACACACTTCTCTCCCTACCATCTTTTCTCTCTATTTCCTCTTCTCCATTTTATCTCTAAGCCTAGTCTTCTTACATTTTCAATAGAAAATGTGAGAATGACTTTTAACTTAAGCTAGAGTTTTCTTTTGGTGAGGATAAGGGTGAAGCTTTGTATTCTGTAACTGTTGATGCGGTTCTTCGCCAACAGGTAATTAAGAAAAGAAGAGAAAGGGATTAGTGCTTAGGTTGAACCGAAACAGATATATGATCTTAGGAAATGAAATGGTGACTCAAAATACGTTTTTTAAGTGGTTCAAAGGTTAAAATCCTTCTACTCCACTAGTCAGTATTATTGCTATATACTGGGTATTTAATTACAGGATATTCTTTACAATCGAGAATCCAACCCCTATTAACTCCCGAGGTCTCCGTATTTATAGGAGAGGGCACCTGGGAGTTGGTAAGAAGGTCATCCCGTGACCTTCTTACCTATCATGTCAACTCTGTGACATTCATGATTAATTCCTAAACCTGACACATAAGTGTGGTCAAATCAATAGGTAAGGAGATAATGGGCCGCACGGCCCAACCCAGTCGTGGGTGTCTGAATACGCACGTTCCTGCTGCGTGCCCGAGAAGTCAGGGATATATCAAACACGTGATGTTTGATATATGCACGTTTACCTTGCGTGGTTGACTTTATAAGGGGTCACAGCCTCCAACTCCAGCTCGTATCACGAGCTGGATCTTCACTCGACCTGCGGCCTTCCGAGTCCAGACTCAATCCTTAGGCAATCTTGGCGAACCCTTAGGGTACACCGAGCTAAGGAGGTAGGACCTTACGATGGCAGCTCCGGTCCTGGGGATGTCTGCCTGGTAATCATGATTAGGCCGTACCTCAGCTCGCTAATCAGCCTGTGGGAAAATCCGGGCGTACAATAATCTTTTTATTTTGATTTATAAAAGTGTTTTAATGTTCAAATATTTCAGTTTTATTATTTCGATCATTATTTATGCAATTAATATTTATTATTTATTTTATATAGATATAATCAACCTTTTTCTATGTAATTTTACTAAAATAATTTCTATTAATTTTATTATTTTTTGGGTAGTCTTTTATTACATTATCGCCAAGATGGTATAGTGTCGCTTCTAGATTTCTCATAACAATAGTATTAGCATGAGATATTAGTTTGTTATTTTATGAGTAGTCTTTTATTGCATATTGCCAATGATATTATGTCAATTCTAGGTGTTATCCCAAAAATTTGAAAAGAATGACGTGGCAGTGAAATTGACACGTGGCATGAGTTAGTAGGGTGATCTGGCTTAGTAATGGCCCAATACATCAGTTAAGGAATGGGACAGATAGTCAAGCCAAATATGCCCGATCGAAGAGAGTATTTAGACTGGGGGTTGCTTGGCTCAGACCTCAGTTTAAAGACCCATATAATTAAATTGGTGCCAAGTCCAAGAAATTGAAGGGGAGGTATGAATTTTGGTTCAAGATATAAGAGCAGTAGGTCCGATCGGACCTAAGCTTAGGGGACCTCTTGTTAAGCTTGGCTCGAGTGAGTTCAAAGAGAATGACCAAGGCTCAAGTTTTACTCAAGGGGAAAGCCACATAGTGGCCGATCGGGTATGATGTGGAAGAGTTGCACTTGGGCTTGAATGAGGTGAGGAGGAAAAGTATACCTCGGACCACTTTGGTCCGAGGAGAAGGAAGTGGTGTCCGATCGGACATGATGCGTATGAGGTACCTTGGACCATTTTGGTCCAAGGAGAGGACTATGTCCGATCGAGCATACTCATAGGAGGTACCTTGGACATTTTGGTCCAAGGAGAAGTAGATGGTGCCTCGGACCACCTTGGTCCGAGGAGAAAAGTCCAATGCCCGATCGAGTATTGGTTAAACGAAGAAGGCTCGGACCATTTTGGTCCGAGGAGAGGAGTCATGCCCGATCGGAGGTACCCATAGGAGAGCTACCTTGGGTCATTTGGATCCAAGGTGATGATATATAAAAGAAGGCTCGGACCATGTTGGTCCGAGGAGAAAAGGGATGTGTCCGATCGGACATGGTGCTTGTGGAGTACCTTGGACCATTTTGGTCCAAGGAGATGTAAGTGGTGGCTCGGACCACCTTGGTCCGAAAAGAAAGGACCAAGGTCCGATCGGACCTTGGTTGAACGAAGGAGGCTCGGACCATTTAGGTCCGAGGAGAGGGGCATTGTGCCCGATCGCACAAGACGCCTGAAGGAGTGCTTTGGACCATTTTGGTCCGAGGAGATGCTAGGAAGAAGATGGCTCGGACTACATTGGTCCGAGGAGCAAAGTGCAAGGTCCGATCAGACCTTGATTGAAGGAGTCAAATAGGGTGGTTTGAACCACCTTAAGCCAAAGAAGACAACCATTGTGTCCAATCGGACACAATGAAAGAGTATACCTCAAGTGTGCCCGAGGTAAGAAGCAAAGTAAGTGCCCTCGGACGACCTTAGTCCGAGGAGAGCCAAATTTACCTGTCCTTTGGTCCGAGGAGAGCCATGCACATACCACCTTTGACCTACGTAAAGCTTGAAGAGTAGTCGACATGCATGAGAAACTACGTCAAACTGCCCGAAACTACTTCAGTGAGAATTGGTCCAAGCATCCGGGAATCACTCCATCCTTACTTGAATTTAGGGATTAGTTATATTTTGAATGTTTATTTTGTAATATAAATATTAGGTAAATAATGGAATATCCCTATCTAAAGGGGATATCAGTTGAGAATCCCAGGTCTATAAATAGAGACTTGGGAGGATCGTAAAGGGACTTTGGGGGGGGGGGGGGGAATTGAGAGTGAATCTGTGTTCTAGAGAGAGAAAGTGTGTTGTTCTTGAGAGACACCCTTTTTGGTATTCTGGAATATTTGCACTGAAGAAACTCAGTTGACTCTGGTTCATCTGATCTTGAGTGTAGATACAGTAATAAAATCTCTAAGTGGATTAGGCTATTACCGATCATCGGGGCTGAACCACTATAAAAATCTCGTGTTATTTACTTTCATTCATAAAAACTGTTTGTTGTCGTTTATAATTCTCTTGAAGGTTTTTCGTAGTTGACGTTCTTACGTCGTTGGCTAAATTCACAGTCAACACTAGGTTTCTCATAACAATAACATATGCATGTACTTCAACTAAGAGCTTTTTTTACTCAAATACATTTGCAAATTATCAAAGTAAATAGGTGACCAAAATATATTGTGGAACCCCGATGCCTCACCAAACCCCTTTTATCATCTATTTTTGTTTCATTTCAATTATTCAAAACCACAAAAATATAATTTCTTTTACTGCTTTCACATTACTTACCTTCTAACCGTTTTATTTGTTCTTGTTTCTTTACCTCCTTGAGGAATCGACCGCCCATCTATACTACGACTACCGCTAAGTGGAAGTCACGTTTGGGCATTAATCAATGCCCAAAAAGTTTGGGAGTTATTGGAGGTGTTTAAGGTCAATTTTGAGAGTTTTGACCTGCCTAGGTGGCATTACGTCGCAACCTTGAAGGCATTGCATTGCAGGCGACGCATCGCTTGCTGGCAGGTGAGACGTGTTTGTACAGACACATGTGTTAAGCTCCAAATGATGTGTTTAAAAGATCTAATCCTATTAGTTATATCTAACGACAGTGCCAAACCATGTTTTTATCCTATCGGTTATACCTAATGATCTAAGAACTTGTAGATACACCTGAAAATGTGAAACCCATTGGGTGCAAATGGATCTTCAAGAAGAAAAGATGTGCATATGGGAAAGTAGAGACTTTCAAAGAAAGGTTAGTAGCCAAAGGTTATACCCAAAGGGAAATGGACGAATATGAAGAGCCATTCTCTCTTATGGCCATATTAAAATCTATTCGAATCATTTTGTCTATAGCTTTTAATTTTGACTATGAGATATGACAAATGTGTTGGGGCTAAGTGGTTTTACCTCAATAAAACAATGAATAACTTAAGGTTTGAATCAATAACAATGGGGTTACACTAGCTTAGAACATAAACACAAATTAGGAGAAGAATAATCACAAAAGACCTGCCAAGATAAGATAAAACCTTTATTCCAAACCACTATTAATGAAACTTGATGTTTTTTCTCTTGAAATAAGGATTGTGTTATAACAAGTCTTTTACCTCCGTACTTGTAAGCTTTTGTAACGACCCAAAATTGCTAATAAGGCTTAAGGGCCTTGATTAGTGTGTCAGGGGGGCATTAGTGGAATAATTGTGATTAAATGAGTAATTATATGTTTATTAAAGTTTATATGATAATTGATGGTATTATGTGGTAATGTGATATGAAATAAATATGTGATATATGTGAGAACCACATTATTATGTGGACAGGTTCGCTGAGCACGACTCAAGACGATTCTAGGGTCAGATAGCGGGAAAAGTCACAACGGGGCTTAAGATATGACTTTGGATAAGTCGGGGGTACTTTTAGATAGCGAGTAGCGATTTGGATTATCGGGTTATGAAAATAAATATATGGAGATATATTTGAGGTTAGGATGTCTAGGCGGGAATATTGGGGGATTTTATCATTTTGGCCTCGGGGATGGTTCCGGCACCCCGAGCCTCGGGATTAACTTAACAGGTAAGTTAGACATAAGGAAGCTTTTAGAAGAAAAACACAAACCGACTAAGAGCTTTTGCCTCAGCTCTCTTTCACGCTCAAGGAAAACAAAAGGAAAGGAAACACAGAAAACAGGGGAAACAAGCTGGAATTTCTGAGATTGGTGGTGAGGATTTGGAGGTTTAGCTCAGGAGTAAATCAAGAACTAAAACAGGGATCAAGGTAAGCATATGGTATTCTTTTCTGTGGTTGAATTATGAGTTCTAGCTGGGTTTTGGTTAAGTGTTGAAACAAATATGATTTTGATGTTCTAAGGCAGAATTATGAAGGAAATTTGGGAACTTAGCTTGGCTATGGCTTGGTGAAGTGATTCAACATCAAAGGTAAGTTTCAACTCCTGGTTTAGAGGTTTTAAATTGAGTTTGAATGATTGGTTTAAGTGTTTATAGCTCTTGGGTTTCAGAAATTGGAAAGAGAAGACTAGAGTGTGCTAGGTTGTGTTTTCTGTGGAATTATGCTGTTTAGATCATGCTAAAGGAGTTGGGAATTAATTGGTTAGGAGTTGGGAAGCTTTGGGATGGTTTAAAGTGAGGTTTCAGACTTAAAAATGGTGTAAATTATGGGTTCAAAAGGGAGGGTCGCGGCTCTGTTCTAGAGCGTTGCGGCCCTAGCATGCAAAGGAGCCAAGGAGGCTCGGCCAAGGGAGAGCGCCGCGACGCCCAAGGCAAGGGTCGTGGCGCGTGTGTGGTTCAGCATGGGTGTTGGTTCTGTTTTGTTGAAGGGCTGCGGCTAGGCTTCGGGGGCCGTAGCCCTTGGTTGCACACATGAGTTTTTGAGGGTTTTAAGCACGGGAAGGTGGTCTAGTGCGCTCGGGTTTGGTTTCACCACCGTGCTTGGAGGAATTTGGAATCCTGGGAGTTAGTTTTGTAATTGGAAACCTATATTAGAGTATTAATGGAACCCTATACTTTGGTTGTGACTAGGTGATAAAGACTTAGGCTCGGGAATGGATCGTGCTTGAGAGCCGTTGCTCGTAATTCAATAACTGCGCAGACTAAAGGTAAGAAAACTACACCTGGTTGAATATATGTGATGGGACTAAGGGCTCCCTATTGTAAATGCTTGAAAAGATGGTATTATGCCATGCCAGCCATTTTGTGAACCAACGGCCTAAGGGTGCCAAGGGTTACACTAGCGCACAGGGCGCGGCTCGGCCACTGGTAGCCGAGGACAGCTTATTATGACTAAGCTCGATTTAAGTAGGCCGGAGTCAGTGGGTTAAACAGAGGGTGCGGCCTAAGTCGTCGGCCCTGAATATTATGTGATATGAGTATTGTATGTGGTAGAATGTATCTTGAATTGGATTGTATATGTTGAATACCTGTTGAGGATTATCTGATGGGAATACATGCATATTGAACTATTTGTCTGTCATTATTGTTTGAGTTGTTTATGATGTTTTCTTGCTGGGCCTTGGCTCACGAGTGCTACGTGGTGCAGGTAAAGGCAAGGGCAAATTAGATCAGCCCTGATTGGAGAGCTCAGCGAGCAGAATGTACATAGCCAGGTGCTCGGTCGCCACGGTTGAGATCTAAGCAAGGACATGGAACCTAAAGACTGTCTGTTTTGCCTTAGTATGACTAGTGGATATTCATGTATTTTTGGGAGTCTGTAAACTTGTTCTAACTTTGTTTTCATATGGGATCCCATGTTTACTACAGTTTAAATATATGAAGTGAGTCTTTTGAGACCAAAACCTTTTTAACCTTAGCTTTTACATGTTTAGTGACACGTTTTCAAATTAATGACTTGATTAGCAAGTCCTGCACCTTTATAAGTACACAATGTAACTGTCTTGGCTATCCAGGGCGTTACAGCTTTTTTTGTTGAAGATCTTGAAGAAAACTTTGAATTTTTGAGAGCTAGAGATAGAGAGAGTTTGAGTGAATATGATCCATTGACGTAGATTTTCGTCACCACAAAAAGAGCAATTTAAGCATTAAATATAGAAAATTCAAAGATGAACACAGATTTTTACATGGTTTAATAGTTAAAATTCACATAATTAATCTACGAGTCAATATCATTGACGGTAGAGAACCAAGTATTACAATCACATATGATTATTTCACTAAGAATTCTCTAGTTATTTTCTCAGTTTTGGTGTACAAAATAATGAAAAGCTTACAAAATACATCAATGACTCTCCTATTATAGTGAAAACTCTCTAAAATATATTATCCACGAAATCAATAAGAAGTCACATATTGAATACTCTCCTATTTAAAATGCAGTTACAATGTATTTTCTTATATCTTTTGAATATGAGATTCAATTTTAGGTATAACATTTGCCAAAAAAAAAAAAAAAAATCCTATGCTCGAGCTTGATAAGAAAAGACTTTTGAACTTCTAATTTCGAACATCTTGCCCAACTACAACTCTCAAATACCTCTGTTAATTGTTAGCTCCTTAATAGGCGACTCATTTTACAAAAATCACAAAAAAGTGGGTTTCCATTATCCCTTTAGCCATCTATTCATATTTGACTTTGGACAATTAGATCAAAAATTTCATCTTATCATCTAAAGGCTAAAATTGGAAGAAAGTGAAAATTACACCTAGTACCCAATTTAAGTTAACCTCTTTAATTTTTACCCACCTTTTAAAACTCTTAGATTAATACCCAAACTATTAATGACTCTACCCATTATACAGTGGTCTAGTGGAACTGACAGTGGAATATTATTTAAAGAGAGAAGTAAATGACACGACAGAGGCAAAGATTGAGATTTTTACATTGGACTTCTAGTAGTATTTTAAGGGTAATATGGGAAATGTGCTTAAAAAAGTGGGTAATATTCAACTAAATGTTATTAGTAGCTATTTTTAGTTAACTAATCCTAAAACTAGGTATTTTTCAAGTTATCCCATATTGAAACCTTGAGTTCCTTATTGCTACAAATAACACATTTTCATCTATTCTTCTCATCTTTTTCACTTTTTTATCTATTCCAAGAAAAAAAAATTTGTGCTCTAAGACTCCCCAAGAATTCAAGAAAACAACTTGTGGTCACGACTCTTATCTCAAACCGGAGCTACACGACTTCCTCGTTAAACCGCTAGAAACTTCAACGCTGGTGACCTCTCCACCAAGAAGCTTCATTTGTGTAAGTCCCCCTTCTAAAATATCTGAAGTTTACAACCTTGGTTTATTTTTGAGTTCTTAAAGAAAAACTAAGAATACTGGGTATTTTTATCCAAATGTATGTTTGATAATGAAAGAGAAGTTGTTTGTAGGCTGAGAAATATCACAATGGGTGCTTAAGACTAATCAAAAATTGAAACTTTGGTTGAGGTTCTTGGATTTTTCAAATTGAGTATGTGAAAAAATGGGTTTGATTTTGAACTCCAAAACCATAAAAATGGATTATTATAAAAAATAATAAGTAGAAGGTGGTTTTTGAATACTGCTAATCACCTTTCCCTTTAATTTTCTCACATTTTGGCATGATACCCAACCCCTCAAAATAGCTCATGCGCCCAACTATTTTTTTTCTTCCCTTATATAGATATATATCACAATACTCATGTATATATGCATGCCTAAGGTCCTTTTGTCCTTTTATCCTTTACACACGCATGTACAAGTAAGTTGCCTTCATCACTTGCTTTTCCCTTCTTAGTTTGATGAGCATATGCATATATATTACTAACACAAATACTTATATGTGTAAAAAGAAACCAACTAACAACTCCAAACGAGTTATTTATTTTCTTTTAAAAATAGATTTTCATGAGCTATTGAATATAGCCTTTTTGTTTTCTCTTTTTTGCATGGTATTACATGTCCCTAGTAGATCTTCTCTCTTTTCTTCTTCTTCTTCGTATAGCTCTTTTTTTGCTACAATGACAGCTCAACTACTCCTTATATATATATATATATATATTTATTTTAGCTCTTTATAAACTTGAGAATGTAGCAGCTTTTCTTTTCCTTTGCATTAGCCATATGAATCAGAATCCCACTACCCAGAACGTGACCTTCAAATACATCTTCTGCCAAGGTGCTTTGTGTAACTTATTTCCTCTTTATCATTATATATATTTTTTTAGCTCCAAACTTCCAAAGAAAGTTCCCACCGAGTTGTTACTTCTTGTTTTTGTTGTTGCAAAATGCCACCTCCAAAGGACAACTTTCACAAAGCTATTCATGTTAGGAGTGTGTCCTAAAAGCATGTAAAAGACATTTGTTTTTTCTGTGAATAAATAAAATCAATGATTTATTATTATTGTTATATTTAGATTGTTAAATTATTGTTTTAATAATTTTGTAAATATCAGAAAAATTCCATATTCATTATTGAGGATGTGATCTTGTATTAGTACGAGAGAATTAAGATCACATGAATGAATAAAAATAGTCAACAACAACAAATTAAAGTTATGGAATTCTTTAATTGGAGTTGTAAGTACGGTTTACTGAGTATCATAATGACACAAATAATCTAGATTCGGATTATTAATGTGGTAAGACATCTCGGTAAATGTGTTTTATATAATATGATTATATATGACATGGACAGATATGAATTAAAGTCTTTATCCAAAAACTATTTAACAATAAAGCTTGTAATTCATATCATAAATGATGATCATTTATAGATCAACCTAAATCCTGAGTGTTCATGAACTCCTGTTTGTGTCTATTAAATCTTTTGATTCATTCGTTAATGTCTCTTCAAAGAATGATGCTAATGACTTTTGTTTTGGAGATTTAATATCATGGATGGCTGGGAACATGTATCAATAATACGGAATCTAATCTTTCCTAACGGGTCGTATATTAGTTAGATCGTATATATAATCTAACTGATTAGCGCAAATCTATAATTAGATTATAGATTAATTATTCACTAGTGAATTAATGGTACTTAAGGAATACGAAGTAAATTAGAAAGGTAAAATAGTAATTCTTCCATTCTAATTTATGAACTAATTAATTAGAGGATTGAACTATTGTAAGATTGTTATATCAATGGACGACTTAAGATAAGATTTCTGTAAAAGTATATCTATAATATAAATAGTGCAATTCTGAATTTATAGTGGAGAAATATCATAATTAATAAATTAACTATTATAATTGAAGAGTTTAATTATTTAGTTTCAATTTATTGGAGCTTAATGTTATAGGTCTATGGTCCCCGAAATGGCTCAAACAAACACTGACAAAGGTAAATACAAAAATGGGCAAAAATGACTTATTTGATAAGTAAAATATTTTTTTATGTATCAAACATAATTATTGTATAATTATGTGTAATTAATTAATTATTTGATTTAACAAAATATAATTAATTTTGAATTAATTTATTTTTGGAATTTTCGGTATTTAAAATAATAATAAAAATTAGGAAAAATCACATGTCATCACTGGCATGTGGTACACGTGTAGCACGGTGCACAGTCACTGTGCTACACGCATAAGAGACTCAGAACAGTTTCTTGGTTCCACAATTTTAGTTATTTAAATATTAAATAAATAATGAGATATTGTAATATGATTAAAATAGTATTATTTAAACACAAATCTGATAACTGATTAGTGATTTTAAAATTGTTTAAAATAACTAAGATTTTATTTTAATGTATTGGATATATTAAATATAGGATATCTGTTTTTCATAACGTAACTTTTCAGGGATAGAAAAATATCTTGAATTCTCTCTCAGAGAAAGAGAACAGTGATACACACAAAAGTCATTGTTCTTCACAAAACCTAGGTCCAAACTTTATCAGATCTGTTGACGCGGTTCTTCGGCAACAGGTAATTAAGAGAAGAAGAGAAAGAGATTAGTACTAAAAGTAGAACCGTCACAGATATGAAATCTTTATGCAAGAACTAGGTGACTCAAGACACGTTTTTAAGTGGTTCGAAGGTTAAAATCCTTCTACTCCACTAGTCAATATTATTGATATTCTCTGGGTATTTGGTTTACAAAGTATATAGTTCTTCAAAGACTATTTCTTCTAACCCCTATCAACTCCCTGGGTCTCCATATTTATAGGAGAAGGCACCTGGAAGTTGGTAGGGAGGTCATCCCGTGACCTTACCATTTGTCATATCAACTCTGTGACATTCATGATTAATTCCTAAACCTGACACATAAGTGTGGTCTAATCAGCATGGAAGGAGATAATGGGCCGCACGGCCCAACCCGTCCGTGGGTGTCTGAATACACACGTTCCTGCTGCGTGTCCGAGAAGTCAGGAAGATATCGGACACGTGATGTCAGATATTTACACGTTTATCTTGCATGTTAACTTCATAAAGGGTCAGAGCTCCCTGAACAGCTCGTAACACGAGCTGCTTCCCTAGCGTGCCCCCTGGCGTTCCTCTCCAGCCCTTGGGCAACAAGCACGAGCTGGGAATGGGGCCTCTCCGAGCCAAGAGGGCCCGACCTGGGAACAGGATCTCTTCCTGTGGGGAGCCTCGGCCTAACTCGGATTAGTTCGAGGCTCAACCTGCTAATCAGCCCGTGGGAAAACCAGGGCGTACAAGATCTCATGTGTTGAGAACATTTGATAAATAGATTTTGCCTATTATTTGTATAGCGAGCCCACACTCGTTCTTTGTGTGCTGAGAATATTTTGGAAGATCTTGGTGTGAGATCTCAAGGATTTTGCCATACAAAAAGATAGCTGGAAGGAAGGACCTGAGATAATTTTCTATCCATGTCTTTGATTCAATATATATATGCATGTGAAGAAGTAGATATAGAAATCTTGTGGGATTAAATTAACAATTTGATTGTTGTTCCGCTGCGGATAATCTCTAATTTCATCTATAAAAACCAATAAATGGTACCAGAGTCATCTTCACATATATATATATTGAATCTGTGTGGGTTTACTTTTATGCATTTATTTATTTTGATGAATGAATGGATGGCTTAATATGATTGAATGCATGGGAATGTTGAATTGTTAATTGTATGGTGTTTTTGGGTTAGGATTTGTTTATGACTAGATCATTGTGTAAGCCATTGTGGATGCTCAATATTCCACGCCCTTAAAAGACTCAAAGTGTATGCTCAGGTCCCATAAACATCCAAAAATATGGCTGAGTTGGGGTGACCCCGAGCCACCATTGCCTCTCATGCGGCAGCCCAGATGCCCTCACGCCCCTAAGCGCCTCGCGAGGCCCTTCCCCTTCGCATGCCAGCATCAGGCGAGGCCGCCCAGCGTCTCGCGAGGCCCTTTCCCTTCACGTGCTAGTATCAGGCGAGGCCGCCCAGCGTCTCGCGAGGCCCTTCCCCTTCGCGTGCCAGCAATCAGGCGAGGCCGCCCAGCGTCTCGCGAGGCCCTTCCCCTTCGCGTGCCAGCATCAGGCGAGGCCGCCCAGCGTCTCGTGAGGCCCTTCCCCTTCGCGTGCCAGCATCAGGCGAGGCCGCCCAGCGTCTCGCGAGGCCCTTCCCCTTCGCGTGCCAGCATCAGGCGAGGCCGCCCAGCGTCTCGCGAGGCCACCTCTGCCTCGCACGCAAAGCACTCGCCTCGCGTCTCATGCACCTAAGCACCTCCGGAGCTACTCCTCCAAGGACCTCACGAGACATGGCCATGTCTCGCCTCGCCACGGCCGTGCCATGAGGGCCTCGCGAGAGAGCATCCCGCACCCTTCATCCCGAGATGGCATCTCCCATGGAGACCTATGGAAATCCCACCGTCTAGAAGGGAAGGTCCAAGTATGATTCTGAAGGGTCGTGATGGTACAATCTCGTACGAGGTACGGCTTGTAAGGTCCCGTACGTCTGACCGTGGCACTCATGCTAATCAGTAGTGGGAGCACTAGAAGAAAGGACATGGCCTGCATACTCCCAATCAGATCTCAGAGAACTTTCAGAGTTGGCGACCTGGTGCTGAGGAAGGTACTCCCCAACATGCGAGACCCAGGAGCAGGAGTGCTTGGGGCGAACTGGGAGGGGCCCTACAAGGTTGCTCAGTGCATACCCCCAAACACTTATAAGCAGGCGCGCATGGACGACACCATCGTACCTCGAGCATGGAACGCGGAGCACCTTAGGAAGTACTACCAGTAAGGCGCCCACGCCCAGTGCTAAAAGGATAGGTTCTCAAAAGTGTTGAATGTTATCTTAGTATGGTAGAGAAGAATCAAAGAGGTTACTTAGATAACCTCCTGAGTAGGTGTGAGTTTTCTTTTATTTTCTATGAGAATCTTATATGTATCATTGTAGCCCGAATTCTATGAATGAAATTGTTTGCAACCTCATGTGTTACTTTCCTTCGCTATGCGGGCATCAGCCCGTCGAAATAAATTTCACCAAACACTTGGGGGGCAGGACAGGAGGAAAAAACATGCAGCTAGCAACAGGAACCTAAAAAAGGCTCCTAAAAAGGACCCCTTGCCCTCCTAAAAAGGAGGCTCCTAAAAGGGACCCTCTACCATGAGGATCCTAAAAACGACCCCCTATCAGGAGGACCTTATGCACCAGAAGGATCCTAAAAAGGGCCCTCCATCAGGAGGACCCAAAAGGGACCGTGACCATAAAAAGGACCCTTTAACGGGGGATCCTAGAGGGACCCCTTATATCAGGGCCTTAAGCGAAGTCTTTACAAGGCATCCCTTGGGATCACAAGGATTAGCTACCCTTGTGAACATCAAGGAGGCCATAGGGACTTACAAAAATATATATATATGGTAACGACAATAATAATTCTAGAGTGGCCACCAAGCCGTCTAGCCAAAAAGGGTCCTAAAAGAGACCCTTGCAAAAATAGTACTATGAATAACGACGAGAAGGACGCTTCTCGCAAAAAAATAATAAGCGCGCGCAAGAATATATAAAAGGATAGCTAGAACCTAAGGGGTCAAAATATCCTTATAAAAGTAATCAAGAGGCACCAAAAGAGGTCCCAGTGAACCCTTTCACATGGGTTCCAAAGGACCTCCAACCTGGTAAATAAAAGAGGGGAACCAACCAAACCCCATCATACAGGCTCAAAAGGACCTCAAATGCAGTAGAATAAAAGATAAATAGCAACACATATATACATACATTGAAAAAGAAAGTTTTGAAGACAGTATAAGAGTTACAAAAGAAAAGTAGTAATGGCAATTATATTACAAAGGCTCAAAATACAAAAAAAAAAAGAACGTACACCCATGGTGGGCTAGCTGACAAAAGTTATGAAAAAAATACTTCAGGGCCTCCTATCGCGGGCACTCCACATGCCCGCTCAAGCGACGGCGTGCTCACCAAAAGAAGAGAAATCAAAATTGGGATCCTGCCTCCACACGTTGTAAAGGGCAAGGTCTATGGACCTGTGCTCAATGGCAGTCTTCTCCGCCTCCAAGGAAGCATTTCTCTCCTGCAACGTGGCGACATCGGCCCTAGCAGCCTGGAGTTCGGCCCTGATAGCCTCGACTTTGGCCTTTAACTAAGAAACTCTCTGCTGCGATGCGGACGGAATGGTCTTGGCCCTCTAGAGTTCGCTCTCCAAGCTGATAACTTGGCCCTGTAGCTCCTTGGCCTTGGCAACCACTTTCTTCCTCTTTAGTAATGAGTTGGCAAGTTTGGTCCGAATCCTTGACAACTTAGCCTTGGTTTCATTAAGCTCTCTCTCAAGCTCCTGAGCCCGTGCTGCAAGATGGTCCCTCTCGGTGCACGACGCGGAAAGATTGTTAGCCGAGTCGGCAAACCGCAGAGCCATAGTATAGGCCTACACAAGAAAGTTAACAACAACAACAATAAGTGGCAAAAACAAAAAATATATGCATAAACACCTATACATAATAGGGCCAACACGAGGTGCGGGAGCTCACCCAAGTCATGGCGTGCCTTAGGTTTTCCCCAAGGTCCGACTGATCCATATTCCCAAGGCCATTCCAGTCGGATACGGGGAGGCTCGAGGCAAGTTGGGTGTATCGCTTCCCGTAAGACGTTGCCATTCGAGTCACCCAGGGCTCCCCATCCGCACCAGGGTCACCTGGCTGGAGGAGGATAGACGACCTGCTCGCTGAAGCGGGAGGGGGCGCGGTGAAAGTGGAAAACTGAGGCTCTGGTAGATCAGAGGGAGGCTCCGGAAGGTCGGCGTAGTAAGTCCCCGATGATCCAAGGTCGAGAGGAGCCTGAGGGAAGGCTTCGTAGCCCTCAGGGTCAGGGCAAACATAACACCCCGGTGCGACATACTGGTCTCGAGATTGGAAGGCCATGTCCTGGTCATAGGAGTCATAAGGGAGGACATCCCCCGGGGGACAAGGATCGCTGGTGAGGTCCCCCACGTTCAAGGGGGGCTTCCCCCAGCTCCTCCTCAGCCTCACCATCGTCTGGGAAAGGCTCAGCCGGCACAACCATTGTCTTCTTAGACCCAGAAATCGACCACAAGAACTTGGGGTCCGAAACCAGGGACAACTGGTGGAGGTTGAGATTTTCCATGGTGAATAAGAATGCCGCCTTCTTCATGGCGGGGTCAGCATTAATGAGGTCCTTCACGACGTCCGCCTCCGACCCAACAACCGCGGGAACAACAAATTGCTCTGTATGATCCACGCCATTGTCAATGCAAACATAAGTGCAAAACAGTAAGTTCTAACAAAAAGAAAAGGAGGACCAGGATACTTACTGGGGGAGGCGCGGAAGTGCTCACGGACAGAGAGAGCGCCCTCTACGAAGAAAAATTCTTGTTTCCAAGACCCCGTATTAGACACTGAGCCCTCTATCAAAGGGAGCTCGTTATTGGCCTTTTGCAAATAGTAGAAGCCCTTGGACTTGGGAGAGGCCATGAAGTTGTACAAGAAGTGCACCTCTTGTGCCGTAGGAGCACGTTTGGCCAGTTCCTTGAACACCACAAAAAGGAAGCTCAAGTTCAACCAACTGTTGGGTGACAGTTGAAGGGGGGCCAGGTCGAAATAGTTAAGGACCGCTACGAAAAACAAGTGCAAGGGGATGGTGCCACCTGCCTTCAAAATGTGCTCGCTCAAAGCCACAAGGCCGGCCCTAGGGCGGTCAGCCCGGCATGTCTCCAGAGGAGTGTATAAGGCGTATTCTGGGGGAACACGATAGTGCTTCAGAATTTCTTTCAATTTATTCTCGGACACATGCGACACCAGCTCGGACGCTAGTAAAGTAGCGTCGTCCTGTTCCTGGATAGATACCTGTCGTCGTGCCCTCGACATATCTGCAAAATCAAAAGAAAAATGTGGGGAAGAGACAGAACACTTGACCCTCCATTTTTTCTTCCTAGCAAGAGTCTTCCATCGAGGGAGCGACTGCAGAAGCGTTGAGCTAGGAAAAATCGAAACTAGGGGCTGAGGAGAAGTGGAGGCAGCCCCATGACAGTCATCAGGCGAGGATGGGCAGGAAGGCTCGGGCGGAAGGTGTCCCTCCATAAACTCCAACTCCCTCTGCAACTCTAAAAGGGTCACCGTAAGGCTCGCTACATGGTCACTAAGGTCTGGGGGGAAAGGTGCTCCGTCTCCTCCCGACACCGAGTCAATTTCGCTCTCCACCACCCAAATTTTATGCCTAAGTTCAGCCATGTACTCAAGATGGCGGATACAGGCCTGCCTTAAGGAGTCATAGTCCTGGTTGGGGTTTTACTCAGGGGACTCTGAGTGTGAGGACAGGTCAATAAATTCAATCCCCGGAGGTATGTCGGACGGGCCGTCACTGGCCATGAGACCTCGTCCCAAAAGGAAAAAGGGGTTCACGTATAAACGAGGGGATGGCTACAAAACACAAAGGAATAGGCTTAATACCTCTAGATGCAAACGCCCTAAATGACCCACTACAGAGTATAAAAAAGAGGGGCATCCAACTAGGAAAACTCACTACGAGCTCAGGCCATGGTCCCCCATCCCGAGTGACGCTAATTTGGACACAATGAAGGCCAGGGAAAAAGATAATATACCTCAAGATGTAGAAATTAGAGGCTGTCGAGGCTAAAAAAGGAGGTCGAGGGCCAAAAGCACCAAATGGTCGAAAATACACGTCTGCAAAAATGGACAAAAATGATGTGTTAGCCTCCAAATAGACATACCAAGAAATCGGCTCATAAAAAAAATGAGATGAAAAAATAAATTGAGGGAAACTATGGCAAAAATGTGGGAGTAGGGGATTGAACCCCTTACCTCTGGGAAGGGGAAGGATTCTCAAAACCACTAAGCCAAAGAAGTAAGGTGAAAATAATGAGACATGCATGAAGGCCTATTTATAAGAATAAAGGAGAATAGTCTACCAGAGAACCTAAAGGTCCTCTCCTAGACTGGGGGGCAAGTGTGGATGCTCAATATTCCACGCCCTTAAAAGACTCAAAGTGTATTCTCTGGTCCCATAAACATCCAAAAATATGGCTGAGTTGGGGTGACCCCGAGCCACCATTGCCTCTCATGCGGTAGCCTAGATGGCATCACGCCCCTAAGCGCCTCGCGAGGCCCTTCCCCTTCGTGTGCCAGCATCAGGCGAGGACGCCCAGCGTCTCGCGAGGCCCTTGCGAGTCCGCCCAGCATCTCGCGAGGCCCTTTCCCTTCCCATGCCAGTATCAGGCAAGGCCGCCCAGCGTCTCGTGAGGCCCTTCCCCTTCGCGTGCCAGCAATCAGGTGAGGCCGCCCAGCATCTCGCAAGGCCCTTCCCCTACGCGTGCCAGCATCAGGCGAGGCCGCCCAGCGTCTCGCGAGGCCCTTCCCCTTCGCGTGCCAGCATCAGGCGAGGTCGCCCAGCGTCTCGCGAGGTCCTTCCCCTTTGCGTGCGAGCATCAGGCGAGGCCACCCAACGTCTTGTGAGGCCACCTCCACCTCGCGCGTGCCAGCATCAGGCGAGGCCGCCCAGCGTCTCGCGAGGCCCTTTCCCTTCGAGTGCCAGCATCAGGCGAGGCCGCCTAGCGTCTCGCGAGGCCCTTCCCCTTCGCATGCCAGCTATCAGACGAGGCCGCCCAGAGTCTCGCGAGGCCCTATCCCTTTGCGTGCCAGTATCAGGCGAGGCCGCCCAGCGTCTCGCGAGGCCCTTCCCCTTCGAGTGCCAGCATCAGGCGAGGCCGCCCAGCGTCTCGCGAGGCCCTTCCCCTTCGCGTACCAGCATCAGGCGAGGCTGCCCAGCGTCTCGCGAGGCCCTTCCCCTTCGCGTGCTAGCATCAGGCGAGGCCGCCCAGCGTCTTGCGAGGCCACCTCCACCTCGCGCGTGCCAGCATCAGGCGAGGCCGCCCAGCGTCTCGCGAGGCCCTTTCCCTTCGCGTGCCAGGATCAGGCGAGGTCGCCCAGCGTCTCGCGAGGCCCTTCCCCTTCGCGTGCGAGCAATCAGACGAGGCCGCCCATCGTCTTTCGAGGCCCTTTCCCTTCGCGTGCTAGTATCAGGCGAGGCCGCCCAGCGTCTCGCGAGGCCGCCCAGCGTCTCGCGAGGCCCTTCCCCTTCGCGTGCCAGAATTCAGGCGAGGCCGCCCAGCGTCTTGCGAGGCCCTTCCCCTTCGCGTGCCAGCATCAGGCGAGGCCACCCAGCATCTCGCGAGGCCACCTCCGCCTCGCGCATGCCAGCATCTGGCGAGGTCGCCCAGCGTCTCGCGAGGCCACCTCTGCCTCGCACGCTAAGCACTCACCTCGCGTCTCATGCACCTAAGCACCTCCGGAGCTACGCCTCCAAGGGCCTCATGAGACATGGCCATGTCTCGCCTCGCCACGGCCGTGCCATGATGGCCTCATGAGAGAGCATCCCGCACCCTTCATCCCGAGATGGCATCTCCCATGGAGACCTATGGAAACCCCACCGTTTAGAAGGGATGGTCCAAGTATGATTCTGAAGGGTGGTGATGGTACAATCTCGTACATTGTACGGCTTGTAAGGTCCCGTACGTCTGACCGTGGCACTCATGCTAATTAGGTTGTGGGAGCACTAGAAGAAAGGACATGGCCTGCATACTCCCAATCAGATCTCAGAGTCGACACCACTACCACCTGCACCACTCCTCTGACATGGGTACGGACAAGTGGTGGGGACGTCCTCCTAGCACCCGTCCCAGTACTGGTTGCACGACCACAACCTCTGAAACCACTCTCCAGACAGTGTACCTGTGTGCTGCCTGGTCCCCTGGACCACCTTGTATCAGGGGCCATTAGAGCCTACTATAAAATACACCCCAATTCCACATGGGAGGGGGTTAGAAATTTTACTGTAGCAAGGCCACCATATTGAATGAAAATTGAGTTCATCATTGCTCTTTGGAAATTGTTCTTCGAGTTTACACTTAGATTTCTAAAACTTTTATTTTGATAATCTTGACTTTGCGATTTGTTCTTACTTAACTTAGTTGACGAGTTCTCACTGTCAACAGCCATTAATGGGCATAGGATTTATGTAATTTTATTTGGTTTTTGACACCATAAAGCTGTAATTCCGATCACACAAAAGTCAGAACAGAGCCCGGGATTCAGAATTCAGGCACCGCTCCTCAGAGGCCGCCCTCCGAGCCGCTGCTAGAACGTCATATGTACCGTACGGACGGGTCCGTACGGTTCCCTACATCCCGGCCCCGGCTGCCCCATTTGACGCCACATGTCCCCGTCCTGCTGGTCCATAATTTTTTTTATTTTTATGAAATGATTATGTTATTTTTTTTATTTTAAAATGTTAATTTTCTTATTTATTAGAAATTTGATATTTAAATAATGTGATAATTTTGTTATCCAAGCAAACATTTTTTTGAAAATCTTATTTCAAAATTTAATTTTAACAAAATAACAGATTTTATTTAATTATTTCAGTTTCTAATTTTAATTAAAAATAAAAATAAACATAATGATTATTTAAAATTTTGTTTTAATTAATCAAAATAATTAGAAAATTGTTTTCTTATTATTATTCTGGACCAACAACGACACATATCCTACCGACAGTAAAGTAAAGAAGCTTGATGGAGATCAAGGCGGTTTTATTTTATTTTTTAATTTTATAAAGTGGTTGTAAAATTAGAAATACCCAAAAGCACCCGGTTCAACATTTATTGTTTATTTATTTATTTAAATAATTATTTTCATGTGATTGATGTGATTGATAACATGTTCATATGCATTTTATGCCATACATAAAAACCCACACATCCATAATCATGCATCTCATTTGTAGAAACATGATTATTAGGATTGTCCTATATGTTTATATGAATTGTTTTACGAAATCAATTGCATGTAAATTACTTAGTTTTATTTTTGAAAACTTGGTAAAATATCACACCATTTTTTAAAGTCTTTATGACTTAATTTTCTTTAAACCAACTTTATTTTTAAAAGTTTTTTTTTGTAAAGTTTAGATGAACATAATTGGTAATTTAAAAGTGGTTATGGACCTAGAAACTCGCTTTCTTTCCAATTTTAATTATGTTCATAAGGTTTAAATATGTTATAATTAATTTGTAATTAATTAGGTTAAAAACACTTATTTGAAAAAAGTGAGTGGGAGAGGGTTTATATCTCAAACATAACCCGTGGTCTCCATTATTAATATAACACTGTGAGATATGAATAGCGCCTCGTGACGACTTTGTTTTCGTCCCTGTAAGGAAGGTGTCTAGACATATCAATAGCAAGGTTATATTTCTTACAAAGATAGGAACTAATGATGTATTTTAGGCATGACCGACCCTAAGGCGGCATGTCCTAAGTTAAGTCATGAACTCCGAAATAATGAGCTACACTCACAAAGCTATGATTAAGCTTTTGCAGTGGATAATCATAACTTGACCAAAATAAGCGGTACTTTAATGTTTAAAAGAGAAAATAAAGAGTTATTTTAAGTTTTAAACAATAAAGATAAGAATGTCTTATAAATTCTCTAAAATTAATTTGACCGACCCTAAGGCGGCACTTTAATTGTTAGAAAATTTTATCGTGGAAATTGAACTTTATTTTATGTGTTTTAATTGTGCTCATGTATCATGCTTAATTTCCAAAACCTTGATATTTATTTTTCTAAATATAATAATAATATTTGTATTTATTTTATTTTATTAAGAATATGTCTATCTCTGGAAATCCCATCACTGCTTTGATCGCACAAGAAAAATTAACTGGTGATAACTTCATAAAATGGAACTCAAATATGAATCTGTTGTTGGTTAGCGAAAACCACAAGTTTGTCCTAAATGAGGAATGTCCTGAAGAACCTGTCGTCAATGCCCCGAAACATGTTCGGGACAAATTTGATGCATGGATTCAATCCAATAACAAAGCTAAGTGCTATATGCTTGTAAGCATGAGTGATGTCTTACGAACAAAGCATGAATCCATGGAAACTGCTTTTGAGATACTAGAATCTCTTAAGGAAATGTTTGGGTGCCCATCTGATCAAAGTCGTCATGAGGCTACTAGAACCTACATGAATGCTAAGATGAAGAAAGGTCAATCTGTCCGTGAGCATGTTTTGAACATGATCAGTGTACTTCATGAAGCTGAGACGCATGGAGTAGTCATGGATGAAAGACACAAGTAAGCATTATACTTGAGTCTTTAACTCCTGCTTTTTCTACATTCACAACTAATTATGTCATGAACAAATTGGATTTTAACATGACACAATTGCTGAATGAATTACAAACTTTTGAGTCTTCGAATAAGACCATCTCAAGTTAGGCTGAAGCAAATGTTGCAGAAGCAAAACCATCTTCTTCTAAGAAGAAAAGAAAAAGTAATAACAATGACTGCAAACCTAAAAAGGATAATCTGAAAAAGGCAAAGAAGTCATCCAAGGCACCCGAGAAAAAAAAGAACAATGACCCCAAACAAAAGGCACCCAAAGGAAAGTGTTTCCATTGTAATGTCGATGTTCATTGGAAGAGAAACTGTCCAAAGTATCTCGCCGAGCTAAAAGAGAAAAATAAAGGTAAATCAGATTTACTTGTACTCGAAGCTTATATGGTGGAACAAGATAAATTATCATGGATAGTTGATTCTGGTTCCACTAACCATGTTTGCTCTTGTTTGCAGATGCTTGAGTCTGCAAAATAGTTGGAGCAAGGAGAGATGACTATGATAGTGGGAAGTGGAGTGCTTGTTTTAGCTAAAGCATGTGGAACAGTCCGTTTAAATTTTAAGAACAATTTTCTAGTTTTGAATAATGTGCTATTTATTCCTGAAATTACTAGAAACATTATTTCTTTATCTTTGTTACATGAACAAAATTTGACATTTCTTTTAATAATAATATGATTTTTATTTCAAGGAATGGGAACAATATTTTTCATGCAAAACAAAAGGACGAACTGTACATGCTTAATCCAGTAGAACAATCGCTCAATAATTCTGAATTATAAGTAGTTGTTCCACAAAGTAACAAGACAAACAGTCTCTAAAGAAAATGACACGTATCTATGGCACTTAAGATTAGGTCATATTAGTCTAGATAGGATAAACCGGTTAACTAAAAATGGACCTTTAAGGGAACTAACAGTTGGAACCTTACCCATATGTGAATCCTGTTTAGAAGGAAAATTGACTAAACGACCGTTCACTTCGAAGGGAAATAGAGCCAAAGAACCACTAGAGCTAATACATAGTGATGTATGTGGTCCAATTAACATTCAAGCTCGAGGTGGTTATGAATATTTTGTCACATTTACTAACGACTATTCTAGATACGGTCATGTTTACCTAATGCATAAGAAGTCAGAAACTTTTGATAGGTTTAAAGACTTCAAAGCCTTAGCTGAGAAGCAATTAGGTAAATCTTTAAAAACACTCTGGTCTGATCGTGGTGGTGAATATTTGGATTCTGAATTCAAATATTTCTTGTTGGAGCATGGAATTCTATCCCAACTCACAGCACCTGGAACACTACAACAAAACAGGGTTTCAGAGAGAAGAAACCGGACCCTGTTGGACATGGTCAGGTCTATGTTAAGCTACTCTTCACTTCCCTTATCATTTTGGGGATATGCACTTCAAACAACTAACTACATTTTGATTGTAGTTTTGTCCAAAGCTGTGACCAAGATACCTCTAGAACTATGGAAAGGAAGTAAACCTAGTTTACGACATTTTCGTATTTGGGGTTGTCCTGCTCATGTGCTAAGACCTAAATCTGGAAAATTGGATTCTAGGTCTGAAGTGTGTATATTTATGGGCTATGCTCCAGAAACAAGAGGTGGATATTTCTATAGCCCAAGTGATCAAAAGGTATTTGTTTCGACAAATGCAACCTTTTTAGAACACGACTATATGAATGATTTTAAACCTCGGAGCAAAGTAGTTTTAGAGGAACTAATGACAGATAAAATTTCATCTCAATCTTATTCATCAGTTAATGATAAAACAACCAAAAAAACCACAATTCCTGAAAAGGAAAAACCAGTGCAACGTCATAGTGGGAGGATTGTGAGACAACCTATTCGCTACAAAAATGAGGCACACGTTCTTGTATCAGATACTGAAAAGGACGATCCATTGACTTTTAAAGAAGCAATGGAAGACCCTGATGTTGATAAGTGGCAAGATTCCATGAATCAAGAAATGGAATCAATGTATTCCAATTCAGTCTGGGAACTTGTAGATCTGCGTGACAAAGTTGATGCCATTGGATGCAAATGGATCTACAAAAAGAAAAGGGGTGCAGATGGAAAGGTAGAGACCTATAAAGCAAGGCTTGTGGCCAAAGGCTACACACAGAGAGAGGGTGTGGACTATGAAGAAACATTTTCTCCTGTGGCCATGCTTAAGTCCATTCGCATACTTTTATCCATAACTTCCATCTATGATTACGAGATATGGCAAATGGGCGTCAAGACAGCCTTTCTGAATGGCCACCTTGAAGAAACAATTTATATGGAACAACCAGAAGGGTTTTGTAAAGAAGGATCAAGATCAAAAGGTATGCAAGTTGTTGAAATCCATATATGGATTGAAACAAGCATCAAGATCTTGGAACTTAACATTTGATGATACTATTAAAACATATGGTTTCGAACAAAATGTTGACGAATCATGTGTTTATAAATACATCAAAGGAAAAATTGTGGTTTTCATGTTGATGATATCCTACTCATTGGGACTGATGTAGAGACATTATCAAATGTAAAGAAATGGTTGGCTGACAAATTCCAAATGAAAGATTTTGGAGAAGTGAGCTATGTTCTAGGCATTAAAATTCTAAAAGATAAAAAGAACAAGCTCCTAGCACTTTCACAAGAAAATTATATTGATAAAGTGCTTGAAAGATTCTCTATGGAGAATTCCAAAAAGGGTCAATTGCTGACCAGACATGGAATTACTCTTTGCAAAGATCAGTGTCCAAAGACACCACAAGAGCAAGAGGATATGAGAAAGTATCCATATGCATCAGCTGTAGGGAGCCTAATGTATGCAATGTTATGTACTAGACCTGACATATGTTATGCAGTATGGATTGTCAGTCGTTATCAATCAAATCCAGGTTTGGAACACTAGATTGCCGTGAAACATATTCTCAAGTATCTCAGGAGAACGAGAGACTATATTCGGGTAGTGACCTCGAACCTACTGGATACATTGACTTAGATTTTCAACCTGACAAGGATAGTAGAAAGTCTACTTCTGGGTTAGTATTCACTCTTGGTGGTGGAGCAGTTTTCTGGAGAAGCATAAAGCAATCCAATATAGCTGATTCAACCATGGAAGCTGAATACATAGCAGCTTGTGAAGCAGCTAAGGAAGCAGTTTGGCTGAAAAAGTTCTACATAGATTTGGAAGTAGTTCCAGAAGTGGAGAAACCACTTGTTCTTTACTGTGGCAACAGTGGAGCAGTGGCTAATTCTAAAGAACCAAGAAGCCACAAGAGGGTAAAGCATATAGAGTGCAAATACCACTTAGTTAGAGAAATCGTACATAGAGGAGATGTGTCCATTATGAAAATCGCATCAGAACACAACCTGGCAGACTCATTCACGAAGACGCTTCCAGCAAAGCAATTCGAGGGTCATGTACGTAATATGGGATTGAGAGAAATGCCTCACTTGCTTTAAGTACAAGTGGGAGATTGTTAGGAGTGTGTCCTAAAAGCATGTGTTGACTGTGATTTTAGCCAACGACGTAAGAACGTCAAATATGACAAGCCTTCAAGAGAATTATAAACGACAACAGACAGTTTTTATCAATGAAAGTAAATAACACGAGATTTTATAGTGGTTCAGCCCCGATAATCAGTAATAGCCTAATCCACTTAGAGATTTTATTACTGTATTCACACTCAAGATCAGATGAACCAGTGTCAACTGAGTTTCTTCAGTGCAAATATTCCAGAATACAAAAAGGGGTTCTCTCAGGAAAAACACACTTTCTCTCTCTAGAACACAGATTAACTCTCAATTTGCCAAAAGTCCTTTTACGATCCTCCCAACCCTCTATTTATAGACCTGGGATTCTCAGCTGATATCCCCTTTAGATAGGGATATTTTATTATTCACCTTATATTTATATTACAATAAATGTTTAAAATACAACTGATCCCTAAATTCGAGTAAGGAGTGAGAGATTCCCGGATGCCTAGACCAATTCTCACTGAAGTCGTTTCGGGAAGTTTGACGTAGTCTCACATGCATGTTGATTACTCCTTCAAGCTTTCCGTGGGTCAAAGGTGGTATATGCATGGCCCTCCTCGGACCAAGGTGGTCCGAGCCCACCTCCTTTGCTCCTTACCTCGGGCAAGTCCGAGGTAAGCTCCTCCATGACTTTTCTGATCGGACACAATGGTCTTCTCCTCGGCTTAAGGTGGTCCGAACCACCCTCTTTGGCATCTCACCTCGGTCAAGCCCGAGCCCATTTCCTTCAATCAAGGTCCGATCAGACCTTGTAGTTTTCTCCTCGGACCAAGGTGGTCCGAGCCATCTTTCTCATACCATCTCCTCGGACCAAAAATGGTCCAAGGCACCTCTCCCATGGGCATGTCCGATCGGACATGATGCCCTTCTCCTCGGACCAAAGTGGTCCGAGCCTATCTCTTTTAACCAAGGTCCGATCGGACCTAGTAATCTTCTCCTCGGACCAAGGTGGTCCGAGCCAACCTTCCTCCTTCTTCTCACCTCGGACAAGCCCAAGCATACCTCTTCCATGGCATATCCGATCGGCCATTATGTGGCCTTCCCCTTGACTGAAACTTAAGTCCCAAACTTTGGCCTGCACGGGACCTCTTTCCCTTTGTCACTCTCTTTGGACACGTCCAAGCCAATACCTAGGAAACCTTGAGAGGTTTACCTCGGACACACTCGAGCCAAAATATCAAGAGGCTCCTCAAGCTTAGGTCCGATCGGACCTGTTGCTTTTATCCCTTGAACCAAAATCCAAATCCCTCCTTCAATCTTCTTGGACTTGGTTTCAAATCAATTACTAGGGTCTTCAAACTGGGGTCTGAGCCAAGCAACCCTTAGACCAAATATTCTCTTCGGTTGGGTGTATTTGACTTGACTATCTTTCCAATTTCTTAACTGGTGCATTGGGCCACTGCTAAGCCAGATCACCCCACTAACTCATGCCATGTGCTAATTTTATTGCCACATCATTATTTTCAAATTTTTGGGATAACAGCATGTAAAAGACATTTGTTTTTTCTGTGAATAAATAAATACAATGGTTTATTGTTATTATTATATTTAGATTGTTAAATTATTGTTTTAATAATTTTGTAAATATCAGAAAAATTCCATATTCATTATTGAGGATGTGATCTTGTATTAGTACGAGAGAATTAAGATTACATGAATGAATAAAAATAGTCAACAACAACAAATTAAAGTTATGGAATTCTTTAATTGGAGTTGTAAGTACGGTTTACTGAGTATCATAATGATACAAATAATCTAGATTCAGATTATTGATGTGGCAAGACATCTCGGTAAATGTGCTTTATATAATATGATTATATATGACATGGACAGATATGAATTAAAGTCTTTATCCAAAAAAAATTTAATAATAAAGACTTGTAATTCATATCATAACTGATGATCATTTATAGATCAACCTAAATCCTGAGTGTTCATGAACTCCTGTTCATGTTTATTAAATCTTTTTATTCATTCGTTAAGGTCTCTTCAAAGAATGAGGCTAATGACTTTTGTTTTGGAGATTTAATATCATGGATGGGTGGGAACATGTATCAACAATACTGAATCTAATATTTCCAAACGGGTCGTATATTAGTTCCCTTATGGGTTAATTCTGGAACTGAATGATTTTGAGCTCAAATCTATAATTAGATTATAGATTAATTATTCACTAGTGAATTAATGGTACTTAAGGAGTAAGAAGTAAATTAGAAAGGTAAAATGGTAATTCTTCCATTCTAATTTATGAACTAATTAATTAGATGGTTGAACTATTGTAAGATTGTTATATCAATAGACAACATAAGATAAGATTTCTGTAGAAGTATATCTATAACATAAAGAGTGCAATTCTGAATTTAAAGTGGAGAAATATCATAATTAATAAATTAACTATTATAATTGAAGAGTTTAATTATTTAATTTCAATTTATTGGAGCTTAATGTTATAGGTCCATGGTCCCTAAATGGCTCAAACAAACAATGACAAAGGTAAATACAAAAATGGCCAAAAATGACTTATTTGATAAGTAAAATATTTTTCTATGTATCAAACATAATTATTGTATAATTATGTGTAATTAATTAATTAAGAATTAATTATTTGATTTAACAAAAATATGATTAATTTTGAATTAATTTATTTTTGGGACTTTTGGTATTTAAATAATAATAAAAATTGTGAAAAATCACATGCCATCGCTGGCATGTGGTACACGTGTAGCACAGTGCACAGTCACTGTGCTACACGCATAAGAGACTCAGAACAGTTTCTTGGTTCCACAATTTTAGTTATTTAAATATTAAATAAATAATGAGATATTGTAATATGATTAAAATATTATTATTTAAACACAAATCTGATAACTGATTAGTGATTTTCAAATTGTTTAAAATAACTAAGATTTTATTTTAATGTATTGGATATATTAAATATAGGATATTAGTTTTTCAGAACATAACTTTTCAGAAATAAAAAATATCTTGAAATCTCTCTCAGAGAAAGAGAACAGTGATACACACAAAAGTCATTGTTCTTGAAAAAACCTAGGTCCAAACTTTATCAGATCTCATGTGTTGAGAACATTTGATAAATAGATTTTGCCTATTATTTGTATAGCAAGCCCACACTCGTTCTTTATGTGCTGAGAACATTTTGGAAGATCTTTGTGTGAGATCTCAAGGATTTTTCCATACAAAATGATAGCATCAAGGAAGGACCTGAGGTAATTTTCTATTCATGTCTTTGATTCAATATATATATATATATGCATGTGAAGAAGTAGATCTAGAAATCTTGTGGGATTAAATTAACAATTTGATTGTTGTTCCGCTGCGTATAATCTCTAATTTGATCTATAAAAACCAACAATTCAGTGCATTATTTCAACTCAACAACTGATAACTCACACATAGCTATTTCCTTTTTACATAAGTCCATCTATAAAAAAAACCTATTTTTTTTAAACAAATCCACGCCACAAGAACAACTCCTACCAAGTTGTTTTTCTCATGTTATGACCTATTGAGGTAGCTTTCCAAAAGCTTATTTGAGTAATTTTTTTGTTGAATTATTGTGCTAGATAGTGGGATTAGAGAAGTATAGGCTGAGTTGTTTTGAGCCGTTTTTGCCAAGTTGTGCCAAGCTCTTTTTCTTACTAACTTGATCCACTTGATTCTTATTGTTTATTTATCTATTTTTTCAGTCTAGATATGGATCAGAAGTCCCTCACCTTTGTGAAATTTTCTTTGCTAGATGTCTCAACTTAAGAAAAATAGGTGGGGGATTTATATCCATCTAAGTCTGTCTCGAACACAAGATTCGAACTCTGAGCTAGAATCACATTTCTAAGAAACCAACAATTAGATCAAACTTTTAGCTCTAGCTAAAAAATCATCTCATCAAAGGGAATGGAAGCTCCCCTATAACAAGATCCCGCTAAAGATCAAGAGGAAGCTGAGTTCTTCGAGGTTGAGAAAATTGCTTCAAGGATTACCTCATACGACCAAATTAAAAGGATTTTGTGTAGATTTGGAATTAAGTCAAGAAGAGAGTGGCTTTGCCATACTTCAAATCTTAAGGAGTGTAACTGCTCGCCCATATCAGAAGAAAACAAAGAAATAATGGGTTTTTGGAGCGAGGGCATGATGAAGGATGAAGCTCTCCTTCCTCTCCACCCTCCTTTTAGATATGTCCTTAACCAGTACCAGTCATGCCTTTTCAATTGAACACCAATTCTTATCGTCTCCTTGCAATCATTTATGTATTGTACTATGAGAAAAATTGGGAAGCTTTGAGCCCTAAAGAGGCCATGTATCTCTCTTGCTTGAAGAATAGTCCCAATAGGAAAGTAAATGGAGATAGATTGTACTACCTTTCAACATGTGCTTCTATTGGAGTGAAAGGAAAAAGAGTTGACCGGTGCCCCCTAGTTCCGTACTTGTCAGTTTTCCATTCTCATTTTCCTTTCTTTAACTACTAGTTTCATGTTCCGTACCTCTCCCTTGGTTGGGAATGATAGAAAAATGTATGGAAAGAGGAAGATGTTGAGTAAAGCGTGATTGAATGATTTACAAAAGACACTCTTCCCTAGAAAATATAGGTGGTAATGTTTACTTTTCTTTGTAGCTTGCAATGAGAAATTTTTTAATATAGTTAACTTTTTTTTATTTCAAGTTCTCAAGTATATAGTTAATATTTGAGCCTTGTTTAAATAATGAAAATTTTCCTTTTACCTTCCAAGCTTTGACCTGTTCAACAGGTTGAAATACTTTTGGAAAGGTTTAGTTTTCACCTTAATCTATATACTTAGTTAAATAATTTGTTGACATGTGAAATTTGCCAACAGTCGTATGTACAGTATATGACACATTTTGAACGAAAGAAATAGAATAAACGACAGAATACAATTATCTTAAACTAACACACAGAAAATTTTATACTGGTTAAGCTCTGTTCTGATGAATAGTAATAACCTAATCCACTTAGCTTCTAGTATTGAATCACTCCACAATTACACTGATGAACAAAAGTATTCACTCGTTACTGATTTGCCCAAAGTTTTTCTCCCAAAATTCCTATAAAAGAGATCCCTTGGAATGAAGCCCTGGGTCCTTTATTTATAGTACCCAGGGGCTGTTACATGACCAGTAATATTGAGATCGTGGGTCTTCTCATTGTTTCTCTAGATCGTGGTGGATAATGCACAATAGAAACCTCTGGGAAGATGTTAAGTCTTAGTTGGTATATGAGACTTATGTGCTAGGACCGACGACTCGAGCTTGGGTGCTAGGCCTGTGACCTTCTGGGTGCTGGACCTGTTGATCCTCTGGGTGCTAGACCTGTGACCTTCTGGGTGTTAGGTCTATTGATCTCAGTTTGAACGAGGGTGAGTATTTCTCAGTGAAGTTTACTTGGGGGTTTAGGCCGACCACCTTATGAAGAATAGGGTGGATCGACCACCCAGGTAGTTCTTGAGCATGTCAGGCCGACCACCCTAGGGGTTGGGGTCAGGCCAACCACCCCTGGGGTCCTTGGGCATACTGGGGCTAACCACCCCTGGGGTAGGGGTCAGGCCGACCACCCCTGGGGTCTCTTGGACACACTGGGACCGACCACCCCTGGGGTAGGGGTCAGGCCGACCACGCCTAGGGCTCTTGGGCCTGCTTAGGCCGACCACCCCTAGGGGGCTTAGGCTTGGTCGACTTCCCCATAGGTCTTGGACCTATCTTTTGTGCCCGTCGGTCTTTTCTCAATACTTTGTCATTTTTCCCTAATTTGTGACGTTACATGTCGCATTCTCATTCGCCACATCATCCTCATATTTTTTAGGGATAACATATTTCATTTTAATTTTTCTAAGTACTAATTATTTAGTTCCTTCTCATCTAATACTCTCAGTTACAAGTTAAAATATTTTGAGAAATTTTTTTAGAAACCCCTTTAATGGGGCCAACCTATTTATCAGGTGGTTAAAATGTCATCATGAGTCACTTATTTATACACTCTGACTTAAATATTTATGTCATTTTGAGATCATACATTTATTATTCATGTACAAATTCTATCTGACTTGTAGTATAGTCATTCCATACATATATGTCCCTCAAGTAAAGTAGGTTTAAAGAAGCCTAGGTTACTTGTTTTTTAGTTTGAGCAAAATTTACAAAGATCGATATTAAAAGAATCGAAGAAATATCATTTTAAAATTGTTAAAAATACTAAAAACCATAATAAAGGATTAAACATTAGACTAAAATAAATAAAGTAAGAATTTATTGATAATAAATTTTGAAGTGTTCATTGTTCCAAGCTCGAGGACCTAGCTCTCCGTTCAATATTCCAAGCTTGTATACTCTTGGTCGAATTGATTTGGTATGGTCCTTCCCATTTTGGTCAAAGCAATCTAGCATATGGGTCTTTTGTACCTAGAAAAACTCGTCTTAACACTAGATTTCCTATTACAAACTATCGATTACACATTCTCGAATAGAAATACCTTGCCATCCATTGTTGATAGGTAGTGATTCGGAGCTTAGAGGCTTCCCAATACTCCTCAATTAGGCAGAGTGATTCTTCCATCAACTTATGGGTTTCTCTGGATCATAATATGTTTGTCGGTGTGATGCGACATCTGTTAGGGTTTATGCCCTAGAAGCATGTGTACAAATATTTTATTTATTGGAAATTAATAAAAGTACATTTTTCTTATAATTTAATATCAAGATTATTGTTTGAATGATTAATATAAATATCATAACATTTCATATTCATTTATGAGAGTATGATCTTGTATGAGTACAAGAGGATTAAGATCATAGATAATAATTAAAATAATCAGCAACATATTAAAGTATGGAATCTTTAATCAATGGTTGCTAGTATGATTTTGCTAATAATTTTTAGTGCATGTGATCTAGATCTAGATTGCTGATGTGGATAGAGATCTTAGTAAATGTACTATATATAATTAGATTATAAAATTACCATTTTCCATAAAGATTTATTTCATATCAAAATGATGATCATGTGTAGATTAATCTAAATCCTGAGTAGTCATGAACTCATATTCATGTCTATTGGGTCTTTTGTATCACTCATTAAGATTTATTTGTATATCATGCTATGACGTTTTTTTTGGAGATTCAATGGCATAGATGGCTAGGAACATGTTCTTACAATATTTGGAATCCATGCTTTCCTAACGAATCGTACATTGGTTGCCTTAAAAGTTAATTATGGAACTGAATAGTTATTGAGCTCAAATTTTTAATATGATTATAAATTAACAATTCACTAGTCAATTAATAGTGCTAAAGGTACAACAGGTGTTGGGATTGGTTAAATACATAGTGTAATTGGTCATACATAAAGAGGCATAAAAAAATTACGATTTCACTGAAGTCAGCGTGAGTGGGTTGACTTTTGTTGTAGGCCTTAAAAATTATTTTTTTGGATCCAATGTATTTCTTTGGAGTATATAAGAGTACCCAAAAATTTTGGAGGCATTTGGAGGTGTTTTGAGTCAATGTACAGGGTGGAAAGTCAGAGGTCGTGGTGTTGCATCACCTGCCAGGCGACGTATCGCCTGCAATGCATGCAGGCATTGCATCGTGTGGGCTGTCTATACGGATCCAAATAGTTACGTGTTTTGGCTCCAAAACTCATTTCAAAAGCTTCTAATCTTGTTAATTAACACTAATGATGGCTCCTGCACTATTTAAGGGGTTCATTTGAGATTTTGGTGAATTAATCACTCTCCGCACACACACACACACACTCTCTCTCTCTCTCTCTAAAACCATATTTGTCTAACTCATAAAGATTACTAGTTTTCTCCAAGATCTTCATCAAGAAAGATTGACTTGTTTGGAGACCAAGAAATCTTAATCCAAATCTCATTTCGCCATTGTAGTAGCTTCAAGAAATTTCTTATGGGAGGCTAGGATTAGAGATTTTTGGAGAGAAATTTTAATCGTGTCAAGCTTTCTTGCCATCTCCATTGTTTCTCACATAAAATCATAAATTTTATGATCTTATGTAACTATGGTTTTTTTTTTATGACAAAGGTCATTTGTTTCTCTTACTCGTATTTGTGTTTTTATCTTCCGTTGTGTCTATAATTATATTGTGATTAATGCTTATAAATTACAATATACATTTGTGTTACAAAGCCATAATTCCAACAATAAAAAAAAATCTATATTTCCCAAACCCTAGAGTTCTCTATTCCTAAATTGTCTATACCTAGGGTTCTAGATTTTCAAAACCCCAAACCTAAACACAATGAAAGAAAGTTCTTCATTCTTAGGCCTTAAGTTCATATCTCAAGATCTTGTGAGGCTTGATCACTTTGATGGCTCTAATTTTGTTCATTGGCAAGACAAAGATAAAGTTTGTAACGCCCTGGATAACCAAGACCGTTACACTGTGTATTTAAAATAGTGTAGGAGTTGCTAATAAAGTCATTTGATTAAAAGTATGGTCTCAAAGTCAACAATCAGGTTATGGTTAAAAGATTTTGATCGTAAACGGTCAATTTTCATTAAGATAGATGTTTGGTACATGGAATCCCAAAAACAGGGTTTAAGAGACAAATTTACAAAATTCTTGAAAGTTATATACAATCCAGTGGCCATTCTAATGGTAAAATACAAATTTTAGGTTCTGTTCCTGTACTTTCCCTCAGCCGTGGCAGGCAAGCAGCTGACATTGTACACCTCGCCCCCAGAGCTCTCCAACTCATGGTTGATCCATCTTACCTTTGCCTTTACCTGCACCACGTAGCACACGTGGGCCAAGGCCCAGCAAGAAAACCATAATAGTAATACATAATCAGTGATGATAATCAATCAATCATAAAATAGTCATCCAGATATTCAACAAGTCATAGACATCAAACTATTAACAATAAACATATACATTCAACAATTTATCTCAATCAATATGCAATACTCAGGGTCGGCGCCCTTAGGTCGCGCCCTCTGCTTACTCCACTGACTCTGGCTTGCTTAGGTTGAGTCCAATGTTTATCTAGCTGACCCCGGCTCACAATGGCCAAGCCGCGTCCTATGAAGAAATCATTAGCCTCGACTCTCTTAGGTCGTTCATTTCATGTTTGCATAACGGTATCACAATTATACAACACATACATATCTAGATACAGGGAATCTCAGTCCCAACACAGCCACACAAGGGTGCAGTTTTCTTATCTTGAATTCCGAGCGGAGATAATAGAACGGTCCCAAGGACGATCCTCAGTCCTGAGCCTTGGTGGTAAACCTAGTCACAGTGGCCAATGGGTAATCGTCAACTACTAATCCAAATAAATACTTAGGAGATCCAAACTAGCCTTCGGGACCTCAATTTCTACTAAACCGGGTAGTAGAAATTGTCCTGGGCACTTAGGTTCGAACCCTCAAGCCTTACCAATTCTAGAAACCATCCCAAGGTAAAAATCCCTAGGCGGGCCGTGACTTATCCCCAAGGGTCGCGACTTTCCCTCAATTCAGAGACCAAAAACCCAAGCCATAGGGGAGACGAGCTGTGACTTGTCTCTTAAGGTCGCGGCGCTCCCCCAGATCAAAGAGCATACTGAGGCCCTTTTGGGCACACACGTCGCGGTGCCCCAGAGATGGGTCGCGGCGCGCCTCTTCGAACCCAGAAATTATGGGTTTTATTCATACTTCTCCTAGCCAATTTTCCCAAAACTTAAACTCAATAAAACCTCTCAACCAGAACCGAACCCAGCTACGAGTTCAGGATTTGAATCACATACTTAAACATAAAACTCCTAGCAATTATACTAAAATTAATACCCCAATTCAGTAGAAATCATCACCCAACACTCAGCTTAGATTCTATTCTAATAATCTAAATTCTCAAACAAAATCAATGACTAGAACTTACCTCAATTGCCTGTTAAATCTCCACAAGCTTCTTCACCCTACTCTTGAGCTTAATTTTCCTAAGTTCCCAGCTAAAATTCTTGGATAAAGGCTTCAATTCCTCAAAACTTCCCAACAGATTTTCCTTAAGCTCTAACCTTCAATTTGCCCTTAGTTTCAAAGCACAAGTGAGAGAGAGAGAGAGAAACCATGAGATGGAGAGAGAGAGTGTGTGTGTTTGAGTAGCTTCCTTTAGTTTCTGGTTACCTCTACTCCTCTAAGTATATAACTTAACCCCTGAGGAAAAGACTATAATGTCCCCTTTAAGCTTATTAATCATCAAATTGTTTCTAGGGGTAAAATGGTCATTTCTCTCCTGATTCCCGCTAATTCCTCAAGTGTTCCTACTATCTACCAATTAATTTCGTCATCCAATTAATTACTAGATATTCATTCATTACTCAATAAATCTCGAATATTCCCTAAATTCCCAGAGAAATATCCCAGGCTCCCCCCGAGTTGGGTATTAAACCCCGCTGGGACTATTTCGCTAATCCACTCACTAGGACCGTCTTGAGCCATATGCTGCAAATATATCCATATAATAATGTGGTCTCAACAATTTATCACATTTACTCACATTTATGCCCTTAACGAGCCAAAATTAAAAATATTCCCTTATAAGCTAGAAAGAGCCCACATGCATATTTAATACTCATAGATGCACATCACATATCCATATAATCATACTAATCATGCATTTAACCATTTAATCACACATATACCAATTATGCCCTCCCAGCACACTGATCAAGGCCCTTAAGCCTTATTAGTAATTTTGGGTCGTTACATTTATCCCCTCCTACTGAGAATTTCATCCTCGAAAATTTACTTGAATAACTCGAGATACTGATCCTGCATTGCTGACTCAAGCTCCCACGTCTTCGTCGACCATGCTATTCCTCCACAATACTTTGACTAGAGGAATCGTCTTGTTCCATAGAACCTTGTCTTTCCTGTCTAAGACCTGAACTGATCGCTCCTCATATGACAAATCTGTCTGCAATTCCAAGTCCTCATACTTCAACACATGAGTCGTATCTGAGATGTACTTCCAAAGCATAAAAATGTGTAATACGTCATGAACTCCCGACAATGACGGTGGCTATAGGCCACTTGCCTGATCCCCTCTAGGATCTCAAAAGGTCTAATGAATCTAGGGCTCAGCTTGCCCTTTTTCCCAAACTGTCTCACCCCTCGCAATGCTGAGACTCGCAGAAGCACGTGGTCCCCTACCTGGAACTCCACATCCCTACGCTTAGGATCAGCCTAGCTTTTCTGTCTACTCTGCAAAGCGAGCATTCAAGCTCGAATCTTCTCGATAGCTTCATTAGTCTTCTGAACCATCTCCAGTCCCAAATACTTCCTCTCACCCATCTCATCCCAATGAATGGGTGATCTACACCTTCTTCCATATAACATCTTATATGGAGCAACTCCAATCATTGATTGGTAACTTTTGTTGTATGAAAACTCAATCAACGAGAGATACTTTCTCCAAGATCCCTCGAAGTCTATCACTAACGCCCTGAGCATGTCCTCCAAAACCTGAATCGTCCTCTCACACTATCCATCGGTCTAAGGATGAAAGGCCGTACTGAACTTCAGCTGAGTCCCCATAGTCTTTTGTACACCACCTCAAAACTTGAAGGTAAAGATAGGATCCCAGTCTGACACTATGGACTTGGGAACCCCATGGAGACGTACAATCTCCCTCGCGTACAACTCTGCATACTGATCCACAGTATAGTCGTCTTCACTGGCAGAAAGTGAGTTGACTTGTGGTATCTGTCTACTTTCACCCACACCGAGTCATGAAGCCCCACTATCCTGGGTAAACCTCCCACAAAATCCATCATAATATCCTCCCATTTCCACTCAGGAATACCCAATGGTTGTAGCAACCCCGCTGGTCGTTGATGCTTAGCCTTCACCTGCTGACAGGTCAAACACTTGGCCACGTACTCCCCTACATCCTTCTTCATCCCAAGCCACCAATACAACGTCTGTAGATCCTGATACATCTTTGTGGTGCCTGGATGGAGTGAGTATGGTGTAGTATGAGAATCATTAAATATCTCTCATCTAATACCCTATATGTTGGGACACAAATCCGACCCTTATACCGTAATAATCTTGTCTCTGAAATAGAATAATCCTTAGCCATCCATGCTAGGACATTCCATCTATCCTCCTGCAACTGTGCATCATCCATTTGACCCTTTCTTATCCTCTCCAGGATGGTAGACTGCAAGGTAATATTGGCCAACCGGCCCTCAACCAACTCTATCTTCGCTCTAGACATATTTTCTGCAAACTCTCTTGATATCTGTCCAAAGCTAAACAACTGTCCCGGGCCCCTTTGGCTCAACGTATCCACCACTACGTTGACTTTCCCTGGGTGGTAAAGGATGCCACAATCATAGTCCTTCACCAACTCCAACCAATGCCTCAGCCTCATATTCAGGTCCTTCTGGGTGAAGAAGTACTTCAAACTCTTATGATCAGTGTATATCTCGCACTTCACCCCATACAGATAATATCGCCACACCTTCAGTGCGAATACCACCACTGCCAATTCTAGATCATGGGTAGGATACCGCTGCTCATACTCCTTCAGCTATCGTGATGCATAAGCGATAACCTTCTCATTCTGCATCAATGCGCATCCCAAACCCAACCTCGATGCATCACAGTATACCACAAACTTTCCTCCCTCTGAAGGGAGACTCAATACCGGAGCAGTAATCGATCGTCGCTTCAATTCTTGGAAGCTATTCTCACACTTGTCTGACCAGAAGAACTTCAGATTCTTCCGTGTCAATTCTATCATCGGTGCAACAATCTTCAAGAACCCTTCTACAAATCGTCTGTAATAACCCGCTAACCCAAGGAAACTTCTAACCTCTGAGGCTTTCCTTGGTCTCGGCAAATCTCTCACTGCCTCCACCTTAGCTAGATCCACCTTAACTCCATCTTCACCAACAATATGTCCAAGGAACGTCACTTCTGGTAGCCAAAACTCACATTTCTTAAAATTGGCATACAAATGATGCTCTCTCAATCTCTGCAATACCTGTCAGAGATGCTGCTCATGTTCTGCCTCTGAACTAGAGTAAACCAAGATGTCATTGATGAAGATAATCACAAACTGGTCTAGGAAGTCCTTGAATACTCTGCTCATCAAGTTCGTGAATGTTGCTGGGGCATTGGCCAAACCAAACGACATGACCAGAAACTCATAATGCCCATTCCTCGTTCGGAAGGTCATCTTTGGTATATCCTCGTCCTTGATCCTTAGCTGGTGATAACCAGATCGAAGATCAATCCTCGAGAACATTGTCTTTCCCTGCATATGATCAAACAAGTCATCGATCCTTGATAAGGGGTACTTATTCTTGATGGTCAACTTGTTCAACTCCCTGTAGTCTATATACATCCTCAGAGTCCCATCCTTCTTCTTCACAAACAAAACTAGAGCACCCAATGGCGAGTAGCTAGGCCTGATAAACCCAAAATCAAGAAGCTCTTGCAATTGTATCTTCAATTCCTTCAGTTCTGCTGGAGCCATCCTATATGGTGCCCTAGACACTAGCTCAGTCCCTGGCGCTAACTCAATAACGAGTTGAATCTCCCTGTGCGGCGGCAGTCCTAGTAAATCCTGAAAAAACACATCCAAGAACTCGCGTACTAATCTGGTATCTCCCAGCCTTGCTGGCATAACTCTGGCAGTATCCACCACACTAGCTAGGAAGCCTATACAACCTCTTTGTAATAGGTCTCTAGCTCTCAATGCAGATATCATGGGTATGCGAGGTCCATGCACCGCACCCACGAAAACAAAGGGATCCTCTCCCTCAGGCTCCAAAGTCACCATCTTCTTTATGCAGTCTATAGTAGCCCCATATCTGACCAGCCAATCCACCCCTAAGATCATATTGAAATCATCCATACTTAACTCGATCAAGTCTACTAATAGTTTCCTACCATCTACCATCACTGGCAGTGCTCTAATTCATCTCCTAGAAACTACTAGTTCCCCTGTAGGCAATATAGTCCCAAACCCCGCAGTATAATACTCATTAGGTCTACACAATCTATCAATTACCTTACTATAAACAAATGAATGTGTAGCACCAGAGTCAATCAATACAGTATAAGAGAAGTCAGCACTAGAAAGCTGACTTGTCACTACTGTGGGACTAGCCTCGGCCTCTACCTGCATCAAGGTCAACACTCGAGTTGGAGTCAAGCTGTCCACATTCCTTGATTCCTCTTTCTTTGTTGTTGGGCAGTCTTTCTTGAGGTGTCCCACCACCCCGCACACATAACATGCATTTGCTCAACATTCACCCAGATGGTGCTTCCTGCAACGCGTGCACTCTGGGTAACTTCTCCATGTCTCACCGCTTCCCTGGTGGCCACCATGAGCACTCCAATCCCTTCTATCAAGACCAGCAGTGGTCGAAGTGTCAAGGGTCTTCCTCTTCAGATCACTAGGGTCTTCGCCCCTACCGGACCCTTTATATGGATGTACCGCCCTGTGAACCTCCCATTTCGTAATGTTCTCCCTCTAGATCTTATTCTCTGCCTCCTCAGCAGTAAGAGCCTTCTCAACAGCCTGGGCATAAGTCGTTCCCCCAGGCACCGTTGTAATTCTCACATCTTGGGCTATCATAGCATTAAGCCCCCGAATAAATCTGTCATGCCTATCATAGCTATGAGTTCACGATTTGAATCACATACTTAAACATAAAACTCCTAGCAATTATACTAAAATTAATACCCCAATTCAGTAGAAATCATCACCCAACACTCAGCTTAGATTCCATTCTAATAATCTAAATTCTCAAACAAAATCAATGACTAGAACTTACCTCAATTGCCTGTTAAATCTCCACAAGATTCTTCACCCTACTCTTGAGCTTAATTCTCCTAAGTTCCCAGCTAAAATTCCTGGATAAAGGCTTCAATTCCTCAAGACTTCCCAACAGATTTTCCTTAAGCTCTAACCTTCAATTTGCCCTTTTATTTTCTTAGCTTCAAAGCACAAGTGAGAGAGAGAGAGAGAAACCGTGAGATGGAGAGAGAGAGTGTGCGTGTTTTAGTAGCTTCCTTCAGTTTCTGGTTACCTCTACTCCTCTAAGTATATCACTTAGCCCCTGAGAAAAAGACTATAATGTCCCCTTTAAGCTTATTAATCCTCAAATTGTTCATAGGGGTAAAATAGTCATTTCGCTCTTGATTCTTGCTTATTCCTCAAGTATTCCTACTATCTTCCAATTAATCCCGTCATCCAATTAATTACCAGATATTCATTCATTACTCAACAAATCCCAAATATTCCCTAAATTTCGAGAGAAATATCCCCAAGCTCCCCCCGAGCCGGGTATTAAACCCTGTTGTGACTATTTCGCTAATCCGCTCACTAGGACTGTCTCGAGCCATATGCTGCAAATATATCCACATAATAATGTGGTCTCAAAAATTTATCACATTTACTCACATTTATGCCCTTAACGGGCCAAAATTATAAATATGCCCTTATAAGCTAGAAAGAGACCACAAGCATATTTAATACTCATATAGATGCATATCACATATTCATATAATCATATTAATCACGCATTTAACCTTTTAATCACACATATACTAATTATGCCCTCCCGGCATGCTAATCAAGACCCTTAAGCCTTATTAGTGATTTTTGGTCGTTACAAAGTTTCTCCTCACAACTTTGAAGGTTCACTGCATCTTGGATAAGGATTTGTAGGCACTAGGTCCAACTTAGGACAATGATTCTCAAGAAGTCATCAAGGAGAGGAAGAAGCGCAAAGAAGATTAACTCATATGTCATGGCCACATCCTCAACAGTCTCTCAGATTTCCTCTATTATCTCTAGACCAACACTACATCGACAAAGGAAATTTGGGAGGCACTTGAGAAGAAATACAAAGCCAAAAAAGAAGGTACTAAGAAATTCCTTATAACTCAATACATGATATTTTTTTTCTAAATAAAATCCCCTACTTCCTCAAGTGCATGACCTAAATTTTCACCGTGTACATCACCCTAACAGTTACATGGGACAATATATACCTGGCTAATTATGCTCGCCTTCAACGGAAAATCCCGAGCCTATAATGAATCTATGGGCAAAGAGAGATCCGGTCAAGTTTTGTCATTACCATAATGACATTGACCACAATACAGACGGTTTTTTCCAGCTGAAGGATGAGATCGAGACTCTCATTTAGGTTGTGCCATTAGCATAGTACGTCCGGAACCGGGTAGCTTCTAACTGGAAGGTCACGCAAAACCCGCGGCTAGCTTCGGGTAATTAGGAATACCCACCTGTGGCACTTCCAGTTCTAGAAAATCCCCTCATCCTTCCTTCTGTCGAAGGGAGGGACAAAGCCACCATCTCTGGAGGACCTCATTTGCTGGCACAAGTAATGGGGCCTAGAAGAGATACATCCATGAGCTGAAAACCCACGTTGGTGTGGTATTTACTCCCGAGCAGCGCCTGTCAAAGCAGCAGAAGATGGATAAGAAACCTATCATTTTTACGGAAGAGGACACAAGTCATGTCCAATTCACACATAATGATCCACTAGTCATAACCATTCAACTCGCTAATAGAAGAGTCCGGAGAATTCTATTTGACAATGGGAGCTCAGTGAACGTGCTATTCCGGTCCACATTAGAGAATATGGGACTCTCTGTTATGGATTTAAACACCTCATCCACAACTTTATATGGGTTTTCACAAGAAGGATTGGCAACAATTGGGACAATCGAGCTCGTTGTAACCATTGGTGATGAAAATCGAGCTACGACAAAGATGCTTGAGTTCATCATTATAGATTGCCCGACTGCCTATAACGCCATTTTAGGGGGACCTGCTTTGATAATGTTCGAAGCAATAAATTTTATTCGCCATTTGGCCATGAAATTCCCTTCACCTACAGGAATATGTGCGGTAAGGGGGGGATCAACTTGCTGCCAGAGAATGCTATAGCATTTCGTTGAAGGAAAGAGCACAACCCTGGGCAGCAAGCCATGATGATAATTGAGGAAGCTAAAGAACCTCAAGCAATGGAAAGGAAACCGAAGAACCTCAATCAAATGAGGTTGAGGTTGCCAACCTAGAAGAAATTGGGCCACGGATAGGCAAGGAAATGTCATAGCTCAAGTCCTAGAGGTTCTGGGAGAGGTAATTCTCAATCAAGAAGAAACTTTCAGAGTTGTGAAGATTGGGAAAAACCTCAGTGCTGAACAGAAGAAGAATCTGGTCGAGTTTTTGAGAAATAACCTCGATGTTTTCACTTGGTCACACACTGATATGGTGGGTATTAGTCCTAGCGTAATCATGCATACGCTAAATCTGGACAGGAATATACTAGCCAAGCAACAAAAAATAAGGTTGTTTGGAAAATAAAGAGGAGAAGCTTTAGAGGAAGAAGTAGCTCGCCTCTTAAAGTGTGGGTTCATCAAGGAGGCAAAGTATTCGTCCTAGATAGAAAATCCTGTTCTGGTCCCAAAACCAAACGGGAAGTGGAGGACCTGCATTGAATTCTCTGATGTTAACAAGGATAGCCCAAAGGATTGTTTTCCTTTGCCAAGGATTGACCACCTCATAGATGCCACGACCAGACACGAGCTCATGTCCTTCACAGACTTGTATTCTAGATATAACCAGATCGCGATGAACCCTGTGGACCAGGAGCATAGTAGTTTCATGACCGACCACAATGTATACTATTTCAATGTCATGTTGTTCAGGCTGAAGAATGTCAGAGCTTCTTACTAGAGACTAGAAAACAAAATGTTCGTTAACCAGATCGGTAGAAATGTTGATAACATGCTAGTCAAGTCAAAAACTACCAACAACCATGTATCCAATCAGGAAGAATATTTTGTTGTACTAAGGAAGTACAACATGAGACTAAATCCCCAAAAGTGTACATTCAGGGTCTCGTTGGGGATGTTCGTAGGCTTCATTGTTATTTCAAGGGGGATTGAAGCAAATCAAGAGAAAATTAGATCCCGACTGGATATGCCATCACTTAGGTCACGAAAAGAGGTCCAAAGTTTAAGTGGAAAGATCGCAACCTTAAATCAATTTGTATCAAGTCTATTGACAAATGTCTCCATTTCTACAACTTATTAAGAGGGGGCAGAAGGTCCGAATGGACTAATGAATACAAGTAGGCATTCTAGGATCTGAAGAAACATCTAGCTAAACCCCTTGTTCAATCAAAGCCTATTAGTGGAGAGGCATTGCACCTTTTTCTGGCTGTGACAGAAGATGTGGATAGTGCAGTTCTAGTTTGCGAGGAAGATTGAGCTCAAAAGCTAGTCGATTATATCAACAAGAGGCTTCTGGGAGCTAAATCTCGATATTCCGTAATTGAGAAACTCGAGTTCTGTTTGGTCTTAGCCTTGAGAAAGCTACGACCTTACTTCCAGTCCCATGCGATATACAGCCTAACCGATCAACCTTTAAGGTAGGTTTCACAAAAGCCTAAAGCATCAAGATGTTTGCCAAAGTGGGCCATCGAACTCAGCCAGTTGGAAATCTTGTATAAACTGCAAACAACTATCAAGGGACAATCCTTAGATGATTCTGTGGCCGAGTGCACTAGCTTTCAAGATGAACCTATAAGAGATTTTGTGCAGGAATTATGGAAATTGTTCGTAGATGGGTCCTCTAATGAGCATAGGTCAGGATCTGAAATCATCTTGGATTCACACCAGAAGGCCATCACTTCCACACTGCTCTTGGATTCAGATTCAACTCCTCAAATAATGAAGTTGAATACGAGGCTTTGTTGGCAGGTGTAACGCCTTACCACCTTAGAGCCGTTACTAAGTGAGTTTAAAGACTAAAAATGTGCAACTAACTCGCTAGACGAGGTTTTTAAGACCGAAAGTATGACTAAACAATCATTAAGGCTGTAAGCTTTGAAAATGCTTAGTTTCATTGAAAACTTCAAGTATCAACATCTGGGATCCCAAAAATAAGGTTTACAAAATATTTACAAATCAAAAATAGATTTACAATCGATTATCCATCAAAAGAACAGGTTAATACATCCATTTTTCAAAATGCACCCAACCAAAGCAGTCGGGCAGGCCAAACATGTACGCGCCGCCCCCACGCTCTCCATACTCATGGCTGGTTGACTTTATCTTTGCCCTTACCTGCAACACAGAGCACCCATGAGCTGAAGCCCAGAAAGAAAACTCAAACAGTATATAACACATGCATATTATATAGTTAACATATCAGATAATCCACAAATAATCAAGTAGTCCATCAGGCTAAACAAACACGGCCATGCCACCCCAGAAGCATTACCAAAGCCTGGGGTCTCGGTCCTCGCCGTAAGGATATTCCATGTGTCCATTTGGGTCCCACCCTGACTATAAGCACTCCATGTGCTAAATGTTACTTCCGGCCCCGCTGCTGTTCTCGGCCTTCGCCGTTCTCGGCCCTTTGCCGTTCTCGGATCCCTTACCGTTCCTTCTACTATAATCACATATAGTACAACGTGAAATAACATTCAAACATATAATAATTCAATTAAGTTTACACCTTAGCATGCAATGCAATCTAGGGTCGTGCCCTGCAATAACACTATGGGCCCATGCCCTGTCCTACGGGTGCTACAGTTTCTTACCTGTATCCCAAGCCTCACAGTGCACCAAAGACGTGAGCACGGTCCTCTAACTTGAGCCTCACCGAAACCCTAGTCACAACACAAATAAAACACTCTTTAATACTAACCAATCCAAAACCGCTTCCCGGGACCAATCCCGCACTCTTGGGACCTCCAAATTCCTAAAACAATGCATCGGAAACATCCCCCGAGCCCCTAGAAAAAATGCCCAAAAATGCAAATTTTCCCATCCTGAAAATATCCTAGCGTCGCGGCGCTACCCGTGAGGGCCGCGGCGCCCAGAAAAGTCAGAAAGCTCCCCCCCTGACTCAACCTCGCGCCGCGGCACCGAAGAACAGGACCGCGACGCCCCTATGCGAAACCAGAATTCTGGGTTTTTCTTCTGCAATTTCCTGAACCAAAACACCTCTAAACCAACCCAAACACACACCTAGACCCCAACACCAATTTGAAACCTCAAATGAACCATCTAACAACCTATAAACACTAGTATCAAGATAAAAAACACAATCACACCCAAAAATCCACACCTTTGATTTCAACTTCAGAAAATTTAAACCCATAGCTCAAAACTTAAACCATGCTTCAATTCCTTAAAACAAAACAGAAACAAACCTTAAAATTGCATAAAATCCTTACCTCAAGTGGAGAATTCAACCTTAAGCTTCTTTGATTCTCCTCCTAAATTCCCACTTCAGCTCCTTCTACTCTTCTTCTTCTTCTTCTTCTTCTTCTTCTTCTTGCCCTAGATTTCCCTCTAACTTTTTCTTCTCTCAATTTTTAACAAAACCCATAATATGACTAAGTGTCTAAACCAAGTACCCCTATATCCCAGCTGAAATTTGTCTAAACCCCCTGCCAAATGACCATTCTACCCCTTCATAGTAATTCTTTCCTAACTAAACCTCAAGGGCACTCTTGTCATTTCACCTATATTACAATTTTACCAATTTCCATCTAAACTTGTTACCCTCAGCAGTAACTAATGGTTACTCAGGTTACTCAAACACCAATAACCAAACCACTAATTCTCAACTCAACTTATAAGATTCCCAAAGTACCCCTAGGCTCCTCCCGAGCCGGGTATAAAATCCCGTTGTGACTTTTAGACTAATTAGCTCACTAGGACCGTCTTGACGCGTGCATCACAATAAAAACACCACACTCACGTGGTACAAATCACATAATACAATTATCACATTTATGCCCTCAACGGGCTAAAATTACCAGTTTACCCCTAACAAACAAACGGGGCCCACACGCATCTATATACCACCTAAACATGCATTACTAATCACATAATCATTCAAATTCATATATTATCATGTTAATTCATTTATTGCCCTCCAGGCACGCTAAACAAGGTCTTAAACCTTATTAGCAACTGGGGGTGTTACAGCAGGGATTCAGATCTCTAAAGTATTAAAAGAAAAATCCATCTAGTGCTTCAATGATTCACAACTCGTGGTAAACCAAGTATTGGGGGAATACTAGGCCCGCAGAATCAAGATGGTTGCCTACCTAGCTAGAATGAAAAGCGAACTACCAGAGTTCAAGTTTTATTCTATAGAGCAGGTCCCACGCGAACAAAATACAAATGCAGATGCCTTAGTTCAGCTTGCCACAACCAAGGAAGCAGATACGTTGAACGTAGTTCCGGTTGAATATCTTGGAAAGCCAAGCATAGAAGAGGAATTAGAAAAGATTGAGATGATCCACGAAGGATAAATTTGGATGACTCCAATCAAAGACTGCCTCACCTCCAAAAAACTACCTTAGGATCGTAAGGACGCACAAAGATTGTTATATCAGATCCCAATGTATGTCTTGGTTGAATGAGTTCTCTATAGGCGAGGTCATTCCATGCCTTTGCCCATATGCATCTTACCAGAGGAAGCCTAGGAATTTTTAAAGGAAGTTCATGAAGGATTTTGTGGAGATCACACTGGGGGGCATAACTTAGCTATGAAAATACTAAGGGATGGGTATTTCTTGCCAACTCTAAAGAAAGACTCAACTTTGTATGTTCGGAAGTGCGATAAGTGTCAACATTTCGCTACAATATCTCGAGCTACACTTGTTGAGCTAACCATAATCTCCTCACCTTGGCCATTTTCCATCTGGGGGGATAGGTTTAATAAGATCATTGCCAATAGGGAAATGAAGAGTTTGCGATGTAGCGGTCATCGTGGACTACTTCACAAAGTGAGCCGAAGCTGAGCCATTGGCAACGATAACCTCGAGGAAAGTACTTAATTTTTTTATAAAGAACATAGTTTTTCGCTTCAGGCTCCCAAGGAAAATCGTATCGAATAATGGGACCCAGTTTGACAGCGAGCTGTTCACTAATTTTTGTGAAACGTATGGGTTATCAATAGTTTCTCCTCCATGGAATATGCGCAGATTAATGGACAAGTAGAGGCAGTGAATTAAACCCTTATGGCAAGCTTAAAAAAGAGGTTGGATGATGATAAAGGGTTACAACCTGAACAACTCCCATAAGTGCTTTGGGCATACAAAACCTCTCACCGCCCGTGTACTGGTCATATGCCATTCTCACTAACGTTTAGAAGTGAGGCAATGATCCCAATCGAAGCCTTAGTGACGTCACATAGGCAAAGGACTATTAACCTAACCATGATCTATTACAAGCATCTCTGGATCTGATTGAGGAACATCGAGAAGAATCACAGATTCAGCTCGCTCATTATCAACATAAGGTAACTCGTTATTACAACTCAAAGGTTAAAGAAAGGAAACTCAAGTTAGGTGATCTAGTGTTGAGAAGGGTGTTCCAGGCAAATAAAGACCCTAAAGATGGCATATTGGGACCAAACTGGGAAGGACCGTATTAGATCGTGGAAATTCTTTGAGAAGGCACATTCATGTTAGCTTGACTAAGTGGAGAAGCAGTCCCTCGAACTTGGAACGCTTTGCATTTGAAAAAGTATAACCAATGAATGAATAAGTTCGAGTTTAGTTTGATATTGTAAGGCTTATTTATGAAGGACATTTTGTTTAAAACTTTATTTTATTTAATAAAGTTATGGTTGTTGTGTAATTTAAACATGGTACCAAATTTCTCTCAAATTTTTATATTATCACTATGTAAAAGTGTCCTAGAATATTCATAAATTTTGATCCCTTGGGGAGCAGATACCCTTGATAATAACTTGTTAAGTCTTTGAAAAATGATGTAGCTTAGAATTTGGAATTTTGGTAGCTTGAAAAAGCTTTTTAAAAAAATTATTAATTTAACTAAGTTAAATAAGAAAATTCAAAGAGATAAAACCCTGGATTGAACTAGGTACGAGGCCTGAATATTAACAAGTACGCTATTAAGCTATTAAAATCCTTGATATAACCAGGTCTACAATGTGAAAATTAATTGGTCAGCTATTAAGCATAAAGTTCTAAAAATACCTCGATCTGAAATAATTCTTTGTAACTATGCATGTGTATAAAATTCAAAGGATTAAGCACAATAATAGAAAGTGAAATATATAAGGATTAGAGAAAAGTAAATTTAGAACGAGGATAAATAACCTCGAACAAAGCCACAAGGGATACTCAAAATCCCAAAAAAATGAAAAAGATAAGAATGTCAATAACAGAGGACCCTTAACTCTGAGCTCCAATAGCTTGCCCTTGAGATGAACTTCCTCCTCCCTGTCGTCTTCGCCAACTCCTGAGGCAGTCTTCACCGTCTCCGAGAGCTCCTTTGCAAGGCAATCTTGGAATTTGGCATGATAGCAGTCCCACAACTCGGCGTCTAGGAATGAGAAATCACCTTCTTGGTTAAAGCACCAGACTTTGTAAAACATTTCTTCCATAGTAGAATTGATGTGGGCTTCATGGCCATCCACCTTGGATTGGAGATCATCAACCTTGAGCTGAAGACCGTCAACTTTTTTCTGGAGCTGGTCCCTAGCCTTGATCATCTCCAAGGCCCAAACCTTAGCAATCTTCTCATTAGATTTGGTCATCTCCAGGTCTGCTTGAGGCTTTAGGACTGTCTCCCCCAGGTGAGAGCTAGCCTCCTTGAGCTGCTTACTCACCTCTCGGACTTGTTCCAACTCCCGTGAGGTAGCATCCTTGATATGCTTGCACTCTAGCTCAGTAGTTGACTGCTCCTGTTCGGCAAGGATCTTATCCCCTGCCTGGATCGGGGATACATATGACTGCCAATAAAACAACCAAAAAGTTAGATCATGGAATGTGTGAGATAAAAAAACAAGCCATGTGAGGAAACTTACAGTCAGCAGCATCCCCAGGGCGGACCTCATCACGTCTCGAGGAGCTGTACCATCAATTTTCTCCATCTTGCAGACTGAGAGCTGGTTGACATGCCCCACCATGTCACTAGTCAGGATCTGGATGGGGCTGTTAGGAACAATTCCTAGTGCGCAGCAGAAATTGCGGTAATGGTAGCATTGTATGCAACAAATTTTTTTCACATAAACAACTTTAGATGAGGATCATTTAATATGACATATGTTAATCAATATAATATGTATATGTAAAAATAATACGAAATGATTTACCTCTTGTAGCCTATCAAGAATCCTTGAATCTTTTCGTATATATTTCGATCTTCCTATCCTCGATAGAGTACTCACACCTAGATCTTCCAAGACGTTCTCTACACCTCAAGATGTGGGAGGGCACATAGAGAACAAGTATCAATATTTGTGAATCAAAATTATTTTCAACACATGAGACTCTTGATTATAGGCTAGAGAGAAAGGTTTTTCTTTTGTGTGAAAAAGATGATAATTTCTCTTCTCTGTGTAAAACTTGTTGTTCTTCTATTTTCTATCATATTGAATAATAATAATAATTAAAGACAAAACCTTACATTCTATTTTAAAACCTTTTTCAAAATGTTTTATTAATTACTTAAATAAAATAAAAAACCAATAATTGATCACCATCAGTAGTGGTACATGCATTGGGCAATCCAAGAAGCCCTATGCGTGTGGCACTCTCCCTAAAAAATGGGATTTAATTTTTTGTATGTATTTTTATTTTAATTAATTAATAATTAGAAATTAAAATAAGGTATCATCTTTTTAAGGAAAAGATAACAACTTAAATTTTCAAATTCAAAATTCAAAATTTGAATTTCCATTATCATCTTATTATTAATTAAATAAATATAATAATTAAAACCAATTTTGAGTATCCATATTTATCCTTTCACAATTAAATAAAATAATTGATTAAAATAAATTTATTTTATTTCTACACAATTTCAAAAATTACACAAATGCAATAATAAATTGTGCAACTTCAATTATCACATAATAGCACAATTATCTCGCGGAATAAATATTATCTCAAATAGCTCATTCACAGTTTGACACTTGTATCAACTCTTACCTTGATTATTGTTGATAGAGCCGTCCCAGGGACCTATGGAGCAATAATTCCAAGCTCCAACAAATAAAATATTATTAACCAAAACTCTTTGATTCAATAATCATATTTATTAATCACATGATTATTCTACTATAAATATGAGACTGCACTCTTTAGAATTAAAATCTTATATTTATTGAGTACTTTATTGTAATCATAAAGTGTCCATTGATATAATCATTACATACAAATTAATCCTCTATTGGTGATGATTCAAAATTAAGTGGGAATAAAATTATCGTTTTTCCCTTTTAATTATATCTTGATTCCTAGTGTCCCATTGACTTTACTAGTGAAGGTTAATTCATAATCTGATTATGAATTTGACGTCTGTTGACGCGGTTCTTCGCCAACAGGTAATTAATAGAATAAGAGAATGGGATTAGTGCTAAGTAACGAACCGTAACAGATGAATGATCTTAAAATAAAATGATGATACAAATACTTTTTTAGGTGGTTCAAAGGTTAAAATCCTCCTACTCCACTAGCCAATATTATTGCTATATTTCTGGTATTCTCCACAGTATATTTCTTTACACAATATAATCCAACCGTTTGCAACTCCCAGGGTCTCCATATTTATATGAGAGGGCACCTGGGGGTTGGCAAGAGGGGCCATCCCGTGACCTTCTTACCCATCATGTCACTTCTGTGACATTCATGATTAATTCCTAAAACCTGACAAATGAAGTGTGGTCTAATCAATAGGTAAGGGGGATAATGGGCCGCACGGCCCAACCCAGTCGTGGGTGCCTGAACACGCACGTTTATCCTGCGTGTCTGAGAATTCAGGGATATATCAGACACGTGATGTCTGATATATGCACGTTTACACTATGTGGTTGACTTTATAAGGGGTCACAGCTGCCAACTCAAGCTCGTACCTCGAACTGGAGGTCTTCTTAGCCCGCGGTGTCCATACTTTTGACCCGACTCCTTAGTAACATTAGTAAGCCTTTGGTTACCTCGAGCTAAAAAGGTGGGACATGGTAACAGCAGCTCCGGGTACATGTCATCCACGTGGCTGATAAATAATTATGCCATACCTCAGCTCACTAATGGCCCGTGGAGAATTAGGGCATACATTTGCCCCCCAAGCCCCTGCTCGTGGCACACGACGTCACCTGGGGCCACAGTGAGGGCTTTTAGGCTTCCTTGTGGACTCTTCACATCCCACCCATTACGCAGGCGTCGAATACGTGGAGCATCGTGGTTGGTGACGGTACGTCTTCCGAGAACCGCATTAAATGGCCTAGCCTATACCCGGCCGTCGTTTCTCCTTTCGAGTAGTGATCCTCGAATCCTACATCAAGGCAATCCAACAGTCCTCCTCACTTGACCTCTTACGTATATAAAAGGGGTGGCCACCTTACACATGGGCCACCCGTTCATTTGGAAATTTTCTTATTTTCTCCTTCCTTCTCAGTATAAAAAAAACCCTCCCTTTCTTCCGGTTACCGTTCCCAGCGTTCCAGAAGTTCAGGCGCGAGAGCTCCTTTGAGGCTTTGGCACCAGCAGTTTCAATAGGACTCCAACCTAGACGACCCTTCCAGCCTCCTCATAGTAAAACATTCTATAAGTTCTCCGCTTATGCATGCTATAAATTTCCTTTTCACTGTTGCTTAGGTAAATTGTTTCTGTAGCCGCATGTAGTATCATGCTGGTTTCTGTGGGTATGATAGGCGTAGGATTTTATTCCAGGGCATCGGCCGTAGAAAAAACCATTTAGGAATACGACTCAAAGGGTACACTTTCTGGGGAAATTTTATGGGTAGAAATTTTGTAGGCCTGTTGAAATAACCAGCTTTTAGGGTGCAAACCTAGGTAGCTTAGGGGACACGCTTCACAGGCGGTTTTGCACTGTTTGCCTACTGAAACTTTCCTTCCAAGGCAAACTTTTTTATTCTGACCCTCCTGACACACGGATTCCGAGTAATCAGGGATCCGTTCGGAGAACAGGCGCGTGTTCATAGAACCGCATTGTTTCACTCTCCATAGGTTGAGATTACCTCAGCCCGTGTAAAGGAAACACTTCGCGTCAGATTCTTTCTTATGCTTAGGTCGCCTTTTCTAAATTTTGCTTCTTTTGTTCGCTAGGCGACCAGATGGGACCAAAGAAGAACGCCTCTAAGAAGACTGCTGGCAGCTCGTCTTCTCAGCAAGCCAAAGGAAAGGAGGTGGTCATGGACTCTCCAATCCCCGTTTTCGATCCGGCCGTGGAGCAGGAGCTCGAGGTGGGGCCCGATGCTTTCTTCGAGGCCGAGAGGATCGTCTCGAAGATCACCAACCAGGGGAAAGTGAATAAGATATTCCTTTCCCAGAATATTGAGATTGGGAGGGGCGCCCTAAACGCCCGACCTCCCCTAGAAGGCGAGCGGAGCTGCACGCCACTCGATGAGGAATATGCGGCCTGGAGCGACGAGCACTTCAAGGCTGGGACCTTCCTTCCGCTAGACTAGTACTTCGCGGATTTTCTTAATTATGTGAAGCTGGCTCCTTTCCAGCTCCCCCCTAACTCATACCGTTTGTTAGCAGGGTTGAGATACTTATTCCTGAAGCAGGAATGGGAGGTCCCCACACCGGCGGACATCGTTTACTTTTTCTGCCTCAAGGCCAGCCCAGAGCAAAGGGGGCGAGGCGACGGGTTCTACTATCTGACCCATTTTCCAAACACGTTTGCGGTCATCGAGCTACCCAGCCACCCCCACAACTTTAAAGACCAGTTCCTCATGTCCAAGGGGTTTCGCAATTGTGAATATCACTATTTCAACTGCCCTCGTAAGTACCCTTTACTCTTACCTCGTAAGTTGACTATTGATTATCTTCCTTTATTAGTGCCTGACTTAGAAATAATCATGCAGCCATTTTCGCGAGGACAGCCAAGTCTGTGACCCTTGGGGGTCAATACGAGACACTAGCAGGGCTGCCCCCCAGCGAAAAGGACTATCGCCAGCTCGTGTCAGCGAGACGATGCTGGCGTGCAAGCTAATCTCCCCAGGCCAGACTTTGGCCTTGAGGAGACCGCGGGGCCTCCCTCCAGCTCATGAGATGGTGCCCATCCCCAAGGAGGAGGCCACGGGAGAAGAAGAGGACGAGGAGGACAAGGTGTCCCTCGTGCGGCGGAAGCGGGCGCTCGAGGTCACCCAAGAAACGGACGTGGAGAGGGCCCGGTCCGAAGCAGCAGCCGGTCCCTCCGGGCAAGGTAATCCTTATTTGTTTAGGGACTCAGATAGGGCCACTACAGACCTTCGGTTAGCTAGGTTCAATCCCAACCAGCCCGTTCATCACCATCGAAGTGACCCAGACCGCGACGTAACCTTACTCCAAAGCGTCGACCAGCTCGTGCTGGATTACGAAAGTAGCCGCCCTAGGGGCACTGTAGTCGTAGATAACACCATAGTTTTTAGGTCGGTCTTTTTTGAGGAGTATGGGACCAATCTTCGGTCATGGCCCTCCCTTCGAGAGGGTATAGTAGCTCTGAGTCTTAGGCAATACGTAGAAGAGTCTAGTCCCGAGTCAGATTCGGACCCAGAGCCTCTTCCAACCCCTTGAAGTCGTTATCCTAGATTCCCCTGCTGCAGCTCCGGGGCCGGTGGTCGTGACCATAGATTCCTCCTCTAGCTCGGAGGGTAGGATTCCTTTCAATATATACTTGAGATCTGTTTTCCCTTTAACTTATGTTGTCTTGCATAAATATTTCTACTTGTATATTAATACTTTGCCTTTGCTTTATCAGAGGAGATGTCTCAGCCCGAGAGCAACGATCTGCGAGCTATGTTCCCTGGAGGGAACCCTTCCTCTGGGGCCTCCGGGCCCATGGTGAAAAAGCTCCAGCTGACGAAGAAGGCCATTGGGAGTACCTCCAAGTCCCCAGAGTAGGGAAAAACCAGGCTCCGGCAGCTCAGGAGAAAGTGCCTCCACCCCCTCCTGCAATTAAGATGCCTCTGTTGGAAAAACTCATTGCAGGATCTTTATTTATTTTCATGAAATTTACATATTATCAAACAAACATGCAAATTCCTAGAACATGCTCCTATGAAATTGATACAAATACAGAGTAAAGTAAAAACTTACATTACACAGCGGAACTGGAACAACTCCATCCTTCAATCTCTCTAACCCTTGATTCCTTTCTGTAGCAGAGTATTATCAAGAGATTGAACAAGATCAGCAACACAGTCTTCCTCACCAAGCCTTTGATCAACCTAGAACTAGTGTGGGCTGGTTCTCAACACATGAGATAGAGATCTAGAAAAGAAGAAGAGATTGTGGCTAAGAAAGGATTAGAGTGTCTAGGTTTTCACTTACCCAAATCAACTGAGACTGACTTCCTTATGAAAACCCTAGATATCATATTCCTTATGTAGGCAACTTAATGGGATTTATTTAAATTTAAATTAATTAAAAATAATAAACAAAAATAAAAGCCTTGGGCTGCCATAAATGGACTTGTGCCCAATCTCTTTGTTTTGAATTTAAATCCCAACTGGGCCTAAATTCAAAACCTTTTATTTTTTTAATTAATTAATTAAATCCTTATTCAAATTAACTAATTATAATTTGAAACTTGATTTAATATTATTTATTTATATTGATACCAATTTATCAATATTAATAAATTTACCCAAAGATTCTCTTTTATTCTCTAAATCTCATATTTCAGTAAATTTTCCAAAATTGACCTAGTCAACTTTAAAAATCCTAATTGATAATTAAATCAATTAATTGAGACATTCTAGATGATTTACTCAAAGGTGATGCGGGGACCATGGATCCATGAAATCAAGCTCCAACAAGTTACCGTGAATTTATTTACGAATAATTTCACTACCTTATTAATTCCTCGTGACTCCACTATAGACTCGGAATTGAACTTTTGAATTCATAGAACGTATTTTCAAAACCATAAATACGTTATCCATTGTTATAACCATTACAATCAGTCAATCCTTTATCGATGACTTACTAACGAGCTGGGTGCAAATTACCGTTTTACCCCTCATCAGTATTTTATCCTTAACTCCCACTAAGTTCCTTATAAATGATATTTCCGTGAACTTAATCACTGAAATGAGATCTCAATCATTTAACCTTTTGAACAAAGCAATTAAGGAAATCATCTTTTCACTTCTCATACAGAAGTTATAGATTTCGTATCTATGAATAATACTCCCACTCAATTACACTAATAAATCTCCAAGATGTAAGTATGGGCTAGACCGTAGGGTAAGCTGGTAACGAACAAGTCAAAAGATTTAAATAATATAATTAGCAGAATATTATCACTTAGAATTAAGATCGACTTAATATATGGTCAACGTTGTGACATTGATTAGATTTGATAACAATGATACTTATTTATCAATCAATAATCAATATCGGTCCTAGTCCAATGTAATTAAATACATCCGATCTTATCTACTTGGTCGAAGCCTTGGACAAGACATCACACCCTGAATGGGTAAGTAGATCATATCGTAGATTGCCTAATCAGTGAAAATCCAATGCACTGATCTAATCTTAGGACTCGTTCTTTTGAACATATAATTGTAGTGGACAAAATTCGTATACTTGAAAAATAATAGTCCAACAAGCAGTCAGTCAGCCCAATAAGCTATCTAACTAGCCAAGAAGGCCCAAAGCCCATGTAAAATAGGCTCGCATATACAAAGTACCATCCAATTACCCAAAACCATACCCGGACCCGAATTCGGATACACTCAGTCAGCCAGGGACCTTGAAACAGTCAAGGCTCCCATCACGTTCGCCAAGAATCTCGGAATAAAACCACTTGGAGCGAGTCAAGCGAAGGAGAAAGACGGAGGAGGACGGAACGAGGAGGAGGACAATAAATAAGACCATCAGAGGTTGAGAAAAGGCATCAAATAATCACTGAACTTTCTTTACTCTCTAATTGAAACGAAGGCTACTCTATTTCTAAGCAATCCAGTCAAGCAAGACTAATTAGTCAGTCTGATTGGACCTGACCTAGTCGCTTGACTCCTCCGTCATCGCCACCGTCACTCTGACCATTTTACGACTCCTTCATCCATCATCATTTCGACTATTTATATCTTAATTTTATTACTTTCTATTAGCTCTCGTTACAACCCGACTGACTTGAGCGTCGGAGTCCCTTTGGCTGACACCCCACCGGTGCTCCCAATTGAACTCTCGTCTCTCTTCTTTTTGTTATTGACAGGTTGCTGGTGCCCATCTAATCAATTGTAGGAAATCACCTCTACAATTTGGCGCCCACCGTGGGGCCCTAGCAATCAAACGATCAACAAAGAGATCAAAAAGTTCACTTGAGAGCCATGTCAGACGTGACTGAGACACCCGATCTGTCTGCTCAACTCGCTGCTCTTACTGCCCAGATGAATGAAGAACGCGAGAAAATGAGGAGGCTCGAAACTGAAAATGCTGACCTGCTCGTACGAATGGAGGCCATGTCCTCTCAAGCCACCGAGGCTCAGCCATCCCGCTTTCGAGGCCCAGTCAGCCTTATGCAACCTCTGGGAGACCTCACTCCTATCTCTAACAGTGATGGACCGAATCAGACAGTTCCATCACCCTCGGTAAGGAATTATCAAACTCCACCCACCATGTCTAACATTCAAAATTATGTTGTCAATACAGGCGAACAGGTAACCATGACTGAACATGGACATTCATCTGCGCCCGGATCACAGCAGATTCCGGGAATCAGCCAGCCAGCCGGTGCAGCTGGACAGCAACAGATTCCAGGAGCCAGTCAGCCAGCCGGTGCAGCTGGACAGCAACAGATTCCAGGAGCCAGTCAGCCAGCCACTGGACCCGGACAGCAACAGATTCCAGGAGCCAGTCAGCCAGTCACTGGACCCGGACAGCAGCAGGTTCCAAGTGCTAGTCAGCCTACCATTGGAGCCAGCCAGATCATCATTGGAGCTGGTCAGAATATACCTGAGCAACAGGCAATCGGATTTAATCACCCAGTCTTGAGCGAGCCAATCCGCCGAGCAACCACAAGCTCATTTCCAATCCAAGATCCTGAGTTGGCTCGAAAGTTAGCTGAGATGGAGGCGCTCATTCAACGGATTCCTGGGATGCCGGCTCCGATTAAGAAGAGTGCAGCAAGCTGTTATGCGGACTCTCCATTCGTAGACGACATTGCACTAGTGGAAATGCCAAAGAAGTTCAACTTCCCAAATATGAAGATGTTTGACGGGACGTCTGACCCGGATGATCACATCGCACAGTATAGGCAGAGGATGTTCACCGTTGCCATCCCACGTGATATGAGGGAAGCATGCATGTGTAAGGGGTTTGGTTCTAGTCTGATTGGACCAGCCCTCCAGTGGTATACTAATTTACCTAATAATTCTATTTCTACTTTTGCACAATTGACTGACACTTTTGTTGAGCAGTTTGCTAGTAGCAGGAAACTTGAAAAGTCTGCAGAAGACCTCTACATCATAGTTCAACGACGGGGTGAGCCTTTACGAGAGTACGTAGGCCGCTTCAACAAAGAAAAGGTTTCTATAACCCATTGTAATCAGGACACAGCCATCTCAGCCTTCCGCAAGGGACTCCGGTACGACTCAGACCTATACAAAGAACTTACCAAGTATCCTTGCAAGACGATGGAAGATGTTCTCGCCAAAGCCTGGGCACAGATCAAGTGGGAGGAGGATGAAGTTAACTATTATCACTCTTCTCCGAGGAAAGACACTCGAAGAGACTCGAGGGCAGGCAGACGGCAGAGTGATAGACGATCCGAGCCATACCCGTATCCCAACAGATCAGAGAACAGAAGGAGGGAGTACAACCGGTCGTCCGAGACACGTCTGCGAGATGGACCAAAGATACCAGAATACAATCTTTCAATTTCACCAGCTGAAGTCGTTGGCGTACTGAAAGGACTCGGAGACAAAGTGAAATGGCCGGAAAGGATGAGGACTCCGTCTGACCAGCGAGACAAAGCAAAATGGTGTGAATTCCACAATGACCACGGTCACCGAACGGATGAGTGCATTGCCTTAAAACTCGAAGTATCCAACCTGTTAAAGCGTGGTCACCTGACTGACTTACTTACAGACAAAGGCAAAAGAACATTCCAGCAGAAGGCAGACAGGTCAGTCGTCCGAAGAGAAGTAACCCCGCCGAAACCACCTACTCATGAACGGACGGTGAACGTAATAACTGGTGGCTCTGAGGTAAGCGGAGTCACCCATTCAGCAGCCAAAAGACATGCCAGGCAAACCAACTGGGTCAAAGGAGAGTCCGACGAGACAGAGAAGAATACCATCAACCTACCAGCTCAAACCATCAGTTTCTCAACAACAGAGTCAACCAGACTCCTCAACCCACATCATGATGCTCTTGTCATTGCACTTTACATTGCTAATTGTCTTACTAAACGTATACTTATTGATAATGGTAGTTCAGCTAACATTTTATTTTTAAGTGCTCTCAGGGAAATGGGGATAGATGAATCAAAGATTATAAAGAAGACTACAATCCTCATCGGTTTCAGTGGAGAACAAAAGAACACACTAGGAGAGATCGAGCTACCTGTCTATGCCGAAGGAGTCAATCTATGCACAAGATTCCTGGTAGTAGACTCTCCGTCTGCTTACAACGTGATACTGGGACGACCATGGATACATGAAATGGAGGCAGTCCCTTCAACATACCACCAAGTTTTAAGGTTCCCAACTAAGTGGGGAGTAAAAGAAATTAAAGGCCAACAGAAAGATTCGAGAGCGTGTTACCAGACTACCATGAAACCCAAACCCGCTCAGTTATAGCAATTACAGGAAGACAGACTGACTGACTCCCAGTTGAACCAACCAGACATGGAGGAGTTGGACGAAGTCCAGATACATCCGGACTTTCCAGATCACAAAGTCCAAATCGGATCACGATTGGATCCTGACATCAGAACTAAGCTCATTGACTTTTTATCTGCCCATTATGATTGTTTTGCTTGGTCCCATGCGGACATGACTGGAATTGACCCCAAAATAATTGTCCATAAATTGCAGGTTGATCCAGACTACCCACCAAGGAAGCAAAAAAGAAGAAAATTTGCCCCTGAAAGGAACAAAGCCATTAACGAAGAAGTTCAAAAGCTTATTGATAATGGGTTCGTGAGGGAGGTGCATTATCCCGACTGGTTGGCTAACGTAGTCATTGTGAAAAAAAAGAATGGCAAATGGCGAGTTTGCATTGACTTCACAGACCTCAACAAGGCGTGTCCAAAAGACTCGTTCCCATTACCGCACATAGACATGCTAGTAGACGCCACAGCCGGTCATGAACTCCTAAGCTTCATGGACGCATACTCAGGATACAACCAGATCCTGATGCATCCAGACGACCAGGAAAAGACAGCCTTCATGACCAACTTAGGCATATTCTGCTACAAGGTCATGCCATTCGGATTGAAGAACGCAGGAGCAACATATCAGAGACTAGTCAACAAGATGTTTGCCGGATTACTGGGGAAGACGATGGAAGTCTACATTGACGACATGCTCGTCAAATCCCTCATTGCAGAGGACCATATCAACCATTTAAAACAATCTTTTGACATTCTCAGGAAATATAATATGAAACTGAATCCAACTAAATGTTCTTTTGGTGTGACTGCAGGAAAGTTCCTTGGGTACCTTGTAACCCAAAGGGGAATCGAGGCAAACCCAGCACAGATAGAGTCAATCCAAAGGATTCTTTCCCCAACGTGCATAAAAGACGTACAGAAACTAACTGGACGCATTGCAGCACTCAGCCGATTCATCTCAAAGTCTTCAGAACGATGTCACCACTTCTTCAACACGCTAAGGAAATCAAAAACCTTCGAGTGGACAGCTGAATGCGAAGAGGCACTGGGCCAGCTAAAACAGTACCTGACCAGCCCGCCTCTCCTCTCAAAGCCAAAAGACAATGAGACATTATTCATCTATCTAGCAGTATCCGAGACGGCAGTTAGCGCAGCCCTAGTCCGGGAAGAGGAAGGCAAGCAGTCTCCAGTCTACTATGTAAGCAAAGCTTTGCTTAATGCAGAAACCCGATATAGCCAGCTGGAGAAGCTTGCACTAGCACTCATCCACGCAGCAAGGAAGCTACGCCCATACTTCCAGTGCCATCCAATAACGGTCTTGACCACCTTCCCACTCAAAACAATCCTCCATAAACCAGAATTGTCAGGCAGACTTACCAAGTGGGCGGTAGAGCTCAGCGAGTACGAAGTAACATACAAGCCACGAACTTCCCTCAAATCTCAGGTATTAGCTGATTTCATTGCAGATTTTACACCTAACATGCATGTGCAGGCAGAAAAAGAACTTTGTTGTCTGACCGAGGGACAATCAGTCGGAATCTGGAAGTTGCAAGTAGACGGCTCAAGTAACACCAGAGGAAGTGGACTCGGACTCGTCCTGACTTCACCCCAAGGTGACATAATCGAACAAGCAGTCCGATGCGGGTTCAAAGCTACCAACAATGAAGCTGAATACGAAGCAATGATAGCAGGACTCGGACTAGCCAAAGACATGGGAATAAAAAAGATCGTGGTCTTCAGTGATTCTCAATTGGTAGTCAACCAAATGCAAGGTAGCTACCAGGCCCGGGATAACAAGATGACTGCCTACCTCAACAAGACTAAAGAGTTGCAGTCAGTCTTCGACGAGTTCACTATCAACCAAGTACCAAGAGGGGAGAACAGCCATGCAGATGCATTAGCAAACCTTGGATCCTCCATCCAGACAACCGACCCCAAGACAATACCTGTAGTATATCTCCAATGGCCAGCTGTCTGGAAAGATGAAGAAGAGCAAGTTAATGACATCTCCAACAACCGAACATGGATGACTTCAATAGTCGAGTACTTAGAACATGACATACTTCCCGAAGATAAGAACGAAGCACGTCGGGTCAAGGCTCAGTCAGCCCGCTTCACTATTATACAAGGTAAACTATATAAACGTTCATTTTCTGGTCCATATTTGAAATGCATTAACCCTGCAGAGGCCAAATACGTACTGGCTGAGTTGCATGAAGGAGAGTGCGGCAACCACTCTGGAGGACGAAGCTTGGCGCACCGTGCCCTAACACAAGGCTACTACTGGCCAACCATGCGAGCTGATGCCTCTGACTATGCCAGACGATGCGACAAATGCCAACGGTTCGCTCAGATATCCCACCAACCTCCGGAGCGTCTCATCTCAATCACGTCCCCTTGGCCATTCATGAAATGGGGGATGGATATAGTAGGCAAGCTTCCAACCGCACCAGGACAGAAAATGTACATGCTTGCAGTGACCGACTACTTCAGCAAGTGGATCGAAGCAGACTCATTCCACCAAGTCCGAGACAAAGAAGTAAAGGGTTTCATTTGGAAGAATGTGATCTGTAGGTACGGAGTACCAAAAGAAATTGTGACAGACAATGGTTCTCAATTCATCAGTTTTGACTTCCAAGACTTCTGCAAGTTCTGGAACATCAAGCTCAGCTTCTCGACACCAAGGTATCCCCAAGCAAATGGACAGGCAGAGTCATCCAACAAGACCATCATGAACAACATCAAGAAGCGCCTCGAAAAAGCTAAGGGAAGATGGGCTGACGAGTTGCCAGGAGTCCTGTGGTCCTATCGAACCACAACCAGGACTGCGACAGGGGAGACACCATTCTCATTAGCTTACGGGATGGAGGCAGTCATCCCAACTGAGAGCGAAGTTCCGACAGCCAGATATGAGCTAACTACAGACGAAGAAAATTGGGAAAACATGTGCCATGAACTCGACACCATCGACGAAAGAAGGGACAAAGCACTCTTAAGAGTCTCAGCCTATCAACAGAGCATAGCCAGACATTACAACAAGAACATCCGCACTCGGACATTCAAAGTAGGAGATTGGGTTCTACGAAGAGTCTTCCAGAACACTAAGGAAGCTGGAGCAGGTAAGCTCGCCCCGACATGGGAAGGTCCCTACCTCATCACAAAGGTAGTCGGACATGGAGCATACAAGCTACAAACAAAGGAGGGACGCGATATCAACAACAGCTGGAATGCTATCCACTTGAGACTGTATCACTCTTAACTTAACCCAGTCTACTTTCATTTTCTTTCATCAGTATTCTCACAAGATCTTCATTCGAGCAACATACTGACACTTATAATGCAGGAAGTGTCAGAACTACATTTGGGCTTGATCCCTGCAAAGGGTATGTAGGCAGCTCCACGGAGCGCAGCCCCCTATCACAACCATTTTTTCTTTATATATATACTACGAATAGTTCAATAACAAATCTAAATATAAATTGACTAAGTCACTTTATACTTAGATTGGGGGAATAAGACACTAATACTCCATAAGTCATTCAGCCAATCAGCATCCGATACAAGGACTACAAAAGCTACCAGAACAATAACTTAAACAACACTAACAAAAGCTACAACAAGCCATAATACAACAAAACTAGGTCAGTTAGATCAGGATACAATACTACATAAGAAAAAGTTCATACTACAACTAGAAAAGGCCCGACAAACTCTGTTATCCCACGACAATGAACACAAGTAGAAGAGGAATCAGTCATCCACAACCAGATCATTAGTAGTCATGATGCCAAAAGAAGTGGCTAACTCTTCGGCCCGGGTTATCTCTTCAGCCCTCATCTTCTCCAATTCCTCAAGATCAGCAATGTATTTGGGAACATCCCAGCTATCAGCCTTACCATCCCGAAACTCACTAGCCATTACGCCACGGCATTGGATCTCAGCCTCCAGCCCAATGACCAACATCCGATTCTCCAACGAAGCAACCTCGGCTTTCAAATCATCAACTTGACCAAGAGTCACTCTCAGCTTCTCGACATCAGCTTCCTTGGATTCTAGTTGAGCCTTCAAATCAGCTATGAGTTGATCAGACTCCTTCTTGGAATCTTTCAGCCGACTAACTTCACCCCGAAGATCATTTCTCTGACTCCTTACTTCCTTTAGAGTTGCCATTAAGGACTTGATTTTCTTCTTCAGCCAAATGACCCCTTGCAAACCCTGACACATAAAAAAGAAAATGTAAGACAACAAGAGAAATCAGCTAGTCGGCACAAACAAAACTAAATGAAATATTCGTACCTGGAACAAATGAGAAACAGTGGTATCAATTGACCCATCCGTACCAACCTGCTCCATTCTGTGATCATCTTCGGGCCACAACAACTTATCAATCTCTCCTAAGTGAGGCCCAATCTCACTATAGGCCGCAGCATTGGAAGGGAACGAAAGGGCAACGGTGTCGCTAAATGGGTCGGAAGAATCATCCCGCACAGCCTTCTTCTTTTTTTTCGTCTGACTCCGCGTCAAAACAGGGGGATCAGCCGGAGGCACAACAACCTCTCTATCAGCTTCTGAGCTCCCAACGGACGATTTCTTTGCTTGACGCAAACGTTCCAAGGCATTGGAACCGGTTAGAGGAAGTGTAAAGGGTCGGGACATAGCTACGTCTGCAAACAACCGCTCACTTGTCGTCAATTCAGTCAAAAAATTGGGAGTATATCCCAAGACTTCTAAACTTCTCTTGATAAACACAACACGAGGATTATCAGGACTCTGTAGAAGAGGAATACCTTCAGGGAGTTTTTCAACAGAGCGCCACAAAGAACTCTGACGAAGACTCGATTCAGACAGCAAATCACTCCACTCACGCTCCGCCTCAGGAATAGCAAGAATACTCTTAAGTCGACCAGAAGACTCCCTCGAATCCCAAAGGTACTCAACTCGAAGCCTACCTGCAAAATGATAGAAGTATCAGCACACAAAATAAAATAAAAACAACAACAACATGTATATGCAAGGAAACGGATTAGTAGGCAAGCATAAAAGACTCACATGCAGGAGACCATGAACAAGGTATCCTACTATCAGCAGGTAACCCCAACGAGACGAAAGGGACGAAGAAGTAACGGTCCTTCCACCTCTTATCTCCACTCTTCAAACTAATAATTAAAGGAGGGTCCTTCCCCCTAGTTGTTAACTGGTACCTACCTTTGTCATTAAGGTGTGCCTTCAAGTAGTAAGCTCTCAACAAGTCAGCCACCCCAAGTGTTATCTTGTGCCTTTCACAAAGGACTTCGAGAGACATCAAAATCCGCCATGAATTTGGCATTAGTTGTCCGGGCGAAATCTCGTGGTACTCACACAACTCAACGACTAATCGGGGGATGGGAAACCGAAGCCCTTCTTTGAAGGGAAGTTCATACAGACACACCCAACCAGGTAAGTGCCAGTCAGGCCGCTCCGCCTTAGCAGGAGCATGCAGACTGATGGTATCAGGGATCTCATAATGACGACGAAGATAGGTCAACTCACCTAAACTTATGGAAGACCTAGGATTAGAACTAAGCATACTACCAGAACCCGGCATACCACCATCAATAGGTTCGTTAGAATCTATTCCCCTTCCAGTAACATCACCTAAAGGACGACCCCCCAATTCTACTACTGTAATTCGGTTGCAATCAACCATCTCAGCAGAACTTTGAAAGAGAGAACTAAAATCTTCTTCACTAAACGAACAAGACAGTCGACAGACTGAATCAGCGTGACTATCACACCTACTTGTAGACATAATGAGCTGATCACCTAGAGCAAAACAACAGCTAAGCCTTAAGGAACACAAAAAAGACATGAAGAATATTTAGCTCGATACACAATCAAGAAGCGCTGGACGACTCATCAATCAATCAGTCAGACGGACCAAACATAAAAAACATATGATTAAACGAGGCAAAACAGACTACTATATCAAATTAGATTACAAAGTATTCAGTTAAACAGCAGTCAGCCTATAAGTCTCTACTAATCAGTCAGACATACCACTCAGCTCAAGGAACAGAAACACATGAATTAGACATACGCCTAAACAACAGAAATTCATATGCCACCATTGCAATCAGATCAAACGCAAACAGAAAATCTACAGGATCAAACAAAAATAACAGTTGAATAAACTAACCTAGCACGAAGAACATGAAGAACACGAAGAACACAAAGAACATGCATAAGGACATTGAAAGGAAAACAAATGAGAGAAAACTTACCTCTTGAGAAGCTCTTTTACTCCACACCTTGCACCTCCTCTCCAAGCCTTCCTCAAATGAATGCAATAGTAAAAACAAACCACCCTTATATAGGCACACAAATCCACCCGATTAGTGCCAAGTGTCAACCATCAGGTGGCCCTACCAAAAAGGATTTAACTTCCTAAGGACACTTAAAGTCTCAGAGACAAATGAAAATTCACATTGAGCGCACTAGGCCCACTCGGCCATCTCCCCCGGACACACTACCTCCTCGGCAGACCACTCGGCCCAAACACACGAGTCACTCGGCCACCCAGGCGAAGCACTCGGCCCACCCGGAGGAGCACTCGGCCATGCCGACAAAGCACTCGGCCACCCCGGTAAAGCACTCGGGGGAGCAATCAGCCATGCCAACGAAACACTCGGCCTTCCCGGAGGAACACTCGGCTCGTGCAGCCCATTCAGTCGGCCAACATGTGACCCACTCGGCCATGCCTCAGGGCCACCCCGTGGACCACTAGGCCAGAAGGCCGTTCGGCCCAAGCATCCAGTCGGCCCAAGCAGCCGGTCGGCCAACCAGGCCCGCGCGCAAGCAGTCAGTCAGCCCAATAAGCTATCTAACTAGCCAAGAAGGCCCAAAGCCCATGTAAAATAGGCTCGCATATACAAAGTACCATCCAATTACCCAAAACCATACCCGGACCCGAATTCGGATACACTCAGTCAGCCAGGGACCTTGAAACAGTCAAGGCTCCCATCACGTTCGCCAAGAATCTCGGAATAAAACCACTTGGAGCGAGTCAAGCGAAGGAGAAAGACGGAGGAGGACGGAACGAGGAGGAGGACAATAAATAAGACCATCAGAGGTTGAGAAAAGGCATCAAATAATCACTGAACTTTCTTTACTCTCTAATTGAAACGAAGGCTACTCTATTTCTGAGCAATCCAGTCAAGCAAGACTAATTAGTCAGTCTGATTGGACCTGACCTAGTCGCTTGACTCCTCCGTCATCGCCACCGTCACTCTGACCATTTTACGACTCCTTCATCCATCATCATTTCGACTATTTATATCTTAATTTTATTACTTTCTATTAGCTCTCGTTACAACCCGACTGACTTGAGCGTCGGAGTCCCTTTGGCTGACACCCCACCGGTGCTCCCAATTGAACTCTCGTCTCTCTTCTTTTTGTTATTGACAGGTTGCTGGTGCCCATCTAATCAATTGTAGGAAATCACCTCTACAATAATTACAACTATAATCCACTGTAACCTAGTCACTATAATTGTAACTATCCATATGTTCGAGATTTTATAAATGTTTGTATTATTTCAATAATCATGTAATAAAACAAGCAAGCAACACAGTTGTCAAACTAAATGATTTCTACTACTTTTATTGATAATATGAAATCGCGCTACATGTCCGACATGGTTTTATAAGGGCATAAAACCCAACAAACTCCCACTTGCCCTTTTAAAACAAATGGGACATGTTTCTCAAAACCATGCATTCTACATGCTTCACAATTATGTTTTCTGCTTATATCTTTGTAAAGGGATATGAAAGATTGCCTTACAATGCTATCTTCATCACCTTCACTTCACACCTTCGCCACACATCCTCGATAATGTGGTACTTTCTCTCTATATGCTTTGCTCTTTTGTAGCTTCGAGGTTCTTTCGAATTCGCTATTGCCTCATTACTGTCACTAGACAAAATGAGTGGTTTATCCATTTTTGGAATAACACCAAGTTCCGTATAGATCTCCTTAGCCAGACTATTTCCTTAGCCGCCATAGACGCATCTATGTACTCAGCCTCCAAAGTGGATTCTAAAATGGCAGATAGCTTAACGCTTCTCCAAATCATAGCTCCACCCCCAAGAGTAAACACATTTTTTAGAAGTAGACTTCTTGTCATCAACATCAGTCTAAAATCTGAATATGTGTAGCCTAACAGGTACAAAGATCCACCTGAAAAGACTAACATATAGTTTCTAGTCCATCAAAGATACCGACTTCCATCTATTGTTTATTTCCAAGGTTTTACTGACACTTGCTCACCACTCCCACTGCATAGAAGATCTTCGATCACAACACACAACATAGCATGCATTAGACTTCTAATTTCAAATGCATAAGGAATTCGTTACATCTTTTCTTTCTCTTGAGGAGTCTGTGGAGACTGCTACTTAGAAAAATAAATTCCATGTCAAGACACTAAACATCCTTTCTCGGAATTTGTTACAGAGTAATGACCAAGCACCTCACTAAAGTAGGTCACTTGAGTTAGAGATAAAGTTCAGTTATTTATTTCCCTGATGTTCTGGATACCAAGAACACGACTTGCTACAACGAAATATGGAATTTTGTTTCTAGCCAGTTCTTTATGTTTGAAAATTTCTTAACATTGTTTCCAATGAATAAGATATCATCTACATAAAGGATTCAAAACACCACAATGTCTTTTCCCTAAGTTGTCAAACACAAGGATCAACTACATTTTGTTCAAAAACTCAGGTCTTAATGTCTCCATTTAACCTTAAGTTCCAGGAGCGCGAAGCTTGTTTAAGTCCATAGATTGACTTACTTAGCTTGTTGAATTTCTTGTCCAACTACTTTAAATCCTTCTGATTGATGCATGTTAATTGTCTCATCAAGATAGCCATTAAAATTGCTTCTTTGATTTCCATTTGCCTTATCTCTTAATCAAGAGTTGTGGCTATGGATAAGAGTATACTTAATGAATTTTAACATGGTTACTGGAGAAAAAGTTTTCTCTAAGTCAAATTTCTCTCTCTGCCACGAGTCGAGCCTTTAATGTCTCGACCTTTCTATCAGCTCCTCTCTTCTTCTTATAGATCCTCTTGTACCCCATGGGCCTAAAGTCCAATGGCACATCTACAAGATCTCAGAAAAATCAAGAGTACTTAAACTTTATTACCTGGTACTTGGCTTCAAGTCAAAAATCCCTTTCAAACTTACCCATTGCCTATTTAAAGGCCAACGAATCATTGTTAATTGTGTCCCCAACCAACTTGTGGGTTTCACTATCCATATCATAGGTACCGGGTTACAAGAAATCATCCCACTATGACGAGGCATCGTAACTTTCTGACATGGATTAGTGGTTTCTAAATGTACCTTGTTTTCATCGACTTGCGTCGGTAAGGATGGAACAATAGTTTATCGTTTTTCCATCTAATACTATTTTTCTATGAGACTTGAAATTCATTATGTAGTCGTTATCCAGAAAAGTAGCATTTGTAGAGCCAAACACTTTCTTGTCTACTGGACTATGAAACAAACCACCCTGAGTACCTTTAGAATAGCCATCAAGCAAGCAAACCCTCAGCTCATTGTTCTAGCTTTCTACCTTTTTCCTCATGACAAAAACATGACACCACCAAATTCCATAATGACGTAAACCAAGTTCACGACCATTTCATAATTCTAGTGGTGTCTTGGAGACAACTTTTGAGACGACACAACATTTAAAAAAAAATATATCACATGCGGTCTAGGTAGTATGTCTCCAGAAAAGATCTGGGTTTGAAGTTGGTAGAGTTTAATAGCTTATCATAGAACACACATTTTTATAAACGTGCATATCACACCGCTCATCCACACTATTCTGTTGCGGAGTCCTTGGGGTAGTTGTTTTAAACAAATCTTCAAGTTCAATTAAATGATCTTGGTTTTGATTATCCAAATATCCTCCACCCCTATCAGATCGAAAGATCTTTAATGTTTTACCTAATTTGGTTTTAAAGCCATAGCAATGAATTCTTTGAACTTCTTAACAAATTCGCAGAATTCCTATGCTTTAGGTACTTACGTGAGTCTCTAAAGCAATCGTCGATGAAGGTGACGAAATACTCATAACCACCCCTCGCTTGAACATTCATATGTCCCCAGACATTTGAACATACTAGCCCTATTGGTTCTTTGGCCCTTTCTCCTATCATAGAGAATGGACGCTTTGTCATTCTGCCCTCGAGACTAGGTTCACAAACAGGTAGGTCACCGTAGGTGAGTTCCCTCAAAGGCCTAGCCTTTGTTAGTCTTTGAATCCTGTCATAACAAATATGACCAAAGCGAAAAATTCCAAAGGTACGTCATTTGTAACGTTATTGACCTTTTGTCGTTTAACGGTCCTAGAATTAGCTGTCTTAAACAACTCATCATTTATAACATACGGTTCATTTAGTTGCAATAGGTATAGCCTGCTTTTCATACATCCACCCCACAATTCACATCCATTTAAAGAAATAGGATTTTATTACTTGTGAAAGTAACTACAAATTGTTGTTGATGTAATAAGAAAAACTTAAATTAAAATTTCTATTGAAAATCGGAATAAAATAAACATTGTCTTAAAATAATAAATTTATTTCCAAAATTCATTCAAGCTTATCCTTTTGCCTTGTTTGATGCGAACAACCCTTGATGGATACCAAGCCGTGGCTATTTATCCTTCATGGCTTTCCCAATGCTAAAAGTGTAAAAAGGTACATCCATGTTTAGTAGATTGTGATTCAGCGATCCAAAACCGAAGTATCATCCTCTAAAATCACATGCATCCAAGACAAATTTAATTATTTTGGGTTCCATATGCCTTGAGTTCTGGGCAATCTTGTTCCAATTCCCAGTCTCCTTGCAGTTGGAAACACTCCCCTTTTTTGTGTACTTATAATCAGGCCTTGCTCCAAGATGCTTTGCAGCATTTGGTGCCTTGCCAGCATAAAGCTCAAAGCAGCATTTGGTCCTAGTCCGATGTAACTAAATACATCCGATCTTATCTACTTGGTCGAAGCCTTGGACAAGACATCACACCCTGAATGGGTAAGTAGATCATATCGTAGATTGCCTAATCAGTGAAAATCCAATGCAATGATCTAATCTTAGGACTCGTTCTTTTGAACATATAATTACAACTATAATCCACTGTGACCTAGTCACTATAATTGTAACTATCCATATGTTCGGGATTTTATAAATGTTTGTATTATTTCAATAATCATGTAATAAAACAAGCAAGCAACACAGTTGTCAAACTAAATGATTTCTACTACTTTTATTGATAATATGAAATCGTGCTACATGTCCGACATGGTTTTATAAGGGCATAAAACCCAACAGCCTCCGCCTCCCCCACGAGCTCCCGCCCCTGCTCGGGAAACGGAGGTGCCCCCCGGGACCTTGTCAACCACAACTCCCGAGGTGTACGTCCCAGTGAACCCCCGGGCTCTGGAGAAGATCCCCGACGTCTTTCGGGGGACGGTCTACGAGACGGCGAGCTACACCGTGGACCATTACTACAATGCCGCCGAGAGGGACCTGCGGGCAATCGAGACAAGGAGCCCGGAGAACATGATTGAGTCTTCGCTGGGGATGGCTCTCATGGTAAGTTGGCCTTGCCATTTGTATCCCTTGCTCATTATGCATCGCATGTTTGTTTTTTCCTCTAAGGCAGTTGCCTTATCATCTTTTGGTCTTGCAGGGTGCCTTGGCTCTCCACCAGAGCATATCTTGATCTAGGGCTCAGCTTGAGGATATGAGGGGGGAGCACTAGAAAACTTTGGCTGCCATTAAGACTTCCTAAAAGCAGGAACAGGATGCCAAGGATGCCCTGGCGACTGTGCAGGCTGAGCTGGACGCATTTCGACCTAAGTTGCAGGAGGCCGAGGCTACCAAGGCCGCCCTAGCCACCGCGAGGACCGAGCTCGAGGAGGCCAGGGCCGCTCAAGCCGCACTGGACGCCGCGAAAGCTGAGGCCGAGGAGGACGAGGCTGCCCTAGCGATGGAGAGGGCAGCCTCTAGCTCCTCCATGGAGGCTATGCTGTACCATTGTTGGGTCTATAACTCAGATGGTGACTTCTCCTTTCTGGGGGTGGACGCATGGGACAGCTTCCTGGAGAATTTCAAAGCTCGCCTTCAGCAAGAGGCGCCTTCCGAGGCCGGGGAGACCTCTGTAGCCGCCGAGCAAGAGGACGAGGTGGTGACCTCATCGGAGCAGCCTGGCGAGGCCTAGGACTTCTTTTCTTTTTACCATTCGAACATTTTTTTTTTGTAACTTTGTATGAGGTTTTCTAACCTCGAGACAATTGGCTTTATCAACTTTTTGTTTCTAATTTATTTACATCCTTTTGCCTCTATGCATTTTGGTAATAGTCTCAGTTTTTGTTGGTGCTGTGATTGATATTTTACACTTTTCTAGGAAAAAACATGCTAACCAATTTTGAACCAACTTCTAAGACAAGTCCTGGTTGCATCCTGGACATTAATTTAAAAACTTAGTTTACGTTAATTTTTTATTAATACCTCGTGCTTTTTTAAGAAAAACAACGATCAATCAATTAAAATTAACTTCTAAGTTTTAGGACCTGGTTACATCCAGGACGTTAATTTGAAAACTTAGTTCGCGTTAATTCTTGATTAATATCTTGTGCTTTTTAAGAAAAACACCGATCAATCAATTTGAATTAACTTCTAAGTTTTAGGACCTGGTTACATCCAGGACGTTAATTTGAAAACTTAGTTCGCGTTAATTCTTGATTGATATCTTGTGCTTTTTAAGAAAAACACCGATCAATCAATTTGAACTAACTTCTAAGTTTTAGGACGGCCTGGTTATATCCAGGATACGACTTAGTTCGTGTTAATCCTTTATCAATATCTCATGCTTTTTAAAAAAAAACATCGATCAATCGATTTGAATCAACTTCTAAGTCTTTAAGGTGACCTGGTTGTATCCAGGCACCATATGCCCCCCAAGTAATTAGGAAAGGGTCTTTCATGGTTACTTGAGATTACATTCGTAAATATACACAATAATGAAAAAATATTTAATTCTCATTGCTTAATTCTAAGTAAGCCTTACAAGGGTATTATTGATAATATTTCTTCAAATGGATAGCGTTCCAAGTTCGTGGGACTGCTTCTCCATTAAGCCGAGCTAATTTGTAGGTTCCTTCCTTTATGACCTCGGTTACTTGGTACGGCCCTTCCCAGTTTGGTCCCAATACTCCATCTTTGGGATCTTTACTGGCTAAAAAGACTCTCCTGAGGACCAGATGGCCAATGCTAAAGGCACGCTTTTTGACCTTTGAGTTGAAATAACGAGTGATTTTTTGTTGATAATGCACGAGCTGGAGCTGCGAATCTTCTCGTCTTTCCTCAATCAAGTCGAGGGACGCGCAAAGCAGTTCATGATTGTGGTCCTGGTCATACGCCTGGACTCTATGCGAAGATACCTTTATCTTGACAGGAAGGACTGCCTCACTCCCAAAAGCTAGGGAGAAAGGAGTATGACCCGTAGGAGTTCGATGCGAGGTCCGGTATGCCCACAGTACCTGAGGGAGCTGTTCTGGCCAGACTCCCTTGGCCTCGTCCAGTCTCTTCTTAAGGCTCGCCTTTAGTGTCTTATTGACGGCCTCGACCTGCCCATTTGCCTGGGGGTAGGCCACGGAGGAGAAGCTTTTCACAATGCCGTACCTCTCACAGAATTTGGTGAAGAGGTCGCTGTCAAACTGCGTTCCATTGTCTGATACGATTTTCTTTGGCAGCCCGAACCGGCAGATAATGCTTTTGACCACGAAGTCGAGGACTCTCCTGGAAGTGATTGTTGCCAAGGGTTCTGCCTCAGCCCACTTGGTGAAGTAGTCAATAGCCACCACCGCGTAACGGACCCCTCCCTTTCCAGTAGGGAGGGCACCAACCAGGTCGATTCCCCAGAGCGCTAATGGCCACGGGGACGAGATCATCTTCAGCTCGACTGGGGGAGCTCGGGAAACTGAGGCGAATCGCTGGCACTTGTCACATTTCTTGACGTAAGAGACTGAATCCTTCGACAGAGTGGGCCAGTAATAGCCTTGCCTTAAGACCTTTAGGGCCAAGCTTTGCCCCCCAGTGTGATCTCCGCAAAAACCCTCGTGCACTTCTTGCAAAATGGTCTTTGCTTCGCCTGGCAAAACACATCGTAGGAGAGGCAAGGAGTGCCCACGTTAGTATAATAGACCATCTACCACCGTATATCTTGGAGCTTGGTAAAGTACCCGCCTTGCATCATTACGCTCTTCCGGTAACTTTCCTTCGGTGAGATATTCGAGGATGGGGGTCATCCAGGTCGGTCTGGCGTCGATCATCTCGACCTCCGCCCCAACTTCTATGCTTGGTTTTTCCAAGAACTCTACTGGTACTAACCCCAAAGTCTCCGTCTCCCCGGAGGTAGCGAGCTCTGTGAGGGCGTCTGCGCGTGCATTCTGCTCCCGAGGTATCTGCTCGACTGAGCCCCGTTCGAATGCGGACAACTTGACTTTTACCTTGGCCAGGTAAGCAGCCATCTTGGTTCCCCGTGCTCGATATTCACCTAGCACCTGGTTTACCACAAGCTGGGAATCGCTGAAACACTAAACGGAGCTGGCCTTCAGCTCCTTGGCCACCCTTAGCCCGGCCAGTAAAGCTCCGTATTCGGCCTCGTTGTTGGATGCCTTGAATCCGAATCTCAGCACCGAGTGGAATCTATGTCCTTCTGGGGATATCAAAATGGTTCCAGCCCCGGAGCTGTTCTCATTAGATGAGCCATCTACGAAGATCTTCCATGACGCCTGGGCCGAGGTGACCTGGGGTAAATCTTCCACAGGATCTTCCCGGAATCCTGTGCATTCTGCCACAAAATCAGCCAGGGCCTGGCTTTTTATTGCAGTTCGCAGAGTGTATAAAATCTCGAACTGGCTGAGCTCAATAGCCCATTTCAACAGACGTCCTGATGCTTCAGGTTTTTGCAAAACCTGCCTTAAAGGTTGATCGGTTATGACGTGTATTGAGTAGGATTGGAAATAAGACCTAAGCTTTCGGGAGGCCGTGATGAGACAGAACACCATCTTTTCCATCAACGGATATCGGGACTCAGCTCCGAGAAGCCTCTTGCTGATGTAATAGACTGGTTTTTGAACTCGGTCCTCTTCTCGAACCAATACGGCACTAGCTGCATCTTCTGTGACAGCTAGGTAAAGGAAAAGAGGCTTTCCTGCCGTTGGTTTGGACAATACAGGCGGCTCGGCTAGATGTGTTTTCAAGTCGAGAAAGGCACGTTCGCACTCCTCTGTCCATTCGAACTTCTTATTCCCCCGGAGTAGGTTGTAGAATGGCAGACACTTGTCGGTAGATTTAGAGATAAATGATTAAGGGCTGCCACCCTTCCTGTCAGGCCTTGAACGTCCTTTCACGACCGAGGTGAGGGCAGCTCGAGCAACGACCTGATCTTATCGAGGTTTGCCTCAATTCCTCTAGTGTTGACAATGAAACCCAGGAATTTTCCAGATGACCCGAAAGTGCACTTCTGCGGGTTAAGCCTCATGCCGTACTCTCTTAGTATCTTGAAGCATTCCTCCAGGTCGGAAACATGGTTATCGGCAGTTTTTGACTTGACCAGCATGTCATCAACGTACACTTCCATGTCCTTCCCGATCTAGTTGGCAAACATCCTGTTCACCAATCTCTGGTATGTAGCACCGGCGTTCTTCAGCCCGAACGGCATGACCTTGTAACAATAGACGTTAGTTGGGGTCATGAAGCTAGTGTGCTCCTGGTCTGCTTAATTCATGGTGATCTTATTATAATCCGAGTACGCATCCATAAAGGACATGAGCTCGTGCCCCGCCGTGGCGTCTACCAATTGGTCGATCATTGGCAAGGTAAAACAGTCTTTGGGGCAAGCTTTGTTCAGATCGGAGAAGTCGATGCAGGTTCGCCATTTCCCGTTGGGCTTCGGGACCAACACAGGATGGGCAATCCAGATCGGGAACTTACCTTTGTGGATAAAGCCGCACTTTTTGAGCGGGGCTACTTCCTCTTCCAAGGCTTCTGCTCGAGTTGTTCCCAGGCGCCTCTGTTTCTAGGACTTCGCAGGAATGCTCTTATCCAAATGAAGGGTGTGCATGATGACGCTTGGACTGATTCCCACCATGTCCTCATGTGACCATGCGAACACATCCAGGTTCTCCTGCAGGAACTTGATCAGCTCTGCCTTCCTCTTGCCACAGAGGTTTTTCCCGAGCTTAACCATCCGTGAGAGATTCTGTGGATCGATATTTACCCCCTCGAGCTCTTCGATAGCTTGGAGCTCGGACTTATCCTCCCCTACTCTGGGGTCAATATCATGACTCATGACGATATTTTCCCCTTCGGCGTTCTGAGGTTTTTCAATCTTAGGATAAGGCAAAGGTTCCTGAGATTCCTCTTCTCCACCTTGGACGATCATCGTTAACTGCCCGGATTTTAATTTTCCCTTCATGGAAATGTTGTAGCATTCCCTGGTAGCAAGTTGATCGCCACGGACCGTGCATATCCCCGTGGAAGAAGGGAATTTCAGCGCGAGGTGGCGGATGGAGGTAATGGCTTCGAAAGCTATAAGTGTAGGTTGACCCAAAATGGCATTGTATGCGACGGGACAATCGATGACCACGAAATCGAGGAGTTTTGAGACTGTCCGAGGTCCCTCTCCCAAGGTGATCACCAGCTCGATCGTTCCTATTGCCGCCGATCCTTCTCCAGAGAATCCATAAAGCATCATGGAGGTTGCTTTCAGCTCGGTGACAGATAAACCCATCTTCTCCAGCGTGGTCCGGAATAGAAGGTTTACCGAGCTCCCAATATTGACCAGCACTCTCCTAACCCTCCGATTAGCGAGCTGCACTGCTACGACCAGAGGGTCGTTATGAGGGAACTGGAGGTGGCTGGCATCTTCTTCATTAAAAATGATTGGTTGCCTTTCCAATCATTGCTGCTTTGGCAGATGCTGCTCGGGGACGAACTCCACTCCATTATGAGCCTTAAGTTTGTTGATGTACCTCTTTTGGGCACCTCTGCTTGAGCCAGCCAAAATGAGGACCTCTCGAGATTGTGGAGATCTCTCCTCCCATCACTGGAGGAGGGACGTCCTGATCTGTCCGAGACCCAGGCTGACTAACCGGGACTTCCGAGGCTGGACGGCTTGCGGGAACCCTGTTCCGCGCATACTGAGCCAAGGGTCCGGCTCTGATGAGAGTTTCGATCTCATCCTTCAGGTGTCTACATTCATCTGTATTGTGGCCAACGTCGTTGTGGAACCGGCAAAACTTGGAAGGGTCTCACTTTCCCTTTTGGTGCTTTAACGGCTCAGGCTTCTTCCAGGGGAGACCAGCAGAATTTGATAGGAAGATGTTCTCCCTAGAGTGGGTGAGCTCCGTATAGGTCGCGTAGACCGGCTTAAATTTTTCTACGGATTTGTTCTTCTTTGGGTCGTGCTGGTTGCCCTCGCTGCTCCCCTTTCTCTTGCCTCCACCAAACTGGTTATTTTGTGTAACGGTCTGGGTCGCTGTCACGACCTCGGTTCCCACTCCAGCGGGCTGCTCAGGGACCTGGCTGGTTCCTACAGCTGAGGCTTGCGCCTCCTCCAGGTTGATCCACCCCTAGGCCCTATTTAGGAATTCTTTTACGGAGCTGACCCCCTTCCTTTGTATCTCGTTCCAGAGTCCCCCTCCAACGAGGATTCCAGTCCTCAAAGCCATGAGATTAGAGTTGTCATTGGTGTCTCTGGCCCGAGCAGCAACGTTTGCGAATCTGCTAAGGTAAGCCTTCAGAGGCTTGTCGGGTTGTTGCCTTACATTGGCCAGGATGTCGGCCTTGACGCGGGCAGCCTGGGAAGCTTGGAATGCTCTCTTGAAGTCCGTAGAGAAAGTTTTCAATGAGCTGATTGACTGTTTCTTACTCTGTTTTAACCACTGTCTGGCCGACCCAGTCAAGGTGGAGGGAAATATTAAACATCTCAGCTCGGGGCTGATGTTGTGGGCCATCATCAAGGTATTGAACATACCCAGATGATCTGACAGATCCCCATCTCCATTGAATTTGGACAAGTGCGGCATGCGAAATCCAGGTGGATACGCCGTCGCCGCTATGCTAGGGGCGAAGAGCTCAAGTTCGTCCCCTGAATCATATTCGTCTTTTTCTTTCTCTGACAGGAGCTTCCTCATTTTCTCCTCCATCTGAGCCAGGCGCTCAAGGGTTTTGTCCTGAATTCCTTGGTTGTTCCGGGGCTGTTCAACAGCTTCGGATCCATTGTACACGTTTGGCGGGTTATTGTCCCTCCTATCTTGAGATAGGTTATATGGGACATTCTTGCTGTCACGTACCTCGAACAGGTCTTCCCTTGGGCGAGCACGGCTGCCGTTTCCCACCGGGTTTCCTCTTTGAGAGTTTAGACGATCTCGGAGGTTGTCCCTCGGGGTGGCTTGAGGACTTTGCACCGAGCTCAAGCGTTGGCGCAGGTCTCCGCCAGAAAGGTCACTTCGGCGGCTTCCGGTCCAATAGCTCCCGTTTGAGAAGCTTGGAGCCCGCCTCTAGGGGTGAGGATCCGAGATTTCTCTGGGTGCCCTGCTACGATGGGAAGGCCCTACGGAAGGTGGATTTCTCTTACTGCTCCCATAGGCTAGAATATCTCGGACTGGCCGAGGAGGAGACAGATATCTTATCGGTGAAGGAGGATGCCTGACTGGGGATGCAATCCTGGTCCCGTCAGGGCGGATTAGGTTAGGTCGGGGTCGCTCCGCTCTACCCTCCGCCGGGTCATATGCTCGGCGGTCTGAATGGGGCGCCGCACGGCTGGCCGGGGCGGGCTGTCGCTGTGAGCCCTCCCTGGATCTCCTTCGCGAGCTCCCTCAAGCCCTCCTGAGCGCACTCAAGGGCGGAAGTGAGCTGGGAGTTGAGGTTCGGATCGATCGGCTGTACTGTTGCTCGGCCCTAGGTGGTTCTTCAAAGGTGGTCTCTCGGTGGTGCGATGAGGGAGTAGAGTTTGATGTCGGGGGTCTGGCCGACCGGCTAGGCCTGGACCGATTACCCAGGCGGGACTTATGAGTCTCGCCTTGCCTCTTTTCGATGTTAGCGGCGGTTGTAAGAGGGGGTAGTCGGGCCAACACCTCCTTAATCTGCTGGTTAGCTTTCGCCAGCAAACTTCTCAGCTGAGCATTCTTCATTTCTACCGCCGTGTAAAAATCTGGGTTCGAATTAGGTGGACGGGGTGCCGAACTTCTAGTGTCATCTTGGCCTATTGGCTGCTTGCCCGACTGCTGTTGAACCTCAGGGTTCTGATCATCGGAAATGGCGGCATGATGGGCCTCCTGCCCATCATGTTGGTCCACCTCGTTACCATGTCTTGAGCGAGTGACCACCATGGTTGGGTATTTGCGATAGCACCAATCTAACAAGCTCTCAATGAAAGCACCAAACTGTTGACGCAGTTCTTCGCCAACAGGTAATTAATAGAATAAGAGAATGGGATTAGTGCTAAGTAACGAACCGTAACAGATGAATGATCTTAAAATAAAATGATGATACGAATACTTTTCTAGGTGGTTCAAAGGTTAAAATCCTTCTACTCCACTAGCCAATATTACTGCTATATTTCTGGTATTATCTACAGGGTATTTCTTTACACAATAGAATCCAACCGTTTGCAACTCCCAGGGTCTCCATATTTATATGAGAGGGCACCTGGGGGTTGGCAAGGGGGGCCATCCCGTGACCTTCTTACCCATCATGTCACTTCTATGACATTCATGATTAATTCCTAAAACCTGATAAATGAAGTGTCGTCTAATCAATAGGTAAGGAGGATAATGGGCCGCACGGCCCAACCCAGTCGTAGGTGCCTGAACACGCACGTTTATGCTGTGTGTCCAAGAATTCAGGGATATATCAGACATGTGATGTCTGATATATGCATGTTTACATTGCGTGGTTGACTTTATAAGGGGTCACAGCTACCAACTCAAGCTCGTACCTCGAATTAGAGGTCTTCTTAGCCCGCGGTGTCCATACTTCTGACCCGACTCCTTAGTAACCTTAGTAAGCCTTTGGTTACCTCGAGCTAAAAAGGTGGGACCTAGTAACAGCAGCTCCGGGTACATGTCATCCACGTGGCTGATAAATAATTATGCCATACCTCAGCTCGCTAATAGCCCGTGGAGAATTAGGGCGTACAACGTCAATAACCTTTATAGTTCCAAAATCCAACCCAATAGGGAACCATCATTCAATCTATAAGAAGGTATAGATTCCAAATCTGTTAAGCTATGTCCCCAGCTATATACATCATTGAGTCCCCAAAATAATAGTTCTTAGCCTGATCATTATGACAAACCGTAACACATGAATCAATGGATCAAATGACATATATAGGAGTTCATAGTAACTTCAGGATTAAGATCAGTTTGTATATGATCATCAGTTGATGTGTTTTATAATACTACGGAATGGTATTTAAATAAGTATTGTTAAATCACATCTGGTCTAGTTCTACATACTATCAGCAAGCAAAGTACATCCACTAAAGTGTCCTACTACACTAGTAACCCGGATCTAGGTCACATGTATTCATAATACTAGTGGACTGTACTAGCAGTAATTAATCTAAAGATTCAATAACTTTATTTTACTGTGAATTATTTAAGTTCATTATCCCAATCTCGATCCTCTCATAGCAATATGAGATTGAGACCACATAGATGAACTTGATAATTTTTTGACATTTACTTAATATTATTAACAATAATTTCTTTAATTCATTCATTCATTTATTTCATTAATACCATTGTCAACTACAATTTCTTTAAGAGCAGAATTCCCAACAATATCCCACTTGCCCTAAAGCAAATGAGGCATTTCCCTCAACCCCATGCTTCTTACATGACCCTGAAAAGATTTAATAGATAAAGTCTTTGTGAATGAATCTGCAAGAATATATTCAAAGGTAATCTTCAAGATAGTAACATCTCCTTGGTTGAATATCTCTCGGATCAAGTGATATTTCCTCTCGATGTGCTTTCCCCTCTTGTGACTTCTGGGTTCCTTTGCATTATCTACTACCCGACTATTATCACAGTACATAACAAGTGCTAATCCATGTCTGGAACAACTTCCAGATCAATATATAACTTCTTGAGCCACATAGCCTCTTTAGCTGCTTCACAAGCTGCTATGTATTCGATTTCCATGGTGGAGTCTGCAATACTGGATTGTTTAATACTTCTCCAAACTACATCACCTCCTCCAAGTGTGAAAATTGATCCAGATGTTGACTTTTGACTATCTTTGTCTGAATGAAAATCAGAATGAATATATCTAGTAGGGTTCAAGTCTCCACCTGAATACACAAGCATATAATCTCTAGTATGTCTAAGATACATGAGAATATTATTTACTGTTGTCCAATGACTTAATCCAGGATTGGATTGATAACAACTGCCTATCCCTACTACATAACAGATGTCGGGTCTGGTGCATAACATTGCATACATTAGACTACCTACTGTAGAGGCATAGGGATACTATCTCATGTCCTCCTCTCCCTGAGGTGTTTGTGGACATTATTCTTTAGACAATTTAACTCCTGACCGGGTAGGCATAGTGCCTTTCTTGGAGTTTTGCAAGCTAGAGCGTTCTAGCACTTTATCAATATAAGTTGCTTGAGACAGTGCCAAAATTTTGTTCTTTCGATCTCTATAGATCTGAATTCCCAAAACATATTTGGCTTCTCCCAAATCTTTCATTTGGAATTGCTTAGCTAACCATTTCTTTACTTTTGATAATGTCTCTATGTCATTCCCAATGAGTAGAATATCATCAACCTAAAGAACAAGGAATACCACAATCTTATCTTTGATTTTTTCATAAACACAAGGTTCATCAACATTTTTTTCAAAACCAAACGTTTTGATTGTTTCATCAAATCTAAGATTCCAAGATCTTGAAGCTTTTTTAAGTCCATAAATAGACTTAAGAAGCTTGCAAACTTTTTGCTCCTAACCTTTAATTTCGAACCCTTCCAGTTGAGACATGTAAATGATTTCGTCAAGATATCTATTCAAAGAAGTTGTTTAAACGTCCATTTGGAAAATCTCATAATCCATTCAAGCAGCTATGGATAAGAGTATGCAGTTAGATTTGAGCATGGCCATAAGTGAAAAAGTTTCTTCATAATCAACTCCTTCTTTCTATGTGTGGCCATTTTTTACTAGCCTTGCTTTGAAAGTCTCTACTTTCCCATATGCTCCTATCTTCTTATTGAATATCCATTTCCAACCAATTGGTTTAACATTTTTAGGTGGATCTTCAAGAGTCCAGACAGAATTGGAATACATCGATTCCATTTCAAGGTCCATGGCGTGTAGCCATTTTTCTTGGTCAGAATCTTCCATTGCATCTCTATATGTCAATGGATCATATTTTTTTGTGTCAGCCACAATCATCTGAACTTCATGTTCATAGCATACTGATTGTTTACCAACCCTCGCACTACGACGAAGCTCTCTATTGCTCTGACTAGAACTACCGATATCCTCTGGCCATTTTTCATTCACCATTGCTAGTGATTGGTCTTGTTTACTTGAGACCATTTCCTCAAGTTATACTTTACTTTGAGGTTTGTGGTTATTTATATAGTCATGCTCCAGAAAAGTAGCATTTGTAGATACAAACGTTTTGTTATCTTTAGGACTATAAAATATACAACCTTTTGTTTCTTTGGAATATCCTACAAACATGCACTTCAGTGCGTGATTCCAACTTCCCAATCTTTCATTTAAGCACATGTGCAAGACAACCCCATTTACGGAAATGGCATAAACTAGGTTTAGTACTATTCCATAATTCCAATGGTGTCTTCTGAATAGACTTAGATGGAACAACATTGAGTATGTATTGAGCACATTTTATTGCATAACCCCAGAATGTCAAAGGCAATGATGAGAAACTAATCATCGATTTAACCATATCCAATAAGGTTCTATTCCGCCTTTCTGAAACACCATTTTGTTGTGGCGTTCTAGGTGTAGTGAGTTGGGATTGAATTCCATGCTCACGCAAATTGTTACGCCCTAGATAACCAAGATCATTACACTGTGTGTTTAAAGTAGTGCAAGACTTGCTAATCAAGTCATTTGAATATAAACATGTTTCTAAAGTCAACTGACAGGTTAGGGTTAAAAGGTTTTGATCATAAAATGGTTGAATTTCATTGAAATAAGAGTTTGATACACGGGATCCCAAAATAATATTTACAAGTTTGTTACAACCCTCAAAATAAAATATAACTCAAGCTAGCCTAAATGGAAAAATAAAAAATTTGGCTCTAGTCCCTGTAAATCCCTCGGCCGTGGTGGTCGAGCAGCTGCCGATGTACACCTCGCCCCCAAAGCTCTCTAACTCATGGCTGGTCCAAATTTCCCTTGCCTTTACCTACGCTACGTAGCACTCGTAAGCCAAGGCTCATCGAAAAAACCAAATTCAACAAGCATAGATAACAACAGAGTGCATAGTAAACTTTAGATCAATCAGTTCAATCAATAACAGAATACAAGTACTAAGCTAGGCAGCAATAATAATTTAATCCAAACATATAATCCAATTCCAATACAATTAATTAGGGGTCACCGCCCTTAGGCCGAGCCCTTTAGTCATTTAGCTGATCCCAGCTCGATTAGGCCGAGTTGCGTTCAGTATGCTTAACATCAGCCCCGACTCCCTTAGGCTGGAGTTTCATATCAAACATAACAAACAGGTTGCGAAACACTCAATCGAAATCAGTATGAGCTAACCTGCCTATCCATATATTTCCAATCACAAACACATTTATAACCTTTCATGTATTCACATAGAGGGGAATCTCACTCCCATTCACAACTCGGGTGCGGTTTTCTTACCTTGAGTCCTGAGCGGAGGATGTGGAGGGGTCCCGAGCACGATCCTTAATCTCGAGCCTTAACGGTAACCCTAGTCATAAGCGACAATGGATAACTATTAAAATCTAATCCAATAAAATTATTTGGAATAAAATACTAGCCTCTGGGACCTCGAATTCTACTAAACTAGGTAGTATAATTCATCTCGAGCACTTAGGTTAAAATCCCCAAGCCTAAAAACCAAATTTTGCTAAGGCTGCCTAGGCGAGCCGTGACCTAGGCAACCTTAGCCAAATAATCATCAATGAAAGTGACGAAATATTAATAACCTCCTCTAGCTTGGACAATTAGTGGACCACAAACTTCCGTATGTACAAGTTGAAGTGGTTCTGTGGCTCTTGAACCTTTAGCAGAGAAAGGTCTCTTGGTCATTTTGCCTTCTAGGAAGGATTCACGGACTGGTAGAAAACCAATAGATAGTTCTCTGAAAGGACCATCCTTTGTTAGTCTTTTAATTCTATCTAGACCAATATGTCCCAATCTCAAATGACACAGATATGTTTCACTATCAGAATCTATCTTTTGTCTTTTAATAGATCTGGGATTTGGAGTTTTAAATAATTCAGAATTATAAATATGCTCAACATTGGACTCTAAGTTGTAAAGTCCATCTTCAGACTTTGCAGAACAAATGTCAAAACCATATTTCGAAATAACAATCGAATTATTATTAAAAGAAATATTAAAACCTTGTTCATGCAATTTTGATAAGGAAATCAAATTTCCAGTAAATCCAAGAATAAAATAAACATTGTCCAACACAATAAATTTATTATTATAAAAACTAGGCGAGTTTTTCCAACTTCAGTTGCCGAGATCTCATGTCCACTTCCAACTCTCATGGTCACCTCTCCATGAGTCAACTTCCTCGAAGTACTAAGACTCTGTGAAGAAAAACAAACATGATTAGTGGCTTTGGAATCAACTATCCAAGATGAAAAATCACCTTTCACTGAACAAGATTCTAAAACGAGCAAATCAAATTTACCCTTTTTTTTTTCTTTCAGTTTAGCCAGTTACTTAGGACAATTTATTTTCCAATGACCGTCAACTCCACAATGATAGCATGATCCTTTCAGTGCCTTCTTTTTGGAGTTCTTTGCAGAATTACTCTTCTTGGAAGACTTTTTTGTCTTCTCTGGTTGTTTGTCCTTTTTCTTGTCCTTTCCTTGGCCACCCATCCTTTTCTTCGAATTACCATTTGAAGTGGAAGGCTTGGATTCAATGACATTTGCCTCCTCAACCTTGGTGGAACTTTTGTATAAAGACTCAAAAGTTTGCAATTCATTCAGCAGTTAGGTCATGTTGTACTCCAACTTGTTCATAACATAGTTGGTAGTGAATGTTGCAAAAGCTGGTGTGAGAGATTCAAGTATCACACTTACTTTAGTTCTCTCATCAATGGTCGCTCCATGGATTTCTGTATCGTGTAATATGTTGATCATGTCTAGGACATATTCTCTGTCAGAAATATTTTTCTTCATTTTCATATTCATGAAGCTTCTAGTAGCATCATGTTTGCACTTATTAGATTGCTGGCCAAACATGCCTTGTAGAGATTCCCATATCTCATAAGTTGTTTCAACAGTTTCAAACTTCTTTCTGAGCACATCGCTCATACTAGCAAGCATATAACGTTTGGCCTTATTGTTTGTTAGATAAGATCCAATTGTCATACTTTTCTCTAGCATTTTTGGCAGCAGTGAGAGCAGGAACCTCAGGACATTCCTCATTAAGGACAAACATGTGATTTTCACATATCAAAACAATGTTCATGTTTGATTTTCATTTCATGTTGTTATCACCAGTCAATTTCTCATTAGCAAGTAAAGCACTTACAGGGTTTGGATTGGACATATTGTTGAAAATTAAATAAATAAAATATAATGAATTAATGCATATAATAAATATGAGTTTATATTTGGAATAGTAAACATGATGTTTGAATGCAACACATAAAATAACACACAAAAAATAGTTATTAGTCTGCAATAGATTAATTTGAAAATTAATGGACCGCCTTAGGGTAAGTCAGACTAATCACAAATTAATCTTGAGACAAGATCTCAACTCCATAAGTGAAAACTTAAAAACTCATTTTTCTCTTTTGACTTATGAATTATCGTTAGTTTGGTCAAGATGCACTAGTCGTGCTCGAAAGCCTAGATACATCTTCAGAGTGTAACCCATTATTTTTTTATTAATGACTTAACTCAAGAGTGTCTTAGGGTCAGTCAAACTTGAAATACATCACTAATCTCATTCTCTTATGAGAAGTCAACCTTGAGATAAAATAAACATATTCAAAAGCCTTTCCTTATGGAGACCGCAAACGGAGGCGACACGAGGCCCTTCCTCTGCCTCTCGGTGTTCAACCAATAATGGAGACCATGCGACTTATTGTCATAATTCCCTCTCCCACTCACTATTTTTTTTTTAAATGTGTTTTTCTCAAAATCAATATTTTTAATTTGTGAAACAAATTAAATTAATTTTACCAAATGATATTCTAATAAATAATAACCCAATTATGCAAAATAAATAATCGTGCCCTAGATTTTATTTTGACTTTTTAAATAGAATACCATTTTATTTAATAAATCAATTTTATTAAATAAGAAAATAAACAACTTTAAATTGTTTTTACCATATTAACTAATTAAGACTATATTAATTATATGAGTTATCAAATAAAAATATATAATCAATCCTAAGCATGTTTCTAAAAAATGCATGCTTAATATGTGCTATGCAAGTAATATGTGTGACATGTTATTATGCATGATGAAGTATTAAACAATTTAATCTTGTTCAAACAAGTAAATAAATATATAAATAAATGCGGGTTGGGTACTTTGGGTATTTCTAGAAAATTACAATACTTGCAAAAAATACAAAAAAAATAATAATTAAACTAACTAAGGCCTAATGAAGAGAAACTCCTTTGATCTTGGACCATCTCTTTTAGTCTTTGGGCCATTACCATTTTAATTATCCATTATGAATTAAATGACCTTTTAATTATTTTAAACAACTTTAAAATAATCAAACTTTGGGTTTTAATACTCAACAAGTTATTGAGGCCCAATTGGAATTTGGACTCACCACAATTAACTCAAAAATTATAATTAAAACACTTTTAATTATATTGGGCTTAAAATGGTCGTGGGTGGATGGCAAGGGCGCAGGGTGCTGGCAGCGAGGCGACACATGGTGCAAGTGCGCTGGGGCACTAGGCTGCGGGGTGCAGGTGTGCTGGGCCGCGGGGTGCAGGTGCGCTAGGGCGCTGGGTCGCGGGGTGCAAGCACGGGGCTTGGGCCACATCAAAAAAAAAAATTTAATTACAAAATTCCTATGCCCCATATTGGCTTACAATTTTTGTATATCTAGAAAATTTAGGGGCTGATTGGTAGTTAATTCAAAAATATAGTTTTAGAAAATATTGAATTTAAAAATAAATTATAAGTTTTTGAGATCTTGAATGGTTTAGTGTTTTTTAAATTTGAAATTCATGAAATACAAAGAAAACAATAAATTATTGTTTTCTATTTTGCTGAAGGATTTTAACTTAGTTTTCAAAAATGGTTTTTTTTATTTTCTAAAACAAGTGTGCCAATCAAGTTTTCATGGGAGTTTTCATTTTTTAAGTTTTGAAAATGATAAAATCATTTTTTAATCTCTTACCAATCAAACCCTTAAGAACTTTTCCTAACCCAAAAACACCATGAAAATCAACCTTTAAGAACATAAATGATTCATACATAAACATCCACCCATTCATATATTACACATAATATAAAAAATGCATATGATACCCACACAATAATTAACATTTGTAGGGATTAAAGATGACTCTAGTACCAATTGTTAGGAATAGCTCCTAGTGTGCAACAGAAATTGTGGTAATGGTAGTATTGTATACGACAAAAAAATTTCATATAAACAATTTTATATGAGGATCATTTAATATGCAATATGTTAATCAATATAATATGTATATGTAAAAATAATACGAATTGGTTTACCTCTTGTAGCCTATCAAGAAATCTTGAATATTTTCGTATATATTTCGATCTTCATGTCCTCGCTAAAGTACTCACACCTAGATCTTCCAAGACATTCTCGACACCTCAAGATGTGGGTGGGCACATAGAAAACAAGAATCAATATTTGTGAATCAAAAGCATTATCAACACATGAGACTCATAATTATAGGCTGGAGAGAAAGATTTTTCTTTTGTTGTGAAAAAAATGATAGTTTTTCTTCTCTATGTAAAACATGTTGTTCTTCTATTTTTTATCATATAGAATATATAGACATAATAATAATAATAATAATAATAATAATAATTAATATAAGACAAAGTCTTACATTCCATTTTAAAACTATTTTCAAAATATTTTACTAACTAATTAAATAAAATAAAAAACCAATAACTGATCACCATCAGTAGTGGTACACGCATATGACAATTATGCGTGTGGCACTCTCCCTGAAAAAAGGGATTTGATTTTTTTTTATGTATTTTTATTTTAATTAATTAATAATTAGAAATTTAAATAAGGTATCATCTTTTTGAGAAAAAGATAAAAACTTAAATTTCAAATTTCAAAATTCAAAATTTGAATTTCCATTATCATCATATTATTAATTAAATAAATATAATAATCAAAACCAATTTCGACTATCCATATTTATCCTTTCACACTTAAATGAAATAATTGATTAAAATCAATTTCTTTTATTTCTGTACAATTTCGAAAATTGCACAAATGCAATAACAAATTGTGCAACTTCATTTATCACATAATTGCACATTTATCCTGAAGAATATATATTATCTCAAATAGTCCATTCACAGTTTGACCCTTGTATCAACTCTTACCTTGATTAGTGTTGATAGAGCCATCTTGGGGACCAATGGACCAATAATTCCAAGCTCCAATAAATAAGTGATTATTAACCAAAACTCTTTGATTCAATAATCATATTTATTAACCTCATGATTATTCCACTATAAATATGAACTGCACTCGTGAGAATTAAAGACATATATTTACTGAGTACTTTTTTGTAACCATAAAATGTCCATTGATTTAATCATTACATACAAATTAATCTTCTATTGATGATTCATAATTAAGTGGGAATAAAATTGTCGTTTTTCCCTTTTAATTATATCTTGGTTCCTAGTGTACCATTGACTTTACTAGTGAAGATTAATTCATAATCTGATTATGAATTTGATGTCAATAACCTTTTCAGTTCCAAAAGCCAACTCAATAGGGAACCATCATTCAATCTATAAGAATGTATAAATTCCATATATGTTAAGTTATGTCTCCAGCCGTATACATCATTGAGTCCCCAAAATAACAGTTCTTAGCCTGATCATTCTGACAAACCATAACACATGATACAAAGGATCAAATGACATATAGAGGAGTTTATAGTAACTTTAGGATTAAGATCAATTTGTATATAATCATTAGTTGATGTGTTTTATAATACTATAAAACGGTATTTAAACAAGTATTATTAAATCACATCTGGTCTAGTTCTATATACTCTAAGCATGCAAAGTACCTCCACTAAAGTGTCCTACTACACTAGAAACTCGGATCTAGGTCACATGTATTCATAATACTAGTGGGTCGTACTAGCAGTAATTAATCTAAAGATTCCATAACTTGATTTTACTGCGAACTATTTAAGTTCATTATCTCGATCTCGATCCTCTCATACCAATAAGAGATTGAGACCGCATAGATGAATTTGAGAATTTTCTGATATTTACTTAATATTATTAACAATAATATAGTACATAAGCTACATATATACAATAATTCAATTCATTCATTTATTTCATTATAAACATTGTCAACTACAATTGCTTTAAGGGCACAATTCCCAACAGGGGCCTCGGAGGTGGGTTCGAAATTTTCCCACATCCACGTGGGGAGCAGGGATAGATGTGAGAGGAGTAATCGGGGCAATAAGGCGGGCAGTTGGTGGATCAGTTCGGGGAGCTGGAGATGGAGTGTCCTTGGTTGTCACCATGATATCCTACTAAGCTCATGGTTTGGAAGAGAGTGACTCCTTAGCATTGGTTTGAGTTCCCATGGAGGCCCCGACCCCAAACACGACCTTTTTCAATACTCTTTGCCTCTTAATGACCGGAACGGAGCTGATCATTGCGACTGTAAAGTCGCTCATGTTGTCTTCTGCAAAATAAGAGAGGGTTAGATAAACATCAATTAAACTTCGAAAATGACAAGTAAAGAAGAAAAATCCTACCCTCCGAGCTAGAGGAGGAGACTATAATTATTGGTTTTGGATTGAGGACCGGACTAGTTACGGGAGGACTATCTAACTCCTGGAGAACATGGGTGGAGGAGACTCTAACAAAACAATTTTAGGCACCATTTTAGACTCACTTTTCATCTAAGCTCGGGTTACTCTGGCTGTCTAGAGACGGGAAAGAAATACTCGAGATCCAAAGGAATCCCAGGTCGGATGTTAGTACCATACTGGTCAAATATAGTTCTCATAATGTGCAAACTAATTTCTACAACTATGGTCATTTTAGTATGACTAATTTCAAGATAGGGGACTAAGAGGTCGACACACTGTTGGATAGTAATGTCCCTAGCTAGATCCTCAGGGTATCTAGTCACAATATTCCCTGGGTCATGACGACTTAACATATAGCTAACAGCAGTCTGGTTAATATCATTTTTATTGTTACCTTGGCCTGAGGTGTTGGCTGCTGCCCTCGACTCTGCCCAACCTGGGTCACTACTTAGACGACCCTATGAAGGGCACCTGCGCACAAACGACGTGACCTCCTCGTACTCTTCCTCGAACTCCTCTACTATGGTGAGGGCTCCATTTGTAGGAGGATCCCGAGATTGAAATGCCAAAGATTTTCCATCCCTGATCATCTTACACGCCAACATATTGGCATCGGTTATTATTGCTCTCCAATATTTTTCCTCGATGGGGATGGAAGCGAGTGTCCTATACTAGACCCAACAAACAATGAATGTCTTAGATCTCTTGTAGATAGATGGACAAACAAATAATACAAGCAGAATAAGTGAAGATTGTAAAGCAGACAAATCTATAAAATTCTCAACGCAAAGGTGAAGGCACTTATGAGTTCGGATGAAGTATCAGTAGTCGCGGGTTGCGAATCCATTCGACATAAATAATAGGTCTTTGAAGTCATTTGGATGGTAGGAGAGATCGATGATACTAGCGGTCTTAGGAAACCGGGTGAGGTAGTAAAACTCATCACCTCCGGTTCTGGTGTCAGGAATCACCTTGAGACAGATAAAGTAGAGGATATCCTCTGGAGTGGGATCCTCCCACTCTTTTTTTATAAATAAATACTTAAGCCCAGCGAGGAGGTGATGAATTTTGGGGGGAAGCTAGAACGGAGCTAACTTCATGTAGTTTAGAAAGCCTCGCCTTCAGATGCTCGTCGCTGCAAGCTCCAAGGTTATCCTCCAATGGGGTGCAGCTCCACTCTCCTTTGAACGCTGAGCAGGCATAGAACTTCGAATCCATTTGGATACTATGGCCCCTTATTATGCTATTCACCTAGGGCATGGAAATTATTTTAGAGACTATCCATTCAGCCTCGTGGAAGCTGTTGGCATTAACATTTACCTCCCTTTCCACCACTAGCCTAAAGTGGGGAATAAGGGTCTCTGCAGCCTTCTGGCCTTGAGAGGAGGAGCCAACTATGTTCTTTTGTTTCTGTTGACTCATTTTGAAGGTAATTTAGCTTGCCTAGGTATAGAGCAGTGCCAACTATTAGTGGGCAACGTAAGGATATAAATTTGGTATAAGGGTCAAGAGTATCAAGTAAAATTGGTTGTACTTAGTAACCAGAGCAGGGTTTCTGGAAAACTCGACCTGGCATTTAAAGGAAGAAGCCTATGAGCTAGAAATCCTATGAACTAATACGGGTTTAAAACCCATGTACATGGAATCACGCGTGCCCCTAATTCACGTGCCCTAATCTTGGAAAGTACTGTCACCTCGAAAATCGCGTGTCAAAAATATGGTTTTGGAAAGCGGTTTTAATGCAAAACCACCCAAGAAACATGGCCTTTAAGCTACCTAGTTTTGAGGTTAGAAACCAAGAATTTTAGCCTAAATTTTTCTTCATTCAAACCGCAAAACCCCAGAAAATGCCCATAAATTTACCTATTTTGTTACTTTCTCAATATACACGGCTAAATAAACCTATGTCTCCCTATAAACTATCTTTCCTTTCAAACCACAAATACGCAAACCTAACCAAAACCCTTGATAGAACTTGTAAGTAAAAAAAAGAAGAGGTAACTTTGCAAAAGCATTCGAAAAGAAACATATAACAAAAAATATGTATAAATGTGCAGCAAATAATGGAAATTACTTACAGTTCTGATCGAAGGGAAAAGTTTGAATGATTGAAGGAATGGAGAGGCTGAAACGATGAATCAGAGAAAAATTGCCAAAGGATTTTATATAGAGTTTTCAGAAAAATGAGAGAGAAAAGGAAAATTTTCATAGCAAGGGATACAAAGGTGGTGAAAGTCAATCAAGTGGCCTTATGGGAAATATTTGGAGCCGTTCGATGAAGTCAATTTTAGATCAAAGGGCTAAAATTAAATGGACAAAATAGCATAAAAAAGGTAGCAAACAAACGTCACTGTACTCGAAACTCGAATAGATGCCTATAGGAGTCAGACACATATCCCATACTCAAGAGGGTAGGTGGGCATATTTCCCATGATGGAAGTAGAAAAAGCCTCTACTGTGTGTTAGAAGTAGGAGTGATTTCATACACGAGCTAAGGCTTGGAGGCAAATGTTGTACCTGAAAAACACGAGTTCAAGTGTCTTGTTCGCGGTATAGCTGACAAGCAATTAATGAAGTTTATTCAGTCCTTAGAACACTGTATAGGTTCTAGGATTTGTAGCTCGAGTAAAGCTCAAGTTAGATTAAAAATCAAGGAGATCTCTTGTCCAAGTCGACCGTATTCATGGAGGTCGCTTAGCACCATCCTTAAATCGCCTAAGTCACTTTTCGAGCATCTCGATGTTCAGGTCGTTGTAGCCTACAAACCTCCATCTCAAGGAGTGCATTCAGCTTGCTGTAAACACTTGGAATGCACAAGCCTGAATTCCTAAGGACTTGGAGACGTTATACAAATCAATGACATGTTGCAATTGTTGTAACCCCTGCCTGATAAACGTATAATATTATGTAGTTAATGTCTTTATTACATTAATTTTTACGTTTGGGGAGTTGCATTTATGTGTAAATTATTTGGATGTAGACAGTCACTGAATTATGTGTGTTGAACCCCTATGAATAGAGGTGGAATGAAATGAAAAAGGGACCAGACTTTTGTATGAAAAAACTCTACTAAAATTATCACAAACAATTTTCTCAGAGATCACAATGCAATAATACAGACTCGTGGACTAGGTCAATTTTAACCACTGGGCCACATAAATTCTTGAGTGTTCTTACTTACGGTTTAGATAAAGCCTAATTCCTCATTCTCGAACTTCTTGGTTCACTGTTGGTGAAAAATCGTGGCAACAAAATTAATTTTGAATTAACTAATATTTATTTATATTTGAAATAATATATTATTTTAAATACATAAATATGTTGTCTTATTAAATAAAATGTATAAATGAGAAAATATCATATGGCATTATAATGCCACACGCTCTAGTCACTGTGCTTGCACATTGACTGGCGCATTCCCACTAGGTGGGGCCACTGGCATGACACAAATGTGAGGAGTTACTTATTTGTGTTATTTATTATTTAATTATTTAATAAATTAAAATATTATTTAACTAAATAAATAAAACCTAAACCTAATGAGATTTGACCTATACTATACATAGACATTTATCTAGGTTGTCTTAGAGAGGCTCTCATAAGTTTCTAAGTCTAAAAAATAGTTAGAGAGAAAATTCATTATTTTTCTCTACTCTCTCATACAAAAGTTCTTCTCCAAGTCTCTAGATCTCATGAGTTGGATATCTTGAAGGGATAAACAGACTCCATCATGGCATCAAATAGAAGCCCTAACTCCTCGTGGGAACTCGTGTCAAAAGTCATATAACCACAGACTGGACTAAAGTGAGACAACCATCTACCTGTGTATGCTTCATTAGGTGAGATGATTAACTACAATGTATAGGGCAAGAAGTTCAGTCATCAAACACGGCAAATCACCCTAGTCCTTTGTCGTCACTAGAACATAAATTGGGCACGACCTGGAGCTCTCACAAGGGAGGAGATCAATGAGATTAGAATTGATAAAGCTAGAAGCCATCTTAATCTCTTGTGTTAAAAGAAGACACTCTAGTGAGAACTTACTTGTGGGGAGAAGTGAACAACAACAAAAGCCCTAAGATCTTGCTGACACTATGCAAGATCTCAGCTCTGACACACCTCTTCCCCAAAGGCACACGTCTTCTCCATAAGCATACTTTTGACATGACACATTGCCCAAAAACATCTATTACAAATAAGAGATAGTTGACTAAATTGTATATTTTTTGTCATATTAGCCATAAAACCATAATGTCATTTTTGTAATTGTAAATCTCTCTCTATATAAATAGGAAAGGCAAACCCTATTTATAGGGCTGAAATGTTTTGTAAACACAAGAGAGAGGCACACTTCTTCTTCATAAGCATACTTTTGACATGACACATTGCCCAAAAACATCTATTAGGAATAAGAGATAGTTGACTAAATTGTACTTTTTTTGTCTTATTACCCATAAAACCATAATGTCATTTTTGTAATGGTAAATCTCTCTCAGTATAAATAGGAAAGGCAAACCTCATTTATTTATAAGGCTGAAAGGTTTTGTAAACACAAGACTCTAATAGTAATATTCTTATTTTCTTGGAGAAATGTCCTTAAGTTTTTTCTATATCATTATCTCACCTCTCCTAACACTTTCTGTCTCTTTTTCTTCCCCGCATGACCATTCTTACAGAAAAAAAATATATATAATTAACGAAAAACAAGCTTTAACAATATACCATAATAACAGTTTTGAATGAATTCTTTATTGAATTTAACTAAAACTTAGGTGCTTTGATGTATTCATAAAATTTTTTTATTAAATGGTAACTTTTCAATATATGAAACAATAATTAAAAAGAGAGATATGATATCTCGAAAAGAAATTTGTTGTTCGATAGAGATTTTTCAAATTCGCTTGTCGTAAATTAACACACAGAGAAGAACAAAATTATTAAATACCACAGTAAATGAAAAATCACTCTTTTTGGCCGGAATGAAGAATCACTCTTGCTCTGTCCGATTTACATCTCTACCCTCTTTTACTCATTATTATAATATCAATGTAAAATTATTAGATTGTAGCCTTGACTATAGATTAAGTTATTGTTGAAAATCAAAATTTATAAACAACCATCTCATCTTGGTTATTTTTGAAAGAAAGAAAAGACAATCAGTATATATTATACAGTACTACAAAATTCACTAAAAATATGATAAACACTTATATTTGGGACACACACACCACCAAATATTGAACACCAATCAAATAAAATGGGAGTGAATTGACTATAGCACAATTCAAGTCTTATTATATTGACCATTTACACATATTTACACGTCAACAACTAATTTAGTCTGTGAAAAATGATTGATCTTTTTTCTCATCTCTTCCGAATTAGCTCCCACAATCTTATCAACTATAGCTCCTTCCTTCATCAACAAGAAGGTTGACATGGCTTTTATCTTCATTTTTTTTGCCACAACCTCGCAAGGAAAGACCCACACCAATCATTTTAATATATATATATATAATTCTTTTTTGGAATTGATAGATGTGTCTCAAGAAATTGTATGTATATATATAAACTTTATATTGTAATAGATACCCATGAACATAAAGATTGGCTACAATACTTCTAAACTACAAATTTAATGAAATGATTTTATATTACAAAAGATGCAACTTGCTTGGTTGATTCCAGCATATTTATTTATTGGTCATCAGAACCTAAAATATGACAGCTTCTTATTGGGTTATGATTATCTTTTTTCTATTATTAACAGTTGTATAAATAAATTAATTAAATTAATGGGCTTTGTGGGATTACACACTAGCTCTTTATTTTATGACATGATATAGCAGAAAAAACAGGTCATGTGACATAACAGAAGGTACCTCAAAAGAGTATAAAACACATTTTGTAAGTCCCTTTAAGAAAAATACAATATCTTCTCTCTCCCCAAGGGAAAAAAAGGTTTATGATATAATTTATTCCTATATTGTAGACAACATTAATTATATTTTGTACCTAAAAATGAATATGTAAAGAGTCGTTGATTGTTGTTTTAGATAAGCTTAAAAATAATTTATCTTATCATCTACATCCACCAAAAGAAAGAGAATATCATGGTAATTCAAGGCCACTTCTTCAAAGAAAGGATTCATTGATAATGAGGGCATGCACAATGAAGCAATAAAGTGCACCACATTTTGAAATTTAATTTATTATATAAAAAAATTATAATTTTAAGAGGCTTGAGCTTTAAGTATCTAAAACCAAACTACTATTTAACATGACAATATTTGCATAATATTTGATTCCACAAGTGGTGTAGTAACTGAAGTAATATTCTTCTACATACATGTTTATAAATTAATTATTAGGTGTCTGTAAATATAATGAATATTTATATGTATACATATATGTAATATAAAAACACCATATGTATACATAGTGTGTACTTGTCTTATGAGAATGGGAATTTGTGGAATTATACAGCCCCTCCTAATTGCAGCTAGTATTGGAAAAAGGTAGTAGCAGTCAAAGATATCATAAAAGCTAAGATTGATTTGAGCACTTTTATCACTGAAGGATATAGCATCCAACAACGGTATGCCTTTCTTTATCCTATTACTGATTGAATGCAATGGAACAAAGATGTTTGGGGAAGACTCAATATCCCCAAGCATAGATTCATTTTTTGGTTGGCAATGAAGGAGAAACTTCGCACCTGAGTTCAGATTAGTAAATATGATCTATCTATTGATCGCTCTTGCCTACTATGTGGAGATCAAGATGAGGATGAGAGGCACTTATTTTTCTCTTGCCCCTACGGCCGAAGATGTCTGGCTCGACTGAAAGCTTGGTTGAGATGGAGAATATTGGCAAATTACTTCTTTGGATAGACAAAGCAAAACAAATAAGCAAGGTGAGGAAGCAAATCATTATTGATGTCCTGGCAGCTCTTGTTTACCACATTTGGTTAGTAAGGAATGATGCTCTTTGGACTCACAAAGTCTGGCATATTAACCATACTGTACAGAGAATACAAAATGAGGTTAAATTTTGAATCTTTCATGTAATGCCAAGGAAGGCAAAGAATGTAGATAGAGATTGGTTTGAGTATATATGTAGTACCATACAGAGGAGAGTTTAGATCTGGGGGTTCAGGGGTATTTGGAATTTGTAAGAATTATTTTGATGTAATTGAGTTTTGCAAGCAGTACAATGATTCTTATTCACTAAAAAAAAAAAACACCATAACAAAAACAAAATTATTTCTCAACTAGAGAATCAAAGGAAAAACTCACAGGGCAGCCTTGTTTGGTAGCTTGGGTTACAAGAAAGTTCCATAATTCCTCTGAATCCACTTCGACAACCCTAGACTTGTTGAGATGCTAATGAATATCCTCCATATCTTATTTTTCTTTTGATATATAAATCTTATATTCTTTTAGCTGGTCTTCTCATAAACCTTTATAAGCAAGTTTCGTTTCTTTGGTATTTTGTTTTTAATGTAATTGTGTTCCCTTTCTTTTTCTTTTTTGTAATAGAATTCAAATAAATTGGGGAAAAGAAAACGAAAAGGACCCATCTTAGCCTATAACATATACATCCAAACGAGATAGGTAGCCTATCCAATTCTATGGTGAAGATAGATGGATAATCATGAATTACTTAGAGGAAAATATCTATATAATGGCCTACAAGATAGATATAGCTTCAAATTTTGTGGTATCTAATCTCTAGGGACCTATATAATTTTTTTAGTATAAAGGAATGGTATCCATTAATGATGATCAATAACGTTTTGGATACAAGAAAAAGGGAAAGGGTGATCCCCAATCCAAACATGATTGATGTCTAAGCCTAAAGCAAATTTAGCAACGTCATGGGCTAGTGAGTTTGCCTCTCTGTTGATGAAACTAACATTAGCTTGAGGAAAGGATGACAGGGAATGTTTAATTGTACTAATAAACTCTTTCAAGATTAGGGAAGTGGGATTAGTTCCAAGGTGATTATCTATTAGCAGTTTACAATCAGATTCTATACATGTAACTTGGAATAATTTTGAAATGCACCATCGCAGCGCAAGGAGGAGTCCATGGGCTTCCATGAGTAGAGGTGGAAATTTTCCAGGCGAAGGTGAGGATATGGCTGCCACTACACCACCTTCACTATTCCGAATGACAGCACCAAATCCCATTTTATGGAGTGTGGTGGAATGAGCGACATCGACATTAAACTTTAGTTGCCCTAGGGGAGGAGGCTTCCAAATATTTGAGTGGTCCACTTTCTTCAAAGAAGGGGACTTAGAAGTTGGGTCTTTTGCTGCTTGAAATTCCTCCAAATAAGAGTAAGTCCAAGAGATAACATGTTGTGGAGAAACTTGCTTCTGTTTGAAGATGTGATCATTCCTACATGTCCAAAGCTTCCATAGGAGACAAACAAAAAACTGTAAGTCATCTTCAGTTAAAAGTGTCAGCAATAATATGTAAAGTATTAGTCAAGTCAAAATGTCTGTTATAGCGCAAAACAAATTTAAAAATAGTAGATTTCCAAACCTTTTGAATAGTAGGACAGCTGAGGAAAGCATGGGTGCTGGACCCATTAAAAAAGCCACATCTTGGGCATGAGGGTGAAGGCCCGATTGATCTGTGAGAGAGGTTGAGATTGGCTAGAAGGGCATTGTTATAGGCTCTCCTAAGGAAATGCTTGACTTTGGCTGGGATTTTTAAAAACCAGATTTTCTTCCACCAAGAAGAGAGAAAGTTTGAAGAAGAGGAGGGGGTCAACAATGGTATTGTGGGCTAAATGGTAGCCAGATGGTGTGTGATCCCAAATGAGTGTGTCGGGGCAAGTGGTGTTAACTAATGGGATGGAAGGGATGTCATTGATTATAGTTTGAGGGAAAAGGTGAAAGAGGACTAGGATGTTCCATTGCCCTTGATTATCATTGAGATCTGAAATTGTTTGAATAGGTTCAGGAGGGGGCAAAAGAAACAAGGGGGTTCTTTGCTTTGGGATACAGTAGTCTCTTTGGGCAGAGATTGATCGTCCATCTCTAACTTTCCAATTGAGACCTCTTTTGAGCAGAGATTTGCCCCAGTCTATACTTCGCCAAACCAATGATGGTCTATGACCTAAGCTAGCATCCATGAATTGGTTGTTTGGGTGATACCGGGCTTTGAGGATGCGACTAACTAATGAGTCAAGCTGGTCAGGATACACCAGGCTTGCTTGGCAGGCATGGCTTGGTTGAAGGACATTAGGAATCAAAAACCTAACCCACCAAGAAACTTAGAGCGACAAAGGGAAGTCCATTTTTACCAGTGAATTTTCCTATTATCAGATGAACCTCCCCACCAGAACCTAGCCGTAATGGATTCAATTTGATGGCATATGGAAAGAGGGAGTTTGAAGTAAGCCATCATGTATGTAGGTGTAATTCCCCAAATCTGCTAATAATGCTTAGTTCCTTGATTAAAGTGCCGGAAGGGCTATACTTAATTTAGCTGTATTATTACGTGATTAATTGTCATATATGTGCATTAATACTTAATTATTTTAGTTATAATATAATGTGAATATATATGCATGTTTAGGTGAATTAAATATGCATGTGGGCCCGTTCTTGTTAATAAGGGCATATTTGTAATTTTGACCCGTTAAGGGTATATATATGACTATATGTTTGTGTTGTGCTTTAGACCACAGTATTGTGGAGGTATATTTGAGATGTGTGATCTGAGGCGATCCCAGGGAGCAGATTAGCGGAATAGTCACAACGGGATCAAATACCCGGCTCGGGTTGAGCCTAGGGGTATTTTGGGAACGTAGTATGTACTCGGGGTTACTGGGTAACGAGTAGCTATATAGTGACTATTTGGGTATGCTCGGATTAATTGGGGATTTAAAGGAATACTCGAGGAATTAGCGGGAATGTGGCAAATGATGGGTTTGGCCTTGGAGGCATTAAAGGACTAGGAATTGACCTAGGGATATTTTGGTCATTTTAAAGCAAAGGGTAGACTTGGTTAAGCTAACTTCAGTAGAAAAATTAGAAGAAAAAAAACAACATAACACCCTCAGCTCTCACTTTCTCTCTCTTGGGTACCATTCTCTCTCTAGGTTGTGGGAGTTTTGATTTTTGGAGAAGAAGAAGCTTGAGGATTAGGGGATTAAAGCTAGGAGGAAGTTTGGAGGCAGCTAAGGGTCGAATTCTCAGACTGAGGTAAGGATTTACCCTGAATTTTTTGTAGTTTTCACTTGTAGTTTGAAGTTTTTCTAGAGGTACAAACCTTTGTTTGATTTTGAGTTTTGGTGAGGGTATGGAGTAGTCATTGGGGTCTCTTTGTAGAGAACCCCGGCGCCCAGAGGAGGGTCGCAACTCAAATGGAAAATAGTGGCCAATTGGGGGTTTTGGGCTCGGGAACTCAAACTTAGGGGCTCGGGAAGGATCCTACTACCTGTTTTAGTAGAATTCGAGGTCTCAGAGGCTAGGATATTGTTTCGAAGGCTTTTTCATCGATTTAGATTGTGATGGTTATGTACTATTACATTGTGACTAGGTTTTACTATTAAAGCTCAGATTTAGGGATCGTGCTCGGGATCCCGTGGTATTGTGAGCTCAGGACTAAGGTAAGAAAACTGCTTGTGCCCATAGAGCAGGGCATGGCCTGATTGTCTGTGTTCATTGTTATGTATGAATGTTTATAATTGTTATGTCATGTTTATGTGTTTGTGATTGATCGGCGAAGGCTGGGATCAGAAAGGGCCAGAAATGGCAACAATCATGTTGAATGCAAGTCGCCATGGCATGGCCATCTAGGGTGTTGTTCTCACCCGCCCGGTGAAGACCGTGAACCTAGTGCCTGGTAAGGCACTGTGATCGGCTTAGGCTGCTATGTGAATTTTATGTTGAATCTGTTTAAGTTATGCATAAATGAAATGTTATATGCCATGTTTGTGTTGTTTTCTTGCTGGGTCTTGGCTCACAGGTGCTTTATGGTGCAGGTAAGGGCAAAGGGAAGGGTTGGCCAAGCATGAGTTGGAGGGCATGGAGCGGTGCGTACATGTTTGGCCTACCTGGCCACCACAGTTGGTGTAACGCCCTCCTAATCCAGGACCGTTACACTGTGTACTTAAAATTGTGTCAGACCTGCTAATCAGGTCACTTGGCTTAAATCGTGTAACTAAGGTTAGTGACAAGGCTTAGGGTTAAAATTTTTGGTCAAAGAACCATTGACTTTTGTTTCAAAAGTGTTATATAATATGGGATCCCAAAATAATACAACACAATTGTTTAAAAGGGTAAATACATTACAAAAAGTTACATTAGCCAGCCTAAGCGGCAAAATAGGGCTATTACCCTAGTTCCTCTGAGATACCCCAGTTGGGATGGTCAAGCAGTTGCATATGTACATGCCTCCACCGAAGCTCTCCAACTCATGGCTGGTCAAGATTTCCCTTTCCCTTACCTGCACCACAAAGCACTTGTGAGCCAAGGCTCAACAAGAAAATAGAACGTGCGACAATAGAGAATATAACTTTAAAATAACCATTCAATAAAATCAGTAATATCCACTCATAACCAATATCTTATAAATTCAATCGCATGATCATTGGATCAACCTGGGGTCGTCGCCCTATTCAGTTGGCTTTTAAGCCAACTCTCAGGCCTATGCCCTAGCTACGTGACCATAGAGTCACCTGGGGCCTCTCCCTTAGCTCTGTCCCACTAGCCATAGAGCTATCCAAACCCCTGTGGTTCACCTTCGATCTTAGAGTCGATCAACGTAATAATACGTTGCTAGTTTAGGCCAATGCCTTTCGACCAGTGCACAGTGCGCTATTGCCACCCTTGACTTATAAGTCAAGCCCTGATCCAGGATTACATACTTTACTTATAAGAAATAGATGCAGATAGGCACATCCCAAAAATTAAGCACATATTCACGCTACTCATACAATTCCATTTAATAACCATACCCACAATACCAAACATAATCACATAAGGGGCCGCATGCCCTAATCATAGAATTCATGTAACAAATATAAGCACTTAAGCATTTATCAACAAGCCTTTAAAACAATAGCCTAACATAACCAATTCAGGGGCCCAACCCCTAACCATATTCAAATATGATAGATGGGCCAAGCCCTAATCATAATAACACATAATGTACAGGATGACCCCTAATCACACACCACTTGTACTGGGTGCAGTTTTCTTACCTTAGGCCCAATTGAGCGTAAATGAGAACGACCCTTGATCACGAACCCAGTTCCGAGCCCTTGGCGAAACCCTATGCCACAACCATAAAATAGGATTCTATTAATATCGAGTGATCAAAGGATTCCAGACCAAGTCCTAGCCTCCGGAGCCTCGGGTTCCACCAAACCGAGTAGTGGAAACAATCTCGAGCCCTAAGGAAAAATCTATTTTGAAAACAAACTCCCAAGGAAAAACTGCCTAGATGGGCCGCGACTTGCCCCCCTATGGGTCACAGCGTGCTCCCCTTACCAGCCTCTATCTCCTCTCTGTCCAGAGGCACGGACCGCGACTTGGCCTCTCAAGTCGCAGCGCGCCCCCCAGGCAGAGGCCTCCCCTGGTGCATGGCTCAGGCTGAGTCGCGACTTATCAAGAACAAAGTCGCGACTTGGCCCCACGAACCCAGAAAATCCTCCAATTCCAGTAGCCAAATTCAATCCTAAACATACCAAATTTCTCCCCAAAGCATAAATCAATTATCCCAATCACCCTAATATGTTCCCAGCAATAAAACACAACAGAATACTACCTTAAAACCTCACCAAAACTCCAATTCAATTCATAACCTTAAAGTGTTTAAGAGCACTAAAAACCAGCAAAGGAAACACAAAATTTAATGACCCAAAATTGTAATTCAAGGCTTACCTCAGTTCCTGATTGAATCCACAAGCTATCACTAAGCTAATCTCCAAGTCTAGAGCTCCAATTTTGTGATTTCTAGTAAAAAATCCCTTGGTTCTTCAAGGACTTAGCTTGGAATGCTTGAGAGAAAAGAGAGTGAGTAGAGAGAGAAAGATTCAATCTAGGTAGCAGCTTCTAGGATTTCTAATTTTGTTTTATCTAACTTAACTAACTCAAGCTAATCCCAAGACTCAGGGTACCAAAAACATCCCCGAGGGCAAAATGGTATATTTTCACAATATTCCCTCCTAAACTTTCTAACCTCAAATATATCTCCAATTATTTATTTTCATAACCGAATAACCCAAATAAATGTCTATTACCCAAAATACCCCTTGACTCGCCCCGAGTCGAATATCAGGTCCTGTTGTGGCTTTCCCGCTAACTTGCTCCCTAGGATCGCCTTGTGCCGAGTAACCCAAAATAACACACATAATAATGTGGTCTCTCACATATATCACATAATCCACATAATTACAATTAATATAACAATTAAACACATAATTCCATATATTACCATCCCAGCCCCCTAATCAAGGCCCTAAGCCTTATTAGGTAATTTTGGGACGTTCCAGTTGGGGTAGTTTTGAGGAATGTGTTATAAACATTCCATTTTGTCGCTTAGGTCAACTATGCACTAACTTTTGAGCTGTAATTATATTTTGGGATCCCAATCTAACACTTTTATGATTTAAATGGATGTCCAACCTTTTTTTATTAAAGGTTCACTAAATGAGTCTTTTGATTTAAATCACACTTTTTGGTATAATACCTCGATTAGCAAGCTAATGGCACATTTTAAAATCACATGGTAACAACTCTAGGGTACTAGGGAGTTACAGTATGGATCGCTTGGATGGCAAATTTTAGAAGAAATTCCTTGCCTGCTTTTGAAAAGAATTTCTAGTTCCAACTATTAAGATTACTCCAAACTCTTTCTTTGATGAACGCAAGGACTTCTTTTTTGGAGGGGCCAAAACACTATGGAAGGCCAATGTATTTTTCTAAAGAGTCATTGATAGGAATGCCCAAATAAATTGCAATAGCCTGTGTGTGGTATTTGGCGAAAAGAGAAGGGACAATTTTTGGAAATTTATGCATTGGCCAGAGACTAGGCTATAGTCATTGAGAAATTTTTTATTGAAAGGCTAGATTTGGGCGTCGCTTGACAAAAAAGGATGTTGTCGTCCGAAAGCAAGAGAGTGATTGGCGGGATTCCTACATGCGGATGAGGGAGAATAGACCTTCCGAACATAAGAGGTAAAGGTATGGTGATAAAGGGTCTCCTTGTCTGAGCCCTCTTTGAGGAAGAACCTTGCTAGCAACCTAATTATTTATTGGGAAAGAATAACTGGGAGTGGACATACAAGACATGAGGAGATCAATAAAGAGAGGGGGAAAATTAAACTTTTGTAGAACTTTTCGAAGAAAGATCCATTCAACTCTGTAAAAAGCTGCTTTACCATCTCTAACTTTATATCCATCCATCCAACTTTACCATTCTTATGATGTGAGAGGGAATGGATAAGTTCTTGGACAATGATAGTGTTATCCGCGACAAGTCTATCTGTAAGGAAGGCACTTTGATTGGGAGAGATGATGCATTGGAGGATTGGTTTAAGTCTGTTAACAAGCATTCTGGAGACTATTTTATAGAAAGTGGTGCAAAGACTAATGGGCAGATAATCCTTGAGAGTGGTTGGATTTATAATCTTTGGGATGAGCACAATGAAGGTGGAGTTGATGGAGGAAATGTCTGCCTTGTCGTAGAGGAAGCTTAAAGTAGCTGCAGTGACTGAATCCCCAATAGTTTCAAAGTTATTTTGATAGAATGCTCCATTAAAGTCGTACAAACCAAGAGATTTATCCGGGGCGATTTGGAAAAATGCAGTGTGAACCTCTTGCTCAGTGAAGGGTTTGAGTAGGTCTATGTTTTCATGATCTGCTACAGTTTCAGTGATATCTTGCAGGGTGTCATCAATATGGTTTACATTAGGCTGTTGAGTTGAGAAAAGTGTGCGAAAGTAGGTTTCAACTTAAGAAACAATAGCTACATGGGTTGAGACCTCAGTTCCATCCTTGAGAGTGATTGATTTAATATGGTTCATGGCTTTTCGATGGAGTTGAGAGCAAGCAATACCGTGGGGAGAGAAATCATTGAGTTGACAGGCTTGTTGAAGCAGTTTATGAGCTGTTTGAATTTGATGTGTAAAATTGAAGTCAGAATGTCTTTTCAAATCAGTAAGGGTAGTGGCACAAAGAGTAAGCTTGTCATGAAGGTTTCTGATTGGATTTTCATGATTAGAGGAAATATCCCAAATAGATTGACCTGTGGATGCACAGGCAGGATCACTAAGCTAAAAGTTTTCAAAATGAAATCTAGCAGGTCCTCGATTCAGGAATTTTTCCTCGATATTACGAAGAGTAAGTTTAAGGGCTCTATGATCAGGTCTATAAAAATCAAGGTGATAGAGCTTGGGACAGGGAAATGCATCCCACTGCTTATTGATCACTACCCAGTTTAGATGTTCTTTGATATTTCGAGAGTTTGGTTGGTTGGTTGTCCAAGTGAAGGGATCTCCTTGAAAATCGAGTGGTCGAAGTTCAAAATTGTCCATAAAGTCATGGAAATTATGGGAGGTTCCTCTATTATTATTCCCTCCATGTTTGTCTTGATTGTAAAGGAAAGAGTTAAAATCCCCTATTTTGAGCCAAGGATTAAGAGGACTTTGAGAACCAATAAGATCAAGCAGTTACCAAGTTCAATGACGAGAATTAGCACAGGTTAAATAAAAACTAAGATTATCCAGAAAACTAATATAGCAGTCAAAATGATTAATATTATAATACTTAAGAGTTACATTAATGTCATGTTGCCAAAAGAGTAACATGCCTCCGCCAAAATCAAGCCTAGCAGCTAATAAACCATGAGGAAATTTAATCCTAGACTTGAAGTCTTCAAGAGCACCTAGTGGAAGTCTAGATTCCATAAGAAACAAAATGTTGGGATTGTGCTGCTTGAGGAGCAAGGAAAGGGGGCAGAATGCTTGGTCGCTCCTGAGTCCACGAGCATTCCAACTGATAAAACTCATTCCTACTGGCGGGTGTGCTGAGCATCACCCACCTCATCATAGCTTGAATCGAGAATAGCAACTGGACAACCTTCAGGAATAGCATCAGAATGACCTTTGGTTCTTTTGAGTACGCCTCGAGCTTCAGCTTCATGAATAACATATTGGTGTTTGAAGAATTTCTTAGTGGTGGTTATCCCTTTGGAAGGACCAGTAGTTTTAGAAACGGTTGTGGTGGTCTCGATTGAGAATTGCGGCGGGTGGTGCGTTCCAAGGTAAAAAAGGAGCTGAGAAAGGGAGTGAAAAACTCTAATGGTGGCTGGGACATGGGTGGTTTCAACATGATGAGAGTGGGTAGGGGCTGCAAGAGAGCTACCACTCCTGGGGTAGGTTGGTTCAGTAGCAATATTCATGTTGCAAAGGGCTTGTGATAGCCCTGAACATGCATCATGGTGATGGTGTTAGTAGAGGCAGGGTCAGACGAAGTGGTGACATTTGGGATAGTGAAAGGGTGATTATGGTGGGGGGACATTTAGAGTCAAGCAGAGTCCTTAAAAACATTGTTGAGGAATTGTAAACCATAGTCAGAGGGTGGTGAATTGAACTTGCTTATTTCCCCAAGAATGGAGCTCTCTCCAATTGATCTAAGAGAGAAAGAAACATGGGTTAGGTTATCTATGGGCAGCCTAAGCTTTATGCGACTGTTTGCATATAAAAAGGGTTGGAAGTGATTGTAAATTTAGCCTTGAGAGTTTGGTCATATTGCATGGGAGGAGGTTTAGTTGAGTCATCACATTTCTTGAGGAAATTTACATAGTAGTTTACCATGTGACCAAGACAACCGCGGTAGTGGCAAAAGTTAGGGAGGTTCTCAAATTTGAATTCTAATTAGACAGGTTTTTCCATACCAGGAAAAAGAAAACAAGTGCCTCTGGGAAGGGATTGAGTGACATTAAGCTGGACACGGAAGAGAAGGTAAGATCCCCAAGATTCCTTCAAGGAAGCATAATCGACTTCTATAAATGCACCTAAGACAGAACCTAGTTTTTGGGCTAGGGCAAGGGACCTATGAAGGAAGGGCATTCCAGAAACCTACCGCCAAAAGGGATTCTTAGTAAGAATATCCGGGGAGAGAGTCGTAGCTGAGTCCGGTGCCGCCATGAGGATGAGGTTATGATCAAGATGCCAGGGCTGACCATTTAGGACTCTCCTACGATCTCCATCACAGCCAAACTCAACAAGATAGAAGTTTGGTTCATTTTAAGAGATGCTGATAGTGAAACGACCTTGCCAGAGAGATTTAATCCTACTGAGGAAAGCAAACTTGTTGAAGGGTTGATTTGTAAAGATTTTGACAGTAAAGTAGAAGGCAGGTGATGGGGAGCCAGGGGCTTCAGGGGTATCTGTAAGAATATGAATACGATTTTCATTCTCAGTGAGGTTTAGAGCTACAGATAAAGACTGCGTGAGTTCATCCATGAATACACCTTGAAAGGGAAACCAAGCTATGCTATTTGTGGCCAAACCAGGGGAACAATCTAAAGTATTGAAAGCACGAGATGTATGAGCATACTAGAAAGGACAAGCATGCTCAGTTTATAGTGCAAAAGACTATTCTAAATTAAATGGCTACATCTCATCCATTTATGATAAACCCACATATACCAACAAACCATCATGATAAATCTCTGTGGGAAGATAGATTGGAGATCAATCATGTCCAAAAAAAATTGGAAAATCCAAGATTGCAGCTATTACAATGAGAAATGATGAATGCCCATGGTGGAAAAGGAAGAGGAGCTACCTGATGGTCCTTGACTCTATTAGGAAAAAAAATTAAAGAAGCTAGATTTCATTCGGAATTTAATAATAAGTAATCTAGATTTTGCAAGAGGTATTATGAGAAGATTTAAATTTTTGGCAAGATGGAGATAAGATTTGATTGTTCTCTTACCTCCAATAACTCAGACATTAATGGTAGAGAGAGGATCTCCATTAGCTACCCCAGAATGTGTGGGTGTGGATCTTCTGTAGAAGAAAAAATAGGGAACCGCCAAGAAGAAAAATAGGGAAGGACCACTGAGTACTTAAGGGGTGGGGCGGACACTCATGGCCAATGACATACCAAGATTTAAATTTAAGATATTGATGGCTTACCTTTTAAACATGACTTCGTTTTTATGCTATATTATGTAGATACATTTTAATTACCCTGAGATTCATATTGGTTATCTTTTAAAACAAGTTTATTTTTGTGTTATATTATAGAATATTATTATTTAAGATATCTTTTAGTTACCTTCAAGCATATATGTTAGAAATTATGTAAGTCTTAAATGTAAAATAAAAATATATTTTTTGGTGACTCGTGGAATTTATGTTTGAATCATAGAAAAAAAAAACACATTTTGGTGTCTCATTGAAGTTAATTTTTGGTTAATCGAATATAAAATTAATTAAAAAATTAGTTTCAAATCATAGCACAAAACTTACCCTTTCAAATCATCTTCTCTGGCTATGGCAATAAATCTATGCTTGTCATATACTAAAATAACTCCTTTGAAGATTAGGTCGTGATGGTACAACTCTTAAGCTCAAACGATTAGTGATGTCGTCGAAAAAAGCTTCTAAAGTCAGGGATATACTCATGAACTCGTTGGAAAATGACGATAATATATAGGGGTAGTGGGTAGCTTTCTCAAAATGCTCATTCCAATGGAACCACCCCTTGACCTTGGAGTGGTCGAAGCTGGCTAGAAAATACAATCAAAATTCATGTGTTGCAACCTTTGGCTAGCTTGTGAGGCAAGCTAGCGTGTAGTATGGCACTAAAACTTCGACAACGAGGTCATTGGCTGGTGAGCTTCCTAAAGGGCTTGCACATTGCTATGGATATATGTGAAGATCGATAAAGCTGGTGAGAAAGAAGAAAAATATTGTGCAAAAATTGGCTTCTCAATATACATTAGTGACATTATTATAAATAAAATTTCCCACATTATTTTTGTAAATAAAGTTTAAAAGTCATTTATGGATGCAAACATTCCTAAATTTAATGGGTTTTTATATTTTAAATTAGAATATACAAGGGTTGATATTATACTTAACCATTCACAAAATGTTGCATTAAGTGGTATTGGACACAACATATAGAAATATAGGGAGACTAGTACCATATGATACCCAACACCACTAGAAGTGACATTATAAGTGTAGGTGCATTTATAATCATTGTTAACAATGTTTTATTCCTCTGGTGACAGTCTATGGAGCATTATTTTTAAGCGGCCTATTTGTGGGAGCAATCTTCTACCACGAGGCCTCCATCAGGTATCTACTTTGGCCTGACCTATTCCCATGCCCTCAAGGGGTGAAGACTCGTAATATTGATCCAAGGGGCATCATCCACCCCTGGGTTGTTTACTTCCATTATTAGCTTCTTCTAGCCCATCCTTGCTTGATACTTCTTGCTCCAAAGGGTCATCCCTTTAGCCATCTGCCATAGGCTAGACCCCCGGGGCTTTCGTACCCTTAACTAATTCTCAAGCACAAACTTGTGTATTAAGTTGTTCTGGTGCAAAGGGAATGAATTCTCTTTTGTAGACATTAAGGTGAGCTCTAGGATTGTTGGATTAAGAAGGGTTCTCAAAGAGAACCCTCATTGTTGTATTAGATCGTAGGAGAATGACTACCTCACAAGCCTACATTTAAGGGGTCATTCCTTAGAAGGTGAAAATGAAATAACACCCCACTAATGTGTCGGATAAGGGTGACACCCTCTAGTTGATTGACGGGTCTAGGCAGCGAATACAACATTTTCCCAACTAGTCTACACTCTGAGCATCCTTCTTGGCTGGTTAAAATCAAGCCCTTAATCATTTCAACTTCATGACCGGCTCAAGGAAAGACACCTTTTGTGAGCAATGGGGGAAGAGCCCTAAGACAATTGGGATGAGCTCGAAGAGAAGATCTCAGACTTTGGGAAATGATCCACCCAACACAAGGCGTGACCGCACAAATGAGCTAGGTCAACTTAACACCACTACCTTATTTTGGGCCTAACTATTGGGCTTGCAGAAAACACTACAATTTTCCTATCTTCTAACATGTATAAATATATATATTATTTAAATAAAACATTACATATGTTTTAAAAACAATATTCTACTTTTGGAAATAAAATTTTATTTGAAAGTCATTTGAAGAAATTAAATACTTTAAAAATAAAATATAAAATATAATTTAAATATTTAATAAATTACTATTTATAAGTATATATATAATTTATTTAAAATATTTTAGAATAAAATTATTTCCAAACGTAAAATAATATTTTTAATGATTTTTTTTAAATTTAATAAAACAATTTTACAGATTTTGATAGAATATTTTTAAATGTAAAAATAATGTAAATAAAAAGAAAGAGTTATTGTCTTATTAAAATTATGTTTTGAAAATAAATAACCTCAATGGAATATTTTGTAATACTCGGTAAAGTATACGGATATAATTTGATATTAATGAAACCAGACGGTGTAAATGTATAATTAAGCAAAAATATATAAATAAAAAATAGCATATATCCGTTATAACTATAAATATATGTCAATAAATAATAAAATCACTAAATAAATTATAAAAATAAATTAATCATACATTAACAAAGTACATAACTTAAATTTCTCAATTTATTATGTTCCATTTGTATAATCTATAAGATACCTAAATTTTTTATTTGTAACACTTAAATACCTAAGTTTTTTTAGGAAACATATCATTTTGGCCCCTGTATTTTTTCCGAATACGCGATCGCGCCCCTGTATTTTGTTAAATGACAATTCGGACCATATGTTTTACAAAATAGATTTATAGTACCCTAGACCCAATTTTTGTCAAAATATTTTCAATAGAAAGATCAATTATCGGGTCGTTAGTGATGCGATGGGTTAAGAGAAGTGGAGAAAGTGGTCGAGGAGCTGAGAATGAAAGATTATTTTTGAATTTTTTTTACCAAAATTGGGTATAAGGTACTATTTTGATCAATTTTGTAAAACACAGGGTTTGAATTGTCATTTAACAAAATGCAGGGGCCGATTGCGTATTTGGGAAAAACACAGGGGCCAAACTGGTTTTTTTTTTTATGGAAAAAATACATTCCATCACATATTCTTGACATCCGTAAACACCTCGACGTTAAGTGATAGATAAACACATACGTGACTTCCTCTAATTGGTCCATATCAATAATTTTTTTTATTTAAAAATTCCTTTAAATATTTAAAAATATATTAAACATTCAATTTTTAAAATAAATTTAAAATTTGAAAACATATATAAAAAATATAAAAATATAAATTTTTTTAAATAAAATCAAATTTTAAAGTCAAATCTTAAAACAAATTAAAACACTTTCTAAAACAAAGTCTGAAACTGAAATGAAAAAAAAATCAAATCATTCGTTTTAGCATGTTTGGGATGGGTAGAACTTACATCGTTTAGTAGCAGATTTGGGATGGGTAGAACCTACACCTAATAGGTACCCAAACTCAAAGGAAACCCTAAAAATATAAACTCAAGGTCATCAAAGTGGTGGTTACAGATCTGGGATGGGTACAAAAAAAATTGTCAAGGTTGCGACAGTTTGGAGGCCATCTGCAGGAATCTGGTGTGCCTTCCACCAGAATTTGGGTTCCACGGGGATTTGGATGAAGGCCATCACAGCATCAAGGTCCTCCTCCTGCTCTTCTTCTCCTCCTCCTCCTTTTTTTTTAACTTATTGTGGGTATGGTAGCAAGTTGTGTTTTGAAGCTTTGATTTGTGAAATTTGGTTGGGGAGTTTGATGAATATTAAGAACATAAAGAAGATGAAGATGAACATTAAGAACGTTAGCGAATGCTATTAGTGGAATATCTTTGTAATTACTTTGTAATTATTTTCTAGGCTACGACATCTCAAGATGAGTTGATTTTTATATACTTTTCTATATTAGTTCATTTGTTTCCTAGATTAGCTTTGTTATTTGTGTGAATATTCTTGGTGTACAAGGATCATTAGAATAGCTTTGTCTATATATATATTCATGGTTTTGGCCAAATTCAACAATAGAGTATTATTCCACAAAACTCTATATGGTATCAGATTAACTCTAAGACATGAGACGACGAATATCTTCCACCATGAAATTCGACTTTCGTTCTCTAGTCAAGGGTGACGACAATGCCACCAAACCTCTTGACTCCACATCACCCTACTACCTCCATCCCTCCGATGGACCACAAATCACAATTTGTTCCATTGTCTTACGTGGTGAGAACTATAACGAATGGGTTCGTTTGATGCGCAATAATTTCTGTGTAAAGAACAAACTAGGCTTCCTCAATGGAACCATAACCAAGGCAAAGGAAGGAACTCAAGAAGCGTCCTTATGGGTGACGGTTAATTCAACACTTATGGGATGGGTTCATAATAATCTTGATCCAGTTGTACACTCCTCCATTCTGCAACCTACGATGTGAAAGACATGTGGGATGATATTTGACAACGTTTCTCGATAGGAAATGGTCCGAGAATCCATGAGTTAAAGACTCTTTTGGGTGCTGGAAAGCAGCGCGGGAAGCCGGTAGTGAATTACTACATCGAACTACGAAATATATGGGATGAACTTGTGGGATATTCTACTGTTCCAACATGCACTTGTGCCGTTGCTACTGCCTTTATTCAAGAGAAAGAGAATGAAAAGGTACATGATTTTCTTGCTGGTTTGGATTCCACTCTTTATAAACCTGTTGTCTCAAACATTTTGATGTTGGATCCTTTGCTGATCTTAAACACAGTCTTTGCTAAAATTGTGACTGAGGAACATCGCCAAACTATTGCTCGTGCCCATAAAACCAATTATGATGTTGTCGGTTTCGCAGCGCAAGGGGCTGCTAGGGGGCTGAATGAACGACCTCGAACCAACGGCGTTTTCTCTCATTGCGCCAAGCCTGGACATGAACAAGAAATTTTTTTACAACTGATTGGGTACTCAGACTAGTGGTATTTCGAGAACCACACTAATGTAGGGCAAGGTAGAGGCGGAGGCAAGTCTAAACAGGGGGAGGAAAGAGTGGTGGCAAAGGAGGTCGCGGGTAGGTAGAAAACACCGCTGCCACCACCACATCGAAGCTTATTGCTCAGGCACCCATACAAGATTCAGATTGTCATGGCATTCAAGTCTCTTAGATGATCAGTGGGCTACGCTTGTGAACATGCTCAACACTTCAAAAGGGCAGTCTTCTTCAATCGAGAAGTTGAGTGGTAAGTTTAGTTCTTTTGCTGAATGGATCATCGATACCGGATGCTCAAATCACATGATTGGTAATGCTAAATTATTTAGCCAATTATTTGATGTTTCTCCTACTTCTATTGGGTTGCCTAATGGTAAACAAATCATTTCCACTAAGGAAGGCACGATAACTTTGAACAAATATATGGTGCTCCGTAATGTATTATATGTTCCGGATCTTACTTGTAATTTGTTGTCAATGTCTCATTTGCTTGCCGATCTATCTTATCTTGTCACTTTTACTGAAAAGCTTTGCAACATATAGGACTATGCTTTGAGGACTCTGATTGGAGCGGGTGATCAATGTGACGAGGTTTATTGGTTACGACCCTTGCGACAACTTCAAGCTTATCAAGCAACTGTGGAAGAAAAAAGAGAATTGTGGCATCAACGGCTGGGACACCCTTCTCGGAAAGTAGACTTCCTTTTGCCTAATATTATTAGAAATAATGGAAATAAGGATGTTAATGTTATCCATGAAGCTTGTGATATTTGTTTAAGAGCCAAGCAAACCAGAAGAGTATTTTCTTTAAGTAATAGTAGAGCAAAAGATGTTTTTGATTTAATCCATTGTGATATATGGGGTGTGTATACTTTGTCTGCTAGTTGTGGTGCTCATTATTTTTCAACTATTGTTGATGATTGTTCTCAAGTCGTATGGGTTTATTTGATGACTACCAAATCTGAGGTGCCTCAACTTATTTAGGATTTTTGTAGAATGGTTGAAACTCAATTTGATAAGCTATTAAAATTCTACGAAGTGATAATGGAAAGGAATTTACATGTTTTTATCGGTGTTATGCAGACAAAGGTATTATTCATCAAACCTCATATGTAGACACTCCACAACAAAATGGGCGAGTAGAACGTAAACATAGACATATTCTTAATGTGGCTCGGGCATTACTTTTTCAAGACAATCTTCCTATTTCTTTTTTTTTGGGGTGGGGGGGGGGGGGGGGTGGGGGAGAGTATAAAGACGGCTTCCTATGTCATGAACCGAACCCCTACCCCATTGCTCAATAATAAAATACCATAAAGAATTCTCTTTGAATCACCTCCTAAGTATGATGCCCTTCGTTTATTCAGTTGTCTATGTTTTGCCAAAAATTAACTTCGTGTGAAGGATAAGTTTCGCACTCACTCTCGTCGATGTGTGTTTGTGGGGTATCCATTTGGTAAAAAGGGGTGGCGTTTGTATGATTTAGAGGAAAAAGTGCTCGGGAAAAAGTGTTCAAGAACTTTTGAAGTATTATTTCCTGTAACGCTTGAGTGGGAGTTTTTTAATTGTTTCCCCAACTGACATGGTTCACATTAACTTGTAGATTCTTTACCCAATTTGGGTAACCCACGAACTAACCCTGCACTTGCAATCTTTTTTAAACTTTTGAAATTTATGTGACCCAGTTTTTCATGCCATAAGTCAGTGGTATTACATATAGCTGAATGACATGTGAGGGTTGGCGAAAGAGTATAGCAATTATCAATAGATCTATATCATTTCAATACACTCATACCATTTTGATCAATAACATTGCAATCATCACGAGAATAATTTACTTTGAAGCCTTGATCACAAATTTGACTTACACCAATTAAATTAGCCTTAAGGCCTTCAACAAGCAAAACATTTCTCAATGTTGGTAATCCATCAAGACTTAGGGTACATTTTCCAACAATATTACCTGACATACCATCACCAAAAGTTACAGCACCACATTTCGAACATTTGAAATTAGTGAGTATATTTGCATCACCTGTCATATGTCTAGAACATTCACTATCAAAATACCAAGAGTTAGAGGCACGAGATTTATGACAAGTAAAAGCAGCAACACAATTTGTTCTTGAGTTTTCAATCCAAACACTTTTTGAAGGTTTTTTCATCACAACCTGTTTTGTTTTACTATAATGATTTAGATAATTGTTTTTGAAAAAATTCATCATAGTAAAACATCTGGGACGGATGTGCCCTTTCACTCCACAAAAATGGAAAATTTGAATGAACTGATCTGTTGTATTTCTTTTGAGAAACTTGGCATGTTTAACAGATGTGGGAACATATTGGACTTTTGAAACATCACCTGTCTGAGATGTACCTGCAGAAACATTAGTGGTTGACCCAGAATGAATGCCAGATTTCACAAAAATGGTTTTTCCTTTCGATTTAAAACCATCAGATCCTAATAAATTACCAGCTTTTTGTCCTGCACCAATAACATCATCCAAGATCCTAGAATTTGGATTAAGCATTTTAACACCTTTTACCATGTGGTTAATTTCATTTGATAATCTCTTAATTTCACAATCTTTGGCAATAACTTTATCCTCAAGATTCTTCACAGTATTTTCAAGTTCATCATTCTTTTCCTGTAATGATTTGTTATTGTTTGCCATTAAGAGATTATCAGAACAAACCTTTAACCATTGATCATACATATCTTTGTATGATTCTTTTAAAGAGTCCTCATCTAGATCAGACTCACTGGATTCACATTCAGAATTTTCTTCATGAACTGTGTTGTTCAAACAAACAACCCTTTTATTAACCTAGGAATTTAAAGTTAATCCAGAAACAACAGAGGTTAAGGCAATGTTTGAGTTATCTTCTTCATCGCTACTTTCAGAGTCCTGATCACTCCAAGTAGCTACCATTACTTTTTTATTTTTCTTTAGTGTATTTGCACATTCAGATTGAATATGACCAAATCCTTCACATTCCTTGCATTACACACCTCTTTTATTGCTATTGTCAAAAGGTATAGAGAATTGATTACCTTTGGAAGATTTGAACGTGGATTTTTTGTTACCAATCTTTTTCATGTATTTTTGAAATTTTTTGGTCAGCAAGGCCATTTCTTCTTCACCATCATTTTCATCTGAATCTTTCATTTTGATGATTTGAGAGCAACTGATTTTTCTTTGGGAGCACTTGGTTTTTCCTTTTGACGAATTTGCTAATTGAGTTCAAACGTTCGCAATGAACCCATCAACTCCTCTACTTTCATTATGTCGAGATCTTTTGCCTCCTCAATTGCTATGAGCTTTGTTTGAAACCTGTCAGGAAGCACTCTAACGATTTTTCGAACTAACACATTATTTTCAAATTTTTCTCCCAAAGAAAAATATTCATTAGCTATATTAGACAGTCTTTCATAGAAATCTGTGACAGACTCAGTTTCTGTCATTCTAAGATTTTCAAATCTTGTAGTTAGCATAACAAGCCTAGAACGTTTTACATCAGCAGTACCTTCAAATTGAGTTTGAAGAATTTCCCAAGCTTCTTTGGCAGATTCACACGAGGATATTAATTTTATGTATCCGTCACCAACTCCATTAAAGATAGCATGCAAGGCTTTGTTGTTATAACTAGACAATTTATCTTCAGTATCGGTCCAGTTAAGTTCAAATTTTATCGTTGTTACATCATTTGATTCAGATGGAGGAGTCCAACTGGTTAAGATTGATCTCCATGCCTTTTCTTCTTGAGATTTAATAAATGCTCTCATCCTAACCTTCCAATAAGGATAGTTGGAATCATTCAGTAAAGGAGGGCGAGTTATAGAACCACCTTCTGCAAAGAAAGACATTTCACTAGGCACAAAACAAACAGAAAAATACAAGATCTCACTAAGAGTTTAGTTACCTGCTCTGATACCAAATGAAATTCCGTATTTTAATGTTACCAAGTGATTTAAAATAAAAAACTTAATTAAATGTGGAATACTGATTAATTTTTTTAGACAGATTTCAGTTTTGTTCACACTACTTATGCAACTGTTTAAACAGAAATAGAAAAACAGGTAAAAATTCAACACACGAGAATTTTTACGTGGTTCAGAAATCTTTTCACATAACCTACAGCCATGGGGCCATGCCCAAAGCATAAACCAGTTAGTTAAGAAACAATGTGTACAAAAGCCAAGCAAACTAGAAGTGTGTTTTCTTTAAGTAATAGTAGAGCAAAAGATGTTTTTGATTTAATCCATTGTGATATATGGGGTGTGTATACTTTGTTTGCTAGTTGTGGTGCTCATTATTTTTTAACTATTGTTGATGATTTTTCTCGAGTCATATGGATTTATTTGATGACTGCCAAATCTGAGGTGCCCCAACTTATTAAGGATTTTTGTGGAATGGTTCAAACTCAATTTGATAAGCATGTTAAAATTCTACGAAGTGATAATGGAAAGGAATTTACATGATTTTATCGGTTTTATGCAGACAAAGGTATTATTCATCAAACCTCATGTGTAGACACTCCACAACAAAATGGGCGAGTAGAACGCAAACATATACATATTCTTAATGTGGCTTGGACATTACTTTTTGAAGACAATCTTCCTATTTCTTTTTTTTTTTGGGGGGGGGGGGGGGGGGGAGGGGGGGAGAGTATAATGATGGCTACCTATGTCATCAACCGAACCCCTACCCCATTGCTCAATAATAAAATACCACACAGAATTCTCTTTGACTCACCTCCTAAGTATGATGCCCTTCGTGTATTCAGTTGTCTTTGTTTTGCCAAAAATCAACCTCGTGTGAAGGATAAGTTTCGCACTCACTCTCATCGATGTGTGTTTGTGGGGTATCCATTTGGTAAAAAGGGGTGGCGTTTGTATGATTTAGAGGAAAAAGTGTTCTTTATTTCTTGAGATGTTGTTTTGTGTGAACAATAATTTCCTTTTTCCACTGAAGTCTACTTGCATAATACTGATGATGAGTTTGAAAATAAGAAGTATTATGACAGTATGACTTGTTTTAAGGATACTCCCTTAGCAAGGGGGAGTGAGGAGCACTCAGGTATAGTAGAAGAAATTGATAGCGGGATTGAGCAACACGTCACACCACCTGCAGGTGGTGACTTGGATGTTGTCCAACAACTTGGTGCCACTTCGGATTTTGGAGATGTTGTGCTTAATAAAGAAAATGTTTTGCGTGAAACTGGTCGAGATCATCGAATAAAGAAACCTTCTAGTAAACTCAAGGGTTTCATCACTAACATCGTTCGTGTTACAAACCCCGTCACCACATCTGTCCTTGCTCCAAAAAAGTCCTCATGTACTCATTTTTCCATTGCTTATTATGTAAATTGTGATAAGTTTTCTGTGAGACACACTCGTTTTTTGGCAACAATTAATACGGGAACTAAACCCACCTCTTTTAAATAATCTGTTAAGGATTTTGGTTGGCAAAATCCTATGCAAGATGAAATTAATGCACTTGAGAGAAACGAGACTTGGACTTTGGAGGACCTTCCCCCTGGAAAGAAAGCGATAGTTGTAAGTGGGTCTATAAAGTCAAGTATCGATATGATGGTACAATTGAACATTTGAAAGGGCGCCTAGTGATCTATGGGAATCAGCAAATTTTTGGACTTGACTTTAATGAAACATTTCCCCCTGTAGCTAAAATGGTCATGGTTCGCACATTTTTGCTATAGCAGTGGGAAGAAAGTGGGAACTACACCAAATGGATGTGAATAATTCCTTTCTACATGCTGATCTTGATGAGGATGTATATATGCAACTCCCTCCGTGTTTTAACTCTGCTGCTTCGGGTAAGGTGTGTCATTTACGTAAGTCATTGTATGGACTCCGACAGACGCCTCAGAATTGGTTTGCTAAGCTCTCGACTGCTCTGAAGGACATTGGCTTTAAGTAATCTTATGCTGATTACTCTTTGTTTAGTTATTCCAAGGGAGATGTTGCTTTACATGTTCTTGTAATGTTGATGACATTATCATTACTGGTTCTTCTTCTTTGGCAATTAGAAGATTCAAGCAACAACTTAATGAAAGATTTCATATGAAAGACTTGGGAATTCTCAAGTACTTTCTCGGCATTGAAGTAGCTCGTGGGAAGGGTGGTTTATTTCTTTCACAATGCAAATATGTTCTTGACATTATAAGTGAGGCTGGCTTACTTGGAGGACGTCCTATTTCTACACCCATGGAACAGAACAACCATCTTGCCACCATCAATGGTGCCATCTTTGATGATCAAGTGAAGTACCGGCGGCTTGTAGGGCTCCTAATCTACTTGGCGATTGCATGACCTGAATTATGTTACTCTGTAAATGTATTAGCTCAATTCATGAGTGATCCTTATGTTGAACATTGGGATGCAACTTTGAGAGTTTTGCGGTATTTAAAAGGTTTTCCTGGACAGGGTATTCTGCTACGTGGGGTTAGTGATTTTTTAAATTTATGCCTTCTGTGGTAGCGATTGGGCAAGTTGCCCTCTAATTCGGAGATCATTGACGGGTTACTTTGTTTGATTAGGTTCTTCTCCTGTCTCTTGGAAAATGAAAAAATAGCCAACTGTTTCTTGATCTTCTGCGGAGGCCGAGTATAGATCTATGGTCATAACTACATGTGAGTTAAAATGGTTGAAATCCCTTTTGGCTTGTTTTGGGATACAACATGAGCGTCCCATTCGATTATTTTGTGATAGTCAAGTTGCTCTCTATATAGTGGCTAATCCAATTTTCCATGAACGAACGAAACATATCAACACTGATTGTCATTTTATTCACGATGCCTTGCAAGATGGAACGATCTCTACGTCTCATATTCGAACTGGTGCATAGCTCGCCGATATTTTGACCAAAGCTCTTGGTAAATCACAATTTTCATTACTTCTTCACAAGTTGGGCATTTGCAATCTTCATGCTCCAACTTGAGGGGGAATATTAGTGGAATATCTATGTAATTAATCTGGAAATATTTTCTAGGTTACCACATCTCAAGATGAGTTGTATCTTATATACTTTTCTATATTAGTTCATTTGTTTCCTAAATTAGCTTTGTTATTTATGTAAATATTCTTGGTGTACAAGGATCGTTAGAATAACTTTGTATATATATTCATGGCTGAAATTTCGTATTTTAATGTTACCAAGTGTTTTAAAATAACCGACTTAATTAAATGCGGAATACTGATTAAGTTGTTTAGACAGATTTCAGTTTTGTTCACACTACTTATGCAACTGTTTAAACAGAAACAGAAAAACAGGTAAAAATTCAACACACGAGAATTTTTACGTGGTTCAGAAATCTTTTCAGATAACCTACATCCATGGGGCCACGCCCAGAGAATAAACCAATTAGTAAAGAAACAATGTGTACAAAAGTATTGACTTAAACAATGTAAGACTCCCTCTTAAACTATTGCCGCAATCTTGTTGTACTCTTCTCCACGAATCTGGTTTTGATGAAACACTGATTCTCTTGAACTCCCTTCAAAGAATAGTGAGTGCTCACTTCCTCCCAAATCGAGAGTTAGATAGAATCCTCTCCCGAAGATCCTTATGAACACGTTCACAATAGACACTACCTGTTTACAATGGACTAGATAGATATCCATAAGTACACTCAGCACTCTCACAAAGATTAAGGTGAACAAACTTAATCTCTACAAATAAAGACACTCTTCTAAATAATATAATGTTTACAAATATTCAAAATGGAAGAGATCAAATTTCCAAAGGCCTTGACAAGATATTTATAGGCAAGGAAATCGTCCAAGGGCATCATTTTCTGGAATCTTTGAAATCAATTTGCAAACTCCTTTGATTTAGATAATCAGCCAGTCAGATGAATTCTGTATCGACAGAAAAGGAAACTCATGAGTCAGCAATGTAATCAATTTTATCTGGCAGAACGAACATGGTCATTTATTTTGACTATGTTCATTTTCGACACCTTCTTTATTCCAGAATAAACATAATCCCTGAAAATAATCTCAAGATAATTGGAATACATATTTTTACCAAATATTGATTATTTGTGATAAATAAGGTAAAAAATATATTCACACTTAAAAGATATTTTCACACTAAAAAATCAGATGAATCAATTTGATATTTAAACCATAAATCAATAAAAAGATATGCTACTGATTTTCCTTAATAACTTTAATATATGTTATCTAAATTAAAGTTAGCCAATAAATAATTTTACAATGGCTTTGGACAAATTCAATAACATAGTATTATTCCACAAAACTCTATAAATAATCTCATGGGACTCATCCAAAGACCATAAGTAAAGAATCATCTTGGTACATTCTTCTCATAATTACTATAGGGAGAAGTCATGCACAGCCAGTCCTTGAACTTGTACCACTGAATAGGAAGTCTAATATTTAAATATAGCAACAATTGATATTTAGAGTTTCACCTCTTACTCTTCTATATTAGAAGGAACAAAATTCAACCCCAACTCAAACTATCTATTTTAAACGTCTATTCAACCAGTGAGTAAATCTACACAATGAAACTTATAAGGATGACCTCATAGTTGGATCTCAATGAGGCATGAAACCATGAACTTAATTGTTTATAAATCTTAATGTATAACTAATTAATATTGAAACCTGGATCCATTTTTGTCATATTTTTATTACGTATCTAGGAAAAAGAAATCGTATACAGTAAAGGATACCTTGTATGGGCATGTATGTCATTGTCAATGCAGTGTCTCTTATCTATTATAAGGTTCACAAGTGACCATTTTTATATATATCCCCTATATTTATATGAATTGAGCAATTCTTGCTTAAGCATTGGAATTTCTCAATGCCTATAGCACTTTTTTTTATCTTTTATTTATTTGTATTTCATAAAAAGTCAAGTAATTAATATTTGAAAAGAATTTGCAGCCAAATAAACTATTCTCTGACTAACTAGATTTAAAAATTTACCTGGTTAGTTAGTGTAGTAGAAAGTATTCTTTCGGTAAGAGATGCCACCCACATGACACTATATAATATTTATGTGAAAGAAAATAATTTGAATAAATAAATAGGTTATTAGTGGGAAAAATCTCTGATATTTTGATATAATAACATTTAAGTCTCTAATTTTTTTTAAGACAAAAGTCTATAATCTTTTGATATAATAGCATTTAAGTCCCTAATATTTTTTTAAGGCAAAAGTCTCTTACATTAACATATTAGTACACATATTCCCTAAAGAATCATTAATTATTTTTAAAAAATATTTTAATTGATTTTAAAATTGTAAAAGTCAAATAAAATTGTATTTAATTACTAAAAAATATAAATGAATTTAATTATTAAATTAAAAAATATATATTACTTTTTTTAAGAAAAACTATATATTACTTAACATTACTAAAAATAGAATTTTATTCATATTTACATATTTACTAAAATATTTTTTAGTAATAAAATTTATTTTAGTAATTTTAAGTAATATATATTTTTTAATTCATTATTTAAATTAATTTATATTTTAATTAATTAAATAACTTTTTTATTTGACTTTTATAATTTTAAAACCAATTAAAATAATTAATGAGTCATTAGGGAACAAGTGCAACAATATGTTAACGTAAGTGAATTTTGTCTAAAAAAATTAGGGACTTAAATGCTACTATATCAAAAGATCAGTGACTTTTGCCTTAAAAATTAGAGACTTAAATACTGTTACACCCAAATTTCAAGAATAAATAAACAACCTCGAAATGTAGGCTCGTAAAGAGTAAGTTCAGGATTAACAAGTCTTAGCATTATACTTGTACAACTTGTCACGAGGTTCCCTAGCTACGTCATTAGTGCTTGAGCATGAGTTGCAGGTTCAAAAGCGTCAGTCTCCTCCAAAAGATGAGTTCGAACGACTAAACAAGCAAGGAGGTGGCGATAACTAGAATGGTAGGCTCGAGACTTTGGGTGATCTCGAAAGTGCGTTGAGGCAGTGATCAGGCTCAAATACACGTTAAAGTGATACGCGAAGATATTGTTAAGAAATCCTTATTTATGTGGGATTGGTTAACATCGTGTACAACCCTATTTTTAAGGGATATTTTATTTAGTAATGCATTTTATTTGTATTATTCATATACTCATTTGAATATTATGTTGTAACTTCCCTAAATTTGTGGGAATATATTCTTGTAACCAGGTCTATAAATAGCCTGGATTTTATCATTTGTATTCAGGCACAATCGGGCACTGAGAAACATTATGTGGAAATTTCTCTTTCTTGAAGCTTTAACGCAAACTCTAATAAAAAGGACTCATGGACGTAGGCAGATTTTAACTACTGAACCACGTAAAAAATATATTTCTTCCTTATTAATTGTTTAATTGATCTACATAATGAATTTGACAAAAAAAAAGTGTCAACAGTTTGGTGCTTTCATTGAGAGCATTGATCAATTCTTCCTACCCTTTAGCATAAAGCTTCCCGCTTAGAAAAAAATGGCTGCCCTAAACATTCTTGGAACCAGTGGGAGGCCTCTACCCCAAATCCTTGAGGAGCGTACTCTACGAACTGAGGAGCATTCTCGAAGGCCTGGTAAAAAACCAACTGTGGACCAAAGTCTCAATGAGGATATTGCCTCATCGTCTCTTAGGGAACGACCTTAGTAGAGTTCTAGACCTAATGAGTAGGAGTATTATAATCCTGAAAGATATGTGCCAGCAGTTCAGCTCGAAAATTGTAGGTTGTGTGAACAGTTAAGCAAAGCTACGCAGCTAAATGAAGAGACGGCAAGACGAGCTACTGAAGTCCAGGCACCCCCACGGAGGACCAAGGGGCGACCTCGAGGGAGTACGGCTGCAAGGATGGCCGAACAAAGGGCCTAACAAGCTCAATTAATGCATAGGGAAAATTCTAGAAAAAACTTGCCTAGTGGGTCATCTCGGAACCCTGCCAAGAACAACTTAGTTGAGGACGCTCCCGCGGATCCTAGGAATAATAGAGCTTACCTGATAGCTCAGAATGATAACCTAGAACCGGCTAGAAATAACCTTGAGCCTGCCAGGCCGAACAATGAGAGGCCACCACCCTCACCAATCAGGCATCCTCCCTCACCAATTAGCCATCCCTTTCCAGCACGAGGTGTACCTCAGCATGGTCCCAGCAGAAACTGAGCTGGGGAGAGGGCGCCTCAGAGGCCTTCATGAAGTGCTAGAAGTGGAAGTCGGGACAAGATCCATCAAGCTTGACCCTAGCATAGGGGTGAACATGAGGCCTCACGAGGGGCACATCGGGAACATAGACAATCCCAGCCATCAGGGAGTTATATGTCGAGGTCACGAACAACTGGAATAAGGGCACACATGGATAACCCACCTCGTAATCAAGCCCCACAACAGCAGCAACCAGAGAGAAATGTCATCTTTCTTGACGAAAGTTAGGATTACAGTAGGTCGGTGAGTGTTTATAACACCAAGCCTAGATATTACAAGAACTATCCGAATGATTATCCCAATCTTTGAGACCACCTGAATCAGAACCGGGGGCAGTTTAATCAGCCAAACTCAGACCTACATGCACACTTAAATGCCCGAGGGGAGCCCCTACAAGCAGTATATGGAAATCAGTACAACCCTATGCTGCGACAAGGAGCTGGAGTTCCTACGAACAACAACCAGCTACTAGTAGCACAAGCTCCTCCTTCGGTTGATTTGGTTCAGAAGAGAATCAACCAACTAGAATAAGTTTTCTAGCTCCTTCAAGAAGGAAAAAATAAATAAAAGGCTTACGATTCCGATGAGTAGCTCGAGCCTTTTGCCCCTCATATCTCGAATACACCATTTCCCAATGGTTTTAAGACACCCCACATGGCGCCCTACGATGGGACTACTGACCCAGGCAGCCACCTGAGTACATTTAATACTGTGATGTGAGCCAGTAATATCAGATATGAGCTCAAATTTATGCTTTTTCCGACCACACTCACTGGACCAGCAAAGAGTTGGTTTGACAAATTCTAAAGACATTCAATCTCATCATGTGAACAATTGTCCAAAGAATTCAAGAAGCAATTCCAAGCTGCGAAGAGCATCAAGCATAAGGCTTCCACCCTGACCAATGTTAGACAACAACCAGGTGAATCACTAAAGAGCTACCAGGCGAGGTTCAATATAGAAGTGGCACGAGCTCGCAATGTTGACGATAGTGGTCATCTTATGGTAGTACGAGCGTGAGTACTGCCAGGAAGTCCTCTTTGGGACGACATGCAGAGGAAGCCTGTGAGGACAATAGTCGAATTCACTACTTGGGCCCAGAGGTTTGTCAATGTAGAAGAGGCAAGGTTGGCACTTAAAATGACTCCACCATCCTCAATAACTACAACGACAAACGTTAACTTAGCCACCACCTCGGCTACACCCTCCACAGTGCAACCTTCAGGAGATAACCCTTCTAAGAGAAAGAAAAATGAAGGGAACAAAGTCGAGGCTGATGGGGGTAAGAAAAAGAAAGGAGATAAATAATTATCAATTTACACAGTATATACTGAGCTCACGAATACTCAGGAGAAGATATTTGTCGCAAATGAGTTTCAGGTCCTTTTCAAGCGACCCGACACAATGCGACACTAGAAAGCCAAGAGGGATTTAAACAAGTTATGCAAATTTCACAATGACGTGGGTCGTATAGCTAATGAATGCAAACAATTAAAAGATGAAATCAAAGGATTGATCTTGAGAGGCTACCTTGGATAGTATGTTCGAAACCTAAACAAAGTTCAGGCTTCGCCTAGTCAAAAGACAGTTCCAGTTGAGCCTGTCCAAAAGACTATGGCCCCCCTGTGAGGGAGGATAATTGACCTCCCCTAATTTATGGAGAAGATGTAATAACCATTGCGGGAGGACCATGTTATATTATTTTATAATATAATGTAATATTATATTATATTATATTATAATATAATGTTTTAAATTAAATAAATGTGACAAAGTGTGTCACATATTATAACATATAATAGAGAGTTACAATATTTAGATATATAAGATATATCCAAATAATGTAACATATTTGGTGTTACAAATTTGTAACTTCCAAATATTACCCTTTATTGTGTAAATTTGTTGTTACACAATATTGAGATGAATTTCATAAAGTCATATGTGATATGGCTGTTAGAGATATGATTTTAACCCCAATAATGTGTTTTGGGAGTTACAAAATCATTTGGGAGGGTTTGGAACCGTTTGGAAAAACAGCACATTTTTTGTGCTGAAATTGGTCGATGGCCGCAGCCTGTGGGTCAGAGACCAGTGGCCGCGGCCACTAATGTCTCTGGCCGCGGCCACAGGCCAAAACTGACCAATTCTTCAGTTTTTTCAATCTTTGTTGAACGGCTCAAAAAACCCAAATAACTCCCAAATCTCATTTTTAATTCCATATTAATCCAATTAAACATTGGTAACAGCCATGGGGGTTGGTGGAATTTGAAATTCAAAGGGTGTCTCTAAACTATATAAATAGGAGCCTATAGCTCACTTGAAAGACACAACATTTCTATCCATTAGAGCACTTGGCTAGAAACACCTTGAGGCTTGATAATTCTAGAAAGCATTTCCTATAATCTGTGAGAGATCCCTTAGTGCTTGAGTTAGGGGGAAATAAGCTTTTGGACAAAGGTTTCAAACCTTGTTCAAGTTGGTGATCCCCAACACTCTTCACTTTGGTAGTGTGAGTGAGAGTTGCTTCTATTTTAGTTTGTTTGTTCTTTCTTTCTATTCTATTTCTCTTCATCTTTATATTCTTCTCTTTTGTTTATTTGTATTTCTTGTTTTGAGTTGTAATCTTCTTTTCTTTATTTCAAACATTTTACTTTACTTGTAACATTTTGCTTTGAGTTGTATTTTCACCATTCTATTCTTCTTTTCTTCTTCTTGTTCTTTAGTTTATTTGTATTTTCAGTTATAGAGTTGTAATCTTATTCAATCAATCATTATTTATTTTTAATATATTGCATAGAGTTGTAATATTATTATCAATTTCCATTGAGGCAAAAAAAAAAAATTCCTAACAGACCACACATTGCAGGGTCGGGCATAAATGTCCAAAAGAGGTATGTCTAAGAACTCAAAATGGGGGATGGATCCCCCTATGTGTCTGAACCGCGAGCTCTGAAACTATAGCAAGTTGAATCCTAATCTATCACTTTCACCAAAGAGGACGCTTCACACGTCCAATTTCCTCATAATGACTCTCTGTTCATAACCTTCCAACTCGCCAATAAGAGGGTGCGTCGAGTTCTAATTGATAACGGGAGCTCGGTCAATATCCTCTATAAAATGATCTTGGAAAAAATGGGTTTGTCTGTTCGAGACCTTAAATCCTATGCAACAATGTTATACAAATTCTCTGGAGAAGGAATCTCCAGGACTGGGGCTATCGAGCTCCCAGTGAACTTGGGAGACTATCCAGTCTCAATAACAAGGATACTGGAGTTCATCATAGTAGACACCCAGCTAGCCTACAATGTAATGCTTGGGAGACCACCCATAATTGGGCTAGGGTTAGTCACGTCTATTAGGCATTTGGCCATAAAATTTCTAACTCCCAGAGGTATTGGAACACTAAAGCGATATCAATTAGCAGCCCGAGAATGCTATAGCATCTCAATGAGGGGAAAAGGTCAAGCTAGTGTGCAGGCCCTAGTAATCATTGAAGGAATGGGCTAAGTGATATACGAGGTCAAAGTAGAGATCGACCCAAGAGTAGAAGAAGATAGGGTCGATCTTGGTCCAATCGAAGAGCTTGAAGATATTTAGCTCGATGAAAAGAACACCACCAAGGTGGTGAAGATTGGGAAGAACCTCCTAAAGGACGCAAGATAACAATTAATTCCTTCCTAATGGAAAATTGAGATGTATTCACACAGTCTCACTCAGATATGATTGGGATCAGTCCCAATGTTATAAGCCATGTGTTAAACATAAAAAAAAAAACTTCCCTCCAAAACAGCAGAAGAGACGAATCCTCGACGACGAGAGGAAGAAAGCCTTGAAAGAGGAGGTCAAAAGATTAAAAACAAATTGGTTTATCTGAGATGCTTTCTACCTAGAATGGATTACCAACCCAACATTGGTCCCGAAACCCAATGGAAAGTGGTGAACTTGCATTGACTATTCAAACCTCAACAAAGCATAAAGAGTGATTCCCTCTACCTCGAATTGATCAGCTTGTGGATGCAACCTCGGGTCATGACATCATGTCATGTATGGATGCATATTCTAGATATAACCAGATATGCATGCATGCACCCGACTAGGAGCATACAAGCTTCATGACCTATAAAGGGCTATATTATTACAACATGATGCCCTTCAGGCTAAAAAATGTTTGGGCTACATATCAGAGGCTAGTAAATAGAATGTTTGTTGAACATATAGGAAACAACATGGAAGTGTATATGGACAATATGTTGGTCAAGTACATGCACAAAAGTAACCATGTTGATGACCTTGCAGAGTGCTTTGCCTACTTTGAAAGTACAACATGAGACTCAACCCACAAATTTGCTCATTCTGAGTATCTTCAGGAAAGTTTCTCAGATTTATAGTGAATGCTCGAGGCATCGAGGCAAACTCGTATAAGATAAAGGCCTTAATTGACATGCCTTCACATCGAAAGCATAAAGATGTCCAGAGTCTAACTGGATGTATGGCAGCTCTTAGTAGGTTCATTTCGAAATCTACGAACAAGTGTTTACCATTCTTTAATCTTCTAAGAGGGGGAAAATTTTTAAATGGTCAGATGAGTGCGAGCTCAATTTTCAGGCTCTCAAAAAGCATCTTGCTGAGCCACCTATCTTATTCAAACTAGTGACTGAGGAAATATTGTATTTATAGCTCGCTACAACCAAGCATGCAATCAGTGAAGCACTTGTTTGGAAGGATAAAAAAGTACAAAAACTCGTCTAGTATGTCAGCAAAAGAATACTGGGGGCAGAATTGAGATATCCACTGATGGAAAAACTCGCATTGTGCTTAATACCCGCGTCCCGAAAACTTCGAACATACTTCCAAGCACACCCCATACATGTGATGACTAATCAGCTGTTGAGACAAATATTATCGAAACCTGAAGCATCCGGAAGACTATTGAAATGGTCGGTCGAACTTGGGCACTTCGAGATAACATATCACCCAAGAACGACAATAAAGGGATAGACCTTTGCTGACTTCATAGTCGAGTGTATAGGAATAACCAACGAAGAAGTCGTAACCCCAGCCCGCGAGCTTTAGAGACTATACGTCGAAGGATCCTCTAACGAGAAAGGATCAGGGGCAGACATTATCCCAATAACCCCATCAGGAAATAGGTTTCATTCATCCTTAAGGTTTGGCTTTGGGGCCTTCAATAATGAGGCTGAGTATGAGGCACTATTAGCAGGGCTTCGAATAACTTCCGAGCTAAAGGCAAAAGCCATTCACTACTGTAGTAACTCTCAATTGGTTGTCAACCAAGTCTTAGGAGAATACCAGGCTCGGGGTACTAAAATGGCAGCATACTTGGAAAAAGTCAAAGTAGCATTTGGACAGTTCGAGTTCTATGCGATTCAGCAAGTTCCGCAGGAACATAACTCAAATGCAGACGCTCTGGCTTAACTTGCAACAACAAGAGAAGCAAACACACTTAATGTGGTAGAAGTGGAATTTTTACTAGAACCAAGCATAATCGAGCCTAACGAAGTCGAGGACGATATGGTAGACTCACAACCTACTTGGATGATACCCATAATTGACTACCTTGAAACTGGGAGCCTCCCAACACACCTGAACAAGGTTAGAAAACTGATGTACAAAATACCAAGATACACTATCTTGGAAGGGAGATTATACAGAATAGGATATTCCATGCCATAACTAAGATGTGTAACTCAACCCAAGGCTAAAAAGATCCTAGAAGAAATTCATGATTGATTTTGCGGAGATCACACCGGGGGGCATAGTTTCTCAAAGAAAGTAATTAGGAAAGGATATTTTTGTCCCATGGTAAAGGCATATTCATTTGAATATGTTAAACATTTCAATAAATGTCAATGGTTCACCTCAATACCTCGAGCTCCACCAACCGAGCTCACCATGATGAGCTCCCCATGGCCATTCATAGTATGGGGAATCGACTTCATAGAATCCCTACCAACAGGAAATGGTGGAGTCAAATATGTTGTAGTTGTTGTCAATTACCTCACCAAATGGATCAAGGTTGAACCTCTAGCCATGATCACCTCGAAAAAAGTCTTGGATTTTTTTGGTAAAGAACATAATTTGTAGATATGGGATACCAAGGAATATTTTCTCAAACAATGCAACCCAGTTCGATAGCGAGTTGTTCACGCAGTTCTGCGAGAAAAATGAGATAATTAAGAGTTTCTCCTCAGTAGCCTATCCACAAGTAAATGGACAGGTCGAATCCATAAACAAGACTCTAAAGAGCTCCATTAAGAAAAGACTTGAAAAGGCTAAGGGCAGGTGGCCAGAAGAATTACCACAAGTCCTATGGGCTTATAGAACAACTGCTCGAACCTCAACCGGACATACACCCTTCTACTTAGCTTACAGCTACAAAGTGATGCTGCCAGTCGAGGTCAAAGTTCCTACCAACAGACGCGAAGCATACAAATATGACTCAAACCAATCTCAGCTCGAAGAAACCCTAAATTTAATTGAAGAACAACAAGAAGAAGCCTAGCTTAAAAATGCTGCATACCAACAAAGGGCTACAAGATACTTTAATAAAAGGGTTCGAGACAAACACTTTGGATTGGAAGACTTGGTGCTTAGGCGCATATTTTTGGCCACACGAGACCCCTCTGCAGGCATGCTCGGGCCTAATTGGGGAGGGGGAGGGGGGGGAGGGGGGACTTACCAAATCGAGTCCATCATTCAACCTGGGGTGTACAAACTAGTGAGATTGAATGGAGAGTTGGTTCCACGAGCTTGGAACGGTGAACATCTATGACCTTATTATCAGTAATGTGGGAATGGTGTTTATTTAGTTGTAACCAAGCTTGTATTTACTTTTTGTTTTGATCATTAATAAAGCACTATTTCTTGTTCAAATTTTATTTTTTATTGTTATATTTTTTGCAAGCTCTCAAAATTCAATAATCTAAGATTCCACAATCATAGGAAATTAAGGGGGCATAAGTGGTATACAATCATACCATAGGCTCGAGAAAATATAGCATCAATAAAATTAATTACAATGCATGGATCACTACTAACCAAGCTCGAATTTAAAACCTAGGACGAAAACCAGGCATGAACCTAACTTAAAAAGTTTGGAATAAACCAGCGAAAACAAATCAACGCGAATAAAGTTGGAATTCTAGATAAACCAACAATATTCCTAAAATTGAGACAGAGCTTGAATTTGTTGCAAAACAGTTTCAACCTCTTAAGTTCGAGACCATACTAAAGGATGAGGAAAAGTTACTATCACTAAGCAATAAATAGCTAGACTAATGAGACTACACACCAATAAGTGTCCTTTAATGCAAAGATGCATGGTATATAAGTAAAGTTCGACTTTGGCTATAACGAGGTCAAAATTGTGCAATCGAAATGAACTATGTATGAATACATAAAAGTTTGAACCTAAGCACGACAATGTATTGTATAGATAAACAAGTATAAAAGCAAGTCCTTAGTAAAATAAAACTATTGAAAAATATATGAATATTCACATAACATAATAGACTAGCTCGAAATTGAGCTATAACGTAAATTGTCTCAGCCCGAAGGGCCTTAATTGAATATATACAGCAAAAAATAAGGGTCACAACCCTTGTAAAAAAAAACTACTCCTTGGCAGCAGGATCATACTTGGCCTCCTCTCCTTTCTCCTCCTCACCGCCCACCTCCACGCTGGTGCCCGCAGTCGCCTCCTCTTCCGCCAACCGAGCCTTCCATTTGGTCATGAATTCCTCCTCTTTGTCAAGTATGAATGAGGTGTCAATATCCGGGTTCAGTGACCACACTCGATACATGGATCTGTCAGTGGCCCACTCCTTTTTAGCTACGAACTCTTCAACCATGCACTTCTTCTCATCCTTGAGAATCTCGTAGGCCGCATTTTTCTCTTCCTTGAAGCGCTCAATCTCTGAAGATCTTTTGTCGAGATCAGCTTTGGTGGCATAAAAATTGGCAGTATTAGTGTCGAGCTCCGCCTTCAGATGACTAACCTCAGCCTCAGAAGAGGCGAGCTTATCTTAGACCAATTTAAGGGGCTCCTCATCCTTGGTCTAGGCTTCCCTGACCTCTTTGAGTGAGTTTTCAACCTTGGACTAAGCTCTTTTAGTCTCTTTCTGGTTGTCCTCAGCTTGGATTCGAGCTTGATGGGCTTACAGAAACCTCGAGCTCCATGGACTGGTCAAAGAGGGTGGTGGTGTTGTCTCCTTTAAGAAGCCTCCACAGGTTGGAGTCAAGGTTGTTGCACGATTGGCCAATTTGAGACAACAAATCGAAGCAAAAGTCGACTCCTAATGCTCCAGCTTCATTTTCCAAAGGATACTCCGGCGTATGCATCATGTTACAAAATTTGTGAATCACGGTGGAAGTTGGGGCACTCGCTGGCTTCAAAACTTTGAGGTCGGCAATTATTTTACCTTTATCCCCATCATGGACTTTGCTGGGGGAGGAGGAGGAGGTGGAGTCTTCCTTTTGGGGGAGAAGGCTTCTTGGTTTTTGGCTCACTAGGGGCAGCCTTAGAGGTCACAAAAGAAGGATCCTCAGTAACTTTCGCGATCTTAGAAGAAGGAGCATCCTTCTTCGAAGACACGTGGCCCCACTTGCTACCTCAGGCATTGGGAAGCATCCTGAGAATGTTGTCAAGCTCTGAATCCATATCACCTGAAAAATAAGAAGAGGTTTATTAACAGCTGTTGTGAGAATTGATTCGATTAAAATGTGCAAGTGTACACAGTCACAAAACAAGTAATAAAGTAGTAAGTATTCAAGATCGTCTCCACAGGGATTGCAAATTAAAAAGTAAGCAAAACAATTACTAAACAATTTTAGAAAATTAAAAGTCAAGTGGTTGTTTATAGACTAAGCAAAGTATTAAAATAAAATAGAAATACTGAAATAAAAAAAACTGAACTGAACAAGAAAATTGAGAGAAATTTATGAATTGCAAAATGGACTTGAATTGTTGAATTCCCCTATATTATTCGTCCTGAACAAATTGCGAACGTGTTGCTGCAACAATACTCTAGCAAAACTCCCAGGATAACAAAAAGTTCATTTAACATGCATAAAACTTTCCCAAATTTTATGACCTTAATTCTTCTACCTAATTAAACATATTCCTATGCAAAATCAGATTTAAGAATGCAATCACAGTTCACTCATCATATGTTACACAAGGTAATTAACATATCCCTATATTAATTACTAACATAACCTAACCTAGATTATGACTTGTGTCATTCAAGCTTTTCCTATTACATTCAACCTTTCCAGCATTAAATATAATTAAAATAACTTGTCATTGCTGGCCAAACAACAACAAGAAATCAATTTAAGCACACTTGAATGATCACGGGAGATTTTACTAAAATAAAGTGCAAGAAATAGATAGATTATAACACAGGGTTCATCAACAATTCAAGCCACCAAGAAATTAGTTCATGGCTGATTTCATATACATTAATTCATAATCAAAGCATCCCATAATATTCAGTTAAAATCCAACTCAGAAATTAATACAATAGAGTTTAGAAAGAGGAGAAAAACAAATCCAAATGATGCTTGAGTTTCTTGGGTTGGCCTCCTTCTTCCTTGACCCTCTCTTCTATTTCTTCCTGGGGTTTTCTCTGATATTCTCACTGGTTTCCTTTGCCAAAAATGGCTGCTGCTTGTTGCTTACGGCTGGAGCATTCTTTTGGTATATTAGGTTATCTTCTTCTCCTCCAAAAGTACCATAATGCCCCTCTTTTTCTCCCAAAACAACAAGTCTTCCTTCTCTTTTGTCCTTTTCTCCATTATGCTGATATTTCCTTCTGCCACTGCCACATCAGCTGAAATGTAAGCTTGACTCTTGACTGCCACGTGTTCCATGCTCCAAAATGCAGCTGATCACAATGCTTCAGTTTTGCTGCAGCAATCCTGAATATTCAGCCATCAACACAATAATTTCATCACAATAGACTCTTAAGCTCACTCATTCCTTTGTGCAAATATTTTACTATGAAATCATTATCTTTAACCCAATAGCTATTAAAATCTAAAAAATAATTACACTTAATTAAGATAATGAAAACATCCAAGTTAGCTACAAAAAATAAAAATAAACTAACATCACTCATGATTTTTTCACAAATATAAGTTCAAAAGCACATGAAATAACTCTTTATTCAAGAGTTATCAACAGCTGGTTATCACAAAAAGGTCAAAGACAGTTAACAAGGAAACCTAACTAGAAGACTCCTTCGAGCTTGAGCTTGGGGGCCAGGAAATCCTTCTATCTTTTGAAGATTCTATGGGGGTACCTTCTCGATAGGTGGGGGAAAACCTTGACAAATTCCTATAGCCATTGGTTCCATATTGGACCGCTATCCCTCCCCAAACCTCATTTAAACTATGAATTGTTTGGAATCTACCTAGCCAGCTATTGTCTTTATGAATTTTAAAATCTACTCCCGAACAAGTTAAAAAGTTGTTCTGGGATTGTTAAAGAGAACAGGGACACTGGGCTCATATTTCAAAAGGGTTGGAGACCACATGAACATATACAACACAACTTTACCTCCTGACGAGCATGGAGATGCTTCATCTCGGGCCTCACTACCCATTTAGAGTGTTCCGCTAGCTCCATGCTCGACTCTTTCCTTTTATTTTTCTTTGAAGGATTTGAAAGGCGAGGAAGAATGACGTCCTCCCATCGAGCGTATTTGCGAGTTGAGGAGTCATCGGTGGACTCGTCTTCACCAATGAGCTTGCAGAGGCGCAACTTATCCTCGTGCAAGAGATAAAGAAGAGATCGATGACCATAGGGGATCTTCAGCATCCTTTCTCTATGTTCCATCATATCTTGAGTCAGCTTTGGGCGATCATAGTTGGCTGAAAAAGAACAGAAAGGTATTAACATTCGAGCTTGAAAACGACTGAAAGAAAAACTGTTTTAAAAGACAGATAACTTACAAGGGTGTTGGAATGAAAGAAATTTGGACGATTTGAGACGGCTCGTCTAGAAGAATTTTCTCTTAAAGTTGGGAGGATGGTTGGGAATATCTTCGAACAGCCTCTTCTCTCCAAGCCAGCTGGAGAGATAGTAAAAACCATCTCCCCCTTTGGCTCTTGTGGGGTTGCTCTGCAAACAGAAAAGGTACATGATCTCATAAGGAGATGGACCTTCCCATTTCATTTCATAATAGAGCGACTTCAGTGCCGCTAGAACTCTATCAGAATTGGTTTGAAGTTAGAAGGGGGCTATACCAACATAGTCAGTAAACTTCCTAAAATAGTCATTCAAAGGAAATAGTGCCCTAGCTCTCATACACTCGCAATTCCAGGCCGCGAGCTTAACCTTTCTCTCCGGGTCGTCCTCACCCGGAGCGTAGCGGCTTCTCTCATCAGATTTAGGAGCTCAACAGATGAGCTCCCCAGACAATTTGAGGCCGTGACAAGATAGAATGTTCGATATCTATCCTGTGGTATGGACGGTACTCTTGTACAGTTTTGTTTCGAAGAACTCACCTTGGAGAGTGGGGATAGAAGAGAGAGGATGGGCATTTGAGGGGTTCTGGCTCAATGAGCTTTCCATGAACTCAAAGGAAATATGACCTAGGTGATTGGATGACTCAGGATCGCGATCTGGATATACGTCAAACCGCAGTTTCATTCGCTTTCTTTCTTCAACCTCAGTGATTTGACATCGAAAGTGTGCTCGGGTGTCTTCACGATTGAGACGCTCCTCGTGCTCCCGGATCAACTGTTGATTTCGAGTGAGTGGAGATTCAACTCGAGGAGAAGGTGGGTGGTAAGGTATTGCAAGCTCGGGCCCCCACCGATTCTCTGAAGACTACATCATGTAACAAGAAAGAAGAGCGGTGAGGGCACAATGTTTAGAAAAAATAGGAAGAAAAAAATCTTGATAACTCAAGTTCACAAGCTCAAGATAACGAGATAGAATAAATTGAGCCTGAAGACTCAAAATAGCGAGACTATTCAAATGCCATGAACGAGCTGTTATAAGCTCGAGGCACCGAGAGTAGGTTCATGCGAGAGTGGGATGGCTGCTTCCAATTTGGGGTATCCCGAATTTTTAGGGAGAAAGGGGCAGTTACCCAAAAAGGAGATGTCATTGAGTTATGTGAATTAAATTCCTTGCACTACACAAAACCTATAACCTATTACCCCATAACCTAAAAAAAATTCTCACTCATACAAATCAAAAACTTCCTTTTACAAAGAATATTTCAAGAACATAGCAAGAACCAAAAGAGTTTTCTCATGCATGAAAACTAAGAAAAAAAAATCCGATATACAGAGAAAGTAAGGTTTATAGAACTTACACAAAGTCGGTCTTGGGAATGAAGAGATCATGGACTAGAAAATCGGAAGTAGTAACGATCCTATGAAACCGAAGGTCTGGAGATTGTGTGACATTTTTGGCTTGGAGAACATGAAAAAATTTGGGGCTCTGGTTCGAGTTTCTTTTCTAAAAATTGAGATTATAGAAGTGAGGATGGAGGAGATGAATGGGAGTTTAAATAGTCAAAAAGGTGGCATTAGGGGATTAATCTGAGCCCTTGAAACGAATTAAAATGTGATCCAATGGACCATGTTTGATTTTGAAAACTAGCGGCAAAAAGGGGAATAGGAAAGGATGTGTGCAGAGAAAAGAGTACTTGAGTACTCTCAATGTCTAATCATGTATTGACACATGTCCAAACTCGAGTGTGGTAGGTGGGAATGTTTCCCGAAGTGAAGTTCAAAAGTTTCATTCTCATGGGATTCGAACCAACACTTTGGAGGGGGCAAAATGTTACACCCAAATTTCGAGAATAAATAAACAACTTTGAAATGTAGGCTCGAGAGTAAGCTCGGGATTAACAAATGTTAGCATTATACTTGTACAAATTGTCACGAGGTTACCTAGCTACGTCATTAGCGCTCGAGCATGAGTTGCAGGTTTGAAAATGTCAGTCTCTTCCAAGAGATGAGTTCGAATGACTAAACAATCAAGGAGGTGGTGATAACTAGAATGGTGAGCTCGAGGCTTTGGGTGATCTCGAAAGTGCGTTGAGGCAGTGATCAGGCTCAAATACACGTTAAAGTGATACACAGAGATGTTGTTAGGAAATCCCTATTTATGTGGGATTGGTTAACATCGTGTACAAATTTATTTTTAAGGGATATTTTATTTAATAATGCATTTAATATGTATTATTCAGATATTCATTTGAATATTATGTTGTAACTTCCCTAAATTTGTGGGAAGATATTATTGTAATCAGGTTTATAAATAGGCTGGATTTAGTCATTTGTATTCAAGCGCAATTGGGCACTGAGAAACATTCTGTGAATATTTCTCTTTCTTGAAGCTTTAACGCAGACTCTAATAAAAGTGACTCGTGGACGTAAGCAGATTTTAACTGCTGAACTACGTAAAAAATATATTTCTTTTCTTTTCTTCCTTATTAATTGTTTAATTGCTCTGCATAATTAAGTTGACAAAAAATGACGTCAACAATTACTATTATATCAAAAGATTAGAGACTTTTGCAGCTAATAACCCTAAATATGTCGATGAGCTGAAACTATTGATGTAACGCCCTACTACCTTAGAGCCGTTACTAAGTGAGTTTAAAACAAAATTGTGCATTTAATTGACTCTAAGTGGTTTCTAAAACCAAAAGTGTGAATAAATCAGAGTTTAAGGCTGTACTCTTCGAAAATGATTAGTTTCATTGAAAACGTTAAATGTAAAACATCTGGGATCCCAAAGTAAGGTTTACAAAAATATTTACAACTCAAAAAAATAGATTTACACTTGATCAGTTATCAAAAGAATGATTTAATACAGCCATATACAAAATGCCCCCAACCAAAGCAGTCGGGCAGGCCGAACATGTACGCGCCGCCCCCACGCTCTCCATACTCATGGCCAGTTGACTGACTCCTTGCTTTTACCTGCCACGCGGAGCACCCGTGAGCCGAAGCCCAGCAAGAAAACCCAAATAGCACATAACATATGCAACAACAATATCACTGGCATAATTCACTGATAAATAGGAAAATCATCGATTTAAACAAGCACGGCCATGCCGCCCCAGAGGCCTTACCAAAGCTTGGGGTCTCGGTCATTACCGTAGGATAACTCATGTATCCCTTGGGTCCCACCCTCGCTATAGCATCCCATGTGCTGAGCGTTACTTCCGGCCCCACTGCCGTACCCGGCCTTTGCCGCTCTCGGCCTTGCCGTTCATTCCATTATAATCACACATATCATACATTATGAAATAACCATTCAAACATACAATAATTCATCTAAGATTACACATTTACACACAATACAAGCTAGGGCCGTGCCCTTACAATCACACAATGGGCCCATGCCCTATTCTCGAGTGTTACGGTTTTCTTACCTTTAGATTCAATAGCCTTGATCAACCTGACTCCTTGAGCACGATCTTACCCGAGCCCTAGCGCTTACCTAAACAAAATCCACAAGTCAAAGTCATCACCAATCCTCAAGTCCAAAACCTAGCCTCGAGACTAATCCCGAGCCCCCGGGAAGTCCTAAATCCCCAAAACAGAGTGGCGGAATCATGCCCCGAACCCTAGGTCAAAATCCCTTCACAAAAGCCCAAAAATCCCCTCTGTGAACAGTGCAGCGCTACAGCGCTCAAAAGAGGGCGCTGTAGCGCTACAAGCAGAACCACCCTCACCAGACAGGGGCTAGCGCTACAGCGCCCCCTGCCTAGCGCTGTAGCGCTAGTTGCAGCAGACCAAAACCAAAAATCGCATCTTGCGATTTTCTTCCCCCATTTCGACCCCAAACTTGCCCAACTCTTTCTCAAGCCCAAAAACAAACTTATACACACCTCACACTCATCCCAAGCACCCCATGAACTCAATCCCAAGCTCAAGCAACCCACAACTCAAAATCCAACTCAATGAACCCAAAAACCAGAAAATCACTCAAACAACAAGGATAGGGTCTTAGAAATCATACCGTGGGTGGAATTTCGACCTTGAATTGAACCCTAGACCTCCTTGGCTTGCACCTTCACAACCTTGACCTGTTTTCCCCAAAAACCCCATTCATTTAGCTCAAAAACACAGCTCAAAACCAGCAAAACCCTAAAACCGAAAACCTCAAGAACTTACCTCAAATCTCTGATGTGATCTTGCTAATCCCTTGCCAATCCTCAAGCCTAGCTTAGGATCCTTGAGGCTCAGCTAACCCTAGCTTCCCACTGAGCTTAACCTCAAGAAAAATCAAGGGAAATGGTTGGGGGAGCCACAAACCGAATCTTCAAAGCCAAACCCTTCAGCTTTCCCTCTCTTTTCTTTTCTCTTCTTTCTTTCTTTCTGCCTATGCTTTTCTCTACAAAACCCACTAAGTATAAAGACCTTCTTTATTTTATCTCTTACAAGCCTAATGACCAAAATGCCCTCCCTTACTAAATCTAAACCTTTATGTCCATAAGGGGCATTTTAGTCATATTACCCAAATTCCCACTAATTCCTCAAGTGTTCCTAATAATTCCCGCTCGCTACCCAATACCAGATTAATCATCAAATATATTCTCAGATTCTCAATTAAACTCCCCAGGCTTAACCCAAGCCTGGTACAGGTTCCCGCTTTCACTTTCCACTAACCCGCTCATTCTAAGATCGTCTCGAGTCATAGATCACAGGTATCAACATAGTCATGCCCAACATGGCCAAATTACAAATATGCTCATTCAGGTCTACATGCATACTATTTCACATAGTCATGCATCACAATTAATCACATAATCATATAACGTGCATTAAATCATAGTCATGCATAAAACTCATTAAAGACACACACAGAATTTCTTTATGCCCTCCAGGCACACTATCCCAGGCCCTAAGCCTTAATACCGAATTTGGGGTCGTTACAATTGACATTCTATTATTTTCATTATTACTAACTATATTATTCTCTAAAAAAAAAAAAAAAACTATATTATTTTTGTGTATGAATGTAAATATTTTTAGTAAATATTAAGAAATTATAATTAATTATTCAACATCTTAAAAATATATAATATTTCACATATATATTAATTAATTTCTTATTTTTTTATTAAAATATACTACTATTATAAATTTTACAAATATAAAAAGTTTACTATTGTAATTTTACAAATAATTTTGATTATAATAAAATATATATTTTTACTTTTAAATTATTTATTTTTATTTTGAGTTAAAATAAAAAAAAATTATGAGAAGTTTAGTTAGAAAAATTATAAAAGTTAGAAATATTTCCTTAAACTATTGTAACTTGGAATATTTATATGCGACTGCCGCCAGGACCATGCCAAACAAAAGACATGGTCAAATCGTGGGAATGGAATAGTCATTCACAAACTATGTTTAAGCATGGACTGGAAAGAAAGTTCTTATATCAAAGTTTAAAAATTATGATATGATAATTTCGGATTCTTAACAAAATTGAATTCAGGACATTATAATTTTTAAATAACTCATATAATTTAAAATATATAGTTTTAATTTGAACTAAATTTCAATAATTTTGTGGCTTTAGGAGACTCTAAATATAACATATTCTGCCTTAACATACATGACATTTAAATTTGAAGTATTTGAAGAGAAAATATCAAATTTTCATGTACGTCAAAATTAGTTTTCCTTCTACGTTTTTATTCTACTAACCTAAGAAAGATGATGTGAGAATATAATTGATATATTTAGAGGGTGTATGGGTCAGTAACTAAAAATCTGTTTTTGTTACAATTTTTAAAAAAGAAAATTACTTGAGAAAAACAAAAAATTGTTTTTAGTTGATTAAAAAAAAAATTGTCAATGTTTTTTCTCATATAACTTTTTTCATTATTATTATCTTACTAACTTTCTCTCTCATTAATAAATCTCTTATCACTTTCTTTTTCATTAATTGATATCTCTTCACTTTCTCTAACATCACTTTCTCTCTCATCATTTTTTATTTTTTTATTTTCTCTCTCATCACTTATTGTCTCGTTATTTTCTCTATCATTACTTTCTATATCCTCATTTTCTCTTTCCTCATTTTTTCTATCTCTCCACTTTCTTTTTTATTTTTTTTCTTGCATCAATTTCTCTATTCTCAATTTTTCTTCCCCAAAATTTCTCCCCTTACTTTCTTTCTCCTTATTTCTCATCATTTTTTTTCACATTACTTTATCTCATTATTTATTACAAACTTTTAAAATATTTTTCTTTTTGTAAATATATTTATTAATTTTTTATTAAATATTTTTTTAAAAAAATAAAACTAAAAACATATTTTTAGAAATCATTAACTAAACAACTTTTATTTTTTGAAAATTACAAAAACTGTTTTCTGTTTTCATTTCTGAAAACACAATTTTGAAAACATAAAACAATGTCAAACATGCTCGATATTTCGTACAATTTTTTATCAAAAAATAAAATAAAAATTAGGGTTCTTGTATAAGAATATATTCTTTACATGTTTTTTTGTTATATTTTTTCGATTTTGGTATATTAAAGGTTTATATAATCACATTCAAAAATCGTAAAACCAACATGATTTCTACTTAAAGGATTGAGGTTCCATCTAAATATATTTAACTTTATGAGTGGATTAGTTAGTCCAATACCTATTAAATTGATTCTAATTCTCATGTATTACTAAATATAGTATTTTATTTGCACATTTTAACGGAATAAAATTTTGATATATATATTTTTTTCATTCTTCTTATACAAAACAAGCAAACAAAAAGGATAATTAAATTATTTTAGAAAATATAGGGCCTGTTTGTCTTTGTTTTCTGTTTTCTGTTTTCAAAGTTGTGTTATCAGAATTGAGAACAAAAAACAGATTTTGTAGTTTTCAAAAAACAAGAGATGTTTAGTTAATGTTTTCTAAAAACAATTTTTTTTTAATCTTAAATAAAAAATTAACAAATATATTTACAAAGATAAAAATCTTTTTAAAGTTTGTAATAAATAATGAGATAAAATCATTTGAAAGAAAAATGATGAAAAATAAGGAGTGAGAAAATTTGAAGAAATAGAAATTGAGAAGAGAGAAATTGATCGAAGCAAGAAAAAATGAGAGATAATGTAATGAGAAAGAAAGTGAAGAGAGAGAAGTGAGTAGAGAGAGAGGAAATGGCGAGAGAGAAAAAATGATGAGAGAGAAAATAAGGAAATATTAAGTGATGAAAGAGAAAGTGAGGATATAGTAAATGATGCAAGAGAAAATAAGGAGATAGAAAATGATGAAAAAGAAAATAGCAAGAGAGAAAGTGAAGAGAGAGAAAATGTAAGGAGAGAGAAAGTGATGAGAGAAAAAATACGGAGAGAGAAAGTGAAGAGAGAGAAAGTGAAGAGAGAGAAAATGATGTGAGAATAAATTATGTTAGATAATAATAATTAAAAAAGTAATGTGAGAAAAAAAAATATAGACAAAAAAAATTTGAGAATAACAGAAAACAACTTTTTGTTGTTCTCAAAATTTTCTGTTTTTTGTAACTTTGTTTTTAAAAATTGTTTTATGAAAACAACGCCAAACACCTCAACTTGTTTTCAAAAAACAGTTTTTAGCTTTTAAAAATAAAAAACAGTTTTTTAGTTAAGGAGCCAAACACCCTCATAGTTTCTCTCTCTCTCTCTTTTCAAACCAACCATTGCCTAAATGTTTAGACAAGTAAACTCTCGGAAGCTTTAAGAAGGACCTCAAAATTTAGTTGTGAAGCAGTCCATGAATGTAAATTGTTCAAACTTTTGGGTCCATTTTTTGTTATATTATTTTATAAATAATATAATATTTTGATTAAATGACTTATGTGACAAATAATAGAGTGTAACAAATGTTATTTTGTCAAATGTAATATATATTGTGGAGTTACAATTTGAGAAATGATTATCATAATAAGTTTTGTAACATATAAAGTAGAGTTACAATTCTCAAGAAATGATGATCATGAGTTTTGTAACTCTCACAAATATTCACAAAGTGTTCTTATGAGGAATGAAATAGTTTTTAAGACAAAAGTTTTGAACTTTGTTTAAGCCTTGAGATCTTCATCTTCTACCTCCTATTCTTATGTTGATTTACATAAGTTATGTAATCTCTTCTCATCTTTTTCTTTTACTTATGTAATATTATTTGTTATTATTGTATATATTGTGTCATTTTGATTGTAATCATCTCTATTGTTATATATTTCTAACAATCAAAGTTCTCATTGGAGAAGGATTAAGGTGACACTCTTGACACATCACAAGAGGTGGTGGCTAGAAAGGAGATGGAGAACTTTCATTAATGACATGTAATACACTATGGTAAGTATAAAGATAGATCTCAAACCACTTATGGGTAAGCATGATGGTTTAAATTTTATAATACACTATTTTACATAATAGTGTGGTGAGATATATTCACATGTTGATATGTTTTACATGTTGATTTGTGATTTTTGGTATATATATGTTGGTATAATTTTGTGATGTAAGATCTATAAAATATATGATATGTTAGTAGTTGATTAATTAACATATTGTGTAAATAATCTCTAGTGAATAACTGGGTAATGTGGTAGCATGTTATATAATTGTCTTATTTTATGGTAGTGAGAAATAATTTGTATGAGCTATATATGATATATATGTATGCGTGAGTTATCATATTAATATAATGGGTTATATGATAATTAAAGTAATGTTAATAGGAATGTGTTTGCCCTATTATGTTGTGATGAATTACCATTTATTTTGTGAATTATAAATTATTTGAGAATTTTAATTTTCTCATTTAAGAGATGAACATCTCATTTTATGAGATAAGAAAAAATGAACCTAAGGGGCTTACATCTTTTGATGATTGCGTCTTGCTATTGCATGAAAAATGGATCAAGGTGGATCCAAAATCATCTCTATTGTTAGAAATATATAACAATCAATAGTGAATAGATTGAAGAGAATTTTATTCATTTTTGTTAAAGATGGTGATATGTTAAAATTAATCGTAATGAGGAGATAATTTTAAAGTAAACCATGAAAAATTAAAGAATTTAAATTACTCAATGAGGTTTTATTTTTCTTTAATTTAAGTTTTTAAAATTGAAATCTTCAAATTGATTTTGATAAGAAAATCAATGGATGTCAAAATGGTGTTTTCAAAAAATCTCAAAGAGAATCTTAGAAAATGCACAAAAGTTGTTTAAGTGATTTTGAGATTATTTATACAACTAAAAATGAAAATTAGTGATTATTTGCTTGAGAAATTTTCACATGGTATTGGTGTCTACATATTTTATTTTTGTGAAATATAAAAGAAAGCAAACCACGTGAATGTTACTTTCAAAGGAGTGTGTCTTGCTTTTGCAAGTAAATGAGTCAAAATAAACTAACATTCATATTTTGTTTATGATCTATTGTGAGTTAATCATGTGGCATAATGACTCGTAATGAATTTTAGAATTATAAATCTAGATTTATCTTGGAAGATGAATGACTTAATAGAGAAGATATTTATATTTTAAAGTGATTTATCACTTTATGTAAAAAATGTGGGGGTGATGCCCCAAAGTTAATCAATTTACTTTGTTGAAAAATGATCGATTAATTTGGCCATCTTATTAAAATGAATACATAAAAGTTATGTGATTCGGAATTCCACACTCTAAATTACCTTAGCTATATATGTATAAAATGAATAATGCTTGATGTCTAAAGTCCTTGTTTGTGAGATATTTGATTCAAGAATGAATCAATTTAAAACATGAAGGGAGTTATAGAAACAAATAGGCTTTTCTATAATTAATATTCAAGAAAATGTGTTTATCTTAAGTATTAAAATGTGAAAATAGTGAGAGAGTTGACTTAGGGTCTCAAACTCACTATTTTGATGAATAAGAGGTGTAACTATTTTAATCAAACTATAGCCAGCACAATGTTTGAATAAAATAATGAGAGAGTGACGACTCATTAAGTATGCATACAAGAGAAAAGGAAATGATTCAAAATAGAATCAAACTTTTGAGAAGTTAATCGAAAACTTGACAAATAACTAAATTTTTTACAGAAGATTTAGTACATCTCGAGGGAGGGGACTAAAAATCCCTATAGAGATTCACGGTTGATGGTAACCTATCTTAATACTAGTTAAACTATTGTTAGGTTCAATAGGTAATAGCAAGTCAACTAAGTGAATGTGTATAATACTTAAAATTGTCTGATCTGAGATATAAGTACTAAGTGTTACAAATTGGAGGGTTAAAACCTAAATGTTTTTTTAATGGAACTTAGTCTTCAGATGACAAGTATCTTAAGAGCAACAAGATACTATAAAAGTTCCACCTATATGGAATTAGGTGTGGTGCCGCCTCACATGAGAATCGGGAATTCATTCTCAAGAAAAGTCCATATGAATGGATTTGTGTACATGACCATTAATGGTGCAAAAGCGAGTCATGATGTTCTCAAGTGAACATAACAAAAGTGTGTGTATTATCACTGATTTGTTATTAAGGATAATGTTTCGATGCTTCTGCAACCAAAATTTTAACAAATTATGTAATAATTACACTAAGGTAAAATTTAAGTCAAAATACATTTTACTTTATGCACTAATGCATTGGTTTTTATAGAGAGTTGAATTATTTAATCATGTGGAGGAATATTATATTATTTTATAATATAATGTTTGATTGATTAAATAAATGTTACAAATTATCTGTGACTAGAGAAGTATCATTTAATCAAGTGGATGAATGTTATATTATTTTGTAAATAATATAATATTTTGATTAAATGAATTATGTGACAAATAATAGAGTGTGACAAATGTTATTTTATCAAATATAACATGTATTGTGAAGTTATAATTTGATAAATGATGGTTGTAATAAGTTTTGTAATATATAGAATGAAGTTACAATTCTCAAGAAATGATAATTATAAGTTTTGTAACTCTCACAAATATTCACTAATTGATGTGTAAAAAGAGTTACACATCTTGAATTTGATTTTCATTTGCTAAATATTTTATAGTTGTTGTGTGCATATTTCTCCCAAGAGAGTTTGGTGGAATTAGAAAATCAAATTAATGGTAGATGAGAACTCTATATATAGAAACAATTTTGCTCACTTAGATATAATGTGTGAAAATGAAAAAATATACTACATAGATTTGAAAAATCGTGATGACATGCTCATTTTTAGAACACTATGATGAGTATGAAAAAATACTTGATAAATCCTTAGAAGCATTTCTAGATAGTATTCTCAAAGTGTTCTTATGAGAGAGAAAACATATTTTAAAATAAAAGTTTTGAACTTTGTTTAAGCTTCCTCTTCACTTATGTAATATTATTTGTTTATATAATTTTGATTGTTATATATATTTCTAACATTTTTGTCATTTGTTTGATTACTTACTAACCATGCAAAACAATCACGATAATAGTCCACAATACCTTGTATACGGTCGCGCATGGCAATGAAGTGTCTTTATCAATAATATTGTCCATCAGTTATGACAGTATTAGGATTTCAAAATACCAATCACTACCCTTTTTAATAATGAAAAAAACACCCATATTTTAATATATGTTATTACCTAAGTCTTTCTTTCTAAAGAATTTCCAGCCTCAATAATTATCCACTGACCAATTTTTTAAGTTAATCAGATGGTATATTGTACAGTCTCCTTGAAATTCTTTGCCAATGTTTTTTTAACTGTTAAAGACTCCTAAAAATATGGCCCACGCGTAGTATTACATCATAAGGTAAAATAAATATGTTCAAGAGTGGAATTTCCCTTAGATTTTGATTGCCACTATCAATTCTCAAGTCGACACTTGGAGCCAGCATTATGACAAACAAAAGACATGGTCAAATTGTGGGGACTCATTCACAAACTAAAGTTTAAATTTAAACCATATGGTGAGAAATGCAATATTTTTGTTAAAAAAGTAAAACAAAAAGGTGTAATTTTGTAAAGTATTGAAAATGACCAAATTATCCTTGATAAGGGATATCTTTCTGGTGGTCACAAGTGGCCTGCTCTTTACAAACGGATATAACTGAAATTCTAGCGCCACACTCAGGTTTGCTCAAAATTGCATTCTCTTCACTCAATTCTTCCACCATGGCCCGTTTGGCTAACTTCAATGGAGTCTCTGAAACTCTGCCAGGGATTCAAAGTTTTCCGAGCCTCCAAAGGGCCAAAAAGAGAGTAGAAATAGTTGGCTTTCTAGGCAAGAAGAAGGATGATTCTCAAGAACACACCCTGAAAACAACAAGAAGGCTAGCACTAGGCCTTGCCTCCATTGCACTTGTTGGGAAAACTTGCAATGGCGTATCTTTCGCTGAAGACAATGGTTTTTGGATAGATGGCCGTATTCCTCTTCCTTCTGTCGATAACAGTAAGTACACAAGAACTTAGGCTACAGATTTTGGCAAATTGTAGTCACATTAGTCATTGGTATGATTGGTTTCTTTTTCCTCTTTTTGAATACTAATTATGACAGAAATTGCAAATGAGAACACGGGCACTCGTTCTTTTCTGAAGAAGAGAATCTTCATGGCTAATATAGGGCTCAAAGGAAGAATGTATAGGCTAAGGAAATATGCCTTTGATCTCCTTGCTATGGAAGATTTGATTGGGAAAGACACATTGAACTATGTTCAAAAGTTTATTAAGATCAAGTCAACATTCATGTATTATGATTTCGATAAGGTAATCACTGCAGCACCATTTGATGACAAGCAGCCTCTCTTAGATTTGGCTAACAGATTGTTTGACAGTGTGGAGAAGGTAAACATCAATTCAAAATAAACATATTATTTATTTATTTTTCTAATGGTTCTTCTTACCATTACGGCTGCCTAACAAATTTTTGGTTTGAAATTATTTACAGCTTGATGCTGCTGTTAAGCAGCGAAATATACTACAGACAGAAGCAACTTATAAAGACACAAAGGTTATTCTCCAAGAGGTCATGGCCCGAATGGCATAGACGTGTAAAAATATGTTTTTGGCTACAAGAGCAGAGTTTGATTTATTATCTAAATGGGGTTTTTTATAAAAACTCATTTCATACATATTAACCCTTTGTTTCTTTTTAGTCTTACTCTATATAATATTATCTTCTCTTCACTTGGCAAATATCAACAAATTGGATGTGTGTTCAAAGTTTCCACTAACATTATCAAGCAAAAGAGTAATGTCAGTTTTCATAGTAACCTGAAACATCTGTTGATTGCATTTTTCGCTATCAACTAATTAAGTTAAAGCTTAAAGAAATGAAGTAAAGAACACAGAGATTTACATGGTTCAAATTATTAATTAACACTAGTCCACGAGACGATTGTATTAGGGTTTGAGGAGCTTGAGGAGTCAAGCTTTTATGGAGATTTAAACAACATTTTTGCAATGCTCTGAATATCAAAAGTTGAGATCCTTTACATTGTGAGTCCTAGTCCTATTTATAGATGGCTCAGGGTGATTAATTCCCATAGTGGGGTTTATTATAAAACATTCCCCATTAATTGGGGTATAAACTCTAATAAACATAACCTATTATAATTAAGGCTATGGTGGGCCCACACAGGGCTAATTTATGAGGTTTCAACCCACCACTACTTGGGGTGACACGCCACTGACAATGTCAGGGGGTAGCCGCATGTTTCCCTATGTCAGGCGACGCATTGGGACATGTTGTTTGTCACCTGTACGGATTCAACACCACTACTAGTGGAAACAGTAACTTTGTCAGACGGCCGCTTGTGGTCAAGATTCATTGTGCATGACACCTGACACAATGCTCCAGGGCCCGAGAAGCCTAATTACTCTCTAATGACACCCACGTGTCACTAGTGAAAACACAGACAACATTTTCCCCCAAGTCTTCACTTGTTGTAACGTCCTGAATTTGTTATTAAGGTCGAGTGCCTTGATTACTGTGTCAGGAGGGCATAATCAAATTTATATGTAGAATTAATTGAATATATGTGTGAATATGCAGTATAAATGATTTATATGGTAATGTGAATAATTATGCATTTTATGTGTATTAAATATGCATGTGGGCCCGTTTTTGTAAATTAGGGCATATTTGTAATTTTTGACCCGTTGAGGGTATATTTGTATTATGTATACTTTATGAGTGAGACCCCAATGTTATGGGGATACATTTGAGATGTATGGTCCAAGGCGATCCTAGTGAGCAGATTAGTAGAATATTCACAATGGGGTTAAATACCCGATTCGGGGTGAGCCTAGGGGTATTTTGGGAAACCTAATGAGTATTCGGGATTTATCGTGTAACGGGTAGTTATTTGGTGATTATTTGAGTATGTCAGGATTGATTGAGAATTTATAGGGTTATTTGAGGATTAGCGGGAAATGTGGCAAATGATCATTTTGCCCTTGAGGGCATTAAAGGGAAAGCACTTGGGTTAGGGGCGCTATGGTCTTTTCCTATCCTTTGATTGGTCTTAGCTAAGGCTGGAAGCCTTGAGGACACTTAGTAAACAAAATAAGACTCTCTCTCTCTCTCTCCCTCCCATGTTTGCTCTCTCTCAATCTCATAGTGAAAGCTTTGGAAGATTGAAAGGGAAGAGCACTAAATCTTTGAATTTTGGGGCAAGGATTGCTGGGAAAATTGAAGCTCAGTGGAGCTAGGAGCTTCTAAGCTAAAGGGATCAACTAGGATCGATCTGAATAGGGGTAATTGGAAGTTTTAGGTTTTGAGTTTTAAAGCTTTTAAGTTTTTAAAGTTTTTTTGTATTCTTGGTTTCTATGAGGTTTTAGGTTGAGTTTTTATGTCTTTGTGCTACTCTGAGTGTAATATTGAGATTTTGGGACTCAATTGCGGCTTGGGTTCTTGTTTAGGATGGATTTTGATAAGGTTGGCTTGGGGAAAACACAAGGAAAACATAAAATTTATGGGTTTGTGGGATCGCGCTGCGACATTGTTCTTGGAGCTCGCGACCCGCGTGAACTCAGAGGCCTAAGGGGTTCTATAAACTTCCTTAGCACCGCGGCACTGGGTGGGTTGTGGCGCAATGCATGTCTAAGGGAAATGAGGGCTTAGGATCTTTGACTTGTAGAGGGTCGCGACGCTTGCTGCGCCGCAACTCAAATAGAAAACATTGGCCAATAAAGGTTTTTAAGCTCGGGAACTCAAACCTAAAGGCTCGAGAAGGATTCTACTATCTAGTTTAGTAGAATTTGAGATCTAGAAGGCTAGAAATACACCTTGAAACTCTTAAATAGTTTAATTGATTGATGGTTACCGTTATTTCTTATGACTAGTTTATACCGTTAGGGCTCAGGGTTAGGGATCATGCTTAGGATTGCCATACGCTATCTGCTCGGGACTCGAGGTAAGAAAATTGCACCATGGTTGTAATTGGGGCTTGAACCCCTGTAATTGGATATGACTGTGGTTATAAATGTGATTATTCAGTTAGGCATGCTTGTATATGAAGCATCTGATTGCGTGTTGTGCAATATATATGTGATTATATCTATTTTGAAGGTCGGCCTAAGGGTGCTCGGGTCGATAGCAAGCGTGCGAAACACAACCCGACATAAGCTTTCCGGGGTCGGCTATAAGACCAGAGGACCCGGCCTAAGGGCGCCGGGCCTGAATGTTATACAAATAAATAGAAGTGTTGATTGCACTTAACTAACTATATTAATTGTTGAGATTGGAATATGTATTTGATTGAACAGGTTATTACTACTAAGCTTATTGCTTATATCCTGTTGCTGATTGAATTTATCGATCTAAGTTTACTGTTTATATACTATTTCTCATTTGTACCTGTTGATTTAAGTTTTCTTGTTGAGCCTTGGCTCACAGGTGCTATGTGGTGCAGGTAAGGGAAATGGAGAGCTGGACCAGCCATGAGTTGGAGAGCTTCAGGGGCAGTGTTTACATATGCAGCCTATTGGACCGCCACAGTCGGGATAGCATGGGAGGAACTAGTGTTGAACCCTGTTTTGCCGCTTAGGACGACTAATTTATATTTTATTTGTCTTTTATCAATCTATAAACACTTTTTGGTATCCCGTGTATAAACTTAATATTCTAATGAAAAATATTTACTTCGTTGACCAAAATTTTTAATACCTAACCTTGATTTAGTCTTTAATTACACATTTAAGTCCAAATGACTCGCTTATCAAGTTAAGCACTATTTCAAACACACAGTGTAACGGTCTTGGCTAACCAGGGCATTATAACTTGGCATCAGAGCGATCTAGGGTTAAGAGTTCTTGAAGACTGGCTGGGCATGTACACTCGCTGCTAAAGATAAGCTCGACTCACGGTTTGGTATCCAATAACGTGACTATGTGTTTAATTATTTAAATTGAACCTATGTGCCTTATCTGCATGCTAGAATACAGAACATGATGTATATAAATGTATTTGGTGGGAGTAAGGCTTGATAATTGATGCATGAACATTATAGACTTGTGTCTTGGTATGCATATTGTATGTGGCTATTGTGTTGTTTGGCCTTGCTCGTGGTATAGTTCTTGATATGAATACCATGCATGATAGGTTAAGTCATTGACTGCAGACAGATTCAGAAGTTATGTATCCAAGGCAGTCAGTTGGACCAGGCATGGGTAATATTGGCGTTGTGGGTGATGGACGGGTCTAGAACCCTCCATCTGCCCCCAGGAATTGGCAGCAGATGTTTGTAGGCATGTAAGAAAGATTGCAAAAGCAGGAGGAAGAGATTAGGTGGTTGAGACTGCGGGTTCTGTTAGGGAACACTGCTCCATATGTTTTGACAACAATGGCACCAATTTTGGTTCAACCTGAGGGTGAGAACATATGGGAATTTCTGTATTAAAGATTTCAAGAGAATTATCCTCCAGCTTTCGAGGGAGGCTTGGATCCGTTCAGAGCTAAACAGTGGATGGGCATGATTAGCTCCATCCTTGACAATATGGGAGTGGTAGGCAATGATAGAGTGGCTTGTGCCACGTACATGTTGCGGGAGGATGCCCAAATGTGGTGGAAAGTGGTATCAAACAATTGTTGTCATGATGGGTTGGGAGGAATTCAGACAATTGTTCAACGAGAATTACTACTATGACGCGGTTCGAATTGCGAAGACCAATGAGTTTATGAACTTTGGTCAAGGTAGTAAGACAGTGACAAAGTATGTCAATGAATTCGATGGGTTGGCCAAATTCGCTTTTGATTTGGTACCAACAGATGTGGTCTGGAAAGAACGATTCATTCAAGGGTTAAACTTTGGGGTAGCCCAGAGAGTTAGGATTGCTCGAGTACATGAGATTTCTACCTATGCTTAGGCAGTAGGGAGGGCCCTTGCTATAGAGAACGTAGGACATGAGACATGGAGTGAGAGTGTCGTAGAGTAGGAAGCTCAGGCAATGGTACCCCCATTTGCGGGATCAGGTAGGAGCGGAAACTCTAGTAACCAGAAAAGAAAGACCCCTGACTATTCTACTACTCCTGGTTCTGACAGAAGGGGTCATAGTACTCAGTGTGGCCACCAAGGCGACAACGAGATTTGGAGAAGTTATCCAGTATGTGCCAGGTGCAGGAGATGCCATCTGGAGAATGCCGAACGAAGGCATGTTTTATATGTGGAATAATTGGGCACATCAAGAAGGATTGCCTGAAATCGAAGTTAGAATAACCAAGGAGTACAGATAGCTCGACCCCAGCTCGAGTGTCTGTCTCGACATAGTCAGAGCCTGAGGTCGGTTCCTTAGAGGCGACAGGTCAGCTTTCTAGTTCCCGATCTTTTATATTGTGTTGAATGAGTCTGGTACTACGTATCTCTTAGAGGAGACATAGATATGTGGCACATGCTATATGATTGTTACGTTATAGGGCTTGGGATATTAGTGTCTTCGAGGGTAAATTGGTAATTTCTAGGAGATGGGTTAGAGTATTACTGGTAGAAAGAGCAGTAATAATTGATTGAGCTGGTTATATTAAGATTTTGATATGATCCTTAGTATGGATTAGTTTTCCAAATAAGGGACAACCATGGAATGTAAGAAAGGATGATGACTTCCGAGTTTGAAAGGATAGGACCCAGTTGCATTTGCGGGATGCCTAGCTATTGTGGTAGGTACCACTAGGGTTATATCAGTTAGACCAGATGAAAACTGGATCAGCCAGTGAGGTTTCATATGGGTTTACAAGGATTTGCTGGGATCGTTGTCGCATCAAGGAATTGAGTGTGCTATGGGATTAAGGCAGGGATAGAACCAGTATCAGAGACATCATGAAGAATGGCACTAGCTGAGCAGAAAGAATTAAAGGTTCAGTCGAAGAAGTTATTTGAATTGAGGGTTGATCAGATAAAGCATCTCATCATGGGACATGTCAACACCATTTGTTAAGAAGAAGACCAAGTCTGCGAGAATGTGTACCGCATATGGATAGCCAAATAAAGTAATTGCCAAGAATAGGTTTCCATTGCCAAGGATGAATGATTTATTTGTTTGGTTGCAGTGTAGGACAATGCTCTCAAGAATTGACCCTCGATCTGGTTATTACCAGCTGAGGATCAAGAAAAGAGACATTTAAAGAATTACCTATTGCACCAAGTATGATATTGTAATGTCCTGAATTCTCCGATATGGTTTAATGGCGGGAATAGTAGGCCGGGAAGGCCATACTTGTTTAATTATGCCATTAATTGATAAAATGCATGTATATGTGGATTATATTATAATATGATGTTAAATGCATGCATGTGAGTCCATATTTTTAATTATAGGGGTGTGATGGTAATTTGGCCCGTTGAGGGTAAATTGTATAATTGTATGCATGTCGGTGATATATGTTGAGACCACATTATAATATGGGTTTGTTCGAGCCATTCGGCATGAGACGATCATGGTATGTTAATTAGCGGTTTGGTCATAACAGGTTTAAGTTCGAGGCTCGGGAGGAGTCCCGGGGTGATTTTAATGATTAGAGCATTACCGGGCATTAAAGGGAAACGGGATATGAATTATTGGTGTTTGAGGTTATTGAGAATAGCGAGAATTGGAAAGCGTTAATTATGATTAACGAGATAGGTTGGAAAGGACAAATATGACCTTGGGAGCCTTTAGAAACTCATAATTGACCTAGGGGTATAATGGTCTTTATCCCTAGGATAGATATAACTGAGTTCAGCAGTAATATTGATGAGAAAAAAACAGAGCAAGTTTGGAGCTTACCCGTACCTTCCTTTCTCTTCATCTTCTTTGTGGATTTTGTGATCTTGTTGAGGATTCGAGCTTGGGAAGTAGGCCTTGAGAGTTTTGGAGAGTGTTCTACCATTGAAGAGCATCACAACCTGAGTTTGAGGTAAGTTTCCAGCCATTAGTTTTCTGGTTTTACTCTGTTTTGATGTTAGATTTCAGCTTGTGATCTTGTTGTGGATAGTTGGAATTGATGGAAGTTTTGGTTGGGGTTTCACTTGGGTTTTTATGAGGGAGTGTTAATGATAAATTTTAGGGATTGTATTGGAGGTTTGAGTGGTGTTTAAGCTTGCTTTGAAAGGTTGGTTCCAAGAGAAATCGCAAGGGAAGAAAAAAACAGGGTTTTTGGCAGAACTGAAGGTTGGGCCGTGGCATGGCCAGGGAGGGTCGCGGCCCTTGAAGAGTGCTGAAGTTAGCTGCCTCTGTTTGAGGGGCGGGCTGCGGCATGGCCAAGGAGGGCCGCGACCCTTAGTGGGTTTTTGGCTCGGGGGATGCTAGCCTTAGGCCTCGGGGTCGATCCTACTACCCGGTTTAGTAGTGTTTGACGTCTCGGAGGCTAGGTTTTGGTTTGGAAACCCTTTGTTATTCATTTTATTGATGGAATCCCATGATTGGTTATGACCAGGTAATCGCTAAAGGACCAAAAAGGTTGATCATTCTCGAGGGTCGTTCTTTTATTCATTCTAGCTCGAACCAGAGGTAAGAAAACTGCACCCCATATGTGACATGCATGGTTATTCATGAGGCATGTTGGTTGTATAAATGTGGACATGAATTGATGGGGGAATACTTAGCAAATGTTGCTCACCTGTGCATGGTACTGACTCATTAGTCATATTTGGCAAAGGTGCTAGTATCAACTGTGAAGCCGTGGCTCATTAGTCAGGTTCGGCAGTGGTACTGGGCACTGGTCACATAGTGTTGACTAATTAGTCAGGACAGCCTTAGCGTGTTCAACGCAAGCCAATAAAGATTAGATCTAATCGACTTTCTGCATTGAATGACTCGAAGAGCATTAATTCCGGACCGACCTCAAGTTCGATGAATATTATAAGCGCTTGTTTGGCTTACCCATCAATCACTCATTTGTTAAAGTAGAGACTTACCCATCAGTCTCTCATTTGTTGAAGGCTAGTGGCTTACCCAGCAGCCACTCTTCCATTTGAATTAGTGATCTGCTTGTCAGTCACTCAGTATGGTTTACCAAAACCTCAAGTGATATTCATTCATCTGTTTGAAAGCTATGAGCTCTGTGTGATTATAATAACAATCATTTGATGATGTTTACATATAATGCTATGTTTTCTTGCTGGGCTTTGGCTCATGGGTGCTATGTGGTGCAGGTAAAGGGAAAGAAAAGCTCACCCAGCCTTGAGTGGAGAGCTTAGGTGGTGATGTGTACATATGCGGCCGCTTGACCACCACGGCAAAGGAGTTCTCAGAGGAACTAGGGGGTTTACCCTATTTTTGCCGCTTAGGTCGGCGGGGTTTGAAATTTTGGAACAGTAATGACATTTTTGAGTTGTAAATAACTTGTAAATGTTCTTGTGGGCCCATGAACAGTTTTATGTATTAAATAACATATATCCTTTCCTTTTTATTGGTTTTCATCTTAGCCTGTTAATAACACTTAGAACACGTTTTTAACCAAAGGACTCAGGCAATGAGTCAAATTTCCGGTTCACCGTTCACCGTAACTGTTCTGGGGTAACCAGGGCGTTACAGATATGATGGGTTTTTAGTGAAGGCTCTTGAACTGACCAATTCTCCAACAACCCACGTAAATTCAGCAAGTAAAGATTATAGGGATGATTTGGACAATTCGTATCTAGATCGATTGAAAATGTTTTGGACTACTTTCAGTTAGAAACAAAGCACAAGTAACATTTTCGCTGATACTACCGAGGCTGAGGAAGCGGAGATTATAGGTAAGGTTCGGGAAGGGATAGGTTCTGATTTCTCCAAATGATATTCAAGGTCACATTATGGGAAGTGATGGGATTTTATATGATTTAATTAAGATAGAAACAATAAGGGATTGGATAAATGAACGCTTTAGAGATTAGAAGAACTATGGAACTAGTAATACACATCCGCTTTTACTTGAAGCATCTTCGAGGATTGCCATACCCTTGACTGAAGTGACGTAGGAACCTAAAGTTTGTCTAAATTGATAGTTATCTGTCAGATTTTCAGAAGGTGTGATAAAGGTTGATTAGCACACCATGGTATTACAATATGCATGTGATGGACTCATATTGGAGGACGGTGAGATTGACACTTTCCTTTCTTAAAACGTGGAATTATAGTGCGGTGCGTTAAGGACTATGGTGCGCCCGTGTGAATACTAAAATGGTGATTATTCGTTCTTCGCGGTGGATAAAGGAATAAGAACATAGATGCTCTACATGGGACTTTGAGTTGACAGTAATGCCAGATAGCCACGGTTAGGGTAAGGTGATGGCACCTTTGGAAAAGAAGTACGTACACTAGTATGAACGTTAAAGCATTTTGTCACCCATAGGGGTGTTGATCATGAGACGAAAGAACTAGTGAAGGACTCACATTGAAATCCCTTATTACGCAAAGAAAACTAATGTGGAGACTGACATCTTCAGTTAGAAAGGTTTGTGCTAGTTGTATGATTCACAATGTATTACAATAAAGTCAGATGAGGTAACGATCAAGATTGGTATAGAACCTGTGATTGATAATTGGCATATATACCTCTACAAACAATGAAATACAAAAAGAAGATCTTGTAGGAATGGTTAATAATCCTGCCATTTTAGCATGGATAAGTCAAGATATGAGGATCGAAGGTGTGATCTGATGGACGCCTACGTTAAGGTGGAGATTCTAGATGGTCTTATACTAACCCTTATAATTGTTGTATCCATGAAGTTTGAATGGGTCTTAAGACCTAAAATCTATATACCAGGGAGGCGCACTGCCTAATCTTTTAGCAAGTGAGAGATGATAATCAGAAGCCAGAATGGCTATTATGACTCTAGGGTATCTTGGAGTTAGTATGGAGGGTTATAGTTATGGACCGTAAGGGTGGAACACCTTAGATTACAGGTAAGATAAGTAGGTGCGAGAAGTTGTGACTCGACATATTAAGATAGCACACTTTTGATTGTGTGAGTGAATTATCATAGGGATAAGTATATGCAAAAGAAGACCATACGTCTCTGTGGGACACTGAAATCGATATTGTTGGATTGAGACCCTTTATTTCCCAAGTTTTGAAAAGGGTCATAGAGGGCGATGATTATAAGATTGGGATTTGGAATTATTGGTTACCTTCAAATAGATTGATAACCTGAAGGAACAACTCAGACTCTAAGCATTTTACTTCGAATATATAGGTTTTCAGTGTATTGGGGCAAATACGGTCCCTTGATTGGATTGTAACAGTGATGAATGTCGGTTGACGGCTAGAGTGACTTTGAATAAGATATTGTGAGATAGGGAACAAGAAATACTCATTCCGGGAAATGAAATGAGGGACAGGAAGTATTCCAGTTCAAAATCAGTTTGGAGGACTAATGAAGTAATTAAGGATTGTTAGGGTAGGAGTGTCTGCTTTATTTAAATGACATAAGAGTTCGTAAATTTAAATATGGGAATGTGGAGTTCTAGGATTGTAGACTTCGTACTTCTCTGAGTATTGTGGACTAAAAAGATAAGATAGTTTGGGAAAGAAAGAGGAGATTTGACTCTAGGTTAGATAGACTTGTGAGATCCTAATAAGGATTAGGTCAGGGGCCTACAGACTAGCCTTACCCCAGCATGGGTAGTGACTCATAAGGTGTTGCTGGTGCCAATGTCAAGGAAAGAGGTGTTGAGTACTACCCCTGATTAGGTGAAGAGACCTTAAAATTTTAGTGGGATTTATTGTGCAAGGAAAAGCCAGTGGAATTCTGGATAAATGAGATAAAGTCTTACAGAATAAGACTGTCACTCTAGTGAGGGTGTTAAAAAGAGAGATCAAGGTAAATGACTAGACTCTGAAGCTATAGTCAGATTTACGGGATAAGTATCCCGAGATGTTCGAATAAATTTCAAAGACAAAATTTCGATAAGGAAGGGACAGTAAAAACATCAAAATTTACTATTAAGGCCGAGTGCCTTGATTACTGTGCCATAAGGGGATAATAAGATTTATATGTGGAATTAATTAAATATATGTGTGAATATGTGGTATAAATGATTTATATAGTAATGTGAATAATTATGCATGTTTATGTGTATTAAATATGCACATGGGCCCGTTTTTGTAAATTGGGGCATATTTATAATTTTTGACTAGTTGAGGGTATATTTGTATTATGTATGTGTTATGAGTGACACCCTAATGTTATGGGGATACATTTGAGATGTGTGGTCTGAGGCGATCCTAGTGAGCGAATTAGCGAAATAGTCACAACGAGGTTAAATACCCAGCTCAGGGTGAGCCTAGGGGTATTTTGGGAAACCTAGTGAGTATTCGAGATTTATCAGGTAACGAGTAGTTAATTGGTGATTATTTGAGTATGTCGGGATTAGTTGGGAATTTATAAGGTTATTTGAGGATTAGCGGGAAATGTGGAAAATGATTGTTTTGCCCTTGATGGCATTAAAGGAAAAGAACTTGGGTTAGGGGCGTTATGGTCTTTTCCTAGACTTTGATTGGTCTTAGCTAAGGCTGGAAGCCTTGAGAACAATTAGAAGACAAAATAAGACACACACTCTCTCTCTTTCTCTCCCATGTTTGCTCCCTCTCACTCTCATAGTGAAACCTTTGGAAGAATGAAAGGGAAGAGCACTAAATCTTCGAATTTTGGCGCAAGGATTGCTAGGGAAATTGAAGCTTAGTGGAGCTGGGAGCTTCTAAACTTAAGGGAGCAACTAGGATCGATCTGAACAAAGGTAATTGGAAGTTTTAGGTTCTGAGTTTTAAAGCTTTTAAGTTTTCAAAGTTTTTCTGTATTCTTGGTTGCTATGAGGTTTTAGGTTGAGTTTTTATTTCTCTGTGCTACTCTGAGTGTAATATTGAGATTTTGGGACTCAATTGCGGCTTGGGTTCTTGTTTAGGATGGATTTTGATAAGTTTGGCTTGGGGAAAACACTAGGAAAACATGAAATTTATGGGTTCGCGGGGTTGTGCCGCAGCGCTGTTCTTTGAGCACCGCGGCCTGCATGAACTCAGAGGCCTAAGGGGTTCTATAAACTGCCTTATCATCGCGACACGTGTCTAGGGGAAATGAGGGCTTAGGCTCTCTGACTTGTAGGGGGCTGCAGTGTGAGCTAGGGGCGCCACTGCTCAAATAGAGAACATTGGCCAATTAAGGTTTTTAAGCTCGGGAACTCAAACTTAAAGGCTCGGGAAGGATCCTACTACCCGGTTTAGTATAATTCGAGATCTCGAAGGCTATAAATACACCATGAAACTCTTAAATAGTCTAAGTTATTGATGGTTACCGTTATTGCTTGTGACTAGGTTATATCGCTCCGTATATCTGGACCCATATTTACTCTTAAATTTTTGTCGGCTCCATATATCTGGACCCATCAATCAATTTTATTTAATGAGGGGTCATGTCCACGCCCAAAACATCTATTTCGTACCCAAAATGCCATTTCCTTCTGTACCCAAGGCATATTTTTTCCACATTTTGATTATGATTAGTGTCTCAATAGCTATGACCGTTGGATCACCTTCAAGTGCCTATTCCCTGGGGGTTAAATTCAAAATTCAGCTCTTCGTGTCCATTTGTGTTCATTTGAAAGTTACACCAGAGCCTAAACTTCCATTTGCCAAAGATGATTCCCCTTGCCTTGAACCGGCCCTTCAAACCCAGAAATTCCTTGCTTACTATCTTGGAAGGTTGGAGAGCAGCCAACTAATTCTGGGTTAACGACACCAAGTTCCTTCGAGTTCGAACCAGATACAGCATGTATTGGAGTTACATATCGACTAAGTTGTTCATTTTCGTTTCTGATTTTGTAAATGTCTGGGTTAGTGTATTGTTTCTTGGTAATATTAGGGTTTAGAGACCTTTTCGACCCCATTTAGCATTTTCATGGGTCTTGGATAGTGCGTGAATTGGTCATAAAAGTATGTTTGTGACTTTCTGCCCCTTTTCACGCTAGGCACTTCTGAGTATTCGACCGAAATCTGGAATATTTTTGGCAAAGTTCTTGAATTGCGGTGGTGTTCTCTAGGAATGGATTTAGGGTCTCGAGAACAATCCATTACCTTACACTTTCTTCCCTCCTCACTCCCCGAGCACTTGTCTTAGGGGTTCTAACTGCTTGGCTTTTGTCTCAGATTTCCAAGGAGCTCCATCAATTACACCAAGAAGGATACTTCGCTCTCGACTAGGAAATTCTCGACATGGCTCGAGAAAGAGGTAGGCCACAAGGAGTTCCACGAGCGGAGGTCCAAGCATCACCACGAGAGCTGGTGGTTCGAGAAGTGGGTCTGGTAGTGGAGAGGCCAACGCAAACGGTTCAAAGGGGACTGACGGAGGAAGAGGTGAACAGTGCTCCCATTCCCCACCCTACAAAAAATACAAGGCCGTGAGGTTTGAGGCAGAGCAATACCCCAACAAAATCAAGCATTCCCAAGCCCTAGAGCATGTCATGAGGCACTATGGGCTTGGTGAGGATTTTATGGTGCGCCTTTTCCAGGAGTCGGAGAGAGCGCATTGCACCATGCATGGTGTTGACTTGCAATTTAGTCAACGACACGGAGTCACTAAAAATGATAAGATTTAATAAGCTGAATGCAATAACTAAAACAACACAAATATTTTATAGTGGCTCGGCCCTAGAGATTGGTAATAACAAACGTCCACTTAGTGATCTTATTGATGTAAAATCTAAAACATGTGATTAGAAAACTAGGGTTCACTAAGTTTCACAAGCTCCAAAGTGGAATACAAAAGTCGTGTATAAAAACACTTGTTCTCTCTGAATTTAAATTAATGCCTCTCCTTTAATGAACCCCATGAATCCTATTTATAGGCTCCAAGATGTACACATGGGCCTATGGACCATGTTCAAGTTTTGTTACAAGCGTATTTGAATAATAACAGAAATAATAATAGTTACATATAAAAAGGGTAAAATATCTGACTTATAACTGTATTTGAATTCTAGCTTCGTTCCTACGATCAGATCTGGTCGCATATGTCAACACATCTTCTTCCTTACTATTCAGCATATTTCTTACGCCCATCGAGCAGCTTACTGTTTCCTGGTCGTTGGTCGACTAGACTTTCATCAATAAACAGTCACGTGCGGTTCATGTCCGCCCTGATCATGCCACATCATCAAGAAAATATTTTTGGTTAAACATTTGCGCCCCCCCCATTTTATTTTAATGAAATCAACATTTAATAAACATACTCGACCAGCAATCCAGCTTACCTGTCACTTCTGTCAGTACCTACTTTTTCGAAAAAATAAGTAATTATGACCTTTACAGTTTCCCATAAACAATTCGACGATTATTGCTATTTACCATGCAAAAACCCTCAAATATCATCATTACGCAACAAATACCCTTGCACAAATGCTCCAATCAGTATAAATATATGCCCTCTTACTTTTTTTCATTTTTTACCCGGGCCTTCTCTCTCCTCAAGAACACTTAGAAAAACCTCTAAGAAAACCATCACCCTTAGTTCGATCCAAGGCATCTACAATTGGCTTCAAGCATCATCCTTGTGTTTTCTTCAACAGATCCATACTTCAAGTAAGTTTTTGACTTCGTTTTCTTACTTTAGTAGCAATTTTCACGCATTTTGGCATTGATTTTCATGTTTCCACAACCGGGTTCAGATTGTTCTCGGAAAGTTTTTTGGGTAATCGGGTTTAGGAAAAAATACACAGAATATGTATGCTAGAATAGAGATTTTAGGCAGTAAAATGTACAAGACAATGTGTAAAAAGAAATAGGGAGTATATTTATGCTGATTTCGAGTCCAAAATCGAAGTGAAAATTCGATTTTGAGTGTTTCGGGAAAACTAGGTTTTTCCCACATGTTTTCGGAGTTGAAAAGTTTTTTTGAAAAACTTTCCAAATTTGCTTTTTGATCCGTTTGTCCACCTTGATTGCATGTTTATTGTGTTTTTATCAGGATGCTGCTGGTCGTATAAAAGCTTATCTTTTATACACGAGCAACATTATCCTTGCTTTTCTCTTTCTTCTATCTATTGGTCATAGATTCTCACTTCCTCTTTGCTCTTCTCAGATATTCATGCATGGTCCCTGGGGAGGTGAGAGACCAATAGACAACGATCTTCTTGATTTGTTGTTCAAGCATCAAGAACAACCTTCTCTGCCTTTTTCAGAGTCCCCGACCTCACACCCAAACCCTAGAACCAGTACTCCTCACAATCCTTCACAGAACCAACAAAATATGGGTTATGTCAAGAACATTGCTCATAGAAAAAGAAAACCCACAAAATCTCCTACGAAACAGCCTACAGCCAATACTGAGGGTCCTTCAAACGATCCTCATCCCTTACTTTTTTCACCACCAGATATCTGGCCCAAAGCTCGACCACGTGATGGCCCTCGAGCAGAGGTGGCCTGGTACATCACCTCTCTTAGCGTCATATCGACTAGGAAGGTGGTCAAATATCCCAAGAAGTATGAGCTTCCTGGGATTACTCTATACAAACCTACACCCGACCAGAGGGCAAACGTGCCCGGAGGCACCTACAGCACCTGGTTGAGGTATCATATAGAAGCAGGGGCAATCTTGCCCTTGCACGACTTTTTCCAAGGATGGCCAATTATTTCGAGGTCGCCCCTTTCAATATAACACCCAATGGATATAGAGTATTTTCAGCACTCTATATCCTATACAACCACAAAAAATGATCTGTGCCTACCCCTCATGAGATCAACTATCTATTCGATCTCAAATCTTACCCCAATCAAAACAACACGGGGTTTTTCAATATCTACCACCAGTAATCAACTCACACATTCCTAAGTGACATAACCAACAAGTCCAATGTAGGAAGGTACTTCCTTACGAACGACCTGGTCGCAGACAACATGGCCTTCACACGAGGAGGTAATCTTTTTAATCTTTGTTCGACATTTATCTACTTGCTTTGCATCTTTTCCCTTGTTCTTAATTAGCTTTGCGCTGTACTTAGGTCCATGGTATCGACCGGACCCCACTCCAAAAATGGAGATAAGAGCCACCGCCCTGGCCAACGTGATGAACATAGAAAAGAGCGTCAAAGAGCTGGTCACGGAGAGCAACCTGAGGCTGGTCGGGCTTTTAGAACCTCACCAGGAAGTGAAGGAATTGACTGCGGGGAGTGCCACTGGAGATGGTACTGACGCACAAGAAAACCCCGAGTAGGAGCAGGATGTGTCAAAGCCCCAAAGGCATCGACCATCGGGAGTGAGCATTTGAGAGCCCAACCCCAACACTCGACTAGCCAATACTCCTTCCCAACATGGGAGGGGAAAGCAAAAACTACCAGAATATACTAGTCCTATACTCAAATCCTCTGACAAGAACGGTATAGATTTCTCACTTTTAAATAAACTGCCCATCCCTTATCATTTATTTGATAGGGATGGCAATTTTAAATTTACGACCAATAGTTTTAGCTTGGACTTCTTCGAGGCAGATAATGAGTGTATTAGTAGTTCTTTAAATAATGTAGCGATGATTAATAGTAGTTCGGGTATACTACTTAGAATTTCCTTTTAGTTTTTTTCCTTATTATGCAAAACTATTTCTTGACATATCTGCTCGTTTGTGTTTTGTTTTTAGTCATGCAATCTGATGATGCATTCAACATCTACACTTCTGTAGGCACTCCAGCGAGCACGAAGAAGTCAAGTAGAAGAAATCCTGGAGAATCCAGTGGGGAACCTACAAGAAAAAGGGCCCGACCATAGAACCCTCCAGCTCCCATCCCTTCTAGAACAACTATGCCTCCCCCTCCTCCTCGCACTGGGCCTTCCACCGACCAGACAGGGGGATCTTTGGGTGCAGAATTGCTAAGCAATGCATATAGCTCAACAAACGATAAACTGCATAAATTGACCAAGCACTGCCGCAGCCAGGAGGCCTTTTCCTGTCTTGCTTTGTTGAAACCCAGCTAGGTCCTTGCTCGTGGGTTCAATGAAGTCCTTGGTGTAAGTTTTCTCTACATTATTTTTAGTCGAACAACATTTCATTTGATTAGCCCTGATAGCTTCATTTTTCCACTGTTCCCAGGGTATTCTGACCATGAACAACGGATGGCGCCGCGCTGAGGAGGTTGATTTAAAGAATGTGAAGGAGATCAAGGCATGGAAGGCTAAGGTTAAGGCAGCAGAAGACAAAGTTGTTGTTTTAATCGAGGAGCTGAAGAAGAGCCAAGAAGATCTGGCCAAGGCTGTTGCTCCCAAGGAGAAGTTTAAGGAAGCCTTCAAAACCAACTATAAGGAAGCAGCCAAGCTTCAAGAGGATCTGGAGGCAAGCATGAAGGAGGCCACTGGTCTAGAGGAGCGAGTCAAACTGCTCAAGGAGAAAAATTCCCAAAACTTGGAGAGGTTTTGAGGAGCCACCTTCAACTGCTTTTACATGTTCTGGAAGAATAATTAAGAGGCAAATTTTGACTATCTTCCTGAGCAGGTAAAACAAGCCGAACTCTCCAAGTGTGCTGCTCACATAGAGGAGGAGAAAAATGCTCAAAATGCTTCAGATTCAGATTCTCCTGAAATTTCCTTGTCGACAGGCATCGATGGTGCTAACAAAGAAGCCAGACCTTCAGTCGACCAATAGCCTCAGCAGGACCCCCCTTCAGCTGCATAGTAAAAATTTGTTTATGTAATTGAAACACCCGAACAAATTTTTCGTAGTGTTGAGATAATTTGCTGCCTAAGGCATTTTTACTTACCTTTTGATATTTTTAATTACATCCGAGCAGCAATTGCTTGTGGTGTAAAGACGTTTAATTTTGATATTATAACACATTATTATTGTTATTATAACATATTCTCGTATGACCAAACTTAGCATAACACTTTATTAGGATTTCACAAAATTAACTAAAAATTGTGAAAAATACTCTAAGTGACGTAGTATGCTTTCCCTTATTTTTCTTGTGTGTTTACATATGTTTATGTTGATATGCTTTGCTCACTTAGTATCTTATATGCCCGCCAAGTGATCCAGGAGTTTAAGGTTCTCAGTCACTTGCCATGACCAATACCTGTTCGAACATTACTGCTCACGTACTTATAAACAATGATAATATAGCAAAACACCACATGTAATTAGCAAATACTTATAATAAATACAATAATTGGCAAGAATAACTGGCTGCGCATAGTTCCTTTAATTTCTCATAATAAAATGGACAAGATTCGTGTTTGTATGAGTGATCAAAAATTGATCTTACACTTATAAGCGACCAGCCATCGAGCTAACCAACCCTTGTTCAAAAACTTGTAAAAAGTAAAATTAATACAAGCCAAATCTTTAAAAAGAATAGTTTTTTGATAATACCTGTGCAGGTATTCTCCATTCAAGCGAGCAAGTTTGTATGTGCTTGGTTGAAGGATTTCTTCAATCTGATACGACCATTCCTAGTTTGGTCCGAGTACTCCTGCAGCCTGATCGCGAGTGTTAAGAAAAAATCTTCTAAGTACCAAATCTCCCACGTCAAACTTTTTTTCGCGTACTTTAGAGTTAAAATATCGAGTGACCTTTTGTTGGTAAGCTACAACTTGTAGTTGAGCCTGCTCGCGCCTTTCGTTGATCAAGTCCAAAGACTCCATTAATAATTGGTTATTCGTGCTTTGGTCGTATGTCAGCCTTCTATCCGATGGTGGATCTAACTCAATGGATAACATTGCTTCATTTTCATAGGCTAAGGAAAATGGCGTATGGCATGTTGTTGTTCTGTGAGATGTCCTATACGACCTGAGTACTTCTGACAATTTTTATGGCCAATCCCTTCGCTTCTTTGAGCATTTTCTTTAGTGTTTCCTTCATAGTTTTGTTAACATCTTCAACCTGTTTGTTGGCTTGTGGGTGAGCAACTGACAAAAAGCTCTTCGTGATACCATGTCGCTCGCAGAAATCGGTGAAAAGGTAGCTGTCAAATTGTGTGCCATTATCTGAGACAATATTTTTTGGCAAACCATATCAGCATACAATGTTTTTGACAACGAAATCCAATACTTTCTTGGTCGTGATTGTTGTGAGTGGCTCAACTTTAGCCCACTTAGTAAAGTAGTCGACAATAACTACTACATACTTGACAATCCATTTTCATGTAAGCAAAGACCGGATTAGGTCAATTCCCCAAACTGCAAATGGCCATGGGCTTTGCATCTGTTTAAGCACGTTTGGGGCTGCTCAAGGTATCTTGGAAAATAGTTGGCACTTATCACACTTCTTAACGAATTCCATGGAATCTTCGATCATTGTAGGCCAGAAATACCCTTGTTGGAGAATCTTCTTTGACAAACTTTTACCCCCAGCATGATCTCCACAGAATCCTTCATGTACTTCTTGCATCAATTCCTTAACCTTTTCCTTGGAGATACACCGTAATAAAGGCATTGAGTATCCCTGTCTATTTAAGATTCCATTGAACAACATAAACTGAGTTGATTTCCTTTGAAGTGTCCTTGCATTATTCCTATTTGCTAGGAACAATCCTTGTTCGAGATATTGTATGATGGGAGTCATCCATGTGTCGGGCACTTGTATTACTAGCGAGGATTCTTTCGCTTGAATGCTTTGTGCTAATAAACGTTCGACTAGTACTATCCTCAAAGTATCAACATCTTTGGCGCTTGCTAACTTGGCTAAGGCATCAACGTTTGAATTCTAGTCACGAGGTTCTTGCAGGAGAGTATACTTCTCGAACTGTGCTAGTAAATCCTTCGCCTTGTTTAGATAAACAACCATCTTAAGACCCCTAGCCTTATATTCTCCAATAATAAGATTAACTACTAGTTGGGAGTCAATGTATATTTCTACTCACTTTATGTTCATATCCTTTGCTAGTCTTAATCCTGCGAGTAGGGCCTCGTACTCAGCTTCATTGTTGGAGGCGGTAAAGTTGAATCTGATCGCACAGTGAAACCGATGTCCCTAGGGGGTGATTAAGATTAGCCTTGCCCCCTCATTGTCCTCGTTAGAGGAACCATCTACGAACAGTCTGCAGGCGGGAGTTTGATTTTTATTATCTGTCTCTATCATCGGCTCGCTGGCCAGGAGTCTGGTGCATTCAGCAACAAAATCCGCTAATGCTTGTCCCTTTATGCTGCTTAAGCTGCATAGGAAATTTCAAACTGCCCCAGCTCAACTGCCTATTTTAACAGTCGACCAGCGGCTTCTGGTTTCTGCAAGACTTTCCATAGTGGTTGGTCGGTAAGCACTATTATGGGGTGAGCTTAAAAGTAGGGTCGCAATTTTCTAGACGCCAGTATCAAACAGTAAGCCAATTTATATATAGGCAGATATCGTAATTCCACTCCCACTAGCCTTTTACTTATGTAGTATACTTTTTTTTTTAATGTTGTCTTCCTCTCTGATTAAAACAACACTAGCATCATACTCTGTTATGGCTAAGTAGATGCACAAAGTCTTTCCTTCGACCGGCTTGGACAAAATGGGCGGTTGCGACATGTGGGCTTTGAGCGCCTGAAAAGCCTGTTCGCATTCCTTTGTCCATTCAAACATTTTATTTCCTCTAAGTAGATTAAAAAATGGAACACACTTGTCCGTAGACTTAGATATGAATCTACTATGGGCAACAATTCTTCCTATCATGCTTTGCACATCTTTGACTTTGGCTTGTGATTGCATTTCAATCAGTACTCAAATATTTTCGAGATTAGCTTCGATTCCTCGCGAGTTTACTATGAATCCCAAAAAATTTCCTGATCCAACACCAAAGGAACACTTTAGAGGATTTAGCTTCATCTGATATTTGTTCAGGATATTGAAGCATTCCCGTAGGTCCTTGATGTGTTCACCGGTCTTTCTCGACTTGACCAGCATATCATCGACGTAAACCTCCATGTTATTGCTGATCAGTTCTTTGAACATGTGGTTGACTAGTCACTGGTAAGTTGCACCAGCATTTTTCAAATCGAAGGGCATTAATTTGTAGCAGTAAAGTCCCGTATTTGTTCAAAAGCTAGTGTGGTCTTCATCAGATGGATGCATACTAATTTGATTATAACTGGAGTACGCAAAGACTTCCTGGTTTCTCCTCAATTAGAGGATTTAGCTTCATCTGATATTTGTTCAGGATATTGAAGCATTCCCGTAGGTCCTTGATGTGTTCACCGGTCTTTCTCGACTTGACCAGCATATCATCGACGTAAACCTCCATGTTATTGCTGATCAGTTCTTTGAACATGTGGTTGACTAGTCACTGGTAAGTTGCACCAGCATTTTTCAAATCGAAGGGCATTAATTTGTAGCAGTAAAGTCCCGTATTTGTTCAAAAGCTAGTGTGGTCTTCATCAGATGGATGCATACTAATTTGATTATAACTGGAGTACGCAAAGACTTCCTGGTTTCTCCTCAAAAACTCCACCAGTTTGTTTTTTATTGTTGTCTCTAAGTTTTTACCGACTTTCACAACCCTAGTCAAATCTTTATCTTCTAGTTGGACCTCCTTAAGGTCCTCCACAGGCCCAATATTTTCTTCTAAATCCCCAAAGTGAGGATCTAAGTCCCTATCCTCACTTTGGGCAACGCCCTATTTGGTGACTTGTTCACCTAATTGGGCTTGTGCCTCATTTAACACTAGCAACCATTTTTCAGCTCTGCTTCCCAATCTGCCTCTTCTTGCCTCCTGCATCGGTTGGAAACTTCATGGCTAGATACCAAACCGAAGTTACGGCTTGTAGATTGACGAGTATGGGTCTTCCGATCATAGCATTGTATGCAGATGAAAAATCAACCACTATAAAAGTACCGAGCAATGTCATGTTCATGGGTGCTATTCCTCCCATGACTGGGAGTCTGATCGACCTGGTTGGTGCTAGCCCCTCACCAGAAAAACCATAGATGGTTTGGTTACGTGATTATAAATCTTGCACTGATAGTTTCAGTCTTTCCAGTGAAGATTTGTATAAAATGTTGACCGAGCTTCCTGTATCCACCAACACTCATTTTACCATCATGTTGGCGATCTGAACATCCATGACCATAGGATCTGAGTAGGGGAATCAGACATGTTGTGCGTCTAGCTTGGAGAAAGTTAGTAATTCTTCCTCTATCCAAGATTTTTTGGGAGTTCGCTCCTCGACGTTTAGCATTTCGATGTCCTGATCGTGACGCAGGGTTCTGGCATACCTCTCCCTCTCCTTACCACTATCACCTGATATATGTGGTCCTCCATAGATAGTCAGCAATGTACCAGCAACAGGAGCTGGCTGCAGAGGAGGCGAGCATTGGCGTACAGGTGCCTACTCATTGCCTCCGTGAGCCTCTTGCTAAGAGTTTCCTCCTACTCGTACATAACGCCTCAAATGTCCCTATTGAATAAGGAACTCAATCTCATCCTTAAGCTGGTTACACTCTTTGGTATCATGGCCATGGTCATTGTTAAAACAACAAAACTTGGTTGTATCCCTTTTGGATATGTATTTCCTGATTGGAGCTGGTCGCCTAAAAGGAACAGTGGTATGACTGGCCCGATACACTTCAGCACAGCTATTGACCAGGGTAGTATAATTAGTGAATCTTTGTTTGTATCTGTTTTGTTTTGGGGCGCTTGTTATGACATGTCGCTGGTTCAATGTTTGCCCTTTCCCCCATTCTTATTATTACATTTGTCATTGCCATTGAGTTTACCAGACCCACTGGCGACTTTGCTTGGATCTTCCTTCTTACCCTAGTTGGCCTTTGGGGACTTTCCTTCATTGGCAATGGCCTCCTCGAGCTTTATATATTTGTCTGCTCGATCAAGAAATTCTTGAGTGCTCTTGACTCCATTCTTCGTAGACTACTCTAGAGGGGAGAATGGTGTTGCACTCCAGCTGTGATTGCAATCATCTTTCCCTCGTGTCTAATAGTTTTGGCCTAAGCAGGTACTCGCATAAACTGTTGTATATACTCACTGAGAGTTTCTCCTTCCTTATGTCTAATGTCGACCAGCATAAAATTGTCCATAAAACTCCTTCACAAACATCTCCCAGGAAACTATGCTGGCCGGGGGGAACTTGAAGTACCATTCCTGAGCAGATTCAAACAAAGTGGTAGGAAAATTCCTGCACCGAACATCTTTAGAAACCTTCTGGATGTCCATTTGTATCTCAAACTTTTTTACGTGAGATACTAGATCTTCTCCTCCCATGAAGTTGGGAAGAACTAGCATTTTGAATTTGCTCGGGATTTCTGCCACTATAATTCTATTAACGAATGGGGTGCCCTTTCTTTGATCCCCCTTTCTTCGATCATACTCTATGTGGGACATTTTATTCCCGACCAGTTGTTGCACGGCCTGGTTCAAGGCATCTATCTGAGCCTGAAAAACATCTAGTATTGCTGGAGCGGCTGGAGTCGGGGGGAAGTACTCGTCGTGTCTTTCTCTTTGATCATTAAGCACGTCCCTCAGATCTTCATCCCTACGTCTCTGCTCGCTTGCACCTAGTCGGTCAAACAAGTTGGGTTGTTTAGGTTGTCCCCCATCATTTTGGCTTGTAGGTTGGTTCTCCATTGAGGCAGGATTTTGTTGGCCGTCTCTTTCCTCCTGCTGTCGACCATTGTTTCTTCTACCAGAGTCAGCCTCATTGTAGTCATGCCCATCCCTAAATTGTGACATGTGAGTGAGCGACCTATTGTATGCACTGTTCCCCTCTCTTCTTCCTGGTCCATCTTTGTAAACAGGTGGGGGCCTGCATTGGTCGTTGGGTCCTCTAACATTACTATGTCGTGGTGGATCTTGGACCGCAGAGCCTAAGTCCACCTGCCTCCTGCTTCTCGAGGAACGTTGTCCCCTACCAGGAGGGTTCTGTTCCCCATCTGTTTGGCATCTAGGGCTTCTAGGACACTACTCGTCCCTATTCTGCCTGTGCTGTTGAGCGTTGTCTCACTAGATCAAGAAGGTGGCTGCTACTCGTTAATTCTGTCAGGACTTTTGGTTTGTCTTTCCTACTAAGCAGTGGGAGGTTTCTCTTGTCTATACGGACACCTTGGGTGTGGTGGATTGTGAGGATACTTGGGCTGATTTAGCTATGGATTTTGATGAGGGTGAGAGTTTGGTGGCTAATCTAGCTGAGAGGTTGGTGCAGATTTTCCTCGAGCCAACTAAATGGTTGCTTCTAATGATTTCATGGCATCTCTTTGCCTAAGATCCATGTTGGCTTGCCGCCCATTCAGTTCTCGGTGATGCCGGTCAATCTCCATTTGCTGCAGCACCATAGTTTCAGCCACATTCTCCTGGTTAGCTTTCAAATTAGTTAATTCCGCTTGCAACACTATCAAAGTTGTTCCCAAGGTTTCAGCATCCATCTCTTCCTCTTCCAGTTCCACTTGTGGCTCATCCTCTGCTACACCTTGTGGATGAGGTGGATTTGGCACACTGTCAGATGTCTGCCCAGCTTGACCCGCTCTCCTAGAGTTATTTGCCATTTTTTATCTTGAAGTCCTTGAGTTCAACTCTCAATGAAAGCACTGAAATGTTGACTTACGATTTAGTCAATGACACAGAGTCACTAAAAATGATAAGAATTAATAAGCTGAATGCAAGAACTAACATGATACAAAGATTTTATAGTGGTTCGGCCCCAGAGATTGGTAACAACCTACGTCCACTTAGTGATCTTATTGATGTAAACTCTGAAACCTGCGATCAGCAAACTAGGGTTCACTAAGTTTCCCAAGCTCCAAAGTGGAATACAAAAGTCATGTATAAAAACACTTGTTCTCTCTGAATATAAATTATTTCCTCTCCTTCAATGAATCCCATGAAACCTATTTATAGGCTCCAAGATGTACACATGGGCCTATGGGCCATGTTCAAGTTTTGTGACAAGCATATTTGAATAATAACAGAAATAATAATAGTTACATATAAAGAGGGTCAAATATCTTAGAAATATCTGACGTATAAATGTATTTGAATTCTAGCTTCGTTCCTACGATCAGATTTGGTCGCATTTGTCAACACATTTTCTTCCTTACTGTTCAGCATATTTCTTTCGCCGATTGAGCAACTTACTGTTTCTTGGTCATTGGTCGACCAACCTTTCATCAATAAACAGTCACATGCGGTTCATGTGCGCCCTGATCGTGCCACATCATCAAGAAAATATTTTTGGGTAAACACATGGCCTCAGGGCATGGAACCAAGCACACTTGATGGCATAAGCAGCCCTACCACTGCACCAGTACTTCGTGGACTTCGTAAAGTACATGGGAATCTTATATTTTGATAGTTTTCTCAACACACCGAGGAAGAAGTAGAAGGACCTCGATGGTTGCTACGTGTTGATGAAGTATGCCGATCCCTCGCTAATCTACAAGGCCCCACATCACAATGAGTACCTATCTCGGGACTTCAAGTACCAACCCTACGCTGATACTTAAGTTCTCTAAGGTTGGTGAGTATTATTGCAGACAAGCTTTGTATTTCTTTCACTTCCTTAGTTTCCCCCATTCTTAGTAGTACTTGTGCATATAGGCCCTTTCCGTTGGACTCCCTATGTCCATGTGTATGAAGATCACCTGGTAGAGATGAAGAATCTTCTAGATGTTGAGCTCGAACTGAGTTTCTTGGTGATAAAGGAGAACTTAAAAGGAAGTAGACATTCTCTAGTTCGGGTAGCGCATAACTTATTGTCCATGATTACGTACTAAGGCACTTGGTAAAGGAGCTTGCGAGTTGCTTTCTTATCATGCGGTAACTCTTTGGAGACAAGATACTTCACTATTGGTTCCATCAAACCATCCTAGGGATGGACCACTTCTATCTCCTTGGGAGCCGAGATGCTCGGAGAGGCCAAGTATTCTATCGGAACCACATTGATCAATGTTGCGAAATTTATAGCTATGCAAGTGCACACAGTCACAAACTTGTAATAAAATGGTAAAACCAAGTATCGTCCTCAAGGACTGATTTATCAATTACCAATCAATTAATCCCTTAATTCTATTTGATTAAACAATTCTCAGAGATTTTAAACTAAGAAAAATACTAACAAAGCGCAGTGAAGAATTAAACAATTTAACAAAGAAAATACAATTAGGACAATTATGATTCTCTATTTTTCCACCCTGTTATTTCCTAATGCAAGCATCTATATCCCCTTCTCCCTATTCAAAAATAAGTTGCAACAACAATTCATAATCTGGTCAAGACTTATGAAATTCAATCTAAATGACAACTTCCTATATTTCTATGGTAAGTTGAATCATGTAGAGGGCATTAGCCATGCAACTCAGAAAATAAACAAATAATCTAGATACTTTCGTTCTAAATTAAATTTGCATCCAAACAATCAAAGCATATCAAATTTCACTTTTCAGATTTCAATTTGATTCATCAAATAGCAATTAGAGGTGATCAATCATTAATCGCACAATTAACATAGATTGCAAGGAATTGAAAGAGATGAAGAAGAATATCAATTTTTGCATTAAACCATAACAAGGGTTTCCAAAAGATTCACATAAAATCCCTAAAAGAAAATTTAGCCTATGATATTCATTCTAGCCAAAAACTTGTTCAATTACAAACATGAAAATTGACAGAAAAAGATGAAGAAAACTCAGGGACGAATCCTCCAATATGGTGTTCTTACTCCAGCCGTCGTTGTGCCTTTAGCCCTCTTTCAGTCGCCTATATGATTCCAAGCAAACCTACCAAAAGTTCCCTCTGGAAAAGACTGAATTGCCCATCAAAAATAGCCAGGTATATCAGAAATCGCGACCCTAGCGCTGTAGCGCTCTTTTGGTAGCGCTGTAGCGCTAAACTCAGAGCCAAAATGGGGGAAAATCTGGGCACCAGCGCTGTAGCGCTCTTTTGGTAGCGCTGTAGCGCTAAAGTCAGGAACTAACTTCCTGAAAACTGCGTCCAAGCGCTGTAGCGCTGATGTTGTAGCGTTGTAGCGCTAAAGTCAGTGCCGAGCCTCTTCAAGATTTCTTCCTAGCGCTACGGCGCTCCCAAGGTAGCGCTGCAGCGCTACTTACAGAACCACCAAAAGTCACAAATCCGTCTCGATTTCATTCCATTTTCACTCCTTTCCAATATTTGCATCACTTAACATCAATAACCCTGAAACAAGAACAAACGAGCATAAATCCGAAATAAAACAATCCTAACTAATGAAAAATAGCCTAAAATCTAGAACCATAAACGAGCCTAAAACTCGTTTATCAATCAACTCGGCATCCTTAGTTGTAGCAAACTTAGTCAGGGCATCAGCGTTGGAATTTTGTTCCCTTATCACTTGTTGGATGGTAAACTTTTTTATTCTTTGCAGCATTTTCTGGGTCTTGGCCAAATAAGCGACCGTCTTTGTCCCCCAGGCCTGATACTCTCCAATCCGAGGACATTGTTCACTACAAACTAAGAATCGCTGAAAATTTTGAGGTCTTCAGCCTTGAGTTCTAGGGCTACTCAGAGCCCAGCAATGAGTGTTTTGTACTCCGCTTCATTGTTTGAGGCGTCGAACCAAATCTCAAAGCAATGTGAACCCTGTGCCCCTCTGCAGACACCAAGATAAGGCCTACTCCGGCTCCATTCTCATTGGATGACTTGTCTACAAACAGCTTCCATATGGGCCCGACCACCTGGGCCTCCCCAGTTCGCTCATGTGTTCCTGTGCACTCGATAATAAAATTCTCTAGTGCTTGTCCCCTTATGGCAGTCCTCGGGAGGTAACTAATGTTGAATTGACTTAGTTCGACTGCCCACTTGAGGAGTCTCCTCGAGGAATCCGTCTTCTGGAGGACTTGCCTTAAGGGCTGGTTGGTGAGGACCCTAATTGGATGTGCGTGGAAGTAAGGTCGTAGTTTTCAAGAAGCTTTCATCAAGCAAAATGTAAGCTTGTCCATGAACAGATACCTAGACTCCGCTTTGAGGAGTCGTTTGCTCATGTAGTAAATGAGATATTGAACACGTCCTTCCTCGCAGACCAAGTAAACACTTATGGCATTCTCGGAGACAACCATGTAGAGGAGGAAGGGTTCTCCATCTATAGCCTTCAACAAAATTGGAGGGTTCTAAATGTGGGCCTCCAGCTGCTAGAATGCATGTTTGTACTCCTCCTTCCATTAAGATCTCTGACCTCCTTGGAGGGTGTTGAAGAAGGGAATGCACTTGTCACTTGCCTTCAAGACAAAGCAGCTCTGAGCTGCAATCCGACCAGTCAGGCTCTGCACATCCTTGTACTTCTTGGGAATGGCATCTCTATAAGGTCCCTTATCTTCACAGGATTTGCCTTTATTCCTCGGACGCTGACAATGAATCCCAAGAACTTCCCAGATGCCACTCCAAAAGTGCACTTCTGGGGGTTTAACTTCATCCCGATCTTGCAGAGGACTGAGAATGCTTCTGCCAAATCTTTCACATGGTCGGGGGTTGTTCTTGACTTTACCAGCATGTCATCTACATAAACCTCCATGTTCCGGCCAAGCTGGTTTTTAAACTTTCGGTTTACTAATCACTGATACATGGCACCAGTATTCTTGAGGTCAAAAGACATCACCTGTTGGTATTAAATGAGAAAAATAAGAATACGCAGCGTAATAGATCTTTAAAATTTTATTAATACCTGCCAATATCATGCATTTATAGATATATTAAATGACACATAAATAGTTAAGAGATTACCTTAGTAGTCTATCAAGTGTCCTTGAATTTATTCATATAAATCAACGATCTTCCTATCCTTTCTGAAAGCTCACACCTTAGCCTTCCAAGCAAATCTTGTAACACATAAGGATGTGTGTGGGGCACGTATGATTCAAAGATTGATTTAAACTCTCTAGATGTACTCAACACATGAGATCTAGAGAGGATGGAGAAGAGAGAGGCTATTGAAATTAGAATTTTAGGTTTAGGAAATTCTATCATTTTTTTCCTTTGAGAGAGTCTAATTACCAACAATTAAAAACTTCTTAAACTTATGAAAAGTATCACTTCTTTTTAGGTTAATAAAGATAATTAATCTTTATTTTATTTAAATAAAAATTGATCAGTTACAACTAATTTAATTATGTAATTTAAATCGTATTTAAAAAGAATAATTAAATAAATTAATTAATTTGAAATTCAAAATTCAAATCTCAGGGATAGAAATATCCCTGAGATAGGCGTCACTATTGTGGCTATCACTGATTTTCTCATTTGTTTGTTTAATTAATATTTAAGATAATATATTTATCCCAAAATAAATATCAATCAATTCAAAACTAATTTTATCTTAAAATATAGGTTTTAAATAAATAGATATCTTATTATAAATATCTTATAATAAGATAATAAATAAATTCTCATATATTATGCCAAACATGATTAATATTTATTTTAACATAAAGTTTTTCAAAATAAAAAGTATATAGTTAAATAATGAATTAATTCATAATTAATCAATTACCCATAACTATCACATAATAATTTTCTTGCCCTAGAAAATTAATTCCTTTGCAATTTAGTCTTTCTCTCTATAAATCTTGCTTATGACATCCTTACCCTTGACAGTGTAGGACAGAGGGGACCTCAGGACCATGGACCTATAATATGAAGCTCCAACACATTAGATTATTAATCAAAATCCCAGACTTTCCAGAATTCAAATCAACAGGAAACCAGTCATAAATATATCCAAGTCCTGACCTGAAACCTGTCCAAATTTGCTTCAATTGACCTATAAAAATACAAGAATCATCACAGCCACCCCATAACATGAACTCACTCAATTCCACAACATAGACAGTGAAGGAGGGAGGTGAAAAACACAAACAAAAACAAAATACTATATACTATATATGTATAAAATTAATTTGCTGATCTCCAAGTATATCTTTAACCACAGCAGCTCAGCACATGAATTTTCAATGATCAATTAAGGTAGGTGAGGTCTTGTTTCGCTCAACCTCACCACCCCAATAGTGTTCAACCTCTGCCCGTTGACCTTGATTTTACCTCCTTCATTTCCTCTCAGCTCCACAGCCCCGTAAGGATAGACCTTAGTAATAGTAAATGGCCCAGACCACCTTGACTTGAGCTTGCCAGGAAATAGCTTTAAGCACGAGTTAAAAAGCAAGACGCGCTGACCCTCTTCAAACACTCTTGGTTGAATGTGCTTGTCATGCCATCTTTTTGTTTTCTCCTTGTAAAGTTTTGCATTTTCATAAGAGAATAAGCGCATCTCTTTGAATTCATTCAGCTGCAAAATTCTCTTTTCTCCTACAAGTTGTAAATCCATATTGAGTGTTTGAATAGCCTAATAAGCATGATGCTCAAGTTCCATCAGTAAATGACAAGCTTTTCCAAACACCAAACGATATGGTGGCATCCCCAATGGTGTCTTGAAAGTTGTTCTATAGGCCCACAATGCGTCATCTAACCTCTTGGACCAATCCTTGCAGTTGGGATTCGCCACTTTTTCAAGGACACTTTTTATCTCTCTATTTGACAACTCAGCTTGCCCATTAGTTTGGGGATGGTATGCAGTAGCTACTTTGTGCCTCACATCATATTTAGCCAACAAACTTGCTAGTAACTTATTCACACAGTGAGTGCCTTCATCGCTAATGATTGCCCTTGGGGTGCTGAAAAGAGTAAAAACATTTTTTTTGTAGGAATTTCATGACAACTTTAGAATCATTAGTATGAGAAGTAATTTCTTCCACCCATTTTGAGACATAATCCACAACTACCAAGATGTACAAATTGTCATAAGATGGAGGAAATGGGCCCATGAAATCTATACCCCACACATCAAACAATTCCACTTCGAGAATATTAGTTAAGGGCATCTCATTCCTTCTAGAAATATTACCAACCCTTTGGCATCGATCACTGTTGAGTCTAGTTTTTATCATGTTTTGGTGATGTTTTTAGTAGTCTTTTATTTCGTTTTTCCTTCATTTAGCGCGGGTTTATGCTTTGTTTGTTTGTCTTTGTGAATGTCAGGAAGAATTGAGCATGTGGAAGAAAATGCCAAAGAAAGGGAAGAAATAACCGAGTTTTCCATCATATTTTGATAAAGAATGGTTCTCAACACAATTTGGAAGTGTTGGTGAAATTTTGGGATGAAAACTTGAAGAATTGAGAAATCCCTTAAGAGCCACGGCATGACCAAAGTGGAGCCGCGGCTAGGTGGGAAACAGAAGCAATGTTTTTAAGGAAATCCTCGGGCCGTGGCATGGCTAGAGAGAGCCGCGGCATAGATGGGCACTCTGCCCAGAAATCGTTGATGCGGGCCGCGGCATGGCTTCAGAGGTTCGCGGCATTGAGAGGATCTTCTGCCCAGGAATTATGACACGGGCCGCGGCATAGTGTATGTAGAGCCGCGGCCCGCCTCTTTAAAATCTGAAATCCTAGGTTTTAAATGACGAAAAGGAGAAGAAAAACATATGTACGGACGAGGGAGAAGTTCTGGTTTTGGAGGCTGAAGCTTAGAGTATTTTTACATGTTTTTCTTCTCTTCCTGATGTTATCTTTAATTTTTGTTGTGATTAGCACTATGACTATGAACTAATTTTCTGTTTAGGATGTTCAATTGAATCACTTGAATCTTTGTTATGACCTAATGCAATTTTAATTTCCTTCTTCTTCAATCTTCTTCAATTCCATATGACTTGTTCTTATAGATTGATTATTGATTGGCCATCTTTAGTCAGATATATATATATGTTTTTAAGTCAAAATCTGAGAAGTGAGATTTAATTCTGCTGTGGTTATATTGGACATAATTTTAATTTAGAACGAAAGTATCTGAATTAATTGTGTAACTGTTATTAAGTTGTTGAGATTAATGCTACCTTTGTGGTTCAATTTACCATAGAAATATAAGAAATTGTCACCTAGGTTGAGTTTATAATTCATAGTATGATTATAGGCTGCTGTATCAACTTGTTAATTGAATTAGGTAAAAATAAGAAGAATTCACACTTTGCATTAGGGAATAATAGGGAGGATAGTTGATGAGATTGAATATCCTAATTGTTTCTCAGTGATTAAATTAAAAGTTTTACTATTAGTTATTATTCTATTTAATTTTCGATTATTATTTCTGCACTTTATTGTTTCTTTTGCTGTATTTTACAAAAATCAAGAATTTCAATTCATCAAATAGAACAAGAAATTAATTGACTGGTAATTGATAAATCAGTCCTTGAGGACGATACTTGGTTTTACCATTTTATTACAAATTTGCGACTGTGTGCACTTGCATAGCAAAATTATCGCAACAATCACATCTCAACACAAAAGCATGGTTATATTTAAAAAAGGAAGACCAAAAGAAACCACATTGAAGTCCCTTAGATGTGGTGCGAGTTCCCCCAAAATTCCCTCCACAAGGTGAATAGTGGCAATGGTGTAGGATATCTTCTATCTCTTGCCCTGGGACACATCTCCTAATCATTTGGTTAGCACATTGCTTAAAAAATTATGGTTCCTCCCAAAAATAGTGCCTCACAACATGCAAAAACTTCTTCTTTTGTTGGCTTGTCAAATCCGGAGGCAACAACCCACTAACAAAATAATTAGCAAAATGTGCAAACCAAGGAACAACTTGAGAGTGGTTTATCTCAAATAATTGCTCATCTTGGAATGTCTCCTTGATGGGAACTAAAAAACGTGATTCCTTATCACCTTCCATTCTTGACAAGTGATCTGCCACTTGGTTCTCCACCCATTTTCTATCTTGAATCTCCACATCAGGTACTTTATGGTTGAATGATCCGTATAGACTATCACCTTGGTGCCCACCAAATAAGACCGAAACTTGTCAAAAGCAAAGAAAATGACCAAAAATTCTTTTTATGTCACTGTATAGTTGAGTTGAGCACCCATCAAAGTACGACTAACATAGTAAATGGGGTGAAAAACCTTGTTTCTTCACTGCCCCATCGCTGCCCCATCACTGCTCCCACAACAAGATCACTTGCATCACACATCAATTGAAAAGGCAACTCCCAATCTGGAGCCACAATAATCAGTGTTGAAATCAATCTACTTTTCAAATCGTCAAAAGCTTTCAAACATGCTTCATCAAAGTGGAACGGTCTATCTGTTGGGGTTTTATGCCCTAATTAAAACTCAAATTCTTTGTAATCTCATTTTATTATCAATAAAAGAATAGAAATCATTTTTTGACTTGGTCAATCACTTTGCTCACATGTTTTATTTTCATGATTATTTGTTTAATATAAACTTCTATTAAATCCCGAGCATATAGCTAATCTTATTTATAGTGACTTAATCACAGTGGAATATAAATATGATTATATGTTCAAAATAAGTTAGTCCTAAGATTAGTCAGTGCACAGGATTTACACTGACTTGCCAATCTATGATATGATCTACTTACACATTACAGTGTTATGTTCTTTCCAGAACATTAGCAAAGTAGATAAGATCGGATGTATTTGTTACATCGGACAGGACCGATATTGACAGTTGATAAGATAAGTAAACATACCATTATTATCTATTCTAATCATATCATATAGTTGACCATAGGTCAATTCAATCTCAATTATGAGTGGTTAGTATTCTAACTGATTGTATTATTTGAGTTCTTTGACTTGTTCATTACCAGCTTACCCTACGGACTAGCCCATACTTACATCTTGGGAACTCGATAGTATAATTGAGTGGGAGTGTTAATCATAGATATGAACATCTATAGCTTCTGATGAAGAAGTGAAACGATGGTTTCCTTTTAGTTTGGTTCAAGGTGTTAAATGATAGAGATCTCATTTCAGTAATTAAATTAGTATACTGAAATATCATTTACAAGGAACTAAGTGTTTTAAGGATAAAATACAATGAGGGGTAAAACAGTATTTTAGTCCTATCTCATTGTAGACCGTCTATAGAGGATTGAGTGACAATTATGGTTGTAACAATGGATAATTAATAGCGTATCTATATTTGTTATAGAGCGTTCTATGAATTCAAGAGTGCAATTCCGAGTCTATAGTGGAGTCACGAGGAATTAATAAATTAGTAAATTTATTTGTTAGATTTATGATAACTTATTGGAGCTTGATTTCATAGGCCCATGGTCCCCATTGTACCTTGGATAAAATCATCTAGATAGTCTCAATTAATTGATTTAATCATCAATTAGAATTATCAAAGTTGACCAGGTCAATTTTTGATAGTTTCACAGAGTTGTGTAATTTTGAGAAGAAAAGAGAAATTATGGCAAATTTATTAATTAAGATAAATTAGTATATAAATTAATAAATAAATTTAAATCAAGGTTCAAATTATAAATAATTAATTTGATAAAGGATTTAAATAATTATTTAATTAATTAAATCAATAAAAAATAATACAAACCTTGATTTTAAGTCCAATGGGCTTATAATCAAATGAGAAATTTCACAGGCCTATAGCCCATGATAATTTCGACCTAGGGCTTCAAAATGGCTATTATTTTATTGATTTGTTAATTAAATTAAATGGCCTAATTGAGTCTATAAAAGGAGTGCTTAGAGAGAAGTCAAAACATAAGTTTGAGAAGTCACAAGTCAGATTTTCTGATAGTTTTAGATTCTCTCTAAACACAAGTCCTTTTCTAAGCCTCTTTGTTATTTTCTCTTCTTCTCTCTCTATATCTATCTCATGTGTTGAGAATTTCCCACACCAGTCTAGTTGGTTCTAAGGATACATTGGAAGATTGTGAAGAAAATAGAAGATCAATTCAGTTTCTTGATAATACTCTGCGACAGAGAGGATACAAGAGTTAGAGAAACTGAAGGAATGACTCTTTAATTCCGCTGCGTATACTGTAAGTATTCTATTCTTTGTTTCTCTTTGAATACAATTTTAGAAACTTGTTTTAGGCTATCTCGTATTAATTTTTTTAATATTAGATATACATGAAAATAAATAAAGATCTTGTATAAGCTAATCTAACAATATCCTTCTCCAAGAAGTTGAAAAGAGGCTTAAAGATATTGGAGAAATCTTTTATGAACAGCCTATAGAACCCTGCATGGCCAAGAAAGATTCTAATGTTCTTCACTGAGGTAGGAGGTGGGAGCTTTTCAATAACCTCAATCTTGGCTCTATCAACTTCAATACCATACTTTGATACTTTATGGCCCAAAACAATACCTTCCTTAACCATAAAGTGACATTTTTCCCCAGTTAAGGACAAGGTTTGTTTCTTCACATCTTTACAAAACCTTAGCCAAATTACTCAAAAAATTATCATAAGAATCACCAAAACACAGAGAAATCATCCATGAATACCTCTAAGAATTTCTCCACCATGTTAGTGAAATTGGCCATCATACATCACTAAAACATTGTCGGAGCATTGCACAAACCAAAGGGCATTCTCCTGAATGCAAAAGTACCATATGGGCAAGTGAATGTAGTCTTGTGTAGATCCTTTGGTGCCACTGCGATCTGATTGTAACCAGAGTACCTATCAAGGAAACAATAGTACTTTCTACCAGTAAGACTGTCTAACATCTGATCAATAAAAGGAAGAGGGAAATGATCATTTCTAGTGACCTTGTTTAGCTTCTTGTAGTCCATGAAAATTCTCCATCTCGTCACAGTTCTAGTAGGAATCAACTTATTGTCTTCATTCTTCACCACTGTGATCCCACCATTCTTAGGCACACACTGAACAGGGCTCACCCATGAACTGTCAGAGATAGGATAAAAAATGCCAGCATCTAACCACTTGATAATTTCCTTCTTCACCACCTCCTTCATGATAGGATTTAGTCTCATTTACCCTTCAATAGAAACTTTTTCACTGTCTTCAAGCAAGATCTTATGCATACACAAAGAAGGACTAATACCTCAAATGTCTGCAATAGTCCACCCAATGGCCTTCTTGAACTTTCTCAACACCTCAAGCAACTTTCCTTCTTGTTTCTGAGTCAACTTCGCTGAAATAATGACAAGTAAGGTGGAAGATGGACCCAAATAGGCATATCGCAAATGTGATGGCAAGACTTTCAACTCTAACTCAGGTGTCTCTTCAATTGATGGTTTGGGAGCTTTGAACTCTCTAGATGATAAATCCAATGAATCAAATCGGCCTCTTGTTCTTAACCCTTGAGAATAAGCCTCCAACCAAGCTAAGTACTCATCCTCATCTTCGTCATTTTGAGAGTCAAACAACAATAACCTCTCTAGTAGATCATCAACGCTACTAGTCTTAAACTCCTTTGATGCCAAATAATCTACCACTGAAACCATTGAGCATTCCTCAACCTCATTAGGAAACTTCATAGCCTTAAGAACATTAAAGGTCACCTTTTCATCTTGGACCCTCATAGTAAGCTCACCTTTTTGCACATCTATCAAAGTTCTTCCTGTTACAAGAAATGGCCTTCCCATAATAATAGGCACATGTCTATTTCCCTCATAGTCTAGCACAATAAAATCAGCAAGGAATATGAATTTTCCTACCCTCACCAACACATCTTCAATCTTTCCATCTAGATGAGCAAGAGATCTATCTGTAAGTTGAAGAGTAACTGTAGTAGGCCTAACTTCTCCAATCCCCAATTGCTTGAAAACAGACATTGGCATCAAAATAATGCTAGCATCGAAATCACATAAAGCCATCCCACAATAAGTGTCTCTAATTGTACATGGAATAGTGAAACTCCCAGGATCCTTCAACTTTGGTGGCAACTTGTCTTGCAGAAATGAACTACACTCCTTAGTTAGAGCCACTATTTCAAACTCTCTTAACATTCTCTTCCTTGTAAGAACATCTTTCATGAATTTCACATAGTTAGGCATTTGCTCAAGTGCCTCTACAAGTGGGATGTTGATATGAAACTGCTTCAACATATCTAAAAATTTCTTGAATTGAGAATCCAACTTTTTCTTCTGAAAGTGTTGAGGAAATGAAGGTGGTTGCTTTGAAATTGAGTTATCTGGGTGACTATGCTGCGACATTCTTGCAGCATTCTGGGCAGAGGCAGATTTTTGTACACTAGGAATTTCGACATCTTTTTGGATTTCCTCATTTATTTGGATTGAAGAGGGCTCACCCTCATGCCTAGAATTTGTATTGGTATTCTCTAACTCTTTCCCACTTCTCAAAGTGATGGCCTTACAATGTTCCTTGCCCACATTTGTTGGATTCTCGGTATCACTTGACAATGCACCATGGGGTCTATTTCTAATCTAATTAGCTAGTTGCCCAACTTGATTTTCTAAGTTCCTTAATGATATCGCTTGGCTTTGAATCATGGCTTCATTCTTTACTATAGACTCTTTCAACATATTCTCAAGAGAGTTAGATTGCATTGCTTGTTGTTGTGCTTGTGGAGAATAGCCCGGTGGGAAATTGGGTCTAGGAGGCATAGATGAAGTGCTAGGGTTAGCCCCTTGATTACTCCAAGAAAATATGGGATGTTGCCTCCATGATGGATTATAGGAATTAGAATAAGGACCATTCCTATTTTGGTTCCCCATGTAACACATAGCTGCGGGATTGGAAGGACATATGTCAAAAGTATGACCTTTACCACAATACACACAAGAAATGTTCTCCATTTGCTCCATTTTTGTTCCCATAGGCTGCCCCATTGACTGATACATCCCCATGTTCATTGTCTTCAGCATATTCGAAATAGAGAAAACTTGGGTTGCCAAAGAAGTGATGGCATCTACATCATGAATACCAACCACTTTTCTGCCTGTAGATGATCTAGTAGTGGGCCACTGATAGTTGTTGTTGGATATTCTCTCAAGGATTTCATATGCCTCATTATAGGACTTAGCAAGTAGAGCCCCATTCATTGAAGCATCAACCACCATTCTAGTATGAGTGTGTAGACCATTATAGAAGGTCTCCATATGGATGCAATGAGGAATGCCATGACGAGGGAATTTTTGCAACAACTCCTTGAATCACTCTCATACCTCATATAAAGATTCTTCATCAAGTTGCTGAAATGAAGTAATCTCATTGTGGAGCTTGGCATTCTTAGTAGGAGGACAGTATTTCATCAAAAACCGCTCAGCCAACTCTTGCCAAGTAGTCGCAGAATTAGATGGTAAAGAGTTCAACCAAACTCTTGCTCTATCTCTCAAGGAGTATGGAAACAACTTCAGTCTCAAGGCATTCTCTGTAACTCCGAGTAGCTGAAAGAATCACTCACCTCAATGAATAAGTGAAGATGGAGGTGAGGATCTTCTGTTGGCATCCCACTAAATTGGCTGACAGTTTGAAGCATTTGGAAAATAATTGGCTTCAAATCAAACTGTTTAGCTTGAATTTCTAGTCTTCAAATGCCTGGATTGAGCTCCTTGAAGAAGGGGAGAGCGTATTTCCTAATAGCACGATCTCGGTGATCTGCCACAATAACTGCATTTTGCCCATTATTGGCAGCTACTCCCCCTTGAGCTGTTGCCCCCAAGATTTTTTGCCCTTTAAGCTACTCCTTCTTGAGCGGCTCCTACTTGAGCCTCTCACTCATCATCCATCACTACCACTTCCCTTTGGGCCTTTTGTACTTTTCATCTTTGTCTGAATGTATGTTCAATTTCTGGATCAAGGGGAAGTAGTTCAGGGACTTGACTCTCATCCATACACTGTTTGAACTTGAATTTGCACGAGAATCACCCAAGTTAGCACAAAATAAAATTAAACCAAATTGCCAGATAATTAATTTCACAATAAATGACTTTAAATAGTCCCAAAAAACGACGCCAAAAACTTGTTGCGTAAAATAAAGCTAAGTGCAAGTGTACACTATCAACAACAAGTAATACAGTAGCAAGTACCAAATATCGTCTCCACGATGACTGTTTTTATGTTTTTGATTGTGAAACTAAAGTCTAACTAAACGATTTAAAAGCACAAGAATTAATTGAAAAGGTTGTGATCTAAGAACTAAGTAATTAAGGACTAGTTAAATGTAGAAAAATAAAAGAAACAACTCAAAAAAAATTGTATCAAGGAGTAACAAATGGTATGATGGCAGCTAGAATAATTATCCCCCTAATATGAACCTCTGGCGGTAATGCTGGATTGATGCTGCAGCAGCCAGTGGTCTATTAGTCAAGAATTCCAATTCATTTTCATATGCTTTTGTCAAAGAACTATAATTTTAATCTTTTAATTAAACTGCATATGTCTATGCTAATTTAATTTCAAAGGTTCAATTCAAGCATCAATTCCATAAGACTATGCATGGTAATAATAAATGTCTATATCACTACAATTTTGAAATCAAAGAATTCAAGCACACACCATTGAAATTGTGTGTCAATTAATCCCAAGCTTTTCAGAATTGAACATTAACCTAACTACTTACTAAAGGTTATCAATCATTGGCAAGTATTAATCATGAGAAATATTTGAATGAATAAACCTCTAGTTTCATTTAGCATCAAAATCAAAATATCACAAGTCACATATTAGGGTTAAAATTATCCTAGCTAATTAGAGTTTAACTCATGGTTACAAACTCAAAAACACCCAAATAATAGCAATCCATATTCAGAAAATTGACAAGAAAAATTAAGGAAACTAAGAGTAGAGAGAGAGAGGCAAGCCAATGGGATGTCTCTGGTCCTTGTCTTCTAGCTTCACCCTCCTTGTTCTTCTCTTCTTCTTCACATTTAAAGCTCTCCAAAATGGGTATCTCTATGTAACCAGGCGACTGCTGCTCTCCTTCTGCTCTCTATACGTGTCTTGCCAAAATTGGGGAAAGATGATGATAGGTCACAGGTCATTTCCCTTCATTACCCATGTGGGCCTTTTTTCTTCAATCTCCCTTCTTTCTTTCTTTTGTAACCAAAATGGACCCAAGTAAATTAAAGGCCCAAAAGTCATTTAATTACCTTTCAGCTCAACTCAAATAGGTCCAAAGAAAGAAACCGGGCTAGATATGATAGTTATTTAGTCTCCCATGTGGGTCTTTGAAACAACTGGCAGGCAAAACGTAATGTTGCTTCCATGCTGCAGCATCCCAAAATTCTGATTCACTTCAAGCTTCAAATCTTTCTCAAAATGTCCAAAGCTTTACCAATCATCTCTCAAGACAATATTCAACAAGTTAGGATATATTTTTGAAACACTATACTAATATTTAATATTATCTTATTATAATTAATATTTGACAAAACTAAAATAAAAACACTGCAAAACACCATAAACCACTATTTTCTTGATAAAAATATAAGTTTAAAAGCATAAAAATAACTCTAATTCCTAGAGTTATCAGTCATTTATCTTTTAATGATGATTATTAAGGTAATGGAATCTTATCAGTTGTTATTTCCTCTAAAACTACCTTGCTTTGAGGTTTATAGTTATTCATATAGTCGTGTTCAAGGAAGGTCGCATTTGTGGTAACAAATACCTTTTGGTCCTTGGAACTATAGAATTAAATAATTATAACATTCAAATATAATAAAAAAAATTACTTTTATTTATATCAACAAAATGTACTTGCTTTTAGGGCATAAATCCTAACAATCTCCCACTTGCCCTCAAAGCAAGTGAGGAATCTCCCTTAATCTCATGTTGCGTACATGACCCATAAATGACTTTTCAAGAAGTGTCTTAGTAAACGAGTCCGCCAGATTCTGTTCTGACGCTATCTTCATAGCAGTCACATCACCTCGGTGCACAATCTCTCTAACCAAATGGTATTTCCTTTCTATATGCTTTCCTCTCTTGTGGCTTCTGGGTTCCTTAGAGTTAGCTACAGCTCCGTCGTTGTCACAATACATGATTAGTGGCTTCTCTATATCTGGAATTACTTCAAGATTGGTGTAGAAATGTTTAAGCCAGACCGCTTCCTTTGCTGTTTCACAAGCTGCTATATACTCGACTTGCATGGTTGAATCTACAATAGTGGATTGTTTAATACTTCTCCAGACTACAACTCCTCCTCCTAGAGTGAACACTAACCCAGTTGTCGACATATGACTATCTTTGTCTGATTGGAAATCAGAGTCAGAGTATCCAGGAGGGTTTAGCTCACCCCCTGAATATATAAGCATATAATCTCTCATTCTCCTAAAATACTTGAGAATGTGCTTTACTGTAATCCAGTGTTCCAAACTAGGATTTTATTGATAACGACTTACAATCCTTACCACTTAGCATAAGTCAAACCTAGTACACAAAATAGCATACACTAGACTCCCAACTGCTAAAGCATAGGGATATTTTATCATGTCGTTTTCCTCTTGAGGTGTCTTTGGACATTACTCTTTGGAAAAAGTAATTCCATGTCTGGTCGGTAACTGTCCTTTCTTGGAATTCTCCATAGAGAATCTTTCAAGCACCTTATCTATATAATTAGCCTGAGAAAGTGTGAAGAGCTTGTTCTTCCTATCACTTATGATTCGGATTCCCAGAACATAGCTCGCTTCGCCCAAATCTTTCATTTGGAATTTTTCAGCTAACCACTTCTTCACATTTGACAGTGCCTCTACATCGTTGCCAATGAGGAGAATGTCATCCATGTAAAGAACTAGGAAAACCACCACTTTACCTTTGACGTATTTATACACACATGCTTCGTTGACATTCTGTTCAACGCCGTATGTTTTAATTATCTCACCAAAGGTGATATTCCAAGATCTAGATGCTTGCTTTAGTCCATAAATGAATTTCAATAACTTACACACCTTATGATCTTCCTCATTTTTAATGAACCCTTTCGGTTGTACCATATAGATATTTTCAACAAGATAGCCATTAAGAAAAGTCATATTGACGTCCATTTGCCATATCTCATAATCATTAGTTGCAACTATGGATAAAAGGGTGCAAATGGAATTTAGCATGGCCACAGGAGAAAATGTTTCTTCATAATCAACACCCCTCTCTCTGAGTGTAACCTTTGGCTATTAGCCCCACCTTGAAAGTCTCTACTTTCCCATCTACACCTCTTTTCTTCTTGAAGATCCATTTGCACCCAATGGGTCTGACATCTTCGGGTGGGTCTACAAGTTCCCAGACAAAATTGGAATACATTTATTCCATTTCTTGGTTCATAGTTTCTTTCCATTTATCCTTTTCAGGATCATTCATTGCCTCTTCGAAGGTTAATGGATCGTCCTTGTCTTTATCAAAAATAAGGACATGTGCCTCATGTTCGTAGCGAACAGATTGTCTCACAATCCTCCCACTACGACGTTGCACTGGGTTTCCTTTTCAGGAATATTGGTTTCCTCGGTTTGTCGTTTATCATTTAATGATTATTATGAAGGTAATGGAATCTTATCAGTTGTTAGTTCCTCCAAAACTACCTTGCTCTAAGGTTTATAGTTATTCATATAGTCGTGTTCAAGAAATGTCGCATTTGAGGAAACAAATACCTTTTGGTCCTTGGGACTATAGAATTAAACGCCTCTTTTTTCTGGAGCATAGCCCACAAGAACGCACACTTCAGACCTTGAATCAAGTTTACCTGATTTAGGTCTAAGAACATGAGCAGGACAGCCCCAAATGCGGAAATGGTCTTATATGGTCTTATATGGGACTAGATTCCAGTGGAATTTTGCTTATGGTCTTATACTAGATTCAAAATTTAAGTAATCATTTGAAGTGCCTATCCCCAGAATGAGAGAGTAAGTGAAAAGTAGCTTAATATAGATCTGGCCATGTCCAACAAGGTCTTATTTCTTCTTTCTAAAATCATTTTGCTATGGTGTTCCAGGAGTTGTGAGTTAGGATAGAATATCATGCTCCAGCATGAAATCTTTGAATTATAAATCCAAATATTTACCACCTCGATATGATCGAAGTGTTTTAAGAGTCTTACCTAATTGCTTCTCAGCCTCAGCTTTGAAGTCTTGAAACTTACCAATGGTTTCATACTTCCAAAGCATTAGGTAAGTATGACCATATCTTGAGTAATCATCCATGAAGGTGACGAAGTACTCATATCCACCTCTAGCTTGTATGTTGATTGGACTACATACATCGTTGTGTACAAGCTTAAAAGGGTCTTTAGCTCTATTGCCTTTCGCTAAGAGAGGACGTGTGATCATTTTTTGTTCTAGACAAGACTCACAAACCGGAAGAGTTCCAACTCTTAGTTCTCTCAACGATCCATCTTTCGTTGACTATTTTATCCTTTCTAGTCCCATATCACCAAGTCTAAGATGCTAAAGATATATGTCTCCTCATTTGAAACCTTTTGTCTTTTGTTTCCTTTCGATTTAGCTACTTTAAATAATTCTGAGTTATTTTGCAATCATTTAATAGGCTTGAGCATGTACAGTTTGTTTGTTTGTTCTGCTTCACAAATTTTGAAACCATTCTTTGAAATAGCAATCACATTATTATTAAAAGAAATAGCAAGAGATTGTTCATGCAACATAGATAAAGAAACTAAGTTTCTAGAAAATCCAGGAATAAAATAAACAGTATTCAAAATAAGATAATTGTTCCCAAAATATAAACAAACTGTTCCATTTGCTCTTGCTGAAACGAGCGCTTCACTTCCATCTAGCATAGTCACCTCGCCGTTAGCAAGTTGCCTTGATGACTCAAGTATCTGCATAGAAGAAAAAACACGGTTAGTGGCTCCTGAATCTAATACCCATGATGACATATCGTCTTTCACTATACAAGCTTCAAGTACAAGAAAATCATATTTACCTTTCTCTTTCAGCTCAGCGAGATACTTTTTACAGTTTCTCTTTCAGCTTCCTTCAACTCCATAGTGGAAAAACTTTCCCTTTGTTTCTTTCTTCTTGGAGTTATTGTCATTCTTGTTCTCCTTGGCTTTTGGTGCTTTCTTGCCTTTCTTGGACTTCTTGCTGTTACTTTTGTCCTTGTCATTATTCTTCTTCCTCTTCTTGGTTTTATCCTCTGAGGTTGAAGGTTTCTCCTCTGTCACATTTGCCTCAGCCTTTTTGGTTATGGACTCAAATGTCTGCAGTTAATTCGATAGTTGGGTCATGTTGAACTCCAACTTATTCATAATATAGTTGGTTGTGAATACAGAGAAAACAAGAGTGAGCGATTCAAGTATGATGCTTACTTGAGTACGCTCATCAATGACTTCCCCATGTATTTCTGCTTCATGCATCAAGTTGATCATGATCAAGACATGTTCACACACAAAAACACCCTTCTTCATCTTAGATTCATGTAAGTTCTAGTAGCCTCCTATCTACTTTGATCAGATTGTTATCCAAACATGGCCTGCAAAGATTCCATTATCTCAAAAGAAATTTCCATGGGTTCATGCTTTGTTCTCAGAACATCAGTCATGCTCACAAGCATGTAACACTTAGCTTTATTATTGGATTGAATCCATGCATCATATTTGTCCCAAATATTCTTCGGGGCATTGGCAGCGGGCTCTTCAGGTAATTCTTGAGTTAGGACAAATTTATGGTTCTCACACATTAACATCAAATTCATATTCGATTTCCATCTTATAAAATTATCACCATTAAGTTTTTCAAGTGAAAGTAAAGCAGTAATTGGATTGCCATCGTTTGACATTAATGAAAGAAATAAATTACAATAATATTACTATTTAAAAAATAACAATTATTTGGAAAGTAAATACAATACATGAATGCAACAATGAAAACACATAAACTTAGCATTTACCATTCCATGATAAAACTACCCAATAAATAAGAGTCACCATAGGGTCGGTCAAGTTATATTCAGATAGCTTATAAGACAATCTTATATTTATTATTTTATCTTTTAAAGATAAAGTACCACTAGTTCGGTCAAGATATAATTATCCACCGTAAAAGCTTAATTGCATCTTTGTAAATGTAAACCATTATTTCGGAATTCATGACTTAACTTAGAGAGTGTCACCTTAGGGTTGGTCAAGCCTAAAATACATCAATCTTTCCTTTCTTTGTAAGAAGTCAATCACGGGATTAATATGTCTTGAAACCTTCCTTAGGGGGACAGACACAAAGTCGCCTTGAGGCCCTATTCATATTTCACGGTGTTGTACTAATAATGGAGACCATAGGTCACATTGAGATGTTCACCTTCTCTCACTTACTTTTTTAGAATAAATGTGTTTATTACAACTAAACGATTAATTCTAAATTAATTACTATTTTCTTAATAACCCTATGTATGTAATTAATTACAAAATATATTTAATTATAAAAGAGTCTGTTTCTACAATTAATGTGATCTAAATAATTACCCATACCATTCATCTAACTTTACTAAAACACTTTTTAAATATAGTTGGTTATCTTAAAAGCCTATAAAAACTATAGCCTTTATTATGGTGTGATTTACAAAGTTTTAACTAATTTAAGAGTTAGCAGTTTACATGCAATTCATTTCTCCAAAACAATTCATATAAACGCTTAGGACATTCCTAGATAATCTTGTTTTTAAAATATGCATGATTAATCAAAATTGTGTGGGGTTTCATGAATGACATGTAATTGACTAATGCATGATCATGTTATCAATGAATCATTAATTAACATTTATTTAAATAAATACAATAAATGATGAACTAGATACTATTGGGTATTTCTAAATTTACAACCCTTTGAAAAAATAGAAATAAAATTATAAAATAGCATTTAGTTGTTTGCAAGACTCCAAGATTGCTTATCTTCTCATATTGGCCCATCTTTATAATCTTTAGGAATTTATTAGGCCCGTCTAATTAATTAGAAACTAATCTAATTAATTTATTTAATTAAAACAAATTTTTAATTAAATAACCATTTGTGTCATCTTTTTATTTTAGTTGACTTTAAATAATTAAATAATCAAATTCAAATAATTATTTAAATTTAAGATAAGTTTTTAACCAACTAAAAGATATTTTATTTTTATAACAAAAATAAAATAAGATAACTATATTTTTAAATTAAAATAATTTAAAATTAAATAAATAAAATATATTTTAGCAAAAAAATAGGATCTTGATTGGGCACCAAGAATGGTGCCCTAGAGATCTAGGGTCGGTGACACAAGGGGAGGCTACGGGCTCGGGTGGATTGCGGCGGCTGGAGATAGGCCGAGAGGCTCGCTGGTGCGCATGAAGGCGCTAGATGGCTGGCTCTAGGGACACGCATAGGCGCATGGGTTCACCATGCGCAAGGGCTCGTGACACTGGGCTTGTGCGGCAGGGCTGAAAGGCTCAGCTGAAGGCTCGGTTCTCATCATTCTTCTCCTGTTCATAATTTTTTAATTTAAATTACAAAAATCCTATGCCCTTATGGCTTACACAAGATCTAGAAAAAATTCAAATTCTTAACCCAATAACACCATATAATTATCGATCCATCATTCAGTCATGCATTCAAAAAACATATCCTTCCATTCAATATACATATCAACATACATATAAAAATGCAAAAACACACACAACATTTAATAAATATATATATGTAGATAACCTTGGTAACAATTGTTGGTATTCAATGAGAAAAATAAGAATATGCAACGAAAGTGATCTTTAACAATTTATTAATACCAACCAGGATCATACATATATAGATATATTAAATGACACATAAATAGATAAGAGATTACCTCTAGTAGCCTATCAAGTGTCATTGAATCTTTTCCTATAAATCGACGATTTTCTTATCATTTCTAAAAGCTCACACCTTAACCTTCTAAGTCAATCCTCTAACACACAAGGATGTGTGTGGGTACGTAGGATTCAAAGTTTGATTTACACTCCTTAGATGTACCCAACATATGAGATCTAGACAGGTTTGAGAAGATAGAAGCTATTAAAATTAGAATTTCAAATTTAGGAAATTTTATCGTTTCTTGTCTTTTAGAGAGTCTGATAACCAAGAATTAACAACTTCTTAAACTTATGAAAAATATCGCTTCTTTTCAGGTTTATAAAGATAATTAACTAATTTAATTAATCTTTATTTTATTCAAATTAAAACTAACCAGTTTCAACTAATTTATTTTTTAAGTTAAAGCATATATAAAAAGAATAATAAAATAAACAAATTAATTTGAAATTCAAAATTCAAATTTCATGGATAGAAATATCCCTGAGTGTAATAACCAAGGTTATTATTTTCTTATAAGCTCCTTCAATAGGATCTTAGGTTAGATTTAGTTATGACTTGAATTGTAAAATAAAGGTTGCTTTAAGCTTAAATTATTTAAGTTATGATTTTATGACTTAGAAATAATTATAGTTTGGGTAATTATAATTATTTTAGCATATGATTAAATTAGTGTATAGTTTTATTAAGTATTAAATTCACATGTTATTTGATGTATTAAGAAGTGAATATGTGGCATTAAACTAAGTCCAAGTATTAGAATTAAAATGAAAACCAAAATAGCCTAGTCTTAGGTTTGGCTCCAAAATAGGAAGAATTTGACTCTTTTTAAATTTTAAAGATAAGGCAAGATTAGATCTATTTGAATTAAGTGACTATGTGTCAAGAAGAGTTAGATAAAAAATGGGGATTTAAAATATTTAATTTAAGTATTCAAATATATAAGTAGAGATAGTAGTGTGATGGTTGAACTAAGAGTTGGATAAGTAAATGCAGTTTTCGTAACTTTAGGGTGATGTAACTTCAGACCTAGTTGTTACCTATTTATATTCCGATTTTGGAAAAATAGTATTTCTAAAATGTTGTAGATAATTTAATTAGCTATTCAACGATAGAAAAATGGCCTAAATCGGATTTCTACAGCTCCAGTTACATTAATTTTACTATAGAAGGGTCCAGAGTTACGAAATATAGGATAGTAGTTTGGACTTTGACTAAAGTTTGAACCAAATGGAGACTATGTGGTATACTTGGAGATGATTTAGCAACAAAAAGGGAGTAAGACTAGGCTGTCACAAACCATATAGTGGAGGGAAGGTTTAATTTTTAAAATTTAAGTTGAATAGTGTGGAGAAATCAAGGAAGGGAGTTGAGGTTTGAAGCCTATAAATAGAGACTTACCCTTCACTATTTTTCTCACACTCAAAAGCTCTTAAAAACCTCTCATATCAAAATCCATAGTCCCAAAAGATCTCTCCATTTTGTCATAAACACTCTACATATCCATAGCCGAAACACTAGTCCTTATAGTGCTCGAGATCTTTTTCTTCTATTTTCTTTATTTTACCTTAAACACTATTGCCTTTATAAACCCTATTATTGCCGAAATATTGAACCCCATCAAGCAAATATATAACCAAAATCTACACAAGTATCCAAACTCTTGGTGTTGTTGTTGGAGACAGACATGAGAGAGAAGACTCGAGATTTTATCATTTTGGTTCTAGGTTGAAGGTATGACTTTATGAGGTTTAGAAAATTCTTGAAAGTATAATTTTATTATAAGGATCTAATAGAAATATCTTATGTTGTATTTAAGGTTGATTGGACGTTTTCTATAGCAAGCAATCCCTTCTCTTTCTTTTTCTCTCCACACTCAAGGTAAATAAGTTAAACTTTATGTGTTATGATTATGTATGTATGTGTGTGTGTGTGTGTGTGTGTGTGTGTGTGTGTGTGTGTATGTGTTTTATGTTTGTAGTCGCTTGGGAAATATGGTTGCTTAGATAGCAAATAAGCAAATCCCGATATTTTTATCATTATCGTAGACTATAGTTATGTCTAAACCTACTTCTAAATAGTAGCAAGAGGATCTAGATGATTTTTGTCATATACTATATTTGTTTTTAAACCTCCATCTACATAGTGGCAAGAGGACCTAGACGGTTTTCATCACATACTATGATAATGAGTTGATGGCCATTAATTTGTAGTCTTATGATTTATGTTTTATGTTTTGCGTTTTAAGATTTATATTTTATGTTTTACATTTTAAGATTTATGTTTTACGATTTATGATTTATGATATGTTTTAGTAGTTTTTCCTTACTGGGCATTAGGCTCATTCCTTTTTATTTAGATTGTGCATGTAAATGAGCATGGAAGGCAGGACGGATCCATGGCGGCTTTAGCATCTGTATTGGGTGAGAACTAAATGAATGGATTGATGGGAATGATCGAGGATGACATTTATGTTTTGAATCTTTTTAATTATGTATTTATGATTTTTTGCATTTAGTATTTGAACATTTAATTAAAGGTTTTGTTTTCTTTATAATTTTATGTAATAACAATGAGATCCCGTATTTTGGATTTTCTAATAAAGTTCTATTATTTTATGCATGTATTCGAAAATAATAGCTATGTATTAGTAGTTTTAATGGTCTGAGGTCTTTATGTTAGTCGGGTCATTATAGTTGGTATCAGAGCCACGGTTCATATGCATGAAGTTCTCCTTGATACACATGCAAAAGCTCCGGATCTAATCACCAATGCAAGTGTTTATGTTATGAATATTATGTTTATGTTAAAAGCTAACGTTTTAGTCATTATGTTTTCAGTCAAAAATGAACTGAGCTTTGTCTTATCAAGATATTCGTGCCATTAAGACATTGAAAAAGATTATAGAGCCAAGGGATACAATAGGAGTTCTAGAAAGAATCACTCAAAGATTGGTCAAATTTCACAAGGAGATAGTTCACCTTCAAATCACTAGGCAAATTATGATGAGAGCCATGGAACAATATGTCCTAGTAATTAGGCTTTTTAAAGATATGCCTTCTGTGGTTTCAAATTTGGAAGCATTATGGGAAACTATAGATGATGAAGATGACTTGCTGGGAGCCATGACATATTATTTTCTTATAATTAGGTTTACCAATAGGTTTGAGATTCAATTCACCAATGAACAAAATAATAATATCCTAATGAATATTCCCCGTGGTGGTTTCGAGGCTTATGACACTAATGATTATGAGGAAATAACTGCTGATATGCTAGATGAAGGGTCAGATGTAGAAGACCATGATTTTTAGAGATTTACCCTAGTTATTATTATTATTATTATTATAGTTTCTTTATTTATTTTGAATTATTATTGTAATAAGTGAAAATATTTTTCCAAATGAATAAAATTGTTATTTTTTAATGGCATGTATGAATTTGAATTTTTTTTTTCAATCATAATTATTTTTTAATAAATTCAGATAAATATTGACTGAGTTCGATGATGGTGGATACAAATCAATGAACCAGGTTCTGTATTGAGAGTTAAGGGGCCATAGTAGTGGGAACGATTTTACTGATCCCATCCCTCCCTCAATATGATTAACTTTGGAACAGCGACAAGTTTCGAGCTTGAGAAATAAGTCATATAGGGTGGTTAGAAACATACTTAGAAAATAATAAAGATGGCTTAAAATTCTAAGTATAGAAACACACCCTAATGTAAAAAGATGGCTTACATAATTTTTCATAAGAAATCATAACTGATAGGTCTGAGTTATGTTTGCTTAGACTAAGTTTTGCCTTAGAAATTATTAGGGTAAGTTTTAACGTGTTTTTCTCCACTATTAGAAATTTGCTGAAAATGTCGCTCTGAAGGTCTGCACGCACAAACGGCAATGCCCTCAGCACCGCCAACGAGACTCATGAGGCCCCTCCAGTCCGAAGAAGGGGAAAATGCACTGCCATTGCTGCTGCTAATAGAAACACATTACCTCTAGTTGACAACAACAGTGAAGTTATTCGGTTATGACGACAAGTAGAAGAACTACTGCAACAACAATGACAACCTTAGCCACAGCCTCAGCCTCAGCTAGCAACTCAAGCACCCCAGCCAGAGCAGAATGGAGGATATCTAAATGGCAGCTATCCAAATGGAGGATATTCGTACGGGGGATGGCCGATGGAAAATTTTGCACCTTATCCAACTTACTACATGGAACCAGTCTACGGGCGTTTTCGAAAGTGACACACTCGTATATCTCGCTAGGAATGATAGAGAAATTAGACAAAGCTTGTGAAAGATTTAGAACTAGGTTTATTACGAAACTACCTTTGGGTGAAGTTGTTCTATCATCATGAATAATACAGGGAGTATCGATCAAAGTCGAGGGCACAGAGCTAGAAGAAGACCTGATAGAGCTAGAGATTAAGGAATTCGACTTAATGTTGAGCATGGACTGGCTAGCGAGACATGGCGCAACCATCGACTATCAACAAGTGACGTTTGAAACCCCTGAAGGTCAGAAAATATGTTTTATGGGAAAAGTTTTAGGACAACAGGCACTGATTATCTCATCTCTCAAAGCTGAGAGGATGATAGAGAAGGATGTCACGCACTCTTAGCAAGCGTCACGGATGTGGCACAAGAAACACCATTAAAGGTTGGAGACGTCCGCGTTATAAAGGAATTTCTAGAGATATTTCCTGATGACTTACTAGGGTTACCCCCTACCCGGGAAATTGACTTCACAATCGAACTAGTACCGAGAACCGAGCCCATCTCAAAGGCGCCATATCGAATGGCACCTACCGAACTCAAGGAGCTGAAAATGCATTTACAAGAGCTCTTAGACTTGAGATTCATCAGACCGAGTCATTTGCCATGGGGGGCACCAGTTCTATTTGTGAAAAATAAGGATGGAAGCATGCGGATGTGTATCGATTACTATGAGCTGAACAAGGTGACAATTAAGAACAAGTACCCACTACCCCGGATCGACGACTTATTTGATCAACTCCGAGGAGCGAAGGTATTTTCAAATATTGATCTACGGTCCGGTTATCACCAGTTCAAGGTAAGGGAATAAGATATACCAAAGACAACTTTTAGGACTCGATACGGACATTATGAGTTCCTAGTTATGTCTTTTGATCTTACCAATGCTCCAGCCGCTTTTATGGACTTAATGAATCGGCTCTTCAAGGATTTCTTTGAAAAATTCATCGTGGTATTCATTGATGATATATTGGCGTACTCCAAGGACGAAGTCGAGCACGAGGAACATTTAAGACTGACCATGCTGCAACTAAAGGAGCATCAACTTTATGTCATGTTCAAGAAATGCGAATTTTGGCTATCACAAGTAGTCGTCCTCGGCCACATAATATCCAAGGATGGAGTTGCAGTAGACCCAACTAAAGTAGAGGTTGTGAAGGATTGGCCAAGACCTAAGAATGCGTCAGAAGTTAGAAGTTTTCTCGGGTTAGCAGGCTATTACCGGAGATTTGTAGAAGGATTTTATAAGATAGCCACTCCACTTACCAACCTGACCCGGAAACAACAAAATTTTAATTGGACGGATAAAAGTCAAGAAAGCTTCCAGTTGCTCAAAGATTAATTATGCTCAACACCAGTACTTTGCGTACTGACGCCCAACAACAAGTTTGTAGTATACTTTGATGTGTCCAAGCAAGGTTTAGGCTGTGTGATGATGCAAAATAACATGGTGATAGCCTACGCCTCAAGGCAGCTAAAGGAATACAAACAACACTGTCCAACATGATATGGAGTTAGCAGCGGTGGTCTTCGCACTGAAAATCTAGCGCCACTATCTTTATGGAGAATGGTGTGAGATTTATACGGACCACAAGAGCTTAAAATATTTCTTCATGCAAAAGGAGCTCAGCTTGAGGCAGCGCAGATGATTGGAACTAGTTGCAGATACGTTAAGCCGGAAGAGTTATGGAAATCTATCAACATTATCTGAAATTGAAAAGTTGCTTCAGCAAGAGCTGATTAATGCCGGGATATAAATAGTCATGGGTCAACTAGCTAACTTGTCCATCCAGTCGAGTTTACTTGATGATATACGGATCAGGCAAGGGCATGATGACACATTAGTATCGCGTATGGCTACAGTCAAAGAAGGAAAGAATACAAATTTCTCTATATCAGGACTGGGGTTCTTGAAATATAAAGGTCGGGTATGCATGCCGAATGACCATTGGCTTAAGATGAAGATATTAGAAGAGGCACACACTACCCAATACTCAGTTCACCTTGGGTCGACAAAGATGACTCACAACCTTAAAGCAATTTATTGGTGGTCGGTAATGAAGAAAGACGTAGCAGAGTATCTGTCCAAATGCCTAATATGCCAGCAAGTAAAGGCAGAACATCAGCGACCTGCAGCCTTATTGTAACCGCTTAGTATTCCAGAATGGAAGTGGGAAGACATAACCATGGATTTCGTGACAGGATTACCACAAACAAATAAGCAACACGACTCGACTTAGGTTGTGGTAGATAGACTCACCAAGTCAGCTATCTTCCTGCATGCAAGACTACGTACACTACGGACAAGTACGCAGACATTTATGTTCGAGAATTGTAAGACTGCATGGAATCCCTAAGACCATAGTATCCGATAGAGGATCGCTTTTTACATCGAGATTTTTTGGGTAAGCTTGCAGCAAGCCATGGGTACCAAGCTAAGTCTCAGTATGGCATTTCATCCTCAGACCGATGGACATTTCGAGTGTACCATACAAATTTTAGATGATATGTTGTGCGCTTGTGTACTAGACTTTGGACGATCGTGGAGTAAGTATTTTCCACTTATAGAGTTCTCCTACAATAATACCTACCAGGAAACTATCGATATGGCACCCAATGAGCTACTTTATGGAAGGAAATGTCGATCGTTGTTACATTAGGATGAGGTAGGAGAAAGACAACTTCTTGGACCCGAGGCTGTTAGAGAGGCTCAAGACGCAGTGGAACTGATTAGAAAGCATATGCTTGCTACTCAGAGTCAACAAAAGAGTTATGCGGATGACAAGTGATGAGATGTGGAATTCAAAGTCAAAGATCAAGTCTTCTTAAGAATTCAAAGTCAAACTTACTCCCCGGTTTATAGGTCCTTTTGAGATATTGGACAAGGTGGGACCAGAAGCGTATATATTAGCCCTACCACCAGCTCTAGTAGATAGCCACAATGTATTTCACTTCTCGATTACAACGCCCCACATCACTATGGCTACTGCCTAGAATGATGACCGGCCCTACAAACCAACACGATTATTTCCAACGTGCTTTGTCCTCACTCACATGCTTCTTGGGAAAACTTCCCAGGAGGTCACCCATCATGAGACTACTCTAGGTCAAGCACGCTTAACTTTGGAGTTCTCAAGTGATGGGCTATCGAAAAGAAGATGCATCTTGTTGACATAGCTAGTACCCATCAATCCATTAAAGCCATCTTCAACTATGTAGTTCCATACCTACACAGTCTTAGAATCACCACACTTGATCTTCCCCAGGCGATGTGGGATTGCACAACTTTTACCCAGTCTTTCCCCCTGTAGATCACGAGATTTTGACTATCATAATCACCCCCCCCCCTTAGGGGTCCGGCGTCCCCGTCGGCCACACTTCCGGCTAGGTCATGGCTCTGATACCATTTGTAATGCCCCACGTCATTATGGTTGCTTCCTGAAATGATGAATGGCCCTACAAACCAACACGAGTCTTTCCAGCGTGCTTTGTCCTCACTCGCACAGTTCATGGGAAAACTTCCCAGGAAGTCACCCATCATGAGACTACTCCAGGTTAAGCACGCTTAACTTTGGAGTTCTCAAGTGGTGGGCTACCGAAAAGAAGATGTATCTTTTTGACATAGGTAGTACTCATAAATCCATTTAATCCATCTTCAACTATGTAGTCCCATACCTACACAGTCTTAGAATCACCACACTTGACCTTCACCAGGCGATGTGGGATTGCACAACTTTTACCTGGTCTTCCCCCCTACAGATCACGAGATTCTAAATGTCACATCGATGTTGTGTAGATATGTGCCAGAACCATCCCATGTTCTTAAGTACGATGCGTTAGCACTCCAGAATGACCTAAGTTATGAGGAACAACCGGTTCTCATCCTTGAGAAAGGGCGAAGGAATTACAGCCGAAGCGTATTCTGATAGTCAAGATCTTATGGAGTAATAACACAGAATGGGAGGCAACGTGGGAATTGGCAGAAGACATTCTAGCACGGTATCCGAAATTGTATGGTAAGTAAAATTTCGAGAATGAAATTTCTTTAAGGGGGGAAGATTTTAATAACCAATGTTATTATTTTCTTATAAGCTCCTTAAATAGGATCTTATGTTAGATGTAGTTATGACTTGAGTTGTGGAATAAGGATTGCTTTAAGCTTAAATTATTTAAGTTATGATTATATGACTTAGAAATAATTATAGTTTGGGTAATTATAATTATCTTAGCATATGATTAAATTAGTGTATAGTTTTATTTAGTATTAAATGCACATGTTATTTGATGTATTAAGAAGTGAACATGTGGCATTAAACTAAGTCCAAATATTAGAATTAAAATCAAAACCAAAATAGCTTAGTCTTAGGTTTCGCTCAAAAATAGGAAGGATTTGACTCTTTTTAAATTTTAAAGATAGACAATATTAGATCTATTTGAATTCAGTGACTATGTATCAAGAAGAGTTAGATAAATGGGGATTTAAAATATTTAATTTAAGTAGTCAAATAACTAAGTAGAGATATTAGTATGATGGTTGAACTAAGAGTTAGATAAGTAAATGCAGATTTCGTAACTTTAGGGTACTTTAACTTCGGACCTAGTTTTGACCTATTTATTTTACGATTTTGGAAAAATAGTATTTCTAAAAAGTTGTAGATACTTTCATCAGATATCCAACGGTAGAAAGATGATCTAAATCGGACTTCTACAGCTCTAGTTACGTTAATTTTACTACAGAAGGGTCCAGAGTTACGAGATATAGGATAGTAGTTTGGACTTTGACTAAAGTTTCAACCAAAGGGAGACTATGTAGCATACTTGGAGATGATGTAGGAACAAGAAGGGAGTAAAACTAGGCTGACCAAAACCATATAGTGGAGGGAAGGTTTGATTTTTAAAATTTAAGTTGAATGGTTTGGAGAAAATCAAGGAAGGGAGTTGGGGTTTGAAGCCTATAAATAGAGACTTACCCTTCACAATTTTTCTCACACTCAAAAGCTCTCAAAAACCTCTCATATCAAAATCCGTCCCAAATGCTCTCTCCATTTTTCCATAAACACTCTACATAGCCATAGCCGAAACCGAGTATTTGTTTCCAAAGCATTTAATTATTTTATATTTTAATAGTTATCTATTGTCACTTGTGAACGGTAACCCTAGTTACAAGTGACAATGGCTGCCTAGGCGGGCCGCGACCTGGCCCTAAATGTCGCAGCACGCCTGAAGTCAGAGGCGCCAGCCTCTTGTCTTAGGGGGAGGCGAGTCGCGACTTGCTCCCTAGGGTTGCAGCGCACCCACAAGTAAGCCAGCCCTCCTAGGGCCTTTTTGGGCACGCAGGTCGCGACGCCTATGAACTGGGTTGCAGGACGCCCCCAGGAACCCAGAAATCCCTGGGTTTTCCTACGTTTTTTCCCATCTTAATTCATCAAAAATCTATCCTAACTTACACCAAAACCATAATTCAACCATTATATTATAATAGCCTACTTGAATCACCATAATCTCCTAAAATTCTAACCCAAAACCCTTGTCCAAAACCCATAATTCATTAAAACCCCCTTTGGAACTTAAAAGCTTATAAACTCCCACAACAACAGCAGAATTCTTCCCAACAACTAAAATTTAACCCTTACTTTAATGATGCTAATGGTGTCCCTAAGCTGCACCTCAAAATCCTTGCCTTAGTTCCCCATCCCCCAAGCTTAATTCTTTAAGTTTCTCTTCCAAAGTTCAAAACTCTCCTAGGCATAAGAGAGGGAGAGAGAGAACATGAGTGAGAGGGAGAGAGAGTGTTGAGTGTTTGAATAGTTTCTGGTGGGTTCTGGTTATTCCTAGAGTTTCCACAGAGTTTATCCATTAACTAAAAAGACCAAATTGCCCCTGATATTAACCCAACCCACTTGTTGCCTATAAGGGCAAAGCAGTCATTTGCCTTGTGTAACGCCCTGGATAACCAAGACCGCACTATGTAATTAAAATAGTGCAAGACTTGATATTCAAGTCATTTAAACAAAATGTGAATCTAACGTCATCAACGGATTAGGAATAAAAGATTTTAGTCATAAGCGGGTTATTTTCATTAAAAATGACAGTTTAATACAGGGAAACTCAAAACAGGGTTAGATGACATATTTACAAAAATACTAGAAGTTATCAATAACCTAGGCCACTCTAATGGAAAAATACACATTTTAGGTATCCGTCCCTATAAAAACCCTCGATCGTGGCGGCCGAGCAACTGACAATGTACACCTCACCCCCAGAGCTCTCTAACTCATGGTTGATTCAACATACCCTTGCTTTTACCTGCCCCACGTAGCACCCGTGAGTCGAGACCCAGCAAGAAAACATAATATCACAGCATGATCAATATCTATAACCAAATGTTTCCCCAAAGCATAACCAAGTATTCAACAATTCATAACATTCACATATTCAATGATAACATTCGACAAGTTAACAATTCGTCATCCAGATAATCCACTTATCATATTCATCAGATTAACAACGATAATCAAATTCAAATCAACAGTTTATAGCAACCATCACACAATATTAACGATCGGCGTCCTTAGGCAACACCCTTTGCTTAACCCACTATCTTCGGCTCACTTAGGCCACCCCCAGTGTTATACCCGCTAACTCCGGCCAGCTTAACCGAGCTCAATGATTAATAAGCTGTCCTCAGCTACCAGTGGCTGAGATGCGCCCTGTGCGCAAATATTGATTTCGGCACTCTTAGGCCGTTTATCATATGTCCCCATGGCATAATACCATCTCATGACATCATATAAAAATATAGGGAGCTCTTAGTCCCATCATATACACGTGGTTCATCACAATCACATAATAATGCATATCAATACAAGGAACACTTAGTCGCAACCTAACCACATATTCGGGTGCAGTTTTCTTACCTCTTGTTCGAGCGAGAAATACGTTACGAACGACCCTTGAGAACGATCGATCCTTTGATCCCTCAGCAGTCACCTAGTCATAACCAAATATGGAATCCAATTAATGAAACAACAATTAAAGGGTCTTAACCTAAACCTCATTCCCGAGACCCCGAATTATACCCATATGGTGAGTAGATTCGATCCCGAGCCTTAGGAATTGAAACCCCGAGCCAAAAACCCTTAAAAATGATCAAAACCAAAATCTGAAAGAGCAGGGTAGCGCTATAGCGCTACCCTCCTAGCGTCCCAGCGCTCAAGTTAGCAGAATCCATCCCTGAGTAGCATTGTAGCGCTACAAAGAGCCAGTTTTGTCCAGAAATTTCCCCCCTTCGACTACACCATTTTCAACCTAAACCAAAAGCTTCCAAACATCATTTTAAGTCCCAATTGGACCCAAATACCATATACACAAATCCTAGGCATCATAACCTGCCCAAGCTTTGCCAAAAACCCCATTGAATTCTCAACTTTCAAACCCAAAATCTCAACTGAACATAATAAGAAAGCAGAGTAGAAAACCAGAGTTCTAATGGTTAGAATCTTACCTCAAGCTCAGTATGAACTCCTCTTCAATGGTGGAACAATACCCTAGATCCTCAAAACTTGATTCCCTAGCTTGGTTCCTCAAAAGAAGCTTCAAAATCCAAAGAAAAATGGAAAGGAGATGGTGTACGAGAGAAGAGGTGAAGTGCTCTGTTTTGCTTCCTATTTTCTATAGACTTCCTTGATTCATATACATCCTTAAGGTAAAAATACCTAAATGCCCTCAAGTCTAATTAAAATCCTTAACAACCACCAAGGGCAAAATCGTCATTTCCCACCTATCCCTTTAACCATAATTAACATCCTCCAATTCCCGCTATTCTCAAAATTCTCAAATACCAATAATTCATATCCCGTTACCCATTAACTCCCGGCAACGCTCTAATCACCAAATTACATCTAGACTCACCCCGACCCCCGAACTTAATCTCGTTATGACCAAACCGCTAACTTATACTTAAAGATCATCTCATGTTGAGCAGCTCGAACAAATCCACATTATAATGTGGCCTCAACAATAGTTTACCCATATGCATACAAATATACAATTACGCCCTCAACGGGCCAAATTACCAAAATGCCCTTGTAACAAATTATATACCCCTATGCATGCATTTATCATCATATAATAATATGATCCACATAATCATGCATATAATCATATAATGGCACAATAAATCAATTATGGCCTTCCCGGCCTCCTAATCAATGTCCCAAACCCTATTAGGAAATTTGGGTTGTTACACCCTATTTCCCGCTAATTCCTCGAGTCGTCCTACAAATTCCCAACCAGTCCCTACATACCTAACTAATCACCAAATACTTACTTGTTACTCGATAATTCCCAAATATATATTAAATTTCCCAAAATACCCCTAGGCTCACCCCGAGCTAGGTATTAAACCTCGCTGTGACTATTCCGCTAATCCCTCACTAGGACCGCCTCGAGCCGTATACTGCAAATATATCACCATAATAACGTGGTCTCAACCATTTAACACATATAATCACATTTACGCCCTTAACGGGCCAAAATTACATATATGGCCTTATAAACAAGAACGAGCCCACGTGCATATTTAATGCTCATAAACATGCATATAAATATATTCATATTATCATATAAATCATGCATATCACATAGTCACGCATTTAATCAATAAATCACACATGTATCCAATTATTCCCTTCTGGCACGCTAATCAAGGAACTAAACCCTGATAGCATTTTATGGATGTTACAATTATCCTTTCCTACGGAGAATTTCATCATTGAAATTTACCTGAATAACTAGGGATAGTGTTCCCGCATAGTCGACTCTAGCTCCCAGGTCGCTTCCTCGATATTGCTATTCCTCCACAACACTTGGACGAAAGGAATCATATTGTTCCTCAAGACTTTATCCTTTCGGTCTAGGTTCTGAACTGGTCGCTCCTCATATGACAAATCTGTCTGTAGCTCCAGATCCTTGTATTCTAAAACATGGGTCGTATCTGAGACGTACCTTTGAAACATTAAGATGTGGAATAGGTTGTGAACCCCTGATAAAGATGATGGCAGAGCCAATCTGTAGGCTACCTACCCGATCCTCTCTAGGATCTCGAAAGGTCCTACGAATCTCGGGCCCAGCTTGCCCTTTTTTTCAAATCTCCTCACTCCACGCAGTAGCGAAACTCGCAGAAATACGTGGTCCCCGACCTAGAACTCCACGTCCCTACGCTTGGGATCGGTGTAGCTTTTCTGTCTACTATGCAAGGCGAGCATTTGAGCTCGGATCCTCTCAATAGCTTCATTAGTCTTCTAGACCATCTCCGATCCCAAATAATTCCTCTCCCCCATCTCATCCCAATGAATGGGTGATCTACACTTCCTTTCATATAGCATCTCGTATGGGGCTACTCCAATTGTTGATTGATAACTATTGTTGTATGAGAATTCAATCAACGGGAGGTACTTACTCCAAGACCCCTCGAAGTCTAGCACACATGCTCGAAGCATGTCCTCCAATATATGAATTGTCCTCTCAGACTGCCCGTCTGTCTGAGGATGAAAGGTTGTACAAAACTTCAACTGAGTTCCCATAGCCTTCTGCAAACCACCCCAAAACTTGGAGGTAAATATGGGATCTCGGTTCAATACCATAGACTTAAGAACCCCATGGAGATGTACAATCTCCCTCACGTACAATTCTGCATACTGATCCACAGTATAGGTCCTTCTTACTAGCAGAAAGTGAGCTGACTTGGTGTACCTGTCTACTATAACCCACACCGAGTCGTGTTGCCCCACCGTCCTGGGTAAACCTCCTACAAAATCCATAGTAACATATTCCCACTTCCACTCGGGAATACCTAAAGGCTGTAACAATCCTATTGGTCGCTGGTGTTCGGCCTTTACTTGGTGACAAGTCAAATATTTGGCTACGTATTCAGCTATGTCCTTCTTCATCCCAGGCCACCAATATAAAGTCTGTAGATCTTGGTACATCTTCGTGGTACCTGGATGGAGTGAGTATGGTGTAGTATGGGATTCATCAAGTATCTCTCGTCTAATACCCATATCCATCGGAACATAGATCCGATCCTTGTACCATAGTAAACTCGTCTCCAAAATGGTATAATCCTTAGCCACTCCAGCTAGGACATTTCCTCTAACCTCCTATAATTGTGCATCACCCATCTGACCCTCTTTTATCCTCTCTAGGAGGGTAGACTATAAAGTAATATTGGCCAATCAGCCCACAACCAACTATATCCTCGCTCTAGTCATCTCTTCAGCTAATTCCTTTGATATCTGCTTCAAACTGAACAACTGTCCTAGGCCCCTCCGGTTCAAAGCATCTGCCACTACATTGGTTTTTCCTGGGTGGTAAATAATGTCACAGTCATTGTCCTTCACCAATTCCGGCCAACGTCTCTGTCTCATGTTTAATTCCTTCCAGGTGAAGAAATACTTCAAACTCTTATGATCGGTGTATATCTCACACTTTTCTCCATATAAATAATGTCGCCATACTTTTAGTGTGAATACCACCGCTGCTAGTTCCAAATCATGGGTAAGGTATCACTGCTCATTTTCCTTCAGTTGTTGCGATGCATAGGCAATAACCTTCTTATTCTACATCAACACGCATCCCAATCCTAATCTCGATGCATCACAGTACACCATAAAGTTCCCTCCCTCCGAAGGAAGGCTCAACACGGGAGCAGTAATCAATCATCGCTTCAAAACCTGTAAGCTACTCTCACATTTATCTGACCAGGTGAACCTCAAATTCTTCCATGTCAACTCAGTCAATGGTGTGGCAATCTTTGAAAACCCTTCTACATACCCTGTAATATCTCGCTATTCCAAGGAAACTCCTAACCTCTGAGGTGTTCCTTGGCCTCGGACAATCCCCAATTGCCTCTACCGTGGCCGAATCCACCTTCATCCCATCTCCACTAACAATGTGTCCAAGGAATGTCACTTCCATAAGCCAGATTTCACACTTCTTAAATTTAGCATATAACCGATGCTCCCTCAACTTCTGCAATACTAGTCGAAGATGTTGCTCATGCTCTAACTTTGAATGAGAGTAAACCAGGATATCATCGATGAAGACAATCACAAACTGATCTAAGAAATCCTTGAACACCCTGTTCATCAGATCCATAAACGTTGTTGGGGCATTGGTCAAACCAAACGACATGACCAAGAACTCATAATGCCCATACCTCGTACGGAAGGCAGTCATCGGAATATCCTCGTCCTTGATCCTGAGCTGGTGATAACCAGATCAAAGATCAATCTTCGATAATACATTCTTACCCTGCAGCTGATCGAATAGGTCATCTATCCTCGGTAGAGGGTACTTGTTCTTGATAGTCAACTTGTTTAACTCCCTATAATCTATACACATTCTCAAATTCCCATCCTTCTTCTTCACAAACAAAACCGGAGCACCCCACGGCGAGTAGCTAGGTTTAATGAATCCCAAATCCAATAATTCTTGCAATTGTATCTTCAACTCTTTTAGTTCTGCCGGAGCTGGAGCCATCCTATATGGTGCCCTCGACACTGGTTATGTACCCGACACTAACTCAATGACAAATTGAACTTCCCCGTGCGGCGGTAATCTTGGTATGTCCTCAGGAAACACATCCAAAAACTCACATACCAGTCTAGTCTCTCTCGGCCCCACTGGCGTAACTCTAGTGGTATCCACCACACTAGCTAGAAAACCTATACAACCTCCTTGTAATAGGTCCTTAGCCCTTAATGCCGATAGTATAGGAATGTGGGGTCCATGCATAGTACCAACAAAAAAAAGGGTCCTCACCCTCTGGCTCGAAAGTCACCATCTTCTTCCTGCAGTCTATAGTGACCTCGTATCTGACTAGCCAATCCATCCCCAAAATCATATCAAAATCATCCATACCCAACTCAATCAAATCTACTGATAGTTCCCTACTATCCACCATCATTGGCAGTGCTCTAATCCATCTCTTAGAAACTACCTGCTCCCCTGCAGGCAGTATAGTCCCAAACCCCGCAGTATAATACTCACTAGGTCCACACAGTTTATCAATCACCTTACTTGAAACAAATGAATATGTAGCACCAAAATCAATCGCTACATTATATGGAGAGTCAGTGCTAGAAAGCTGACCTGTCACTACTGAGGGACTAGCCTCAACCTCTGCCTGTGTCAAGGCGAACACTTGAGCTGGAATCAAGCTGTCTGCCATCCCTGGTTCCTCTTTTTTTAGCGTCGGGCAATCTTTCTTGAGGTATCCAATCACCCTGCACAAGTAACAAGCCTTTCCCCGCATTCACCCAGATGGCATTTCCTGCATCTATTACACTCTTGATAACTCCTCCATGTCTCACTGCCTCCCTGGCGGCCACCCTGGGCACCCCAGCCCCTCCTATTAGGACCAGCAGTGGTCGAGGTGTTAGGGGTCTTCCTCTTCTGATCACTGCGGCCTCCTCCCTTGCCAAACCCTGTATATGGAGGCATTGCCCTACGAACATCCCATCTCGTTACATTCTCCCTCCAAATCTTGTTCTCTACCTCCTCAGCATTGAGGACCTTCTCAACCACCTGGGCATAAGTTGTCTCCCCAGGTACTGATGTGATACTCACATCTCAAGCTATCATATCATTAAGCCCTCGAACAAACCTGTCTTGTTTAGCTGCACGATAGGCACTAGATCTGGTGCAAACTTTGCTAGCATGTCAAACTTTAGGGCACATTCAGTAACTGTCATGCTGCCCTGCACCAACCCAGTGAACTCATTCACCTTTGTCACCCTGACAACAATGTTGTAATATTTCTGGTTGAACAAATCTCTGAACTTATTCCAACTTAGAGTAGAAATGTCTCAAGTCTAGGATGCCACCTCCCACCAGATGTGCGCATCCTCTCTAAGCATATAGGTAGCATAGGCCACCCTGTCATTGCCTTTCCACCCTCATAAAATCCAGGATGGAGGTGATCATACTCATCCACTGTTCATCTTTTTGTGGATCTGGTCAATCCTAAAATATTGGAGGATGTTGTTTCCTAAATCTTTCATAAAGTGGCTCCCACCTGTTTCCAATCTCAGGTGGTTGTACAGCTGGTGCAACAACAGATGGCAAGTTAGGTTCAGTACTCTCTGGCGGAGTCTGTTACCTTAGAAGGTGAATCTCTTCCTCTTGGCTCTGAAGTCTAGCTTGCATATCTACAAGTAACTGCTGTCAGTTCTCAGGGACTGGCGGAGGGTTCTAACCCTGCTCATCATCTCTAGCCCCTACCCCAGTGCCAGCTAGTTAAATTGATCACCTTGGACGCATAACTATCCAAGTTTATCTACAATCAATGACTCGGCTGGTCAGACAATGATAACAGCTTTATACTCATTCCACGGTCCAGCGTCGAAACTCAACGAACAATACACAATCATAATGCAATCAGACATTTAAACAATTATTCACATATTGTAGCAATGCTAATAAGCACTCCTTATCATGTTCACATAGCAATCAAGGGCCAGGCCCTATCAATATATCTCATGCTCCCTATTAACCGTACAGACAAAGCATTTATATTTCATTTAAACTTTCAAACATATCATCACATATATTGTTACTGAACCTTGAGTCGAGCTTGTCTTTAGCGGTGAGTGTACATGCTCAACCAGTCTTCAAGAACCCTTAAACCTAGACCGCTCTAATACCAAGTTGTAATGCACTGGGTAACCAAGACCATTACACTGTGTGTTTAGAATAGTGCAAGACTTGCTAATCAAGTCGTTTGAACATAAATGTGTTTCTAAAATCAACTAACAAGTTAGGGTTAAGAGATTTTGATCGTAAATGGTAAACTTTAATTAAAACAAGAGTTTGATACATGGGATCCCAAAAATAGTGTTTACATGGCAGATACAACTCTCAAAAGTTAATACAACAATAGTGAGTCTAAATGGTAAAAAATACAGTTTCGAGCTCTAATTCATGGAAATCCCTCGACCGTGACGGTCGAGCAGCTGCCAATGTACACACCGCCCCCAAAGCTCTCCAACTCATGGCTGGTCCAACTTTCTTTTGCCTTTACCTGCACCACGCAGCACCCATGAGCCAAGGCTCAGCAAGAAAACCAGAATCAAGAAGCATAGATGGCATCAAATGTATATAGCAAACTTTAGACCAAACAATTCAATTAATCAGCAGAATACAAACGCTAGACTAGGCAACAATAATAGTTCAATCCAAATATATAAATCAATCTTAATACAGTTAAATAAGGGTCGGTGCCCTTAGGCCGAGCGCTCTGATTATTTAGCTGATCCCAGCTCGCTTAGGCAGAGCTGCGTTCAGTATGCTTATCATTAGCCCCAGCTCCCTTAGGTCGTAATTTCACATTACACATAACATATATTTAAATTACATAACAAATATGTTCATTTACATGGAATCTTAGTCTCATTCACAACATAGGTGTAGTTTTCTTACCTCGAGTCCCAAGCGAAGGATGCAGAGTAGTCCTGAAAACAATCCTCAATCCAGAGCCTTAATGGTAACAGTAACGCCCTAAACTCTAGGGACCGTTATGGTGCGCATTTTAAACAGTCCTAAACTCGCTAACCGGGTCATTTGGCCATAATCGTGTAACTAAATATGATTAGCGGTTTAGGGATTAAAAATTTTGGTTAAGATATAACGTTTCACTAAAACGTTTACTGTATACATTGCGATCCCAAAAGATATATAATTTAAAGGTCTATTACAAGAAAATATTCCCAACCAACCAATCTAAGAGGAAAAATAGGGTTTAACCCTAGTTCCTCTTTCAACCCTCGACCGTGGCAGTCGAGCAGCCACATATGTACACGTCGTCACCTAAGCTCTCCAACTCAAGGATGGTCTAGCTTTCTTTTTCCTTTACCTGCACCACATAGCACCCGTGAGCTAAAGCCCAGCAAGAAAACTCAATAAGCTCATGATCAGTAGTATCATGTCATCAAATCATAAAGTGCATACCTAGCCATAATAGCCTTAATCACACATGCAAATAAGTTCAAATAATGATGGGTATCCAGGATAAGGAATCCTGCCCTCCTGAGTGGATGACTATCAAGTCAATCCTAATCAGATGAGTGATTTAACACTGGTGGTTCCGATAACCATGTTGGGCTTATAGCCCTAAATAAAAGAGTGACAATTGTAAAAGTCACTAAGGTGGGTGCCGTTCCCTTTACAAATAAGTGATCCTTTCACTAGCTTAAACAAGATACGTATTTGATGAAATAGTCACCAACATAAACCTACCGAGTGACCATAGAGTCACTACAGTGGGTACCGCTCCCTTAGCCATGTGACAAATTAGTCACCAAGGCCTTTGGCCCTGGCTCTGAGTAACTAGTCATAGACTAGTCAAGCGCTTATAATTTTCATCAAACTTAGGGTTGGTCCAGCATCAATGCTCCATAAGAGTCATTCAATGGAGATGTCGATTAGATCTAATATTTTATCAGCTCTTCATTCATGACGCTTATGTCGTTTCTAACTCTTAGGTCAGTAACACGCGACCAGTGCCAATTCTGACTAGTCAGTGCCATACACAAGTAAGCAATGCTACCAGGCATATAACATATGTCACATATTCGAATACAAGGCATTCAACATGCTTACTTAACAATCGCTAGCATAATTAGGATCATGCACAAACACAGAGACTCAAGCTCTGATCAATCTCATATTTAACATTCATGGCATGCCTTTAACCACATGTTTCTCGTGCATCACATTTGAACACTCGACATGCCTCAATAATAACCATGCATGTCATATATATAGGGTGCAATTTTCTTACCTTTGGTCCAAGCACAGGTTACTAATAAACGAGCCACAAGCACGATCCTGATTCCAAGCTTCTAGTGATAACCTAGTCACAACCATAAGCGGTGATCTAATGAGTTCAAGTTCTAAAACCCAATCCCGGAACCAAGACCTAGCCTCCGAGACATCGATTCCCACTAAACTGGGTAGTAGGAACAATCCCGAGGCCTAAGGTTTGAGTTCCCATAATCAAAACTTCAATTTGGCCACAAATGGCCTCAAGCGTCGCGGCCCACTATTCAAGCGTCGCGGCCCTCAGGCCTTTCAGCAACCCCCACCTGCTTCATCGAGCCTGGGCTGCGGCGCCCAAGAACAGGGCCGCGGCCCTCCCACGAACCAGCCACTTTTCCTCAATTTCTCCATTTTAAAACCTTCCAAAAACCTATCCAAACATCTCCAAATTCAAAAATCAAAGTTCACAAACATCCTAATCATCCAAACCAATTAAAACCCAAGTCTCAAATCATCCAAAAACTCATCAAAACATAAAATCCAATTCAAGCTTAAAACTTTAAAAAACTTAGAATTTAAAACTTGAATTACCTTCGATTGAGTTTTTCCCAACTATATCCTTCGGTTAATAAGCTTCTAATCTTCCCTAGGATCATTATGCCTTGATCCTCGCTTGAATCCGACTCCTAGAACTCAAGATTCCTTCGAAAATGCGTTCAGGAGACGAAAGAGGAACTTAGAGGGAGAGAGAACTTACTGAACGTTCTTTTTATTTCTTAAAAGGTTACTTCAAGCTTAAGTAGCCTCAAACAAATCCTAACGCTTGGGGTCCCAAAAACGTCCCCGGAGAAAAATAGTCAAAACCTCCACAATTTCCCCCTGGTCTTACTAACTCCCAACTTATCATCAAATACTTATTCCCATTACCCAATAACCCGGTAGTGCTTTCCCACTAGCTTACCTCCTAGGATCGTTTTGTGCTGAGTAACCCGAGCATAACCAAATAATAATAAGGCACCACACACAAATCACATATATGCCAAATATGCCTGAAATGGCCAAAATATAAAAATCACCCAATTAATCAGAAATGGGTTCACATGCATATTTAATACACCTAAACATGCATATTATCATTAAATAGCATAATGAATCAATTATGGCCCTCTCGGCCTCCTAATCAAGGTCCTAAACCTTATTAGGAAATTTGGGGCATTACAGTAACCCTAGTCACAAGTGACAATGGATAACTATTAAAATCTAATCCAATTAAATGTTTTGGAAACAAATACTAACCTTTGGGACCTTGAATTCTACTAAACCGGGTAGTAGAATTCGTCCCGAGCGCTTAGGTTTAAATCCCCAAGCCTCCCCGAGCCTAAAAACCAACCTGGGTTATGGCTGCCTAGGCGAGTCGCGACCTGGCCCTAAGGGTCGCAGCGTGGCGCGCCTGAGGTCAGAGGCGCCAGCCTCTTGTCTTAGGAGGAGGCAGGCCGCGACTTGTCCCCTAGGGTCGCAGCGCCCCCACAAGTCAGCCAGCCCTCCCAGGGCCTTCTGGAGCACACGAGTCGCGGCGCCCATGAACTAGGTCGCAGCGCGCCCCCATGAACCCAGAAATCCCTGGGTTTTCTAACATTTTTTCCCTGCTTAATTCATCAAAAATCTATCCTAACTTACACCTGAACCAAAATTCGACCATTATATTATAATAGCTTACTTGAATCACCATAATCTCCTAGGCACAAGAGAGGGAGAGAGCGAACGTGAGTGAAAGGGGGAGAGAGTGCTGAGAGTTTGAATAGTTTCTGGTGGGTTCTAGTTATTCCTAGAGTTTCCACGGAGTTTAACCATTAACTAAAAATACCAAATTGCTCGTGAGATTAACCCAGCCCACTTGTTGCCTATAAGGGCAAAACAGTCATTTGCCCTGTTTCCAGCTAATTCCTTGAGTCGTCCTACAAATTCCCAACCAGTCCCTACATACCCAGTCACCAAATACTTACTTGTTACTCGATAATTCCCAAATATATATATTACATTTCCCAAAATATCCCTAGGCTCACCCCGAGCCAGGAATTAAACCTCACTGTGACTATTCCGCTAATCCCTCATTAGGACCGCCTCGAGTCGTATACTGCAAATATATCCACATAATAATGTGGTCTCAACCATTAACAAATATAATCACATTTATGCCCTTAACGGGCCAAAATTACAGATATGCCCTTATAAACAAGAACGATCCCACATGCATAATTAATGTTCATAAACATGCATATAAATATATTCATATTATCATATAAATCATGCATGCCACATAGTCACGCATTTAATCAATAAATCACACTTGTATCCAATTATGCCCTCCTGCCACGCTAATCAAGGTACTAAACCCTGATAGCATTTTTGGGACGTTACAAGTATTTTGGGAATTTTAAATATTCTGGGGTTTATTGGCAGTAAAGTCAATTGGTGAAATATTTGTATTGGGTATATTGATGGATTAATTAAAAAATTCAAGGTGTAATTAGAGATTTAAGCAAAAAAGACCAAAATGCTCTTAGGCTTAGCCTTGAGGATTAAATGGAGGTAAGGGAAAATTGGTAATTTGACCAATTATTAGATAAGATTAACTAAGGATTTGGCAACCACATTTTGGACACTTCCCCTTCTTCTAAGTCTTTTTCTTTTCTTCTTAGAGAGTCTTCTTCAACACTAAGGGGATGTTTGGTATGAGGTTTGGGTTTGTGGGAGTAGAGTTAGAGGGGGTTTAGATTAAGGCAATGTGAAACTCAAGTGTTTAAAGGGGTTAAGATACCCTCAAATCAAGCTAAAATATGGGCCCCACTTGGAAACACAAACCCCCAAGCCATTAAAAATAAATTTACCAAACATGGGTTAGATTTGACATTCTCATTCCCACCAATCCAAACCCCCATACCAAACACCTCCTGAGGGAACACCAAGGTTTTAGCTTGAATTAAGCTTCGATTTAAGGATTTTTTTTTTAAGAATTGAGCCTCAAGAGAAGTAACAGCAGCTGCCAACCAACCATAATCCCTAGGAATTTCGAATCCAAGAGGTAAGAATTCTTTTCTTTATGTTCTTCATGTTCTAGTGTAGAGTTGGGGATTTTGAGTTTTGTTTCTGGAATTCGTGACCCTAAGATGTCTTTATGGGTATATGGATGTTAGAAACATAAAATAGTATTTATTTAAGACATGAAATTGATTTAAAAACCAAGAATTTAGAAAATTGGGGCTTTGGAACTCTAAAGCTCAAATTGGTAGCTAAAGATCGTAATTGAAGGTGTGTTTGAGTTCTAGAGGTTCTATGTTGATTGTATAACTGTTTTATGGCTTAATTTTGTACCTAGAACTGATTGGGATTAATGATTGAGCTGTGAAGTTGGAAAAATCACAAAAAAATGCAAGAAAAGCTCTCTAACTTGCATCAGTCGACCAGCGTCGGATATGCGGTCGACCGACCTGTGGTTTAGGTAGGCCTGTCCATTTTGGCTAGGCTGTCGACCGCCTGTGTTAGGCGGTCAACTAGCTAGTGCTGGCAGGCATACTTGTAGGTGGTTTCTAGGGTTTTCTATGGGTAACCCTAGCTGATTGAAAGCTAAGATTCCTAGGATAGTATGGGCCATTTTTAAGGGTATTTAGGGCCTAGTAAAGCTCATAGAAACCTAGTGTTGGGTTTTAGTTTGAGGGAAACTAAACTTGCAACTTATTATTGTGACTAGGGTTACTGAGGAGCTCATGAGAGGATCGTACTCGAGGTCGTCCTAATTTTCATTGCACTGGACCAAGGTAAGAAAATTGGCACATGCACCCTATTTTGGGCACTGGCCCTATTATCTGAATACAGTTATGACTGTACTATGCTCATGATTCTTGTCTAGTTGTGAAATATGTGCATTTGATTTCTCTGTGATTATTTGTGAATGACCGGCATAGGGTGTATTCAGCAAATAGCATGTGTAATGCAAGTCGAGATGGCAAGGCCAGAGAAAGAGTTGTGTACCCATTGGTTTGTGTAACGGCCTGCTAATCCAGGACAATTACACTATGTAACGCCATGGATAATCAAGACCGTTACACTGTGTATTTGAAATAGTGCTAATTTTTCTAATCAAGTCATTTGAACAAAAATGTGTACCTAAGGTCAATCATCAGGTTAGGGTTAAAAGATTTTGATCATAAACGGTTAATTTTCATTTAAACGGATGTTTAATACATGGGATCCCAAAAACAGGGTATAAGTGGTAATTTACAACCTCCAAAAAAATAATACAACCAAAAGCCACTCTAATGGCAAAATACAAGTTTTAGGGCTTTGTCCTTGCACTTTCCCTTGGCCGTGGCGAACGAGTAGCTGACTATGTATATTTCGCCCCCAGAGCTCTCAAACTCATGGTTGGTCTAGCTTCCCTTTGCCTTTACCTGCACCACGTAGCACCCGTGAGCCAAGGCTCAACAAGAAAACCATAAACAGTAAACACATATAGCAACAGTAGTATTCAATCAACCTTAACTCAACCAGTTCAATCATTTAACAAAATACGAGCGTTAGACTAAACAATGGTAAACATATAATCTCAAGTTCATATCTTAGCCAGTTACACAAATGTTCTGGGTTGGCATGCTTAGGCCAAGCCCTCTGTTTATCTAGCTGACCCCGGCTCGCTTAGGCCGAGTTGCATTTAGTACGCTCATTATCAGCCCCGGCACCCTTAGATTGTTCCTTCTCATATGACATAATAATCATACAATCACAGAGTTTATGTATTCAATTATTAGGAACCTCAGTCTCGTTCACAACCACAAGGGTGCAGTTTTCTTACCTCGAATTCCCGAGCGAAGAATTAAGAACGGTCCCGAGTACGATCCTCAGTCCTGAGACTTAGTGATAAACCTAGTCAGAGTATCAGTGGGTAACCATCAATTCAAAACCCAAATAAATGTTTAGGAAACAATAGCTAGTCCCCCCCCCCCCCCCGGGACCTCAAATTCTACTAAATCGAGTAGTATAAACTGTCTCAAGCCCTTAGGTTCGAGCCCCCAAGCCTTCCCAATACTAAAAACTAACCTAGGCTAAAGTTCCCTAGGCGGGTCGTGACCTGGCTCTGAGGGTTGTGGCGCGCCTCAAGTCAGAGGTGCAACCACATGCCTCTGAGGGGAGGCAAGTCGCGACTTTCCCCCTAAGGCCACGACCCGATCTCAAAATAGCAAGCGCTCCTAGGGCCTTCTGGGCACGCGGGTCGCGACGCCCATGAACTGGGTCGCAGCGTGCCCCCGCATACCTAGAAATCCCTGGATTTCCAGCATGCTTACCCAACTTCCAGCCCAAAAATCCAACCTTAATATGTATCCAAGCCAAAACCAGGTTCAGTTACAAGTCTAAAACCCTTAATTTCATATCTTAAACATAAAAACACTCAAAACCCTTCTGAATTTACCATCCCAAATCACCAATTAACTATCCCTCAAGAACCTAGACCAATTCACCCCAATAACCTTAATTCCCAGCAAAACAAGACATGGTTCTTACCTTTGTTGTAGCTTATATCCCCTAGCTTTTCCTTGTCCCCTTCTAGCCTCAATCTTCAATCCTCAAGCTCTAAGCCCAGACCTTTTCTTCAGCAACACAAAGCTTCAATCACAAGAGGGAGTGAGGGAGTGAATGTTAGTGAGAGGGAGAGAGAGAGTGTTGAGATTCCACTAGTACTTTCTAGTGGGTTCTGGTTTAGCCTAAGGTATAATTGACCATTTCCCTTAATCAAAGTGGACCATAATGCCCCTGAAATCTACTTAACCTTTAATTTGCTCTAAGGGTAAAATAGTCTTTTCTCCCCAGTTCTCGCTAATTCCTCAAGTGTTCCTAACCTTTACCAATAAATCATGTTGTGTCCAAATAATTAACAAATACTTATTCATTACTAAATAAATCCCAAAATATTCTCTAAATTCCCAAAAATACCCTCAGGCTCCCCCGAGCTGAGTATTTAAACCCTGCTATGACTATTTCGCTAATCCGCTCACTAGGACCATCTCGAGCCATACACTGCAAATATATCCACATAATAATGTGGTCTCAACCATATATCACATATAATCACATGTATGCCCTTAACAGCCAAAATTACAAATATTCCCTTATAAGCTATAAAGGGCCCACATGCATATCTAATACTCATAAACATGCATATAATGTACTCACATAATCTTATTAATCATGCATGCCACGTAGTCATGTATTTAACCAATTAAACACACATATAAACCAATTATGCCCTCCCCGGCATGCTAATCAAGGCACTAAGCCCTATTAGCTATTTTGGGTCGGTACACGCTGTGTGTTTAAAACAGTGCTTAACTCGTTCAGCGAGTCATTTGGAATTAAACGTGTAACTAAATTTAATTAATGGTCTTGGTATTAAAACTTTTGGTCAAAAAATCCAACTTTTCATTAAAATTGTTTGAGTGTTTACAAGGGATCCCAAAGGTTACAAATCAAAGTACAGTTTCTTTACAAAATTACAAGTTGGCCAACCTAAATGGAAAAACTGGATTGAAAACTCCTATTCCTCAAAAATAATTTGATCGTGGTGGCCGAGCAGGCTCAGTATGTACATGCCGCCCCTATAGCCCTTCAACTCATGGTTGGTCCAGTTTCCCCTTGCCCTTACATGCACCACATAGCACCCGTGAGACAAGGCCCAGCAAGAAAACCCTAAATAAACAGCAAGAGATATTCAACAGAACATAGAACATAACTAGTTTAACACCCCACATCACTATGGATGCTTCCTAGAATGACGGCTGGCCCTACAAACCAACATGAGTCTTTCCAGCGTGCTTTGTCCTCACTCGCACACTTCCTGGGAAAACTTCCCAGGAGGTCACCCATCATGAGACTTCTCTAGGTCAAGCATGCTTAACTTTGGAGTTCTCAAGTGATGGGATACCGAAAAGAAGATGCATCTTGTTGGCATAGGTAGTACCCATCAATCAATTTAAGCCCTCTTCAACTATGTGGGATTGCACAACTTTTACCCGGTCTTTCCCCCTGTGGATCACAGGATTCTGACTGTCACAACTAGAATGCTTAGCAATTATAACCAAACTCAAGCAAGCACACAGTACAATCGGAAGGCCATAGGGCGGCATGAGCGCATACCACACTCCCGGATTGGTCCATCCACAACGGCCTGCATTCTACATGCTATTGCCGACCACAAATTATTAGTCAAGCTTTCCAGACAAATACATTAGATAAACATCTCACATATATCACAGTTATACATAATCCAAATACATTCATATTTAACAAATATGCAAGGCATGGTTATAACCATGTTCGATAATCAGGGCCAACGCTCTAATCTCAATACGGGTGCCAATTTTCTTACCTCAAGTTTTGGTGATACGACCTCAAGTGTGATCTTTATCCTGAGCCTTGCAGAAATCTAGTCACAACATAAACATTACTCTTATTAGGGATTGAATCTAAATTTTAAGCTTCAACCCAAACCCCAACTCATAAATGTACTATTCCCAGTTAACAGGACATTAGAAATGTCCCCCGAGCCCCCAAATGGGCCAAAAAAACAGACTCCCAAACCCTCAAGTCATGCTTACTCCTAGCACAGTCGCGCCCTACCCAGTGCGGTCGCGCCCCTAGACTCAAAACTCCAAATAACAACCAAAATTCCATGGTTTCTGAGACACTAGCGCGATCGCGCTAGGTCGCCAGAAACCCAAAAATTACCCATAAACATAGTGTTCTTCCCCAATTTCTATGTTACGACTTCTCTGCAAAACTAGATCATAAAATTGATTCCCAGCCAGTTCCCAACAATTTCTAATCACAAATGACCTCTAATAACTCAGACAATCAACCACAAAATGCCACAAAAACGCACTAAAACACAAAAAATTCAAGCATTCAACATTTTGAGCTTGAGTTTAGGAACTTACCCAAATCCAAAAATCAAAGTCTGAATTGTGAGTTTGAAACTTAAATTCCAAGCTTGATACAGCCACCAAACATGTTTCCTCCAACAAAACTAGCACCAAAAACTCCTAGAAACCTTAAATCATTAGAACTTTCCTAAACCTCATCTCAACCAAGAACACCAAAATCTTAGATGAAAAATAAAGCTATAGATTCTTACCTCTTTGATTTCGAATTCCCAAAAGCTAAGTGATGATCTTGGAACCTCAATCCTTTCCTTATGACCTTGAATCTCCTTAATTTTTCACCAAAATCCTTCAATTTGCCTATCTTGTGCATGATCCCCTAACACAAGTTTTAAAGAGAAGTGAAGGGTGCCCAAAATGTGATGTGTTAGGCCGCTGCTGCCTTGGTCTATTCCTTGGGTCAAAATGACCCTATTATCCCTTCTTCCCAATTTTCCATCAAAGCCTTTCAAGGGCAATATGGTCATTTAGCCTAAATACCACTAAACCTCAAACTATACTTAAGGTTCCCAATTATCCTACTAATATCCCAAATACTAATATTTTCCTCAATAATATCTCAATAATTCCCAAAGTACGCCAAATTACCAAAATATCATTTGGCTCACCACGAGTTGGGTATAAATCCCCATTGCGACTTTTCCACTAAATTTCTCAATAGGATCGAGTCATGTCGAATATCATATATCCACATAATAATGTGGTCTCAATAACATAGCACATGAAATTAACAATATACCCTTAACGGTCAAAATTATTGAAATGCCTTTTTTAACGAAAACTGGCATATAAGCATATTTAATATACATAAATATGCATAAGCAGTCATAACATAATATAACTCATATAATTCAATTAATCATGTATATATTCAATTAAAACCACATAATTCACTAAGTAATCCAATTATGCCCTCCCAGCACACTTATCAAGGCATTAAGTCTTATTAGAAATTTTGGGACATTACCGTTCAGCATAGGGCATATAAATGATTGATGGATTGTTATGAGCTATGCTATCTGTTAGTTATGTTAATTGTCTGTTTAAAATGCTATGATGGTTTTCTTCCTTGGTCTTGGCTCATGGTTGCTTCGTGGTGTAGGTAAAGGCGAAGGAAAGGTCGACCATCCATGAGTTGGAGAGATTTAGGGCGGCGCCTACATGTTCGGCCTAGTTGGCCACCACGATCAAGTTATTTTGAGGGACATAGGATATGAGTCCAATTTTTTCGCTTAGGTCAAGTATTTTGTAAACTTTGTTTATAATTACATTGTAATTAAATCTTTTGGGATCCCTTGTAGATATTTTATGTTTATAAATGAAAAGTTCATATCTTTTGACCAAAATTTCATCACCTGAGCCTTTAATTAAGTTTAATTATACTTTTGAGTCCAAATGACTCGCGTAACGAGTTAAGCACTATTTTAAATACACAGTGTAACAGTTCTGGATTAGTAGGGTGTTACGACTTGGTATTAGAGCCGCCAAGGTTTAATGGTTCGTGAGGATAGCCTGAATATGTATGCTTGCTACTAAAGACAAGCTCGACTCACAGTTTGGTAACTAATGTGTTAAATATGTGTTTAATTGCTTAACTGGAATATATATGCCTTATCTGCATGCTATAATAGGAAGTGTGAAATATACTGATAGGGCTTGGCTCTTGACCGCTATGTGAATGTGAAAGATATGCTTATTAGCATTATTGTTGTTTGTGAATATTAAGAAGGTTCATATTAGCACTATTGTTGCATGTGAAAGCCTTAGAGAATCTCCAATGGAGTGCCAAGAAGTTGGTGCAATGCTATATTTAGCATATCTTACAAAAAGTATAACTTCAATGGTGTTCCAAAAAGTGTGCAAAATTTGGCACATTAATAAATGCTACTTTTTTATTTACCATATGATAACTCTACAAAATAGAGTTATTTTACCATATTTTATATGCTAATTGTTGCTTAGTTCTTGAGTTTTTAATTAATTTATTAAGTTTTTAAGTAATTTTGAGTTTATTAGTCTTATCATTATTTTATATACTTTTGTGTGTTTTTATGGTTATTTTATTATAATATGTTGTAGTTTAATTATTTGAAATTAGTATTTTTTAGATTAAAAGTTAAAAAATGTAATTTTATTGAACTTAATTGCCAAAGTAAACTAGGTTTTAATTAATATTTTCAAAGAATTAATATGATTTATTTTATAATTGAAAATATTTGATTTTGATTTAATTTATGTTTATTTTGTAGAGACTATATTGTAATTTTCTTTGGGCTTTGAAAAATAAAAAATAAAGAAAAGAAAAGAAAAGTAGAGGAAAGTGATAATTTTGAGAGGAAAGCAAGGGAATTTGGCATTTTTCTCCTCACCCAACCTAGCCGACCCAACAGCAACCCGGCCCAGCCCGTTGCCTCTTCAGCCTTTCCAGCCGAGTCCCTTGCCTTCCCCTCTCCAGCTGCCTGCCGAGACCCTCTCCAGCTGCTCCAGCCCAAACTGGGCCCGTGCCTCCTGCCAAGCCCACATGGGTCAGCTTCTCTCCACTCCTGCACCAGGCCCACGAAGCCTTCAGCTGCCACCGAAGCTCAGCCCACGAAGCCCACCAGCTGCCACCTTCCAGCTGCCCCATCTAGGCCCGTGCCCCCTCCTTCATTCGACCCTGCCTGTCCCAGCCACCAATAGCCACCCTTGTAGTTTTTCTTGAGCCCATAAATAGCTCACTTGTACCCTTTGTCCCCTATGTCCAAAATGCCAACTTTTTACCCATTTTTGTACACATTTTCACCACAACATCATCATTACACCCTATAATTTACCTCTACATACCATATTTATTTTATTTAATTAATCTAATCAATTTAATTAATTTAAATTGATTATTTTAATAATCTCATTTTGGCTATAAATATGGAATTTCAAGACCATTTGGGGTGCTTAATTTTTGGTGACCATCTTCTTTTCTCCCATTTTCTCTCTACCATTCTCTCTTCCATTTTGGGGTTTTTCAAGAGCATTTTCAAGCATGTATTTTGTAATTTCTATTCTAGTTATGTGCTTCTAATCTTTTTCATAAGATTATTAAGATCATGATGAAGCAACTTGTAACTAGGTAATATTTATGTTGTATGTTGATTTCCCTTGTAATGCAAAAAAGTTTATGGATTTTTCTTCTTCATATGTGTCTTTCATCTTTAATATCTCATATTTTGGATTGTTAGATAATATGCACTTTGTTCTTCATTTTGCAAAAACATAATATTCTTTGTGTAAGATGTGTCATTAAATTGTACACATCCATGCTTAGAAAAAATATATATTATGTTTTGCCTTATAAATAATGTTATAAATACATTAAATACTTTGAAATTATAATTTTTGAAAAGTGAAGAAAAATTCTATCTTTTTGAAGTAATTTGTGCTTAAAATTATAAATCTATTTGGAAAATGATAGTTTGATTTATTTTAACAATCACTAAAACTTGGGAATCAATATACTAATAAATATTATTAAACTTACATTTTGTGGATTCTAGTATCTTAATAATCTTTCCTTTTACCACTTATTTTCAAATCATTATTGGTTTATTTTTATTCTCTTAAATAGTTTTATTTTCAATCTTTTATTTTATGTTCATAACATTAAAACTCATCAATCTTTGGAGCTAGGTTAGAATTTATTAATTTTGGTTTAAAATAGTTTTCTTTTTTATTTTAGACAACTCCTTTGGGTTCGATCTCGTGCTTACATGAACACTATATTCAACATAGGATTCATGCGCTTGCGAGTATAAATTTTTAAAACATACCCATTTTTGGTCCACCACCATATTGCCACTAATTATTATAATTGAGTTGTTGACAATTAATGACCAACCATGTATCATTTTTTATTTATTTTTTTTAATGACAAATTTCTTGGAGTACATAATTAGGATAATAAAAAATAAAATAAAAAATTTGTATGTTCTCAATAAATATTAAATGAATTATTGACTTTTTTGTGTTAATTTGCATCTTATGCATTGGAGCACAATTGGAAATATTGGGCCAAATATAGCATTAACACATTTTTTGTGCTAAATTTGGCACATAATTTACATCTTAAATTGGAGATGGTCTTAGTTGTTCTGTTTTGGATCGTGGGGTGATTTTTGGATGCTGTTATCATTGCCTGATAAGTCGAGTCATTGATTGTAGATATACTTGGGTAGTTATGTCAAGGGGATCAAATCGACTAGCCGGTGCGGAGATCGAGGCTAGAGATGATAACCAGGTTCAGAACCCTTCGCCTGTCCCTCAGGATTGGCAACAAGTGCTTGTTGATATGCAAGCTAGACTTCAAAGACACGAAGAGGAGATCAGACTTTTGAGACAGCAGGTTCCACCAGGGAGCGTTGCTCCGCAGGGGCCTCCTTTTGTAGTACTGGTTGTAGCACAACTAGATGTTGAAAAACAGGTGGGAACCGTTGTGTGAGAGGTTCAGGAAGCAACACCCTCCTACCTTTGAGGGAGGTCCAGACTCGCTGAGAGCTAAGTAATGGATGAGTATGATTGCCTCTATCATTGACTTCATGAGGGTGGCAGGCTATGACTGAGTGGTATGTGCCACATATATGCTATGAGATGACGCTCGCATCTTGTGGGAAGTTTTATCCCGAATCCACAATGTCTTTGTTATTAGTTGGGAAGAGTTCCAGGATTTTCTTAATGAGAGTATTATAATGACGCAGTTCAGACTGCGAAGGCTGATGAGTTCACTAGGTTGGTTCAGGGCAACATGACTGCGACTGAGTATGCCCTAAAGTTTGATATGTTGGCCAAGTTTGCATCTGACTTGGTGCCAACCAATGCCGCCAGAAGAGAAAGGTTTGTTCAAGGACTAAACCCCATGATACCACATATGCCAGGTAGTTGAGAAGGCCCTTACTGCTGAGGGCACAGAGGAAAAGATTTGGCACAAGAGCGTTGCTATACGTGATGCCCGGAGGGTGGTACCTCCATTTACTGGGTCTGGTAGGGGCGGAGGCCCCAGTGATCAAAAGAGGAAGGTTGCAGATACATCTGGTACCCCTAATTTAGATAAGAGGTTCTGAGTTAATCAAAGTGGCCATCAGGGCAGGAGTGAGATCTGGAGATACTATCCAGAGTGTGTCAGGTGCAAGAGACACCATTTGGGAGAATGAACCCTAAGGCATGCTTACTATGTGGGGTGGTGGGGCATCTCATGAAACACTGCACGCAGCTGTAGAAAGAGAAACCAAAGAAGGGTGACAGTCTAACTCCAGCCTAAGTGTTCATGCTAACCTAGTCAGAGGCTGAGGCTAGTCTCTCGGTAGTGACAGGTCAGATTTCTAGCGCTGGCTCTACTTATATTGTACTAATTGATTCTAGTGCTACGCATTCATTTGTATATAGTAGGGTGATTGATAGACTGTATAGACCTTGTGATTTGTATGTTGTGGGGTTTGGGACCTAGTTGCCTACTGGGGAATTGGTAGTTTCTAGGAGATGGATTAGATCCCTACCAGTAGAATTAGACAATAGGGAATTGTCAGTGAACTTGATTGAGTTAGCTGTGGAGGATTTCGATATGATTTTGGGCATGGATTGGTTAGCAAAGTATGGGGAGACTACTGATTGTAAAAGGAGGATGGTGACTTTTGAGCCTAAAAGAGAGGACTCGTTTGTGTTTGTGGGTACTGTGAACAGGCCTTGCGTTCCTATGATCTCAGCACTAAAGGCTAAAGACCTATTGCAAGAAGGTTGCATAGGATTCCTAGCTACCGTGGTGGATACCACCAAGGTTGTACCAATTGGACCAGAGGAGACTAGTCTCGTTTGTGAGTTCCTAGATGTGTTCCTAGAGGATTTTTCAGGATTGCCACCACATTGAGAGATTGAGTTTGTTATTGAGTTGGCACTAGGGATAGAACCAGTATCCATGGCACCTTATAGAATTACACCAATGGAGTTAAAGGAATGAAAGATTCAGTTGTAGGAATTACTTGATTTGGGATTTATTAGGCCTAGCTTCTCCCCATGTGGTGCACTAGTGTTGTTTGTCAAGAAGAAGGATGGATCACTAAGGATGTGTATCGATTACAGAGGGTTGAATAAACTGACCATTAAAAACAAGTATCTGCTACCTAGGATTGATCACTTGTTTGATCAGTTACAGGGCAAGACCGTGTTTTCTAAGATTGATGTTCAATCTGGTTATCATGAGTTGAGGATCAAGGAGGAGGATATTCTGAAGACATCCTTTCGCACGAGGTAAGAGCATTATGAATTATTGGTTATGTCTTTTGGATTGACCAATGCCCCAGTAGCGTTCATGGATATGATGAACAATGTGTTCAAAGAATATTTGGACACATTTGTGATTGTCTTCATTGATGATATACTCTCAATCAAAGACAGAGCACTAGCAGCACCTTCGGTTGGTACTACAGAAATTGAGAAAGCACAAGTTATATGCCAAGTTTAAGAAGTGTAAGTTTTGGTTGCCTCAAGTGACATTCTTAGGTCATATTGTGAGTAAGTATGGGATAATGGTGGATCCAACATAGATAGAGGCAGTGAGGGATTGGCCAAGGCCAAGTAGTGCTTCAGAGATTAGAAGTTTCCTTGGGTTGGCAGGGTATTATAGGCGTTTTGTGGAAGGGTTGTCAAAGATTGCAACACCATTGACAGAGTTGACACACAAGAACTTGAAGTTCCCTTAGTCTGATAGATGTGAGAACAATTTCCCAGAGTTGAAGGGGCGTTTGATCACTGCTCCGATACTTAGTATACCCTCAGATCAGGAGAAGTTTGTGGTTTACTGCGATGCATCAAGACAGGGGTTAGGTTGTCTTCTTATGCAGGCTGGGAAGGTGATTGCTTATGCTTCACAACAGCTAAAGGATTATGAGAAGCGGTACCCTGCTCATGATTTGGAGTTGGCAGCAGTGGTGTTTGCACTGAAGGTTTGGCCACATTACTTATATGGAGAAAAGTATGAGATATACACTGATCAAAAGAGTTTGAAGTATTTCTTCACACAGAAGGATCTAGACATGAGACAGAGATGTTTGTTGGAGCTAGTGAAGGATTATGACTGTGAAATCCTTTACCATCCAGGGAAAGCCAACGTGGTGGCAAACGCCTTGAGTCAGAGAGGTCCGGGAGAGTTGAATAGCTTGAAGCAAATATCTGGGAAATTGGCAGAAGATATGACTAGAGCAAGGATAGAATTGGTGGTATGCCAATTGGCAATATTCTTCTTCAGTCTACACTCTTTGAGAGGATAAGAGAAGCTCATAGGAATGATCCCTAGTTAGAGAAGCATCAAGAGGATGTTCTAGCTGGAGTGGCTAAGGGCTTTACTATTTCTGAGACAAACATGTTGAGGTACAAGGATCGAATTTGTGTTCCGATAGATGTTGGTATTAGACGAGAATTTGGATGAGTCTTATACCACTCCCTATTTGTTGCATCCCAGCACCATGAATATGTATCAGGATCTAAAATATTTGTACTGGTGGTCAGGGATGAAGAAAGATGTAGTTCAGTATGTTGCCAAGTGCCTAACCTGTCAGTAAGTGAAGGTTGAACACCAGAGGCCAGCAGGGTTGTTACAGCCTTTGGATATTCCTGAGTGGAAGTGGAAAGACATCATTATGGACTTTGTGGTGGGATTTCCTAGAACAGTGGGGCAACATGACTCGGTATGGGTGATTGTAGATAGATATACCAAGTCAGCTCATTTTTTGCCTGTGAGGAAAAATTACATTGTGGATCAGTATGCTGAGTTGTATGTGAGGGAGATTGTACGTCTCCGTGGGGCTCCAAAGTCTATAGTATTAGATCAGGACCCCACTTTTACTTTCAAGTTATGGGGATGTCTACAGAAAGCTATGGGCACACAATTGAAGTTCAGTATAGCTTATCATCCTCAGACGGATGGACAGTTGGAAAGGACGATTTAGATATTAGAAGATATGCTACATGCATGTGTACTAGATTTTGGGGGATCCTGGAGCAGGTATCTTCCCTTTATTGTGTGTTCCTAAAACAATAGCTAGTAGTAGACTATTGGAGGGGCTCCGTATGAGATGTTGTATGGCAAGAAGTGCAGATCACCCATTCATTGGGATGCAATGGGTGAGAGAAAATATATGGGTCCTGAGGCAGTTCATAAGGCTAGTGAGGCCATTAAGAAGATTAGAGCTCAAATGCTTGCATCACAGAGTAGACAGAAAAGCTACTCGGATCCAAGACGCAGGAACGTGGAGTTCCAGGTGGGGACTATGTCTTTCTAAGAGTTTCACTGCTGAAGGGAGTGAAACGGTTTGTGAAGAAAGGGAAGCTGAGCCCTAGGTGTTAGGATTTATGCCCTAAAAGCATGTAAAGACATTCTATTGATTTAAATAAATTTACAATTTTATTATATTTGAATGTTATAATTATTGTTTTAATAATTTATATGAATATCAAGAAAAATCCATTTTCATTTATGAGGATATAATCTTGTATTAATACAAGAGAATTAAGATTATATATAATGAATAAAATAGTCAACAACACATTAAAGTAAGAAATCTTTAATGAATGGTTGTTTACTAAGCATACGGAATGCAAGTAATCTAGATTCTGATTACTGATGCGATAGACATCTTGGTAAAGGTATTGTACATGATAAAGATTATATATGACAAGACCGATATGAATTAACTATCTTTATAAACTTACTATTTACCATAAAGATTTAATTCTCTTCATAACAGATGATCATTTGTAGATGAGTCTAAATCCTGGGTAGTCGTGAACTCCTGATTGTGCTTATTAGAAATTTTGATTCACTCGTTAATGTTTCTTAGTGTAATGAGGCTAGTGACTTGTTTTTTGGAGATTCAATATCATGAATGGCTGGGAACATGATTTACAATATTGGAATCCATACTTTCCCAATTGATCGAATATTGGTTCCCTTAAGGGTTAGTTCTGGAACTGAATAGTTATTGAGCTCAAATCTTTAATTTGATTATAGATTAATTATTCGCTAGTGAATTAATGCTACTTAAGGAACAATGGGTAATTATAAGGGTAAAATGATCATTTTTACCAGCTCTAATTAACAAACAAATAATTGGAGGACAGAACTACATTCATTGATTATATCAATAGACTACAAAGAAAACTCTGTAAATATAATTCTATAAATACTTAGAGTGCAATTCCATATTTATAGTGGAGTAATCATGGAATTAATAAATATGATTATTAGATTAAAGAGTTTGATTAATAATCTAGTTTATTAAAGCTTCTTATTATAGGTCCATGGTCCCCAGGTCACCTCTGTCCTATACTGTCAATGGTAAGGATGTCATAAGGAAGATTTGTAGAGAGAATGACTGAATTGCAAATGAATTAATTTTCTGAGGCAAGGAAATAATTGTGATAATTATGGGCAGTTGATTAATTATGAATTGATTCATTATTTAACTATATAGTTTTTATTTTGAAAAACTATATGTTAAAATAAATATTAATCATGTTTGGATTAATATAGAGAGAGATAATAATTATCTTATTATAAAATATTTATAATAAGATGTTTATTTTTTATTTAAAACTGATATTTTAAGATAAAGTTAATTTTGAATTAACTGATATTTATTTTGGGATAAATAAATTATTTTAAATATTAACTAAACAAACAAACGATAAAATCAGGGAAAGATAGAGAGTGGCGTGAGCCACTCTCACTGCATAGTGAGTGTGTGGCACCACTCTCATGGATTCTTAACCCTAAAATTTGAATTTTGAATTTAAAATTAATTTGTTTATTTAATTATTCTTTTTAAATGTGATTTAAATTAAATAATTAAATAAGTTGTAACTGGACATATTTATTTTAAATAAAATAAAGATTAATTAAATAGTTAATTACTTTTATAAACCTGAAAGATACAATACTTTTAGAAGAAGTTTTAAGAAATTATTTTTTGACCATTAGACTCTCTCAAGAAAGAAACGATAAAATTTCCTAAACTTGAAATTCTAAAAATTTCTATAGCCTTTCTCTTCTCTATCCTCTCTAGATGTATATTCTTAATTTTTCTAATTTAGTACCAACAATTGGTACCAGAGCAGTCTTCATACATATAAATATATAAATTAAGTGTTGTGTGGGTTTCTTGCATTTTTTGTATGTATATTGAATAGATGAATATGTTTTGTGAATGTATGGTTGAATGATGGATCATTAATTATATGGTTCTATTGGGTTAGGAATTTGTATTTGCATTCTTCTAGATTTTGTGTATGCCATAAAGGGCATAGGATTTTTTGTATTTTTATATTTGAAATTTAAATTTGAAAAAATATGTACAAAAGAACAAAAAGATGACCCGAGCCAAAAGGACTTGAGCCTCAAGACAGCCACACGCACAAACGCAAGGCCTGAGCCCCTGCACCCAGCCACAGGCCCGAGCCCTTGCGCGCCTATGTGCCTGCCCAGTTGATGCACACTCCTTGCGCTTGGCCACCTGATGCGCTATCCCCATGCACCTGGCAACCTGATGTACGTGTGCCCCTTGCTCCTGATCCCATGATGCATGCACGCCTAAGAGCCAGTCGAGCCCAGTGCCCCCTACGCCTAAGTGCCATACCTAGCCCCTTGCAGCTCACCCTCCATGCAGCCGACCCTATCCCTACGGCACCATTCATGGTGCCCAACAAAATCCCTATTTTTGTGTATTTTCTTTTATTTAATTGAATTTTTTGAATTTGAAAAATTAATTATCTTATTTTATTTTGTTTTGAAAAATAAAATATATTTTAGTTGGTTAAGATCTTATCTTAAGTTTAAATAATTATTTGAATTTGATTCTTTTAATTATTTAAATTCAACTAAATTAAAAAGATGACAAAAAGGGTTATTTAATTAAAAGTTAGTTTTAATTAAATAAATTAATTCAAAAATTAGATTCTAATTAATTATTTGGTCCTAATAAATTCCTAAGAATTATAAAGATGGGCAAATAAGATAGGAGAATCAATCTTGGAGTCTTGCAAACAACTATAGGCCATTTTATAATTTTATTTCTATTTTTTCAAAGGGTTGTAAATTTAAAAATACCTAATAGTACTTGTTTCATCATTTATTGTCTATTTATTTATTTAAATAAATAAATATTAATTAATGTTTGATTGATAACATGATCATGCATTAGTCAATTACATGTGTACGCCCTGATTTTCCCACGGGCTGATTAACGAGCTGAGATACGGCCTAATCATGACTACCACATGGACATCCCCAAGACCGGAGCTGCCATCATAGGATCCTACCTCCTTAGCTCGAGGTAACCCAAGGGTTCACCAAGATTGCTTAAGGACTGAGTCTGGACTCTGAAGGCCGCAGGTCGAGGTAAGCATCCAGCTCGTGGTACGAGCTAGAGTTGGAGCTATGACCTTTTGTAAAGTCAACCACGCAAGGTAAACGTGCATATATCAGACATCACATGTCTGATATATCCCTGACTTCTCGGACACGCAGCATGAACGTACGTATTCAGACACCCACGACTGGGTTGGGCCGTGCGGCCCATTATCCCCTTACCTATTGATTTGACCACACTTATGTGTCAGGTTTAGGAATTAATCATGAATGTCACAAAGTTGACATGATAGGTAAGAAGGTCACGGGATGACCTTCTTACCAACTCCCAGGTGCCTTCTCCTATAAATATGGAGACCCTGGGAGTTACAAGGGGTTGGATTCTATTATGTAAAAAAATACCCTGTAAAAGAATACAGCATATAGTAATAATACTGACTGGTGGAGTAGAAGGATTTTAACCTTTGAACCACCTAAAAAACGTATTTTGTGTCACCATTCCATTTCCAAGATCATTCATCTATTTCGGTTCAACATAAGCATTAATCCTTTCCTCTTTCTTTTCTTAATTACCTGTTGGCGAAGAACCGCATCAACAGTTTGGTGCTTTCATTGAGAGCAAGTTAGATTGGTGCTGTCACAAACATCCAACCATGGTGATTACTCGATCCAGACACGGTAACGAGACTGAACAACATGATGGACAGGAGGCTCATCATATCGCCATCCCCGGCGAGCAAATTCCTGAGGTCCAACAGTGGCCGGGCAAGCAGCTGGTGGGCCAAGATGACACTGGAAGTTCAGTGCCCCAGCCACCTAATCCAAAACCAGGTTATTACACTGCGGTGGAGATGGAGAATGCTCAGCTGAGGAGTCAGCTAGCAACGGCTAATTAGCAGATCAAGGATGTGTTGGCCCGACTACCCCCTCTTACAACCGATGCTAACGTCGGAAAGAGGCAAGGCGAGACTCCTAAGTCCCGCTGGGGTAATCAGTCCAGGCATAGCCACTCGGACAGACTTCCGACAGCCAACTCCATTCCCTCATCACACCATCGAGAGGCAAACTTCAGAGAAATGCCTAGAGCCGAACAACAACAATACAGCCGTTCGGTCAGAACTTCAACTCCCAGCTCCCAACCAGCCTCGAGCGCGCCCAGGAGAGCTCGAGGAAATTCCAGAAGGAGATACGGTGAGGGCTCACAGCATCAGCCCGCCCCCAACAGCCGTCCTACGCCTCGTCCTGATCGCCAGGCGCGGGACCTGCAGGTTGGCAGGGCCGAGAGGCCCCCACCTAACCTCATCCGTCCTGACGGAACCAGGATCGCCTCTCCGGTCAGGCATCCTCCCTCTCCAATAAGATATCCATCTCCTCCTCGGCCCATCCGAGATATTCCGGCCTATGGAAGTAGCAGGAGAGACCCGCCATCCGTAGGGCCTTCCCGACGTAGTAGGGCGCCGAGAGAAAGCACAGATCCTCACCACCAAAGGAGAACTCTGAGTTTTTCTAACAGGAGCTACTGGACCGGCAGTCGCTGGAGTGGCCTTTCTGGCGACCTGCGTCAGCGTTTGAGCTCAGCGGAAAGTCCTCAAACCACCCAGGGGGCGACCTTCGAGATCGCCTTAACTCTCATAGAGGGGAACAAGTAGGAGGTGACAGCCATGCTCGCTCAGGGGGAGCCCTATCCGAAGTACGTAACGGCGGGAATGCCCCAAATAACCTATCTCAAGATAGGAGGGGCAATAACACCAAATATGTACAATGGATCCGGAGCTGTTGAACAGCCCCGGAATAACCAAGGAAATCAGGACCAAACCCTCGAGCGCCTGGCTTAGATGGAGGAGCTGATGAGGAAGCTCATGTCGGAGAAAGAAAAAGATGACTATGATTCGGGGGACGAGATGGAGCTCTTCGCCCCCAGCATAGCAGCAACGGCTTACCCACCTGGTTTTCGTATCCGCACCTGTCTAAGTTCAATGGAGACGGAGATCCGTCGGATCATTTGGGGATGTTCAACACCCTGATGATGGCCCACAACATTGGCCCCGAGCTGAGATGTCTGATCTTTCCCTCCACACTGACTGGACCAGCCAAGCAGTGGTTCAAACAAAGCAAAAGGCAATCAATCAGCTCCTGGAAAGCATTCTCGGCTGATTTCAAAAGGGCATTTCGAGCGTCTCAGGCCGCCCGTGTCAAGGCCGATTCTCTGGCCAACGGGAGGCAGCAGCCCGAAAAAACTCTGAAGGCTTACCTAAGCAGGTTCGCGAACGTCACTGCTCAAGCCAGAGACGCGGATGACAGCTCCAAGCTCATGGCCCTAAGAACTGGAACCCTCGTCGGAGGGGAGCTCTGGAAAGATATACAAAGGAAGGGAGTTAGCTCGGTGAACGAATTCCTTAATAGGGCCCAGGAATGGATCAACTTGGAGGAGGTCAAAGCCTCAGCTGCAGGAACCAGCTAGGTCCCTGAGCAGCCCGCTGGAGTGGGGACGGAGGTCGTGGCAGCGACCCAAAACGTCACACAGAACAACCAGCTCGGTGGAGGCAAAAGAAAGGGAAATGGCGAGGGCAGCCAGCACGGCTTAAAGAAAAATAAGTCCGTAGACAAGTTTAAGCCCGTCTACATGACTTATACTGAGCTCATCCAGTGTAGGGAGAATATCTTCCTAGCTAACTCTACTCGCCTCCCCTGGAAGAGGCCAGAGCCGTTGAAGCACCAAAAGGAGAAGAGAGACACCTCCAAATTTTGCCGTTTTCACAATGATGTTGGCCACAATACCGATGATTGCAGGCATTTGAAAGATGAGATCGAGACTCTCATCCAAGCCAGCCCCTTGGCCCAGTATGCACGGAACAGGGTTCCAGCAAGTCGACCTGCTCCGGAAGTCCCGGTCAGTCAGCCCGGGTCTCGGGTAGATCAGGACGTCCCTCCTCCCGTGATAGGAGGAGAGATTTCCACAATATTTGGAGGTCCGCATATGGCTGGCACGAGAAGGGGCGCCCAGAAGAGGTATGTAAATGAACTCAAGACACATATGGAGTAGAGTTCGTCCCGGAGCAGCACCTGCCAAAGCAGCAGCGATTGGAGAAGAAACCGATCATTTTTACAGAAGAAGATGCGAACCATGTCCAGTTCCCTCATAACGACCCTCTGGTCGTAGCAGTTCAGCTCGCTAACTGGAGGGTTAGGAGGGTGCGGATCGATAATGGGAGCTCAGTCAACCTTCTATTCCGATCCATGCTGGAGAAGATGGGTTTGACTGTCGCCGAGCTGAAGGCAACCTCCATGATGCTGTATGGTTTTTCGGAAGAAGGATCAGCGGCTATAGGGACAATTGAGCTGGTGATCACCCTAGGAGAAGGACCTCGGACAGTCTCCAAACTCCTCGAGTTCGTGGTCATCGACTGCTCTGCTGCATACAACGCAATTCTGGAACGACCCGCGCTCATAGCCTTTGAGGCTGTCACTTCCATTCGCCACCTCGCGATGAAATTCCCTACTTCCACGGGAATATGCACTATCCATGGTGATCAGCTCGCTGCCAGGGAATGCTAGAACATTTCCATGAAGGGAAAATCGAAACTCGGCCAGCTAGCAATGGCCATCCAAGATGGTGGAGAGGAATCTCAGGAACCCTTAGCTGATCCTGGGATTGCAAAACCTCAGAGCACCGAAGGGGAAAATATCATCTTAAGTGTGGATATTGACCCCCGAATAGGTAAGGACAGATCCAAGCTCCAAGCCATTGAGGAGCTCGAGGAAATAAACATCGATCCGTAGAATCCTTCACGGATTGTCAAGCTCGGGAAAAACCTCTGTAGCGAAAGGAAGGCGGAGCTGACTAAATTTCTGCAGGACAACCTGGATGTGTTTGCGTGGTCACACGAGGACATGGTGGGAATCAGCCCGAGTGTCATCATGCACACCCTTCATCTGGATAAAAGCGTTCCTGCAAAGTCCCAGAAGCAAAGACGCCTAGGAACAACCTGGGCTGAAGCCTTAGAGGAAGAAGTAGCCCGACTCAAGAAATGCGGCTTTATCCGTGAAGCCAAGTTTCCGATTTGGGTCGCCAACCCCGTGCTGGTCCCAAAGCCCAACAGGAAGTGGCAGACCTGCATCGACTTCTCCGACCTGAATAAAGCCTGCCCCAAGGATTGTTTTCCATTGCCAAGGATTGACCAATTAGTGGATGCCACGGCGGGGCACGAGCTCATGTCCTTTATGGATGCATACTCAGGCTACAATCAGATCGCCATGAATCCGGCGGACCAGGAGCACACCAGCTTCATGACCCCGAATAACGTTTATTGTTACAAGGTCATGCCATTCGGGCTGAAGAACGCCGGTGCTACGTACCAAAGGTTAGTAAATAGAATGTTCGCAAACCAGATCGGGAAAAACATGGAAGTGTACATTGATGACATGCTAGTCAAGTCAAAGACTGCCGATAACCATGTTTTTGACCTGGAGGAATGCTTCAAGATACTACGGGAGTATGGCATGAGGCTTAATCCACAGAAGTGTACTTTTGGAGTCGCGTCGGGAAAATTCCTGGGTTTCATCGTCAATACCCGAGGAATCGAGGCAAACCCCGACAAGACCAGATCGTTGGTCGAGCTTCCCTCACCCAGGTCGCGCAAAGATGTCCAAGGCCTGACAGGAAGGGTGGCAGCCCTCAATCGGTTTATTTCAAAATCCACCGATAAGTGCCTGCCATTCTACAACCTGCTCTGAGGAAATAAGAAGTTCGAGTGGACAGAAGAGTGCGAAAGTGCTTTCCTCGACCTGAAGGCACATCTGGCCGAGCCACCCGCATTATCCAAACCAAAAGCAGGAGAGCCTCTTTTTCTCTACCTAGCTGTCACAGAGGATGCAGCTAGTGCCGTATTGGTCCGAGAAGAAGACCGGATTCAGAGACCAGTCTACTACATCAGCAAAAGACTTCTCATAGCTGAATCCCGGTACCCGTTGATGGAGAAATTGGCATTCTGCCTCATCACGGCCTCTCGAAAGCTCAGGCCGTACTTCCATTCCCACTCAATACACATCATGACCGATCAACCTTTAAGGCAGGTTTTGCAAAAACTTGAAGCATCGGGACATCTGTTAAAGTGGGTCGTCGAACTCAGTCAGTTCGAGATTTTGTACACCCCACGAACTGCCATAAAAAGCCAGGCCCTGGCCAATTTTGTAGCAGAGTGCACAGGATTCTAGGAGGATCCTGCAAAAGACTCCCCCCAGGTCACCGTGGCCCAGGCGTCGTGGACGATCTTCGTGGATGGTTCATCCAATGAGAACGGCTCCGGGGCTGGAATCATTTTGATATCCTCTGAGGGACACAGATTCCACTCGGCGCTGAGATTCGGATTCAAAGCCTCCAACAACGAGGCCAAATACGAAGCTTTGGTGGCCGCGCTGAGGATAGCCCAGGAGCTGAAGGCAAGCTCCGTTCAATGTTTCAGTGACTCCCAGCTCGTGGTAAACCAGGTTCTGGGCGAGTATCAAGCACTAGGACCTAAGATGGCTGCCTACCTAGCAAAGGTAAAAATGGAACTGTCCGCGTTTGGGTGAGGCTCGATCGAGCAGATACCTCGGGAGCAGAACGCTAACGCAGACGCTCTTGCCAAGCTCGCCACCTCCGGGGAGACGGAGACCTTGGGGTTAGTGCCGATAGAATTCTTGGAGAAACCAAGTATAGAAGAAGCTAGGACGGAGGTTGAGATGATCGACGCTAGGCCAACCTGGGTGACCCCCATCCTTGAGTATCTCGTCGAGGGAAAGCTACCTGAAGGGCGTAATGATGCGCGGCGAGTTCTACATCAAGCTCCCAGGTACACAATGGTGGACGGGGTGCTATACCGACGTGGGCACTCCCTACCTCTCCTACGATGTGTTCTTCCAGATGAAGCAAAGGCCATCCTGCAGGAAGTGCATAGGGTTTTTGTGGGGATCACGCTGGGGGGCAAAGCTTGGCCCTGAAGGTCCTGAAGCAAGGATATTACTTGCCCACTCTGTCCAAGGATTCAATCTCTTATGTCAAAAAATGCGACAAATGCCAGCAGTTCTCCTCAGTTTCCCGAGCTCCCTAAGTCGAACTGAAGATGATCTCTTCCCCATGGCCATTTGCAGTTTGGGGAATCGACTTAGTTGGCGCCCTCCCTACTGGAAAAGGCGGGGTCCGCTACGCCGTGGTGGCCATCGACTACTTTACGAAGTGGGCTGAGGCAGAACCTTTGGCAACGATAACTTCCAAAAAAGTCCTCGACTTCATGGTTAAGAGCATTATCTGCCGATTCAGGCTGCCCAAGAAAATCGTCTCCGATAATGGGACTCAGTTCGACAGCGACCTCTTCACCGAATTTTGCAAAAAGGTACGGAATTTTGAAAAGTTTCTCCTCCGTGGCCTATCCTCAGGCGAACGGCCAGGTTGAGCCTGTCAACAAGACTCTAAAGGCGAGCCTCAAGAAAAGACTAGACGAAGCCAAGGGGGTCTGGCCAGAACAGCTCCCCCAGGTTCTCTGGGCTTACCGGACCTCGCATCGGACTCCTACGGGTCATACTCCTTTCTCACTAACCTTTGGGAGTGAGGCAGTCCTCCCCGTGGAGATTAAGGTACTTTCGCATAGGGTCCAGGCATATGACCAGGACCACAACCATGAGCTACTTTGCACTTCCCTTGACTTGGTTGATGAAAGACGAGAAGATTCGCAACTCCAGCTCGCCCATTATCAGCAAAAAACCACTCGCTATTTCAACTCAAAAGTCAAAAAGCGTGCCTTTAGCATTGGCGACCTGGTCCTCAGGAGGGTTTTCTTAGTCGATAAGGATCCCAAAGATGGAGTATTGGGACCGAACTGGGAAGGACCATATCAAGTCATCGAGGTCATTAAAGAGGGAACTTATAAATTAGCTCGGCTTGATGGAGGGGCAGTCCCACGGACTTGGAACGCCATCCATTTGAAGAGATATTATCAATGATTCCCTTGTAAGGCCAAAAATGTCATTTTTTATGTATTGCGCAATGAGAATTAACTTTTTCGTTTATATTTACGAGTGTAATCTTAAGTAACCACGAAAGACCCTTTCCCAGTTACTTGGGGGGCATATGGTGCCTGGATATAACCAGGTCGCCTTAAAAGGCTTAGAAGTTAATTCAAATTGATTGATCATTGTTATTCTTAAAGAGCACGAGATATTGATGAAAATTAACGCGAACTAAGCCGTACCCTAGATACAACCAGGTCATAAAACTTAGAAGTTAACTTAAATCGATTGATTGTTGCTTTTCTTAAAGAGCACGAGATATTGATAAAAGTTTACACGAACTAAGTTTTCAAATTAAGTTCCTGGATATAACCAGGTCATAAAACTTAGAAGTTAACTTAAATCGATTAATTGTTGCTTTTCTTAAAGAGCACGAGATATTGATAAGAGTTAACACGAACTAAGTTTTCAAATTAAGTTCCTGGATATAACCAGGTCATAAAACTTGGAAGTTAATTTAAATCGATTGATTGTTGTTCTTCCTAAAGAGCACGAGATATTGATAAAAATTAACGCGAACTAAGTTTTTTCAAAATAGTAACTAAAGTGCGCAAAGACAAGGAAATAAGTCAATTAAAAATAAAATTGATAATTGGATTGTCTCGAGGTGGAAACACCTCGTGCAAAAGTTACACAAAAAAAAACAAGAATAAAAGAGTGGGAGCAAAAAGGAAGGCCCTAAGCTCCGCCAGGCTGCCCCGTGGAGGTCGCCGTCTCGCCCTCCTGCTCAGCTGTGCCGGAGACTTCCCCAGCCTCGGAAGGTGCTTCTTTCTCGAGGCGAGCTTTAAACCCTTCCAGGAAGGGCTCCCAGACGTCCGCTGCCAAGAAGGAGAAGTCGCCGTCCGGGTTGTAGGCCCAGTAGTTATAGAGCATGTCCTCCAGGGCGGTGCCGAAAGCCGCTTGCTCGGCTTTCAGGGCGGTTTTGGCCCCAGCCTTCGTAATATCTAGCTCCGCCCACGCAGCGGCGAGGGCGGCCTTGGCCTCCTCGGCCCCAGCCTTCGCAGTGTTTAGCTCCGCTCGCACAGCGGCAACGGCTGCTTTGGTTGCCTCGACCTCTTGAAGCTTGGGACGGGCTTCTTCTAGCTCGGCCTGCATGGCCACCAGGGCGTCCTTAACCACCTGATGCTCACCCCGCATATCTTCAAGCTGGGCCTTGGTCCTGGCTATGCTCCGATGAAGGACGACGGCACTCTGCGAAAACAGAGAGGCAACTGCCTTAGAAAGAAAAAAGAGAAGGGAGAAAGGAAAAACAGGGTAAGGCATGATAGTCTAGAAACCATAAAAGGTTGAGGTCAGCTTACCGTTAGGGCCATGCCCAGTGAAGATTCCAGCACGCCCACCGGGCTCCTTGTTTCGATGGCCCTGAGCTCCTTCTCGTTGAATCTGTAGATGTGGCTAACGGCGTAGTTCGCCGTCTCATACACCGTCCCCTGGAAGGCCTCTAGAATCTTCTCCAGGTCCTGGGGGTCAACCGGGATGCGCACCTCGGAGGTTTAAATTGTCGAAGTCCCGAGCTCCGCCCCTGTGTCCCGGACGAAGGCCGAAGCTCGCGAAGGGGGTGGGGGCATGCTGCTCCCCCCTGCAGCAGGAGGAACAGTTCCCACGACCTGAGCGGCTGGGGGCTACTCTTTCTCCTTTGCAGGAGACTTAGTTGGGGTCCCGGCGGCTTTCTTCGCCATCCGGAGCTTCTTCATTTTGGGCCCAGAGGCCCCAGCTGGGGAGTTCCCCCCAATGAGCGCAGCCCGCAGACTTTTACCCCCGGACTAAGACATCTCTTTTGTCAAAAGAAAGATATGGTTAGCACACAAGTCAGCATTCATGCAAAAACAAAAGCAAAGGAAAGAAAAGAAAAAATTCAAAATTCAAGTATATATATGTACTAAAGGGGAATCCTACCCCCCGAGCTAGAGGAAGAGTCTATGGTTACGACCATCGGCCCCGGAGCTTCTTCGGGGGAGTCTAAGACAATCACTTCTCGAGCTAGCGCGGGTTCTGGATCTGAGGCCGGCTCAGGACTAGACTCTTCTACATATTGCCTAAGTCCTGGAGCTACAGTACCCTCCCGGAGTGATGGCTATGACCGAAGGTTAGTCCCATACTCCTCGAATAGGACCGACCTAAAAGCTAGGGTGTTATCTACAACTATGGTCCCCCTAGGGCAGCTACTTTCGTAATCCAGCACGAGCTGGTCGACGCAGTGGAGCAGGGTTTCATCTAAGTTTGGGTCACTTCGGTGGCGTTTTACGATCTGTTTGGGATTGTACCTAGCTAGCCGGGGGTCGGCAGTGGCCCTATCTAAGCTCCTAAACATGTATGGGTTACCTTGGCCAAAAGGACCAGCGGCTGCTTCGGGCCGGATCCTCTCCTCGTCCGTTCTTTGGGCGTCCTCCAACGCCCGCTTCTTCGTCCTCACGAGAGGCACCTCGCCCTCCTCACCTTCATCCCCCGCGACCTCCTCCACGATGATAGGTCTGGTATCACGAGCTGGGGGAAGCTCCCGAAGCCTCCTCAGGTTCAGAGTCTGACCTGGGAAGATCAGCTTACAGGCCACCATCGTCTCGTCTGTCACGAGCTAACGATAGTCCCTTTCACTGGGGGGCAAGCCCGCCAGTGTCTCATACTAGTTCCCGAGGACCACAGACTTCTCTGTCCTCGTGAAGATAGCTACAGAATTAATCTAAGTCAGAAAGGGATACAGGAGGAGCTAAATGGTACTTAACCTACGAGCTAAGATTGAAAGACACTTACGAGGACGGTTGAAGTAGTGCAGCTCGCAGTTTCGGAACCCCGTCGACATAAAGAATTGATCTTTAAAGTCATTGGGGTGGCTGGGCAGCTCGATGACCGCGGCCATGTTGGGGAACCGGGTTAAGTAATAAAACCCGTCACCTCGCCCCCGCTGCTCTGGGCTAGCCTTGAGGCAGAAGAAATAAAGAATGTCCGCAGGAGTGGGGACCTCCCACTCCTGTCTCAAGAACAAGTATCTTAACCCCGCCAACAAACGATAAGAGTTGGGGGGGAGCTAGAATGGGGCCAACCTCACGTAATTGAGGAAATCAACGAAGTACTGATCCAATGGGAGGAAGGCCCCCGCCTTAAAAAGTTCGTCGCTCCAGGCCGAGAACGCCTCATCAAGCGGCGCGCAGCTCCGCTCGCCTTCTGCAGGAGGTCGGGCAATCACGGATTCTCTCCCCAGCTCGATGTTGTGGGAGAGGAATATTCTGTTTACCCTCGCCTGGTCAGTAATCTTTGAGACGATCCTCTCCGCCTCAAAGAATGCGTCGGGAGCCACCTCGAGCTCCTGTTCCACTGCTGGCCCGAAGCTGGGGATAGGGGATTCAGCCATCGCCTCCTTTCCTTTGTCTTGGCGGGAGGATGAGCTGCCTACAGGCTTCTTGGGAGCATTCTTCTTGGGTCCCATCTGGTCACCTAGCGAACAAAAAGAAGAAATTTTAGAAGAAGGCGACTTAAAAATGGAGAACAATCTGTTTCCTTGACACGAGCTGAGGTAAGCCCAGCCCATGGAGAGTGAGACCACGCGGTTCTATGAACACGCGCCTGTGCTCCCAACAGATCCCCAATTACTCGGAATTCGTGTGTCAGGAGGGTCAGGATAGAATTTTTCCTTGGAGGGAAAGTTCCAGTAGGCAAGAGAGGCAAAACCGCTTGTGAAGCGTGTCCCCTAAGCTACCCGGTTTTGCACCCAAAATACTAGATATTTTGAACAAGCCTACCAAAAGTCCTACCCAGTAAATTTTCCCCAGAAAATGCATCCTATAAACCATGCTCCTAAACGGTTTTCTACTACAAACAATACCCTAACCTAAAAGGCTTTCACCCTTCATGCCCACAAAAAAACAAGCAAACCCTCGCATGTGGCTACAGTAAAATATTTACCTAAGCTACAGTGAAAAATAATTTCAAAACATGCACAGTCAGGAGACTTACAGTATGTGTTGGTTGTGAAGAGGATGAAGGGGTCGCCTAGGTTGGGGCTTCGTCGGGTAGTTGATTCCAAATCTTCCAAGGAGCCCTTGCACCTGAGTTTCTGGAACGTCGAAGATGGTAACCGGAAAGAGAAAAAGGGGGGATTTTTTAGAGCAAGAAGAAGAGGAAAATTTATGGAAAATTTCAAATGAACGGGTGGCCCATGCATAAGGTGGCCACCCCTTTTATATACATGAAGGGCCACATGGGGAGGACCGTTGGATTTCCCTGATGTGGGATCCAAGGCCCTCCACTCGAAAGACGAAACGACGGCTGGGCATAGGCTAGGCCATTAAATGCGGTTCTCGGAAGACGTACCGTCGCCAACCACGATGTTCCACGTATTCGGCGCCTGCGTAGAATGTGGAGTATGAAGAGTTCATGGGGAAGCCTAAAAGCCCCTAGTGTGGCCCTACACGACGTCGTGTACCACGAGCAGAGGCTTGGGGTGCAGATGTACTCCCTGATTTTCCCACGAGCTGATTAACGAGCTGAGATACGGCCTAATCATGACTACCACATGGACATCCCCAAGACCGGAGTTGCCATCAAAGGATCCTACCTCCTTAGCTCGAGGTAACCCAAGGGTTCGCCAAGATTGCTTAAGGACTGAGTCTGGACTCTGAAGGCCGCAGGTCGAGGTAAGCATCCAGCTCGTGGTACGAGCTAGAGTTGGAGTTGTGACCTTTTGTAAAGTCAACCACGCAAGGTAAACGTGCATATATCAGACATCACGTGTCTGATATATCCCTGACTTCTCGAACATGCAGCATGAACGTGCGTATTCAGACACCCACGACTGGGTTGGGCCGTGCGGCCCATTATCCCCTTACCTATTGATTTGACCACACTTATGTGTCAGGTTTAGGAATTAATCATGAATGTCACAGAGTTGACATGATAGGTAAGAAGGTCACGGGATGACCTTCTTACCAACTCCCAGGTGCCTTCTCCTATAAATATGGAGACCCTGGGAGTTACAAGGGGTTGGATTCTATTATGTAAAAAATACCCTGTAAAAGAATATATCATATAGTAATAATACTGACTGGTGGAGTAGAAGGATTTTAACCTTTGAACCACCTAAAAAACGTATTTTGTGTCACCATTCCATTTCCAAGATCATTCATCTATTTCGGTTCAACATAAGCACTAATCCCTTCCTCTTTCTTTTCTTAATTACCTGTTGGCGAAGAACTGCGTCAACAACATGTCATTCATGAAAGCCCACACAGTTTTTGATTAATCATGCATTTTTTAGAAACATGATTATCTAGGATTGTCCTAAGTGTTTATATGAATTGTTTTGGAGAAATCAATTACATGTAAACTGTTAAGTCTTAAATTAGTTAAAATTTGGTCAATTACACCATAATAAAGGTAGTAGTTTTTACAGGCCTTTAAGTTAACCAACTTTATTTAAAAAGTATTTTAGTAAAGTGAGATAAATGTAATGGGTAATTATCTAGATCACATTGATTGTAGAAACAGGCTATTTTATAATTAAATATATTTTGTAATTAATTACATTCATTGGGTTATTAATAAACTAGTAATTAATTTAGAATTAATTAATTAGTTTTAATAAACACGTTTATTCTAAAATAGTAAGTGGAAGAAGGTGAACATCTCAATGTGAGATATGGTCTCCATTATTATTACAACACCATGAAATATGAATAGGGCCTCGACGTGGCTTTGTTTCTTTCCCCCTAAAGAAGGTTTCTAGACATATTAATTCCAAGGTTGGCTTCTTACGAAGATAGGAAAGAGTGATGTATTTCAGGCTTGACAGACCCTAAGGCGGCACTCTCTAAGTTATGTCACGAATTCTAAAATAATGGGCTACACTTACAAAGATGTAATAAAGCTTTTGCGGTGGATAATAGTTTCTTGACCAAACCAGTCGTACTTTGTTTTTAAAAGTGAAAATAAGAGTTATTTTAAGTTTTAAATAATAAAGATAAGATTGTCTTATAAGCTATCATAATTTAACTTGACTAAGCCTAAGGCAACACTTTATTTGTTTTGGGATAAATATAATAATAAAGATAATTTTAACTGATATTTATTTTGGATAAATATATTATCTTAAATATGATTTAAATTAAATAATTAAATAAGTTGTAACTGATCAGTTTTATTTTAGATAATAAAGATTAATTAAATTAGTTAATTATCTTTATAAACCTGAAAGAAGCGATACTTTTAGAAGAATTTTAAAGAAATTATTTTTTGACTATCAGACTCTCTCAAGAAAGAAAAGATAGAATTTCCTAAACCTAAAATTCTAGAAATTTGTATAGCCTCTCTCTTCTCTATCCTCTCTAGATCTCATGTGTTGAGTACATCTAGAGAGTTTAAATCAATATTTGAATCCTATGCGCCCACACACGTCCTTGTGTATTTGAGGAATGGCTTGGAAGGCTAAGGTGTAAGATTTCAAAAATGATAGGAAGATCGTTGATTTATACGAAAAGATTTTAGGATACTTGATAAGCTACGAGAGGTAATCTCTATTCCTTTTATGTGTTATTTAATTTATTTATATATGTATGATCCTAGCTGGTATTAATAATTTTTAAAAGATCATATTTCGCTGCATATTCTTATTTTTCAACACTAGGGTTATTGGACCTTTCGAGATCCTGGAAAGGATTGGGCAGGTAGCTTATAGAATGGCTATGCCTCCAGCTCTGTCAGGAGTTCATGACATATTTCATGTACCGATGCTTTGGAGGTATGTGTCAGATATGACGCACGTGTTGAGTTGAGAATCTCAAGTTGGATCAGGATTTGTCTCGAGGAACAAGACTATCGCCTTGGTAAAGGTGTTGTGGAGGAATAGCAAGGTAGAGGAATCGACTTAGGAACTAGAGTCGGACATGCAGGTTCGGTATCCCAAGCTGCTCAGGTAAATTTCGAGGACAAAATTTCAATTAGGAGGGGATAGTTGTAACGTCCCAAAACTCCTAATAAGGTTTAGTACCTTGGTTAGTGTGTTGAGAAGGCATAATTGGATTTTTTGTGAATTATGTGATTTTAATTGAATATATGTGTGTGTGTTTGATTATTTGAATTATATGAGTTATCTTATTATATGACTGGGTATTCATGTTAATGTGTATTAAATGTGTTTAAATGCCCACTTTTGTTGAAAATGGGCATTTTCATAATTTTTGACCTATTGGGGGTATATTTGTAAATTATTATGCTATATGCTTATGACCACATTATTATGTGGATATATTTGAGATATTCAGCATGAGTGGATCCTTTCGAGCATTTTTGTGGAAAAGTCACAGCGGGGATATATACTCAGCCCAAGGGGTCTTTTGGGAATTTTAATTATTCTGGGGTTTATTGGCGTTAAAGTAAATTGCTAAAATATTTGTATTTGATAGATTGATGGATTAATTAGGAAATTTGAGGTGTAATTAGAAATTTAAGCCAAAAGACCAAACTGTCATTCGGCTTAGCTTTGAGGATTAAATGGAGGTAAAGGAAAATTGGTCATTTGACCAATTATTAGATAAGATTAACTAAGGTTTTGGCAGCCATGTTTTGGATACTTCCCCTTATTCTAAGTCTTTTTCTTTTCTTCTTCGAGAGTCTTCTTGAACACTAAGGGAACACCAAGGTTTTAGCTTGAATTAAGATTAGAGGATTTGTTAAAGAATTGAGCCTCAAGAGAAGTTAACGGAGTTTCCAACCAACCATAATCCCTAGGAATTTCGAATCCAAGAGGTAAGAATTCTTTTCTTTATGTTCTTCATCTTGTTCTTCATGTTCTAGTGTAGACTTGGGGATTTTGAGTTTTATTTCTAGAATATGTGACCCCTAAGCTATGTTTATGGGTATATGGATGTTAGAAACATGAAATATGATTTATTTAGCACTTGAAATTCATTTAAAACCCATAAATTTGGAAAATTGGGGCTTTGGAACCCTAAAGTTCAAATTGGTAGCTATAGGGTGTAATTGAAGGTGTGTTTGATTTCTAGAGGTTATGTGTTGATTGTATAATTGTCTTGGGGCTTAATATTTTTACCTGGAACTAATTGGGATTGATTTGGATTGAGTTGTGATGTAACGACCCAAAATCACTAATAAGGCTTAAGGGGCCTTGATTAGTGTGTCGGGAGGGCATAATTGATTTATGTGTAAATTTATTAAGTTAACGCGTGATTATATGATAAGCATTCTTGTATGGTTATATGAATGTAAATGTAATTATATGCTAAAATTGTGAGAACCACATTATTATGTGGGTAAATCTGCAGCATGCGATTTGAGGCGATCCTAGGGAGCAAGTTAGAGAGAAAGTCACAACGGGGCTTAATACTTGACTTGGGGCAAGTCAAGGGGTATTCCAGGTGTTGGATGGTTATTTAGGTTATCGGGTTATGGAAATAAATAATTGGAGATATATTTAAGGTAAGGAAGCTTAGGTGGGAATACTAGGGAATTTTACCATTTTGCCCTCGAGGACATTTTCGGCACCCTAAGCCTCGGGATTAACTTAATTGCCTAAGGACAGACTACAGAAACTCTAGAAAATAGTAGAACACAAGTTAAACCGACCCTTCCATCTTTCTCCCTTTCTCTCTCAAAGAACACTACAGAATACTTAAGGAAAACTCATCTGGAATTCAGTGGATTGAGCTGAAGTCTTGGAGGATTGGAATTTAACCAGAATTAAGGTAAGCTAAAAGCTTTATGCATGGTGGTTAAATTTTGTGTTTATGGCTGGGTTTTGAGGTGTTTATGGATTTTGACATTGAAGGACAAAATTGAAGATTGGAATCTAGGAGTTAGCTCAGAAACCTTTTAGAGAGTTGGTTCATCAAAGAAGGTAAGCTCGAATTTGTGGTTTAAAGGCTGAATTCTAGTGTTTCCTTGACTGGTTTTGATGTTTTTCTAAGCTTTTGAGTTTTAGAGATTGAAGTGGGATTTTAGTGAGTTTCTAGGCTAAGTTTCAGCTGGGTTGTGTTTGCTGGAATCATGTTAGAAGCTTTGTGATAATTGAGTTGTGGAATTGGGATAGTTTTGGAGGGTTTTGAGTGAGGTTTGAGAGTCAAAAATGGAGGTTTTTCAGGGTTTGAAGGGGTCGAGCCATGGCATAGTTCTTGGTGAGCTGCGGCCCTCTAAAGTTGATGGATGTGGGAGATGGAGGGCGGACCGCGACATGGTCTATGTAGGGTCGCGGCCCGTGTCTGGTTATGAGCCTAGATGGGCTCTGTTTGAGGGCTATGTCGCGGCATGGGAGGCTTAAGCCCCAGCCCTTAAGGAAATTTGGGTTCTTGGGATTCTAAGCATGGGAATTTAACCTAGGGTGCTCGGGATCGAATCTACTACCGTGCTTGGTGGAATTCGATGTTCTGGAGACTAGAACCTTATTTAGAAGCCCTTTTAAAATTATTAATGGTATCCCTTATCTTGGTTATGACTAGGTATAAGCTAGGAGCTCGGGAAACGGATCGTGCTCAAGAGGCATTTCGCGTAACCAGTACATTTGGAAACTAAAGGTAAGAAAACTGCACCCGGTTGTGGATTTATAATGGGGCTAAGGGTTCTATGTTTTGTATGCTTTGTGAAGGATGGTATTATGCCATGTAAATAGTAAACAAACGGCCTAAGAGTGTCGAAGTTTACACTAGCACACAGGGCGCAACTCGGCCACTGGTAGCTTAGGATAGCTTATTATGCACTGAGCTCGGTTTAAGCGGGCCAGAGTCAGTGGGGTAAACAGAGGGTGAGACCTAAGGTGTCAACCCTAATTATCATGTGATTTGATTGTTATTATTGATTGGTGGAATTGTTATGATGAATAGCTGAGTGTTGATTGACTGAGTCTTTAGTTGTATCTACGTGCTATGTGATTAATGTTGTATGTTAAGTGTATGATCATGTTTAAAGGAGGTTATTCAAATGTTATCATTGTCTGTTGCATAATGTTATGTTTTCTTGCTGGGCCTTGGCTCACGGGTGCTTTGTGGTGCAAGTAAAGGCAAAGGCAAGCTTGATCAGCCCTGATTCGGAGAGCTCTGAGAGTAGAATGTACATGATCAGCTGCTCAGCCGCCACGGTTAAGAGGGAGACAAGAATAGGAGAACCATAATCGTCTGTTTTTCCCTTAGAGTGTCTAATGGTTGTTTTGAACTCTGGAAATTTTGTAAACTGCCTTTTGAACGCTGTTCCTTTTTGGGATCCCATGTGTAAAAATATTTAGTTATGTGAAATGTATCTTTCGAGACCAAAATCTTTTAACCCTAACACATTAATGGTTCAGTGACACGTTTTTAACTAAATGATTTGATTATCAAGTCCTGGACCTTTATAAGTACACAGTGTAGCGGTCTTGGCTATCCAGAGCGTTACATGGGAAGTTGGGAAAATAGTAGAAAAATGCAGGAAAAGTTCTCTGGCTTGCGCCAGTCGGCCGGCCTTGGACACCCGGTCGACCGGCCTGCGGTTTAGGCAGGCCTAGCCAAGCTTGGCCATTTTGGCCAGGCAGTCGACCAGCTAGTGCTGGCAGGCATACTTTTGGGTGGTTTCTAGGGTATTTGATGGGTAACCCTAGCAGATTGAAAGCTAATTCACAGGACAGTATGGGGCCTAGTAAAGTTCATGGAAACCTAGTATTGGGTTTTAGTTCGAAGGAAACTAAGCCTGCCTTTTATTGTTGTGACTGGGGTTTCCGAGGAGCTCGTAAGAGGATCGCACTTGAGGTCGTCCTGATTTTCATTGCGTTGGACCAAGGTAAGAAAACTAGCACATGCACCTGTGTTGGGCACTGGCCCTATTATCTTAATACAGTTATGATTTTACTGTGCTCATGATTAAAGTTGTGTATCCTTGTCTTGTTGTTAAATATGTGCATTTGATTGCTTTTTGATTATTTGTGAATGATCGGCATAGGTCATATTTGGAAAATAGCATGTGTAATGCAGGTCGAGATGGCAGGGCCACAGAAAGGGTTCTGTACCCATTTGTTCGGTGTTGACGGTGAGAACTCGTCAACTAAGTTAAGTTGGAAAAATTATCAAATCAAGATCGCTAATTGGAAAGCTGTAAAAACTTGAACAAAAACTCAAGAACAATGATGGATCAATAATGGAGGATTCAGTCTTTCATTCACACTTAAGCCTCTGCTACAGTCAAATTTCCAACCCCCTTTCAGGTGGTCTTAGAGTTCATTTTATAGTAGGCTCTAATGGCCTTAGTTACATAGTGGTCCAGGGGACCAAGTGGTACATACGTACTGTGTCAGGGGAGTGGCTTCAGAGGTCGTGGTTGTACAACCTGTACAGGAACAGGTGTCAAGAGGATGTCTCCACTACTTGTCTGTACCCATGTCTGATGCGTGGTGGCAGGCGTAGTGGCGCAGGAGGTAGTGGTGTCGGCTCTGACCTATGGCCGTAGACGTATGGACCATGATCCTTACCCCAGCAATCCCACTGGCATTGGTATCCGTACTTAGTACTTGGTCGTACAAATATGTCCCATTCGACTCGTACTGGGTCTCCTAAGCATAGGGATCTCGAGGTGTAAGGAATGGGACCCTTGGTGTGAGGTGGAGATCTTGGGTCCTTGGTATGGGGTATCCGAAACCTCCTGAGGTCACTCACGAGTCTGAACGATAGTCATGTGGCCCTGAAAGATGTCTAAGGATGCACGGCGAGATGTTCTCCTTGCGACCCCCTTGAGGGCATGGCTCCCTAGCTATTCACAAGGTCGAGTGCGTTGTGGATGTGGCCCTCATGAGGCCAGGGGCGCCGAGACTCGCGAGGCCACTTGGGAGGCGTGGCCTAGGCATCTCGCGAGGCCACTTGTGTGGCATGGCTGAGACCTCTTGCGAGGCCACTTGAGGGGTGTGGCCTAGGCATCTCGCGAGGCCACTTGTGTGGTGTGGCCTAGGCATCTCGCGAGGCCACTTGGGTGGCGTGGCCTAGACATCTCGCGAGGCCACTTGGGTGGCGTGGCCTAGACATCTTGCGAGGCCACTTGAGAGGTGTGGCCTAGGCATCTCGCGAGGCCACTTGGGAGGCGTGGCCTAGGCATCTCGTGAGGCCACTTGGGAGGCGTGGCCTAGGCATCTCGCGAGGCTACTTGAGAGGTGTGGCCTAGGCATCTCGCGAGGCCACTTGGGAGGCGTGGCCTAGGCATCTCGCGAGGCCACTTGAGAGGTGTGGCCTAGGCATCTCACGAGGCCACTTGAGAGGTGTGGCCTAGGCATCTCGCGAGGCCACTTGGGCCACCATCAGCAAGGCCATCACCAGCGAGGCCATCATCAGCGAGGCCATCATCAGCGAGGCCATCATCAGCGAGGCCACCACCAGCGAGGCCACCACCAGCAAGGCCACCACCAGCGAGGCCATCATCAGCGAGGCCACCATCAGTGAGGCCATCATCAGCGAGGCCATCATCAGCGAGGCCACCACCAGCGAGGCCACCACCAGCGAGGCCACCACCAGCGAGGCCACCATCAGCGAGGCCATCAGACGCAACTAAGGCGTGGCTTCGCTAGGTACGTGGTTGGTGCGGGACAATGGGAGCCCGAGGGCATCGTGGCCCCATCACGTAATTAAGTGCTCATGGGGCCTTAGTGCGTGCCTTTGATCCTTCGAGGGCGTGGAATTTTGAGCCTCAACACTTGCCCCCCAGTCTATTAGAGTACCTTTAGGTGCTCTTGTAGACTATTCACCATGATTTCTATAAATAGATCCTCATGCATGGCCTAATATGTTCACCTTACTCCCTTGGCTTATTGGTTTGGAGAGCCCTTCTTTCAAGAGGTAAGGGGTTTAATCCCTCAGCACCTCACTTTTTCCATAGTTTTTTTTTTTTTTTTTTTTTTTAAGTATGGGCTAATTTCTTGGGGTATCTATTTGGAGACTAATACATCCTTTTGGTCTAGTTTTGCAGGCCAATACTGTGGCTCTACGGTTTCCCGACTCGTCTAGCAACCTCTCTGCATCTACTGCTGAAAGGGACTGCCTTACAGCCCGGGTCCAGGAGCTCGAGAAAGAGCTTGAGAAAACCCAGTCTGAGCTAAAGAAGGAAGCTGAAGGCGGTTGCCAAGGCCAAGGAGCTGAAGGACCAAGTCGCCATCCTGAAGAGCGAACTCCAAGCGACCAAGGATATCGTGACGGTGTCGAAGGAGAGGGTTACTTATTTAGAGGCTGAAGTCGAGTCTTTCAGGATCGAACTCCAGACTGCAAGGGCCGAAGTCGAGGTTACCAGGAGGTCACCCATCCTAGTAATACTCTCGCCCAAGCACGCTTAACTGCGGAGTTCTGATGGGATCCGGTGCATTAATGCTGGTATGATCGTACCCTTTACAACGTATGGAGGCAGGATCCCAATTTTGATTTTTTCTTCTTTTGGTGAGCATGCCGTCGCTCGAGCGGCCATGTGGAGTGTCTTTTATTCTACTGCATTCGAGGCCCTTTTGAGCCTGTATGATGGGGTTTGGTTGGTTCCCCTCTTTTATTTACCAGGCTGGAGGTCCTTGGGAGCCCATGTGAAAGGGTTCACTGGGACCTCTTTTGGTGCCCCTTGATTACTCTTATAAGGATATTTTGACCCCTTGGGTCCTAGCTATCCTTTTATATATTCTTGCGCGTGCTTATTACTTTTTTGCGAGAAGCGTCCCTCTCGTCATTATGCATAGTACTATTTTTGCAAGGGTTTCTTTTAGGACCCTTTTTGGCTAGACGGCTTGGTGGCCGCTCTAGACTTATTAGTGTTGTCACTATATATTTTTCTTTCGTAAGACCTTTTGGCCTCCTTGATGTTCACAAGGGTAGCTAATCCTTGTAAACCCAAGGGATGCCTTGCAAGGTCCTCTCCCTGTTTTCTGTATTTAAGGACTTTGCCTAAGGCCCCGATATAAGGGATCCTTCTAGGACCTCCCATTAAAGGGTCCTTTTTAGGGCCATGGTCCCTTTTGGGTCCTCCTGATGGAGGGCCCTTTTTAGGATCCTCCTGGTCCATAGGATCCCGATGCAAGGGGTCCTTCTTTGGGTTCTCCTGCTTGTTGCTTGCTTTGTCTTCACGGGCCACTTCCTCCTGATGGAGGGCCCTTTTTAAGATCCCCTATTAGAGGGTCTTTTTTAGGAGCCTCTTTTTTAGGAGGGCGAGGGGTCTTTTTTAGGATCCTTCGTTAGAGGGCCCTTTTTAGGATCCCCTTGCTAGCTGCATGTTATTGCCTCCTGTCCTGCCCCCCCCAAGTGTTTGGTGAAATTTATTTCGGCTGACACTTTGGCTGATGCCCGCGTAGCGAGAAAAATAACACATGAAGTTGCAAACAGTTTCATTCATAACACGCGGTTTACAACTGACTTTGTAAATAAAAAAGGGGGCAACATCTAACTAGGAGGTTACCTAGGTAGCCTCTTTGACTCTTACTTGCTTAAGCTAAAACAACGAAGAACAAACTAAACATAGGTTCTTTTGGCCCTGAGAGCTGAAGCCTTGCTGGTAGTACTTCTTGAGAGGCTCCGTAACCCGTGGGTCCAATCTTGTGCGGATCTAACTTGTGTGGGTCGTCCCTTCATACACAGCCATCGTCATTGGTATAGATGGTTTGGTGGCTGCGCGGAGGGACATGTTATAGCATTCCCTCGCTTCCTTCTGCTCCCCTTTCACGCATGCTACTCCTCCAGGGGTTGGGAATTTCATAGCTAGGTGATACACAGAAGTTATTGCCTTCAATTCTCTCAGAGAGGGTCTCCCTAACACCGCATTGAAGGCTGAGGTGCACTCCACCACGACAAAGTTAGCCATTATGGTGGTTTGCTTGGGTTGCTCCCCCATGGTGAGGGCTAATTCGATTGTCCCTAGGGGTTGCATCGAATCTCCCGTAAACCCGTACAAAGTCGTAGTGCAAGGTTGTAGGTGACGGAGGCTCAACCCCATCTTCTCCAGCGCTGGTCGATACAAAATGTCCACAGAGCTCCCGTTATCCACCATGACCCGACGTACCCTCATGTTAGCAAGCTGGGCGGTTAGCACCAGGGGGTCCTTATGAGGGAAACGCACCCCCTGTGCATCTTCTTCAGTGAAAGTTATTGAGTCATTCTCGCCTTTGAAGTTCTTCGGGGGGCGCTGCTCCAAACTTAAAACACAAGGTGGTGGACTTCGTCTGGCCTCCTTGGCGTACTTGTCTCGCCCCTTCCTTGAATCGCCTTCGACTCCTGGTCTTCCAAAGATGGTCCTAACCTCTCCCTGCACTTCTGGGGCCACCCCTCGTGCCCGCGGAGGGGACTCTCCTTCTTCTGGCCTTTGGTTCTACTTGCGCACATATCTGCCCAAATGTCCTCGGCGGATGAGCTCCTCGATTTCCACCTTCAAATGGCTGCAGTCCGCGGTGGTGTGGCTGATATCCTTGTGATATTGGCAATACTTGCCCGGGTCTCTTTTAGACCGATCCTTTTTTATTGGTGGGGGCCTTTTAAAAGGGACCCAGTTTTCGTTCGTAACGAAAATATCCTCTCTCGCATGGGTGAGGTCTATGTAAAAAGTGTAGGGGCTCTGTATGCGGTCACCAGAGCATTGGCGCTTCCAGGGACGATCGTCCCTCGTTCCCTCATATACACCCTTCTTCTTGGCACGACTTTGATTTTCCTGGGCAGAAGGTTTCGGGGGCGATGGGCCTTTTCCAACTTTAAGGTTTTCGTGACCATCCTCCACGCGAATGTACTTTTGTGCCCGCTCGTAGAAATCATCCAAGTCCGTGACCTCTCTTTTGAGCATGTTATCCCATAACTTGCTCCCTGGGCGTACTCCAGCGGTGATGGCCATTTTCAGCTCTCGGCAGGTCAGGCTCCCTACCTTAGCCGCCTCCATATTGAACCGGTGGATATAGCTCTTCAAACTCTCATTTTCTCCTTGTTTCACATTGGCGAGGCTGGTGCCTGGCATTGTGTAATCTCGCATGGCGTGGTGCTGCTGGAGGAATTCATCAGAAAGTTGCTGCCAAGATCGAATGGACCCCGGTCTAAGCCTCCTGAACCATTTGTAGGCAGGTCCTCTTAAGGTGACAGCGAAGCAATGACATCGCGCCCCACAGCCAATTCCCCTCAGCTTCATCAGGTCATTAAATGTATCTAGATGATACTTTGGATCTGTGTCTCCTTCGTAGGGGGTCATGTGGGGCTCTTTAAAGTTGGCAGGGAGCCTGATGGCCTGGATCTTCCTGACGAAGGGTGACTCATGGTCGATTTCTTCCTCAAAGACCTGGCCGCCTGATGCGGTGACGATCTTGCTTCGCAGGCTCCTCATCTCCGTGTCCAGGTCCTGCCTCCTCTTGCTTAGAGTGTCCCTCAGAGCGGACGGGTTAAGATCCGCCTTTCCCTTGCCTTCTCGAGGCGCCACAGGGGGTGTGGTCCCTTTGCCCTTCCTCTTTTTATTGAGCTCCTCCCGTAAGTCTGAGGGTGCTCTTTTGGAGGTGACCTCATCCTCATTGCGAGGGGCTGCGTTGGTCCTCGGCGCTGGCTTCTGGGTCTGCTTAGGCGGTTCAGGGTGATCACGTTGCTTTGCTTGGTGGGTGTTACTGGTTGAATGTCGGGTTCTCCCATCATCTACCGGTACAGTGGTCTCCACCCCATCCTTGCCCTTCTCCTTCCTCTTAGGCAAGGTTACGCTTGACTTGCCCTGCGGCAGGCCGTTCAGGACCTCTTGCATGTTTTCCAAGGTGGTTTCCAACCTTTGGTTCTTACGGTGGAGTTCACGTATTTCCTCCTCGTAAAACCGGGATTTCGAACTCGAGCTCACGGAGTGGACCCGGGGGTGCTTATCATGCCTGCGGGCAGAAGGGCCCGGGTCTTGCCGGCCGGAGTTCGGTGCCTGCGATAGTTTTGGGGGAGGGAACTCATCAGCGTTTACCGGTGGTGCTCTTGGAGGACTTCCACCAGGTGGAGCGGCTGGTGATGAGACCACCCTATCACCTCCGTGAACCTCAGGGTCTTTCGGGGGCTCCACGTCTCTAGGAGGAGGAGCGTCATTCATGGAGGCCTTTAGCTGGACTCCGTTCAGGTGAACCTCTACCTCCCGTGGCTCCCTCAGTCGTTTTGAGCGTCTTGGCATCTTCTTCTTGTCGGAAACAATGGTGGAATAGTAGCTTGAAACTAACGTTCCCACAGACGGCGCCAAACTGTTGACGGTGAGAACTCGTCAACTAAGTTAAGTTGGAAAAATTATCAAATCAATATCGCTAATTGGAAAGCTGTAAAAACTTGAACAAAAACTCAAGAACAATGATGGATCAATAATGGAGGATTAGTCTTTCATTCACACTTAAGCCTCTGCTACAGTCAAATTTCCAACCCCCTTTCAGGTGGTCTTAGAGTTCATTTTATAGTAGGCTCTAATGGCCTTAGGTACATAGTGGTCCAGGGGACCAAGTGGTACATACGTACTGTGTCAGGGGAGTGGCTTCAGAGGTCGTGGTTGTACAACCTGTACAGGAACAGGTGTCAGGAGGATGTCTCCACTACTTGTCTGTACCCATGTCTGATGCGTGGTGGCAGGCGTAGTGGCGCAGGAGGTAGTGGTGTCGGCTCTGACCTATGGCCGTAGACGTACGGACCATGATCCTTACCCCAGCAATCCCACTGGCATTGGTATCCGTACTTAGTACTTGGTCGTACAAATATGTCCCATTCGACTCGTACTGGGTCTCCTAAGCATAGGGATCTCGAGGTGTAAGGAATGGGACCCTTGGTGTGAGGTGGAGATCTTGGGTCCTTGGTATGGGGTATCTGAAACCTCCTGAGGTCACTCACGAGTCTGAGCGATAGTCATGTGGCCCTGGAAGATGTCTAAGGATGCGCGGCGAGACGTTCTCCTTGCGACCCCCTTGAGGGCATGGCTCCCTAGCTATTCACAAGGTCGAGTGCGTTGTGGATGTGGCCCTCATGAGGCCAGGGGCGCCGAGACTCGCGAGGCCACTTGGGAGGCGTGGCCTAGGCATCTCGCGAGGCCACTTGTGTGGCATGGCTGAGACCTCTTGCGAGGCCACTTGAGGGGTGTGGCCTAGGCATCTCGCGAGGCCACTTGTGTGGTGTGGCCGAGACCTCTTTCGAGGCCACTTGAGGGGTGTGGCCTAGGCATCTCGCGAGGCCACTTGGGTGGCGTGGCCTAGACATCTCGCGAGGCCACTTGGGTGGCGTGGCCTAGACATCTTGCGAGGCCACTTGAGAGGTGTGGCCTAGGCATCTCGCGAGGCCACTTGGGAGGCGTGGCCTAGGCATCTCGTGAGGCCACTTGGGAGGCGTGGCCTAGGCATCTCGCGAGGCTACTTGAGAGGTGTGGCCTAGGCATCTCGCGAGGCCACTTGGGAGGCGTGGCCTAGGCATCTCGCGAGGCCACTTGAGAGGTGTGGCCTAGGCATCTCACGAGGCCACTTGAGAGGTGTGGCCTAGGCATCTCGCGAGGCCACTTGGGCCACCATCAGCAAGGCCATCACCAGCGAGGCCATCATCAGCGAGGCCATCATCAGCGAGGCCATCATCAGCGAGGCCACCACCAGCGAGGCCACCACCAGCAAGGCCACCATCAGCGAGGCCATCATCAGCGAGGCCACCATCAGTGAGGCCATCATCAGCGAGGCCATCATCAGCGAGGCCACCACCAGCGAGGCCACCATCAGCGAGGCCACCACCAGCGAGGCCACCATCATCGAGGCCATCAGACGCAACTAAGGCGTGGCTTCGCTAGGTACGTGGTTGGTGCGGGACAATGGGAGCCCGAGGGCATCGTGGCCCCATCACGTAATTAAGTGCTCATGGGGCCTTAGTGCGTGCCTTTGATCCTTCGAGGGCGTGGAATTTTGAGCCTCAACATTCGGCATAGGTCGTATAAATGATTGATGTATTGTTATTTGCTATGCTATTTATTTGTGATGTTAGTTTTATGTTTAAAATGCTATGATTTTTTTCTTGATGGGCCTTGGTTCATGGGTGCTTTGTGGTGCAGGTAAAGCAAAGGAAAGGTCAACCAGCCATGAGTTGGAGAGATTTAGAGCGGCACCTACATGTTCGGTCTGCTTGGCCACTATGGTCAACTTATTTTGAGGGAGTTAGGATATGAGTCCAAATTTTTTTCTTAGGTCGATTATTTTGTAACTTTGTTTATAATTACATTGTAACAAACACTTTTTGGATCCATTTAAAATATTTTAAGTTTATAAATGAAAAGTTCATATCTTTTGACCAAATTTTTATCACCTGAACCTTTAATTAAGTTTAATTACACTTTTGAGTTCAAATGACTCGCTTAATGAGTTTAGTACTATTTTAAATACACAGTTTAACAATCCTGCATTAGTAGGGCGTTACATCTATCCACATCAGTAATTTGAATCTAGACTTCTTGCATCCCATATGCCTAGTAAATCGTTCTAGTAACAATTCATTAAAGATTCCTTACTTTAATATGTTACTGATTATTTCATTCATTGTATATGATCTTAATTCTATCGTACTAATACAAGATCATATCCTCATAAATGAACTTGGAATTTTCTTGCTATTAATATAAATTATTCAAACAATAATTATAACATTCAAATATAATAAAAATGTACTTTTATTTAAATCAATCAAATATCTTTACATGCTTTTAGGGCATAAATCCTAACAATCTCCCACTTGCCCTCAAATCTAGTGATGCATCTCCCTTAATCCCATGTTGTGTACATGACCCATAAATGACTTTTCAGGAAGTGTCTTGGTAAACAAGTCTGCCAGGTTCTGTTCCGACACTATCTTCATATTAGTCAGATCACCTCAGTGCATAATCTCTCTAACCAAATGGTATTTCCTTTCTATATGTTTTCTTCTCTTGTGGCTTCTGGGTTCCTTAGAGTTTGCTACTGCTCAACTGTTGTCACATTACAGGATTAGTGGCTTCTCCTTAGCTGCTTTACAAACCGATGTATACTCGGCTTCCATGGTTGAATCTACAATACTGGATTGTTTAATAATTCTCCAGACTACAGCTCATCCTCCAAGAGTGAACACTAACTCAGACGTCGACTTACGACTGTTTCTATCTGATTGGAAATCAGAATCAGTGTATCCAGTAGGGTTTAGCTCACCCCATGAACATATAAGCATATAATCGCTCGTTCTCCTAAGATACTTGAGAATGTGCTTTATTGCAATCCAGTGTTCCAAACCAGCATTATCCTCTTCAAACTCTACAACTCTGCACGGAGAAGGTCATAATCTTGATTGGCACTTTGTGCCGAGTGTTCTCTCCTCCGAGCATTAAGATCATCTCGAAGGTCTAGCCTCATCTCTCGAGGTTGTCCTCAAGAGCTACTATGTTCCTGCAAGTGTTCAGATCATCTTGCAAGTCAGGTTGTTCATGGTGGCGACCACCATCCTTGGGTATCCCACTTTGGTCTCCCCCTCGGAGTCAACATATTCATTATTAAACGAATCATTAATTCCCTATCCTCGGTTGGTAGAGACGTTTCTCCTATTGGCCCTTTGGCCAGGATTTCTAGGAGGCTGGCGAGGTGCTGGCGGAACACCACCTCCAGGCCTAACACGTTCTGTCACAGCATGCCTGGGCGGAAGGCCTCGAGCTCCACGGACGCTAGCGGCCTGTCGGTGTCCTCGGGCACCATGCCCTTGATTACCATTGGCCCTTCTCGATGCCTGAATGGGCTCAAAAGCCCAGCAAGCTCTTTTTCTCCTTTGATAGGGCTCTTCATCAACCTTCCCTTTGCCACGATCATGTAGTGCAGGTGGGGCTCCAACTCCAGCTGGGTGCACAGGTGGCACGCCAGCTAGCGGATCTTGTGCCAATTCAGTGGGTTTCTCAGGAGGCACGCCCATTGGCGAAACAAGTGACACTCCAGCTGGGTGCACAGGCAGCACACCAGCTAGCTACCTAGGTGGTACTTTTCCATGGGGGTCCACTATAGCCCTTGAGCGGCCAAAGTGGCCCTCATGGCGTTAACTATCTCCTGCAGGGTGGCGATATTCCCCTCCTGTGTATCTATCCTTTGCTGGCAAGAGGCGATTTGGCCCTTGACGACCACCACTTCTTGTGGCTCCTCTGTGTAAAGGGATTGAGAGTAGTCACTCTCATAGCACTCATTGTCGTCGCCGTCATATTCAGCGTTCTCATCATAATCTTCTTGGGCCACCTCTAGGTTTTCTAGTGGAGGTGGTCGGCTGGGTTCTCTTCCCTCTGCGAAGGTGGGAAGAGTAACGTCGTCTGTGGCATTTCTTCTGGTGGTCACCATTTTTTAATCTTCTAATCTTTCTTCAAGCTCTCAATGAAAGCACCAAAATGTTGACTGCCTTTTTCGTATCAACCAATTAAACCAAAGCTTAAAGAAAAGCAGTAAAGAACATAGGGATTTATGTGGTTCAGGTTATTAATTAACCATAGTCCACGAGGTGATTGTATTAGGGTTTTAGGAGTTATAGTAGTCAAGCTTCTATGGAGTTTCAGGTGCAATGCTCTGAATATCAAAACTTGTGATCCATTAAAATGTGAGCCGTAGCCCTATTTATAGATGGCTCGGGGTGATTAATTCCCATAATGGGGTTTATTACAAAACAATCCCCATTAATTGGGGTATAAACTCTAATAAATACAACCTATTGCAATTAAGGCTATGGTGGGTCCGTGTGTATCACACAGGGCCCATTTCTAAGGCTTCAACTCACCACTTTTTTGGGTGACACACCCCTGATAGTGTCAGGGATAGTTGTTGAGGTTTTATGCCCTGATTAAAACTTAATTGCTTTGTAATCTAATTTATTATCAATAAAAGAATATAAATATTTTTTTGACATGGTCAATCACTTTGCTCACATGTTTTATTTTCATGATTATTTGTTTAATATAAACTTCTATTAAATCCCGAGCATATAGCTAATCGTATTTATAGTAACGTAATCACAATGGAATATAAATGTGATTATATGTTCAAAAATAAGTTAGTCCTAAGATTAGTCAGTGCACAGGATTTACACTAACTTGCCAATGTACGATATGATCTACTTACGCATTGTAGTGTTATGTTCTTTCCAGAACATTAGCAAAGTAGATAAGATCGGATGTATTTGTTACATCGGACTGGACTGATATTGACAGTAGATAGGATAAGTAAACATGTCGTTATTATCTATTCTAGTCATATCATATAGTTGACCATAGGTCAATTCAATCTCAATTTTGAGTGGTTAGTATTCTAACTGATTGTATTATTTGAGTTCGTTGACTTGTTCGTTACCAGCTTACCCTACGGACTAGCCCATCCTTACATCTTGGGAACTCGATAATATAATTGAGTGGGAGTATTAATCATAGATATGAACATCTATAGCTTCTGATAAAGAATTAAAACGATGGTTTCCTTTTAGTTTGGTTCAAGGTGCTAAATGATAGAGATCTCATTTTAGTAATTAATATTAGTTTACTAAAATATCATTTATAAGGAACTAAGTGTTTTAAGGATAACATACAATGAGGGGTAAAACGATATTTTCAGTCCCATCTCATTGTAGGCAGTCTATAGAGGATTGAGTGATAATTATGGTTGTAACAATGGATAATTAATAACGTATCTATATTTCTTATAGAGCATTTTATGAATTCAAGAGTGCAACTCTTAGTCTTTAGTGGAGTCACGAGAAATTAATAAGTTAGTAAATTTAGTTGTTAAATTTATGATAATTTATTGGAGCTTGATTTCATAGGCCCATGGTCCCCACTGTACCTTGGATAAAATCATCTAGATAGTCCCAATTAATTGATTTAATTATCAATTTGAATTATCAAAGTTGACTAGATCAATTTTGGATAGTTTCACGGAGTTATACAATTTAGAGAAGAAAAGAAATTTTAGGGATGATTTATTTATTAAGACAAATTGGTGTCTAAATTAATAAATAAGTTTAAATCAATGTTCAAATTATAAATAATTAATTTGATAAAGGATTTAAATAATTATTTAATTAATTAAATCAATAGAAAATAATACTAGTCTTGATTTTAAGTCCAATTGGCTTATAATTAAATGGGAAATTTTACGGGCCTAAAGCCCATGAGAATTTTGACCTAATGGCTGATATTACCTATTATTTTATTGATTTTTTAATTAAATAAATGACCAATTAAGCCTATAAAATGAATGTTAAGTGAGAGTTGAAAAAAGACGATCTGAGGTGTGAATCTGACAGATGATTTGAAGATCTAGCTTTCAGTCTCTAGGTTTTAGATTCTCTCTACAGCATAAGTCATTTCTAAGCCTCAATATTCTCTTATATTCTTCTTCTCTTTGTATCTGTCTCATGTGTTGAGAATTGCCCACTCTAGTCTAGGTGATTCTAAGGATACTTTGGACGGTTGGGAAGAAATTTGAAGATCAGTTCAGTATCTTGGTGATACCCTGCGACAGAAAGGATACACGGTTAGAGAAATTGAAGGAAGGACTAATACATTCCGCTGCGTATAATGTAAGTGTTCTTATCATTATCTCTATTTAAATTCAATTGTAGAAGCAGGTTCAAGGTTGTCTTATATTAATTTGTTTAATATATGATTTACATGAAAACAAACAAGATCATGTATAAGTTTTCCCAACAATAGCCGCACGTTTCCCCATGTCAAGCGGCGCGTTGGGACATGCTTCTTGTCGCCTGTACGAATTCGACACCACTACTAGTGGGAATAGTAACTTTTTCAAACTGTTGCTTGTGGTCCAGGGTCACTATGCATGACACCTAGCACAATGCTCCAATGGTGGAGAACCCTCTTCGCAGACCTGGAGGACTTGAAAAGAGATGGAGGAAATCAGGAGCAATCCCTGAGGCGTGGTCCACCTCAGAATACCCTTCTCCGAGGGTGGAGCATGACCACTACGAATAGCCTATGGCTCAAGTAGGTCAGGTGAATCCTACACGAACTCTCAGGGCTCGAGAATCCTGATTACTCTCTAATTACGGTCATGTGTCAACTAGTGAAAAAAAAGGATAACAACATCAATATAAGAAAAAACATCAAATTGCATGTAGCTGTGAGCTGGTATAGAATAGCTAGAAAAATCGTTCAACTATTTAAGATCAGCCATAGCTCAAATGAGAATTTAACAATAGGATATTTATTTTACGTGCCATGGACTCAAATCTTGCAACATGAGCAGAGTGACTCTGATAGAATTTTCCTGCAAATTAGGTTAGAAACAGAGAATAGACATAAATTGAACAGAGGAAATTAGGCGCCTATATTGTAAATAGTCAGGAGTTCGAGAGCTTGATTCTCTCCTACAATAGGTTTACAACCTCCTCAATTGTTAATTCCTAGTGGTTGAATCACTCGTACCTAGAGTTGTGGCATCCTTCTTAACATTCCCTTTCTTACGTGTATATATGTAGGTGAGTAGGGGTCTATCAATACCCACTGCCCAAAGTCTCACCTTGTCCTCAAGGTGAAAATAAGGAAATTGCTCCTGAATTGTCTTGAAATCCTCCCAAGTCACTTCAAAGGCTGGAAGATTGGTCAACTGAATAAGAGCTTGAGGTTTCACTTTGTTAGTGTCGAGGCAGACATCCAATACATTTTCAGGCTCGAAGTCCATTCCAACTTTGCAGTTAAGTCTGGCGGTAGTGTGGAAGCCTGTTGATGTGGTCCCAATGCAGCACATAGTAAAGACACATGAGACACTAGGTGGATGGTTGAATCCTATGGTAATTGTACGTGATAAGCAGCAGAGCCAATGCACGCAAGGACGGGGAATGCTCCAAAAAAATGAAGTGCTAACTTCTCAGCTCGTTATTTATCCAAGGACTTCTGTTGATATGGTCGAAGCTTCACATAGATCAAATCTCCCACTAAAAATTGTACATCTTGACACTTGCAATCCTTGCGACTTCATTTTCTGTTGTGCCCGCTGGAGGTTTACTTTGACCAGTTCCAAGATGCCATCTCGGTTCTGAAGCTTATGCTCCACCGCTGAAATCATGGTGCTCCTCTATTTGAAACAAACCAACGATGGTGGGTTGTGGTGATAAAGAGCCAAAAAAGGATCCATGCCCTCTTATGGGTGTACCAAAACTCGGCCCAAGGTAGCCAAGTTACCCACTATTTAAGGTTTAGACCCCAAAAAGCATCGCAAATAAGTTTTAAGGCATTGATTGACCACCTATGTTTTTCCATCCGATTGCGGGTGATAGGAGATGCTATGTTTAAGCATAGTTCCTTGTAGCCTAAATAATGCCTTCCAATATAAATTGAGGAAAATCTTATCAAGGCTGAAAATGGGTGTCGAAGTGGGATAAAGTGGCCATATTTTCTAAGTCGGTCGACCACCACAAATATTGTATCAAATCCATTTGAGATGGGAAGTCCCTCAATAAATTCCATCAAAATTTTATCCCAAACCTGAATTGGAATACATAGTGGTTGTTGTCATCCCGCTGGGGATTGAGCAAGATACTTGTTCTGTTGACAGGTATAGCACATGAAGCGACAAATTTCTGGACATCTTTGATAATACCATGTCAAGCCTAAAAAACCATGAAGTTCGCGCAAGGTCTTTGAAACTGGCCAGTCAGCTATTGCTATCGACTTGCTCGCATATATGATATGAACAAGATAGTCAAGGCAGGATCGAGAAAACAAACATTTCTTGCGATTAGCATAAAGCTGATGTTGGTGAAGTCGCCCAAGAACCAACTCCAAATGATGTGTGTGGGTCTCAAGTGTGAGGTTGTACACTAAAATATCATCAAAGAATACAAGTATAAAGTTACACAAAAAATCACGGAATACCTCATTCATGAGAGCTTGAAACGTAGCCAGAGCATTAGTAAGGCCAAAGGGCCTTACAAGGAATTCATAATGGCCCTCATGTGTGCGGAAAGTCGTTTTCTTAAAATCTTTGGCACAAACTCGAATTTGGTGGTAACCCGATTTTAGGTCTAGCTTTGAAAACACAGTAGCTCCATGTAACTCATCTAAAAGCTCATCAATCACATGAATAGGGAATTTATCAGCCATTGTTTCACGATTTAAAGCCTGATAGTCAACACAAAATCGCCAACTCCCATCTTTCTTCTTTATTAACAGCACCAGACTTGAAAATGGGCTAGTACTCGGCTGCACAATCCCAGCTTCCAACATCTCAGCCAGTTGCCACTCAATCTCATCTTTTTTTACTTGAGCATATCGATATGGGTGAACACTAATGGGACTAGCTTCCTCCCACAAGAAAATAGCATGTTCCTAGGCCTATTTGGGTGGAAATCCTGGAGCCATATGAAAACTGACTCATATTGCGTCAAAATAGTGGTCACGACTGATGGAGTAGTTTCCATTTCTGCCACACTCTCCACTGAGAGATTGCCTAACTCCACCCAAAATTCATGTCCCTCTTGCTGTACAAAATGAATCACAGCCTTCAAAGAAATCTGAGACTTGTAAAGGTTGAGGTCACCTTGTAGAGTTATCCACGATCCCCCAACTTTGAATTTCATCACCATAGTCTATCATTTCACCTGCATATTACCCAGTGTTTCCATCCATTTTATGCCAAAAATCACGCCGGACCCTCCTAACTCCAATGGTAAAAAATATGTTACCACTTGAAGCGCCCCTAACTCCAACTCCACCTGGTTACAAATTCCCTCAGTCGAGACTCTTCCCCATGTGCCCAATAACACACCATAGCAAGTAGTAGCTGGTATTGGAGTATTCGTAGCTGAGACTATATCCAAGGAAATAAAGTTATGAGTAGCCCCACTATTAATGAGAACAGTCACATGTTGTTGTCCAATATGCCCAACAAGTTTCATAGTATTGGCTGAAGTAATTCCTACCAACAAATTCAAAGACAAAGTAGCCAGTGTTTCCTCACTCAGGGTATCGATGGATGAGTCAGGCGTGGCTAGTGGAGATTCCAAAAGTTGAGTACCCTCATCATCATCCATAATCAACATCACTTGTAAAGATTTTTGCTCAAATTCATGTCATCGGTGCCATTTCTTCTCACATTTAAAACATACTCCATGAGCGTTATGATCCTAGTACTCAGCATCGGTAGGTCGTCATGTGGGAACTCCTCTGTTCAGTGCTGTAGAACTCGTCATGGAGGTTGATGATGCCGGCGAAGATGAAGTTTTAAGCCACGGGATGAACGAAGGTGTTACTAGAATAATAGGGATGAGATTTGGTTTTGGGTTAGAGGCCCGACCTGCCTGACCCATATTAAGCAAGTGATGGTCCTCCTCCATCCTTTGGGCTGTTTCCATAATCTGATCAAGGCCCACGGGCTGCAAAATATGAATTGCTCATTTTATCTCCTCCTTCAGGCCTTTCACAAAGCTTCCTTCCAAGAGATTTTCGAGCACATTAGGGACCCTTAATGCTAGTGCCTCCCATTGAACAGGGTATTCCTTATGGTGGTCTCATGTTGAACTGATAATAGCTCATTCGATAATGACCCCCCTGGCATAGCTCGGAACCAAGAAAACAACAAATTCTTCAGTGTAGCCGAAGAAGTTATTGGTAGCCTATGGTTTTCCCCTTGAAACCATGTTAATATGTCACCCTCCAAACTGATGATAGTCTCCTTGAGAATATGAGACTTGGAAAGGTGATTCAACAGAAAGTAACGCTAAGCCCAAAAAATCCACCCATCAGGATTATCGCCAAAAAATAATGGTAGATCCATTCGAGGTGGTTGGTATTCCCGACCATAACCATGGGTTAAGAGGAAGGAATCTGGTTGTTTTTGTGGCGGTTGTTGACTCGTTGTGGAATGTGGAGAGGCCTGAAATGGAGCAGAAGACACGTCTCCTTCCACTACACGGCGTTGGCGATCAGCACTAGCCTTCGTGGTAGTCGTCGCCATTCTTCACATTGCCTGCAACAACTGAGCTAACTGGTAGACCAACATATCGACCTTCTTTTCCACAGTCGGTAATCGCTACCCGTCATATTTGAGAGCATCCAAATCCTTGGGAAATTGCTGGAATTCAAATCGCACCTCCATAAGCTCTCGTCGAAAATCTGCCTGAATCGATTCAATTCGTTCATCGAAGGATTCTAGTTGGGAATCATGCTTCTTCGAGCCAATGATGGATCGTTGTCTCTGATACCAATTTGATAGGATTTTCCTGCAAATTGGGTTAGAAACAAATAGTATACAAAAATTGAACGAAGAAAAGTAGGCGCCAGTATTGCAAATAGTCAGTAGTTTGAGAGCCTAATTCTCTCCTACAATAGGTTGAGAACCTCGTTAATTTTTCCACCCCACTCTAAGTGGTTCTGAGAAATTGTGATAATCAAGACACTTTGATTAGATATTACAACAAGATATATATTTGGAAGTCTAGACATATAATGTAACGTCCCAAAAATGCTAATAGGGTTTAGTTCCTTGATTAGCATGCCGAGAAGGCATAATTGGATATATGTGTGATTAATTGATTAAATGTGTGACTATGTGGCATGCATGATATATATGATAGTGTGAGTATGATTATATGCATGTTAATGAGTATTAAATATGCATGTGGGCCCATTCTTGATAATTGGGGCATATTTGTAATATTGGCCCGTTGCAGGCATAAATGTTATATATGTGAGTAAATGATTGAGACCACATTATTATGTGGATATGTTTGCAATATATGGCTCGAGGTGATCCTAGTGAGCGGATTGGCGGAATAGTCACAACGAGGATTAATACCCGGCTTGGGGCGAGCCTAGGTACATTTGAGGTTTATTGAGTAACGAGTAGGTATTTGGTAATTATTTGAACATGTTGAGATTAAATGGGAATTGGTAGGATAACTTGAGGAATTAGCAGTAATTGGGAAAATGACCATTTTACCCCTTCGAAGTAATTAGAGGGTTGAGTAAGTTCAGGGGCAATTTAGTCATTTTGGAGTTAACGGATAAGCTTAGTGGAAATTCTTAGGCAAACCCAGAACCCTCTCAAACACTCAGAATTCTCTCTCTCTCTCTCTCTCTCTCTCTCTCTCTCTCTCATCATACACGTTCTCCCCTTTTCTCTCTAAAACCTAAGGGAAAACTTTGAACTTTGAAGGGGAAACTTAAGAAAACAAGCTGGGATTTGAGCTAAAGGGAACTGAGGAATTAAAGCTAGGGCAATCAAGAATTTGCTGAGGATTGAGGCTTTCAAAATTGAGGTAAGGATTCTGTTCTGTTCTGCTAGAATTTAGACTTGTTAGGCTTAATCTATTTAAGTTTCTAGTAAAGAATTGTTTTTGATTGAGATGATAGGATCAATAGAATTTTAGGTACTTAATGCCTAAAATATGTGATTAAGGATCCTAGACTCGTATCTGAACTTGGTTTCGGTTAGGGTGCATGTTAAGGTTGGATTTTTGGGGCTGAAAGTTAGGGGAAAATGCTGGAAAACCCAAGGAATTCTGGGTTCACGGGGGCGCGCCGCGGCCCACGTGCCCCAGATGGCCCTAGGAGGGCTGCTGATTGTAGGGCGCAGCACGACCCTAAGGAGCAAGTTGCGGCCCGCCTCCCCCAGATACATGATAAACAAGTTTTAGGCTCATTTATGGTCTAGCTTTTAGGAAGGTTTTCATTAGTTTAGGGCTATTTTATTGCAGAATTATGCTCGTTTGTTCATGTTTCAGGGTTTTTAATGCTAAGATGGTGAAAATAGTGGAATGAAGTGAAAGTGGAAGAAAATGGAGTTATTTTGGAGAAAATCGAGTCTTTCGGGACCAATAGGTCTGAAAACTGTTTCTGTGGATAGCGCTACAGCGCTATCATAGTGGCGCTACAGCACAGGAGAGGCAACTTTAAATATGTTGTCTCTGTTAATAGTGCTCCAGCGCTACAAAACAAGTGCTACAGCGCTTGAAGGGTCTGAAGATTAGCGTTACATTACTGGCGCTACAGCGCGAGTAAAACAATTTTTGAGGCAATTTGGCACTGTTAATGGCGCTACAGCGCCCAAAACCTAGTGCTACAATGCTATCAACGCGGATCTGAGATTTTTAGCCACTTTTAGAAGGACAAAACGGTCTTTTCATTTGGGAGCATTGGAAAACTATTTAAGGGACATTATTCTGTGAATTTAGGAGGTAGTTTTAGTTTTATAAACCCTAGATCTAGAAAAGACTGTTGTAATTAGATTTCTTTTTTTGGTTTATGACTTTCTAAATTTCTTCTTCATCTGAATTCTTTAGGTTATTTTCTATGAATAATTATTTGAATTTTATTGTCATTATGTTATCTATGAACTAAATCTTTTATCTAGGGATTAATGTAGTCACTTGAATTTCAATTTAATTTTATTATGATGTTTTATTGATACTCCTTCTCTATTCTAATCTATATGATGTTTGTTTAATGCTAGTAAGTACTTGATTTAATGGTTTTGATTCAAAATTCGAAATATGAGAATTGAATATGTTATAATTATATAGACATAGATTGCATATTGGACGAAAGTACCTGTATGACTTGTGTAGTAATTAGGTTTCCATGCTTAATGTCTTCTATATTTTTAAGTTTATCACAAAAATGTAGAAAACCAGCATATAGGTTGAGATCTTATATCTTGAAAAAGAATAGGAATCGATTATGTTAACCTGCTATTAGAATAGTAAGAAGAGATTTAGAACTGAATAGTAAAATTAATAGAATGAAAAGTTTATGAAATTAATTCCTAGGCTTTTTATTATTGATTTTTAATTCGTTAATTTATTATTTTGTTTACAGTTGTTTAAATTGTGCTCATAGTTTAGAATTATTCATCTTAATTTTAATCACCAAATAGAAAGTGAAAAACAATTATTGGTAATTGGTTAATAGTCTCTGTGGGACGATCTTTGTTGTTACAGACTTTATTACTTGACACGACTACGTATACTTGTGTACAGAATTTACAAATCAAGCTTTTGGCGCCGTTGCTGGGGACTAATAATCAATATCAAATATAATTGTTTTCCAATCTACTTTGGTTTTAATTTAACGTTTTCTAAATCAAGTTGCTTTTAAATTTCTCACTTTCAGGTGACCTATTTTTATGCGACGCAAGGGTTCGAAAATACTAGTACCTGTTTGTAATGACCCAACTAATTCTAGACTTTGGACAATTAATAACTACTATATATAAACATAAATCTTAAGAACACATACATATGAAATAGTCATAACTTTATTAAAAACTATATGTTATCCAATAAATTAGCATTTGTGACGTGGCAAATAATCTCTTGACACGTGGCTGACACCTGGAGCGTCTGCTAGAGTATCGACCAGGAGACACACCAGAAGCAGGACAGACCTGTTTTTACCACAACCAGACTGGTCGGTGGTTCCGCTGGCAAAGCAACATTTATGGAAAGATCTTATGTATCCCAAATTTATTTCATGCAATCTTCTGAATATCCCATGATTCAGGGGATAATATCTGTAACAATATTGGGCAACCCTCCATGAGCCTATAAAAAGCAGGAGATGGCTCATGGGAAGGGACTTTTTGGAGCCCGGAAATCATAGAGATATAGAAATTATCTGTGAAAAGTTGTATTGTTTATGAGGAGTGTTGAAACTCATTGAACCCAAGTTCTCTGATCACACTTTTGTTCCCATATCAATATCATTCTAAGTGGACGTAGGTCATTACCAGATTCTGGGGCCGAACCACTATAAATTACTGTGTTTTCTTTACTTTTGTCATTACGTTATTATCTATACATATTCGTCTATATCATTCATATTTTGACTCCGTGTCAGTTGGCTAAATCGAGGGTCAACATTCTGGTGCTTTCATTGAGAGGACGACTCATCATTGTTGATAAAACTAATGGCGAAAGCAGGGAAGAAAGCTGCTCAGACCGCCGCCGCTGCACCGTCGAATCCGCCACCTCCTCCTCCCCCTGCAAGCATGGCGGAAGATGAGCCGCAACTAGATTTTGAAGAGGAGGAAATGGACGATGCGACTTTGAGGAGCACCTTCGGCACGTTGCAGGAAGAGCTGGCTAGTCTGAGAGCCAATCAAGAGACTGCCGCAGAAGCTATGGCAAGGCAGCAGCAGGAACTTGATCGTCAGAGGGCGGAGTTAAGCGAGAGACAAGCGGAGGTGGATCGCCGCCAGACTGAGGCCATGGCAGCCCTTGAAGCGGCCTTGCTGTTGGCCAGAAATCAGGCCGCGCCTGCCTCGCAGCCTAATCAACCTGAAACTGGGCCACCCCAGGGAGGCCCCAATCCTAGCCCACCGGTCCATCCTTCAAGTCCGCAAAGGCCTGAACAGCCCCAGATGCCCCATGACGACGTCCCACTGGACCCCGAGGCAGATCCACCATCCCACGCTGCTCGAGGTAATCCCCCGCAGCAAAGGCAGAATAGGGCCGAGCGACAGCCTCGTAGTCCTAGACGCCGCAAGAATGATGGGCCACACCAAGCGAACAGAGGTCACTACCCTCCTGGTAACAGGAGAGACTTGGAGTTAGGCTCTGCGGTCCGTGGATCCCAACAGCATGATAATGCACGGGGACATCGCGACCAGCGCAGGCCACCCTCTAACGCTCGGGGTGTTTCTGCCAGAGACGGGAATAGAGGGAACAACCAGTCTTACCATAGCCAGTCAAAGTTCAAAGATGGCCACGGCTACAACGAGGCTGACTCAGGCAAGAACAATGCTGATGGGAGGAATGGAAATAAAGGTAAGAGCAGGAGCCAAATACCTCAAGATGATCAACCAAATAGACAAGATGCTGGGGGGCAACCCAGGCAAAATAATGTCTTCAACCGGCTCGGAGGTAGCGAGCAACGGAGAAGAGAGGAAGATCTAAGAGACATACTCAATGATCGTCGAGAGAAGCATGGTGAGAACATCCCCCCAGCAGCAGAGACCGTAGCTATTCCTACTGCGTTGCAAGCCCAGATAGACGCACTAAATCAGGCTGTGCAACAGTTGGTCGGAGGAAGGACCTCTTATATTGACCACGATAGAAGAAAAGGCACTCCATTTATTAAAGAATAGCCAACGCAGAGACTCCCAGCAAGTTCAAGATCCCCACGCTCTCGAACTTTGATGGATACGAAGATCCCGTCTCGCATGTGAATAAGTTTGAAATCCAGATGGACATTCAGAAGGTGTCCGAAGACGCTCGGTGTAGGATCTTTCCTGCAACACTTTCTGAAGCCGCGCAGGAATGGTTCTTTAAGTTCCCACCTGCAAGCATAGTTTCCTGGGAAATGTTCATAAGGGAGTTCTACGGACAGTTCTACGCAGGTCGTGTCCACCCGACCGAAGCAAACCAACTGGTTGAGATCCGCCAGCAAGATGGAGAATCACTAAAAGATTACATCCAGCGCTTTATGCGAGCGGCAGCCGGAGCAAAGACAGTCGGGGACGAAGGAAAAATGATGGCTATAACCGCGGGAGTGAGGCGCCGTTCGCCCCTATGGAAAAGTCTTCGTAAGGATGGGGTTAGAACCACCCAGGAATTCTTAGACCGAGCTGATCGGTATATCAAACTCGAAGAAGCCATTTCCGATGATGGAAAATCCTCGAACAAGGGCAAGAAGGCTGCCGAACCCGCCAAAGCCGCCAATGGCACCAAACCAAATGGCAACGGCAAGGGCAACGGAAACGGCAACGGTAATGGCAAGAATGGTGGGAAACGACAACACAATGAGCCTTCCATCTCCGACAATAAACGAGCCAAGGGTAATCGTTATGAACCTAGGTTCACTAACTACACTGCCCTCGTTGAGTCTCGAGGAGAGGTTTACCAGGCCACAAGCTCTAGTGTGCCCTACAAGAAGCTTGGGCCCATTCGAAAAGACATTTCAAAAAGAGACACTACCAAATTCTGTCGTTACCATAACAACTATGGACATGACACTAATGAATGCAACCAGCTAAAAGATGAAATCGAGTTCCTCATTAGACAAGGACACTTGAGAAGGTACGTACGGGCCTCGGGAACTTCCCAACGAGAAGTTCCAGGTGGTAACGAGCAGACGTCCACACGCCAACGCTCGCCACCATTACAGCCTGCCCCCGTAGCCGGAACACTTTTAACCATCTGTGGAGGCCCACACCTCGCTGGAAATAGCGGAAAGGCTAGAGAACGATATGCTCGAACTCTGCGCCACGACCAGGACATCGAGATGATGACTGTGGAGGACCGAGCGCCGAAAAAGGCCCGCTCAGAGGAATGCGAGATAACCTTCTCTGAGGGCGATGCCCAACACGTCCGGTTCCCACATTCCGATCCGCTGGTCATGGATATCCAAATGGCCAATATGATGGTAAAAAGAGTACTGGTCGATACAGGGAGTTCAGTGAATATCCTGTATAAATCAACGCTGGAACGCATGAAGCTGTCCGTGAAGGACTTGGAGCCCTGCAATCAAACCATATACGGCTTCTCTGGAGAAGGACTCGCACCAGCCGGAATGATCAAACTCCCAGTAACAACGGGTACAGCGCCTGCCTCAAGGACATTACTCGCCACTTTTGTAGTGGTCGATTGTCCTTCAGCGTATAACGCCGTTATTGGAAGACCCATACTGGTTGAACTAAGGGCCATCATCTCCATGTGGCATCTAGCCATGAAATTCCCAACGGACGCAGGGGTAGGATGCGTTTTGGGAAACCAAAGGGAGGCCAGGGAGTGCTATAACGCCTCGATCACAAAGGCAAAAAGTGGAGCATCGAGGAGCGCTACTCCAGAACGATTACAGATGACGGAAGACAGACAAACCCAATCAGGTGGAAAAGTCACCAAATAGGGTGTTGCCCAAAGTGAGGATATAGATTTGGATCCTCGCTTTGGGGATTTTGAAGAAAATGTTGGACCCGTCGAGGACCTGGAGGAGGTCCATCTCGATGAAAAAGACCCGACCCGAATCGTAAGGATTGGGAAGAATTTAGAACCTACCGCGAAACAGGCGCTGGTGGAATTCTTGCAAGAGAACCAGGGAGTTTTCGCCTGGTCACATAAAGACATGGTCGGAATAGATCCTGCGGTGATCAGCCATGTCCTGAACATAAACATAGTCTTTCCACCGGTGCAACAAAAAAGAAGGCTGCTCGATAAAGACAGATCAAGAGCCTTGAAAGAAGAAGTCGAAAGACTTAAAGAAAATGGGTTCATCAGGGTGGCGTTTTATCCATCATGGGTCTCCAATCCGGTGTTGGACCCCAAGCCTAACGGCAAATGGCAGACCTGTGTGGATTTTACAGACCTCAATAAGGCCTGCCCAAAAGACTGCTTCCCACTCCCGAGGATCGACCAGCTAGTCGATGCAACTGCTGGGCATGAGACCCTTTCGTTCATGGATGTGTATTCAGGCTACAATCAGATTAGCATGCATCCCCCTGATGAGGATCATACCAGCTTTCGGACCGATACGGGCTTATATTGTTACAAAGTAATGCCCTTTGGACTGAAAAGCGCAGGTGCAACTTACCAACGATTGGTCAACCACATGTTCAAGGAGCTGATCGGAGTAAGCATGGAAGTATATGTGGATGACATGCTGGTAAAGTCCAAGAAGGCTGAAGGACATGTGAAGGATTTGCAAAGGTGCTTTGATGTGTTAAACAAGTACCATATGAAGTTGAATCCCCTCAAATGTTCCTTTGGAGTCGGATCAGGAAAGTTTTTGGGATTTATAGTGAATTCAAGGGGAATCAAGGCCAACCCCGACAAGATAAAAGCCTTGATCGATATGAAGTCGCCAGAAAAGATCAAGGATGTCCAAAGCCTGACCGGAAGGATAGCTGCCCTTAGTAGATTCATCTCAAAATCAACTGACAAGTGCGTTCCATTCTTCAATCTACTTAGGGGAAATAAAAAGTTTGAATGGACGGAAGACTGCGAGCAAGCATTCCAGACAATAAAGGCTCATATGTCGCAACCTCCTATCCTATCAAAACCAATGGAAGGAGAGACTTTGTATATTTATCTGGCGATTACCGAAGTTGCTGCTAGTGCGGTACTGATACGGGATGAAGAAGGCGTGCAGAAAGCTGTTTACTACGTCAGTAAAAGGCTGATCGGTGCAGAATTAAAATACCCACCGATCGAAAGATTAGCATATTGCCTAATTCTAGCCTCCCGAAAGTTGCGACCGTACTTCCAAGCCCATCCTATCACGGTTTTGACCGACCAGCCCCTTCGGCAGGTCCTCTAAAAACCTGAGGCGGCTGGACGACTGTTAAAATGGGCGGTCGAATTGGGACAGTTCAACGTGACTTATTCACCGCGAGCAGCAATAAAAGGGCAAGCCTTAGCCGATTTTATTGCGGAGTTCACCGAGCTCCCCAGCAATGAGTTGTGCGAAAAACCTGAGGCGCCCATGCCTCAAGACAAGACTCCTTCGTGGAAACTATTCACAGATGGATCATCTAATGAATCTCACGCTGGAGCGGGAGTGATATTGATAACGCCCGATGGGCATCGATTTCACTGCGCAATCAGGTTTGATTTCGCAGCGTCAAACAATGAGGCGGAATACGAAGCACTCCTCGCTGGACTGAAAATGGCCAGGGAGATGAACATAAAAGCGCTCGATATTTTCAGCGACTCTCAGCTGGTCGTGAATCAAGTCCTGGGAGAATATCAAGCGCGAGGGTTAAAAATGATGGCCTACCTTAATAAAACAAAAGATTTGCTAGCACAGTTTACAAAATACACCCTCCAGCAAATTCCGCGAGACCAAAATTCGAATGCAGACGCCTTGGCCAAACTTGCAAGTGCCAAAGATGCTGACACCTTGAACATAGTCCCAGTAGAGAGATTAAGTGAACCAAGCATTGATGCGGCCGAAGCCAGCATGGAAATTCGAGTAGAAGATACATGGATGGCACCTTACCTGGAGTATCTGACAAATGGGACATTGCCAGTAGATAGAAACAAAGCCAGAACTCTGCAAAGACAAGCTGCTAGGTACATACTGCTCGACGGTGTTATGTACCGAAGAGGATATTCAATTCCACTGCTCAGGTGCATTACATCAGAAAAAGCTAAGGAACTCATGAAAGAGGTGCATGAAGGCTTCTGCGGAGATCACGCTGGGGGGCAGAGTTTGGCGAAAAAAATTCTTCGACAGGGCTATTTTTGGCCAACGATGAACGAGGATTCAATGGAGTACGTACGAAGGTGTGATAAATGTCAGAGGTTCTCCAAAATCCCACGAGCAGCTCCAAACGAGCTAAAGCAGATGCAAAGCCCGTGGCCTTTCGCAATATGGGGAATAGATTTAATTGGATCACTACCGACAGGAAAAGGAGGAGTAAAGTACGCAGTTGTGGCAGTCGATTACTTTACAAAATGGGTCGAAGCTGAACCACTCGCAACCATAACGACCAAGAAAGTTCTCGACTTTGTCATCAAGAACATTGTGTGCCGGTATGGTTTGCCCAGAAAGATAGTTTCAGACAATGGAACCCAATTTGACAGCGACCTGTTCACCGATTTCTGCGAAAGGCATGGGGTAATCAAGAGCTTTTCTTCAGTCGCACACCCCCAAGCGAATGGGCAAGTCGAAGCTGTAAACAAAACCCTCAAGGACACCCTGAAGAAAAGACTTGAAGAAGCGAAAGGAGCATGGCCAGAACAACTATCGGAAGTCCTCTGGTCGTATAGAACATCTCATCGAACAGCCACAGGGCGTACCCCATTTTCCTTAGCTTATGGGTATGAGGCCATGATACCCGTCGAGGTAGATCCCCCCTCACATCGGCATTTAACGTATGATCAAGAGAAAAACAGCCAGCTAATACTGGAGTCCTTAGACTCAATTGATGAGATACGAGAAAAGTCTCAACTCCGAGTTGCTGCTTATCAACAAAAAGTCGCCCGGTACTTTAACTCCAAAGTTAAAGAAAGAAGATTCAACGTCGGAGACTTGGTGTTACGACGAGTCTTCTTGAAGACCCGCGACCCCACTGCTGGCGTGCTCGGACCTAACTGGGAAGGACCTTACCAGATTGAAGAAGTCCTTCACCCAGGCACCTACAAACTTGCACGCTTAAACGGAGATCTCGTTCCACATTACTGGAATGGAGAACACCTGCGCAAGTATTATCAATAAACAGCCCTTCTTAAAGGACTGGCTTGTTCAAATTTTCCCATTAATTTTTACAAGTTTTGCAAAGAGGGTTAGCCACGGTGTATGGCTAACTGCTCGTATATGTAAGATTCTGTTTCAGAATCATTCGTAAAGACATGATTAGTCCATTTTTAATACGAAATTATAAGGGACTGTGCTCAGCCAGTCGTTCTTGCAAACCTTTGTGAATTTACATTTACAAGTATTTGTTCATTACGTGTGTTGTTTTGCTGTATTACAAGTATCATTTTTCCGCGCGAACAGGAATGTTCGGACAGGCCATGGTCAAGGCAAGTGACCAAGGACCTAAGAGCTCCTCGATCACTTGGGGGGCATATAAGGCACATCGATAGCAAAGCATACTCTCAAGGTATGTAAACACATGAACAAAATGAGTGAAAGCATGCTTCAAGTACTTAGAGTATTTTTTCAAAATATATGATGCCAAAGTACTATGCTAAGTTCGGTCATACGGACAAACGTTATAATAAGTAAAAATATTATAACACCAAGAGTTAAGCTTTTACACCGCAAGCATTGCTGCTTGGATGTAATTGTTCAAACAAAAAGATTTACTGCCCGTGCAGCAAAGTTTAAAAAGAAATTATTGTCTTTACATTGCGACCCGTGGGTCGCGTGTTTAAAAAGAAAGAAGAACAGCTAAATAAATTAAGAGGCATGGGGGGCAGGAGGATCCTGGGCAACAACCTGGTCAGTCTCTTCCTCGATGGTTTCTTCGTCCAAACCAACGACGCTTGGAGTTGCAGGAGTCGCAGCTCTCGCCTCCTCTTCAGCTAGTTGAGCAGCGCACCGAGCCAACTCCGCAACTCTGACCTCCTCTGAAAGGTAGCTAAATTCAGCACCCTGATTGTGTTTCCAAAAGTTATAGAAACATCGGAGTGTCGCCCTCTTGTACTTTTCCAGATTCTTGGAGTTGTCAAGCTCCAACTGCTGCACCTTGCCCTCGAGAGTGGCAATAGTCTCGTCCTTAGACTTGACTACCCCCTCCAGATGCTTGATCTCGCGGAGATGAGTTTTATTGTACGACCGGTACTCTTCCCTCAGCTTAACCGCTGCATCTTTAGCAGCTTCAGCCGCGGACAGTTTGGTCACCGCTGCATCCCGCTCTCGGACCACCGTCCCCAACTCCTTAGCATGTTTGGCTTCAGCAGCCGAAAGCTCCTCAGCCGCCTTCACCTGATGTTTCTCGAGAACTTTAGCCTCAATCTGCTCAAAGTAGGCCTGGGCTCGGGTACGAGCAGTAATGGCAGAAAGTAAGGCCTGTAAATGAAAGAAAAAGAAGTCAAGACTTATCACGAGAACTGAAAAAAAACAAAGACTCGAGAAACAAAGAAATACTTACGCTGGAGATCTCGTTCAGAGTCCTGTTCAGGATCTGATCGACTGGTAGCTCTACAGCTTGGATCATGGCGGCCCCAACACGCTCACCTCTGCCAATCCGTTCAATTCGATCCTTAGCGGATCGAATGGTATGGCTCACGAGCCTGGCCTCATGAGCCTCTTCGCGAGAAAGATGCTCCCTAGCAGGCGCAGGTGGAGGATTGGACCGAGCAGGGGTGTTTTGCTGTTCAGAAGGAGCTGGAGGAGGGGTAGGAGTTCGCCCAGTTGGCGCAGGACTTTGCCCGGTTGGAGTGCCCTGAGGAAGGTCTTCTGGTCGACTCTTCTTGGCTGAAGGGCCTCGACTGGTTTCACCAGTTCGTTTCTTTGACCTCCGTTGAAGTTGAGGGACTTCCTCTTCCTCTTCGGCCTGGTACATGTCAAAGATATTGGGAGTCGACATATCTGCATGAAAATAAACACAAGAGGTTAGTAAGGGAAGAAAAAGGTGAAAATAAGTAATACAACAGAAAGAAGATAATAAAGTGAATACCCGAGCTACAACTACTGGTTGCTATACTATTGACTCTATTAATCATATACTCATTTTCTGGCATGAAGAAGTTTGGCTCTAGATTTGGAGCATATGTAAAGTTGCCATCCCCGTCAAACATGTGACAGGGGATTGGCAGACCATTTAAAAGCGAAATAACGTTACCATTGTCATCAGAAGACTCTTCCAAGTCAACAACTGGTTCTTTGGCCTTCTCTTTCCCCTTGCCTTGGGGAGCAGAAGGCCTTTCTGCAGAAGGGCTGCCCGTGGGTTCCCTGATCGTAACTCCTGTTGGCCTCCTCCTTGGAGAGGGCACAGGAAGTTGCTGCTCGGGAACCCCCCCGGCAGTGGGTTCGTCCGTTTCGGACCCTCTATTGTCATGGCGAGGAGCCAGAAGGCCAGACGACCTCAAATTCTTTTCTTGTGTCAAGGTCTTGACATATTTGGTAGCGGCAGACATCTTGGCCAGAGTGTCAGACCTCGACACCATGTCTGGTGTTGGGGTCGGGCGCAACCAGGGGCCTGAAAATCCTTGATTAGACAGGAGTGGTTTGCTTTTTTCAAGAACGCACGAAGGGCTCTGACACGTCAGGAGGGGTTACCGAAGGGTCGTTCGTTCAAAGTTTATTTACTGTTCGTGGTAAATAAACTTTGGGGGGCAAATGTTATCCAATAAATTAGCATTTGTGACGTGGCAAATAATCTCTTGACACGTGGCTGACACCTGGAGCGTCTGCTAGAGTATCGACCAGGAGACACACCAGAAGCAGGACAGACCTGTTTTTACCACGACCAGACTGGTCGGTGGTTCCGCTGGCAAAGCAACATTTATGGAAAGATCTTATGTATCCCGAATTTATTTCATGCAATCTTCTGAATATCCCATGATTCAGGGGATAATATCTGTAACAATATTGGGCAACCCTCCATGAGCCTATAAAAAGCAGGAGATGGCTCATGGGAAGGGACTTTTTGGAGCCCGGAAATCATAGAGATATAGAAATTATCTGTGAAAACTTGTATTGTTTATGAGGAGTGTTGAAACTCATTGAACCCAAGTTCTCTGATCACACTTTTGTTCCCATATCAATATCATTCTAAGTGGACGTAGGTCATTACCAGATTCTGGGGCCGAACCACTATAAATTACTGTGTTTTCTTTACTTTTGTCATTACGTTATTATCTATACATATTCGTCTATATCATTCATATTTTGACTCTGTGTCAGTTGGCTAAATCGAGGGTCAACACTATAAAACAAAGGTTAACATAAAATTCAGAATATGATATGGGATCCCATTGTTTGAAAATAAAGTAAAACATGACTTAAATCTTAAATAAATTGGTTACAAAATCAAGTGCAGAAATACATAGAAATCATAATTAAAAGACTTAAAAAATTGCATCCTTGAATCGTTCGCGCAGTCCACCGAATCCATTCTCCCTCAATACACAATCCCAAGCCGCCAAGAATCTTACCGCCGCCATAACTATTTTCCTGCACACATATAAAACAAAGGAATGAGCCTAATGCCCAGCAAGGAAAATCTACTACAAGCATGCAACATAAACATCAACTATAACATATACTATGAACATATATCATAATTCTAACCCATGTACATGGTAACTATTGGGGTTTGCTAACTAAGCAACTATAAGCCTCAAAATACAATGATGTTTGCTAGCTAAGCAACTATAAGCCCCAAGAACATAAAAGTGTTGGGGTTTGTTATTTAAGCAACTATAAGCCCCAACACATACATATATCATAACATATAAAAACATATTATAACATAATCATTTAAGCATATAATAACTATCCTATTTTCCTTACCAAATACCGGGATGTGAGAACAAGGACGAGATTTTGGAACACTCTTAAAAACTATTAATAGAAAGGTGAGTATTCTAAAAGAAAGAGATGAAAAGGAATGAACTGAACCACCGAGAAGAAGAACTTACCACCATGAATATGATATGTTGATTATCTGGATGACAAGTTGTTAATTTGTCGATTGTTATCATTGAACAGGTGAATGTTATGAATGGCTGAATACTTGGTTATGCTTTGTAGAATAATTAGTTATTGATATTGATCAAGCTATGATATTATGTTTTCTTGCTAGGCCTCGGCTCACGGGTGCTACGTGGTGCAGGTAAAGGCAAGGGTAAGACGAATTAACCATGGGTTGGAGAGCTCTGGGGGCGAGGTGTACATTGTCAGCTGCTTGGCCGCCACGGTCGAGGGATTGTACAGGGACAGAAACCTAAAATGTGTATTTTGCCGTTAGAGTAGCTTGATTATTTATAACATTTGGAAATCCTGTAATTAGGTCATTTGAACCCTGATTTGGGATCCCATGTATCAACCATTTATTTTAATGAAAATTATTCGTTTATGACCAAAACCTTTTAAACCTAACTTGTTTATGTTGTTAGGTTCACATTTTTATTTAAATGACTTAATTAGCAAGTCTCGCACTACTTCAAACACACAGTGTAATGGTCTTGGTTATCCAGGGTGTTACAGACACTTTCGCTACCTTGTGTGGGGAAACGGACGGTCCCAAGAGCACGGGATTGGTTCTGGGGGATGATTATGAATTGGTTAGTAATGAGAGGGCTATGTATGTGTTGTGACTAGGTTTTCAGTGAGGCTCGGGTTAGAGGACTGTGCTCGGGATTTTGGTGCTCAAGAAACTCGTGACACAGGTAAGAAAACTATTGTACCCATAGAGCAGGGCGAGGCCCCATAGTTGTGTTGCAGGGCACGGCCCTATGTGATTGTGTGCATGGCATAGCCCCATTGATTATGTTAATATGTGTTTAAGTATTTGTTTAATTATGCTATGTGTGCAAATATGTGAATGAACGGCAAGAGTCGGGAACAGTGAAGGCCAAGAATTGTAAGGAGCCGGGAGCAACGTTTAGCACGCGAAGTGCGAGTGGCCAGGGTGAGACCCTAAAGGATACCTGGGATATCCTCACGGTGTAGACCATGAACCTAGGGCCTGGTAAAGCGCTTGGGACGGCATGGCCGTGTGTTTAACCTGTTGGCGGTTTGATTATGTGATAAGTGAAAAATATGCATATGTTATCTGTTTATGTGTGTTTTCTTGCTGGGCTTCGGCTCACGGGTGCTCTATGGTGCAGGTAAGGGCAAGGGAAAAGTCAACCAACCATGAGTACGGAGAGCGTGAAGCGGCGCGTATATGTTTAGCCTGCCTGGCTGCCACGGCTAGGGGTATTTTTGGGAGATATTTTGTACTAAACCTTATTTTGTCGTGTAGTCGACTTTAATCATATTTTGAGTTGTAAACATTTATAAACAGTATTTTGGGATCCTGAATGTTAAGCACTTTATAATTTTCAATGAATGACTACATTTTCAAATTACGTGTTTTTATTACAGTTTAGTTACACTTTTGACCTAAATTCTTGATTAGCAAGTTAAATGTACATTTTAAACTCACTTAGTAATGGATCTAAGGTAGTAGGGCATTACAGTCTTGGTTATCCAGGGCATTGCATGATGCAAACCCTAGTTGTAGAATAATCTTCAACTTTGATGAACCTTCAAAACCCTTGGAGAACCATCTTTCAGCTTTTCCTTCTTCAATGCAAAACACAAAAACAAGGCTTATATACGATTCTTATCACTATCTTAATATCATATTTCCTAGCCACCATTGATGCTTAAGGCCTTTTCTAAGAGGAAATGGTATTGGGATTGAACAAGCCTTAAACTCACAAAGTCAAGCACTTTCCTTATGAGTTTCTTGGAGAAAACTAGAGATTTGTGAAAGCTAGAGAGAGAGGTTAGAGAGAGTGATCAAGTCTTCCAAAACTCTATTTGGATCCTTTTATAGTTTAGGCATCATCATTAGGTCTAACCAATAGGATTAGAGTTAAAGAACTCGTCATTTGGAACTTAAAACATGTGTACGGACGGACACGTCAGGCGACGTGTTTCCTGCATGTAGGCGATGCAGCCCTTTTGCATTCGAGCGATGCAACGCCTCCAAGGAGGTGACGCATCGCCACCTCCTTTGAAAACACAATTTTTAAGTGCCTACAATTGAAACTCAAATTTCACATCTACACTATGTGAAATTCACTAAGTGTTTTATACCTAGTTTGTATAACAACGCTTATCCTTTGTATTTAATTAATCCTAACATTCCCCAAAATGGTTAAATACAAGCATCAACCTCTAGCTCAAACAATTTTGGTGGCTAAAGTAAAGTGCCTTTCGACTTGAATTTTACCTTAGTGAAAATACCACAAAGTCTTATCGAAATCATTGGTAGCTTAAAATCTTGAACCAAGTAATCCTTATGATAAAATCGGTGATACCTCGCACACCTCAACTAGATCATTTTTTCCCACTTTCTCATTGAACACTCATATGGCCATGTGCTCATCCCTTCACGAACTTTCCAGGGAGAAACTCCAAATCCATGGCGACACCACCTCTAAGTTCACATAGGTGAAGTTCTTTCAACATCTTTGCTACCTTTAGAGATGCTTGTTGTACTCAACTAAACTTTAGTAAAAGCCATTGGCTTAACCCTTACTCAATAGCTACTAATACTAATCATCTTGGATGGAACTCACCAAAGTTTTAGTGTTGAAACCATTCACTTATCAATAACTTGTTCTTACCCATTGAAATATTTCCCTTGTTGTTCACAAGTTTGGAGTTGGGTTTCCATTGTTGTTGAATTTATTCTTCTAGGAGTTTCATTCTCATCCCTTTTGAAGTGGAGCTTACTAACCTTCTCACAAGAGGTTTTGTAAATGGATCCGCTAAGTTCTTAATTATCTTAACATATGAGATCAATATGATTCCATCTTGAATCAATTGTCTCGCATATTCAAGTCTTAGCCTAATATGTCTAGACTTTCCATTATACGAACTATTATATGCTTTAGCAAGTGTGGATTGGGTATCACAATGTATTGAAAATGTTGATACCTTATCCACGATAAAATGGATATCCAACATGAGATCCCTAAGCCACTCGGCCTCTTTGCCGGTTGCCGCTAGAGCTATAAACTCCACTTCCATGGTTGAGTGTGATATACAAGTTTGCTTCTTGTAGCCCCATGAGATCACACCTTCTCCAAGAGTAAACATCCAACCAGTGGCAGAGAGATTATCTCCCAATGTGATTGAAATGTATAATTGTATGATTGGAATGCTTGTATGATTATATTGACATTAATGTGATATATGTGAATATGGTCATTTTGAGAACCACATTATTATGTGGGTAGAATTGCAAAGCACGACTCGAGGCGATCCTAGAGCTAGATAGCGGAAAAGGAAGTCACAACGGGATTTAATAATTGACTTTGGATAAGTCAAGGGTATTTTAGGTATCGGGTAGCTATTTAGACTATTGGGTTATGAAAATAAATATATGGAGATATATTTGAGGTTAGGAAGTCTAAGCGGGAATATTGGGGGATTTTACCGTTTTGCCCTTGGGGACGTTTCCGACACCCCGAGCCTTGGGATTCACTTAGCGGGTAAGACAAAAGTTAGGAAGTCTTTAGAGAAAAAATATAAACCGACTTATTTCCTTCCTCAGTTAGACTTCTCTCTCAAGGAACACTCAAGAAACATTCAAGAGGAAAAATAGAGGAAAAATCTTGAGAAATTGGAGCTGTAGACTGCTGGGAATTCAGGGCGAATTTAGAGGCTTAGCTCAGTAAACAATCCCGGACTAAATCAAGACTAAGGTAAGGGTTAATCCATTTGTTTTCCTGAAGTTTAACTTTGTCTACCAACTGGTTATTGAGGTGCTGTCCAATTTTGATTAGGGTGGAATTGAGCTAGAAAACTTGGGAATCAGCTGGACTTTGGATAGAGGAAAGGTTCTGCTAATAAGGTAAGCTTTACTCAATGAATTAGAGGTTTGAATTTGAGTTCTTGACTGGTTATTTTTGGGTGTTTATGTTCTTGGGTTTCAGAAATTAAAAAGAGAATTATAGTGTGTGTTGGGTTGGGTTTTCTGTGGAATTATGTTGTTTAAGTCATGCTAAAAGTTTTGGGATTGTTGGGTGTTGAAGTAGGGAGATTAAGAGTGGTTTTGGCTAAGGTTTCAAGCCTAGAAATGGTGGGAATTCTGGGTTCAAAGGGAAGGGCCGCGGCTCTGTTCTAGAGCGCTGCGGCCCTAGGATGAAGATGAGCCAGGGAGGCTCGGCGAAGGGTGAGCGTCACGGTGCCCATGCAAGGGCTGTGGCGCGTGTCTTTGCCTGGGAGGTCCTTGGTTATGTTTTGAGGCTATGGCCGCGGCTAAGCTTCAAGGGTCGCTGCCCTTGGTTGTCCACTTGATATTTTAGGGTTTTTAAGGATTTAGATCAAGCCTAGTAAGCTTGGGAACCATTCCACCATCGTGCTTGGTGGGATTTGTTTTCCCAGAAGTTAGTTTTGTAACTGGAAACCCTAACTTGAGTATTAATGAGGCCCTATACTTTGCTTGTGACTAGGTGATATGAATGTTATAAGTGTTTGATTGCATCTTTGACTCTAAATATATGCTTAGTGTTGTTGGTGTGAGTTATTCGATGAGAGTTCATGCTTAGTGAATTTTACTGTCTGATATTATCGATTGTGTTGCATTACATGTTTTCTTGCTGGACCTTGGCTCACGGGTGCTACGTGGTGCAGGTAAAGGCAAGGGCAAGCTTGACCATCCTTGATTGGGAGAGCTCTGCACGTGGAATGTACATGGCCGGCTGCTCAGCCGCCACGGTTGAGGTTTAGGCAGGGACGCGTGACCCAGAAATTGTCCATTTTGCCTTAGTATGGCTAGCAGATGTTTGTGTTATTTTGGGAGTCTGTAATCCAACTTTTTAACACCATTTCTTTTGGGATCCCATGTATGTAACGGCTTAATTATATTAAACGAAACTTTTGAGACCAAAACCTGTTTAACCTTAGCATATACTTGTTTAGTGACACGTTTTCAAATTATTGACTTGATTAGCAAGTCTTGCACTTTTATAAATACACAGTGTAGCGGTCTTGGCTATCCAGGGCGTTACAGTGCATATGCAATATCCGCTCTTGTGCAATGAGCGGCGTACATTAGGCTTCCTATTGCACTTTCATATTCCAACTGAGCCACCGCTCTTCCTTCATTCTTTTCAAACTTCATGTTTGAATCGAATTGTGTATTTGCCTCTTTGATTTAGAGATGACTAAATTGGTCAAGAATTTTCTCGACATAGTGGGTTTGACTTAATACAAAACTCTCACTATTCCTTCTAACTTTGATACCAAGAATGGTATCTACCGCTCCAAGATTTTTCATTTTAAAGTTAGAAAATAGAAACTTGTTCGTTTCTATTATTCCTCTCATGTCCTTACTCAAAATCAACATATCATCTACATATAGACACACTAATATGACATAGTCATCACAAGTCTTAGAGTATAATCACTTGTCTATGTTATTGTGTCTAAATCCATTTGAAACAATGACTTTATCAAACTTCTAATGCCATAGTTTTGGTGCTTGTTTCAAACCATGTAATTCTTTGACAATTCTACACACTTTATGTTCATTACCTTGAAAAACAAAACCTCTGGTTGTTCCATATAGACCTCCTCCTTGATATCATCATTTAGGAATGTTGTTTTGACATCCATTTGGTGATCATACAGGTTATATATAGATGATAAGGCAAATAACGATCTTTTAGAAGTAGTTATTGCTACCAGTGCATAAGTGTAAAAGTAATATATTCCCTCATTTTGTTTGAATCATTTAGCTACTAATCTAGCCTTGAAATTTTGTATGGTGTCATCGGTATGGTATTTCCTTCTAAATCCCCATTTGCACTCAATTGGTTTAGACTCCTTTGGAAGCTCAACCAATTCCCAAGTGTGGTTTGACATAATTGAATCTATTTCATCATTAATTGCCTCATTCCAAAAAGTGTAGTTCCTTTAGAACATTGCTTCTTTGAAAATTTTGAGATCATTCTCTATTTGAAGTACTATTGGATATTGCCAAGTGACTTCCTCATTATTACCTTCAACAAGGTATAGTGTCTCTATTTGAGAACACTTCTCACTTGATCCCAAATCTTTGAGCCTTTGGCTCCTTCTAGGCAATTTAGGTTGAACACCAACCATCTTAGGAGTCTCATCTTGATCCTCTCTAGTTTGAGTTGGTTCTATTAACGTGTTGACATTGCATGACATGTTCTCAAAGAACTTAACCTCTCTTGATTAAATTATCACATTAGACTCCAAGTCTAATAATCTCTAAGCTTTGATATTTTGGGCATAACCTATAAATGCACATCTTATAGCCCTTGGACCCAACTTGGTCCTTTTGGGATCGGTGTTCTTGCAATAAGCAAGACACCCCCATACTTTAAGATAGCCAATGTTTGATTTCTTTCATTTCCATAACTCATATGGAGAGAAATATTGTTTTTCTTCATGGGAATACGATTCAAAATATGACAAGAGGATAGCAAGGCTTCACCCCACAAACTAAAATTCGATTTTGAAAGTAATAGCATAGCATTAATCATCTCAAGAAATGTTCTATTTTTCCTTTTCGCTATTCCATTTTGTTGTGGAGTATAAGGGGTTGTACATTCATGTATTAGTCCATGCTCTTCACAAAACAAGTTGAAATCATTTAAAAAATACTCACCACCCCTATCACTTCTAAGCACTTTAATTTTCCTTTCCAATTGATTTTCAACTTCCACTTTATATGCTTTAAACACATTAAATGCTTCATATTTATTCTTAAGCAAATATACATATGTGAACCTAGAGCAATCATATATGAAAGTAATAAAATATCTACTTCCTCCTCTAGTCAACATTCCATTTAGTTCACATAAGTCACTATGTATCAAATCTAATAACTGAGTGTTTCTTTCAACACTTGGAAAATGTTTCTTTACCATCTTAGATTTAACACATAATTCACATTTAACATGCTCAACATTATTACAATCAATCAATCCACATTTAATTTCTCTTTCAATTGTGCTAAATCTTATATGTGCAAGTCTAACATGCCACAAATTAATGAAATTTGAGTCAAGCATATAACAAGAAGAAGATGAAGCTTTATTGTTCACAGTGTCAATAGAAGTACAAAGTTTAAATATGCCATCACATGCATAACCCTTTCCCTCAAATACATTCCCCTTTGACAAAGTAAGCTTGTCTGAATCTATCACAACCTTGATTCCCAGTTTGCCAAGAAAATTACCACTCACAAGGTTTCTAATCATTTTTGGTACATACAAAACATTAGTGGGTATAACATTCTTTCTGGATGTGAAGAACAAATCAATAGTCCCCTTGCCTTCAACCTTGGACATTTTCTCATTTCCCTATTTGTATCTCAGGCTCTTCCTTTGAAGATTCAAAGGTCTTGAAAAGAGATCTATCATAGGTAACACGAATGGTGGCACAAGTATCATACCACTACTCATTTACATTTCCATGAATGGCATTGACTTCGCCTACTAGCTCTTCTTCGGTTGAGTTGACTCTCGCTTCATTGTTATGGTTCCTCTTGAACCTACAATCTCTAGCAAAGTGGTCATTCTTGCCACACACAAATCTAGGTCCCTTGGAACTTTTGAATTGCCCCTCATTCTTCTTGGGCCCTAAGGTTCTTTGACCATTGCCCTTGTTTTTCCCAATTCCTTGGCCTTTAGGAGGATTACCCACCACATTGTCCTTTGAAGTCTCTCCATTAGACCCCTTCTCGTTCTTATCTTTAGAACAGGATTCCTCCTCAATACTCAAGTTCTTGAGGATTTCCTCCAATGGAATCTCCTTGTTCTTATGGAGGATCTTCTTCCTGTAGCCTCTCCAAGATGGAGGCAACTTGGCGATAATGGCACCCTCTAGGAATTGTCCCCGCAAAACAATGTTGAGTGTAGACAATTGATTCACAATAATTTTCAACTCTTGTATTTGAAGGAGAAGGGGTTTCATATCATAAAACTTAAATTTCATATATTAAGTAATAAGGAATTTCTTTGAACCTTCTTCTTCCAATTTGTACTTCTTTCCCAAATCTCTTTGGCGGTCTTGGTGTTGGTGTAGAGATTATACAAATGATCTAATAACGCATTGAGAATGTAACCCCTACAAATCAATTCATCTTTTTCGCGCTTCTTCCTTTCTTTGATGACTTCTTGTGTATTATCTTCCTTGGTCGCTTCCAATGGTTTTAGGTCTTTATCCAAGACATAGAAGACCTTTAGAGTGGTTAACAAGAATCTAATATTGTCTTGCCAACAAACAAAGTTAGTCTCATCAAACCTATCCAATCTTACAAAGTCTTGAGTCATGAACTTCAAAGTCGAAAAATAGCTAGATTCTTCCATGATGTTCTATCTCAGATAATAGAGAATTAGATTGTTGGGGGAGAGTGAGATTACACCACTGCAAAAACTAGAATATACACAAAATAATGGTTGACAAAGACCAAATAAATATTGACAAAGATGATACAAACCCTAGTTGTAGAACAATCTTCTTCAACTTTAATGAACCTTCAAAACCTTTGGAGAACCACCACTTTGAGCTTTTCGTTCTTCAATGAAAAACACAAAACAAGGCTTATACATGATTCTTATCGTTGTCCTAATTCTCTATTTCCTAGTCACCATTGATGCTTGGGGCATTTTCTAAGAGGAAATGGGAGTTCGGATTGAACAAGCCTTAAACTCACAAAGTCAAGCGCTTTCTATTATGATTGGTTAAATGCAAATGATAAGTGTTAAAATACAAGCAGTGTATAAACACTTAGTAAAATTCGCATAGTGAAGATGTGAAATTTGAGCTTCAATAGTAGGCACTTATAAAATACAATTTTGGGTCCAAAGTGATGCATGAGAGTATCTAAGGGTTCCTAGAATGTTTGGTAGGATTTAGAGCATTTGTAGTACCTTTGGAAGTGTCCAAAAACAGAGAGGGTGGCGATACGTTGCCACCCAAGTTGCGAGGCATCGCCTGACGCCTAGGGTTTCAAGAAACCCTAACAGGCGAAGCATCGCCTGCTTGCAAGCGACGCATCGCCAAGTGCAGTACGTGAAATTACGTGTGTCGACGCGGTTTTTTGCCAACAGATAATTATACGAATAAATAGGATGGATTAGTGCTGATTGATAAACCGTATTACAAAAATGATAGTAACCTAGAATGTGGAAATTAATTGCAACGAAAAGATGGTTACTCCTTTTTTTAGGTGGTTCGGAGGTTAAAATCCCCCTAGTCCACCAGTCGATATTATTGATACCTCCTTACTATTTCTTACAAAGTATTTACTTTTCAAGAAGAAGCCAACCCCTTGCACTACCCAGGGTTTTGGTATTTATAGGAGATTGATCTCTGAGCAGGTATTGGGGTCATCCTGTGATCTCTTCATCCATCATGTCATTTATGTGACTGATGATTAATTCCCAAACCTTACAGTGAAGTGTGGTCTAATCAATAGGTAAAGATGGGTAATGGGCCGCATGGCCCAAATCAGGTGTGGGATGTCTGAACACGCACATTTATACTGTGTATCCGAGAATTTAGGAATGGAACAGACACGTGATGTCTGGTATATGCACGTTTATATTGCGTGGTTGACTTTATAAGGATTTGGGGATGTCAGACCTCTGATGCACCACAAGCTTAATGCAGCGCTAGTTCGTGGCATCTGTTACGTTGACACAATGGCTCTACGCAAGGAGCAGCTAAATGTTCCATCAACTCGAGCTGGTCGTCCTAGGGGTCTGTAACAAAATAGCTCCGGGTGGACGGTTGACACGTGGCAGATCAATTTAGGCCCTTTTCTAGCTCTCCAAAGTGTGTGCAGATATTCAGGGCGTACATTTGCCCCCCAAGCCCCTACTCATGACCTGTGATGTCATCTTTGGTCTTCACATCAGGGGCTTTTAAACTTCCCTTTCGACTCTTCATGTCCTGCCCACTACATGGGTACTGGACACGTGGGACGCTGTGGTTGGCGACTGTTTGAATTCCAAGAATTGCATTAAATGGCCTAGCCACTTTTATGTCGTCGTTTTGTCTCTTGAGTTATGACCCTTGTATCTCGCATTAATTTGATCGGACGGTCCTCGTTTCCTTATGCCTCTTACGTATATATAAGGTTGGCAATCTTCAGTGCTAGTCACCCTTCATTTGAAAAATTTTCCTTATTCTCTCTCTTTTGAGTGTCAGAAGCTCTTATTCTTCTAGTCATAATCCCAAAAATCCCCACATTCTCGCCACAAGAGCCTTTCAAAAGTCCAGCTTTAAGGATTCCACCAGGACTCCTACTCCTACGCTGCCTGCAACTTTCGTTCGGAATATACACCGTAAGTTCCCTATCTGTTGTATGTTTTGATTTCCCTGTTTCTTTGTTAGGCAAACCTATTTCTCAGTCGTAAACAATAGGTTGTTTTTGGCGCATAGGTTTTGATTCTAGGCATATTGATTATATTTTTTAAAAAAAATGTCTAGGAATGCAATGCTCATAACTAGGTAACTTTCTGGGTAACTTTAGGAGATGCCTATTCGGAATATGGAAGGTGAGAGGTTTTTAGGGTGTAAAATCGGGTAGCTTAGGGTCACGCTTCCTAGGTGGTTTTTCTCTCTAAACTTCTCCTCCAAGGCAAGCAATAGTCTGACCTTCTTGACACAAAGATCCCTGGAGATCAGGGATCCGTTGGAAACGTGGTCGCATGACTATGGCAATGTGTGGCCTCACACACCGTGGGCTGAGATTACCTTAGCCCGTGTGAGAAAATCACTTCTTCTCGCGCTGTTTTACCTTTTTTATCTTTGAGGTCGCCTATTAAGTTTTTCCTCGTTCTTGTTCGCTAGGCGACCAGATGGGACCCAGAAAGAAAAGCGTGGGCAGCTCATCGTCCCAACAGTCCAACAAAGGGAAAGAGATCAAGGAGGAGTCTCCCATCCCCCAGTTTGGTCCCACGGTGGAGAAGGAGGTTGAGGTGGGACCTGACGCTTTCTTCGAGGCAAAGAGGATAGTCTCGAAGATCACGAACCAAGGGAGGATCAATAAGATTATGATGTCCCATAACATCGAGATTGGGACTGGAGCTCTCATTGCCCGACCTCCCTTTGAGGGGGAGAGGAGTTGTGCACCACTTGAGGAGTAATTCGCGGCCTGGAGCGGCGAGCACCTAAAGGCCGGGGCCTTCCTCCCCCTTGACCAGTACTTTTCCAACTTCCTCAACTATGTGAAGCTGGCGCCATTCCAACTCCCCCCAAACTCGTACCGTCTGCTGGCCGGGCTGAGGTATCTTTTCCTGCAACAGATGTGGGAGGTCCCCACCCCTGCGAATATCCTCTATTTCTTCTGCCTCATGGCCAGCCCGAATCAATGGGGACGAGGCGACAGGTTCTACTACCTGATGCGCTTCCCGAATTATCCTCCAGTCATCGAACTGCCCAGCCATCCCAACGACTTGAAAGACCAGTTTTTTATGTCGAACGGGTTTCACAACTGCGAACACCATTACTTCAACCGTCCTCGTAAGTTCTCTCTATCTTCAGCTCGCGAAATCATCATATTATTTTATTCCTTCTTTTCGCGTGTACTGACTTGAGCATCATCGTGCAGCCATTTTTGCGAGGATGGCCAAATCAGTGACCCTTGGGGGTCAATACGATACTTTGGCGGGGCTTCCATCTAGTGAGAAAGACTACAGCCAGCTTGTGTCTGATGAGATGATGCTGGCGTGTAAGTTAATTTCCCGGGCCAGACTCTGGCCTTGAGGAGGACGCAGGCTAACTACCCAGCAGCTCGCGACCTAGTGCCTAACCCCGAGGGGGATGCCGCAGATGGCGATGGCGATGAGCAGGACGAAGAAGATGAGGTGTCGCTCGTGCGATGAAGGTGAGCTCTTGAGGCTGCTTGGGGCCCCGATGTGGATCGAGCTCAGTCAGGGGAAGCAGCCGGCCCCTCCGGCCAAGGTAACCCATACCCATTTAGGGATCTAGACAGGGCAGCCGCAGACCTTAGGCTTGTTAGGTTTAACCCAAACTAGCTCGTTCACCGTCATCGAGATGACCCGGACTGTAGCATAACCCTACTTTAGTGTGTAGACCAACTAGTATTACACCATGATATGGGTCATCCTAGGGGCACCGTAGTAGTAGATAATACCTTGTCCTTTAGGTTGGCCTTCTTTGAGGAGTACGGGACCAACCATAGGTCGTGGCCCTTCCTTCTGGAGAGTGTAGTCGCTCCAGGACTTAGACAATATGTAGAGGACTCCAGTCGCGAGGTAGATTCGGACCCAGAACCATCTCTAATTTGTGAAGTAATAAACTTAGACTCCTCTATAGAAGTTCCGAGGCCGGAGGTCGTGGCAATAGATTCCTCCTCTAGCTCGGAGGGTAGGACTTTTTTCGATACACCTTTAGATTTCTCTTGTAATAGAACAACCTTACATGTATATTAACATCCTTTTCTTTTTGTTTTAGGCGAGGAGATGGCACAACCCGGAGATAGCGCCCTGCGATCAATCTTCCAGGGGGCGAACCCTTCCTCCGGACCATCTGAGCCATTAGTCAAGAGACCCCGGCTGACTAAGAAGGCTTCTGCCTCCGGGACAACCTCCAAGTCCCCCGCCAAGGGGAAAAGTCAGTTCCCCACATCCACAGAGAAAATGCCTCCACCTCCCCCGCGACCTCCAGCCCCTACTCGGGAACAGGAGGTGCCAGCTGGAACTTCATCAATCCCCGCTTTCGTCGTGCGCATCCCGGTTAATGCCCAGGACCTGGAGAAAATCCCAGACACCTTCTAAGGGACGGTCTATGAGACCGTGAGCTACACGGTGGAGCATTATTATAAGGCCAACCTGAGGGACTTGAGGGAGATCGAGGCGAAGAGCCCCGAGAATGTCATAGAGTCTGCACTGGGGATGAACCTCACTGTAAGCTTACTCAGTTAAATTCCTTTGCTTTCTTCCCAGCACATTCCTTACTCTCTTTATCTCTTTGCAGGCGGCTTTGGCCCTACACCGCAGCATAGCTCAGACCAGGGCCAGGACTGACAAGCTCATGGCCGAGCTCCAGACTGCTCAGGCCGCCCTCGCATCTGCTCAACAACAAGAGAAAAGTGCCAAGGTTTCCTTGACTGCTGCCAAAGAAGGCGAAAAGGCTGCGTAGGCCGCCTTGGCCGCTGCGAAGGGTGAGCTCGAGGAGGCCAGGGCTAAGCAGCTGGAGGCCAAGACCGCCACCGTGACAGAGAGGGCATTCTCCAGCTCCTGCATGGAGGCCATGCTCTACCACTACTGGGCCTTCAACCAGGACGGCGACTTCTCTTTTCTGGCCCCCGAGGTGTGGGAGCCATTCCTCGAGAAGTTCAAGGCCCGTCTTCAATAGGAGCCATCTTCTAAGACTAGGGAGACTTCTGCTGCTGGCGAGCAAGAAACCGAGGGGGTGACCTCTTCGGAGCGATCTGGGGGGCTTAGAATTTTTTTGTATTTTCATTTTTATTTACCTCTATAACAATCCACCACGAGGTTTTTTCTCCTCGAGACAATTGATTTTAGTTACCCCAAGTTTTATTTCAATCTATTTTATTTTTTATGATGTGTTTGGTAAAAACTTAGTTCGTGTTAGTTTATTGACCATTTTTCTTTGAGATTGCAAAGTACTGCTAGTCAATTTTAACCAACTTCTAAGTTTTAGGACCTGGTTGTGTCTAGGGCTTTTAAATTTAAAAACTTAGTTCGCGTTAGTTTTATCGATACCTCGTGCTTTTTAGGAAAATACTGGTTAATCAATTTAACCAACTTCTAAGTTTAGGACCTGGTTGTGTCTAGGACTTTTAAATTTAAAAACTTAGTTCGCATTAGTTTTAGCAATACCTCGTGCTTTTTAGAAAAAACACTGGTTAATCAATTTAACCAACTTCTAAGTTTAGGACCTGGTTGTGTCCAGGACTTTTAAATTTAAAAACTTAGTTCGTGTTAGTTTTATCGATACCTCGTGCTTTTTAGAAAAAACACTAGTTAATCAATTTAACCAACTTCTAAGTTTAGGACCTGGTTGTGTCCAGGACTTTTAAATTTAAAAACTTAGTTCGTGTTAGTTTTATCGATACCTCATGCTTTTTAGAAAAAACACTGGTTAATCAATTTAACCAACCTCTAAGTTTTAGGACCTGGTTGCATCCAGGACTTTTTAACTTAAAAACTTAGTTCGCGTTAGTTTTATCGATACCTCGTGCTTTTTAGAAGAAAAAAAACACTGGTTAATCAATTTAACCAACCTCTAAGTTTTAGGACCTGGTTGCGTCCAGGACTTTTAAATTTAAAAACTTAGTTCGTGTTAGTTTTATTGATACCTCGTGCTTTTTAGAAAAAACACTAGTTAATCAATTTAACCAACCTCTAAGTTTTAGGACCTGGTTGCGTTCAAGACTTTTAAGTTTAAAAACTTAGTTCGCGTTAGTTTTATCGATACCTCGTGCTTTTTAGAAAAAACACTGGTTAATCAATTTAATCAACTTCCAAGTTTTAAGGACCTTCTTCTCGGGGTATATGCCCCCCAAGTAATCAGAAAGAGATCTTTCTCGATTACTTTGAACACGCTATTTAAAGCCTATATGCACACGGAAACATACAACGATACAAGAAATATATTTCTTATTTTTTAATAAAACAGGGTGGCTTTTATAATTAAGCCTTACAAAAGTATGACTATTGATAATATTTCTTTAGGTGTACCGCGTTCCATGTCTGTGGGACTATTTCTCCATTAAGCCCAGCTAGTCTAAAGGTCCATTCCTTCACAACCTCTATTATTTGATAGGTTCCTTCCTAGTTTGGTCCCAAAGCTCCGTCCTTGGGATCCTTACCGGCTAAGAAGAGTCTTTGGAGCACCAGGTCGCCTAAGTTAAAGATGCGTTTCTTGACCCTTGAGTTGAAATAACGAGTGATTTTTTATTGATAATGCGCGAGCTACAACTGTGAAGCTTCTTGTTTTTCCTCAATTAATTCAAGGGACGCGCTAAGCAATTTATCGTTCTGTTCTTGGTTGAACGCCCGGACTCTGTGCGAGTTTATCTTTGTTTCGACAGGAAGGACGGCTTCACTTCCAAAAGTCAGGGAGAAAGGAGTATGCCCCGTCGAAGTTCGATATGAGGTCCAGTATGCCCATAGCACCTGAGGGAGCTGCTCAGGCCAAACTCCCTTAGCTTCATCCAGCCTCTTCTTAAGGCTCGCCTTTAGCGTCTTGTTCACAGCCTCGACCTGCCCATTAGCCTGGGGTAGGCAACGGAGGAAAAACTTTTAATTATGCCGTGTCTTTCACATAATTCGATGAAGAGGTCGCTATTGAACTGGGTCCCGTTATCCAACACGATCTTCTTCGGTAGCCCAAACCGGCAGACAATATTCTTAACCACAAAATTGAGGACTCTCTTTGATGTTATTGTCTCCACGGCTCCGCTTCTGCCCACTTCGTGAAGTAGTCAATAGCCACTACCGCATAGAAAACTCCTCCTTTTCCCGTGGGTAGGGCACCGACTAAGTCAATCCCCCAGACCGCAAACAGCCATGGGGACGAGATCATCTTCAGCTCGACTGGTGGAGCTCGGGCGATCATGGCGAACCACTGGCACTTGTCACACTTTTGGATGTAAGAAATTGAGTCCTTTGATAGAGTGGGCCAATAATATCCTTGCCTCAATATTTTCAAGGCCAGGCTTTGCCCTCCAGGGTGATCCCCACAAAAGCCTTCATGCACCTCCTGCAGAATAGTCTTGGCCTCATCTGGTAGAACACATCACAGAAGAGGTAATGAAAAACTACGTCGGTACAACATCCCGTCTACGATCGTATACCTCGGAGTTTGGTAAAGTATCCTCCTCGCGTCATTTTGCTCTTCAGGTAACTTTCCCGTTGTAAGGTATTCAACTATGGGAGTCATCCAGGTTGGCCTGGCGTCGATCATCTCGACCTCTCTCGTGGTCTCCTCTACGCTTGGCCTTTCTAAGAATCCCACTGATATCAGGCTTAAGGTTTCGGCCTCCCTAGAGGTGGCAAGCTTTGCTAAGGCATCAGCATTGGCATTCTATTCCTGAGGGATTTGTTCGACTAGGCTGTACTCAAATGCGGACAGCTCCTTCTTTACCTTGGCCAGGTATGTCGCCATCTTGGTTCCCCGTGCTTGGTATTCTCCTGATACCTAGCCTTCAGCTCCTGGGCCACCCTTAGCCCAGCCAACAAAGCTTCGTATTCAGCCTTGTTGTTGGACGCTTCGAATTCCAACCGTAACGCAGAGTGGAAACAATGTCCCTCTGGGGATATCAAAATGATTCCAGCTCCGGACCCGTTCTCATTAGACGAACCATCCACAAAGACTTTCCACAAGGCCTGCACCGGTTCTTCCATCAGTTCCTCTTGGAATCCAGTGCACTCTGCCACGAAATCAGCTAGAGCTTGGCTTTTGATTGCAGTTCACGGTACGTATAGTATCTCGAATTGGCTGAGCTCGATAGCCCACTTCAAAAGACATCTCAATGCCTCAAGTTTCTGCAATACCTGCCTTAAAGGTTGATCGGTGATGACGTCGATTGAATGGGACTGGAAATATGACCTAAGCTTTCTGGAGGTCATGATAAGGTAGAACGCCATTTTTTCCATCAACGAATACCGAGATTTAGCTCTGTTGACCCTGATTTTGGTCAACTGACACGGAGTCAAAATACGCTTGACGTGAATGAATGCGTTGAAAAGAACGTGATGACGAAAATAATAAGAACGCGATATTTTATAGTGGTTCGGTCCCAGAATCTGGTAATAACCTACGTCCACTTAGATTGTTATTGATGTGAGAGTCGAAGGAGTGATCAAAGAACTAGGGTTCAATGAGTTTCACTAACCTCTGAAGAACAATACAATATTTTAGATAGAATTACTCTAGTCTCCAATAATTCAAAAGCCAAAAAGTCCCTTCCTTGAGCTATCTTTCTCTATTTATAGGCTCAAGGGGGGTTACATGAATTTGTTACAGATATTTTCTCCTAAATAATCGGATATTCAGGAGATTGTGAGAGTCAATTTCAGGATTTACAAAGATCTTTATGGAAACATCATGTTGCATGCGGAACCATCGACCAAACTGGTCGCAGGTAAGACTAGGCCGCCTACTGCTCATAATGTGCCTTCTGGTCGATATCCTAGCAGAGTTCCTCCAAGTGTCAGCCACATGTCCAGGAATCACTTGCCACGTCATCTATGCCAGTTTTTTGGATAACATTTGCCCCCCAAGTTTATTTATTACGAGCAATAAATAAACTTTTGAGGAAACGACCCTTCGGTGACCCCGCCATACGTGTCAGAACCCTTCGTGTGTTCTTGGAAAAAGCAACCTACTCTTGTCTAATCATGTCTTTTTGCTTCCCGAGTAATAATTCGACGGCTATCCCACTTCCCCATACTTTGAAAAAGGGGAAACTAATTATTAATCCCTTTTAATGCCATAGACAAACTTATATATAACATCTCCGAAGTTCCCTTTTTCTTTTTACACACACCATTACTCTTTCAAGAAACCCTAAAACCAGAGCTTCCATTTTCTTCTGGAGACCGTCTCTTTGTGTTCTCAAAACTCAGTCCGAGAGTTCACTGATCTCCGAAAACTTTTGCCAATCTTCTCGATCTTCTTTCTGGTAAGTCTTTGAATCTTTATGTTTCGTATTATTGTAATGCATGTTCCTGTATGTTTAACTGTTGAGTTTATCTACTTCTGGGTTGAGATGCTTGTCAGTAGAATGTCTTGTGGGTGAAAAAATGTTACGAGTTAGTTTGATAGTTGAGATCATACTTTTTAGGACGTAAAACCGAAGTAAAGATTCGATTTTTAGGCCAGCCGGAAAAATAGGTTTTTCCCGCCCTAAGGGGAGTTGAAAAAGCTTTTACGAAAAACTTTTTGCTTTCACCCTTTGATCTGTTTCTCAAACTGTTCGTGTGGAAAATTTTAGCTTTTTGTTAGAATGCTGCTGTATAAAAGCTTAACTTTTATACTCGACCAGCGTTATTCTAAAAAGCCTTAAAAATTCTCTATCCTCACCTCCCCATTCTTCTGTTTGCAGACTTTAATGCCTGATTTGTGGGGAGGTGAACGGCCCATCGACGACGATCTTCTTGCCCAGCTGCTCGAAGGCGAAGAACAACTGACCGACAGAATTCACGAGATCTCTTTTTCAAGATCTTCTCCTAGACCTCGCCCATCTCCTCCTCAAATGGCCCGTTCTAAATCCTTAGGCAAGAATAGACCTGACTCCGAAGATAGCCCAAACTCTCCTGCCTAGCCTGATTCACAGGCTAGGGTTCCTTCGACCAGCGGTCGAGAAAATCCCTTCCTGACCCTAATATCCAAACTAGAGTCCGCCCTCGTCATCAGAATCTGCCTGATGTCGAGTGGTATCTCTCCCCGACCAACCAAGTCACTCCTCGGATGCTTGCCAACTACCTTAGGAAGTATCCTCTCACAGGGGTCAATCTCAAGATTCCTGCTGCAGACCAAAGGGCTAACCTTCCCGGAGGTGTTTATAGTGCTTGGTCTAGGTATCACATAGAGGCGGGGGCTACCCTCCCTCTACATCCTTTTTATCAGGGGGTGGCCAACTATTTTGGTGTCGCCCCCTTCCAAATTACTCCGAATGGATATAGAATGCTGGCCGCACTCTATATCCTGTATAAACTTAAAAAATGGCCAGAACCTACCCCCCATGGGGTCAATTATCTCTTCGACCTCAAGTCCAACCCTCAACAATATGGGACGGGCTTCTTCCACCTTTGTCACCAGGAGACAAACCGAACGTTCCTGAGTGACACCACGCACATATCCAACGTGGGGCAGTACAGCAAGGAGTACATCCTTACTCCTGACATGACCAGCAACAACCTGGCCTTCGCTCGAGGAGGTAAATGCTGTTTTTACTGGTCGATACTTTTCATCAGCGAATTTTCCTTCATTTTTCTTAAAGTACTCTTTGTCTTTCAGGCCCATGGTTACGTCTGACCCCAACACCAGACATGGTGTTGAGGTCCACCGCATTGGCCAGGATGACAGACGCAGAAAAAAGCGTCAAGTCCCTGGTTACTGATGAAAATTTGAGGCTATCTGGCCTCCTGGCTCCTCGCCATGAAACAAGAGGACCCGTGGTTGCAGATGCCACTGCCGAGGGGGTTCCCGAGTAGCAACCTCCTGCATCTCCTCCACGAAGGAGGCCGACGGGGGTTACAATCAGGGAACCCACGGGCAATCCTACCGCAGAAAGGCCTTCTGCACCCCAAGGCAAGGGGAAACAAAAGGCAACAGAATCTATTGTGAACTTGGGGGAATCCTCCGATGAAAACGGTACATTTATTTCGCTTTTAAATAGCTTTCCAATTCCCTGTCACTTGTTTGACGGGGAGGGCAACTTTACGTATACTCCAAATCTAGGGCCAGACCTCTTCATGCCAGATAGTGAGTGTGTGACTAATAGAGTCAATAGTATAGCGACCAGTAGTTGTAGCTCGGGTATTAAACTTTGTGACCTCTTTTCTATTTTATAAAGAGTTTTTATCTACCTTTATCTTATCATTTGCATATGTTTACTTGTGTGCAGATATGGCCACTCCCAACGTCTTCGATCTATACCAGACTGAGGAGGAAGTAGAAGTTCCTCTGGTTCAGCGCAAGACGTCCAGGAGGCACAACGGCGAATCAAGCCAAGGACCTCCTGCCAAGAAGAGTCGAACAGAAGATCCTCCCAAGGATGCACCAACTGGGCAAACGTTTGCCCAGCCTTCAGTTCCTGTCGAGAAGGGAACCCCGCCTGCTACGACGAACCCTCCTCCTGCAGCTGCCAAAGAACAAACCCAGCAGGACGAAGCTCTTGGGGCTAAACTCTCGAACCGCGCCTTGCGAGCAGCCAAGGACCGCCTTGCACACATCGTGAAGTACGATCGTTGTAAGGATGCGATGGCCGAGGCAGAAAAAATGGGGGTCGACCAAATTCTGAACAGGGCCCTAAACGAAATAACCAGCGTAAGTGCTTCTTATCTCTTTGGCCTTAGTCTTTTATTCTTTGCATCAGACTCTGACTTTATCCTTTGTCCACAGGCCTTGCTGACCGCAACTGCTACTCGTACCCATGCCCAGGCTACCATCGACCAGGTTCGGGCAAAGGCCATCAAGAGGTACCAAGTGAAAGCTGCGGAGGAGCTTCAGGCTGCGGAAGCCAGGCATGCCGAGGAGTTGGAGGCAGTCACCCAGTAGAAGGACGCTGCGGTGGCAAAGCTAGCGGAGGTCGAAGCTTCAAAGGCAGCTTTGAGGAAGCAGAGGGAGGAGTACCAGGAGGCCAGCCGAGTCCAATATCGCGAATGCAAGAGACTCAAAGAGGAGAATCTTGCCAAGGACAAGTCCATGGCTGATCTTGAGGGCCAAATAAAGCAGCTAAAGCTTGACAACTCCAAGAATCTGGAAAGGTATAAGAATGCGATACTTCGGTGCTTCTATAACTTCTGGAAACACAACCAGGGCGCCAACTTCGACTACCTTTCAAAGGATATCAGGAATGCTGAACTGGCCCGCTGCACTGCTCGATTGGCCGAAGAAGAGGAAAGAGCAAGGATCCCTGCTTCCCCAAGCATCCAGCCGGCCGCTGGCGCAGAGGAAGGAGGAGTTGTTGAGGATGAGGCCAACCAGACTACTGAGCAAGACCCTCCTGCTCCTACTTCTCCTTAAACTTATTTTCTTTTTTATTTTTCTTTAATTACACGACCCACGGGTCGTGATGTAAAGACTATCTTTTTTGGATTTGCTGCATGGGCAGCAAACTTTCCTTTTATTCGAACAATTACATCCAAGTAGTGATGCTTGCGATGTAAAAGATTGCATTATAATGTTATAATATTTTCATTTACTATAACATCTGTCTGTATGACCGAACTTAGCATAGTACTTTGGTTTGATTTAACAAAATATGAATTTTGAAAAATACTCTAAGTACCCTAGCATGCTTTCACTTATTTTGTTCATGTGTTGACATACCTCATGGTACGCTTTGCTATCGATGTGCCTTATATGCCCCCCAAGTGATCGAGGAGATTTAGGTCCTGGGTCACTTGCCTTGACCACGACCTGTTCGAACATTTCTGCTCGGTAGGAAACGTAATACTTGTAATACAGCAAAACAACACACGTAATGAACAAATACTTGTAAAAATAAATTTACAAAGGTTGGCAAGAATGACTGGCTGCGCACAGTCCCTTATAATCTTGTATTAAAAATGGACTAAACATGTCTTTACGAGTGATCCTAAAAAAAAAGGATCTTACATATATAAGCGATTAGCCATACAACGTGGCTAACCCTTTTTGCAAAACTTGTAAAAAGCAAAATTTTATACAAGCCAGTCCTTTAAAAAGGACTGTTCACTGATAATACTTGCGCAGGTGTTCTCCATTCCAATAACGTGGAACGAGATCTCCATTTAGGCGTGCAAGTTTGTAGGTGCCCGGGTGAAGGACTTCTTCAATCTGGTAAGGTCCTTCCCAATTAGGTCCGAGTACTCCAGCAGTGGGGTCGCGGGTATTCAAGAAAACTCATCGTAGCACCAAGTCAACGACGTTGAATTTTCTTTCTCTTACTTTTGAGTTAAAGTACCGAGCGACCTTTTGCTGGTACGCAACAACTCGGAGTTGGGCTTTTTCCCGTATCTCGTCAATTGAGTCTAGGGACTCCATCATCAGTTGGTTGTTCTGGTCCTGGTCGTATGTTAAGCGTCAATGTGAGGGGGGATCTAACTCGACAGGTAACATAGCCTCATATCCGTAGGCTAAGGAAAATGGGGTATGACCTGTCGCTGTTCGGTGAGATGTTCTATACGACCAGAGGACTTCAGGCAGCTGCTCTGGCCATGCTCCTTTAGCGTCTTCAAGCCTCTTCTTCAGGGTGTCCTTAAGAGTTTTATTCACGGCCTCGACCTGCCCGTTTTCTTGGGGATGCGCAACTGACGAAAAGCTTTTAATAACTCCGTGCCTTTCGCAGAAGTCGGTGAATAAGTCACTGTCAAATTGGGTCCCGTTGTCTGAAACGATCTTTCGGGGCAAACCATACTGACAAACGATGTTCTTGATGACAAAGTCAAGAACTTTCTTGGTTGTTATGGTAGCGAGTGGTTCAGCTTCAGCCCATTTGGTGAAGTAGTCGACTGCCACAACTGCGTACTTCACTCCACCTTTTCCCGTGGGTAGGGATCCAATCAAATATATCCCCCATACCGCAAAAGGCCACGGGCTCTGCATCTGTTTCAACTCGTTTGGAGCTGCTCGTGGAATTTTGGAGAACCTTTGACATTTATCACATCTTCGTACAAATTCCATCAAATCCTCGTTCATAGTTGGCCAGAAGTAACCTTGCCTTAGAATCTTTTTTGCCAAACTCTGCCCCCCATCGTGATCTCCACAGAAGCCTTCATGCACCTCTTTCATTAGTTCCTTAGCTTTTTCTGGTGTAACGCTTCTGAGTAGTGGCATTGAATACCCTCTCCGATACATAACACCATCGACCAGTATGTACCTAGCAGCCTGCCTTTGTAGAGTTCTGGCTTTGTTTCTATCTGTTGGTAGCACACCGTTTGTCAGATACTCCAAGTACGGCGCCATCCATGTATCCTCCATTCGAATCTCCATACTGGCTTCAACCGCTTGTATGCTTGGCTCACTCAATCTTTCTACTGGCACAATGTTCAAAGTGTCAGCATCTTTCGCGCTCGCGAGTTTGGCTAAGGCGTCTACATTTGAATTCTGATCCCGCGGTATTTGCTGGAGGGTATACTTCGTGAGCTGGGCTAGCAGGTCTTTGGTTTTATTCAAGTAAGTCACCATTTTTAAGCCCCGCGCTTGATATTCCCCTAGAACTTGATTCACCACCAGCTGTGAATCGCTGTAAATATCAAGCGTTTTTATGCCCATGTCTTTGGCCATTCTCAGTCCAGCGAGGAGGGCTTCGTATTCGGCTTCATTATTTGACGCGGTGAAGTCGAACCTAATGGTGCAGTGAAATCGATGCCCTTCCGGCGTTATCAATATCACTCCCGCTCCTGCGTGGGATTCATTGGACGATCCATCTGTGAATAACTTCCACGAAGGAGCTTTCTCTTGAGGCTCAGGCGCACTAGGCTGTTCGCACTGTTCGCTGCCTGGGAGTTCGGTGAACTCTGCAATAAGATCAGCCAAGACTTGTCCTTTTACTGCTGCTCGCGGTGAATATGTGATATCGAACTACCCTAGTTCGACTGCCCATTTTAATAAGTGCCCAGCCGCCTCTAGCTTTTGGAGGACTTGCCGAAGGGGCTGGTCGGTTAGCACTGTGATAGGATGGGCCTGAAAGTAAGGACGTAGCTTCCTTGAGGCCAGGATTAAGCAATATGCTAACCTTTCAATGGGCGGATATCTCAGTTCTGCCCCAATCAGCCTCTTGCTAACATAGTAGACCACTTTTTGTACGCCTTCTTCCTCGCGTACTAGTACCGTACTAGCAGCAACTTCCGTGATCGCCAGGTAAATGAAAAAAGTTTTCCCCTCGATCGGCTTGGATAAAACGGGAGGCTGTGCCATGTGAGTCTTCAAGGCCTGAAAAGCTTGCTCGCAGTCTCCTGTCCATTCAAACTTCTTATTGCCCCTAAGTAGATTGAAAAAGGGGACGCACTTGTCCGTTGACTTCGAAATAAATCTACTTAGGGCTGCGATTCTCCCGGTTAAACTTTGTACATCTTTGATCTTCTCTGGCGATTTCATGTCGATCAGGGCTTTTATCTTGTCGGGGTTCGCCTCGATCCCTCTTGAATTTACAATGAACCCCAAAAGCTTCCCTGATCCAACTCCGAAGGAACATTTGAGGGGATTTAACTTCATCTGGTATTTGTTCAATACATCAAAACATTCTTGTAAATCCTTCACATGTCCTCCTGCCTTTTTAGACTTTACCAGCATGTCATCCACGTATACCTCCATGTTTACTTCGATCAGCTCTTTAAACATGTGATTGACTAGCCGCTGGTAAGTCGCACCTGCGTTTTTCAGTCCGAAGGGCATTACTTTATAACAGTATAAGCCTGTATCGGTCCGAAAGCTGGTGTGATCCTTATCAGGGGGATGCATGCTAATCTGATTGTAGCCCGAATACGCATCCATGAACGAAAGGATCTCATGTTCTGCAGTAGCATCGACCAACTGGTCAATTCTTGGGAGTGGGAAGCAATCCTTTGGGCAGGCTTTATTGAGGTCTGTGAAATCCACACAGGTTCGCCATTTGCTGTTAGGCTTGGGAACCAACACTGGATTGGAGACCCACGATGGATAAAGCGCCACCCTGATGAACCCATTCTCCTTTAATCTTTCAACTTCTTCTTTTAAGGCTCTCGATCGATCCTTATCGAGCAGCCTTCTTTTTTGTTGCACGGGTGGAAAAGTCTTGTCTATGTTCAGGACATGGCTGATAACTGCAGGGTCTATCCCAGCCATGTCTTTGTGCGACCAGGCAAAGACTTCCTGGTTCCTCTGTAAAAATTCCACCAGTGTATGCTTCGTGGTTGGTTCTAGATTTTTTCCAACCTTCACGACTCTGGTCGGGTCTTTCTCGTCGAGTTGGACCTCTTCCAGGTCCTCGACAGGTCCAACATTCTCTTCAAAATCCCCAAAGCGAGGATCTAGATCTCTATCCTCACTTTGGGCAACACCCTATTTGGTGACCTTATCACCGGATTGGGTTTATGTATCAATTTCCATTTGCAACCTATCTGAGGTAGTGCTCTTTGATGTTCCCTTTTTCGCCATCGTGACTGAGGCGTTGTAGCACTCTCTGGCTTCCCTCTAGTTCCCCAACACGCGTCCTACCCCTGCTTCTGTCGGGAACTTCATGGATAAGTGCCACATAGAGATGATGGCCCGTAGATCGACCAGTACAGGCCTTCCAATGACGGCATTGTACGCCGAAGGACAATCGACTACTACAAAAGTATAGAGTAATGTCCTGGTAGCAGGCGTTGTACCTGTCGTCACTGGTAGTCTGATCAATCCGGTGGGGGCGAGTCCCTCACCAGAGAAGCCGTATATTGTCTGGTTGCAGGGTTCCAGGTCCTTGACGGACAATTTCATGCGTTCCAGCGAAGATTTATACAGGATATTCACCAAACTTCCTATATCGACCAGCACTCTCTTCACCATCATGTTGGCCAATTGGATATCCACGACCAGCGGATCGGAATGTGGGAACCGGACATGTTGGGCATCGCTATCAGAGAAGGTTATCTCGCCCTCTTCTGACCGAGCCTTTTTTGGTGTGCGGTCCTTCACAGTCATCATCTTGATGTCCTGGTCGTGGCGCAGAGTCCGAGCGTATTGTTCCCTGGCCTTTCCGCTATTTCCCACGAGGTGCGGGCCTCCACAAATGGTTAACAGTGTGCCAGTCACGGGGGCAGGCTGCAAAGGTGGCGAGCGTTGGCGTGTTGGCGCTTGCTCGTTGCCACCTGGAGCTTCTCGTTGGGAATTTCCCGAGGCCCGTACGTATCTTCTCAAGTGTCCTTGTCTAATAAGGAACTCGATTTCATCTTTCAGCTGGTTGCATTCGTTGGTATCATGCCCATAGTCACTATGATAGCGACAGAACTTGGTAGTGTCTCTTTTCGAAATATCCTTTCGAATGGGGGCAGGCTTCTTCTAAGGCACACTGGAACTCATGGCCTGATAAACCTCTCCCCGAGACTCAACAAGGGCAGTGTAGTTAGTGAACCAAGGTTCATAATGGTTACCCTTGGCTCGTTTATTGTCGGAGGTGGAAGGCTCATTGTGTGGCCGTTTTCCACCATTCTTGCCATTGTCGTTGCCGTGCCCGTTGCCCTTGCCGTTGCCGTTAGGTTTGGACCCATTGGCGGCTTTGGCGGGCTCGGCAGCCTTCTTATCCTTGCCTGAAGGCTTTCCATCGTCGGCTATGGCATCTTCGAGCTTAATGTAACGATCAGCCCGATCCAAGAATTTCTGGGTAGTTCTAACCCCATCTTTGCGGAGGCTCTTCCAGAGGGGGGAGCGACGCCTAACCCCTGCAGTTATGGCCATCATTTTGCCTTCGTCCCCCACTGTCTTTGCTCCAGTTGCTGCTCGCATAAAGCGCTGGATGTAGTCCTTCAATGATTCTCCATCCTGCTGGCGAATTTCAACCAGCTGGTTTGCCTCGGTCGCATGCACACGACCGGCGTAGAATTGTCCGTAAAACTCCCTTACGAACATCTTCCAGGAAACTATGCTTGCAGGAGGGAACTTAAAAATCCACTCCTGTGCGGCATCAGAAAGTGTTGCAGGGAAGATCCTACACCGAGCATCTTCGGACACTTTCTGAATGTCCATTTGTATCTCAAACTTATTGACGTGAGATACCGGGTCACCGTACCCATCAAAGTTCGGAAGCGTAGGCATTTTAAACTTGCTAGGAGTCTCTGCCATAGTTATCCTCTGAACGAAAGGAGTGCCTTTCCTCCTGTCGTGGTCGATATGAGATGTTCTTCCCCCGACCAGCTGTTGCACCACTTGGTTGAGGGCATCTATCTGGGCCTACTCAGCGACAGGAATCGCCGTGGCCTCTGTTGCTGGGGGGATGTTCTCGCCATGTCGCTCGCGACGATCCTTGAGTAAATCTCTCAAGTCCTCATCTCTTCTCCGCTGCTCGCTAGCTCCGAGCCGGTTGAAGACATTATTTTGTCTGGGCTACCCCCCAGCATCCCGTCTATTGGGTTGGTCATCGTGAGGTATTTGGCTCCTGCCTCCACCTCTTTCGTCATTCCTCCGACCGGCATTTCCTTTGCCTGAGTCGGCTTCATTATACCCATGTCCATCTCTGAACCTTGATTGGCTACGGTGGGATCGACTATTCCCTCGATTTCCATCCCGGGCTGAAGCGTCCCGAGCGTTAGAGGGTGGCCTGCGCTGGTCGTTGTGTCCCCGTGCATTATCATGCCGTGGGGGACCCCGGACCGCAGAGCCTAACTTTGAGTTCCTCCTGTTACCAGGAGGATTCTGACCTCTGTTCGGTAGGTTCGCCTCGTCGCCCCTATGGCGTCTAGGACTACGAGGCTGATGCTCGGTCCTATTCTGCCTCTGATGCGGGGGATTGCCGTGACTAGTCTGGGATGGAGGTTGTGTCTCAGGGTCCTGCGGGACATCGTCATGAGGAACCTGAGGCTGCTCAGGCCTTTGCGGGCTCGAGAGTTGGATGGGCGGGCTAGGATTGGGACCCCTGTGGGGTGGTCCATTCGTAGGTTGATCAGGCTGCGAGACAGGTGCAGCCTGATTCCTAGCACATTGCAAGGCTGCCTCGAGGGCTACCATGGCTTCGCTCTGGCGACGGTCCATCTCCGCCTGCCTTTTGCTTAACTCCGCGCGCTGCCGTTCAATCTCTTGCTGCTGCCGCGCCATGATTTCGACAATACTTTCTTGATTGGCCCTCAGATTGGCCAGCTCTTCATGCAACACCCCCAGAGTACTCTTTAGTGTCGCGTCATCCATTTCTTCTTCCTCAATGTCCAAGTGTGACTCATCCTCAGCCACACTTGCAGGAGGAGGAGGAGGAGGCAGGTTTGATGGTGCAGCGGCGGCCGCCTGTCCAGTTTTCCTTGCAGTTTTCGCCATTGGTTTTTTCAACGGTGATATATCAAGCTCTCAATGAAAGCACCAGAATGTTGACCCTGATTTTGGTCAACTGACACGAAGTCAAAATACGCTTGACGTGGATGAATGCGTTGAAAAGAACGTGAAGACGAAAATAATAAGAACACGATATTTTACAGTGGTTCGGCCCCAGAATCTGGTAATAACCTACGTCCACTTAGATTGTTATTGATGTGAGAGTCGAAGGATAGATCAAAGAACTAGGGTTCAATGAGTTTCACTAACCTCTGAAGAACAATACAATATTTCAGATAGAATTACTCTAGTCTCCAATAATTCGAAAGCCAAAAAGTCCCTTCCTTGAGCTATCTTTCTCTATTTATAGGCTCAAGGGGGGTTACATGAATTTGTTACAAATATTTTCTCCTAAATAATCGGATATTCAGGAGATTGTGGGAGTCAATTTCAGGATTTACAAAGATCTTTATGGAAACATCATGTTGCATGCGGAACCATCGACCAGACTGGTCGCAGGTAAGACTAGGCCGCCTACTGCTCATAATGTGCCTTCTGGTCGATATCCTAGTAGAGTTCCTCCAAGTGTCAGCCACATGTCCAGGAATCACTTGCCACGTAATCTATGCCATTTTTTTGGATAACAAGCTCCGAGGAGCCTTTTGCTAATGTAATAGACGGTCTTTTGAGACCGGTCCTCTTCACGGACCAGCACGACGCTAGCCGCATCTTCCGTGACGGCCAGGTAAAGAAAAAGAGGTTCTCCTGCTGTTGGTTTAGACAACATGGGCGGCTCAGCTAAATGTGCTTTTAGGTCGAGGAAGGCACGCTCGCACTCATCGGTCCACTCGAACTTTTTATTTCCCCAGAGCTGGTTATAGAATGGCAAACACTTGTCGGTTGATTTGGAAATGAACCGATTAAGGGCTGCCACCCTTCCTGTCAGACTTTGGACGTCTTTTCGCGATCGGGGTGATGGAATTTTGAGTAGCGATCTGATTTTATCGGGGTTCGCCTCTATTCCTCTGGTGTTGACTATGAAACCCAGAAATTTTCCTGACGCAACCCCGATGGTCATTTTTGGGGATTCAGCCTCATACCATACTTCCTCAAGATCTTAAAACATTCCTTCAGATCGAGAACATGGTTATCGGTAGTTTTTGACTTGACCAACATGTCGTCAACATACACTTCCATGCTTTTCCCAATCTGATCAGCGAACATTCTGTTGACCAATCTCTGATATGTAGCTCCCGCATTCTTCAGCCCAAAGGGCATGACCTTGTAACAATAAACGTTGGTTGGGGTCATGAGGCTAGTATGTTCCTGGTCCGCAGGATTCATAGCGATCTGGTTATAACCCGGGTATGCATCCATGAAGGACATGAGCTCATGCCTCGCAATGGCATCCACCAATTGGTCAATTCTCGGCAAGGGAAAGCAATCTTTGGGGCATGCTTTATTCAGATCAGAAAAGTCGATGCATCTCTGCCACTTCCCGTTGGGCTTCGGGACCAAAGCAAGATTGGCGACCCACATCGGGTATTTTTCCTCGCAAATAAAGCCGCATTTTAAAAGTCGAGCTACTTCCTCTTCTAGGGCCTCAGCTCGGGTCGTTCCCAGGCGCCTCTGTTTCTAGGACTTCGCATGCATGTTTTTTTCCAAGTTAAGGGTATGCATGATGACGCTTGGGCTGATTCCTATCATGTCTTCATGAGACCAGGTGAACACATCTAGATTCTCTTGTAGAAATTTCAGCAGCTCCGCCTTTCTCTCATTACTAAGGTTTTTCTCGAGCCTAACCACCCTCGAAGGGTCTCTAGGATCGATGTTCACCTCTTCGAGCTCTTCGATGGCCTGGAGCTCGGATCTATCTTCGCCTATTCTTGGGTCGATATCATCACTTAAGGTGGTACCTACGCCATCATCTTTCTGAGGTTTTTCTATCCCAAGATCATATCTTACTTCCTAAGATTCCTCGCTTCCGCCCTTAATGGTCATCGTCTACAGCCTGGGTTTTGATTTTCCCTCCATGGAAATGCTGTAGCATTCCCTGACAGCGAGCTGGTCACCTCGGACCGTACATACCCCCGTAGAGGAGGGGAATTTGATCGCGAGGTGGCGGATAGAAGTTATGGCTTCAAATACCATTAACGTAGGTCGGCCCAGAATTGCGTTGTACGCGATGGGACAGTTGATAACCACGAACTCGAGGAGTTTGGAGACAGTTCGGGGTCCCTCTCCCAAGGTTATTACTAACTCGATTGTCCCTATCGCTGCCGATCCTTCTCCGGAAAACCCATACAACATCATGGAGGTGGCCTTCAGCTCGGCTACAGACAACCCCATTTTTTCTAGCGTGGATCGGAACAGCAGGTTCACCGAACTCCCATTATCAACTAACATCCTCCTAACTCTCTGATTGGCGAGCTGGGCAGTTATGACTAGAGGATCGTTATGCGGGAACTGGACATGACTAGCGTCCTCTTCGGTAAAACTGATTGGTTGCCTCTCCAATCGCTGCTGTTTGGGTAGATGCTGCTCTGGGACAAACTCAACTCCGTTATGAGAACTCAGCTCATTGACGTACCTCTTCTGGGCACCTCTGCTCGCTGCCAGATGAGGGCCTCCAGAGATGGTGGTTATCTCTCCTCCTATTATGGGAGGAGGGGTGTTCTGACTCACTCGGGCCCTGGGCTAGTTTATGGGAGCCTCCGGAGCTTGCTGATTGGTAGGGACTCAATTTCGTGCATGCTGAGCCAAAGGTCTGGCTCTGATGAGCGTCTCCATCTTGTCCTTCAAATGCCTACAATCATCTGTGATGTGGCCGATGTCGTTGTGGAATCGACAGAATTTGGAAGGGTCTCTCTTGGCCTTCTGATTCTTCAAGGGCTCTGGCTTTTTCCAGGGAAGGCGGACAGAATTTGCTAGGAAAATGTTCTCCCTAGTGTTTGTGAGCTCGGTATAAATCGTGTAGATTGGCTTGAACTTTTCCATGGGCTTTTTCTTCTTTGGATTGTGCTAGCCGCCCTCGCCGTTCCCCTTTCTCTTGCCTCCACCCCCTTAGTTATTTTGGGCAACGGTTTGAGTCGCTTTCACGACGTCCGTTTCCGCTCCAACGAACTGGTCAAGGGTTTGGCTAGTTCCCACGACTGACGCTCGCGCTTCTTCATATTTTATCCATTCCTGGGCCTTGTTCAAGAATTCATCCACAGTGCTGACACCTCTCCTCTGGATTTCTTTCCACAGCCCGCCCCCAACAAGGATTCCAGTCCTCATAGCCATGAGCTTGGAACTATCGTCTGCGTCCCTAGCTCGAGTCGCAACGTTTGCGAACCTGCTCAGATAAGCTTTTAAGGGTTCCCCGGGCTGTTGCTTCACGTTTTCCAGGGTGTCCGCTTTGACGCGAGCCGCTTGAGAGGTTCAGAATGCCCTCTTGAAATCAGCAGAGAAATTCTTCCACGAGCTGATCGACTGTTTCTTACACTACTTGAACCACTGCCTAGCTGGCCCAATCAAAGTCGAAGGGAATATCAAGCATCTTAGCTCAGGGCCGATATTATGGGCCATCATCAGGGTATTGAACATCCCCAAGTGATCCGACGGGTCCCCGTCCCCATCGAATTTGGATAGATGGGGCATCCGGAAACCAGGCAGGTATGTCGTGGCTGCTATGTTGGGGGCAAAAAGCTCGAGCTCGTCTCCCGAGTCATATTCGTCTTTGCCTTTTTCTGATAAGAGTTTCTTCATTAGCTCCTCCATCTGAGCTAGCCTTTCGAGGGTCTGATCCTTGATCCCCTGGTTTTTCGGGGGCTATTCAACAACTCCTGTTCCATTGTACGCGTTAGGTGGGTTATTATCCCTCCAAGCTTGAGCTTGGTTTGGTGGGATATTCCCATTGTCACGTATTTCGGAAGGACCATCCTCTCGGTGAGTATGACTTTCATTTCTGGTCGTATCCTCCCTCTACGAGTTGAGGCGATCTCGAAGGTCGGGTCTCGAGGCGGCCCGAGGGCTTTGCGCCGAACTTATATGATTGCACTGGTCTCCACCGGATCTGCCACTTCGATGGCTCTCGATCCAATAGCTTCTATTGGAAAAGCTTAGAGCCTACTACCAGGGGTGAGGATCCAAGACATTTCCGCGCGCTAGCGGGAGATGGGCAGGAGCGGCGGGAGGAGGATTCCGTCTGCTGCTCCCGTGCACAGGAATATCTCGAGCAGGACGAGGAGGATATGGGTATATTATCGGCGAAGGGGGATGCCTAACTGGTGAAGCGATCCTAGTCCCGTCTGACCGGATCAAATTAGCTCGCGGTCGTTCTACTCTACCGCCTCCAGCTTCCTGCACCCAGCAGTCTGACCGCAGCACGGGAGGGCTAGTCAGAGCAGGTTGTCTATGCGAGCTTTCCCCGGACCTCCTCCGCGAGCTACCATGAGCCCTTCTAGGTGCGTTCGATGGTGGAGTCGAACTTGGAGTTAAAGTTCTGATTGATCGGCTGACTTGCTGATTGGCCCTGGGAAACTCCTCAAACATAGTTTCCTAGTGAAGGTGTGACATGGGCACAGAACTCGGGGTTGAGGTTCTAACCGACTGACTGGGTCTGGGCCGACTATCCCTGCCGGACTTGTGAGTCCTGCTTTGCCTCTTTCTGACATTAACGTCGGTTGCAAAAGGGGGTAGTCGAGCCAAGACCTCCTCGATTTGCTTATCGCTTTGGACAGATGACTCCTCAACTGCATGTTCTCCATTTCTATCACCGTCAGGTAACTCGGGTTTGGATTTTGCGGTAGGGGCGCCGAACTTCCGATGTTGTCATGGCCCATCGGCTGCTTTCTTGATCGCTGCTGGACCTCTGGGCTCGGTTCGTTGGATATGGTGGCATGGTGAGCCTCCTGCCCACCATGTTGATCCGCCTCGTTACCATGCCTCGAGCAAGTAACCACCATGATCAAGTTTTTGCGATAGCACTAATCTAAACCCTCTCAATGAAAGCACCAAACTGTCGACGCAGTTTTTCGCCAACAGATAATTATACAAATAAATATGATGGATTAGTGCTGATTGATAAACCTTATTATAAAAATGATAGTAACCTAGAATGTGGAAATTAATTGCAAGGAAAAGATGGTTACTCCTTTTTTTAGGTGGTTCGGAGATTAAAATCCCCCTAGTCCACCAGTCGATATTATTGATACTTTCTTACTATTTCTTACAAAGTATTTGCTTTTCAAGAAGAAGCCAACCCCTTGCACTACCCAGGGTTTTGGTATTTATAGGAGATTGATCTCTGAGCAGGTATTGGGGTCATCATGTGATCTCTTCATCCATCATGTCATTTATGTGACATCGATGATTAATTCTCAAACCTTACAGTGAAGTGTGGTCTAATCAATAGGTAAAGATGGGTAATGGGCCGCATGGCCCAAATCAGGCGTGGGATGTTTGAACACGCACATTTATACTGCGTATCTGAGAATTCAGGAATGGAACAGACACGTGATGTCTGGTATATGCACGTTTATATTGCGTGGTTGACTTTATAAATATTCGGGGATGTCAAACCTCTGATGCACCATGAGCTTAATGCGGCGCTAGCTAAATGATCCATCAACTCGGGTTGTTCGTCCTAGGGGTCTGTAATAAAACAGCTCTGGGTGGACGGTTGACACGTGGCAGATCAATTTAGGCCCTTTTCTAGCTCGCCAAAGTGTGTGCGGATATTCAGAGCGTACAACGTGAAATGCTCATAATGAAATGTTTTACAAGTCTAATCCTATTTGTTAGACCTAATAACGGTGCCTACTCTATATAAGGGTCAAAATAGTATTTTGGAAGACCTGATCAATCTCTCTACCCTTTCTCTCTCTCTCTCTAGCTCCAAGAATCTCTAGTTTTTCTCCAAGATCTCTCAAAGAAAGTGCTTGACTTTGAGAGTTGAAGGCTTGTTCATTCTCAATCCTCATTTCCTCAAGAGAAGGCCTCAAGCATCCATGGTGTCATAGTGATTAATTGAATGTGATAATGTTAAGCATGACAAATGTGAGTTATATGTTAAATCTAAAATGGTAAAGAAACATTTTCCTAGTGTTGAAAAGAACTCTAAGTTGTTAGATTTGATACATAGTGATTTATGTGAACTTAATGGAATGTTGACTAGAGGAGGAAGTATATATTTTATTACTTTCATTGATGAATGCTCTAGGTTCACATATGTATATTTTCTTAAAAATAAAGATGAAGCATTTGATGTATTTAAGGTTTATAAAGCGGAAGTTGAAAATCAACTTGAAAGGAAAATTAAAGTGCTTAGAAATGATAGGGGTGCTGAATATTTTTAAATGAATTTAACTTGTTTTGTGAAGAACATGGAATAATTCATGAATGAACATCCCCTTATACTCCACAACAAAATGGTATAGCGGAAAGAAAAGATAGGATATTTATTGAGATGATTAATGCTATGCTATTACACTCTAAATTGAATTTTAGTTTGTGGGGTGAAGTCTTGTTATTCGCTTGTCATATTTTGAATCGTGTTCCCGTGAAGAAAAATAATATATCTCCATATGAGTTATGGAAAGGAAAGAAACCAAACATTGGTTTTCTTAAAGTGTGGGGGTGTCTTGCTTATTGCAAGAGCACCGATCCTAAAAGGACCAAGTTGGGTCCAAGGGCTATAAGATGTGAATTTATGGGTTATGCCCAAAATAGCAAAGCTTATAGATTATTATACTTGGAGTCTAATATAATAATTAAATATAGAGAGGTTGAGTTCTTTGAGAACATGTCGTGTGATGACAACAGGTTAGAACCAACTCAAACTAGAGAGCCACAAGAAGAGACTCCTAGAATAGTTGGTGAGCAACATCAATTGCCTAGAAGGAGCCAAAGGCACAAAGATTTGGGATCAAGTGAGAAGTGTTCTCCAATAGAGACACTATACCTTGTTGAAGGTTATAATGAGGAAGTTACTTGGAAACATCTAATAGTAGTTCAAGTAGAAGATGATCCCAAAACCCTCAAAGAAGCAATGTCCTTAAGAGACTCTGCTTTTTGGAATGAGACAATTAATGATTAAATTGATTCAATTATGCCAAACCACACTTGGGAATTGGTTGACCTTCTAAAAGGGTCCAAACCAATTGGGTGCAAATGGGTATTTTGAAATAAATATCATACCGATGGCACCATTCAGGGCTAGGCTAGTAGCCAAAGTGTAGAGTCCCAGAATATTTACTTAGTATGTTAGTATGTTAGCCAAAGTCTAGAGTCCCTGAATATTACTTAGTAGTAGTTAGTATTAGTTTGTAGTATGTTAGTTACCGTGGATTTTGGTTCAAACCGGGACTTAGTTGGAAACTCATAGCAACAGTTGTGGATTTTATAAGTTTAGCCTATAGTTTAAGAATATTAATTATAACATAAGGTTTGATTAATATTGTTGGATCTAGAAATCTATTTATTATAACCTAAGGTTTAGATAGAACCATTAAGAGCATGACACTTGTCATAATCATGATTATTAAGGAATTAAGTAATTTTGATGAATAGTTTTAATAAAAGAAAGATCTAGAAGCTCTAGAACCTTCCAGCAGCTGTTAGGATCGTATTATAACTCAGTCAAAGTTATTTATCCAATTCAAATTATGCTGAAAAAGTACAAATACGTGTTTAATATTTCAACGTATGCCGATATATCGTAGCATAGGGGCCGATTTATCGCCTACGAAAGATACGAAAAACACGTCGACTTTGCACGAATGTATGAACGGGGGCTCGGGATTAGGGTAGAGACGATATATCACCTATAGGGGGTTTTATATCGCCCTTAGTGATGATTTTTGAAAAGTTTGGTTTTTGATTTTAAAAATTACCCTTAACCACTTAGACCTACCTTTGAACGATTTTGACCGAGTTATGGGCGTCAGTTGAATGAAAATTCAAATCTTTTTCACTTTATAATCATTTATTTATTCAAATTAAAAGGGGTTAGCTTCACTCCTTGAACTCTATAAATAGGACCTAGCGCTTAGCCATTTTCTTCATTCTTCAAGCATTTGATCAAAGCCTCCAAGGTTCTAGTGTTACTATAGAGAGATACACTTGGGTTTTGGGTTAAAGCTTTATCATTCTAAGCTTTTATAAACACTTGGGAAGTGAGAAATAGTGTAATTTCGGTATTGAGGTTTAGACCAAACCATAAGATCATTCAAGGTATTTATATTCCATAAGTCTAGTTCTTTATGATTCTTTAGTTTTCTTTAGTTTCTTTTATTCAGATCCTAACTCTTGTTTATGATTCTTGATTAGGTTTTAAGTTTTTGAAACTTAAGGTCCTTCTTGGTAAGTTTCTTCTTGGATGGTTTAGTACTCTTTTTCATCTCTTTTCTTTAGATTCTCACCATTTTTTTACTGTTGGTTTATAGGAGTGTTCTAATCCCGTTCTTGTTCCCAAATATCCCGGCTTGTGGTAAGGAAAATAGGATAGATTTTATGTGCTTATATGTTATGTTTATTTTATGATATGTATATGTATAGTATGTTTTATAGTCCTTGGGCATATTACTTGTTTAGCTAGCAAGCCCCAATAATTTATGGGCATATGAATTGCTTAGCTAGCAAGCCCCACAAATTTATGGGCATATGACTTGCTTAATTAACAAGCCCCAAGAAGTATGATGGTCATTGTAGTCTTATACAATATATGTTTTTGATAGCCATATGTTTTATAGTATATGTTATAGTCTTATAATGTATGTTTCAATAGATTTTCCTTGCTGGGCATTAGGCTCACTCCTTTATTTTTAGTGTAATGCAGGAAAATGATTATGGAGGCGGAAGGATTCTTGGTAGCTTGGCTTGTGTGTTAAGGATGAATGGACTGAGTGGACTGCGTGTCAATCGAGGATGACGTTATATAGTCTTTTGAATTATGTTTCTTTTGTGATTCCGTATTTAATTTTTAAACAATTAAATTAATGTTTATGTTTTTTATGTTTTATTAAACAATGGGTACCCATACCATATTTTACATTTTATTTTGTAATTTGCACAATATTTATTTTGGAATTTTAATAAAGTTATAATTATTTCTTGTGTGTGTTTTCTCCAAAAGTAGTAGCTATGTCTAGTAGTTTTAATGGTCCAAGGTCTTAGAAATAGTTGGGTCATTACACAAAGGATTCAAATAAAGAGAGGGAATATATTACTTTGACACATATGCACTGGTAGCAAGAACTACTTCTATAAGGTTGTTGTTTGCCTTATCATTTATATACAACCTTTAAGTTCACCAAATGGATGTCAAAATGGTATTCCTAAATGGGGATCTCGAGGATGAGGTCTATATGGAACAACCAGAAGGTTTTGTTCTTCAAGAAAATGAACATAAAGTGTGTAGACTTGTCAAATCATTATACGGTTTGAAACAAGCTCCAAAAAAATGGCATGAGAAGTTTGATAAAGTCATTGTTTCTAATGAATTTAGACAACAATGCGAACAAGTGTTTATACTATAAGACTTGTAGTGACTTAGTCATACTTGTGTGTCTATATGTAGATAATATGTTGATTTTGAGCAATGACATGAAAGGAATAATAGAAACAAAGAGGTTTCTATATTGTAACTTTAAAATGAAAGACCTTGGAGATGTGGATACCATTCTAGGTATCAAAGTTAGAAGGAATAGTGGGGGTTTTTTGTTGAGTCAAACCCACTTTGTTGAGAAAGTGCTCAACAAATTCAGTCATCTCAAAATCAATGAGGCACATACACCATTTGATTCAAACAAGAAGTTTGAAAAAAATGAAGGAAGAGCGGTGGCTCAATTGGAACATGCAAGTGCAATAGGAAGCCTAATGTATGTCGCTCATTGCATAAGAACGGATATTACATATGCGGTTAGTAAACTTAATAGGTTTACTAGCAATCCAAGTATCAAGCATTGGAAAGCTATTAAGAGAATTCTTAGTTATCTTAAGGGTACCAAAGAGCATAGTCTTCACTATACAAATTTTCCAAAGATACTTGAAGGATATTTTGATGCTAATTGGATATCGGGAGTTGGAGATAATCTCTCCACCATCGGTTGGGTGTTTACTCTTGGAGTAGGTGCAATATCATGGGGCTACAACAAGCAAACTTGTATATCACACTCATCCATGGAAGCGGAGTTTATAGCTTTAGCGACAACCGGCAAAGAGGCTGAGTGGCTTAGGAATCTCATGATGGATATTCCTTTAACCACGGATATGGTATCAACAATTTCAATACATTGTGATAGCCAATCTGCACTTGCTAGAGCATGTAATAGTGTGTATAATGGAAAGTCTAGACACATTAGTTTAAGACATCAATATGTGAGACAATTGATTCAAGTTGGAATCATATCAATCTCATATGTTAAGACAAGTGAGAACTTAGCGGATCCATTTACAAAACCTCTTGTGAGAAGGTTAGTAACTTCTGCTTCAAAAAGGATGGGATTGAAACTCCTAGAATAATAGATTCACCAATGATGGAAACCTAACTCTCAACTTGTACAAATCAAGGGAAAGAGTTCAATGGGTATGAACAAGTCATTCATAAGTGAATAGTTTCAACACTAAAATTTATGATGAGTTCCATCCAAGATGGTTAGTGTTGGTTGCTACCGAGTTAGGGTTAAGCCTAGGGCTTTTAATGAAGTACAGTTGAGTGTAACAAGCTTCTATAAAGGTAGCAAAGATCCTATAAGAACTTCACCTATGTGGACTTAGAGGTGGTGCCGCCTCTCATGGGAGTTGGAGTTTCTTCCCAGAAAGTTCATGAAGAGATGAGCACATGTCCATGATAGTGCTAAGCGAGAAAGTGGGAAAAAACAAAAGATGTGGTGGAGGTGTGTGAGGTATCACTGGTTTTATCATATGGAATACTTGGTTCAAGCTTTAATTAACTAATGATTTTGATATGACTTTGTGGTATTTTCACTAAGGTAAAGTTCAAACCGAAAGGCACTTTATTTTATGCACCAAAATTGTTTTAAGCTAGAGAATGAGGAATGTATTTAACCAAGTGGGGGATTGTTATGATTGGTTAAATACAAATGATAAGTGTTAAAATACAAGCAAGGTATAAACAATTAGTCAAATTCACATAGTGAAGAAGTGAAATTTGAGCATCAATTGTAGGCACTTATAAAATGCAATTTTGCGTCCAAAGTGATGCATGAGAGTATCTAAGGGTTCCAAAAAGTTTGGTAGCATTTAGAGCATTTTTGGGCCTTTGGAAGTGTCCAAAAATAGAGAGGGTGGCGATACGTCGCCACCCAAGTGATGAGGCATCGCCTGATGCCTAGGGTTTCAGAAACCCTAATAGGCGATGCATCACCTACTGCAGTACGTGAAATTACGTGAAATGCTCATAATGACGTGTTTTACAAGTCTACTCCTATGGGTTACACCTAATGATGGTGCCTACTCTATGTAAGGGTCAAAATAGTGTTGTGGAAGACTTGATCACTCTCTTCAATCTCTCTCTACCCTCTCTCTCTAGCTCCAAGAATCTCTAGTTTTCCTCCAAGAACTCTCAAAGAAAGTGCTTGACTTTGAGAGTTGAAGGCTTTTTCAATCTCAATCCTTATTTCCTCAAGAGAAGGCCTCAAGCATCCATGGTGGCTAAGAAATAGAGTATTAGGACAGCATTTTGCAACATGTATAAGCCTTGGTGTTGTGTTTTTGGTTTGCTCAAAGGATTTTCTCAAAGCGGTGGTTTTGCCAAGGGTTTTTGAAGCTTCATCAAAGTTGAAGAACATCATTGATCTACTTGGATTTGCAAGTTCTTTCTCAATCTTTTTTTAAGTCTCTGTCAATCCATTTTTAGTGTAGATTCTATTTTTTGAGGTGGTGTTATCTCACTCTTCCCGAACACTTTCTTTATGAGTTTCTTGGAGAAAACTAGAGATTCTTGAAAGCTAGAGAGAGTGTGTTGGGGGAGAGTGAGATTACGCCACCACAAAAACTAGAATCTACACAAAATAACAATTGACATAGATCAAAGAAAGATTGAGAAAGGATATGCAAACCCTAGTTGTAGAACAAATTTCTTCAACTTTGATGAACCTTCAATAACCCTTTGGAGAAATACCACTTTGAGTTTTTCCTTCTTCAATGCAAAAACACAAAAACAAGGCTTATACACAATTCTTATCGCTGTGATAATTCTTTACTTCCTAGCCACCATTGATGCTTGAGGCCTTTTCTAAGAGGAAATAATAATTGGGATTGAACAAGACTTAAACTCACAAAGTCAAGCACTTTCTTTATGAGTTTCTTGAAGAAAACTAAAGATTCTTGAAAGCTCTAGAGAGAGAGATTAGAGAGAGATTGGAGAGAGTGATCAAATATTCCAATACTCTATTATGACCCTTTTATAGTGTAGGTACACACTCATTAGGTCTAACCAATGGGATTAGAGCTAAAGAACTCGTCACTTGGAGCTTAAAACACGTGCCCATACGGACACGTCAGGCGATACGTTGCCTCCTAATAGGCAATGTATCACCTCCTGGGGCTTTTGAGCCCCTTTACATTCAGGTGATGCAACACCTCCAAGGAAGTAACGCATCGCCACCTCATCTGACTTGTGACCCCTCTAATTGGCCTAAAATTGCTCCAAAAGCTACCAAACTTTTTTGGGAACTTAGATACCTTTATGTATCATTTTGAACCCAAAAACACAGTTTTAAAGTGCCTATAGTTGAAACTCAAATTTCACATCTACACTATGTGAAATTCATTAAATGTTTTATACCTAACTTGTATAACAACAGTTATCCTATGTATATAGCCAATCATAATAGAGAGAGGTTAGAGAGAGATTTGAGAGAGTAATCAAGTTTTCCAAAACTCTATTAAGACCCTTTTATAGTGTAGGAAAAGTCATTAGGTCTAACCAATAGGATTAGAGTTAAATAACTCTTCATTTAGAGCTTAAAACACGTGTCTATACAGACACATCAGGCGACGTGTCGCCTGCATGTAGGCAATGCATCGCCTACCACCAGGTGACATGTCGCCTACTGGGGCTTTTGAGCACTTTTGCTTCCAGGCAATATAACGCCTCCAAGGAGGCGACGCATCGCCACCTCCTCTGGCTTGTGACCTCTCAAATGGGCCTAAAAGTGCTCCAAATTCTACCAAAATTTTTTGGGGATCCTTAGATACCTTCATGTATCACTTTGGACCAAAAAACACAATTTTTAAGTGCCTACAGTTGAAACTCAAATTTCACATCTACACTATGTGAAATTTACTAAGTGTTTTATACCTAACTTGTATAACAACACTTATCTTTTGTATTTAACCAGTCATAACAGTTGCTACTGGACATAAGAGTTAAGACATATGATCTTAATGAAATTCATTTGAAGAGCAACAAGAATCTCTAAAGGTAACAAAGATGTTGTAAGAATTTTACCTATGTGAACCTAGAGGTGTTGCTACCTCTCAAAAGAGTAGGAGTTTTCTCTTCGGATGGCTCATGAATGGATCAAGCACAAGGCCATTAAAAGTGCTAAGTGTGAAAAGTGGGAAATACATGAGTAATTAGATAGAGATGTGTGAGACATTACTGGTTTTTATTACTAGGAATGTTGGGTTCAATCTTTTAAGAATAGCTTAGCATTTCGGTAGAATCTTTGTAGTGTTTTCACTAGGATAAAGTTCAAACCCAAAAGGTACTTTATTTTATTCACTAATATCATTTGGCTAGAGGATTGATGATGTATTTACAAAGTGGGGGAATGTTATGATTGGTTAAACACATGGTGAAATTGGTTTTGCGCGAAGAGGTGTGAAACCATAACGATTTCACAAAAGTCAATATGTGAGAGTTGACTTTTAGTATAGGAATTTATAAATCATATTTTTGGGTCCAAAGTATTTCTTTGGAGCATATAAGAGTACCCAAAACATTTGGGAGCATTTGGAGATGTTTTGAGTAAAAATTGGAGCGCCAAGTCAGAGGCATCGGCGATGTGTCGCCTCTAGGAGGTGATGCGTCACTCGTTTGTGAAATAGGAACTTAGGCCACGTGTCGCCTAGGCTGTCTGTACGAGTCCGTAAAGTAACGTGTTTTTGGCTCCGAAATTCAAATTAAAATGCTCTAATATCATTGGTTTAGCCTAATAAGGTTCCTATACTATTTAAAGGGTTCATTTGAGTTAATTAGTGACTCGATCACTCACCTCTCTCTCTCTCTCTCTCTCTAAAAGAAATCTCTCTTTATTTCTCTAGCTTTCAAGATTAATAGTTTTCTCCAAAATATTCATCAAGAAAGCTTGACTTGTATAAAGATTCAAGGCTTGTGAATTCCAATCTCATTCTATTGTTGTAGCTTCAAGCAATTCCAAGGAGAAGGCTAGGAATATAGAGTTTTGGACTAAAAATCGTCATTTGTGTCAAGCCTTGTTACTTTTGTGGTTCACCTAAAATCATAGACTTGTGATTTTATGTTTGAAGATTCTTCTTCAAGAAAGGTCAACTCTTCACTCATTTATTTGTGTTTATGTAATTTGTGATTATCTTCTATTAGAGTTCGATTACGTGTGATTATTACTTTGAGGTGTAATACAAAACCAAGATTATTAGCCTTAACCCCCAACATACAATTCCAATTATATAAACACGTAACTAATCATGACATGCATTAATTTGACACTAGAGTCCATTAATAAATAATTATGCTAGCCTATATAAGATATTTCAACATTCTCTCACTTGGATGGCATGATCAAGAAATAAATACCCACTCAGCTTTTAATGTCCAAACATAAGAATCTCATCAAAATACAAGTAGTCAAACTAATCATATACACAATACTATATTGACATGATATACGTATCACGCAAAATTATATGCTAGAGCTTCAAAATAATGGCGACAAGGGATGGATCTATATTTTAAGTAAGGGACCTTGGCCATTCCAAATTTTGAGGAAAAAAAATAGTATATTTTTTGTAATTTTTCCAAATTTTCTTGAATTATATTTTGGCCCCCTTATTTTTTTTTATCATCCACCAATAATTATATATTGACACTCTAATCAAACGTCACTTATCAACTTGTCATCCATTAACCAAATATGTGTGTACAAAACATCGTAAATAGTAACAAAGAGCAATTACAAAATGCATAACAATCATTTTAATCAATCTATTAAACATGTTCATTACACATGGAAGATGGCAAACTCTCGCCAATCAAATACAATTAAGGATTGAATGTATGTACTTAAACAGACATATATGTAAGTTTTTTTATTAGTGCATCTACCATCATGTTGTTCATAGGCATGTGTTTAGCAATAATGAAAAATTCTACAACTTTCTATTCAAAATGGAATATCATAACAAAAAGTAGAATGGGAAATGCTCTTAAATCTCCAAGTGAAAGTTATAATTAAGAAATTTCAACTATCTCCAAATAAGGTCATCTACTCTCAATGATGAAACAAATTCCACAATTTATTTCATAACTAATATTCTCATTGCATCTCACATACTCTGCCTGTATGATTAAGGAAAATATAAGTGTTCATCTAACAATTAATTGTAGAGGTTGAAATCTATAATTGTTGAGATAATCATTCGCACCCATCGCCAACTTGCAGAACAAATAGAAACGGGACCGTAAAATTCTTAGGACATCAAGGTGGTATTGGTCAAAGATACGTCGACAATCAAATCAGTAAGAAATACAAGAAAGAAAGTAAACACAATAAATGAAATACCGCCTACCTTCACCGTAGAGTGGTGGCGAGATGCTAGTTTTGGTAGCTGGAATATAAGTATTAAGAGAGATTGAAATTATGAAAAAGAAGTGTAATTAGTTAAGAGGATTGAGTTCTTGATGCTATGCATAGTGGCCTAAGGGTGGATATTTATAGGCCTTTGGAGTGTAGTTATCCAGCCTCTGGCGAAGAGGCTAGCGAATTGGTCTTCTTCCTACTTCGAAGGAAGACTATTTCTCTCAGTCTAGCTGAAGAGTGCTCTAATTTTGAGCTCATGGGACTTGATTAACATGTTTTTAGATCAGCCTATCAACCATATAACCAAGGTCATTGAATGGGTTATTTTGTGAGTTTAAATTGGACCTTAAAATTGGTCAAGTTCAGCTCTAAGTAAACAAATGGGATATGGGATATGGGCCTTAGTTTATCTAGGAGGGCTTGGAGACTGATTAACTTATTCCCATGGGCTTATGTGACATTTGGGTCACTGAATGATTTGTAATAAGTTGGTTTGTAGTTGGGCCTTGACTATTGGGCTTGAATTCGATTTTTGGCAACTACAATTTGCTATAGTTTGTCTCTTACTTTTTGAATTATGAAATTGAGTTATGAAAATGTGTTAATTCAAAGAGTAGCTCAAAAGGAATTTTGTCCCAAGAAGTGATTCCTTAAGGCTAGCAATGTAAGGCATACAATGTAGGTATGGTACCTTTGTAGGAAATTTGGAGTTGTGTAGGTATGGTGCCTCCAAGTAGGCAATTTGGAGCACTGAAGGATTTGTTGAGTACTTGATAGATGTCCCTAGTTAAAGGTTAGTGTTGAATCTAAAGTATAAATTTGTTTAAAATATATTTGTTGACCATCGAATTGGCCAACGACACGGAGTCATATATACGAAAAAAATATGGAACGACACTTGAAAAGATAATCTAATGGAAAGGGAAAAAAAACACCAAGGAATTATAGTGGTTCGGCCCCAAAGATTAGTAACAATCTATGTCCACTTAGTGCATTGTTATTATTGAACTTCAAAGTCGTGATCAAAGAACTAGGGTTCTTTGAGTTTCATAAACCTTGGAAGGATTACAATAGAATGATGAACAATCACTATAGCTCTTTCTCTCTCAATCTCAAGCAAAACAGCTAATGAATTCAAAAGTTCTTTCCTTGAGCTATTTCATGCATATTTATAGGCTCAAGGAGGGTTACACATGCTAACGTGTCCTATCTTTCATTAATAATCGCGTATCAATGATAATTATGAAGAAATATTAAAATGCAGTTAATATTAGATTACAACTTATGAAGGAAATACATCGGGTTTCACGATCAGCCTGGTCGTATCAAAAATTAACACTGACGATGATGTGTGCTTCTGGTCGATAGTCGAACAGCACATTTGCCCTTTAATTACACCACATGTCAATCCACGTGTGATAAATCTTTGCCACGTCATCAATAACCATTTTTGGGTAAACATTTGCCCCCCAAGTTTATTTATTGCGACCAGCAATAAGTAAACTTAGGAAACAGACTCTTCGAATACCCCACGAAATCTGTCAGAACCGCCCATGCTCTCTCGAAAAAGGTGACCAATCATGTCTAATCAGGTCTTTTCATTTTCCCAAGAATGTGTCTGATGGCTATCACGCTTCCCCATTCCTTGAAAAATCACCATTTATGATTACCTTGGTAACCGCTCCTCGACTAGTATAAATGACCCTTCAGAATCATTTTTCACTTTTTACATACTTTTGCCTTCCTGAAGAACATTGAGGAACTCGTGTTCTAGAGCCCAAAAATTTTCAAACATCTATATGCGGACGTTCAAAAGCTTTCACCTTCGGACTTCAATATTTATTTGAGTAAGTTTCACAAACTTTCTTGTCTTTTGAGTTACCATACAAAACTGCCTTATGCTTGCTTTCATCTCTAAACCCTTTCGTGCTCTTGGCTGAAAATGTATGGGGATTGTTTGCATGTTGATGGATGATTGATAGGGTAGTGAAATATTGTTCTGTAGGAGTTAGGAGCCAGTTTGGTAGTCGAGATTGTAGATTTAGGGCGTAAAAATCGAATTTCTTCGATTTTTAAGCTAGGTGAAAAACTGGGTTTTCCCGCCCCTTCGAAGTCGAAAAAGCTTTTTCCTAAAAAACTTTTTACTTCCACTTTTCAATCTGTTTTTCAAACTGCTCGTATAGAACTTAGTGTTTCTGTTAGAATGCTGCTGGTCGTATACGCGAGCAACGTTATTCCAACTTTCAACATAAGCTTTTAAGCTTTACATCTTATCTCCCCCTTTCTCTGTTCGCAACTTTCATGCAAGATCCGTGGGGAAGAGAAAGACCCATCGACGATGACTTATTGGCTCAGCTGCTTGAGGACGAGGAGCAACCATCATCGCTAATACCTGACATTCCCTTTTCTCGTGCCACTTCAAACACTCCATCTATCCTTATTCAAAATATGGCTCGAGCAAAAACTACAGCCCAGAAAAAGAAAACTCCCAATCCTTCAAATCAGCCTGCTCCTCAGGCTGAAATTCCCTCGACCAGTGGTCGAGCAGAAAATATTCCTGATCCCAATATCCAAATTCATGCTCAGCCCCGAAATTCCATTCAACTAGATGTTGAGTGGTATGTTGTACCTGAGAGCCGGGTGACAATCAGGATGATAGCCAACTACATCCGAATATATGGACTCCCGGGGATGACATTAGTTCGACCCAATCAAGACCAAAGGGCAAATTTTCCTGGAGGCGCCTTCAGCGCCTGGTCGAGATACCATATTGAGGCAGGGGCTACCTTGCCTCTTCATCCATTCTTTCAAGGGGTGGCCAACTACTTCGGGGTGGCCCCTTTCCAAATAACTCCCAATGGGTATAGAATGCTCGCAGCACTCTATATCCTTTATAGCCACAAAAAATGGCCTGTGCCAACTCCCCATGAGGTTAATTATTTGTTCGACCTCAAGTCTAACCCCAACCAAGAAGGTCGGGTTTTTTCACTTTTGCTATTAGGAAACTGGGCGCACCTTCCTGACCGACACTACTCACATATCGAACGTGGGGAGGTACTACCAGGAGTATTTCCTTATGACTGACATGGTCGCAAACAACCTGGCCTTTACTCATGGAGGTAACACCTTTATACCACTGGTCGTTAATCTTCCTTTAATTTTCCCTCTACACTTTCTTAGACTTTTAATGCCTTTCAGGCCCATGGTTGCGACCAGACCCTACTCCTGACATGGAGCTACGATCAGCCCTCTTGGCCAGTATGACTAATGTGGAGAAAAGCATCAAGCATCTGGTTACAAAGGCTAACCTTAGGTTGGTCGGCCATTTGGCCCCTCATTAGGACATGAGGGAGTCAACAGCGGGGAGTGCTACTGGCGGAGAAGTTCCCGAGCAGTACCCGGACGTGGACCAAACCCCTCCGAGGAGGGCCACTAGAGTAACAATCAGGGAACCTTCCAACACCCCGCGGGCTGCTGCTCCCCCTGCCCCAAAGGGAAAAAGGAAAAAGAAGGCCACCAAACCTCTCGAGCTCTTCAACGAATCTTCGGACGAGAACGGTACTGATCTCTCGTTCTTAGATAGCTTGCCAATTCCCTATCACTTATTTGACGGGGACGGCAATTTTAAGTACGCTCCAAAATTAGATTCAGCCTTCTTCATGCCAGAGAGTGAGTGTAAGACTAGTAGAGTATATAATGTAACGACCAATAATGATAGTCCGGGTATTTCACTTGCAATTTTTTCTATTTCTTTTCCTGACAACATACTTAATTGTTTATACTATCTCACTGTTCGAATATTTGCTTATTTTCCAGATATGGACTCTGAGTGTGTGTTCGACACATACAGCACCCCCGAGGCTCCCGAAGCTCCCTCGAGCAAAAAGAAAGCGAGCAAGAGGCATCCTGGGGAAAGCAGTAAAATGCCTCAGGCTAAGAAATCTCGCACTACAAGCCTCCCGGAGGACGGACCCTCAGCCAATGCAACACCACCCCCTTCTCCTCACGAGCAGCAGACTCCCCTTGCTCTTGTCGGGTCAACACCATCTCCACCGGCTCCAACCGGCCAAACTCAGCAGACTGGTCCTGCTTCCACAGGGGGCGACATAACAAGTCATGCCTTCAGATCGCTCAAGGACAGGGTCGCAAAAATTGTGAAGCACAACCGCTGCCGAGAGGCGATGGCTGCGACTGAGACAATGGATGTCGACTAGATCCTAACCCGCGCCTTGAATGAATTTTCCAGTGTAAGTTATCTTTTTCTGTGGAGACGGCTTCTTTTATACTCTACAGTCTGTCTAATCTTTGCTCTGATCGCAGGCATTTCTAACCCTTACTGCCAGTCGGCTACGCTCGGGCGTCGTCACCAAGTAGTCCAAATCTTTGGAGCAATGGCAGGCTGACGAACTTAAAGCTGCCGAGGCGAAGTACACTGAGTAGCTTGAGGCGATGCTCGAGGAGAAGAACAATGTAACGACCCAAATTTGCTAATAAGGCTTAAGGGCCTTGATTAGTGTGCCTCGAGGGCATAATGGGAATTATGTGTGACTTTAGTGATTAAGATGCATGATTATGATTTAAAGCATGTCATATGACTATTTGAATATCTGAGATGCATAACTATGTGTACTAGTATGCATGTAGGCCCTGATTAGGTTAGAAGGGCATAATCATAATTTTGGCCATTTTGGGCATAACTGTATTGATATATGTGATAATTGTTGAGACCACATTATTATGTGGATATATTCATGATCTGTGACTCGAGACGATCCTAGTGAGCAAAGTAGCGAAATAGTCAAGGCGGGGATTTATACCCGGCTCGAGGTGAGCCTAGGGGTATAAATGGGAATTTAGTAAGTATACTGGAGTTTATCTTGACATTGAGGAATATTATTGGTGATTAATTAGGTACCAGGAGTTAAGCGGGAAATATTAGAGACACTCGAGGAATTAGCGGGAATTGGGTAAAATGACTAAAATGCCCTTAAGTGGACTAAAGGGTTAGAAATAAAGGGGAGGGCACTAAGGTCATTTGGCTTGCAAGGGATAGATATGCTGAGGCTTTATGTTAGTGGGAATTGTAGAAAGTAATAGAAGTCTGAAAGGAAGGAAGGAAAGAAGGAAAAGGAAGAAAAAGAAAGGGAGAAAACAGAGAGAGTTTTCTAAGGTCGGTTTATGCTTCCTTCATCAGTTTCTTGAGGATTTTTGGATCAAAGTTTAGAGGAGAGCTGGGTTAGGCTGAGCATCAAGGATCCTAAGCTAGGTTTGAGGAATTGGTAGAGGGTTAGCAAGAACTCACCAACACTTGAGGTAAAATTCTGTAAGTCTCTTCAGTTCTGGTTTTGGTTCTTAGCTAAGTTATCTAAGCTGTGTTGATGGGGAAATTTTAGGAAAGTTGGAGCCAAGGGTTGAGGAAGAGCAAGCCAAGGAGGTCTAGAGGTAACTTGAGGTCGAAATTCCACCAAAGGTATAAATTCTAAGCTTCTAACTTTGATGTTTAACTGGTTTCTGCTGAGTTTTAATGTCTAGAAGTGGCTATGGTGAATTTTGAGATTAGGGATGCATGTGTTTGAGTTCTAGGTATTTGGGGTTCTTGGGATGAGTGGAGTATGTTTATAAGGTTGTTTTTTAGGTTGGCAAAGGTTTGGAGAAGTTTTGGTTGAGTTTGGTTCGAGGGAATCGCAGGAAGAGAAATTTGGAGTTGGCCTGTCTGTGATTAGCGCTACAGCGCTAGCCTTTGGGCGCTGTAGCGCTAGGCCATGCATGCTGAGGGGATTTTGCTTCTGTTTGTAGCGCTGTAGCGCCCTCCTAAGAGCGCTGTAGCGCTGCCCTGTCTTCAAAAAGGGATTTTAGGGTTGTTTGCAAGGGTTTTTGACCAAGGGTTTGGGGTTTGATTCCACCACCTTGTTTGGTGGAACTAGGACTTCCCGGGGGCTCGGGATTGGCCCCGAGGCTAGGTTTTGAACTTGAGGATCGATGATGACTTTGGCCTATGGTTGTGTTTAGGTGAGCAGCTAGGGCTCGAGGGGGGATCATGCTCAAGGAGTCGAGTGATCAGAGCTAGCAAATCGAAAGGTAAGAAAACTGCACCCGGTTATATGATTATGATGGGACTAAGTGATCCCGATATTTGTATCGTGCCAATGATGGTATTATGCCATGGGACATGTAAAAGCGGCCTAAGGGTTCCGTACACTATATTTGCGCACAGGGCGCGGCTCGGCCACTGGTAGCCGAGGACAGCTTAATATTCACTGAGCTCGGTTTAAGCGGGCCAGAGTCAGTAGGATAACGGAGGGATCGGCCTGAGGGCGCTAGCCCTAGTTATCACTTGTGAACTGATATATGATATGAGATGACATGTTAATGTGCTGAATACTTGATTATACTGAATGATTATATGGTTGAGAACTTGTGATGCGATATGAGATATTGATTTGCCTGTTGATTGCTTATGCTCTATTGTTGTGTTTTCTTGTTGGGCCTTGGCTCATGGGTGCTACGTGGTGCAGGTAAAGGCAAAGGCAAGCTAGACTAACCCTGAGATGGAGGGTCGCGGGGTGGAATGTACATAGCCAGTTGTTCGATCACCATGGTCGAGGAGTGGATCAGGACAGGGATTGCCTAACTGTTTGTTTTGCCTTAATATGGCTTGTTATTGTATCTAAACCTTATGACTTTTGTAAATGGTCTTTAAACTTATCATTTTTGGGATCCCGTGTAAATAGGAAATGCTTCTTAATGAAAATGTGGCTTCTGAGACCAAAACATGTTTAACCCTAGTTCCTTTATAGTTTCGATGACACGTTTTTAACTGAAGGACTTGATTAGCAAGTCTGGCACTTTATAAACACACAGTGTAACGGTCTTGGCTATCCAGGGCGTTACAAACAAATTGGCTGAGGAGTTGAAGGAGAAGCAAAATTCTCTGGATAAGGTTGTTGAGCAAAGGGACCAGTTCAAAGATTCTAACCGCATTAACTACCGCGAGGCTAAAAATCTTGAGCAGGAGTTGATCGCGAGTAGACAAGAGAATACAACCTTGGAGGGCCGGCTCGAGGAGCTTGAAAAATCCAATGCCAGCAATTTGGAAAGGTACAAGAACACCATGAGTAAGTGTTTTTATGACTTCTGGAAACACAACCAAGGGGCAAACTTCAACTACCTTCCCAAACGCGCAAGACAAGCCGAGATAGCCCACTGCGCTGCTTGACTGGCAGAGGAGAAGAGGGCAAGAGTACCTGCCTCGCCCAAAATCTCCTTGGCGACTGGCATGGACGGTGCGGACAATGAAACTACAGATGTCGTCGACCAGGGTACCCCTCAAGATCCTCCAGATTCGTAGTCTGCTATTTCTTTTAATCTTTCAAGTACTCGACCTATGGGTCGTAATGTAAAGACATTAATTTTTTATTGCTGCATGGGCAGCTATTTTCCTTTTAATCAGACAATTACATCCGAGCAGTACTGCTCGCGGTGTAAAGTAATTCGTTTTTGATATTATAACACCTTTTTATTTTATTATAATATATGTTTGCATGACCGAACTTAGCATAGCACTTTGGTTTGATTTAACAAAATACAAAATTTTGAAAAATACTCTAAGTACCCTAGCATGCTTTCACTAATTTTGCTCATGTGTTTACATACCTTTTAATGATATGCTTTTCTTACTTGTACCTTATATGCCCCTCAAGTGATCGAGGAGCTTTAGGTCCTTGGTCACTTGCCTTGACCAAAACCTGTTTGAACAATGCTGCTCAGAGCAAAATAATTGCAATTGTAATACAGCAAAACAACACACGTAATGAGCAAATACTTGTAATAAATACAATAATTGGCAAGAAATGACTGGCTGCGCACAGTCCCTTATATTTCTCATAATAAATGGACGAAACACGTCTGTACGAGTGATCAATAAGATCTTACACTTATAAGCGATCGGTCACATAAAATGACCAACCCTTTTTCAAAACTTGTAAAAAGTAAAATTAATACAAGCCAATTCTTTAAGAAGAATTGTTTATTGGTAATACTTGCACAGGTGTTCTCCATTCCAATAGCGAGGAACGAGATCTCCGTTTAAGCGTGCAAGCTTATAAGTGCCTGGGTGAAGGACTTCTTCAATCTGGTATGGCCCTTCCCAATTTGGTCCGAGTACTCCAGCAGCTTGGTCGCAGGTACTTAGAAAAACTCTTCGGAGAACAAGATCTTCAATGTTGAACTTTCTTTCTCACACTTTAGAGTTGAAATACCGGGCGACTTTTTGCTGGTACGCAGCTACTCGGAGTTGGGCTTGTTCACATTTCTCATCGATCAAGTCTAGGGATTCCATCAATAGCTGGCTGTTCGAACCTTGATCGTACATTATTCTGCGATGCAAAGGTGGATCTAACTCGACATGCAACATAGCTTCATATCCATAAGCCAAAGAGAATGGAGTATGACCCATTGTTGTCCGGTGGGAAGTTTTGTACGACCAAAGTACTTCAGACAATTGTTCTGGCCACGCCCCCTTAGCTTCTTCTAGTCTTTTCTTCAGTGTATCCTTCAGCGTTTTGTTGACTGCTTCAACTTGTCCATTTTCTTGGGGATGAGCGACTGAAGAGAAGCTCTTAATAATACCATGCTGCTCGCAGAAGTCCGTGAATAAATCACTGTCAAACTGGGTGCCATTATCCGAGACGATCTTCCTTGGCAATCCATAGCGACAAATGATGTTCTTGATCACGAAATCCAGCACTCTCTTGGTCGTTATGGTTGCAAGCGGTTCAGCCTCGGCCCACTTGGTGAAATAATCGACGGCAACCACAGCATATTTGACACCGCCTTTTCCTGTGGGCAAAGATCCGATTAGGTCGATACCCCAAACTGCAAACGACCATGGGCTTTGCATCTGTTTAAGCTCATTAGGGGCTGCCCGTGGGATTTTGGATAATCTCTGACATTTGTCACACTTTTGCACAAACTCCATCGAATCTTCATTCATTGTGGGCCAGAAATATCCTTGCCTCAGTATCTTTTTTGACAAACTCAGCCCCCCAACGTTGTCTCCACAAAAACCTTCATGCACCTCTTTCATCAATTCTTTGGCTTTCTCCTTTGTAATACATCTGAGGAGTGGCATTGAGTATCCCCTTCGGTACAAGATTCCATCAACCAGGATATACCTAGCAACTTGCCGCTGAAGGATCATGGCTTTGTTTCTGTCTGTTGGTAATGCGCCTTGCGTCAGATACTCTACGTATGGAGCCATCCACGTATCCGCCATCTGGATCACTAGAGTGGTTTCCTCTGCTTGAATGCTTGGCATTTTTAGCCACTCAACCGGCACTATATTCAGAGTATCAGCATCCTTTGCACTTGCTAATTTGGCCAAAGCGTCCGCATTGGAATTTTGATCGCAAGGTACTTGCTGGAGACTGTATTTGTCGAACTAAGCCAATAGATCCTTTGTTTTGTTCAGATAGGCAATCATCTTTAAACCTCGCGTCTGGTATTCTCCCAGGACCTGATTCACCACTAGCTGAGAATCACTATAGATGTCAAGCACTTTTATATTCATGTCCCTAGCTAACCGCAATCTAGCAAGCAGTGCTTCATACTCGGCCTCACTGTTAGAAGTAGTGAAGTCAAATCTGATTGTGTAGTGAAATCGATGCCCCTCCAACGTTATCAATATCACTCCTGACCCAGCGTGGGACTCGTTAGAAGAACCGTCTGTAAATAATTTCCACGTGGGGGTCTGGCTTTGACATTCAGGCTCGTTAGGCTCTTCAATCTGCTCACTATTCGTAGGTTCAGTGAATTCTGCAATGAAGTCCTCCAGGGCTTGTCCTTTTATCGCTGCTCGCGGCAAGTAAGATATGTCGAACTGCCCGAGTTCTACTGCCCATTTTAGCAATCTACCTGCAGCCTCTGGTTTTTGCAGGACTTGTCAAAGAGGCTGGTCGGTCAAGACCATAATTGGATGAGCTTGGAATTAAGGCCGCAGTTTCCTGGAGGCCAAAACTAGGCAATAGGCTAGCTTTTCGATGGGCGGGTACCGCTGTTCTGCTCCAATCAGCCTTTTGCTTACATAGTAAACAGCCTTCTGCACGCCTTCTTCTTCCCTTACTAGAATGGCACTAGCAACGTATTCCATGATCGCTAGGTAGATGAATAAAGTTTCTTTATCGACCGGCTTTGACAGGATGGGTGGTTGCGCCATATGTGTTTTTAGTGCTTGAAAAGCCTGTTCGCACTCCTCCGTCCATTCAAACTTTTTATTGCCCCTAAGTAGATTAAAGAATGGGACGCACTTATCTGTTGACTTCGAAATAAATCTACTTAGAGCGGCAATTCTTCCGGTTAAGCTTTGAACATCCTTAATCTTTACTGGCGATTTCATATCGATCAGGGCTTTAATTTTCTCGGGATTGGCTTCAATTCCTCTCCTACTCCGAAGGAGCATTTAAGGGGATTTAGCTTCATCTGATATTTGTTCAAGACGTTGAAGCACTCCTGCAAATCCCTTACATGCCCTTCTGCTTTCTTTGACTTGACCAGCATGTCGTCGACGTAGACCTCCATGTTTGTGCCGATCAACTCCTTAAACATGTGGTTGACGAGTCGCTGGTAAGTCACACCAGCGTTTTTCAAACTGAAGGGCATCACTTTGTAACAGTAGAGCCATGTATCAGTCCGAAAGCTAGTGTGATCTTCATCAGGGGGATGCATACTAATTTGGTTATACCCAGAGTACGCATCCATGAATGAGAGGACCTCATGTCCTGTAGTGGCATTAACCAGCTGGTCGATCCTTGGCAGTGGGAAACAATCTTTGGGGCATGCTTTTATTTAGGTCTGTAAAATCCATGCACGTACGCCACTTTCCATTTGGCTTGGGCACTAGCACGAGATTAGAGACCCACGATGGATAAAATGCCACCCTGATGAACCCATTCTCCTTCAGCCTCTCGACTTCTTCTTTTAAGGCCCTTGATCTATCTTTGTCGGGCAGCCTTCTTTTTTGTTGCACTGGTGGAAAACTCTTGTCGATGTTTAGGACATGGCTGATGACTGCAGGATCTATCCCGACCATGTCTTTGTGTGACCAGGCAAAGACCTCCTGGTTCCTCCTTAAAAACTCCACCAGTGCTTGTTTTGTTGTTGTTTCTAAGTTTTTACCGACTTTCACAACTCTGGTCAGATTTTCTTCATCAAGTTGGACCTCTTCAAGGTCCTCGATGGGTCACACTTCTTCTTCAAAATCCCCAAAGCGAGGATCTAAATCCCTATCCTCAGTTTGGGCCACGCCCTATTTGGTGACATTATCACCTGAGTGGGCCTGAACATCAATCGCCATTTGCAATTCCTTTCCGGTAGCGTCTCTAGATACACCCTTCTTCACCTTGGTGATCGAGGCATTGTAGCACTCCCTCGCTTCCCTCTGGTTTCCCAATACGCAACCTATCCCTACATCTGTTGGGAATTTCATGGCGAGGTGCCATATCGAGGTGACGGCTCGTAGGTCGACCAAAATTGGTCTCCCAATTATAGCATTGTATGTCGAAGGACAATCAACTACTATAAAGTAGTAGTGAGTAATGTCCTATTAGTAGGTGCGGTGCCTGCTGTAATTGGGAGTCTAATTGACCCTGTTGGGGCAAGCCCTTCTCCGGAAAAACCATCAATGGTTTGGTTGCATGGCTCCAAGTCCTTTGCGTACAATTTCATTCTTTCCAGCGAAGACTTGTATAGGATATTGACTGAACTTCCTGTATCGACCAATACCCTCTTCACCATCATGTTTGCAATTTGTATGTCCACGACCAGCGGATCGGAGTATAGGAATCGCACGTGCTGGGCATCGTCGTCAGAGAAGGTTATCAGTTCCTCCTCTGTTCGAGCCTTTTTTGGTGCTCGATCCTCGACACTCATCATCTCGATGTCCTGGTCGTGGCGCAGGGTTCGAGCGTATCGTTCCCTTGCCTTCCCACTATCTCCTGCAAGATGCGAGCCTCCACAGATGGTGAGTAGAGTGCCTGCCACAGGAGCTGGCTGTAAAGGTGGCGAGCGTTGGCGTGTAGGCGCCTGCTCATTGCCACCTTAAGCCTGTCATTGAGAACCTCCTACAGCTCGCACATATCTTCTTAAATTTCCCTGCCTTATCAGGAACTCAATCTTGTCCTTCAACTGGTTACACTCGTTGGTGTCGTGCCCGTAGTCGTTGTGAAAACGACAGAACTTTGTTGTATCTCTCTTGGAGATATCTTTCCTTATAGGTAGGGGTCGTTTGTAGGGCACGTTTGAGCTGGTCGCCTGATAGACCTCTGCTCGGCTTTCGACAAGGGCAGTGTAATTGGTGAATCTCGGTTCATACCGACTGCCTTTGGGGCACTTACTCTCGGAGGTCGAGGGTTCATTGTTCGCCCGCTTTCCACCATTTCTACCATTGCCATTCCCGTTGCCTTTGTCATTGCCATTGGGTTTTTCTGACCCATTGGTGGTTTTGGCGGGATCTTCCTTGGGCCCCTTGTCTTTTGCTAACGATTTCCCTTCGTTGGCAATCGCGTCTTCGAGCTCGATGTATCAATCAGCTCGATCTAAGAACTCTTGGGTGCTTCTTACCCCATTCTTTCTGAGGCTGCTCCAGAGGGGTGAATGGCGTCTAACCCCAACAGTTAGGGCCATCATCTTACCTTCATTGCCCAAATTTTTGGCTCCAGCTGCAGCTCGCATGAAGCGCTAAACATATTCCTTCAAGGGCTCTCCCTCTTTCTGGCGTATCTCGACCAGCTGATTGGCCTCAGTGGGGTGCACGCGACCCGCATAGAACTGTCCGTAAAACTCCTTTACGAACATTTCCCATGATACTATACTAGCAGGAGGGAACTTAAAGAACCACTCCTGGGCGGTGTTAGACAGTGTTGCAGGGAAGATGCGGCAGCGGGCATCTTCTGACTCCTTTTGTATATCCATTTGTATCTCAAACTTATTAACGTGAGATACCGGGTCTCCATACCCGTCAAAATTTGGTAGTGTTGGCATCTTGAATTTACTGGGGGTTTTAGCCACAGCAATCCTCTATACGAAGGGGGTGCCTCTCCTTCGATCGTACTCAATGTGGGATGTTCGCCCCCCGACCAGCTGCTGCACCGCCTGGTTTAGGGCATCGATCTGAGCCTGAACAGCTTCTGGGATTGTCAGGGCCACTGGTGCTGGGGGAACGTACTCATCATGCCTTTCACAGCGGTCGTTAAGTACATCCCTCAGATCATCGTCTCTTCGTCTCTGCTCGCTAGCTCCCAGCCGACTAAAGACGTTCTGCTGCCTTGGCTTCCCCCCAGCGTTATGGCCCGCTGGTCGGTCCTCTCTAGGTGGGGGGCTCCTGCCTCCACCTCTTTCTTCGTTTCTCCGACCAGCATTTCTTCTGCCGGAATCGTCTTCATTGTAGTCATGGCCATCTCTGAATTGTGGCTGACTATGGTGTGACCGGCTATTCACTTTGTTGCCTCCTCGGGCTGGCATTTCCCGAGCGTCAGGGAGAGGCCTACGCTGGTCGGTGGGTCCCCATGCTTTGTTATGCCATGGGGGGACCCTGACTGCAGAGCCTGTCTCGGAGTTCCTCCTGTTGGCAGAAGGACGCTGCCCCCTACTCGGTAGATTCGGCTCCTCATCCCCTGGACGTCTAGGGCTGCGGGGCGGTTGCCCGACCCTATTCTGCCTCGGGCGCTGGGGATTGCCTCGACCAACCTGAGATGGAGGCTGCTGCTCAGGATCCCTAGGTGGGACATCATCCTGAGCCACAAGCGGCTGCTTCGGCCTTTGAGGGCTTACCGGCTAGAGCGGAGGACTAGGATTGGGACCCCTTTGAGGCGGCCCATTTGGTGGCTGATCTGGCTGGGAGGCTAGCGCAGCCTGATTCCTAGCCAGTTGGATGGCTGCTTCAAGGGCGGCCATTGCATCCCTCTGCCGACGATCCATCTCAGCCTGCCGCTCGCTCAACTCCTGACGCTGGCGCTCTATTTCTCTTTGATGCGACGCCATTATCTCTGCAGCATTCTCTTGATTGGCCCTCAGATTGGCCAGCTCATCCTGCAACACCCCCAGTGTTGCCTTCAGTGTTTCAGAATCTAATTCCTCCTCATCAAACTCCAAATGTGGTTTTTCCTTAGCCACATTTAGGGGAGGAGGCTGAGATGATGCAGCGCCAGCGGCCTGTCCGGTCCTCTTGGATGTTTTTGCCATTAGATTCTTTCACAAGCTCTCAATGAAAGCACCAGAATGTTGACCCTCGAATTGGCCAACGACACGAATTCAAATATACGAAAAAAATATGGAACAACACTTGAAAAGATAATCTAATGGAAAGGGAAAAAAACACCAAGGAATTATAGTGGTTCGGCCCCAAATATTGGTAACAACCTACGTCCACTTAGTGTATTGTTATTATTGAACTTCAAAGTCGTGATCAAAGAACTAGGGTTCTTTGAGTTTCATAAACCTTGGAAGGATTACAATAGAATGATGAACAATCACTATAGCTCTTTCTCTCTCAATCTCAAGCAAAACAGCTAATGAATTCAAAAGTCCTTTCCTTGAGCTATTTCATGCATATTTATAGGCTCAAGGAGGGTTACACATGCTAACGTGTCCTATCTTTCATTAATAATCATGTATCAATGATAATTATGAAGAAATATTTAAATGCAGTTAATATTAGATTACAACTTAAGAAGGAAATACATCGGGTTTCACGATCAGCCTAGTCATATCAAAAATTAACACTGACGATGATGTGTGCTTCTGGTCGATAGTCGAACAGCACCTTTGCCCTTTAATTACACCACGTGTGAGAAATCTTTGTCACGTCATCAATAACCATTTTTGGGTAAACAATATTAAAAATGGACAAAAAATGGTGAAAAAACAACATATTTATATTTATAGTGGTTTGGCCCAAAAAAGTGGCATTCATCTAATGGCCAATGTTATTCAATATTATAAGTGGAATCTAGACAGTGTTTTGGCATGTCAAATTCAGTTTACAGACTATGTCCCCACCCTTTTTATCTATAAAGTGGCTGAAGCAATTAAGTTATCTTAAATAAGGGATGATGTTACTTGAATTATTACAAATTACATTTAAATTCAATTACAAATAAAAACGGAAACTAGAAATACAAAATTTTATTTTATTATTTATTTTGGTGGCGTTGACTAATCATCTTTGAGTAATTGCTTCACTGTTTACCACCAAAATATTCTCAAATTAATAACTAATTGATTTTATGTGATTTTTCTCCTTCGTACGGTTCAATAGCTTTTCTCGAGGAAAGCACCTACCTAAGCACTTTCTCTCAACATACCCTGATCAAACTCTTTGGGCATTATTTTAAACAAATGTTTTATTCGATAAGAATGATTACTAAAGGGTCATCACATACTGATCACACTTTGTAGGTCGTGGAGGTTTCACTACCATTCTCTCCCATGTATTGATATAACCCAAGGGTAAATCAAACAACCAGGGTTTTGATCTATCTTCAAGTGAGAACGGAAATGATTTTAGTAGCTAGATATCAATATCCACATTTTTTTACATATACTCAAACACATAAATTGAAACTCCTTGAGATGCTCATGAGAATCTTTTTTTAGGGAGAACCATTAAATTTTGGTAAATAGTGGAAGAGCCTACTCTTTAGTTCAAACTTAACCACATTTCCTAATGTTGGTTTTGGATGGACAATACATGTAGGTGTTGTTGGGGGAGAAGAAGAAACAATCAATAATGGAGAGAATAAATACAACAGAGAGAAAATGAGAAATAACACAAAAACACACAAAGAAGATTTGCACAAGATAAATATCTTTGTCCAAATCCTTTATTCCAAACCCTTACAAAGGATGCTTAAGGCTTCTACACAAGAGGAATACGAATAGGGATACAACAAGCCTTCAAACTCATTAGTCAAACAAATATTGATAAGTTTTTGGAGAAAATTATTTGATATTTGAGAGTTAAAGAGAGAGTTGAGGAGTGTGATCAAGACCTCACAAACTTATTTATAGTGTAAGTATCGTCATTAGGCTTAACCAATAGGAATAAACTATTTAAAACATATTTTGGAGGCAAGGAACGAACATTTCCATATAGTAGGTGGCGACACATCGCCACCCAGACGACACATTGCCAGTTGTAGAAAAGCAACATGTCGCCTCCAAGAGGCAACAAGTCACCACTAGGGCTAGTTAGTTCCATCATTTTCATGTCAAATCAACTCCAAATGTTACCAAACTTTTTGGAGATGCTTGGATACCTCATTGTACCTTTAGGCCCAAAAAAAAAAGCCAATTACAAATACCTACAACAAAGACTCGAATTTCACACCTTACTTATGTGAAGTCGTTTAAGTGTTTTACACTGCATTGTGTAAATGACTTAGGCATTATATTTAACCAATCATAATAGGTGTATTCCCACATAAGTATAGGGAGACGTTTGCCTAATGGTTTCAACCATTGTCCTTTCTAGTTTCCACCAGTGTTTTTCTAAATGAGATGAATCCTCTTCCTCGTCCAAATAGTGTTGTGAAGAGCTATCTGACTCCTCCAACTCTAAACCCTTTACTAGGTGAGGTGGTGCATTTTGCACTTTGTCTCTAAGAAAATTAATAGAATTACAAATCCAAATAAGGTAGAAAATACACTAAAAATTTAATACAAAGTGTTCTTATTACTTCACCTCTTGGATTGTTCTATTTAAAATATGAATTAGTTAGTAAGGAGCAAATGTGTGCTTTTTTGTTTATAGTAAATAATTAATTTGAATGTCGTATCAGTTACCATTTTTTAGCAATACGAGAAATTGTTTGTATTGAAATTAAACACACATACTGTTATCCAAAAAACTAGCATGGATGACATGGCAAACATTTAGTACACGTGGCTAACATCTAGCAGAATTCGTGCTCGACTATCGACCAGGAAGACATCTAGTGTCACGTCGTTCAATCTCCATACGACCAGCCTGGTCGTACGCATGCTATACGCGGAAAAGATCTTATGCAGTTATGATAGTATCCGAAATTATCTCCCATGATTCCCTGAGTATCCGATTATTTAGGAAATAATATCTGTAACAAATTAATGTAAATCCTCCTTGAGCCTATAAATAGAGAAGGAGGGCTCAAGGGAAAAGGATCTTCTTCTTTTTCGTTTTCTGATCATTTGATATATTGTCTTGTTCTTCAGAGGTTGCTGAAACTCATTGAATCCTAGTTCTTTGATCACTCCTTTGAATTCTACATCAATAACAATTCAAGTGGACGTAGGTTATTACCAGATTCTGGGGTCGAACCACTATAAACTCTTGTGTTCTTTATTATTTCGTCATCACATTCTTTCCAACGTGTTTGTCCACATCAAGCAAATTTGACTCCGTGACAGTTGGCCAAAATCAGGGTCAACACATACTATACAAAATTGTTATAAAAAAAAATAATTTTTATATCTTATGGTAACTTCTTACTCATATTTGTAGTAATATGGATAACTGATTATTGAGAAATTAAACACATACGCTAGGTTACCCTAATGGTAACCCTTTAATTAACCAAGATCTGAAATATATACATATATATATATATATAAATATCAAATTTGAAAATGTGAAGGTGTTACTTAACCCATATCTTTTTAAAAAAATATATATATATGAAGGGTGAATGTAACATTGACGGTAACTCATTACTTAACCAAAAAAAAAAAAGATTTGAAACTAAAAAAAAACGTAAAGTAAAAAAATTATTTAAAAAATGCACAATAATAATAAAATAAAATATTTCTTTAAAAAATTATAGTAAAATAAAATTTTAAAAATTATAAATAAAATAACTATATAATATAAAAAGTATTAAAAACATACCAAAAAATGTTAAATTTTAACATCAATAATTAGAGTGAAATGACAAAATTAGCCAAAAAAAAATAATACAAAACTTATAACTAAACTTAATTAAAATATAACATTATTTGAAAATTATACAAAAATATGAAAAAGTTAATCCCATAATTATGTTTTAAAAAAAAAAGGTAGTGGATGTAATTTCCACTCTCCAAAATTCATACCACACACCTTAAAATGGCCACAAATGCCTCTTTTTTCCCATCGCTCTATACAATTGCCCACTTTTTTATTTTTTTCATACAAATAAATGTTTTTATAGTAAAATTCTTAAATTTTCCTTTTAGAATAGTTCAATTGTTTCAAACTCTCACGCTTAGATTTTTTTTTCAAATTTCTCAATTCCATGTACTCTCATAATCTCTTAATATCTCATTCAAATAAATATAACTTATTTGTTCACACTTTTAAATATAAATTATTATTGTTCTTCAATTTTTTTCCAAAAATTATAATGAAAAACTTCCTATATCAATTAATACTAATAGTTTTAAATATAATGTTAAGAAAGTTTAGAATTTTTTAAAATAAATTATTGCAAAATAAACTCATTACTTAAAATTTCATTTAATTAATTAAAGAATAAACTCATTAATTACATTTTTGTTATATAAAAATCTGTATTGTTATAGGCTCTTAGATATTTTACTTTTACTTTACTAAATTGTAAATTCGTTGTTTGCAATTTCATTAAAAATAAATAGCAACAAGTAAACTTGTTGTTTACAATTTTGTTGTAAGTAAATAAAAAATTGTTTTCTCCACAAGCATAGAATCTATATGATAATGAAAACACTTGTTTTCAATTTCAAATTTAAACATAAATATATTTTTGAATCTCTATTCCAATGAATGTGATTAATTTTCAATAAAAAAATTCAAATGATAAACAAAAACATAAACGTAAACTACTTGTTTACAATTTCAAACGTACTTAAATACAAGTTGTAAACTACTTGTTTACTATTTCAAATTTAGATATATTGAATTTTATGGAAATTGTAAACTACTGTTCTTAATTTTTGTTTACATTTTAAATTACTTTTTTTAAAATGTAAAAAAAAAAATGCTTTGTAATTTTTTTTTTGTGTATTTTTTACCTTAAAATAAATATAAATTTGAAATCTTAATTCAATAAAAATTAATATATTTTTTAATACATTTTTTATATGTTAAGGCTATTTTAGTCAAATATTCTAAGAAAAATGGTATAGATCTCTTTTTTTTTTTTTAAATAGATAGTAATTATTAGTATTAAATGTGAAGAAATGGTATTTATGTGGTTATCCCTTACTATTTTACTTTTTGGGTTTTCTAACCTTTTTGTTAGATGTAAATGGGTCTATTAGGCCTTGGTAACTGTAACGCCCCGGTTACCCCAGGACAGTTACGGTAAACGGTGAACCATAAATTTAACTCGCTATCCGAGTTCTTTGGTTAAAAACGTGTTTCTAGGTGTTATTAATAGGCTAAGGTGGAAAACCAATAAAAAGGAAAGGGTATATTTTATTTAAAACATAAAATTGTTCATGGGGCCATCAAAACGTTTACAAGTTATTTATAGCTCAAAATGGTCATTACTGTTTAAATTTACAACCCGCCGACCTAAATGGCAAAAATAGGGTAAACCCCCTAGTTCCTCTGAGAACTCCTTGGTCGTGGTGGTCAAGCGGCCGCATATGTACACAGCACCATCTAAGCTCTCCACTTAAGGCTAGGTGAGCTTTTCTTTCCCTTTACCTGCACCACATAGCACCCATGAGCCAAATAGCATGAATATAATATCAACAATGATCATAATAATCATTCAGGACTTTCAGTCCTAAACAGATGAGTGACAGTTGAAAAGTCACTAAGGTGGGTTCTGTTCCCTCTAGCCATGTGACGATAGGGTCACCTGGGCTTTACAAATAAGTGATCCTTTCACTAGCTTATCAAGATAAGTGCTCGATGAACTAGTCACCAACATAACCTATCGTATGACCATAGAGTCATAACCATGGGATTCTGCTCCCTTGCCATGTGACAAACAGTCACCTAGGCCTTAGGCCCTGGCTCTGAGTAACTAGTCCTAGACTAGTCAAGCGCTTATAATTTTCATCGACCTTAGGGTCGGTCTAGCATTAATGCTCCTAGAGTCATTCAACGCTGATATCGATTAGACCTATCTTTTATCGACCCTGCGTTCAGGACGCTTATGCCGTTTCTGACTCTCAGGTCAGTAATATGCAACCATTGCCGTTCCTAACTAATCAGTGCCATACACAGGTAAGCAAGCTCTGCTAAGTATTTAATATGCAATCAATGTCCACATTTAACAACCAACACGCCTCAACAACAATCATGCATGTCATAAACACAGGGTCAAGCTTATAATTTTCATCGACCTTAGGCCCTGGCTCTGAGTAACTAGTCATAGACTAGTCAAGCGCTTATAATTTTCATCGACCTTAGGGCTGGTCCAGCGTTAATGCTCCTAGAGTCATTCAACGCTGATATCGATAGACCATCTTTTATCGGCCCTGCGTTCAGGACGCTTATGCCGTTTCTGACTCTCAGGTCAGTAATATGCGACCAGTGTCATTCCTGACTAATCAGTGTCATACACAAGTAAGCAAGCTCTGCTAAGCATTTAATATGCAATCAATGTCCACATTTAACAACCAACACGCCTCAACAACAATCATGCATGTCATAAACACAGGGTGCAGTTTTCTTACCTCTGATTCGAGCAAGAATTAATAAAAGAACGACCCTTGAGAACGATTAACCTTTAAGCCTTTAGCAGTCACCTAGTCATAACCAAATATGGGACACCATCAATAAAATGAGAAACAAAGGTTCCCAAACCAAGATCTAGCCTCTGGGACATCGAATCCCACCAATCCGGGTAGTAGGAACAATCCCGAGGCCTGAAACCAAGTTCTCGAGATCAAAACACTCAAATGGCCTCAAAACCCGGCCTGAGCCGCGACCCTAGGACCTTGAGCCACGGCCCCCAGCCACACCAGGAGCAAGGTCCGCGGCGCCCACTACCCAGTGTCGCGGTGCCCAGCACACCCAAAACACCTCCACCTGCTTCTTCGAGCTTGGGCCACGGCCCCCACCCAGAAACCAGCCATAACCTCGTTTTCTCCCATTCTAAACCTTCCAAAAACATACCTAAACACTTCCAAATCCAAAAATCAAAGTTCCCTACATCCCAATGATCCAAAATCATCAAATCCCGAGGCTCAAACGAATCAAAAACTCATCGATTCACAAAATCCAATTCTAAGTTTAGAAACTCTAAAAACTCAAAACTTAAAACTTAGATTACCTTTGATTGGGTTGTTTTCCGTTAAATCCTTCGGTCAAGAAGCTTCTAATCTTTCCTAGGATCGCTATGCCTCGATCCTCGCTTGATTCCGACTCCTAGAACTCAAGATTTCTTCGAAATTGCCTCGAACGGTAAAAGAAACTAACAGGAAGAGAGAAAGTGTTTTCTAGACAAGCTACTTCAAGCTTAAGTAACCTCAAATAAAACCTAGTACTCGGGGTCCCGAAAACACCCCCCCCCCCCGGGGACATAATAGTCAACACTCCTAGAATTTCCTCCTGATCTCAATAACTCCTAATTTATCATCAAATAAAGATTCCAATTATCCAATATCTCAATAAATGACCCCGTTATGACAAAACCGCTAATTTGCAAAATAAGACTGTCTCATGCCGAATAGCTCGAATATATCCCCATAATAATGGGATCTCATCCATAACTCACAATATGCACCAAAATACACAAATATGCCCTCAATAGGCCAAATTACCAAAACACCCTAATAATCAAGTGTGGACTCACATGCATGCATTTAACATTATATTATAATATAATTCACATAAACATGCCATAATCATTTAATGGCATAATTAAACAATTATGGCCCTCCCGGCCTACTAATCCATTCATTAAACCGCATTAGAGATTTCGGGGCATTACAACTATCCCCTCCTTACAGAAATTTCGTCCTCGAAATTTACCTGAACAACTCGGGATACTGATTCTGCATATCTGACTCCAGCTCCCAGGTCACTTCCTCGACCTTGTTGTTCCTCCACAATACCTTAACCATAGTCTTATTCCTGAGGACCTTGTCCTTTCTGTCAAGTATCTGGACTGGTTGTTCCTCAAAGGAGAGATCTGCCTCAAGCTCCAGATCTTCATAGCTCAAAATATGATTCACATCAGATACATACCTCCGAAGAGCTGAAACATGAAATACATTATGCACGGCTGACAACACCGATGGCAAGGCCAACCTGTAAGCCACCTGACTAATCCTTTCCAGGATCTCAAATGGACCTAAAAATCTAGGGCTCAACTTGCCCTTCTTCCCAAACCTTCTCACCCCTTTCCATGGCGAGACTCTAAGGAAGACATAGTCTCCCACTTGGAACTCCACGTTCCTACGCTTGGGATCTGCATAGCTCTTCTATCTACTTTGAGAAGCGAGCATCCGAGCTCTAATCTTCTCAATGGCCTCACTGGTCCTCTGAACTGCCTCAGGACCCAAGTATCTCCTTTCACCTATCTCATCCCAATGAATGGGAGATCTGCACTTCCTACCATACAGCATCTCATAAGGTGCAACTCCAATGGTAGACTAATAGCTGTTGTTGTAGGAAAATTCTATCAAAGGTAGATACTTACTCCAAGATCCACCAAAGTCCAGCACACATGCCCGCAGCATGTCTTCCAATATCTGGATCATCCTCTCAAATTGCCCATCTGTCTGAGGATGATAAGCAATACTGAACTTCAATTGTGTACCCATGGCCTTCTGTAAACTCCCCCAAAACTTGGAAGTAAAAGTAGGGTCCCGATTTGACACGATCGACCTCGGCGCTCCATGGAGGCGCACGATCTCTCTCCCATAGAGATCTGCATACTAGTCAACTATATAAGTAGTCCTCACTGGCAAGAAGTGAGCTGACTTGGTGTAGCAATCCACTATCACCCAAATAGAATCATGCTGACCAACAGTCCTGGGTAAGCCCACCACAAAATCCATCGTGATGCCTTCCCACTTCCACTCTGGGATATCCAGAGGCTGCAATAACCCTGCCGACCTCTGATGCTCAGCCTTGACCTGTTGGCATGTCAAGCACTTAGCCACATATTCCACTACATCTCTCTTCATCCCCGGCCACCAATACAACGATCTCACATCCTGATACATCTTTGAGGTGCCTGGATGCAAAGAGTAAGGTGTAGTATGAAATTCATCCAGAATCTCTCGCCCCATAGCAGTGTCTAACGAAACACATATCCGCCCCTTGTATCTCAACAAGCCTAACTCAGACATTGTATAATCTCTGGATGCTCCAGCCAAAACATCCTCTCTGATCTTGATCAGCTGTGGATCACTCAACTAACCATCCTTAATTATTTCCAACAATGTAGACTGTAGCATAATATTAGCCAACTGGCCCACCAACAACTCTATACCAACTCTGGTCATATCATCTGCTAACTCTCTAGCTAACAGCCTCGCACCATAAATCTGTCCCGGACCCTTCCGGCTTAAAGCATCAGCTACCACGTTGGCTTTTCCTGGATGATACAAAATCTCACAATCATAATCTCTTACTAACTCCAGCCAACGCCTTTGTCTCATATTCAGGTCTTTCTGAGTGAAGAAGTATTTTAGGCTCTTGTGGTCTGTATAGATCTCACACTTCACTCCATAAAGATAATGCATCCATATCTTTAAAGCAAAGACCACAGCCGCCAACTCAAAATCATGAGTGGGATATCTCTTTTCATACTCCTTCAACTGACGAGAGGCATAAGCAATTACCTTTTCTGACTGCATCAGAACATAGCTCAAACCCTGATGAGAAGCATCACAATAAATCACAAATTTCTCCTGATCTGTCAGGAGACTCAGAATCAGAGCTGTAATCAATCTCTGCTTCAATTCTTGGAAGCTGTTCTCACACTTATCTGACCACACAAATTTCTGACTCTTGCGCGTCAACTTAGTCAATGCAGTATCAATCTTTGAGAACCCTTCCACGAAACACCTAAAATAACCTGCCAATCCAAGGAAACTTCTAACCTCAGAAGCTTAATTTGGCCTTGGCCAATCTCTAATTGCCTCAACTTTTGCTGGATCTACCTTAATCCCCTCCTTACTGACAATGAGCCCAAGAAAGGATACCTGAGATAACCAGAACTCACATTTCTTGAACTTTGCAAACAGTCTGTGTTCCCTCAGTCTCTGTAGAACCAATCTCAGATGTTGTTCATGCTCTGACTCAGATTGAGAATATACCAGAATATCATCGATGAAGACAATCACAAACTGGTCCAGATAATCCTTGAACACTCTGTTCATCAGATCTGTTATCCCAAAATTTGAAAATGATGATGTGGCAATAAAATTGACATGTGGCATGGATTAGTTGGGTGATCTGGCTTAGCAGTAGCCCAATGCATCAGTGAAGAGTTTGGACTACTTGAGAGATGTCATAACCAAGCCAAATGCACCCGAGGGGAATACTTGGGCTAAGGTGTGCCCGGTCGGACCTTGGTCCAAGGATGGCATTCCAAGTGATTGGCTCGGACCCTAGTCCGAGGAGTGTCCAAGTGATTGGCTCGGACCCTAGTCCGAGGAATGCCCCAAGTGATGGGCTCGGACCCTAGTCCGAGGAATGCCCCAAGTGATTGGCTCGGACCCTAGTCCGAGGAGTGTCCAAGTGATTGGCTCGGACCCTAGTCCGAGGAATTCCCCAAGTGATGGGCTCGGACCCTAGTCCGAGGAATGCCCCAAGTGATTGGCTCGGACCCTAGTCCGAGGAGTGTCCAAGTGATTGGCTCGGACCCTAGTCCGAGGAGTGTCCAAGTGATTGGCTCGGACCCTAGTCCGAGGAGTGCCCAAGTGATTGGCTCGGACCCTAGTCCGAGGAGTGCCCAAGTGATTGGCTCGGACCCTAGTCCGAGGAGTGCCCTAAGAGATGGGCTCGAACCCATGTCCGAGGAGAAGCCCCATGCATGGCTCGGACCTTAGTCCGAGGAGAGCCAAGGAAGGTGTGGCTCAGACCTTAGTCCGAGGAAAACCAAGGAGGGTGGCTCGGACCTTAGTCCGAGGAGAGCCAAGGAAGGTGTGGCTCGGACCTTAGTCCGAGGAAAGCCAAGGAGGATGGCTCGGACCTTAGTTCGAGGAGAGCCAAGGAAGGTGTGGCTCGGACCTTAGTCCGAGGAAAGGCAAGGAGGGTGGCTCGGACCTTAGTCCGAGGAGAGCCAAGGAGAGTGTGGCTCGGACCTTGGTCCGAGGAGCACCCATGAGGGTGTGGTCGGAACTTGGTCCGAGGAGACCCCAAGGCTATGGTCCGAAGGTGAGCCCAAAAGGTGACTGGTCGGACTTTGGACCGAAGAGAGTCTAAGGGGTATGATCCGTATGCAGGTGTCCAGCATGTATATGTCCGATCAGAAGAAGATATTCATCAAACAAATGGACCAGACTACGTCAAATTCCTAGAAACGGCTTCAGCAAGAATCGGTCTGGGCATCGCGGGAATCTCTCATTCCTCACTCAAATTGAGGAATCTGTTGTATTTTGAATATTTTGTGTAATTTAAATATAATATAAATAATAGAATATCCCGATCCTAGGGGAGATCAGTTTAGGATCCCAAGCCTATAAATAGAGGGTTAATGGGATCAGAAAGAGACTTTTGGCAATTTAAGATTTGGTCTGAGTTCTAGAGAGAGAAAGTGGGTTTTCCTTGAGAGAGAACCCCTTTTTGTATTCCTGAAAATTTACACTGAAGAAACTCAGTTGACACTGGTTCATCTGATCTTGAGTGTAGATAAAGTAATAAAATCTCTAAGTGGATTAGGCTATTACTGACTGAACGGGGTTGAACCACTATAAAATCTTTTGTGTTATCTACTTTTCTTGATTAAACTGTCTGTGTCGTTTAAATTCTCTTGAAGGTTTGTCGTTATTGACGTTCTCACGTCGTTGGCTAAAAACACAGTCAACATTTTGGTGCTTTCATTGAGAGCCTGAAGAGAAGAACAGACAGTCCCTGAAGCAATATGGCGCCTAAGAACACCACTGCAGCCTCCAAGAAGACGGGTTCCTTTAAGGAGCATGCTAGATCGGAAGGTCCCAGCGTTCAAGATCGTGAAACTGAGCCTAGAGTCGTGCTCGAGGATGTAGCTCCAGAAGTTGAAGAGCTCCAGGAGGCCATGAGCGCATTCCAGGAGGAGATGGCTCAGTTCAATGCCAGGCAGGAGGCATTCGCTAAGGAAATGGCTAGACAGAATGCCGCATTCGAGCAGCAGAAACGGGAGATGGATGCTAGGAGTGAGGAGATTCGTCGACAGTAGGAGGAGGCCGACAGGCGACATCGCGAAGCTGCACTCACTCTGGAGGCAGCTACGCAACTGACCCGAGCCAATGCCCAGGCGGCACCTGGAGTGGCAGCCACCCCAAAGGCAAGGACCACAGAAGCTGGTCGTAAGAAAACTGATAGACCGGGCAGGGGTGGTGGTAACCCACCTGGTCATGAGGAGGATGGAGCCCGATCATGCATTGCCTCAACTCAAAGGGGGAACTCCAAAACCCCCTCAAAGAGTCACCGATCAGAAACTTCCAGGTCAGGGAGTCATAAGTCTGGCAGTAAGAAAACACCTTCTGAGCAGGAGCACAATAGAGCTCCTCGTGGCAATGAGACTTCCCACTTCAAAGATGGGCATGGGCGTGATGAAGCTGACAGTCATCACACCAACCGTTCGAAGGAGAAGAATAATAACCAACGAGGAGGAGAGGATCGACCAGCTCAAACAGGAAAGCCACCACGGCATCCCAACCAGCGCAATGGCAAGGAGCACGCTCCACCCAACAGACCTTCCGAGAAAACTCGGAGTACGGTGTTCGACCGGTTGGGAAAGAACACTGCTCAGAAGGACCTGAGGGATGTCATTGATGATAGAAGGAGGACCGGCCCGGTCGAAGGGCAAGAGCCAATCCGTCCTACCAGTCGAGTAGAAATACTCGATGATGGTTTGCCGGATAGGAGTGCTCGACCAGGCGGTCCCGAAAGTGAGTCCCCAGCAGTGGCCCCAGGCATCCAAGCCCAGCTTGATGCTTTGACAGCGACAGTCCAGAGTTTGTCAAAACAACCAGCTACGATTGATCTGGTAAACCACAAGAGTGGTAGCCCTTTTTATGCTCGAATTAGAGCAGCTCAACCACCAAAGAAATATAAAGCACTGGTACTGCCAGTTTATACAGAAAAGGCAGACCCGGTAAGACACGTTGGGAAGTTTGAAGATCAGATGGAGCTGCTCGAGGTGAGTGATGACTACCGCTGCAGAGTCTTCCCCACCATGTTGTCAGACACTACCCAGGAGTGGTACTGGAAATTCAAACCAGACTCCATCACCTCTTGGGAGAGTTTTAGGAAGGAGTTTTGTAGGCAGTTTAGTACTGCCCGAACCCCTCCTGTTTATGCCAATCACTTGGTGGATATTAGGCATGGTAAAGATGAGTCCCTCAAGAACTACATTCAAAGGTTCATGAGAGAAGCTAACCGAGCTACCGCGGTTGGAGATGAGGGGAAGATGGTGGCAATATTTTCCGGTATTATTTATCGAAGTCCTTTGTGGGACAGCATCCATCGCCATCCAATTTCAACTTTACAGCAGTTTTTAGACTGGGCAAATAAGTATATGAAGTTGGACGATGCAATTGAGAAGGGAGAAAATGGATTGAACAATCCAAGCGGGTCGAATGATCCCCCCAAGAATGGTGGGAATGATCAGAATGGCGGTAAGAAACGTGGGAATAACGGGTCTGACCGCCACAATGAGAAGAAGGCTAAGTCGGGACCAAACGACAAGCCAACGAAGTATGAACCTTGATTTACCAACTACACCACTCTATCGGCGAGTCGAGCAGAGATCTATTTGGCTAGTCATCAAGAGGTCCCTTACCGGAAACCCCCACCAATCAAGAAGGAGATGAGTAAAAGAGATATGAACAAATTCTGTCGCTTCCATGGAGACTATGGTCATGACATGAATGAGTGTAATCATCTCAAAGATGAGATAGAGTTCCTCCTCCGGTCAGGGAAGCTAAAAAAGTACCGAGCGGAGAAGACCCAAGGAGAGGGGAGCAACAATAATCCTGGGTTCAAGCGGCAACGGTCCCCACCTTTGCAACCCGAACCTGTGGACTTCACACTAGATACTATATGTGGAGGACCACATCTTGCTGGAGACAGCGACAAGGCGGGGGAGAGGTATGCTCACACCCTTCGTCATGAGTTGGGTGCGGCATCCACCTCCGAAGTTATGACGGTGGAGGAGCGACCAACAAAGAACCCAAGATATGAAAGTGAGTTCCTCACTTTCACTGAAGAAGATGCTAAACACGTGAGGTATCCTGACAATGACCCTCTTGTTGTGACAGTACAAATTGCTAATATGAAGGTGAAGAGGTGTCTGGTCGATACAGGGAGCTCTGTAAACATTATCTATAAGTCTTCCTTCGAGAAAATGAAGCTATCTGTCAATGACTTGAAGCCGTGCTCTCAAGTCATTTATGGTTTTACTGGAGAAGGATTATCACCAGCTGGGACAATCAAGTTACCAGTCACGACGGGGGAGGCTCCCAAGCATGAAACCTTAATGACTGAGTTTTTGATTGTTGACTGCCCGGCCGCCTACAATGTGGTTATTGGTCGACCACTACTCACCAACTTGCATACGGTAGTTTCAATCTGGCACATTTCCATGAAATTCCCGACCAGTGCTGGCATAGCCTGTGTCCAAGGAGACCAAAGGGAGGCTAGGGAGTGCTATAATGCCTCGGTAGCCAAGGCGAAGAAAGGGGCCAAGGAGAACAACATGATTGTATGTGTTGAGAGATAGGAGGTGGACAAGATGGATGTCGACCAGAGTCTTGCAATTGTGACCGATGAAGAGATGTTAGAGGAGTGTGGCCAGGAGAGCACTCTTGGTTTAAAAGAGCAGAAGACCCCATCCGGTGATGAAGTCACCAAATAGGGCGTTGCCCAAAGCGAGGGAAGGGATTTTGATCCTCGCTTTGGGGATTATGAAAAGTGATGTGGGACCGTCCGAGGAGTTAGAGGAGGTCCCTATAGATGAGAATGACCCGACGAGAGGGGTCAAAATTAGGAAAAAGTTGAAAGCAGAGGTGAGAGCACAGCTCATAGAATTCTTGCGAAGAAATCAAGATGTCTTCGCCTGGTCTCACAAGGATATGGTGGGTATCTCACCAACTGTGATCATCCATGTGCTCAACATGGAGGAAAGCTATCCAGCAGTGCAGCAGAAGAGGAGGTTGCTTGACAAGGATCGAGCAAAGGCTCTTAAGGAGGAGGTAGAGCGATTAAAGGAGAATGGGTTTATCAGAGAGGCATACTACCCTGCTTGGGTGTCAAACCCAGTGTTGGTGCCCAAACCCAATGGAAAGTGGAGGACTTGTGTAGATTTTACTGATCTAAACAAAGCATGCCCGAAGGATTGCTTTCCTTTACCGAGAATAAACCAATTGGTGGATGCAACTTCTGGTCATGAAACCTTGTCCTTTATGGATGCATATTCGGGGTACAACCAGATCAGTATGCATCCTCCTGATGAAGAGCATACCAGCTTCCGAACAGATATAAGGCTATACTGCTATAGGGTCATGCCCTTCGAACTAAAGAATGCAGGGGCTACCTATCAGCGCTTGGTGAATGGTATGTTTCGTGAATTAATCGGCAAGAGCATGGGGGTGTACGTAGACGATATGCTGGTGAAGTCAAAGGAAGCTGAAGGCCACGTGCGAGACTTAGAGGAGTGCTTCGCAATACTGAGAAAGTACAGCATGAAGTTAAACCCCCTCAAGTGTTCATTTGGAGTGGGTTCTGGAAAATTTCTTGGGTTTATTGTGAACTCCCGAGGAATAGAGGCAAACCCAGAGAAGATCAAGGCCCTCGTTGAAATGAAGTCTCCAGCTAAAATAAAGGATGTGCAAAGCTTGACTGGGTGGATTGCAGCTCTAAGCAGGTTCGTTTCGAAATCAACAAACAAGTGCGTCCCGTTTTTTAACCTACTTAGGGGAGGCAAGAAGTTTGAGTGGACCGCAGAGTGTAAACAAGCTTTCCAGGCCATAAAGGAGCATTTGGCCCAACCTCCTATTCTTTCCAAGCCAGTTGATGGAGAAGACTTATTTCTATACCTAGCAGTTACAGAGCATGATGTTAGTGCTGCCTTAGTGCGTGAGGAGGATAGAGTGCAGCACCCGGTGTATTATGTTAGCAAGCGATTGATAGGAGCGGAGTCCCGGTATCCCTTGATCGAGAAGTTGGCTTACTGCTTGGTACTTGCATCACGAAAATTGCGGCCATACTTCCAAGCACACCCCATTAAGGTCCTTACTGACCAGCCTCTACGCCAAGTCCTACAGAAGCCGGAGTCGTCTGGTCGGCTACTTAAATGGGCGGTTGAGCTAGGCCAATTTGAAATCAAGTACCAACCAAGGACTGCTATTAAAGGTCAAGCTTTGGCAGATTTCATCGCTGAATGTACTAGAATCACTGATGTTCCCGACCAGCAAGAAAGTGTAACTGGGCAGAAAGAAGAAATCCCTACTTGGCAACTTTTTGTTGATGGGTCGTCGAATGAGCATCATTCAGGAGCTGGGATTATATTAGTCACACCAGAGAAGCACTGAATTCATTGTGCACTGAGATTCGGATTTAGTGCTTCTAACAATGAGGCGGAATATGAGGCCCTCCTAGCAGGCTTGCGACTAGCTAGAGATGTACGTGCCCGGTCGGTGGAAATAAATAGCGATTCCCAATTGGTGGTCTACCAAGTATTGGGGGAATACCAGGCAAGGGGCCTGCGCATGGTGGCATACTTAAACAAGACCAAAGATCTGCTGGCACAGTTCGAGGAGTATACCATCAAGCTAGTACCACGGGAGCAGAATTCTAATGCAGATGCTCTAGCAAAGCTTGCTAGTGCAAAAGATGTCGAAACTCTGAATATAGTACCGATAGAATACTTGGCGGAGCCGAGCATTAATAGTCAAGAGGCCATGCCGATCACAGTAGTCGACACCTGGATGACTCCCATCATTGCTTATCTTGAGCAAGGGACCCTCCCAGTAGAACGTAATGAAGCAAGGAAGATTATGACGCAAGCTGCTAGGTACACCATGGTGGATGGGGTGTTGTATAGAAGAGGGTATTCCTTACCTCTACTCAGGTGCATAACACCCGACCAGTCAAAGAGTTTATTAGCTAAGGTGCATGAAGGGTTTTGTGGAGATCATGCTGGGGGGCAGAGTCTATCTAAAAAGATCTTGAGGCAAGGATTTTTCTGGCCTACCATGAACGAGGACTCTATGGAATATGTGAAGAGGTGTGATAAATGCCAAAGATTTTCTAAAGTGCCCAGAGCGCCCCCAAATGTCTTGAAACAAATGCAAAGTCCATGGCCTTTTGTAGTGTGGGGTATTGATCTGATCGGGAAGTTGCCCAAAGGAAAAGGAGGAGTACAGTTTGCGGTGGTTGCAATAGATTATTTCACTAAGTGGACTGAGGCCGAACCATTAGCCACAATCACATCGAAGAAAGTGTTGGACTTTGTGGTTAAGAACATAATATGTCGCTATGGTCTGCCTAAGAAGATAGTGTCTGACAACGGCACCCAATTTGATAGCGACATATTTACCGATTTTTGCACTCAGCATGGCATCACAAAAAGTTTCTCCTCGGTAGCCCATCCGCAAGCAAATGGGCAGGTTGAAGCGGTAAACAAGACACTGAAGGACACTCTAAAAAAGCGTCTGGAGCGAGCTAAGGGTGCTTGGGCGGAGGAATTACCAGAAGTCCTTTGGTCATATAGGACTACTGCTCGGACAGCAACTGGACATACCCCATTTTCTTTGGCATATGGGTATGAGGCCATGATACCTGTGGAGATAGATCCCCCATCTCATAGAAGGACCATGTACAACCAAGAGGAGAATCATCAGTTGCTAGCAGAATCCTTGGACTTCCTCGAGGAGAGAAGAGAGGAGGCAAACCTGAAAGTTGCTGCTCACTAGCAAAAAGTAGCGCGCTACTTCAATTCCAAAGTGCGAGATCGAAAGTTCCAGGTCGGAGATTTGGTCCTAAGAAAGTTGTTTGTTAGAGACCCAGCAGCTGGTGTGCTAGGACTAAACTAGGAAGGACCGTATCAAATTGAGCAAGTCTTGCCACCCGGCACCTACAAGCTTGCTCGGTTGAATGGAGAGCTGATCAGGAACTACTGGAATGGCGAGCACTTGAGGAAATATTATCAATAAATACTGCTTGCAGAGTAGTAGCTTTGTATCAAGTGCTTAACTTGTTATTTAAGTTTTTTGTTTGTGAACTGGTTATTTGCTACCCAGTCACATTATTTTGAACAATGTTATTTTGTTTGGAACTCGTTGTTAGACACGTTTTGTCATTTATTATTACGAGAAATAAAAGAGATTACGCGCAGCGTGGTCAAATCTTGCTACAAATTTTGCATATGTGTTGATTATTCTTGCTTGGCAGTGTTCAACTGTCATTATGATTTGAACAAAACAGGTCTTCTAAAACCAAGTGTACAAATATACCGGATAGTGTTCAACTGGTCGGTATCATGAGATGAATGACCAACGTTTAAATAATGTTTTTGTAGTGGTCAACTACTGAAATATGTTTGTATATTTTATGTGTTTCACGAGTAGTAACTGCTCGGACAAATTCGGTCAAGTAGCAAGTGATCAAGGATTTTTCAACCCTCAATCACTTGGGGGGCACATAGGGTATACTGGCTTGTACTTCAACACAGGCAATAAGAGCACGAGCAAAGATATCTATTTTTGGGCTGACTTGTAAATTTGGAAGTCTAAAAAGGTCATTAAGCTAACTTGTTTGACAAAGCTTAAGTAACTTAGAATTTTTAAAAAATTTAAGTTAGAAATAGATATTCGTGCAATAATATAAGTTATGCTCATAAAAAGTTAGAGCAAGAAGAGCATGAGGAAGTATATTTAGTATGGACTTATGAAATGTTTAGAATTTCTAAGTTAGAAAACTAAATACTCATGTGAAATTTAAGGCATATAGGAACTTTACTATTCACAATAAAGACTTAAAAGTTTAGAGCTAAGTCAAAAAAAAGAAAAGTAAAGTGCAAGTGTCAAATTGCTCAATCACACGAGCAAAAGTATACAGAATAAAACAAACTATGATAAAAACTAGTAAGACTACAACTAGTCATGCAGGTGTGCTCTAGCAGGATGAGGAGTCACTGGCGTGCTTCTCTGGTGGGTTGATCAACCCCCTCCTCGGCCTCAGCTGCTCCTCTTGCTCGGAATGATAATGTAGAGGAGGCTGGTGTAGGGCCAGGAGGATTGGCAGCTTCCTCAGCAGCCCTTGCTTCACATCTAGCAAGCTCCTCTGCCTGAACCTCCTTGGTGAAAAAATCGAGCTTGAGAGGTTTATTCAGTTTCCAGACCTGATAAAAGCAGTCGAAGCTAGCCTCCTTGTAGCGAGTTAAATCAAACTCCTTCTCTTGTTTCAACTCTTCATTCTCGCTGATTAGTCCCTCATTCTCACGAGCTAACTCCTTATTCTCAAGGGTCAGCTTCTCCAGTTGAGCGGTCAAGGACTGGTTGGTTTGAACTTGCTGCTGATTCTCATCAGATAGTCTCTTAAGAGACTCATCCCGTTCAGCCACGGTCTTCTCTGTCTGCTCCAACTTGGATTTGGAGTCTTTTTCTGAGGCAGTTAGAGTCTCTACTTTAGCTTGGGCCTCCACCAGTTGATCATTTAGTACCTTGATCAACTCCTTATAATCAACTGACCGCTGCTGGGCGTGACAAAAAGTTATGAGCGTCTGCATGAAAAACAAAAAGTTACTACAAAGCATTAACGTAATCTATCTTATGGTGGAGTACTTATGTGTGTCAGTTGAGCAATCCCTCTATCTAGGATAGCATCGACACTAATCCGAGGAAGAGATTCAAAGCTTTGAATCGTTGATGCGTCACGGAGGGTCTGATCAGCTGACCCCCTGAGCTTGGTATCAGCAGCTCGAAGTGCCTCGCTCGGGCCTGACGCGCCTGGGGGAGTTAGGCTCGCTGATGGAGGAAGTGACGAAGGAGTTAACGGTGGAAGTGTAGTCGACCCCTCGGGTTGTCTCCCTCGGTTGGGCGGCACTGCCCTCGGAATCTTCCTCGGGGGCGTGGAGCCACTTCCATCGCCAGCTTTCCTCTTTGGAGCAGAAGCAATGCACTGCCTGAACATATCTGGATCTGCAATAGAGGAAAACACAAAGTTGTTAGAGATATAAACATAATAAAATGTAGATGAGTATATTACTACTACAATTTTGTTAGTCTCGAATCACCAAGTTATTAAACGTATTCCTATGGTTACTAGACCTGAGTTGAGAATCTGGTCAATGAACTCGTCCTCGTCGTCCGAAGATGAGCTGAGTTCTCTCTCAATCTGGATGGCCTTTCCTTTCCCAAACTGAGCGGGAATAGCAGATCTGCGCTGAGGCTGAGGCTGAGGCTCCCTAATGACAAGGTCTCCAGGCCTATGAGAAAGCGGAGAGGGTCCAGGAGAAAACTGGTCAGTCACTATCTCCGTGCCCGCATTGGACTGATCAGTTGTGTTGTTCTCCCCGGTGGTACTTTCCACCGCCATATCTTGGTCACATGGTATAAGGCCCACCATCTGCAGGTAGTCTACAGTGACCAATTTTTTCACATCTTTCTCCTCAGGACTCATGCTAACCAACTTCTCTGCTCGATCAAACATCCCTTCAGTAGGCAAGGGTCGCTGGAATGGACCCGCATGTGTAAAGGCCAAGTTGTTGGCCTTAATGTCCGATGTAAGGAAATATTCTTTGTAATACTTCCCGGGGTTTGATTTGTGAGAGATACCACTAAGGTATGTAGTCCCCCTTTGCCTGTGGTAGAGGTGGAAGAAGCCCGTGTTGTTGTGGGTGGGATTGGTCCTGAAGTCATATAAGTAATGCACCTCGTGAGGGGTAGGCTCGTCCCAACCATGCAGGAAGTAGAGAATGTATAATGCATACAATGCCTGGATCCCATTCGGTGCAATCTGGAATGGGGAGACATTGAAATAGTCCTCTATAGATCGGAAGTAGGGATGTAATGGAAGTGTCACTCCGGAGTGGACATGATGCCTAGACCAGGCGCAGTATGCTCCACCAGGCCTATTTGCTCTCTGGTGAGAGCCCGGGCATATCACGTTCGCCCCGCTCAAACCCAAAGCCTCGATGTGTTTGTGGAACGACGCGGGATTAAGCTTTGAAGCTTCGGCAATGAACCAGGAAGGTTCTTCTCCTCCCCCCTTCCGTGGCTTTTGAACGGCCAAGTTCTGGATCACGGTTGCAAACTTCTGAGAGGGTTCTCCTGAAGGAGTTGCAGTGCGGGCGTGACTGCACTCCACCACCTTCTGCACCGCTCTGCGGGCAACTTGTGGATCTTGTTCCTGGGGAAGTCTGTTAGATTTCTTCACCCTCATCGTCGACTGAGAAACTTGTTGAAGAAACTGTTCCTCGTGGAGGAGGTACAAGGCTGAGCGAGGAAGGATCTACTTGAAGCGACGAAGGCGGTCCTCTGGAGTACAACTGGTGGACGATTTTGATGAGGAATCGCTGTTTAGAGGAGTCTCAATTGACTGCGGGATGGATGTATTGGAGTCCGTATGGTTGTCACCTCTCCTATAATCAGAGCGATTCATCTACAAAAATAAATAAAAAATGGGGAGGTGACTAACCATACAGAGAGCATTCAACAAGAATAAAATTTATTTTTACACTTAGAAAAATTTATCTAAGTGGTGAAAATATAGCACACATGGGAAAAAATAATCTTAGTGCCTAAGAGTGCCTAAAGGTGCCTAAAAAGTACTTGAAGTACCTAAGGTCACTAAAATCAGCATGAATGGAAAATTTTGGGGTTGTCCGAAAAGGCTAGCACCCATGTGTGCGTGTGTGCATGTCGAGGGGCTGTGTGTGTCCAAGTGGAAACTTGGGTCCGAGGAGCAAGGTTCATCCGAGGAGATGAAGAAGGTCGAGGGGTGTAAATGTGGTCGGATTGGACCACATGCTTGATCCGAGGAGGGGTTGTGCCTAGTGCATCCGCTCGGATGCCTAAACACCCAAGAAGACGCGTCCGAGGGAATGTCCATCTGAGCAGCTGCCACTTGGGTCCGAAGAGCCTAGCCCCGTGCGAGTCCGAGCCATGCACCTCCGAGGAGCCCAGCACCAAGCAGCCCATGATGTCCGATCGGACATGGGCGTCCGAGGAGTATAAATGTGGTCCGATCAGACCACATGTTTGCCCAGAAATTTAAGTGGCCGATCGGCCACTTCCTTACCTTACCTATTTTTCATACCCAAAATCTCACCTAAAATTCCCCTATTTTCTTTGAGCCGAATATAAAACCCAAAGGCAAAGTTCTATATTCCCTATCATAAACACATTTCTTCATCCAAACATACAAATACAAGATCAAAACATGGAAGTGGAAAAGTTTTTTCATGTTCTTGAAAACCCTCAATGCTATCAAAAACCCCAAAACCCACAATCATGGTTTATGCTAAATTAACCTATTTTTCTTGAAATTCCAATGAAATTGAGGAAAATGTTGGGTTACCCATATCACAAACATCATCAAAACAGCCACCCAACACATTATACAAGCATTTGTATGGGATTCATGAACAAACTCAACAAAGAAAAGCTATCAATGGGGTTCGGCCATGGCATGGGTTTTTCATGGAAGTTTTAAAAAAAAAATAACAAGCATGGAGAAGAAGACTAACTCAAGGTTGGAGAACCTTTGACTTGCTTGGAGATTACTTGAAGAGATGGAGAGCTTCCCTTGAAGTCCTTGAAGATTCGGCCAAAGAGAAGAGAAACCTTGGGGTTTCGGCCAAGAAAGAAGAAAGAAGAAGAGAGGTTTTTAAAAATGTGATTTGCTTGTGTGAAGAAAAATGTGTAAGGGTAGGGATTATTTAAAGGAAAAAAGTGGGAGTTATTATTTATTTTTGGACCCTTGGCATTCCGGGGCATTTTTTTTTTCTCCCCACGATCATGGACAGTTTTTTGCAGTAATCGTGGCCTATAAGTTGTAGTCTCCTGCATGGGGAAGATGAACAGTTATTTTTTATATAATGCCGTCAACTGTGGAGAAAAAGTTTATTATGTGAATATCATATAATAAACTTGGGGGGCAAATGTTATCCCAAAATTTGAAAATGATGATGTGGCAATAAAATTGACATGTGGCATGGATTAGTTGGGTGATCTGGCTTAGCAGTAGCCCAATGCATCAGTGAAGAGTTTGGACTGGTTGAGAGATGTCATAACCAAGCCAAATGCACCCGAGGGGAATACTTGGGCTAAGGTGTGCCCGGTCGGACCTTGGTCCAAGGATGGCATTCCAAGTGATTGGCTCGAACCCTAGTCTGAGGAGTGTCCAAGTGATGGGCTCGGACCCTAGTCCGAGGAATGCCCCAAGTGATTGGCTCGGACCCTAGTCCGAGGAGTGCCCAAGTGATTGGCTCGGACCCTAGTCCGAGGAGTGCCCAAGTGATTGGCTCGGACCCTAGTCTGAGGAGTGCCCTAAGAGATGGGCTCGGACCCATGTCCGAGGAGAAGCCCCATGCATGGCTCGGACCTTATTCCGAGGAGAGCCAAGGAAGGTGTGGCTCGGACCTTAGTCCGAGGAAAGCCAAGGAGGGTGGCTCGGACCTTAGTCCGAGGAGAGCCAAGGAAGGTGTGGCTCGGACCTTGGTCCGAGGAGAGTCAAGGAGAGTGTGGCTCGGACCTTGGTCCGAGGAGCACCCATGAGGGTGTGGTCGGAACTTGGTCCGAGGAGACCCCAAGGCTATGGTCCGGAGGTGAGCCCAAAAGGTGACTGGTCGGACTTTGGTCCGAAGAGAGTCTAAGGGGTATGGTCCGTATGCAGGTGTCCAGCATGTATATGTCCAATCAGAAGAAGATATTCATCAAACAAATGGACCAGACTACGTCAAATTCCCAGAAACGGCTTCAGCAAGAATCGATCTGGGCATCGCGGGAATCTCTCATTCCTCACTCAAATTGAGGAATCTGTTGTATTTTGAATATTTTGTGTAATTTAAATATAATATAAATAATAGAATATCCCGATCCTAGGGGGAGATCAGTTTAGGATCCCAAGCCTATAAATAGAGGGTTAATGGGATCAAAAAGAGACTTTTGGCAATTTAAGATTTGGTCTGAGTTCTAGAGAGAGAAAGTGCGGTTTCCTTGAGAGAGAACCCCTTTTTGTATTCCTGAAAATTTACACTGAAGAAACTCAGTTGACACTGGTTCATCTGATCTTGAGTGTAGATAAAGTAATAAAATCTCTAAGTGGATTAGGCTATTACCGACTGAACGGGGCTGAACCACTATAAAATCTTGTGTGTTATCTACTTTTCTTGATTAAACTGTCTGTGTCGTTTAAATTCTCTTGAAGGTTTGTCGTTATTGACGTTCTCACGTCGTTGGCTAAAAACACAGTCAACAAGATCCATAAAAGCAACAGGGGCATTAGTCAATCCAAATGACATAACTAAGAACTCATAATGCCCATACCTGGTACAAAAAGCAGTCTTCGGTATATCTCCCTCCTTGACCCTCAACTGATGATAACCAGAACGAAGGTCGATCTATGAGAATATCGTCTTACCTTGCAACTGATCAAACAGATCATCTATCCTTGGTAAAGGATACTTGTTCTTGATTGTTAACTTATTCAGTTCTCTGTAATCAATGCACATCCTCAGAGAACCATCCTTCTTCTTTACAAACAGAACTGGCGCACCCCAAGGTGAGAAACTAGGTCTAATAAAACCCAAATCTAATCGTTCTTGCAACTGTACTTTTAATTCTTTTAACTCAGCTGGGCCATTCTGTAAGGTGCTCTAGACACTGGCTCCATCCCTGGTGCCAGTTCTATCACGAACTCTATTTCTCTGTGTGGTGGAAACCCTAGCAAATCTTTTGGAAATACATCCAGGAATTCACAACAAGTCTGGTCTCTTCTAGTCTCACTGGCACGACCTGAGTGTATCAACCACACTGGCCAAGAATCCAATGCAACCTCCTTGCAATAGATCCCTAGCCCTCAAAACATAAATCATAGGTATGTGAGGTCCATGCACAGTACCAACAAACACAAAAGGATCCTCGCCCTCAGGCTCAAAGGTGACTATCTTCCTTCTGCAATCTATGGTTGCCCCATACTTTGCCAACCAATCCATACCCAATATCATGTCGAAGTCAGTCATAACCAACTCTATCAAATCCACTGACAATTCTCTGCCCTCCACTGTCACTGGCAAAGCTCTGACCCATCTTCTGGATACCACTAACTCCCCAGTGGGTAACAAAGTTCCAAACCCCACAGCATAAAAATCACAGGGTCTACATAGTCTATCAATAATTCTACTAGCAACAAAAGAATGTGTAGCACCAGAATCAATCAAAACATTATAAGGGGTTCCAGCACTAAGAAGCTAACCTGTAACTACTGAGGGAGAAGCCTCAACTTCTGCTTGTCTCAATACGAACACTCGAGTTGGGGCCGAGCTGTCCGCTTTTCTGGGTTCTTCTTTTCTTGCTTTAGGGCAATCCTTTGTAAGATGACCCACTGCTCCACACGAGAAGCAGGCCCTTGCCCTACACTCTCCCAAATGATGCCTCTTGCATCTAGGGCATTCAGGATAAGACTTCCAGGCTTCATTACCACCTGGACGACCCATTGAAACACCACGGGGTTGCCTATCAGGACCTGGAACTGAGAAGGTGTCAGGAACCTTCCTCTTCTGATCACTGGGGCCCACATCCCTACCAGAACCCACAAATGGAGGACCTGTCCTCCTGAACTCCTTTCTGGCTACACTGTCTCGCCAGATCTTCTTCTCTGCACTCTCAGCTGTGAGTGCCTTCTCAACCACCTGTGCATAGGTAGTAACTCCAGCACAATGGTAATACGAACATCACGGGCTAATCTTGGTTGTAGCCCCTGAAGAAATCTCTCCCTCCTGGTCCCATCAGTGGGCACCAGCTCCATGGAAAATTTTGCCAAACGATCAAATTTCAAGGCATACTCAGTGACTGACAAACCTCCCTGAAGTAGCCTGATAAAATCCTCAGCCTTTGCTGCCCTGATGGCATCATTATAATACTTTTTGTTGAACAGAGTCTGAAACTCTTCCTAACTCAGGGCATTAACATTTCTGGTCTGGGTAATAACCTCCCACCAATTTCAGGCATCCTCCTGAAACATATAAGTGGCATAAGCCACCCTCTCATTACCAGTCACCCTCATGAAATCCAGGATGGTCGTAATCATACTCATCCACTGCTCTGCCTTGGCAGGATTTGCATTGCCTTCAAAAACTAGAGGTTGCTACTTCCTGAACCTTTCGTAGAGAGGCTCCCATTTATTACCAACCTCAGGCAGCTGCTCTGCTGCTGGCACCAACACAAAAGGTGCCTCTGATACACTGTCCACTGCAGGTGCTTGTTGTTGTCTCAGGAGGCGAAGTTCCTCTCCCTATCTCAACATTGTAGCCTGCAGATCACTAATTAACTGCTGTTAGTTTGCAGAAGCTGGCTGTGGAATCTGTCCTTGGTCATTCTCTTGACCCTGATTGTTATTATTCTAGCCTTGATCACTCTGGCCAACTGACATATCTGTCTGTCCTGGATTCACTCTTATCACTTATACCTTGCTAAAACAATAGTCAATACGGCCAGTCAGGTAGTAATAACTAAACCTCTTGCCGCCTTACGATCCAAGAACAAGCATACAATTATCATATTCCATAGTCATACAAGGATACAAGTAGATACATGTTTATAGCATTTAGCATGTATCACATAATAATTCACAATCAACAATACTAATAAGTATGTTCTAGCAATTTCAGTACTATTTAGCACACAGTTGCTGAAGATATAATATTCAGGGCACAGGTTTAACATGGTGTCTCATGTGTACAAGTAAAGCATATATACTATATTTAAGCAGTTATACATATAACTACATAAATAGTTACCAAACCATGAGTCGAGCTTGACTTCAGTGATGAGTGTACATGCCCAGCCAGTCTACAAGAACCCTAACCTTGGCACGCTTTGATACCAAGTTGCCACACTTCCGGCTGGGTCAAGGCTCTGCTACCATTTTGTAACGCCCCACGTCACTATGGCTGCTTCCTGGAATGACGACTGGCCCTATAAATCAACACGAGTCTTTCCAGCGTGCTTGACCTGGAGTAATCTCAAGATGGGTGACCTACTAGGAAGTTTTCCCAGGAAGCGTGCGAGTGAGGACAAAGCACGCTAGAAAGACTCGTGTTGGTTTATAGGGCCAGTCGCCATTCCAGGAAGCATTCATAGTGACGTGGGGCGTTACAAAATGGTATCAGAGCCTTGACCCAGCCGGAAGTGTGGCCGACGAGGACGTCGGGCCCGTAAGGGGGGTGATTGTGACAGTAAGAATCCCGTGATCCGTAAAGGGAAAGACCGGGTAAAAAGCTGTGCAATCCTACACCGCCTGGGGAAGGTCAAGTGTGATGATTCTAAGACTGTGTAGATATGAGACTACATAATTGAAGAGGGCTTAAATGGATTGATGGGTACTACCTATATCAACAAGATACATCTTCTTTTCGGTAGCCCATCACTTGAAAACTCCAAAGTTAAGCGTGCTTGACCTGGAGTAAAAAAAAATACTAAAAATACGGAATCTGTAAAAAATTACAAAAATACGGAGATTTTTTTTGTAAATAAAGTTTACAAATTTGTGACGATACAGTTTTTTTGTAACCAAAGTTTACAAATTTGTAATTAAAATTTACAAGTTTTCAACCAAATGTTCCAATTTTATAAACATTTACAAACTAAATAGAAAATTGTAACAGGCAATTACCAAATGTAACAAATTGTTATCCGTATTTTTGTAATTTTTGTAAAATTCTGTATTTTTTTTTTTGAAAAAGAATTGAAATTTAGAGTGCCTGGTGTAATTTTTCAAATGATAAACTCTTATGTTTTGTTAGTGTTTTGCTATAATTATGTTTTGTTAATTAAGTCTCGAGTTTTGTTAGGGTTTATTCAACATATAACTTATTATACATTATACATAGCATTATTCGTAATACCTAAGTACTCTTTGCTCAATTAAAGTGAAAGTCAAATGCAATTAAGCCATAAATACATGCACCAAGTCCATTCAACATAAATAACAAAAACCAATCATTGTAAGGGCACTGATGAATTTAGACTTACTACATTTTCAGCACTTAGAGAATCAAATTTTCCAATTTAGCTAATATGGCATAGTATTTTCTTCACTGTACAAGTTAGAATCACTCTGAAATTTTCACATTATAATACTAGTGATACCGAAACAGAGCATTGATTGCATTATATATAATTTTCTAAGGTAAAATTCTTATTCATCTATCAAATATCAACCATAGCTCAAACGAGAATCTAGCGACCGGATGTTGGTTTGACGTCGTGGAACTCCAATCTCACAAGCATTTACTCGAGAAGCAAAGCGAAGCGAGCAAAGCGACTCGCCCGATGAGGAGGGATCAGGAGAGATGTTTACAAACATCAGAGTCTTGGAATCCCCTCCAAGACATGGCTGTTTAAAAGTAAATTTATAAGACTTCAGAATATCCAGAAGGATGAAAGATGAAGCAAAAGAATCACAAAAATTTGGCCATAGAGAATTTACCTGAAGAAGATATGTAAGCTTTGAGTTCCTAAAAGGTACATGATCCTCCTTCTTGGCCAAGGCAAATATGACATCACTTAAGGATGACAAACTTTTATTGATGGCCTGGATTGAAACATCAGTCATTTAGAAATGGAACAAAAAATGCATGATGGTTGTTGACATATGAAGACAAAAGACTAAGAAAAGAAGGAAAAAAAAGCTTTGAGAAAAGTACTTGAGTTTCTCTGAGACGATCTCCTGTTGACCCGCTCTTAGAAAGGCGCTCACTACCAGCAAGATCAATGAGATTCAACACACCTTGTACTTGTTGTTCAGTGCTCTGTTGAGGAAAAGATAACCCAAGTATATTTAGATAGCACAATGCAACTGATGAAATAGTCAGCATCTATGCAGAAAAACACCTTAAATTGACTTGTACAGAAAGGTGAAGTTGAAAAAATTACCTCATTAACACCAGATATGCGAAGGGTGAAAACAAAATGACTTCTTGATGATTGTTCATTCATTTGGGTCTTACCAACAGACCTGAAAGAAACAAAATTTAAATAAATGAAATTTATAAATAAAATAAGATGTTTAAGATAGAAGTAGGGAAAAAAATACTAATTAATGCCAATGTTTACTCTTGAAATAGATTAATTAAATTTCTCAACACAATTTTTTACAAATCCAGTTTTCAATGCATGACTTGTGTCAGGTGGTAAATCAAATAATAAGGCATTAATATCCCCATGTAAAATCCACAAGTGCACATGGACTATAAAATTGATGGCGGAAAAGTATAAATGCACTTCTTGTAGATGCAATCATAATCAGTAGTCAGACAAGAATAACAAGGGGAATAATATTGATCAACATTATTTCATTACCTGCTCTGTGAAGCTCGGTCTAAAAGATACGAGACCTCTTTGGCACTACGAACATCCACAATTGTCAGATCAGACACATGTGTGTTTCCATTTGCGTCATGTTTGATTGTGTATTGCTTGCCACCAACAGCATTTTCTGTTCGTGAAATATCTATAGATGATCTATTTGTGGATAGCAAATCACGAATTGTTTCATTATATATTTCCAACATGGATACCTAACATATTTTACAGAGAAATGTATTAGTGAACCAACTAAGATTGCAGCCAGATGTTCAAACAATAATAGTAGAAGTGATAGAGATAGATTCAACAAACCTGCATTTCATATTTCCAACCTTGTAGTAGAAGAGATTGTCTAGTTTGAAATATTTGTTCAAGTGAACGAGGTATCAGCCCTTTTAGATCAGGCTGTCCTGGTTTACCCATCATGGTATATGTTTTGCCTGATCCTGTTTGACCATAGGCAAAGATGCAAACCTGAAAAAAGAAACGACCATAATGTTGCTAAGATTTATGTTATATCAGTAAACTCAATTCATGAAATACAATTGAACGATGACAAGAAGGAGAAAACCTGATGCAACAAAAAATAAGGCTGACAAAAACATGTTTATCAATGTTGAACAGTACATATATAATAGAAAAGAGAGAAATAACTAATAAGGTATAATTTCACAGAATCTGAGTGCAAAATCAAGATAGAAACTGAACAAGATTTGGAGCTTAGGATCACCTTGTAACCATCAAGAGCACTTTGTACAAGTTGTGAAATTTCTTCAAAGACGTCTTCTTGTGATGCATCAGGTACAAAAACTTTGTCAAATGAGAAAGAATGTTTCTGCCCTGATTATTGACACAAATTTTTTCAGTGCAACACAAAAGCCAAAAGTAAATTGAGATGTACGACTGTTCTAATATCTATTCCACTGAAAAAGTTGAACATACCAGTTTGCACTAAATCAATGCCGCGTCCAAAAGCTTCCATTGACGTCGGATAAGAGATAACCTTCCCATCAGATGAACTATCATCAGGCAACAAAGGTCGCACTCTACAGAATACACGAATATTCCCTTTCAGTTCCTGTGACAAGAAAGAGGTTCAGTAGCATGTCGAGAATCTTGCTACTGCAAACATTTGGAAGAAAGCATTACCAAAATGGTATTATGTAACTTCTTTCGGAGCATCTCCCCTTCAATAACTTTAAATTCTGCATCTGCCAAACGACTTTGTAAGTCACCTATAAGTTTCTGTTGTTCTTCGTATTCTGATCTCGTCTCAAGTGCAGATAAGTCAGACACCTGAAATAATTTGAAAATAGAAAACTATTCACGCTTTGATTCCTGAAAACAGGTAATATATAATATGTTATGTGCAAATCCACATATTATCACCTGCAGTCTTTCTAGTGCAGTTGTTAGTTGATCCTTCAATGTCCTTATTTCATTACTTTGTGCATCACATATATCCTGCAAAGAACACAATATTATGATAAATTTACAAGTGAACAAAATTGTACAAGCATAAGCTACGCAGAAAAAAGCATTGGGCAACCTCTAGTTCATTTGTTTTTGTTGTTAGGTTATCCAACTCAGAGCAAGAATTCTCAGTAGACTCTTTATATTGGATCACTTCAGCTGTTAAAGACTGCACTTGGAGTAGCAAGCGGTCACGATCATCTCTAACTTGTTGCAACTCCATTTTAAGGCTTGCAGATTCATTGACCAAAGCATCTCTCTGCTTTACTGCCTCATCATGCGATGTCTGTGCAAGATCCATCAAATAAATTTTTCTAAGAATTCATGTAAGAAAAAAATAGTAAAAGAGAAAATTGAAAAAACTCCAATGATGTTACTATAGGACTATGAACATTAAAATTTACTTAAGAGCTCTATATAACAATGGCTACTGTTTATCTTTTTCCTCCACTGAAGGGTACATAAGAAAGATCCATTCCTACTTTAACTGCTGCTCTAAATCTAGTGTTTATTGATTCCAAGTCTCTGGTTACCAAAAAAAATATTTTCCACACCTTAACTCACAAAAGACTCATCACAAGACAAAATAATGTGCATGCAAATGTTCCACAGTAAAAAAAAACAAAAGAAAAAGAAACTCACTTTGCACATAGTAAGTTGACCCCTTAACATGCTCAGGTTCTCCCCCATTCCAGCCTTTTCTTTCTCTATACGCTTAAGGTCATCCTCGGCTGTAGATAGGTCCGTGTGAAGTTTACTATTATACTGTTGTAAACTAGCAATGTAGTCTTGCAATCGCTTGTACATGTCATTAAGGGACGATATCTACACAATTTACAATCCCAATTCAGAAATTTGTTATGTAAAAGTTTTAAATAGTGGAGAAAAGCTCATAGTGAAAAATTCGAAAAAGGCAACAAAGGAATCTGCCATTCATATCCATTTTACCTTTTGATTAGCACTTGACAGCTCTCTCTGAGCTCTCCCAAGCTCTTCCGATAGAGTATTCTGTGATCTCTCAATATCAAGCCTGGCCTGTCTTTCTTTTGTGAGAGAATCCATTGCAGACTGGTTGGCATTAACAAATTCAAGACATTTAAGAAAGCATATGGATGTCAGTAAAACTAAACCAACCAAAATAGATTAAAATTCATCTGCTTACCAATTTATCACATTCTTCTTGTTCAAAAACCATATGGATGTCAGTAAAAGTAAACCAACCAAATTAGATAAAAATTCATCTGCTTACCAATTTATCACATTCTTCTTGTTCAAATTTATCTTGTAAAAATGAATAATTCTTCCTGAGCTCCTGTATAATTGAGTTCAATTCTTCTTCCTTGTTTTTGAGTAGGTTTTCTGTAAAAAAATCAAAACACAGTTCACTCAATCACTATTCAAATAAATTTACTGCAGAAAAAAATGAAAAAGAAATAAAAAACATACCTGTTTCACAACATCTCAGCTCAGCCTTGTCCAGCCTATTCTGTAACTTATCTTGCGCAAACACATAACTTGCTTCCAGCTCTTGAAACCACTTGATGCAAAGTTTAAGCCTTTTAATGTACTCAGTCAAGAGATCACATTTTTCCTAAAACAATCACAACAGATTCCAAATCAAAATGCAATTTTAGCTAAACTAAACCAAAACCCCACTTTCAAACCAACAAATCAAGAAACATTTGTGGGCCAAAAAAGACCAATTAGTCAAAAATCTCACTGACCTTGAGATTAAACTTGTCCTTCCTTTTAGGCTTTTCTCTCAACAAAGCTTCAACATCTTCTCTAGTAAACTCAATGCCACCACACTCCGAACCGGCATTGCTCGCCGGAGTACTACCCGGACTCATATCATATCCTCCATTAATGTACGGAAACGAGTGCCGGCCTCTCCCATTAGTGGCTGTACCAACCATTTTTATGGTCGCACTTTCCAAATCTTCTTTTTTTTCCTTTTGAAACTCACTTCATCACCAAAAACCCAAGTAAGAGAAGAACAGAGTTAACTAAAAAAATCACAGAAATGAGACCCCAAATGAGAAACTTAGAAGGTACCCAGTAAAGTTGAGAAGAAGATGAACAAACCCCAGTTGAGAAATGAGAATAGTTGATGGGGTTGAAGCTGTTGTACTTGTTGGTAAAAATGGAGGCTAGTGATGTTAATTGGAAGCCATTTGAAGAAGAGAAGAGACAGAGCTAGTACAAAGGTTGGCGTGGGGCCATGGATTGTATTCAAAGCTAACTGTATATCACAGCCGTTGCTTTAACGAGCAGGAAGATGGATTGGATGAAAGCCATTCTTTTTAATTAAATTAAAATTTAAACTTAATAAGAATAATTTAGACTTAAAATAATAATTATATATTTTAGTATTTAAGAAAATTAAAAAATAAATAAATAAATTATTGTTGGGTTTGTTGATAAAGTTAAGAGACTGCCATTTGGATTTGAATCTTTTTTGAAAGGGGATCTGGCGCTACCCATATATAAATTATTAATTTATTAAATTACCCTTATTTTTATATTTCTCAAAATAAATTTTATTTATTAATTAAGACTAGTTCAAGTTGTTGAATATGTGACTATAATTTAGATTAACATTCTAATATTTTCTTTCATCGTTATAAAAATTAGCTAAGATTAACTCACTAGTTGGATGAATGGGTAAGAGCACTCTCAGATGGAGGTAAAATATCTAATTCTTTTTATAATATAGAGAAAAAAATTTAAATAGTCTTTCAATGGGTGATGTAAAGTTATATTTTTTTACCTAAATGAATAGTATTTCTTTATATGTAGTGAAATATTATTCATCAAGCTATAAATATTTTATTATTTTTTTTATAAACTTTTGTATATATACGAGTGTGATACTTTTATATTTAATTATTTTATTTCTTAAAATGAATAAAATATTTTTTAAAAATATAATATTTAAATGATGTAGAGAAAAAATAGAGAAGTTGATATATGGTATAATGTAAAAGTTTGAGGTAAATTATAAAAAAATATATGTTTTGGTGATGTATTTTGTAATACACTTTCTCTATAATATTTAGCTTAAACTCACAAAAATATCTTTCATCAGCTCCTTTATGCATATATTTATAATAGTTATGCACAAACTCTAATTAATTCATATCTACATTTACATAACATATACATATCATTTATATAATATTTTAATATTATTATTTTTCTTTATAAGCTTTCTCTCTCCCATTAGTATATATATTTATTATTTCTTTTTCTTTTTTAATTATTTTATTTTACTTTAATTAATAAAATATGTTTAAAGATATAATATTTAAATGATGTAGAGAAATATATAAAGAATCTGATGTATGGTATAATGTAAAACTTAAAGGTAAAATATATAAATATGTGGTTTTTTGAAGTATTTTAAAAGATAGAGTAGAGCGTCTATTGAGAATGCTACAAGTACATTACTTAAAAATTAATAATGTTTTCAATTTTTACGCTTACCAATACTAAAGCTAGAGCATATACTTTTGTATATTTCATATTTTTTTAACATGTATTATACTTATGTTTATTTTTAAAAAAAGAAAAGTTGGTTCCAAATAAAATTTTATTGTCTAAATGATTTTGTATTAGATAAGAAAAATGATCAAACTTAAAATTAAAAGTGTTATGGTTGTTCCTAAAAAAATGTTATGGTTGTACCCTTTTAGTACGTTACATATATTCCAAACCACTCATTCAATAAACTAGTTTTCATATTTGTTACCATTCTACTTGGATTCAATTTATAATATTAATTAAAATAAATAAATAATTTATAGTTAGCTTTTCTTTTAGGAGAAGTGCAATGTCACCGTCCTTGGAAAAAGGTGTGGACCAACTCTATTAAAATAAGGAAAAATATCAGTTTGACTCATGAGTTTTGCTTGAATACTCGATCGGTCATTGTGTTTTGTTAAATGATAAATCGGACCTTGTATTTTGTAAAATTGAATAAAATGATATCCTGATCCCAATTTTGGACAAACAATTTTTTAATATAACAAAAATACCCTTGGATTTTTTTCATTAATGAATTAAATTATACAAATTAAAACATTATTAAATTAAAAAAGAGGTTAAATTTTAAAAATTAATAAAAAGGAACATTTTAATTATTAAAAAAATCAAAATTCAATATATACTTCTCTCTCCTCCCACTCCCTCTCTCTTCCCTTCCTGATCTTCCTCATCTTCTCCCCGCCGACCACCCCAACCTAGAACAACCCTCCACCAGCTTTTCCCTTCCACTCATTTGGTTCTCCTCCGAATTTGGCGAACTTCGAAGTTGGTTCTCCTCCTCACGGACGAACGAATTTGGCAACCTCTGACTGGGCAACTCAGATCTAGAGACCTCTTAGGCAGACAATGGCAAATTCTGGTGCAACAGGGATGAATATGGGCTCTTCACGTAGCTAGAATTGGTGCAACGGGAAGCTTGACGTGGGCAAATCTGGGCTTGGTAGAGGAAAGGTTGAGGGCTCCAGCTAGCAGATCTGGGTGATGGAGTTGATGGTGGTTCTAAACTTCGATGACTGTAAAGCTTCGACTGAAGCTTTAATGGCTTCACTTGACTTCCATGGCTGCAAAACTGTAAAGCTTCAACGGTGTAATCCCCGTTTTTCCCCCAGATGCGTGGCACGACATAATGGATCCATGGGCTCTCTCGAAGAGGTCAAAGGCCCAGTCTAAGCCCAATGGATAGGGAAGAAGAAAGTCCTAGTGGTCCAATCGTCAGTAAGCCCAACATTGTATGATGGGCGACACCATAACGAGGGAATCGGGACCAAGATGCGGACCCAACTCAGCTTCCCGGTTCCAACCTAATGGCATCATTCGGGATGCGAGTAAGGGTGGCGGGCTCAACAGTCTGAGAATGAACCGGGACGTTAGTAAATAAACCCAAGCTCTGGTAAACGGACCGAGACCTTAGTAAATGAAACCAGACCTGGCATCCGGGTGGGCAGGATTGAACTTCCCTGACGTTGACACATTCTCGAGAAACATGGAGTTTGGTCTCCTCAACTAACTTGCAGAAAAGGTTACGTACGGAATGTACACCGTTATTGGGGAACAGTACTGCCACTACTCTAGCGGATCCTATCCCCAGGATCTCCTTAGAAGCCCACACGGACCAGTCTGAGGCTACGTACCGCTGTCAATTGTAAAGCTTGTTATGCCCAAGCCGGCTCAATGGGCCCTGATTAATGTGTATTATTTAGCAAAGTCCTTTGTATTAAGCCTCCATTAGCGAGCAAATCATGATTATATCCCTATTGGGCCCGGATTAGTCAAGCTCAAGCCCATTGCATCCAACTTCCTATAAATAGGACCAGTTGTGCACTGTAGAAGGAATTCCCGAATTTTCTCTTGTAAGCAATTACTCTGCTCAGACTTGCAGAAAACTCCATTGTAAAAGCTTTCTAAGCTCTAATACAATAGAATCATGGACTAAGGCTCATTACTACCCCAACCACGTAAAAAATTTGTTTGTTTATCTTGAATCATTTCTTTTTAGCTATCTTATTTCTCAAAATTCTAGTTTCCGAAAAACTCTGTAAACAAATGGCTTCACTCAACTTCTATGGTTATGGAGTTGGATCTGGTCGGGGTTCGGGGACAAAGGGCACTGACGTAAAGGTAGATCTGGCCGGGGTTGAGGACGGTGAGAATGTTGCTTAGGGTCAGCAATTAAGGCACCTGCAAATGGATGAGACAAGAAGATGGAGGAGAGAAGAAGAAAAATAAAAAGAAAAAAGAAACAAAAATATTGTATTTTTATTTTTTTATTATTTTCAGTTTCCTTTTAAATTTTATGTTTAATTTTTATTTATGGTTTTTAATTAAGCAATGTATTATCTATTTATTTTATTTTAAAATTAATAATTAAATTTTTTATTGTAAAATTTATATTTAATTAATTGATTAAATCATTAATTTATAAACATGAGGATATTTTATTCATATTGAAAAATTATTTGACCAACATTGGGTTCAGGGTATCATTTTTTTTTTCCATTTTACAAAATCACAAGGTCTAATTTGTTATTTAACAAAATACAATGGTCGATTGAGTATTCAGGTAAAACATAGGGGCAAACTAGTATTTTTCCTTAAAATAAATATGTCCATAAATGAAATTTGGCAAAGTTTTAAGATTTTGTTTTCTTTAAAGAAAAAAAAATTAAGTTAGTAATTAAACATGGATAATTAAAAACTTGTAAGTATGATTAAAACATATTAATTATGCTAGTACGTATAATTGGAAAGAAAAATATCACATAATACTATAATTATATGTGAGAAAAATTTAAGTATTAAAGAACTATATATATACATATATATATCTCTTTTATATAAAAAAAAAAATGTGTAGATAATAACATAAATTTTTTGTTTTAATGGGTTTTTATTTTTTTCCGTTAATTTTAACGGAACATTTTTATATTTAACAGAATATTCTTATGTTTAACGATAGATTGTAAACCTAACTTAAACTTAAATAAAATTAAATAATTAAACAAATTAAAATAAGATATTTTTGAGATATTTTACAATGATAATTATTTAAAAATAATAAAATTATATATTACTTAAATAAAATTTAATTAAACTTAATATTATATTAAACATATAATATATAATCTTTTGTTGTCAATGTCAAATTCAAAAACCAATAAACATAAACATAAACTTAAACAAAAATTAATTAATTAATTAATTAAAATATGGTATTTTTAAGATATTTTATGATAATTTAAATAATTAAATTATATTTATTTAAAAATAATAAAGACATACATATCATCGTTTCATCTTATAAATTTGTGTGATAGTTTTTTTTTATCAAGTCATTGAAGCTCTTTTTCTTCATTAAATTCACCAAAGGAATACATTAGAAACTAAAAATAATTTATGCATGTATACTACTGTCTACACTATGACTTTTTCTATTCTTATTTTATTTCTATTATTAATTTCTTTTTAAATATTATTATATTTTCTATATATGTCATGTAAATATATACATGTCACGTTGTGTTTAGATGTCATATATGTAGAGATTATTGATATAAATATTTATATATGCTATAAAATTATAATATATTCTATTATATAGATATATTTTTTTTAAATAGTGAACAATTTTTATTAAAATTATAGATAATATTTACAACTTTAAAACAAGTCTGTATTACAAATAATTTCTACCTAGTAAATATAATATATATCTATGTGCACATGAGACCAAACCTTAACTAATAAAAACCGACCACAATTATTTTGGAGTTGGATTAGGATGGCAGCTAATAGTGGAATTTTATAGATAAATATCATAAATTGAGAGGAGAAAAGAAAAAAGAAAAATAAGAGTTGTTAGAAAATGATTGGAGGAATGATATGATAGTTAGATAGTTCCAAAAGATTTACTAAATTAATGAATAATAATAATGATAATAATTATTTTGTGTTGAATTGAAAGTTGAGATGGGTTTGTTCTCCAAGGAGCATTGATCTAATAAAACTAATAACCCTTGACCGAGCTAGGTTACATTTCTATCAAAAATTTATATATATATATAATTATTTGTATATATTTGGGAAGAAAATGAAAGAAATGTAAGAAAATGGAATTTTTGTTTGTTCTTTAAAATTAGAAAATCAATTAGTTGGTGATATTGTTTTTGTGTAAGATGGATTGTTATAGCCCATGATTTTAGTTCACGAGTCATGGCAAATGGCAATCTAAGTCTTAAATTTAGTTCACACGTCATTGACAACAATCCAATCAAAGTCATGTGGTTTCTTAAAAATTTATGTTATGCTACTAATATATATTTATAGTTGTTAAATATATACACACAAGTTCACCTAAATTATCTCCTTTACTTATTTAGTAAATCAAGTAATACATAATTCTGAATTTTGATAGTGATGTGTTGGACTCAAAATCATGAGCAGCAAATCCAATATAGGTTAATAAAGAAATCTAAAATAGTTGAAATTATAATTATACTCCACTCTCTATTTTTGGCATACTATAAAGCCAATCAAAGGTGCCCCCACAAGTCTCTCCCACCTTTGTTAGCATTAAACAAACTATTTTTCTCTTGCGTCAGATGGGGGTCAAGAATTTTTCACTTAATTAAAATAATTTTGTTTACAAATATAAATATGTATATATAAAAGGTAAAACTTTATGCAAAATCTCACATGGATTAAGCAATCTGTTGTTATTTACCTTTCATTTATTGGTGCTCAATTTTTCAGTCCTTTTAATCTCTAATCCTTTTTATGAGACTTCTTCTTTACCCGTGTTTTGTCAAAATTGTATTTATGTCATTTATGCCAAACGTGTTGTTCTAATAAAAATAAACTAGAAAAAGGATGGTTCCAATTATTAATTAATATAAAATATACATTTTCTTATTACTATTTTTAATCACTTTCCAGCTTAATGAAATCAGAACCTTACTTTAACCAAATGGAATAAAGACAGAGAATTTATTCTTTTATGTAATTTTCATACCTTCTCCTTTTGGAGGTAATGAACACTCTATCATTAATTAGAAATTTATATTTTTGGTGGACATCACTAATAAACTTTGTAAATAATTATGATGGGTTTTTTTTTACATTATTATTAAGTAGATTCAATGATTAAAACAAATTATATTGTAATACGAAATCTTATTATATCTATTCTCATCTAATTTATATTTAATCACGTGAAATTATATTGTATTTTTTAATAATTAAAATACTATCTAAAAATGATGACGGCAAAATTAATTGGCCTTTACTTATCAATTTCAATCAAACATATTTGATTAAAGGTGATTAATTTAAAGCAATTTCGAAAACATGACAAATAAGAATAAATAAACCTATTGTTTTCTATGATAACAAGACATCACCTAATGTTGTTCTCAATTACTTTAAAATCATGACACTATTTTATAAATAAAAAAAATCATGACATTATCATAAGAATAAATAGTATTTTTGCCCCGAACTATGACTATTATACAATTGTGCCTCCTAAATGATTCACGATGTTAAAAGTTCATCCGAAACTATACACGTTACTGAAATATGAGACTTCTATTATATTTTGTCCTAGGTGGCTAATAAATTAATGATGTGGCACTGCCATGTTTAGAATAATTAGCAATTTTTCCCTTGAACTTTGACAGCTACCAAATTGTGCCATTTTTTTTTATCAAGAAGGAAAAAACTTCATTGAACAAACCAACTATTACAACCAAGGGCAAACCGCCCACAAAACACATCCTAGAACGAGGCCAAAAGGCCCCAAACCTCACTCTAGTTACATTGAAGCTTCTTTATAAAAAGCTTATGTTGAGGTAACAACTTCCTGTTATGAACAATGTATAACCTATACTTAACTAATGTAATCACATCCTTTGCTATACATTTAGCTGTCAAAGAATACCCATAAAAAATGCACCTATTTCTATTCCTCCAAATATGATAGATCACAGCAGCTAACACCATATTCAAAACAATATCCACAGTGTCTCTCTGCCCAACACTGAGCTGAACAACCCAATCTGAAAAATTGGAAGACCACGCCAAGCCAAGTAAAAATGCAAGACAAAATCCTCTTGGAAAGGCAGCAATCAAAAAATAAATGATTATGACTTTCTAAGTGGTCTTCACAAACATGACAAGATAAGCAATTCAACTGAATATTGAACTTAGCTAAATTGTCTCTAGTTAGGAGGTAAGAATTGACCATCAGCCAAAGCAAGAATCGGTGCTTAGGAAGGATTGTTCAACACCAAACAGCATTTTTATACTCCACAAGTTGCTGGTTTATTGTACTGTTATAAGGCTTGGAAGGTTTGAAAATTGTGCCATTTTTATTAAAACTAATTTATTTTTTTTAAGAAAACCTAATCTTAAAAATAATAATTATATTCTTAAAAATTTTAAAAATCATTTTAAAAGAATAAGAAAATAAACCATACTAAAAGTTTCAAATACTCAAAAATTAAAAATCTAATTAATAACAAATCACTTTTTTTTTTACTTTTTCTTTTCTTTTACAATATAAAATAAATATATCTTAAAATAAAAATTAAAAATAAATCATAAAGCAAAGTTTGTTCTCCTTCGTCCTCATCCTCTTAATTTAAAAGTTTTTTTTTTATTTAAGCCCTTCGTCATCCTCTTTAATTAAATATGTTTTCTTTGTTTTGGTATTTATTTTAAATTTTCATTCTAAAATAGATTTACATTATATTGTAAAAGAAGAAAAAGTAAAAGTAAAAAATAGTTATTTGTTATTAATTAAATTTTTAATTTTTTAAGGGTTTAATTATTATTTTTAGAAATTTTTTTTAATTTTTTTTAATAAAAATGGTATTATTTGATAGCGGTTAAAGTTCAGGAGAAAAAATTACTAATTATTCTACACATGAATATGTCATATCAACAGACAAAATATCGCATCATCAATCTGTTAGCCACCTAGGACGAAATCTAACGAAAGTCTCATATTTCAGTAACGTGCATAATTTGGGAAGAAATTTTAACATCGTTAATAATTCGGAGAGGCACAATCTTATAGTAATCATAGTTCAAGAAACAAGAATATTATTTATTCTATTCATAATAACCTTTCCTTTCTCATATTTTTTTTATTATTTTTTAGTCACAAATTATATTCTGACTATTTTCCCCTAGAAAAATGTAATATATTTAAATAAGACTGAGAAATGAGAATCGCTGCAATTTCAAGCAAAGTGGGGTTCTTTAATATGATTCAACGTAAAAGAGGATAAAATGCCACACATTTAACGCCAGAGTGCCCAATTTCTTTGGTATGATGAGTCTCATACATATTAGGTATGATGATTCTATAACATATAATTTGTTTGGTACGTTTCTGAAAAATAAATTGACTAGGTATCCATATAAGAGTCACTTAAAAATATATGTTAGGCCAAGTAATAATTAGAGACACCCATTAAATATATTATATATTTTTATATATAGATATGTCACTGTATTTGCTGTTGAGTAATAGTTAATGATCTAAGAAAACAACAAAGAGAATGAACTATATATTCTTCAATACTAGTTTGGTTTAATCGATACATAATCAATTTATATTATTGTTTTGGACCACCACAGAATTATATTATGAAATTCAAAAACACATTATTGATAGTTGATAGAACAAACTAAATTATGTAGTATAGGTGTAATGAGCTGACTTTACCTATAACTAATTTGAGTTAGCATAACTATTCTATTATATATATATATATATATTTATTTATTTATATCTATCTTCTATTTTGTCACATTACAAAGCTTCAACTAATAAAACTAATTGATTTATGAGAATTTTGACATCATGGTTCTCAATTAGCATCACCACACAAATTAGATAGATCATATACATAAAGTAATGATATGTGTTTCAAAATTATGCATTAAAATAAGCTAAATGTCGTAATAATTTTATTTAACTAATTAAATTTATTTAAAGCTCTTGCTTTTCACTGGCACGCAGGCCCTTTGTTATTTTATTTTTAATTTCATTACATTTTTAATAGTATCATTATCTAGGTTATTAATGTTCATACTTTAATTTGTTCAAATAAATTTAAATGAGATTTTTTCACTTTTATGTTGATGATCAAATGAGCCTTAGGTTTGTGAATAGGAAAGAGAGTAATTAATTGTTAATATACAGTATATAAATGTTTCTAAATGTGTTATAGCCTTTATTGTTTTGGGATTGGAAAAAGTTATTATATTTCTAAAATGGTGTTAAGTATTGGTCAAATACTCAAGGTCAACTCGGCTATTATTGGACATCATAACTGAATATTCCAAAAATACAGTTACTACAGTTGGTACTCGGGACTTAGAGGTTAAGTTAGTTGCTTACCTCTCTTGTGTATATATAAGGCTCATCTTCTATCATATCATTAATCAATTTCTATTGCTATACTTTGTAATATTCAGAGTGAAAAATCAGTGAGCCTAGAGAGATTTTTGTACTGCTGTATAGAGAGAATTCTTGGAGCAAGACTCCATTGTTGTACAGATTGAAACTCGGAATCAATAAAGAGATTACCAAGCCCTTAGGGCTGGTTTGGCCGTGGAGTAGAGTGGTGTCTAGCCAACACTCATTCGAACCACGTATGTGTTTTGTGTTCCTCTTTATGTTTCATTTCTGTTTAGATTTGATTCCTTGATTAAACCAGTTTTTGTCTTTAGATTGATTATTGATCAATTATTTCTGGTTTATGGTGTGTTTTATGTTCTTGTTTTGAGGTTGTGGTTACAACAAGTGGCATCAAAGCCAGGTTCCAAGGGCCATCAAGAACAGTATCAAGGTTTCAAGAAAGATCAAGATTTGATCTCGAATGGCTTCCGCACAGTTTGAAGTAGACAAATTTACAGGTTCTAATGACTTTAGCTTATGGAGGATTAAAATGAAGACTTTTCTTGTTCATCAAGGGATTTTAGAGGCTATTGACAAAAAAGAGCTTGAGATTCTTGGAGATGACAAGAAGAAGATAAAGGAAATTGAATCAAAGGCACATAGTGCAATACTATTCAGCCTTGGAGATGAGGTTTTAAGAGAAGTGTCAAGTGAAGAGACTGTTGCTAGTTTATGGGAGAAGTTAGCTGCCATTTACATGAAGAAATCACTAGCCAACAAACTCTATCTAAATGATAAGCTCTATACTCTCAAGATGGATGAAAGCAAAGAACTTAGGAAACACTTAGAAGAATTCAACAAGATCATCTTGGATCTCAACAACATCGGGGTCAAGATTGATGATGAGGATCAAGGTATTCTTTTACTCAGTTCATTACCAAAAATTTATGAACATTTTGTGGATACTATATTGTATGGAAAGGACACCTTAACTATGTTAGAGGTGAAAGTTGCTTTGAATTCTAAAGAAATACATAAGAGGTCTGAAGAAAAGGGTGAGAGCAATGGTGAAGGGTTGTTTGCTCGAGGCAGATCAGAGAACATGGATTCAAGATCTGGTGGGAACAAGACAAACAATGGAAACTATAAAGGAAACAACAGCAACAAGAACAATCACCATGGTCAGAGATCAAAATCAAAATCAAGGTCAGGAAAACAGTGCTACTATAGTAAGAAAGAGGGTCACTTCAGAGATGAATGCAAGGCTTTACAGGCAAAGCTGAAGAGAGACAAAGGAAAGGAAAGGGGAGATGCTGGTGTTGTATCAGATGGTTATAACTCGCTGATGTTCTGGTAGTCTCAAGTCAAGAAACTGGTGAAGAATGGATTCTTGACTCAGGTTGTTCCTTTCATATGACTCCTCACAGAGAATTCTTTTGTGAATTCAAAGTCATAAATGGTGGTTCAGCCCTACTTGGCGATAACAAAGCCTGTAAGGTTGAGGGTACAGGGTTTGTTATGATAAAAGTGCATGATGGTGTACAAAGAACTGTGACAGATGTGAGATATGTGCCAGCACTCAAGAGAAATTTTTTATCAGTTGGGGAATTGACCTCAAAGGGTTGTACAATCAAGATTGAAAGCTCACTTATGAAAGGTGAACTCAAGAATGGGATCTATGTTTTGGTAGGGAAAACAGAGGTTGGAAAAGCTGATGTTGCTACTAAAGGGAGTGAAGATACGATAGTTGGAAGAGCTGGTATTGACAACACCAAGCTGTGGCACATGAGACTAGGCCATGTCAGTGAAAGAGGTCTAGTGGAATTGAATAAACAAGGCCTGTTGAAGGAGAAACTGGATGGGAAACTGAAGTTTTGTAAAGAGTGTGTCATAGGGAAGAGCTGCAGGGTTAAATTCTCTGTTGGAATGCACATAACCCAGGAACCGTTGGCCTATGTGCATTATGATCTATGGGGAGCTTCAAGGGTTTAATCACTAGGACGTGCCAACTATTTCTTAAGCATTGTGGATGATTACTCAAGGAAAGTTTGGGTATTCTTATTGAAGACAAAAGATGAGGCATTTGAAACTTTTGTTAAATGGAAGAAACTGGTGGAGACTCAAACTAGAAAGAAGGTCAGAAAATTGAGAACAGACAATGGTCTCGAATTCTGCTCAGGACAATTCAATGCTTATTGTGATAAGAAAGGAATAGCAAGGCATACAACTGTTCCCAAAACCCCTCAGAAAAATGGCCTTGCTGAGAGGATGAACAGAACTTTGATTGAAAGAGTTAGGTGCATGCTCAAAGGAGAAAATTTAGAGAGAAAATACTGGGGAGAAGCAGTAAAGACAACATGTTATCTCATAAAAAGGTGTCCATCCACTGCAATTAATCTGAAAACTCCACAAGAGATGTGGACAGGAGCAGAACCTAAGCTGGATCACTTGAGAGTATTTGGTTGTCTTGCCTATGTCCATATAAGGCAAGACAAACTCCAACCAAGAGCACTCAAATGTATGTTCTTAGGGTACCCTGATGGAGTTAAAGGCTATGAATTGTGGTGTTTGGAAGAAGATCACAAGAAGTGTATCATAAACAGGGATGTGGTATTCAAGGAAGATTAAATGGCTATGGTACAAACAGATGGTTCAGTGAAAGACAAAGCAAGTGATACAAGTGTTCAGAGAAGCATACCAGTTCAGATTGAAGAAAATAATGCACCAGGGCATTCAGAGAATCTAGAAGATGAAGATCAAGTTGATTCAAGTGGTGAAACATCTCAGACAGATCTAGACAATTATCAGTTGGCCAGGGATAGGGCAAGAAGAGAGTTAAGACCACCTGACAGACTTGGATATGCTGATTATACAGCATTTGCCCTGAATACAGCAGAAGAGATTGAAAGTATAGAACCAACAACCTACCAACAAGCCATGAATAGCAGTGAGAGTAATGAATGGAACAATGCTATTCATGAAGAAATGACTTCTCTTATTAAGAACAAGACTTGGATAACAGTAAACAAGCCACCTGGACAAAAACTCATAGGCTACAAGTGGATATTTAGGCTAAAGGAGGGTCTACTAGGAGAGAAAATCATATATAAAGCCAGATTGGTTGCCAAGGGATTCAACCAGAGAGAGGGTATAGATTTTATAGACATTTATCACCTGTTGTGAAGCAAACATCCATTCGAGTGATAATGGCAAAAGTGGCCAAGTATGATCTAGAAATGGATGTTAAGACAACCTTCTTGCATGGAAGGCTTGAAGAGAAAATCTATATGGCTGAACTTGAAGGGTTCAAAAGCAGCAAGCCAAATCAGTTATGTCTGTTATAGAAATCTTTGTATGGCCTCAAGCAGGCACCAAGACAATGGAACTTAAGGTTCAATGAGTTTATGACTCATATAGGCTATACAAAAAGTAGCTATGATCCATGTGTCTACTATAATAGATCCATGTACTTATTATTATATGTAGATGACATTCTGATCATAGGCAAGGACAGATCAGAGATTGATGGGCTCAAGAGACAGTTGGGATCATAATTTAAAATGAAAGATCTAGGTATTGCTAAGAGAATTATGGGAATTGACATCATAAGATCAAGACAAAAACACTTGTTCTTATCTCAGAAAAATTACCTTGAAAAGGTACTGAACAGGTTCAATATGAGGGAATCAAAACCTGTCACAACACCTCTAGCACCCCACTTCAAGCTCTCACGGGAACAAGCACCTAAGACTGAAGATGACAAAGAAGACATGGACAAGATACCCTATGCTTCATGTGTTGGAAGCTTAATGTACTCTATGGTGTGTACAAGACCCGATTTAGCCTATGCACTAAGTGTGGTAAGTAGATTTATCTCAGATACAGGAATTGAACATTGGAAGGCCCTGAAATGGATCATGAGATATGTCAAAGGTACCCTAGACCTTGGACTTATGTATAGTGCAAACTCAGAGTATAGAACTGAGATTGAAGGCTATGTAGACTCTGATTATGCAGGGAGTTTGGATACAAGAAGGTCATTGACAGGTTATGCATTTACAGCATTAGGTGGATGCATCGGTTGGAAATCAAATCTGCAAAAGGTTGTGGCACTATCAAGTACAGAGGCAGAATATATGGTTGCTACAGAGGCCATTAAAGAAGCTATATGGTTGAAGGGCTTCACAGGTGAATTGGGGTACATTCAGAAGACATCACAGTGCTATGCGACAACCAAAGTGCTTTGCATTTGATGAAAAATCCTATGTTCCATGAGAGATCTAAACATATAGACATCAAACTTTATTTTATCAGAGATGTTGTTGGAAGAAATGATGTTCAAGTCAAGAAAGTTGGAACTAAGGATAATGCAGCAGACATGTTAACTAAGTATGTTCCCTATAGCAAGTTTAGGCACTGTCTAAACTTGCTCAACATACTCAGCTGCTGAATTTCCAATTTATAACCAGCTCAAGGTGCTAATCTCAAGCATTTAACCAAGGTGGATGATTGTTAAGTATTGGTCAAATGCTCAAGGTCAACTTGACTATTATTGGACATCATAACTGAATATTCAAAATTCAGTTACTACAGTTGGTACTCGGGACTTAGAGGTTAAGTTAGTTGCTTACCTCTCTTGTGTATATATAAGGCTCCTCTTCTATCATATCATTAATCAATTTCTATTGCTATACTTTGTAATATTCAGAGTGAGAAATCAATGAGCCTAGAGAGATTTTTGTACTACTGTATAGAGAGAATTCTTGGAGCAAGACTCCATTGTTGTAAAGATTGATCCTCAGAATCAATAAAGAGATTATCAAGCCCTTGGGGCTGGTTTGGCCGTGTAGTAGAGTGGTGTCTAGCCAACACTCATTCGAACCACATGTGTTTTGTGTTCCTCTTTATGTTTCATTTCTGTTTAGATTTGATTCCTTGATTAAACCAGTTTTTGTCTTTAGATTGATTATTGATCAATTGTTTCTGGTTTATGGTATGTTTTATGTTCTTGTTTTGAAGTTGTGGTTACAACAAATGGGTTGTTCTTATTATTCATTCTTTCCTCTAAAGTCATTGAATACCACAATAATTAGAACCTTTCGCAACAGTTAACCAAACAGAAATGAAGAAATTTCGGTTGATCGATCACTATTTTGATTAGGTTTGTAGTTTTTGGATTGTTCCAATGATGGATGATTAATTCATATACACTTAATCTAGAGATTATAATATTTTTGAGTGCTTTATATATATATATATATATAATAAAAAATTAAAGAACTTCATCATATAATTATTCTGCAAGACATGGCAACATAAGTTCGAATCCTTATCAATTGAAAAGAATAAGCAAAAAATTCTCAAACCCTTATGTTTGAGCATTCAATATATATAGCATGATTATTTATATGATAAGGTAATTATGAAACTTTATAGAAGCACCTTACTCTCAAAACAATATATGCAATTAATTATAATTAGAAGTTCTATTGCAGAGGATGTGAAAATATATATTGTGGAAAATAAATATTTCTAAATTGTTGAACTTTCATCAAATTGGTGTTGCATTATAAAAATAATAATAAAAAACACTCATAAATCAATGTTTTATTTGGTAAATGTCTTAATAATCTGTTTCTATACATTCTTGTAACTATATACAAACAATTAATTTATATAGCAGTTAATCAATTTGTTTTTCTACATAATTTTTTTTTATAATATTGTAACCATATACCAACAATTAATTAATACAGCAGTTAATTAATTTGTTTTTCTACATATTTTTTTTAATAGTATACATTGCAATTAAGGAAGTAAAAACAAAGTTCTATACTTACTTACACCTCATCAGATTTTTTTGTACTGACGTCATTCCTAAGACTATTGGACTCAAAATCCAAATTTTTCTTAGGAATTTTAATCTCCAAAAGTGTGTCGTTTGTCAAATATGCCTCAATTTTTCTCCAATCTGCATCCTCAGGCAGTTCAAGCCTCCTAACATACCCATATTCCCACCACTTACCACTCCTCCACTCCTTAATAATGCTCTTTGACTCTCTCTGTTGTTGGTTCCACAGACCACTCACCTCCACAGCCTTCTGCTTTTCATTATACACTACTTGGACACTGGTCTTCCCAACCCCAATTCCTGTTCCAACAATAATTGCAATAATAAGAGAAAAAAAAAGAAAAGAAAAAAAGAATCTCAAAAAACCCTTTGATTATTCATCATATATATCAACTAGAATCGACTACAACATGGGGTGTGACATATAGCTAGGAAGGGACCCCTAGTTTCACAAGTTCTTTTTTCTTTTGACTTGAGAGTCAAGTAACAATGATTCCAAAGCCATAAAGTCCATTCTTCCATGTTAAAAAGAAGTAGTATAATTACCTGGTAGTTCAGATTTGAGTACATAATTTTGGTCATGAGGAGTTCGAAACCAATCGACAGTGGTTAGTCCTAAGGTCCGGAGATTAGACAACAAGATATCAGAGTCAAATTCCCAAAGTGGGAAAGCATCAGAAGGATCAAAGAATTTGCCAAACAAGAAAGGACTGAAGAGTGAGCCATCACCAAACACTTTGTTGATGATTAATGTCGTATTATTATTGCCTTGGCACATGAATCGTTTGAACACATCTTCTCGGAGTGCAACGCACCATTTCTTTGTCGTTTGATCGTCTCTGATAACCTCTATGCTCTGTCTTCGTGTACTACTACTGCTCATTTGATCAAGGCTGTAGAGAAGAGAAAAGTTGACACTTTTGAGACCCTGATGGAGTGGAGAGAGAGTTTGTGGTATACTGCTTCTTATAGTGTAAAGATAAGCTTTGTGAGAAAGGAAAAAAAAAAGGAATAAATTCTCTTGGAATTAATATTTGGAGGCTTGGGGTGTAAAGCTAGACCAAGAATATTTATTTTTATTTTTATTATATTTATATATGAGAATTCTCTTATAGGCTTCATTTTAAGTCCTACCGGTAGGGTTCTCAGTGTTTACGACCCGTAAACAGTTTTCGGCGCGATTTTTTTTTATGACCGTGTATATTATAGCTATTTAGAGCATTTTGTAAATTTTCAGAAAATTCCGAATAATTTACAGTACCAAAAACTAGGTTCAAACATGTTGTTGCACGCGTGACTAATTTTTTTTATGCGCGTGGAAAACAACATGTTTGAACCTAGTTTTCGGTACTGTAAACTATTCGGAATTTTCTGAAAATTTGCAGGATGCTCTAAATAGCTACAATATACACGGTCATAAAAAAAGGTCGCGCCAAAAACTATTCACGGGTTGAGAAACACTGAAAGTCCTACCGATAGGGCTTAAAGTAGCCTCTATAGAAAAATTGCCATATAAATATATATATATATATATATTAGATATTGTTCATTATTGGTTAGAAAAGAAGAAGAAGAAAATTGTAGACAAGAGAAATAAGCGAGTGGCAAACTTTGGGGAATCGATTTGTTGGGCATTTGAAAAAGATGGCAACCTTGCTATTGATAGTTGCATGCACTTAAATATTTCATTGAATCTATTTATGTGTATATATTAAACAAAATTGTATGTTTACTCCTTCTTGGTAGAAATCTAGCATAGATCTCCTTATTCACTAGTCAACTAAAAAAAAGTTGGGTGGGTTTTTTCATTGTTATCAATCTCAGGCATGGATATCATGTGGATACAATCAAGTCTAGAAGTACATTTGGGTAACCATTTTAACATTAATCAAATTATCTCCAAGTCAAATTAACAATGATTAACTAATTATACAGTTCATGCTCTTTTTACCCTTATTTGGTTTCATAATTTAGTTTGTGACATATAAATGGTAGTAGTAACTAGTGTTACCTTGATATTAATTAATACTATTAGACCATCTCTCTAATGATTGGTCTAAATTCATTGTTAAATTTAATTCAAAAATTGAAAGAAATACTATTTGACCCAATGTTTAATATTGTATTCTACACAAATTGTTACTAAAAAAATTATGATCAACTAATATTTATTGAAAATATTAATTTTTTCTTTTTTATTTATTTTGTTTTTTTTTATTCTTCAATCACAATTTAAAATGAGTAAATATTATTGTGCTAAATTTAGCATATACTATATTTTGTGTTAAGTTTGGTATAACTTTTTATATATGTGAAATTTAACATAATTTTTAACAGTGTTAAAAAAAATTCTCTCATTAAAATATTAAAATATAACACTTCATTTGAAAATGCTCTAATGATCGTAAATAAATTTTGTAACTAGCTGTGAAGAACCTTAGTTTTGCTTTTACATAATGTGAAAGGAATATTTTTTAATGGGTATCTCTTATCAAGTTGAATTTTCCACTTATTTTAAAAAAAATATATATATATATCTTTTGTATGGAAATACTTTGTTCTTCCTTTTTGACAAATAAAAGCAAAGATTAGTGTATTGCAATTGATATTGTCAACTTTTTCCTAAAGCAGCATTAGTATCTGCATTAGAGATGCTTGAATTTCTAGCCATGGAAATTCTAGAGTTACTTTGCTGAGTGGAATATCTTTTGTTTTCCAATTAAATATAAATATTTTTTCTTAAATATATATTTTTTTGTTTTTTTTTTATTTTGTACGGTTCCCATTTTTTTTTCAAAAATACGCACTCAAATTTTCAAAAATATGATTTTCAAAGTTTCATAATTACAAAAATACAGTTTTTAGAAAAACCAACTTGAAAACAACTCACTGGATCAACAAAAAAAAAACTAAAAAATAACAAAAATAATATATATCATAACAACTAAACATCAACAAAAAAAAAAAAAACTTAAAAACAATTTGAAAACAATACAAAAAAATAAAAAAATAAAACCGTCAAAATGTAAAAATTTCCTTAAAACCGTAAAATTGAAAATATATATATTTGATAGTAAAAACGTAATTTTTTTAACAAAAATTAGTATTTTATATAATCTTTCCTTAAATATATAATATAAATTAAAGACATTAAACTATTATTGGGCTTTGACAATTTTAGGCCCAAACTTGAATTTGCTTTAAAATATGGGAATTTTTCAATTCTATTCCAAACAAGTTTTATTTACAAATATACCTAACCAAAAATAATTACAAAAAAAGGGGTTATTTTTATACCTGCTTAAAAATAATTCCCCTTTTTCCGTACCGAATTTTTGAGAATTTTTTTTTTATTCCCACTTCACATTCCACAAAATGTGGGATTGCATTCCACAAAAAGTGGGATTATGCAAGGTCAGTACGCAAAATGAAGTGGGAAGTTCGTCGGGGTAGATTTTTTCCCTTACTCTCGACTTTAAAAAGTTACATTTTCATTGCTTTTACAATAATTTAAGATACTAATTTGTTACATTTTGATATATGACTAAATTTTTGGGTATAACACAAATTTAAAGCAACCAATTGACTTAATGAGTTTCCAAAAAACTTCTTGTTATGTTCTATTTAAAGGTAACCAGTTTCATTGTTATATCATAACGTGATGGTAACTTTGAAGGTAACTAGTTACTTATCTCATATCTGAAAAGAAAAATCATTTTTAAAAAAAAAAAAATGAACTGATCTGAAAGGCAATATAAAAAATTATTAAAGAAAAAGAAGAAGAGCATTGCATAACAAATCAAAGAGGAAGAAGAAGAAGTTATTTTTACAGTAACATAGATAATCAGTTACCCAAAAAACTCATAAATATACATATATATATATGATAATGTGCTGGTAATCGGTTACCAAACTCAAATCTAAAAAAAGATCAAATCTGAAAAGAAAAAAAAAGGATCAATTTAAAACTCAAAAAACTATTGAAGAAAGAGGAAAGAAGAAGAAGATTGGAGAAGACGAAGATCAACGAAGATGTCGTCAGTGTTGTGGATGAAAATCTTGGTGGTTTCGACTTGAACTAGAAAATTTCATAAAAATCAGTTAATATATTTATTGGAGCACAAAAATCAGTTAATATATTCATTTGAAGGGGCTAAGAAAGTGGTAATAACCTAATTAATCTATTAGTAATTAATAGTAAGGATTTAAAAAGAAATAAGAATAATTAATAAGAATAATTGAAAAATAAAAATATCTTCTCTTAATAATATAAAAACAATTTGAAAAAAACTTTTCATTTGGAAAATCTTGAAATTGTTTATCCTAATTTCAAGGGAAAAGTTGAAAACTACCCGTTTTTTGGAGTAGTTAACTAAAATTAGACACTAAATATATTTAGTTGAACTTTACCCATTATTATCATGAGATTTCCCAAATTACCCTTATTTGAGCACATGATTCTAAGTGTTGTTGTAATGTGTATTATATGTGTCATATTATAGTTAAATTGGAAATACATTCTAATTCTAGTGTGTTTAAGGAGAAAAAAAAAGCATGTAATTGAAGAGGTATAATTGGTACATTAATTGAAAATTTGGGTACTAAAATAAGAGTTAAAAATAGTTGGTAAAAATTAAAGTAGATCATTTAAAATGGGTACAGAATTTAATTTCCACTAATTTCAAATGAGGAAATTGAGGTCTAAGGCTAATTGAGCATATGGATCCTTGGGCCAAGGATTAAATTAGGGAAGTTTTCATTTTTATGACGTTTTTTTCTTCAAATTTTTGCAAAAATATGAAAATTTAACTTGTTGACATTTTTATGACTTTTATGGTTTGAAACTTGATGTTTATGAGATTTTCTTTCTCATAAATTTGCAAAACAAATTTAATTATGTCATATTTCTAATGATAGTTATGTTTTATTTGATTTGAGAACATTTTTAATTTTTTTTCATTTCAATTTTTCCTACTGTTTTTTTCTTTCATCTTTTTCTTTAAATTTTTTCATTCCTTTCTTTCCCTTTGTTTTTTTTTTTCATTTTTTTCCTTACTTTTTTCTCCGTCCTTTTTCTACTTACTCTTTTCTCTTTCATTTTTTTTTCTTTTTTACATATATTTTAATTATTATATAATTATTTTATTATTTATTATCATTTACCTTTTATTTTTAATTATTGTACCTTTTTAATTATAGATTTTTCTATAATTTTTTTCAACTTTTTTTTACATTATTTTTTTAATGTTAGGTTAAGTAACTGGTTATCTGATAGATTACTTGTCACATTTTTAAATCTTTTTTTTTCCAAATCTGTATGTTCTCAGTTACCTATATTATAAGTAACCAGTAGGATAACTTGTTACTATCCTAGGGTAACCATATAACTATATTATAAGTAACTGGTTACTATTAAGATAACTTGTTGCCATACTAGGGGTAACCAGTTATAAGGATTATAAGAAATCGGTTACTATCAGGATAACTTGTTATTATCTTAGGGGTAACCAGTTAAATATAAAATGATAACTTGTTATTCAAGTTTCAGTAAAACTAAACCACAAGCTCCAACTAGTCCTTCAAAACACTCACTGTCTTTGATAGTCTACCTACTTTGGTGTAAACGATTAAACTGAATTAGATCCTCATGCACATTGCCCTACATAATTTATCCATAATCTGAAGGTGAACTTAGAGTTCTTATCCATCACACTCGATAGTTCGAACCTCTTATTTCACTATCAAATTTTCAAATTGTTTTGTCAAATGCTCCAAGGGCCTTAACTACTTAAGGTATTCCAACTAACACCTCATTACCTTAAGGGCCTTGTGACTCACACACAAACTCTATTTTAATTCTCCCTTTTTCCAAAAGAGAGCAATGTTGTGGCCCCACTAGCCTACAAAAACCAATTTCCATATACCAAACTTACAAGCCTTAATGATTGTTGACTGGATTTTTCGTCAACTAACAAAATAATAAAGAGAAGAGTTGTTTGTGTGTAAATTTCTAAGTGGAATAATTTGAATGAGTAAATAACCAAGGACAGGGAATTAAATGTGGTAATAAATAAAAAGGAAAACACACAATTTATAGTGGTTCGACCTGAAAAAGATGACCTACATCTACTTTAGGCAATTGTATTGATAGAGGATTGATGAACACTCAAGAAAAGTTACAGTTGCATTAATTTATATTTTTGAGGTAGCTGGAATCATAATAGAATAAATGCTCTCTCTCACTGTAATAAATTCCTCTAACCCCCTTACTGTTTTCCAAGTCGCTCCATGTTTCCCCCATTTTGCAAAGAGGAAGATGGGAGCGATTTGGGCATGATCAAAGGCTCCAACAATTTTTGGAAGCAGTGGTACCTTTTCATTCTCACTATTTCCTCAGATTGCCGACTGTACAGAGGCTATCCTAGTGTAGCATCGCCATTCTCAAGTTGCTCAAAGCACGACTTGCTTGTTGTGCATGCTTAGACCTGATTGGTATTCGCATTTTCTACATTCAATCTAATTTTTCTTCTTTTCACTGGAACTTCTTTATTTTCAATTTATGATTATGTTTGTGATCATGGAGTATTTCTCTTTTAGGTTAAGGGTTATTTGAAAACCCTAGACATGAAATCTTGAATGCAATAATGAATTTTATTCATTCTATTCCTTTATATTAAATTGTATCTATTCTTCTAATTGAATATTATGAATCTTGTGGTATCGTGTTACGTGGCCAACTAATTAGGGTGTTACATTGTTCTACTATCATCTTAGGATTGTTATATACCTAATAGTCTAGGGTTCTAAGTAGAGTGATAAATTGCAGTTAGGTAGACGAGTATTTTAATTGTGATAAATAATAGAACCTAGGTTAGATGAATTGCATGCTTAATGAATTTTTTGCCTAGATTAACTTGTTTCAACTTAATGTAGTGATTTTCCTAAGTTAAATAGATTGCATGCTTAATGAGTTTATTGCTTGGTAAAAAGAATTAATTAATGATCGCTTAGCTTTAATTAATTGTGATAGGAAAACTGGGATAATTGACTACTTAAGAATTATCTACGTGGTTAATAGTTTAATTGAGAATAGGGAATATTGTTAGTCATTGTTGATTGATTGATTGTTGAAGGTGGAGAATAATTCTTAGTTGTTCTTTAAAATCGTTATTATCAATTGTTCTTTGCTTGTTACTTTATTTTATGTTATTGAATTTCAAAAACAAAATCCCATTTTTAATTCTTCTCTCTATTTTGAATAATGACTTGATCAATAATCCTCGTGGGTTCGACCTGTATTTACCATTATACTAAATAATTGGTATTACTGAAAATAAAATCTTTAGTAAATTTGATACGGCATATGTTGTACCCCAAAATAAATATGAACTGAATCACTCAGCACAGGGTACAACTGGTCGATAAGCATATGAAGAAAGCGTACAAATAGAATATCTAGCTAACTCTGGAGTGAGCAGCTCGAGTTCAACTTGACAGCTTACGACAACCAGATAATCTTCAGATTGCCTCTTGCTCCGACAACCTAGTTCGAGATGCGTGATGGCCAGATCGCCTTTTTTGAAACTCAGAACTTAGCATGTGTCAGGATAGGTTAGTTCTGAGGCATTTAGCTCGAAGGAAGTGACCAGCTCGCGGAAGCCTGGTCATGATGCATAGTGAAGGATCCCAAAAGACTCGGAGATTCCTTATACGCTCATTAATGCCCAGATTTTACTATACATTCATATCCCTATTAAATGGGAGGTTATTCAAACTTATTATTTACCATATTTATGTATGCGGTTACCTAAAACTGTCCAAGAAAAATCTCTATAAATACCAGGGGAATGGATAGAAAAAGGGACCGATTCTTTATATACTAAAACTCTGCTGAAATTGTCAGGAACAATTTCACCCAGAGCCCTAAAGAGATCAATAAGATTGTCTCGTGGACTAGGTAGATTTTAACCACCGAACCATGTAAAAGTGTGAGTGTTTGTGATATCTTTTATTTGTTCAATCACGGTTTAGCAAAAAACATAATATCTCTATTGTCGGATTCTTAATCCACTGTTGGTGAAAAACTGCATCAACAGATTGGTGCTTTCGTTGAGAGTTTATTAGTGCTTAATCCCCCACACAAGTTTCACCCAACACTCACCATGGTGGTCACCCAATCTATGCGTGACAACGAGACAAAACAACCTAATGATCAAGAGGTGCACCGTGCGGCCGTCCCTGCTGGAGAAGGCTCAATTACTCAACGTCGTTGATGTACCCAAAACGGGTATGTTTTAAAAATTTATAACTTGCAAGCGCATGAATCGTTCATATAGAATAGTGATCATGTAAGCAAGGATGTTGAACCCAAATGAGTTGTCTGAAAACGAAAAGAAAACTATTTTAAACCAAAATTAATAAATTCTAACCTAGCTCCAAAGATTGATGAGAATTTGTGACAAGAAAATCAAATAAGAGACAATAATAAAGAAATTAAAGACAATATATAAACATAAATTAATAATAGAAATCAAGATGGTAAAAGAAAGATTATTAAGATAATAGAATCCACAAAATATAAGTTCAATAATATTTAAAAGTACATTGATTTCCAAGTTTTAGTAATAGTAGAAATTAATCAAACCATCACTTATTCAAATTAGATATTCTATTTAAGCACAAGTTTTTATAAAAAATATAGGATCTATCTTCACTTTTAAAATTATAATTTCAAAGCATTTAGTGTAAATCAATCTAATGAAATAACAAATAAATCAATGAACATTATTTATAAGGCAAAACATAATATTTTTGTTCTAAGCATTGTATGTGTACAATTTAATGACACATCTTACACAAAGAATATTGTGTTTTTGCACTAATGAAGAACAAAGTGTAAATATGTGCTAACAATCTAAAATACATGATATTTAAGATGAAAGAAGATATTTGAATAAGAAAAATCCATAAACTTTGTTGCATAAAATGGGAAATCAACATACAAAATAAATACTATCTAGTTACATATTGTTTCATTATCACCTTAATAATCTTAGAAAGATTAGAAACTCATAACTAGAGTAGAAATTACAAATAAAAAAATTACAAGCATAAATAGGAAAATTTGGAAGAGAAACCCCCAAAATTTTCCTTTAAAAACTCATAGAAAAATGACCAAAAAGAATAAAAAGATGAAGAGAATAGACAGGTCTTGAAAGTGTGGAACTTGTGTAGTGTAACCTCTCCCAAAAATTAACACTCCTAAATGGTCTTGAAAGTTCTCTATTTATAGCCAAAATGAGAATATTAAAATAATCAATTTAAATTAATTAAATTGATTAAATTAATAATAATATGGCAAAATAGGAGTTAATTATAGGGTGTAATGATGATTTTGAGGTAAAACGTGTAGAAAAGTTTGGGTAAAAAAATGGCATTTTTGGCAAAGGGGACAAGGGTACATTGTTGGGCTCAAGACAAAGTGGCATGCATGGGTTTGGGCTGGAAACGTGGCTGCAGCAGGGAGGGAAAATGGCTAGGTTCACTTGGGCCGAAATGGAGGGCATGCAGTATACGGCTGGGTAGGGGCCTGAAGCAGCTGGCGTGAGCTGGGGAGTGCCAAGACTCTGGAATGGGCTGGTTTGCACAGGCGAAAGGAGCTGGGGAGTGCCAAGACTCTGGAGTAATCTTGTAATAACTACGTTGATTATTTCCTTTTTATTACCTTGATACGCAGATATTAAGGAGAATTAAGGCCCATTGGCCCATGTAACCCCCATTGAGCCTATAAGTATACATGAAATAGCTCAAGGAAGGGACATTTGATCTCTGAATCGTTTTCCTGAGTATTGAGAGAGAAAACTATAGTGTGATTATCCATCGTTTCATTGTAATTCTCCCAAGGTTTGTGAAACTCAAGAACCCTAGTTCTTTGATCACGGCTTCGAGATACAATATTAATAATAACACTAAGTGGACGTAGGTTATTACCATTCTTTGGGGCCGAACCACTATAAATCGTTGGTGTTTTCTTCTTTACCATTAGATTAAACTCTTAATTGTCGTCTCATTTTCTGTCGTATATTTGACTTCGTGTCATTGGCCAAATCGAGGGTCAACAATTTGGTGCTTTCATTGAGAGATTGATAAAAAATTGTAAGAAAATCTAATGGCAAAAACATCAAAGAAGATTGGATAGACCGCTGGCACTGCACTATCCCAACCTCCTCCCCCAAATGTGGCTGAAAATGAACCTCATTTGGAGTTTGAAGAGGAGGAGTTAGATTCTGAAACACTGAGGGCAACACTGGGGGTGTTGCAGGACGAGTTGGCTAATCTGAGGGCCAATCAAGAGAATGCTACGGAGACAATGGCGATGCAGCAGAGGGAAATTGAATGCCAGCGCCAGGAGCTGAGTGAGCGACAGGCGGACATGGACCATCGACAGAGGGATGCCATGGCCGCTCTCGAAGCATCCATCCAATTGGCTCGGAGTCAGGCTGCACCAGCCTCTCAGCCAGATCAGCCGCCGAGTGCGCCGCCTTGGAGGGCTCCCAATCCTAGTCCTCCCCTCCAGCCAGCAAGCCCTCAAAGGCCAGAGAAGCCGCCTATGGATCAAGATGATGTCCCACCTAGGGATCCTGAGCAGCAGCCTCCATCTCAAGCTGGTCGAGGCAATCCCCAGCGCCCGAGGCAGAATAGGGCCGGGCAACCACCCCGTAGCCCTAGACGCCCAGGGGATGAAGAGTTCAATCTACCGAGCAGGGGATAGAGTCCTTCTGCCAACAGAAGGAACATCGATTCAGGCTCTGCGGTCAGGGGTCCCCCACGGCATAACAATGTACGGGGACCCAACGACCAGTGCAGGCCTCCCCCTGATGCTCGAGAGATGCCAGCCCGAGGAGGAAATAACATGAACAGCCAGTCACGCCGTAGTCAGCCACAGTTTAGAGATAGCCATGACTATAATGAAGTCGATTCCGGCAGAGGAAATGCTGGTCGGAGGAATGAGGAAAGAGGTGGAGGCAGAAGCCCCCCACCTAGAGAAAATAGGCCAGCTAACCATAACGCTGGGGGGTAACCCAGGCAGCAGAACGTCTTTGATCGGATAGGAGTTAGCGAACAGAGACGTAGGGATGACGATTTAAGGGACGTACTTAACGACTGTCGCGAGAGGCACAATGAATACGCTCCCCCAGCACCGGTTGCCCCAGCAGTCCCCAGCAATCCTCACCGGTTGATGCTCTGAACCAGGCGGTACAACAGCTGGTCAAGGGACGAACGTCCCATATAGAGTACGATAAGAGGAGGGGCACTCCCTTTGTACAGAGGATTGCTGTGGCTGAAACCCCCAGTAAATTCAAGATGCCAACACTGCCGAACTTTGATGGGTACGGAGACCCGATATCTCACGTTAATAAGTTTGAGATACAAATGGATATACAGAAAGTGTCCAATGATGCACGCTGCCGGATCTTCCTAGCGACACTGTCTGACACTGCCCAGGAGTGGTTCTTCAAGTTCCCTCCTGCTAGTATAATATCTTGGGAGATGTTCGTAAAGGAATTTTACGGACAATTCTATGCGGGTCACGTACACCCCATAGAGGCCAACCAGCTGGTCAAGATACACCAGAAGGAGGGAGAGCCCTTAAAAGAATATGTCCAACACTTCATGCGAGTAGCAGCTGGAGCCAAGACAGTGGGTGATGAAGGCAAGATGATGGCCCTAACTGCTGGGGTTAGGCGCCATTCACCCCTCTGGAGTAGCCTCAGAAAGAATGGGGTAAGAAGTACTCAGGAGTTTTTGGATTGGGCTGATCAATATGTCAAGCTCGAGGACGCGATTGCCAATGAAGGGAAATCACCAACAAAAGACAAGGGGCCAAAGGAAGAACCCGCCAAGGCCGCCAACGGGTCGAAAAATCCCAATGGCAACGGCAAAGGCAACAGGAATGGAAATGGTAGGAATGGTGGAAAGCAGGCAAATAATGAACCCTCAGCTTCTGAAAATAAACGCCCCAAAGGCAGTCGATATGAGCCAAGATTCACCAACTACACGGCCCTTGTCGAAAGTCAAGCAGAAGTCTACTAGGCGACCAGCTCCAGCGTGCCTTACAAACGACCCGCACCTATAAGGAAAGATATCTCCAAGAGAGATACGACGAAGTTCTGTCGCTTTCACAACGACTACGGGCACGACACCAATGAATGTAACTAGTTGAAAGACGAGATTGAGTTCCTGATTAGGAAGGGACATCTAAGGAGATATGTGCGAGCCGCAAGAGGGTCTCAGCGAGAGGCTCAAGGTGGCAACGAGCAGGCGCCTGCACGCCAACGCTCGCCACCCCTACAGCCAGTTCCTGTGGCAGGCACTTTACTCACCATCTGTTGAGGCCCACATCTTGCAAGGGACAATGGGAAGGCAATGGAACGATACACTCGAACCCTATGCCACAACCAGGACATCGAGATGATGAGTGTGGAGGATCGAGCACCAAAAAGGGCTCGAACAGAGGAGGAGTTAATAACCTTCTCTAAAGACGATGCCCAGCATGTACGATTCCCACACTCTGATTCGTTGGTCGTGGACGTGCAAATTTCCAACATGATGGTGAAGAGGGTGTTGGACACAAGAAGCTCGGTCAACACCCTATACAAGTCTTCATTGGAGAGAATGAAGCTGTTCGTCAAGGACCTGGAGCCATTCAACCAAACCATCTATGGTTTTTCCGGCGAAGGGCTCGCCCCAACTGGGTCGATTAGGCTTCCAGTTATAGCAGCAACTGCACCTGCTAACAGGATATTACTTACTACTTTCATAGTATTTGATTGTCCTTCGGCATACAATGATGTAATTGGGAGGCCAATTTTGGTCGACCTACGAGTTGTCACTTCAATATGGCACCTTGCCATGAAATTCCCAAAAGATGCAGGGGTAGGATGCGTATTGGGAAATCAGCGGGAGGCAAGGGAGTGCTACAACGCCTCGATAACTAAGGCAAAGAAAGGTGTGTCGAGAGATGTTCCCGGAAAAGGATTGCAAATGGGAATTGATGCTCAGGCCCAGTTAGGTGATAAGGTCACCAAATAGGGCGTTGCCCAAAGTGAGGATAAAGACTTGGATCCTTGCTTTGGGGATTTTGAGGAAGGAGTAGGAACCATAGAGGATCTTGAAGAGGTCCAACTCGATGAAGAAAATCCGACCAGGGTTGTGAGAGTCGGTAAAAACTTAAAGACAACAACAAAACAAGCACTGGTGGAGTTTTTGAGGAGGAACCAGGAAGCCTTCGCCTGGTCGCACAAAGACATGGTTGGAATAGACCCCGCAGTCATCAGCCATGTCCTGAACATCGACAAGAGTTTTCCATCGGTGCAACAGAAAAGAAGGCTGCTATACAAAGATAGATCAAAGGCCTTAAGAGAATAAGTCAAGAAGCTGAAGGAGAATGGGTTCATTAGGGTAGCGTTTTATCCATCGTGGGTCTTTAATCCCATGCTAGTTCCCAAGCTGAATGGCAAATGGCAAACATGCATGGATTTCACAGACCTCAATAAAGCCTGCCCCAAAGATTGTTTCCCACTCCCTAGGATCGACCAACTGGTCGATGCTACTGCGGGGCATGAGATTCTCTCTTTTATGGATGCATACTCCGGATATAATCAAATTAGTATGCATTCCCTTGATGAGGATCACACTAGCTTTTGAACTGATATAGGGCTTTACTGTTACAAAGTGATGCCCTTCAGTTTGAAAAATGCTGGTGCGACTTACCAGCGACTAGTAAACCACATGTTTAAGGAGCTGATCGGCACAAACATGGAGGTCTATGTTGATGACATGCTGGTAAATTCAAAGAAGGTAGAAGGGCATATAGAGGATTTGCAGGAGTGCTTCAACGTCTTGAACAAATATCAGATGAAGTTGAATCCCCTTAAATGCTCCTTCGGAGTAGAATCAGGGAAGTTCTTGGGATTTATAGTTAACTCGAGAGGAATTGAAGCCAATCCTGAGAAAATCAAAGCCCTGATCGATATGAAATCGCTAGCAAAGATTAAGGATGTTCAAAGTTTGACTGGAAGAATTGTCGCTCTCAGTAGATTTATTTCAAAATCAACGGACAAGTGCGTTCTATTTTTTAATCTACTTAGCGGCAACAAAAAATTTGAGTGGATGGAGGAGTGCGAGCAGGCTTTCCAAGCATTAAAGACTCACATGGCGCAACCACCCATCCTATCAAAGCCGGTCGATAAGGAAACCTTGTTTGTCTACTTGGCGATTACGAATTATGCTGCTAGTGCTATCTTAGTAAGGGAAGAAGAAGGCTTGCAGAGAGCTGTTTATTATGTAAGCAAGAGGCTAATTGGAGCAGAGCTGCGATATCCACCAATTGAAAAGTTAGCCTATTGCTTAATTTTGGCCTCAAGGAAGCTGCGGCCTTACTTTCAAGCCCACCCAATCACAGTTTTGACCGACCAGCCTCTACGACAAGTGCTGCAAAAGCCAGAGGCTGTGGGAAGATTGTTGAAATGGGCAGTCGAACTTGGGTAGTTCGATATCTCTTACTTACCACGAGCAGCGATAAAAGGACAAGCCTTGGCTGACTTCATTGCAGAGTTCACTAAACTTGCAAATAGTGAGCAGACCGAAGAGCCTAAGTCTCAAAACCAACCTCCCTCATGGAAGTTATTTACAAATGGCTCTTCCAATGAGCATCATGCAGGGGCAGGGGTGATCCTTATTATGCCTGAAGGGCATCGAGTTCACTGTGCAATCAAGTTTGACTTCACTGCTTCCAACAACGAGGCTGAGTATGAAGCGTTGCTCGCTGGGTTACGATTAGCCAGGGACATGAATATAAAGATACTTGACATCTATAGTGACTCTCAGCTGGTGGTGAATCAAGTCATGGGAGAGTACCAATCCCGAGGTTTAAAGATGGTTGCCTACTTAAACAAAACAAAAGATCTGTTAGCACAGTTTGATAAGTACACCCTTCAGCAGGTACCTCGCGATCAGAATTCAAACGCTGATGCTTTGGCCAAGCTAGCAAGTGCAAAAGATACTGATACTCTGAACATAATGCCAGTTGAACCAATATCTGTACCAAGCATCCAAGCAGAGGAGACCACTCTGGTGATCCAGGTGGCAGATACATGGATGGCACCATACATAGAGTATCTGACGCAAGGCGTGTTACCAACGGACAGAAACAAAGCTAGGACCCTTTGGCGATAGGATGCTAGGTACATCCTAGTCGATGGAATCTTGTACCGAAGGGGATACTCAATGCCACTCCTCAGATGTGTTTCGAAAGAGAAGGCCAAAGAATTGATGAAAGAAGTACACGAAGGCTTTTGCGGGGACCATTTTGCAAAGTTTGTCGAAAAAGATCCAGAGGCAAGGGTATTTCTGGCCAACAATGAATGAAGACTCGATGGAATTCGTACGAAGGTGTGACAAGTGCCAGAGATTCTCAAAAATCCCACGAGCAGCCCCTAATGAACTGAAACAGAAGCAAAGTCCGTGGTCGTTTGCAGTGTGGGGTATAGACTTAATTGGATCTTTACCCACAAGAAAGGGCAGCGTCAAATATGATGTGGTTGCCATCGATTACTTCACTAAATGGGCCGAAGTTAAGCCACTTGCAACCATAACAACCAAGAAGGTGCTGGATTTTGTGGTCAAAAACACCGTTTGTCGCTATGGATTGCCAAGGAAAATCGTCTCAGATAATGGCACATAGTTTGATAGTGATTTATTCACGGACTTTTGCAAACGACATGGGATTATCAAGAGCTTTTCTTCAGTCGCTCATCCCCAAGCAAATGGACAAGTCGAAGCAGTCAATAAAATGCTAAAGGATACCTTGAAGAAAAGATTGGAAGAAGCTAAGGGTGCATGGCCAGAGCAATTGCCTAAAGTCCTTTGGTCATACAGTGCTTCCCACCGAATAGCAACAGGCCATACTCCATTCTCTTTGGCTTATGGGTATGAGGCTATGTTTCCTGTTGAGTTAGATCCACCTTCGCATCACAGGATAACGTACAATCAAGGCTCTAACAACCAACTATTGATGGAATCCCTGGACTTGATCAATGAGAAACGTGAACAAGCCCAACTCCGAGTAGCTGTGTACCAGCAAAAAGTTGCCTGGTATTTCAACTCTAAAGTACGTGAAAGAAAGTTCAGCGTCGGAGATTTAGTACTTTGAAGATTTTTCCTAAATACCTGCGACCAGGCTGCTAGAGTACTCAGACCTAATTGGAAAGGACCATACCAGATTGAAGAAGTCCTCCATCCAGGCACCTACAAACTTGCTCGCTTAAATGGAGATTTCATTCCTCGCTATTGGAATGGAGAACACCTGCGCAAGTACTATCAATAAACAATTCTTCTTAAAGAATTGGCTTGTAATTTTACTTTTTACAAGTTATGAAAAAGGGTTGGTCATTTTATATGACTAATCGCTTATAAGTGTAAGATCTCATTGATCACTCGTACAGACACGTTTTGTCCATTTATTACGAGAAATATAAGGGACTGTGCGCAACCAGTCATTCTTGCCAATTATTGTATTTATTACAAGTATTTACTCATTACATGTGTTGTTTTGCTGCATTACCATTTTAATTATTTGCTCCGAGCAGTAATGTTCGAACAGGTTTTAGTCAAGGCAAGTGACTAAGGACCTAAAGCTCCTCAATCACTTGGGGGGCATATAAGGCATCTAGTAAGCAAGGCATATCAAAAGGTATGTAAACACATGAGCAAAATAAGTGAAAGCATGCTAGGGTACTTAGAGTATTTTTCAAAATTTTGTATTTTGTTAAATCAAACCAAAGTACTATGCTAAGTTCGATCATGGGAACATATGTTATAATAAAATACAAATATTATAATATCTTAAGGAAACCTTTTACACCGCAAGCAGTTACTGCTCGGATGTAATTGTTTGATAAAAGGAAAAAGTAGCTGCTCACACAGCAATCAAAAAATATATTGTCTCTACATCACAACCCATAGGTTGGGTATTTAAAAAAATAAAAGAAAAATAGCAGACTACGAGGCAGGAGGATCTTGAGGGGTATCCTGGTCGACGATAGTAGTAGCTTCATTGTCCACCCCTTCCACGTCAGTGGCCAAAGAGATTTCAGGCGAGGCAGGTATCTTTGCTCTCTCTTCTTCCGCCAGGCGAGCAGTGCAGCGGACTATCTCAGCATGCCTCGTGCGCTCAAGAAGATAGCTAAAGTTGGCTTCCTGGTTGTGTTTCCAGAAGTCATAGAAACACTTAACCGTGGCATTCTTGTACCTCTCCAAATTGTCGGCGTTGGTTTTTCAAGTTCCTCGATCCGGCCTTCCAGCTTTGTAGTCTCCTGTCTGCTTGCAATCAGGTCCTCCTCGAGTTTTTTAGCCTCGCGGTAGTTGATGCGGTTAGACTCCTTGAACTGGTCTCTTTGTTCGACGGCCTTGTCCAAAGCAATCTGCTTCTCCCTTAACTCCTCAGCCAGCTTGTTCTTCTCCTCGAGCAGTGTTGTGTTTGTCTTCTGAGCCACCTAAAGTTGTTCAACATATTTTGCTTCGGCAGCTTTGAGTTCTTCTACATGTCGTTGCTCGAAAGTCTTGGACTGTTCGGTGATGGCTCCCGAGTGGAGATGGCCAGCAGTCACGGTTAGCATTGCCTGCGATTAGCACGAACGTTAAATTGACTATAATAAATAAAAGGATTTAGTCTCCACAGAAAAAAGACAACTTACACTTGCGAGCTCGTTTAGAGCGCGGATTAAGATCTGGTCGACGTCCATCGTCTCTGTCCCAACCATCGCTTCTCGACAACGTTCGTGCCTAAACAATTTTTCCATCCTGTCCTTGGCTGATCTTAGGGCACGGCTCGATATGTCACCCCTATGGAAGCAGGGGCAGCCTGCTGAGTCTGGTCAGCTGGAGCTGGTGGGGAAGGTTTCGGCCCGACTGGAGCAAGAGGGGATTGCTGCTCGAGGGGATAAGGAGGTGGTGTTGCATTTGTTGAAGGTACGTCTGCTGGAGGGTCTGTAGTACAGGTTTTCTTGGCCGGAGGCACTTTACTGCTTTCCTCGTGATGCCGCCTGCTCGCTTTCTTCTTGCTTGCAGGAGCTTCAGGAGCCTCGGGAGCACAGTACATATCGGACACGTTTTCGGATTCCATGTCTGCAAGAAAGCAAATGCACGAATAGTGAGATAGTAAAAACGACTGAGTATGTTATGTCAGGAAAAGAAACAAAGAAAATCGTAAGTAAAATACCCGAGCTATCATTACTGGTCGCTACATTATATACTCCACTAGTGTTACACTCATTCTCTGGCATGAAGAAGTCTGAATCTAAATTGGGAGCGTACTTAAAATTGTCGTCCCCATCAAACTAGTGACAGGGAATTTGCAAACTATCTGAGAGCGAGAGATTAGTATCGTTCTCATCCGAAGATTCGTCGAAAGGCTCGAGAGGTTTAGTAGCTTTCCTTTTTCCCTTTCCTAGTGGGGTGGGGGGAGCAGCAGCTTGCGGGGTACTGGAGGGTTCCCTGATTGTCACTCCAGTTGTCCTCCTCCTTTGAGGTTGTGACACGTTTGGGTGCTGCTCGGGAATCTCCTCACCAGTGGCACTTCCCGCTGTTGACTCCCTCACATCCTGATGAGGTGCCAAAAGCCCGACCAGCCTCAGGTTAGTCTCTGTGACTAGATGCTTAATGCTCTTCTCTACGTCAGTCAGGCTGGCCAAGAGGGCTGATCGGACCTCCATGTCTGGAGTAGGGTCTGGTTGTAACCCTGGGCCTGAAAGGCGCTAAGAATCTAAGGAAAGTGCAGGTAAAAATTAAAGAACAATAAACGACCAGAGGTGCAAAGACTTTACCTCCTTGTGTGAAGGCCAATTTGTTCGCGACCATGTGAGTAGTCAGAAAGTACTCCAGATGGTACTTCCCCACGTTCGAGATAAAAGTAGTGCCAGTCAGGAAAGTGCGACCTGTTTCCTGGTGACAGAAATGGAAGAACCCCGTGTTTTCCTGGTTGGGGTTGGATTTTAGGTCGAACAGGTAGTTGACCTCATGTGGCGTGGGGACAAGCCATTTCTTATGGCTATAGAGGATATATAGAGTGCAGAAAACATTCTATATTCATTAGGGGTTATTTGAAAAGGAGCAACCCCAAAATAATTGGCCACTCCCTGGAAGAAAGGATGAAGAGGCAGGATCGCTCCTGCCTCAATGTGATACCTCGACCAAGCGCTGTACGCGCCTCCAGGCAGATTCGCCCTTTGGTCTTTGGTGGGTTGGACTAGGGTCACCCCAGGAAGTCCGTATTTTTTAATGTAATTGGCAATCTTCCTAATCGTTACTCTGCTAGGAGGGGCGACATACCATTCAACATGCGTTTCGAAGTTGAGCGCGAGTTTGAATGCTGGGGTCGGGGATATTTCTTTCTCGACCGTTGGTCGAGGGAATTTCAGCCTGAAGACCAGGCTGATTTGAAGGGTTGGAAGGTTTCTTTTTCTGGGCTTTAGACTTAACACGACCCATATTTTGGCACGGGGACAATGAAATGTTTGGGGTAGCTCGAGAAAAAGGAATTTCTGGTATCAGCAGCAACGGTACTCCTCATCCTCGAGCAATTGAGCTAGCAAGTCGTCATCGATAGGTCTCTCACCTCCCCACGGATCTTGCATGAAAAGCTGCGAACAGAAAAAAGGGGAGATGAGAACGTAAAGCCTAAAAATTTGTGTTGAGAGTTGGAATAACGTTGCTCGCGTATAAAAGTTAAGCTTTTATACGGCCAGCAGCATTCTAGCAAAAACACTAAGTTTTATACGACCGTTTTGAGAAACAGATTAAAAAGCGGAAGTAAAAAGTTTTTCAGAAAAAGCTTTTTCGACTCCGAAAGGGCAGGAAAAACCCAGTTTTTCAACTAGCTTAAAAATCGAATTTTTACTTCGATTTTACGCCCCTAAATCTACAATCTCGACTATCAAACTAACTCCTAAATCCTATGAAACGTTATTTCACTATCCTATCAAGCATTGATCAACATGCCTGTTTACCCCAAGACAGTTTCGGTCAAGAACAGCCAAGAACTCAAATACAAAACAATTTTGCATGGCAACTCAGACGTCTAAGGGGTTCGTGAAACTTACTTAGATGAAAGGTGGAGTCTGAACACGAAAGCTTTGAGCATCCGGATGGAAGTTCCTTGGATCAGCGATGAAAGTTCCTGGGATTTCTGGGCTCTGAAGGTCGAAGTTCTTTGGAGTTCTTGAAAAGGAGATGGCGAGTGAAAAGTAAAAAGTGAAAATATGGATTTGGGGTATTATTTATAGTGACTGCGACACGATAAAAGAAGTAATCATGAATTACTTTTGTCAAAGTATGGCGAAGTGTAATAGTTGTCAGATAAGTTTTTGGGAAACCGAAAAGACTTGATTGGACATGATTGATCACTTTTTTTTCAAGAAAGCACAGGCAGCTCTGACAGATTTGGTGGGGTAAGCGAAGAGTCAGTTTCCTAAGTTTACTTTATGCTGGTCGTAGTAAAATAAACTTGGGGGCAAATGTTTACCCATAACGGTTGCGGATGACGTGGCAGGAATTTTGTACACGAGGGTAACACGTGTCAGCGTCATTAAGAAGGGGTGATGTTCATCTGTCGACCAGCTTCTCGATGCTTCATCAAAGCTTAGCTATTAGATACGACCAGGCTGGTCGTATGATTCGGTTTATTTCCTTCAACGGTCATAATCTTGTAATAACTACGTTGACTATTTCCTTTTTATTACCTTGATACGTGGATATTAAGGAGAATTAAGGCCCATTGGCCCATGTAACCCCCCTTGAGCCTATAGGTATACATGAAATAGCTCAAGGAAGGGACTTTTGATCTCTGAATCTTTTTCCTGAGTATTGAGAGAGAAAGCTATAGTGTGATTATCCATCGTTTCATTGTAATTCTCCCAAGGTTTGTGAAACTCAAGAACCCTAGTTCTTTGATCACGACTTCGAGATTCAATATTAATAATAGCTCTAAGTGGACGTAGGTTATTACCATTCTTTGGGGCCGAACCATTACAAATCATTGGTGTTTTCTTCTTTACCATTAGATTAAACTCTTAATTGTCATCTCATTTTCTGTCGTATATTTGACTCCGTATCGTTGGCCAAATCAAGGGTCAACAGAGAGTATTAAAATAATCAATTTAAATTAATTAAATTGATTAAATTAATAATAATATGGAAAATAGGGGTATATTATAGGGTGTAATGATGATTTTGGGGTAAAATGTGTAGAAAAGTTTGGGTAAAAAAATGGCATTTTTGGCAAAGGGGACAAGGGTACATTGTTGGGCTCAAGATAAAGTGGCATGCATGGGTTTGGGTTGGAAACGTGGCTGCTGAAAGGAGGGGAAATGGCTGGGTTCACTTGGGCCGAAATGGAGGGCAGGCAGTGTACGACTGGGCAGGGGCCTGAAGCAGCTAGCGTGAGCTGGGGAGTGCCAGGACTCTAGAACGGGCCGGTTTGCACAGGCGGAAGGAGCTGCAGGGGGGGTCACTCGGTTGGGCCTGGTGGTGTAGGGAGGAAACTTGGGCCTGGCAGGTGCGGCTGAATAAGGGGCTCGACTGGGAGAGAGTTGGACCGAACCTGGGACTGTTTTGGGCCTTGGAAAAATACCATATTTTCTTTCATTTTTTTGTTTTCTATCCTTTTTTTCCAAACACAAAAATACCACAAATTCCCTAACAAAATAAATCATAATAAAATATTTTCACTATAAAATAAATCAAGTTAATTTTTTGAAAATATTAATTATAACTTAATTTATATTTAACATTTAAGTTCAATATTACAACATTTTTTTTACCTCACACTAAATAATAATAATAATTCAACTAATTAACTACAACTTTTTACAAGAAAATAATTATAAAAACACACAAAAATATAGAAAATCAAAATAAACCAAATCAATTCAAAATTACTTAAAAACTTAATAAAACAATTAAAAACTCAAGAATTAAGCAACAATTAGCACATAAAAAGTGGTAAAATAACTCTATTTTGTAGAGTTATCAGTCGTCCTGGAAAGCAACATGTGGGCCATGACGACACTGGGAGCTCAACATCACGCCCACCAAATCCCTATCCGAGATATCGGACAACCATCGAGATGGAAAATCCCCAATTAAGGAGCCATCTCGCTCAGGCCAACAAGCAGATTGAGGATATCTTGGCTTGATTACCCCCTCCTGCAACCGATGTTAACATCGGAAGGAGGCAAAGTGGGTCCCATAGGTCCCACAGAAAGAATCGACCCAATCTTAGTCGCTCTGTCAGAACTGCGACCCCTAGCTCCATACCTCCAAAGTAGATTCAGCGAAATACTTAACCTGCTAATACTCATAGGAATCATTGACCTCATGTTAGTCGATCTGTTTGAACTGCGACATGAGCTGTTCATGACCTCATGCTAATACTCATTGGACTCAAAAGTCTGAAGCTCGTTCACGAGCTGCGTCAGACCATAGTTGATTTTATTCAATAACGTGTGGAGATGGTGTCATCCGAGCATTGGCATATTTCTTGGTGGCCTCAAAACGAGTCTGTGCTGACATGACACCAAACATGTCTTGGAGCTGATCCATGATTTCGTAGGCCTTCTTGACAGTCTCCATCTTTGTCTTGAGAGTGTTGACCATACTAGTCTACATGTAGTATTGCGCTTTGTTGTTAGCCGCCTGCCAACGCTCGTACTTATCCCTTACAGACTTGTTAGCTCCTTCAGCTAGAACTTCCGGGGATTCCTCAGTCATGACGAACTTGGAGTTGTCACCAATCAACACAATATTGATGTTTTGCTTCCATTTAAGGAAGTTTTCTCCAGTGAGTTTCTCCATCGAAAGTTGAGAAAGGATGGGAGTAGACACAGCCATACTTAAAACTACCATTTATCAATAAAATAAAAATCAATCAGTTTTGCTCAATAAAACTTCTATTCACACAAATTTCAAGAAATAGCACAACATACATCATAAATATGTAAGATATGATAAAAAATACCAAAAACAATCATATCTCTATTTCTTTAGGTTTTTAACTAATCTATGATATCCTTGTCCCGGTTGGCGAGGGTCAAAAATGCCATTAGTTAAATAAAATTGTAAACTTATTTAATAATTGACACTATTATTAACAACCTACTATTTATTCAAAATAAGAAAACAAAATCTCTTATTTTATGAGCTAGACCCACAGTTTCGATAATCAATAGATTTAGTCCTAGTAGTCACCGTAGGGGTAAGTCTAGTAGAATTTGACATATAATTATCTATCTTTCGAAATTTAACCTTGTCAAAATAACTAATGAACACGTTCCGTAGGGGGACGAATCAAAGCGTCTCGAGGCCCTATTAAGTTATTCTTGTTAAACCAACGGTGGTGATCGAATATAATTCTTAAAATAAGCTCATTATAAAATTAAAATAGTATTTTTATTATTTATTTTTAGAAAATTAATGACCATGGTTTACCGAAAAATTGAAAAAATTAGAATTTTTAAAACCAAAGTCCTATAATTTCCTATTAATTCTAAAGTGTCACATTGAAACAAATTCAATTAATTTAGAATTAATTTATTGCTAATCAATATTTATGTTTAACTATTATAATGAACCTATACAATTAAGTCCAACTAGTTAAATGGGCCTTAACAATTGGGCTTGCATGGAGGAGGGTTGGGTCCAGTATGTCGTTCCCACTACAAAAGCCCCCATACTTCCATACAAGGTCCAAACGATGGGAATTTAAACATTCATTATATTAATTGATTAGGCCCACTATAGTCATGCAAAGCAAATTGGCCTTCACAAGTGGAACCACCCACAAGAGAGGAATTCAAACATTACATTTTCTAATGGGCCCAAATAAAACCTATCATTTTATGAATATTTTATTTGGCAAAAACCATATATCTAGCAAACATATGAGTCACTATATGCATCTAAGTCTAATTGCAAAAATATCACATATAGTGCAAACAGACATGTTATAATTGGATGGGCCTAATCATGTTATTATATGAGCAAGTCTATGAATTTATGCAAAAATACCATAATTTATTTCATTTGCAAAAATACCAAAATTAATTTTCTAGAATTTATCAAAAAATTCGAGTTAATTAAATTTTTACAAAAAAAATAAGTCAATTAAATGAAATTTATTAACAATTAACAATAGTTAATTTAAATTTCATTTATCAACAATCAACTTGGTTTAGGTTAATTTGAAAAAAAATATATAAATTTAATTTAAATAGGATTTATCAACAATTAACCATAGCTAATTCAAATCCCATTAAAAAAATATTTTAATAATTGGTCGGAAAAAAATGATATTTTTCAAAATTTAACCAATTTAAAATTTTAAAATCAATATCTTAACAATTTTTCAAAAAATATTGTGTTGTTACAACTATAAGCAAATATTTTAACCATTTAAAAAAATATTAATAGTTTTAACAACCCTAAAATATCTCAAAACAGTTAAACAAATTTAAATATTCATAAAAATATCTAACTAACAAATTTCAAATTTCAAATTTCAAATAATTTAAATATTAAAAACTATAGAATAAACAGATATTAATATTTTCAAATAAATATTTAATAAAAATAAGAAGTATTTAAAAGAAAATATCTTTAATATCTTATATTTTAATATATTAAAAGAATCAAAATTAAGTTGTTAGCCTATTTTTAAATTTGAATTTGAATCTATGTAGAAAATATCTAATTATTTAAATCGCAAACAAAAAAAATATCTTATTTTAAAAAACATTTTTAAATGATAAAATAAATCTAATATGTTTGGCTTTGTTATAAATAATCAATTTCACAATTTTAATTTCTTAAAAAAAAATTATGGACGTGTGCACAGATGTGGCTGTGCGCGCTCGCAAGGGGGGCTGGCTGCCGAGGGTGTGCGTGCGCAGGGGACGCGCACGCGTGTGGGCAGCCAAGCCAAATTTCCCAAAAAAAAACTGTGCAATTTTTCAAACCAAAAATGTTTTCTAATTAATTTTTACCATGATTTACACAAAATAAGGCATTTATAAAAATTAATGGTGTTGATCCTCAAATTGGTCAACGACATGAAGTCAAATAAACGATGTAAAATCAGATGAAAACAAGAAGAAATCCATATGAAAAGGTATACGACATAAAAAATTTATAGTGGTTCGGCCCCAATCAGATGGTAATGACCTACGTCCATTTAGTGTTCTTATTGATATAGAATCCCAACACTGTGATCAATAAACTAGGGTTCATGAGTTTCATAAGCCTTGAGAGGATTACAATTTCGGTGAATAATAACACTCTAATTTTCTCTCAGAATTCCCAGATCCAAAAAAAAAAGTCCCCTTCCTTGAGCCCTTTGATTTATATTTATAGGCTCAAGAAGATTACATGGGCCAAATGACCTTAATTACCATTAAGACTTGCGTATCTATATAAATAAAGAAATTACAATTAATGCATAATTACAAGATTCCATATCTAAAGGAATTAAATGAATATATGTGAACAGGCTAGTCGCACATAAGTATGATGCTTGATAAACCAATAATCTTCTGGTCGATGGCCGAGCAGGATACACATACTCAAAAATAGTCACGTGCCTCCCATGTGTAGACTAATCCTGCCACGTCATCAGACAGTCCGCTTTTGGGTAAACAAATGGCATAGAAAACACAAAAAAATAACCTAAAAATTGCTAATAATCACATAGAAATCAATATGCTACATAAAAATATGAAATCCATCCAATTACTCAAACACATCAAATAATTCAATTTTTAACATGTTCATGCATGAAAATAAAGATTACCAAAGGCTCTGAGGCCAGTTGTTGGGAAAACTTATACAAGATCTTGTTTATTTTCATGTAGATCTTATATTAAACAAATTAATAAATTAATATGAGACAACCTAGAACATGTTTCTAAAATAGAATTCAAACAAAAATAATGATAAGAACACTTACATTATACGCAGTGGAATGATAAAGTCATTCCTTCGGTTTCTCTAACCCTTGTATCCTTTCTGTCGCAAAGTATTACCAAGAAACTGAATCGTTCTTCAATTTTCTTCACAGTCTTCCAAAGTATCCTAAGAATCACCTAGACTAGGGTTGGCAATTCTCAACACATGAGATAGATAGAGAGAGAAGAATAATAGAAGAGAAAAATTGAGGCTTAGAAAATGACTTATGCAGCAGAGTGAATCTAAAACCTAATAGATCTCCTGATCTTCTCAGAAACTTGTGTTTCAGAAATTTGATTTCAACTCTCTCTTAGCTCTCCTTTTATAGACTCAATTAGGCCATTTAATTTAATTAAAAAATCAATAAAATAATAGATAATATCAGCCTTAGGTCGAAATTATCATTGGCTTTAGGCCCATGAAATTTCTCATTTGATTATAAGCTCATTAGACTTAAAATCAAGGCTTGTATTATCTTCTATTGATTTTATTAATTAAATAATTATTCAAATCATTTATCAAATTAATTATTTATAATTTGAACCTTGATTTAAAATTATTTATTAATTTAGATACCAATTTATCTTAATTAATAAATCTGCCCTAATTTCTCTTTTCTTCTTTAAATTATATAACTCTATGAAACTATCCAAAATTGACCTGATCAACTTTGATAATTCTAATTGATAATTAAATCAATTAATTGAGACTATTTAGATGATTTTATCCAAGGTACAGGGGGACCATGGGCCTATGAAATCAAGCTCTAATAAGTTATCATAAATCTAACAAATAAATTTACTAACTTATTAATTCATCGTGACTCCACTAAAGACTCGGAATTGCACTCTTGAATTCATAGAACGCTTTATAAGCAATTTAGATACGTTATTAATTATCCATTCTTACAACCATAATTGTCACTCAATCCTCTATAGACGGTCTACAATGAGATGAGACTAAAATACCGTTTTACCCCTCATTGTAACGAACAAGTCAAAGAACTCAAATAATACATCCAATTAGAATACTAAACACTCAGAATTGAGATTGAATTGACCTATGGTCAACTATATGATATGACTAGAATATATAATAGTGGTATGTTTACTATTAGGAAAATATGTATTGCCTCAATGAAATGGTAAGAAAATATTACAACTCTATGCAAAATATTACAATAGACAATGATTGATTAAATAAAGTGTTACAACTCTATAACTAAAAAATACAAATAAAAGGAGAAGGAGATGTAAGATGATAGAAATAGAAAGTACAACTCTATTACAAAAAGATACAAGTAAACTACAAGTGTTTGAACAAAGGAAATAAAAGGATTACAACTTTTAAACAAAAGAACAAGTAAATAGAATAAGAAGAAAAGAAGAAAGAGCAATAGAAGAAAATAAGAACAAGAACCAAAACAATAAACTCTCACTCACACAACCAAAGTGAAGAGTGTTGGGGATCACCAACTTGAACAAGGTTTGAAACCTTTGTCCAAAAGCTTATTTCCCCCTAACTCAAGCACTAAGGGATCTCTCACAGATTATAGGAAATGCTTTCTGGAATAATCAAGCCTCAATGTGTTTCTAGCCAAGTGCTCTAGTGGATAGAAAAGTTGTGTCTTACAAGTAAGCATTAGGCTCCTATTTATAGAGTTTAGAGACACCCTTTGAATTTCAAATTCCACCAACCCCCATGGCTGTTACCAATGATTAATTGGGTGTTTTATGGAATTAAAATAGAGATTTGGGAGTTACTTGGCTGTTGGAATCGTTCAAAATTGGATAAAAACCAAAATTGTATGAAGCTGTCAGCCACTAGGGCCGCGGCGCTTGTTCCAGGCGCCGCGGTCCTCAGTCAAGTTCAGCAACAAATTTTTCAGTTTTTTCCAAAACATTCCAATTTATTCCCACTTGATTTTGTAACTTCCATACACAATATGTGAGTTAAAATCACATCTCTATCAGCCATTTCTCATATGGCTTTAAGAAATTCATCTCAATATTGTGTAACAACAAATCTACACAATAATGGGTGATATTTAGGAGTTACAAATTTGTGATGAATTTGTAACACCAAATATGTTACATGTTTGGATATTTCACATATATCCAAATAATGTAACTCTCTATTATATGTTACAATATGTGACACTCTATGTCACATTTATTTAATCTAAAACATTATATTATAAAATAATATAATATTATATTATATTATAAAATAATATAACATTCCCCCACTAGATTAAATAGTCATCTATTGTAACACTTATTTAATCAATCATTATATTTAAAAATATAACATATCCCCCACTTGATTAAATAAGAACTCTCTCTTATAGGAGTCATTGCATTGATGCATAAAGTAAAGTGTTTTTCAACTTGAACTTTACTATAGTGTAATTATCACAAAATTTGTCGAAAATTTGGTTGCACTAGGCATTGAACCATCTTTTCATGATGACAAATCGGTGATAATACACACACCTTTGCGATGTTCACTTGAGACCTCTATGTCTCGCTTTGCACCGTTAATGACCATGTGCACTTTCCATTCATGAACGTTCTTGAGAATACTCCCAATTCTCATGAGAGGCGGCACCACCCCTAGGTCCATATAGGTAGAATTCTTACAGTATTTGTTACCAAAAATACTTGTCTTTACAAGACTGAATTCTATTAAAAAACCTTTCGGTTTTAACCCTCCACTTGGTAACACACAAGTACTCAATATCTCAGATGGGACTTGTTTTGAGTACAACTAATATTCACTTGATTGACTTGTTATTACCTATTGAACCTAACACTGGTTGAATAACTAGTGTTAAGATAGGTTACCATCAATCGTGAATCTCTTTAGGGAGTTTAAGTCCCGTCCCTCGAGATGATGCGGCCACTAAATCCCTCGCTAGTGGCTTAGTGAAAGGATCCGCCAGATTTTCACTTGTTCTCACATAGGATATTGAGATAACTCCTCTTTGAATCAATTCTCTTACATATCCATGTCTTAGACTAATGTGTCTAGACTTCCCATTATACACTCCGCTGTATGCTCTAGCCAATGTCGCTTGGCTATCACAATGTATCGATATAGTAGATACATTCTCTTTGATTAGGGGAATCTCTATCAATAGATCCCTTAACCATTCGGTCTCTTTGCCGGTAGCAGCTACAGCGATGAACTCTGCTTCCATAGTGGAATGTGATATACAGGTTTTTTTCTTGGAACCCCAAGAAATTGCACCTCCACCAAGTGTAAATACCCAACCAGTTGTGGACAAGTTGTCCCCAAGATTGGATATCCAACTTGCATCTGTATATCCTTCTAATATCGAAGGAAATGTGGAGTAGTGAAGGCTTAGTCCTTTGGTTTTCTTGAGATAACCTAGGACTCTTCCAATTGCCTTCCAGTGATCCACACTTGGATTATTTGTAAACCTACTAAGTTTACTTACCGCAAATGCTATATCAGGTCTAGTACACTAGGCAGCGTACATTAGACTCCCTATAGCACTAACATACTCCAATTGAGCCACCACTCTTCCTTCATTATTCTCTAGTTTTACACTATGATCGAATGGAGTATTGGCATCTTTAACCTTGAGATGGTTAAATTTGTTCAATACTTTCTCAACATAGTGGGCTTGCCCTAACGCAAAACCCCCACTATGTTTCTTTACTTTGATACCGAGTATGATATCAACTTCTCCAAGATCTTTCATCTTGAAGGTTGATGATAGAAACCTCTTTGTTTCTTCTATCCCCTTCATGCTATTACTTAGAATAAGCATGCCATCCACATATAAGCAAACAATGATCACATATCCCTTACAAGTTTTAGAATACAAACACTTGTCTCCATTGTTATGTCTAAACCCATTAGACATGATGGCTTGATCAAATTTCTCATGCCATTGCTTAGGAGCTTGTTTCAATCCATATAAGGATTTTACAAGTCTACAAACTTTATGTTCATATTTTGGTAGGACAAACCCTTCAGGTTGTTCCATATAGACCTCCTCATTGAGGTCACCATTAAGGAATGCCGTTTTGACATCCATTTGATGAACATACTAGTTGTGTATAGAAGCTAAAGCGAACAAAATTCTTATAGAAGTTGTTCTTGCAACAAGCGCATAGGTATCAAAATAATCGATACCCTCTTTTTGCCTAAACCCTTTAGCTACTAATCTAGCTTTAAAGGTTTGGATAGTGCCGTCAGTGTGGCATTTTCTCCTAAATACCCACTTACACACAATTGGCTTAAACCCTGGTGGGAGGTCTACCGATTCCCAAGTGTTATTGGAAAGAATGGAATCCATCTCATCATTGATGGCTTCTTTCCAAAATGCACTATCTCTTGATTGCATAGCTTCTCTATAAGTTTTAGGATCATCCTCAACGAGAAGTACAATAGGAATTTTCCTAATGACTTCCTCTCTATTTCCTTCCACCATGTAGAATGAAATTCGTTGAGAATCTATCTCATCCACTACTAGACTTTTATGATTTTTAAGCCTTTGACTTCTTCTAGGTTCAAAGGGTTGCTTTACACCCTTTTAAGAATTCTCCTCTTGAGAATCAACTTTGGATGTAGAAGCTTGAGAATTGTTCTCATATAACAAATTCTCATTTAGAGATGTTGAAGCTTGAGAATTGTTGTCAAATAACATATTCTCAAAGAATTCAACTTCTCTAGATTCAATCATAATATTAGACTCTAAGTCTAATAGCCTATAAGCTTTGATATTGTTGGCATAACCAACAAAAGCACACTTTATGGCTCTTGAACCTAACTTTGTTCTATTAGGTTCGTTTTTCTTACAATATGCAAGACACCCCCACACTTTGAAGTACCCTGTGTTGGGTTTTCTTCCTTTCCATAACTCATATGGAGATATCCATTTTTTCTTCATCGGTATTTGATTAAGAATGTGACAAGCGGTTAAAAGCGCTTCACCCCATAAGTTGAAGTTCAACTTAGAAAACACCAACATAGAATTTATCATCTCTAGATAAGTCCTATTTTTTCTTTCGGCAACACCATTGTGTTGTGGTGTATAAGGTGTAGTGCACTCATGAATTATACCATTTTCTTCGCAAAATGTATTGAATTCATTAGATAAGTACTCTCCTCCTCTATCACTTCTTAGCACCTTAATCTTTTTATTTAGTTGATTTTCAACTTCTAATTTATACAATTTAAAAGCATCAAAAGTTTCATCTTTATGCTTTAAAAGAAACACATAGGTATATCTACTAAAATCATCTATAAAAGTAAGAAAATACCTTTTACCACCTCTAGTTAAAACACCATTTAATTCACAAAGATCACTATGGATTAAATCTAGTAAATTAGATGATCTTTCTACACTAGGAAATGGATTCTTAATCATTTTCGCCTTAACACATGTTTCACATTTACCATAGTTTTTAATATTGCATGCAATCATACCACATTTTACTACTCTTTTCATGGTTGAAAAACCTATATGCGATAGTCTAAGATGCCACAAAAATAAAGAATCATACTCAAAAATATAGGCGGAAGTAGCATTTTTATTGATAACATTGAAAGTTACATCATTGGTGCACAATTTAACCATACCCTCACAAGAGTACCCCTTTCCCAAAAATGCATTTGATTTGGTAAGTATAAGTTTACCGGACTCAAAAACGACTTTAATGCCGGGCTTGCCAAGCAAATCACCACTTACCAAGTTTCTACTCATTTTGGGAACATAAAGTACATTCACTAAAGTAACTTTCTTGCCGGAGGTGAAAAAGACTTCAATGGTACCTTTGCCAAGTACTTTGGATTTGCCCTCATTGCCCATTTGTATCTCATGGTTGCCCTTTGACTCTTCAAAGGTCTTGAACAATGATTTGTCATAGGTGACATGGACGGTGGCACATGTATCATACCACCACCCTTTCACCTTGCCTTGGACCGCATTCACCTCACTAAGGGTAGCAACTATGTTTTCCTCTTGAGTTGCATTCACCTTAGGTCCTTGTTGGTCTTTTCTATGCCTACACTCTCTAGCATAGTGACCCTTTTTCCCACACACAAAGCAAGAACCTTTCTCGCCCTTAAACTTGTTTGGGTTGGTTTTTGGACCCAAAGGTTTCTCATTACCCTTTTTCCCTTTGTTTTTTGGATGTTTTGGTTGTGACACCGCATTTGCTTTGGAAGTCTCTCCATTAGACCCCTCCACAAGTTTATCTCTACATATCGGTTCCACAATTTTAGTTATTTAAATATTAAATAAATAATGAGATATTGTAATATGATTAAAATATTATTATTTAATCAAAATCTGATAACTGATTAGTTATTTTCAAATTGTTTAAAAGAACTAATATTTTATTTTTAATATATTGGATATATTAAATATAGAATATCAGTTTTTCAGAACGATACTTTTTAGGGATAGAAAAGATATCGTGAACTCTCTCTGAGAAAAAGAGAACAGTGATACAAGCATAGGTCAATGTTCTTCACAAACTTAGGTCCAAACTTTATTAGATCTCATGTGTTGAGAACATGTGATAAATAGATTTTGCCTATTATTTTGTATAGCGAGCCCACACTCGTTCTTTGTGTGCTGAGAACATTTTGGAAGATCTTGGTATGAGATCTCAATGATTTTTTCCATACAAAAAGATAGCAGCAAGGAAGGACTTGAGGTAATTTTCTATTCATATCTTTGATTCAATATATATATATGCATGAGAAGAAGTAGATCTAGAAATCTTGTGGTCTTAAATTAACAATTTTGATTGTTGTTCTACTGCGTATAATCTATGATTTGATCTATAAAAACCAACAAATGGTATCAGAGCCACTTCACATATATATATATATATTGAATCTGTGTGGGTTTAATTTTATGCATTTATTTATTTTTGATGAATGAATGGATGGCTTAATATGATTGAATGCACGAGAATGTTGAATCGTTAATTATATGGTGTTTTTGAGTTAGGATTTGTTAATGATTAGATCATTGTGTAAGTCATTAAAGGGCATAGGATTTATATAATTTTATCTGGTTTTTGACACCATAAAATTGTAATTCCATTCACACAAAAGTCAGAACGGAGCCCGAGATTCAGAATTCAGCCATCGTTCCTCCGAGGCCGCCCTCCGAGCCGCTGCCGGGGACGTCGTACGGACATCCGTACGGTTCCGTACATTTTGGTTCTGGCAGCACCAAATGGTGCCATGTGTCCCCATCTTGCTGGTCTAGAATTTTTTTTATTTTTCTGAAATTATTTTGTTATTTTTTAAAAATTTTAAATGTTAAATATCCTATTTATTAGAAATTTTATATTTAAATAATGAGATAATTTTGTTATCCTAACAAACTTTTTTGAAAATATTATTTAAATTTTTTTAAAATAACAGATTTTAATTAAATTTATTTCAGTTTTAATTAAAAGTTGTTTTAATTAAAAAGGAAAATAAAAATAACAATTATTTAAAAGTTTGTTTTAATTAATCAAGATAATTAGAAAATTGTTTCTTATTATTATTCTGGACCAACAACGACACATATCCTACCGAAAGTAAAGTAAAGAAGCCCGATGGAGATCAAGGCAATTTTATTTTATTTTTTTAATTTTATAAAGTGGTTGTAAAATTAGAAATACCCAAAAGCACCCGGTTCAACATTTATTGTTTATTTATTTAATTAAATAATAGTTTTCATGTGATTGATAACATGTTCATGCTTTTTGTGCTATACATAAAAACCCACACCGTCATAATCATACATCTCATTAGTAGAAACATGATTATTAGGATTGTCCTATATGTTTATATGATTTGTTTTGTGAAACCAATTGTATATAAATTACTTAGTTTTATTTTGAAAACTTGGTGAAATATCACACCGGTTTTAAGTCTTTATGACTTAAATTTCTTTAAACCAACTTTATTTTAAAATTAGTTTTTTAGTAAAGTTTAGATGAACATAATTGGTAATTTAAAATTGGATATGGACCTAGAAACTCGTTTTCTTTCAAATTTTAATTATGTTCATAAAGTTTAAAGAATCTATAATTAATTTGGAATTAATTAGGTTAAAAACACTTATTTCAAAATAGTGAGTGGGAGAGGGTTGATAACTCAACATAACCCATGGTCTCCATTATTAATATAACACCGTGAGATATGAATAGCGCCTCGCGACGTCTTTGTTTTCGTCCCCCTAAGGAAGGTGCTAGATATATCAATAGCAAGGTTATATTTCTTACAAAGATAGGAACTAATGATGTATTTTAGGTTTGACCGACCCTAAGGCGGCATGTCCTAAGTTAAGTCATGAACTCCGAAATAATAGGTTACACTCACAAAGTTATGATTAAGCTTTTGCAGTGGATAATCATAACTTGACCAAACTAAGCAGTACTTTAATGTTTAAAAGAGAAAATAAAGAGTTATTTTAAGTTTTAAACAATAAAGATAAGAAAAATATGCAGATTTGATGAAATCCGATCGGTTGGCACGTTATTGCATGCTTTCAACCATGCCTGATGAAACAAAGGGAAAATATATACACTATGACTCAACACATGAGATGTGGTGAGCAATGACTGAGGAATTCTTTGCTAAGTGTCATCGTTTATAACAAACGAAAAAGGTAAATAAGATTTACATATATTTTTCAACTTTGAATAATAGATTCAAATACTATGAATATCATATTCAAATTTTTAGATAGTAGATTAAAAAATATATGCCACTAATCTATTTTTCTTTTTGTTTTTCCTTTACAGAATCAGAACCCTAAAAAGGAGGAAGAGACTGATGAGGATTTGAATAGCGAGTAATGAGCTGGAGAAGTTGGAGAGTATTTTTAATAAGTTGTTTTATTGTTAGTTGAACAATTTAAAATTCTTTATTTTGTTTTAGAAATTTTAGATTTCTTTAAACAAAGAAAACTGCAGTCTAGAAATTTAGTTTATTGTTAATAATTTTGATTATTAATGTTTGAAAACTTATTTCTAATTTTTGCATAACATTTATTTCTTTTATTAATAAAGTAGTTACTATATAAAGAAATTATCTATTTACTTGTTATGCAAATGCTTTGGGATAAACAAAGTTTACATACTTATGATGAATGACAAATTTTTATAATTCTGAATTATTTAAAACAGCTAATCCTAGATCCATTAAACTGATTCTGATAGTGAGACATATCTGTAGCACTTGAGATTGGGTCATATTGATCTAGACAGAATAAATAAGCTTCTAAAGGATGGTCCTTTAAGAGAACTATCTATTGGATCTCTCCCTTTTTGTGAATCCTGTCTAGAAGGCAAAATGGCCAAGAGACCTTTCTCTGCTAAAGGTTCAAGAGCCACAGAACCACTTCAGCTAGTACATATGGATGTTTGCAGTCCACTTAATGTACAAGCAAGAGGAGGTTATGAGTATTTTGTCACTTTCATTGACGATTATTCAAGATATGGTTACCTATACTTAATGCAAAGAAAATCTTAAACTTTTGGAAAGTTCGAAGAATTTCAAGCAGAGGCTGAAAAGCAATTAGGTAAATCATTAAAAGCTCTTCGATCTGATCGAGGAGGAGAGTACTTGGATTGTGAATTCAAGGACCATTTGTGTGAGCATGGCATTCAATCACAACTTACTACACCTGAAACACCACAGTAAAATGGTGTTTCAGTAAGACGAAATATAACGTTATTAGATATGATTAGATGAATGATGAGTTTCTTATCACTACCACTGTCATTCAGGGGCTATGCGATTCAATGTGTTCTATACATATTGAATGATGTTCCATCTAAGTCTATCCAAAAGACACCCATAGAATTATGGAATGGTTGTAAACCTAGTTTACACCATTTTCGAATTTGGGGATGTCCTGCACACGTGCTTAAAAGGAAAGACCGGGAAGTTGGAATCACGCTCTGAAGTGTGCATGTTTGTGGGATATTCCAAAGAGACTTAAGGTGGAATTTTCTATAGTCCAAAAGAAAATAAAATATTTGCATTGACAAATGCAACTTTTCTTGAATATGACTATGTTAATAACCACAAACCTTGCAAAAAGGCTGTTCTGGACAAGATGATCTCGAATGAAGTTGCAAAGTCACCAGCAATAACCAATGAAAAACGGCAACAGGAAACTACTAGTTCTAGTCGAAATAGTAATGAACCTCGTCGTAGTGGGAGGGTTAGTAGGAAACCCACACGCTATGAACACGAAGTTCAAATGCTTGTGTCTAACACAAACAAAGACGATCCATTGACATTTAAAGATGCAATGAATGATTTCAACAAGGAAAAATGGCAAGAAGCCATGAACCAAGAAATGGAATCGATGTATTCCAATGCTGTCTGAGTTCTTGAAGATCCACCTGAGAATATCAAACCCATTGGTTACAAGTGGATATTCAAGAAGAAAAGAGGAGCAGATGGGAAAGTAGAGACTTTCAAAGCAATGCCTGTAGCCAAAGGTTACACACAGAAAGAAAGGGTTAACTATGAAGAAACCTTTTCTCCTGTAGCCATGCTAAAATCCATTCGTATACTCTTGTCCATAGCTGCGTGCATGGATTACGAAATCTGGAAAATGGATGTCAAAACAGCTTTTCTGAATGGCAACCTTGACGAAGCCATTTACATGTCTCAACCAGAAGGGTTCAAAAATTAAAAAAGGTCAAGAGCAAAAGGTTTGCAAGCTTCTTAAGTCCATTCATGGACTCAAACATGCTTTTAGATCTTGGATTCTTAGATTTGATGACACAAGTAAAACATTTGGTTTTTGAACAAAATGTTGACGAACGTTGTGTCTATATACAAATCAAATATGGTATAGTAGTATTCCTCCTTCTTTACGTTGATGATATATTATTGATTGGAAATGACGTAACATCATTATCAAGGGTAAAGAACTGGTTAGCTGAACAATTCCAAATGTAAGATATGGAAGAAGCCAAGTATGTTCTGGGCATTAAGATTCTTAGAGATAGACAGAACAAAAGCTTTGGCATTGTCTCAAGCAACTTATATTGATAAGTTACTAAAACGCTTTAATATGCAAAAATTCAAAAGGGGTGTTATGCCAACCCATTCTGAAGTATTCCTTTCCAAGGAGCAGTGTCCCAAAACACCTCAGGAAGAGGAAGACATGAGACAGTATCCCTATGCCTCAGCAGTAGGCAGTCTGATGTACGCCATGTGTGTACAAGACCTGACATTTGTTATGCAGTAGGGATAGTCAGCCGTTATCAATCCAATCCTGGATTGAGTCATTGGATTGCAGTGCAGAATATTCTCAAGTATCTTAGAAATACTAGAGATTATATGCTTGTATATTCAGGTGGAGACCTGAACCCCACTAGTTACACTGATTCTGATTTTCAATCAGACAGAGATAGTCGGAAATCGACTTCTGGATCAGTGTTTATTCTTGGAGGAGGAGCCTTAGTCTGGCAAAGTATTAAACAAACCAGCATTGCAGACTCCACCATGGAAGCCAAGTATATAGCGGCTTGTGAAGCAACTAAGGAGGCTGAGTGGCTCAAAAAGTTCTACTCTGATCTGGAAGTTGTTCCAGAAGTGGAGAAACCACTTGTTCTTTACTGTGACAACAGTGGAGCAGTGAACAATTCTAAAGAACCAAGAAGCCAAAAGAGGGGAAAGCATATAGAGCGCAAATACCAGTTAATCAGAGAAATCGTACATCGAGGAGATGTGTCTATTCTGAAGTCGTATCAGAACACAACCTGGCAGACCCATTTACGAAGACGCTTCCAGCAAAGCAATTTAAGGGTCATGTACGTAATATGGGATTGACAAAAATGCCCTACTTGCTTTAAGTACAAGTGGGAGATTGTTAGGAGTGTGTCCTAAAAGCTTGTAAAAGACCTTTATTATTTCGATGAATAAATAAATACAATGGTCTATTATTGTTATATTTAGATTATTAAATTATTGTTTGAATAATTTTGTAAATATCAGAAAAATTCCATATTCATTATTGAGGATGTGATCTTGTATTAGTACGAGAGAATTAAGATCACATGAATGAATAAAAAGAGTCAACAACAATAAATTAAAGTTAATGAATTCTTTAATTGGGGTTATAAGTACAGTTTGCTGAGTATCATGTTGATACAAATAATCTAGATTCAGATTATTGATGTGGTAAGATATCTCGGTAAATGTGCTTTATATAATATGATTATATATGTCATGGACCGATATGAATAAAAGTCTTTATCCAAAAACTATTTAACAATAAAGACTTGCAATTCATATCATAACTGATGATCATTTATAGATCAACCTAAATCCTAAGTGTTCATGAACTCATGTTCATGTTTATTAAATCTTTTGATTCATTCGTTAAGGTCTCTTCATAGAATGAGGCTAATGACTTTTGTTTTGGAGATTTAATATCATGGATGGCTGGGAACATGTATCAACAATACGGAATCTAATCTTTCCTAACGGATCGTATATTAGTTCCCTTAAGGGTTAATTCTGGAACTGAATGATTTTGAGCTCAAATCTATAATTAGATTATAGATTAATTATTCACTAGTGAATTAATGGTATTTAAGGAATAAGAAGTAAATTAGAAAGGTAAAATGGTAATTCTTCCATTCTAATTTATGAACTAATTAATTAGAAGGTTGAACTATTGTAAGATGGTTATATCAATGGACGACTTAAGATAAGGTTTCTGTAAAACTAAATCTATAACATAAAGAGTGCAATTCTGAATTTATAGTGGAGAAATATCAGAATTAATATATTAACTATTATAATTAAAGAGTTTAGTTATTTCAATTTATTGGAGCTTAATGTTATAGGTCCATGGTCCCCGAAATGGCTCAAACAAACACTGACAAAGGTAAATACAAAAATGGGCAAAATGACTTATTTGATAAGTAAAATATTTTTCTATGCACCAAACATAATTATTGTATAATTATGTGTAATTAATTAATTATTTGATTTAACAAAAGTATAATTAATTTTAAATTAATTTATTTTTGAGATTTTTGGTATTTAAATAATAAGAAAAATTAGGAAAAATCACATGCATTCTTTGGCATGTGGTACACGTGTAGCACAGTGCTTAGTCATTGTGCTACACGCATAAGAAACTCTTGGTAATTTCTTGGTTCTACAATTTTAGTTATTTAAATATTAAATAAATAATGAGATATTTTAATATGATTAAAATATTATTATTTAATCAAAATCTAATAACTGATTAGTTATTTTCAAATTGTTTAAAATAACTAATATTTTATTTTTAATATATTGGATATATTAAATATAGAATATCAGTTTTTCAGAACGATACTTTTTAGGGATAGAAAAGATATCGTGAACTCTCTCTGAGAAAAAAAGAACAGTGATATAAGCATAGGTCACTGTTCTTCACAAACTTAGGTCCAAACTTTATCAGATCTCATGTGTTGAGAACATCTGATAAATAGATTTTGCCTATTATTTTGTATAGCGAGCCCACACTCGTTCTTTGTGTGCTGAGAATATTTTGGAAGATCTTGGTATGAGATCTCAAGGATTTTTGCCATACAAAAAGATAGCAGCAAGGAAGGACTTTAGGTAATTTTCTATTCATATATTTGATTCAATATATATATGCATGAGAACAAGTAGATCTAGAAATCTTGTGGGATTAAATTAACAGTTTTGATTGTTGTTCCGCTGCGTATAATCTCTGATTTGATCTATAAAAACCAACAAATAGTTGGACCAGCCATGAGTTGGAGAACTTCAGGGGTGGTGTGTACATATGTAGCCTGCTCGATCGCAACAGTTGGGATAGCTTGGGAGGAACTAGGACTAAACCCTATTTTGCTGCTTAGGACAGCTAAGCTGTATTTTGTTTGTCTTTTATAAGTTTGTAAACTGATTTTGGGATCCCGTGTACAAGCTTAATATTTTAATGAAAAATAATCGTATTTGTTGACTAAATCTTTTAATACTTGACCATGACTTAGTTTTTAATTACACGATTAAGTTCAAACGACTTGCTTAGCAAGTTAAGTACTATTTTAAACACACAGTGTAATGGTCTTGGTTATCCAGGGCATTACTGCTGTTTTGCAATAAAGCGCTTTCGAAAGGGTACTAGGTTCTACATGCGAATCCCGAAGTATCAGGGACTTTACCCAGTCTCTAGTGCGTGACCAAGGATTGTGCGTGGAAACACGTGTTGGTGCTAGGGTACATCTTAGCTCGCATATGTATTAGGCCAAATAAACCAAATTCAATCCCCAGGGTCACTGAACCTTTATCGTCGTTGCAAGACTTTATTTTATTTCGCCACTAAAAGGCCGCTTTGTTGTCAGGCGACCTAGATCATGGCCCATCAAAAGAAAACCATCGTGAGCTCCTCTTCTCAAAGCAAGAGTAAGGGCAAGTAGGTCGCTCCCATTTTAGGAACAAGTTTCATAATACGCAGCGAAATTGTGTGATTAGTTGGCCCAATGTACAACAAATTTTTTGTAATATATTTAAACTACTTTTAAATATGCGGATTCATTAATATACATACATTAATCATAGACAAGAAAAGAATAAAGAACATACCTCTTGATGCCTATCAAGTTTCCTTGCTATCTTTTCATAAAATAAATGATCTTCCTATCCAAGCTGCTCTCAGGTACTCATACCAAGATCTTCCACAACGTTCTCTACACCTCAAGAAGTGTGTGGGCACTTAGAGAATTGGTATATTTCTGATTCAACTTAATGTACTCAACACATGAGTTCAAGATAATAGGCCAGAGATTGGTTTTGTATCTTTTTCAAGGAGAGATGGAAAAATATCGTTCTTTTTCTTATAGCGAACAAATTTAGTATCTTCTTTATTTTCTGATAGGTCTAACTTATATGAAAAATATTTAAATTTAAAAATAAATATGTAACCAATTTACAATTTATCTTTTAATTAATTAATTATCGTATTAATGAAAATATCAAAAACTAACTTTTGAATTTTCTATTAATTAATTAATTAAATAAATAAAAGTGAAAAATCTATCCTTGATTTTTATATAGTTGCACGCCACATACAGTCCAGGGACTGTGTGTGTCGTGCAGCACCCTATAAATTAGGGATATTTAATTTTTCCACAATTATTTATTCAAACTACCTTATCAGATAAAATCCAACAACCTGATAAATAATTCAAATTTGAATATTTTTTTTAAACTAATTATCACATATAATCAATTATTAGAATAAATATCAATCTTTTAAATTCAAATCCAATTTGAACTTATCAGATTATTATCTCCCACTCAAATAAAGATATTTAATTAATTCTACTAATTAATTAAAACTAAATTTAATTAAATACTAATTTCAAAAATTAAATATTTATTTTATTATAATTTCGAAAATTATTATAAATTAATTATTTAGATCATTTTGAAAATTATATAATAATTAATTTTGATGATTACAACTAATTTTTAATTAATTAATTAGTCATTTGCACATTTGGCCCGAAGAACAAATTTCTTCTTATGTATGTCTTTTTACCATTTTACCCTTTATATCAACTCTTGCCTTGAATAGTGTTGATAGAGCTATTGTGGGGACCTATGAACCTATAATTCCAAACTCCAATAAATTTGTGATTATTAATTAAACTCTTTAATTAAATAATCTTAATTTATTAATCTCATGATTACTCCACTATAAATATGAGATTACACTCTTGTAATTATACACATTTCATTTATTGAGTACTTTATAACAATAAAGTGTCCATTGATATAATCATTACATACAAATTAACCCTCTAATAATGGTTCATAATTAACCAGGAATAAAATTACCGTTTTACCCTTTTATATATATCTTGTTTCCTTAAGTGCCATTGACTTTACTAGTGAAGGTTAATACATAACTAAATTATGAATTTGAGCTCAATAACCTTTCAGTCCCAAAAGTCAACCCTTAAGAGAACCATTATTCAATCTCTTACGAAAATGTATAGATTCCATATCTGTATACTATGTCCCCAGCCATTTACATTAATGAGTTCTCAAAACAAAAGTTTCTAGCCTGATCATTCTGACAAACCCTAACAAGTGAATCAAAGAACTCATATAACATAAACAGGAGTTCATAATAACTTCAGGATTAAGATCTATTTGTATATGATTATTAGTTGATATATTTAATTAATACTTCGAAACAGTATTTAACTAAGTATTAATAAACATATCTGGTCCAGTTCTATATATTCTCTAATATATATAGCACCTCCACTAAAGTGTCCTACTACACTAGTAATCCGGATCTAGATCACATGTATTCATAATACTAGTGAACTATACTTGCAGTAATTAATCTAAAGATTCCATAACTTTATTTTACTGCAACTTATTCAAGTTCATTTATCTCAAACACAATCCTCCCATACCAATACGTGGTTGAGATCACATATATGAACTTAGGAATTTTTCTAATATTTACTTAATATTATCACAGAATAATATAGTCCATAAAATATATATGCATAATAAATTCAATTTATTTATTTATTTCTTAAAACAATGTCTATTACATATGCTTTCAAGGCACAATTCCCAACATCCTAACACCCCCTTCCCCACTTCGGACCAGTGGTGGACAGGGAGATCGTAGTCGACCCTGACGCCTTTTTTGAGGCCAAGCACATCGCGTCTCAAATAATGACTCAAGGAAAAGTGAACAAGATTCTGCGACCTCCACTGGAAGGAGAGCAGAGTTGTGCCCCACTTCAAGATGATTTCGAGGCCTGGAGTGATGAGCATCTGATAGCATGTGCTTTCCTCCCTTTGGACCAGTACTTCATAGACTTTTTAAACTTCGTTGAATTGGCTCCATTCCAGCTTCCCCCAAACTCATATTTTTGAGGAAAAATTATTTTGCCTCAATGGAAATTGATAATGATATTACAACTCTATGCAATATATTACAATAGACAAGGATTGATTAAATAAAGTGTTACAACTCTATAACTGAAAATACAAATAAAAAAGGAAATGAAGAAGATGATGAAGAAGAAGAGAATAGTAAAATACAACTCTAAGCAAAATGTTACAAATAAAGTAAGGTGTTTGAAACAAAAGTAAAGAAAAGATTACAACTCTTGAACAAGAAATACAAGTAAAAGAACAAGAGAATAAGAAGAAAATAATACAATAGAAAGAAGAACAGAAATGCAAGAAACTCTCACTTACACAACCTAAGTGAAGAGGGTTGGGGATCACCAACTTGAACAAGGTTTAAAACCTTTGTCCAAAAGCTTATTTCCCCATAACTCAAGCACTAAGGGATCTCTCTCAGATATTGGAAAAGCTTTCTAGAATTATCAAGCCTTAAGGTGTTTCTAGCCAAGTGCTCTAATGGATAGAAATATTGTGTCTTACAAGTGAGCTATAGGCTCCTATTTATAGAGTTTAGAGACACCCTTTGAATTTCAAATTCCACCAACCCCCATGGCTATTACCAATGTTTAATTGGATTAATATGGAATTAAAAATGAGATTTGGGAGTTATTTGAGTTTTTTGAGCCGTTCAACAAAGATTGAAAAAACTGAAAATTTGGTCAGTTTTGGCCTGTGGCCGCGGCCACTGGTCTCTGACCCACAGGCTGCGGCCACTGACCAATTTCAGCACAAAAAATGTGTTGTCTTTCCAAACGGTTCCAAACCCTCCCAAATGATTTTGTAACTCCCAAAACACATTATTGGGGTTAAAATCATATCTCTAACAGCCATATCACATATGGCTTTATGAAATTCATCTCAATATTGTGTAACAACAATTTACACAATAAAGGGTAATATTTGGAAGTTACAAATTTGTAACACCAAATATGTTACATTATTTGGATATATCTCATATATCTAAATATTGTAACTCTCTATTATATGTTACAATATGTGTCACACTTTGTCACATTTATTTAATCTAAAACATTATATTATAATCTAATCTAATCTAATATTACATTATATTATAAAATAATATAACAATATTGACTATTGGCGGGGGTGAAATACTTATTTTGAAGCACGAGTGGGAGGTCCCCACCCCGGTTGACATCATGTATTTCTTCTGCCTCAAAGCCAACCCTGAGCAGAAAGGGCGAGGTGATGGTTTATACTACCTCACTTGATTTCCCAATACGACCTCCATCATCGACCTCCCCAGCCACCCAAATGACTATAAATATCAATATTTTATGTCAAATGGGTTCAAGAACTGCACTCACCGGTACTTCAATCGTCCTCATAAGTTTCCTACCTTTTTCAAATTTCATACGTGAATACCTTTTTTATTGAGTTTAACCCTCCTAACTGAGTTGCTTCTTTGTGTAGCTAAATACAAGAGGACAAAGCGATCTGAGACCCTTGGAGGTCAGTACGAGACACTGTCTTGTATTCCTCCGAAGGAGAAGGAGTTCTGAATGGTAGTAACGATGCTACCATGGTGGCTTGTAATCTGATCCGTAAAGATCAAACGTTGGCCATCAGAGCCCGAGGTCCGACCCCCGACCTCCCTCCTCCTCAAGAAGTTCTCCCTGCCGTTGAAGACACTGAAGAGGAAGAAGAGGTGGCACAGATGGTGCGCAAGAGAAGAGCTCCTGAAGATGGGCAGCATCCTGACCCAGACCGAGCTGAGTCTGGGGCAGCAGCCTGCACTTCTGGCCAAGGTAACCTTTATAGATAATTAGATTGGGTAGCTTCTAGCTTTAGGCTAGCCTGGTTCAACCCACGATAGCTCGTGAGTCGACATCCTATCGAATCGGAGCTGAACGTGACCCTCCAACAATGTGTGGATCATTTGGTGGTTCGTTATGACCATAGTTATCCCCGATGCATCGTAGTGGTAGATAATACCTTCCAATTTAGGTCTGCCTTTTTTAGGAATATGGTACGAATCGTACAACGTGGCCTTCCCTACGTCTGGGTGTATTTTCCCTAGGTTTTAGGCAGACCATAGATGAGTCCAGCTTGAATGAAGAGCCTAAAACCCATAGGACCCAAGACATAATAATATTAGAGTCCCCCTCCCTGATAATCCATGAGTTAGAGGTTTTACCCAATTCGGTTCGTAACCCCGAGCCGATCATCGCAGTTTCCTTCTCTAGCTCGGAGGGTAGCGTTCTCACTCTATTCTTTTCCTTGCAGTACTTTGACTAAACATTTTTTGTATCTGAATCTTCTACTCGTTCCTTTGCAGGTGACAATATGGACCTAAAGGGCACCATTAAATCTGGCGGGACTGGAGCTGGACTCGTGATCAAGAAGGCAAGAATATCAAAGAAAGTTGCCTCCAAGTTCAGAGCTTCCACCGAATCTTCTGTAAAAGATAAAGGTGTCAACTCCACCCAGAGATAGCAACAGCAAACTCAGCCCCCAGCTCTGGTAACGACCGTTACCATTCTTGAGGTTCCTCCTCCTCTTCCTCATCATGCACCTGGTCCGGTCCCTCAGGTTTTTCATAGCGAAGTCCCCTCCGTTCAGATCCCAATAAAACCACTAGAGCAGCAAAGATCCAGAAGCATTCTGAGGGACTGTATATGAGATGGCGAACCATATGGTGGGCCACGCATATAGAGCAAACGTCAAGGACCTGTGGGCTATGGAAGAGCTTTCCTGTGAAGATGTTCTAAAGTTTTCCATGGGAATGAACCTAATTGTGAGCCATCTTCATTCCCCCTATAGTACTTCTTTTTCTTTTCTTTTTTGTGGACTAACCCTAACCTGCATTTTCCCTTTGTAATCTGTCTTGGCTCAACTCCGCGACATCGCCCAGTCCTGAGCTAGGAAAGAGGAGCTCAAAGTCGCCCTGGCCGCATCCCAGGAGAATGAGCAGACTACTAAGGCCACTTCCTAGGAGAATGAATGGATCACTAAGGACCAGGTGGTGGAGGTGAGCCAGCAACGTGATCAGCTGCAAGCTGAGGTTGAAAAACTCAATAAGAAGCTCGAAGAGGTTGATGTGCTCAAGAACAAGCTTTCCGAGGTCGAGGCCAAAGCTAAGGAGGAGATTGCGAACTCAACGAACACCCTGGAGGAGATGCTCTACTGGTGTTGGGTTTACAATCAAGAAGAGGATTTCTCCTTTATGGCATCAGAGCTCTGGGGACCTTATCGTCCAGGTTTCAGAGTCGATTCTCACAAGAGCCTTCTGAGACTGTGGATGCTACCGGAGTAGCTGAAGGGGACGGCAAGGAGGTGTCATCACATGAGCAAGTTAACGAGGCTTAGTGATGCTTTTATTTTGTTTCTTTTATTTTCTTTATCCTGTAATTTAGTTTTCACAAACTGAGACAATCGCCTTCGGGCTTAGATCGAGGTTTTTTCCCTCGAGATAATCATATACTTTTTAGTACATGTTTGTTATTTTGTGATCTATTTTTGCTCCCCTTAATCTTTTATTTTCTCATGCTTATGAATTTTGAATTCTTGCACACTTGAAATAGTAGGGGTTGTCTTTAGATCGAGATAGGTCTTTTATTGGTCGACTAATCAATTTTAGTCGATACCCTGGTTATGCCCAGGAATTTTCCCGCCTAATAGCATTATGCCTGTTAGGAATCAGGCATCAAACCTGGTTATGTCCAAGAGTTTTATCTGCTTAATAGCATTGTACCTGTTAAGAATCAGGCCTCGAACCTGGTTATATCCAGGGTTTCCTAGTTGTCTTCTAGGTTTTATTTTGTCTTAGGAATTTCCCAACTTAGTTCGTATTTGGAATTACTTTGAAAATCCAAGCTTTAAAAAGTCGTTGAATAATCAATTTTTCCAAATTCTAAGTTTCAAATTATATCTGAATATGCTAAACTCTTTTAACAGCTCTTCGATTATTTGCCTCCCAAGCGACCAGAACTTATACATATTCTAGGTCGCTTTTACAAAATGAGCATGTGATTCTTTACAAGAATAAGATAAAAATATTGGTTCTACGTAAAAATCCAATGTTATTGAGATGAAGTGACTTTTATAAATAAGTCTTACATGGAACAGTACCAAAAAAATTAAATAAAAAAGTAACTATGTCAACTACTACTGATGGTATTTTTTAAGGTGCATGGCATTCCAGGTCTGTGGGACAATTTCTCCATTTAACCTAGCTAGTTTAAAGGTCCCTTCTCGTAAGATTTCCACAATTCGGTATGACCCTTCCCAGTTCATCCCTAACACACCGTCCTTGGTTCTTTGTTTTCCAAAAACACCCTCCAAAGCACTAAATCACCGAGTTCGATTCTATGACCTTTCACCTTCGAGTTGAAGTAACGAGTGATTCTCTGCTGATATTGGGAGAGCAGCGATTGTGACTCTTCTCGTTTATCCTTGATCAGATCCAGGGATGTGCTAAAGAGCTCATTGTTTTGATCTTGAGCAAATGTTTTATGTCTATGTGTCATCACTAGTGCCTCAATTGGGAGCATCGCCTCACTTCCAAAAGTCAGAGAGAAAGGAGTTTGCCCTGTGAAGGTACGATGTGAGGTTCTATAGGCCCAAAGTACTTGTGGGAGTTGCTCGGGCCATAATCTATTGGCTTCATCTAATTGCTTCCTTAAGCTCGCCTTTAGGGTTTTGTTTACAGCCTCGACCTGCCCATTATCTTGTGGGTACGCTATTGACAAGAAACTCTTGGTTATGTCGTATTTCTCACAAAAGTTTGCGAATAAATCGCTATCGAACTGAGTTCTGTTTTCAGACACGATCTTCTTTGGGAGCCCAAAATGACATATGATGTTCTTTACGATGAAATCCACGACTTTCTTCAAGGCTATGGTCGCCAGAGGCTCGGCCTCGACCCACTTCATGAAGTAGTTGATGGCAACAACTGCATAATGAACTCCTCCTTTTCCTGTTGGTAAAGAACCAATCAAGTCAATTCCCCATACTACAAATGGCCAGGGAGATTAGATCATGATAACTCAATGGGTGCTGCCCAAGCAATGGTGGCGAAACGTTGGCATTTGTCACATTTCTGCACGTATGAGGTCGAATCCCTTTTCAACGTAGGCCAAAAATAGCCTTGTCTCAATATCTTTAGAGCCAAGTTTTTCCCTCCAGCATGGTCTCCACAAAAGCCTTCGTGTTTCTCCTGCAAGATAATATGCGCTTCCTCGGGCAGAACACACCACAGGAGAGGTAGTGAATGCCCTTGTTGATATAGAGTCCCTTCAACCATAACATACCGCGGAGCTTGATATAGCAATTTTCTTGCGTCCTTTCGATCGCCTGGTAGTTTACCGGTTGTGAGGTACTCCACTATGGGGGTCATCCAGGTCGGTTTTATGTCAATCATTCTGACCTTAAGAGATTCTGCTATAATGCTTGGTTGTTCCAAGAACTCCACCGGGACTACGTTCACTGTGTCTGCCTCTTTGGTGGTGGCAAGTCGAGCTAAGGCATCTGCATTGGAATTCTGTTTGCGGGGTACTTTTTCAACGGAGTAGAACTCAAATTTTGACAACTTGCCTTTAACCTTAGCTAAATAAGCTACTATTTTGATACTGCGAGCGTGATACTCCCTCAATATTTGATTAACCAGGAAGTGGGAATCACTATAACATTGGATTGCCTTTGCCTTCAATTCTTTCACCACCCTTATCCCTGCCAATAGAGCTTCGTACTCTGCCTCATTGTTGGATGCTTCGAATCTGAACTTGACAGTAGAGCTGCAAATACGGGCTGGGCTTTCTAGCACGGCACGAAATCGGCACGAGCCTGGGAGGCACGAGCACGAAACGGCACGAAAAAAAATATGGGCTTGGGCCATGCATGAAACAAATTAAAAATTGGCACGGCACGACACGACATGGGCCTAAGCACAGCACGACAAGCCCAAAGGCACGACACGAAAGCACGAACAAACTAGCCCGAAAGCACGACACGATAAAAAGCCCGATATTTTGACATTAATAATGATAATAAATTTTTATTTTTCAATTATCTATAAATTAAAATGATAATAAAAGTCTATTATTTTTCTCAATGTTTATAATTTTATAATTATATTAATTTATTTTAAGATTTGTGAGTTAATTTTTTTAGCATTTATTAGTAGGTATTCAAATTCTAATAACTATCTTTGATATAATTTTGTGTAAAGTATTGTTGAAAAGTATATAAAAATATCTCAAACTATAATTTAAACAAAGAAATGTATTTGGATTGGTGGTGAGTCCATTGATTGTTAAAGAGGAGGTGGAGGGTTTAATTCCCCATCCTCACATTTTTTGGCAATAATAAAATGGGCCTAAAAGTGGGCCCGAATTTGGGCCCAAATAAGGAAAGTGGGCCAACCCGATTTGAGCCCGACACGGTACGACATGGGTTGTGTCTATGGGTCTTGCTAGGCTTATGCTTTCAAACATGGGTCGACCCGGCTCGACACGAATTTGAATACGGGCCTGGCCCGAATTATTCAGAGGCATGAAAATGTGGGCCGTGTCGGGCAGGCCAGCCCACATTTACAGCTCTACTTGAGAGTTGTATGGAATCGATGCCCTTCAGGTGAGATCAGAATTAGCCCAGCTCCTGATTCGTTCTTGTTAGATGATCCGTCAACGAAGATCTTCCACAACTCTTGCACTGGTTCTCTCATTGGCTCGTCCTGGAAATCTGTATATTCGGCTATAAAGTCAGCGAATGCTTGACTCTTGATCAATGTGCGTGGCACATAAAATATCTCAAACTGGTTGAGTTTGATGGCCCACTTTAGCAGACATCCCGATGTTTCAGGCTTTTGCAAGACCTGCCTTAAAGGTTGATCGGTTAAGACGTGGATGGTGTGGGACTGAAAATACGGTATGAGCTAAGACTCAGCTCCCATAAGTCTTTTACTCACGTAGTATACTGGTTTCTGCACTCGATTCTCCTCTCGAACTAATACAACGCTTACCGCATTTTCTGTCACAACCAAATATAGAAGCAAACATTCTCCAACTGTAGGTTTTGATAGTACGAGAGGTTCAGCTAGGTGAGCTTTCAGATCGCGAAATGCCATTTCGCATTCGTTGGTCCACTCAAACTTTTTGTTTCCTCTGAGCAAGTTGTAAAATAAGAGACACTTGTCAATGGATTTTGAGATGAAACGGTTTAGGGCCGCCATTGTTCCATTTAAGCTCTATACTTCTTTACGTGACCTAGGTGAAGGCATTTCTAGTAACGACCTGATTTTCTCTGGGTTCGCCTCTATCCCCCTTGTGTTGACTATGAAGCCCATAAATTTTCCCAACGAAACACCAAAAGTGCACTTCTAGGGGTTTAGCTTCATTTCGTACCTCCTTAGTACGCCAAAACACTCTTCCAGGTCGGACACATGGTTATTGGCAGTCTTTGATTTAACGAGCATATCATCGACATACACTTCCATGTTTTTCCCGATCTGGTTAACGAACATTTTGTTAACTAACTGTTGGTATGTTGCAAGACATTTTTTTAACCCGAATGGCATAACTTTGTAGCAATATACGTTATGCTCAATCATGAAGCTGGTATGCCCTTGGTCTGTAGGGTTCATTGTGATCTAGTTATGTCCAGAATACGCGTCCATGAAAGACATGAGCTCGTGACCGGCTGTTGTGTCTACCAACTGATCGATCCTAGGTAGTGGGAAACAGTCCATAGGACAGGCATTGTTGAGATCGGAGAAGTCGATGCAAGTTCTCCACTTCCCATTGGGTTTTGGGAATAGAATAGGGTTAGCAACCCAGGTCGGATATTTTGCTTCCCTAATAAATTTGCCCTTAAGTAGGCTCTTCTTCTAATGCTTCTGATCGTTCTTTCCCCAAAAGCCTTTGTTTTTGGGACTTTGCAGGCACTTTCCAGTCCAAATTAAAATTATGCATTGTTACATTCAGAATAATTTCCACCATATCTTCGTGTGACCAGGCAAAGACATCCAGGTTATTTTTCAAGATTTTTCAGCTCCTTCTTCCTTTCAGCTCCAAGATTTTTCCCAACCTTTACAACCCTTGAAAGTATTATTGGGTTGATACTGATTTCCTTGAGCTTCTCCGCAACTTGGAGCTCAGACTTTTCTTTACCTAATCGCGGATCAATGTCCTCCTGTTGGGCGACCTTGTTATTTCTTTCTTGAGGTTCTTCTGCCCCCTAGGTAACTTCCATCACTCGTGGCTCCTTCTTTCAACTATGATCATCGCTTGCTGCCCGGGTTGTGATTTTCCCTTTATGGCAATGTTGTGGCATTCTTTGGCAGCGAGTTGGTCTCCTCTTACGATACATATACCTGAAGTTGAGGGAAACTTCATCGCCAAGTGTCAGATTAAGGTGATGGCCTCAAAGGTCATCAGCGTGGGTCATCCCAAAATCGCATTATATGCGGTTGGACAATCGACTATGATGAACTTGAGTATCTTAGAAACAGTTTGCGTATCATCTCCTAGAGTGACTACTAGCCTAATCATCCCTATGATTGTTGTTCCTTCACCTGAGAATCCGTACAGTGTCATTGAGGTCGCCTTAAGATTGGTTACAGAAAATCCCATCTTTTCTAGGGTGGACCTGAATAGCACATTTACTAAGCTCCCATTATCAACCAATATCCTCCGTACCCTTTGGTTGACGAGCTGAACGATTACAACCAGTAGATCATTATGCGGAAATTAAACGTGGCTAGCATCCTCTTCCGTGAAAATGAATGGTTGTTTCTCCAACCGTTGTTGTTTTGATAGTCGTTGCTCCGAGATAATGTCATCACCATTGTGGGTTTTCAGCTCTTGTATATACCTTTTTTGGGCCCCATTGCTCATGCCTGCCAAATGGGGTCCTCTGACAATAGTAGTTATATCCCATCCTACTATTGGAGGAGGATCGACTTGGTTTCCCTGATCTATCTGAGCTTTGGGTTGCTCGATTGATGTTTCTGGAGCTGGATGAGTGTTCTGCCCAGTTGACTGATTGGGAATGACTCAGTTTCAGGCATACTGGGTTAACGGTCCAACTCGAATGAGAATTTTGATCTCGTCCTTCAATTTTCGACAATCATCATTGTTATGGCCGATGTCATTGTGATATCGACAAAATTTAAAGAGATCTCTCTTTGCCCTCTGGTGCCTCAACGGTTCTGGCTTCTTCCATGGAAGGCGGTCAGGGTTTGTCAGGAAAATATGTTCTCGTGTATCAGTCAGATCATTGTAGGTGGCATAGATGGGCTTGAATTTTTCCCCGGGCTTGTTCTTCTTTATGTCATTCTGGTCATCCTCGCCATTCCCTTTCCTCTTATTGTTTCCCGCATGGTTATTCTGAGTGACAAGTTGAGCCGTAGCTACAACGTCTGTCACTGCTCTAGCGGGTTGAATAGGGACCTGGCTGGTTCCTACGACAGCAGATCGCGCCTCCTTTAAATTTATCCTTTCCTGAGCCCGGGCCAAGAATTCATCTACACTTTTAACTCTTTTTCGCTGGAGTTCCTATCATAAATCACCCCTTACCGTGATTCTCATCCTCATTGCCATGAGCTTGGAGCTATCATCAATATCTCTAGCTCGTGTTGCAACATTGGTGAACCTGCTCATACATGCTTTCAGGGACTCGCCAGGTTGTTGTTTTATGTTGGCCAATGAGTCGGCCTCAACGCGAGTTTCCTTCGAAGCCCGAAACGCTCTCTTAAACTCGGAAGACAATTTCTTCAATGAGGTGATCAGATGTCTTTTGTATTTATTGAACCACTGTTTAGCAGGTCCGGTAAGAGTTGCGGGGAACAAAATACACCTTCGGTCAAACCCGACATTGTGGGCAATCATTAGCGTATTGAATGTCCCAAGTTGATTGGATGGATCTGAGTTTCCATCAAATGCAGGCATGTTCGGGATCTTGAAGCCAACAAGATACGGAGCTGTTGCGATGTTTGGAGCGAAAGGCTCGAGCTCCTCATTGGAATCACAATTATCAATTCATTTTCTAGAGAAGAGCCTCTTCATATGCTCCTCCATCAAGGCTAGTTGCTCAAGGGTTGGATCTTTGGTCTCTAGGTTAGTTGGATGATCATGTCGAACATTTAAAACTTGTGTTAGATATTTTAAAAGAAGAAAAATTGTTTGCTAATCTCAAAAAGTGTACATTTTGTACAGATAAGCTTGTATTTCTTGGTTTTTTAATTAGTGCCAAAGAAATTGAGGTGGATAAAGAAAAGGTGATTGCAATTCAAGACTGGCCGAGACCAAAATGTGTGGGTAATGTTAAAAGTTTCCATGGGTTAGCTAGTTTTTATCAAAGATTTGTGAAAGAATGTAGTAGCTTAGCCGCACCTTTGATTGAAGTTATTAAAAAGAATGTTGGTTTTAAGTGGGGTGATAACCAAGAGAAGGCTTTAACTAAAGAAAAATTGACTAATGCACATTTGCTTGCTTTACCTAACTTCACTAAAACTTTTGAGATCGAGTGTGATGCTTCAGGAATAGGTATTGGAGCTGTTCTAATATGAGAGAGTCATCATATTGCATGCTTTAGTGAAAAATTACGTGGAGCAGCCTTAAACTATCCAACTTATGACAAGGAGATGTATGCATTGGTTCGGGCATTGGAAACTTGGCAGCACTACCTTTGGTCAAAAGAGTTTGTGATTCACACTGATCATGAATCTTTAAAGCATTTGAAGGGCCAACAAAAGCTAAATAGAAGACATGTCAAGTGGGTTGAGTTCATTGAAACATTTCCTTATGTCATCAAGTACAAGCAAGGTAAGGAAAACATTGTGGTTGATGCTTTATCTCGAAGGTATGTTTTACTCTCTACCTTAGATGCAAAATTGCTTGATTTTGAATACATTAAAGATTTGTATGTTGATGATTGTGACTTTTTTAATGTATTCAATGCGTGCGAAAAAGAAGCTTTTGGAAAATTCTTTTGGCATGATGGATTTTTGTCAGAGAAAATAAGCTATGTCTGCCTAAAAGTTCATTGCGTGCCTTGCTCGTTAAAGAATCTTATGGGGGTGGTTTGATGGGGCATTTTGGTGTATCTAAGACATTAGAAATCTTGCATGAACAATTTTTTTGGCCTCATATGAAACGAGATGTTGAAAGAGTTTGTGAGAAGTGTATTACATGTAGAAAAGCTAAGTCTCAGGTCAAGCCTCATGGTTTGTATACTCCTTTGTCTATTCCTAGTGAACCTTGGATTGACATATCTATGGACTTTATTTTGGGTTTACCTAGGTCAAGAAAGGGCAGGGATTCTACATATGTGATTGTAGATAGGTTTTCAAAAATGGCACATTTCATTCCATGTCATAAAATCGATGATGCATCACATATTGCTGATGTGTTTTTCAAGGAAATTGTAAGATTGCATGGCATGCCCAAAAGCATTGTTTCAGATAGAGATGCAAAGTTCTTGAGCTATTTTTGGAAGAATTTGTGGGGAAAGCTAGGTACTAAGCTTTTGTTTTCTGCTACTTGTCACCCACAAACTGATGGTCAAACTGAGGTGGTTAACAGAACATTATCTACTTTATTGCGTGCCATAATACAAAAGAATTTGAAAACGTGGGAAGATTGCTTTCCATATGTAGAGTTTGCATATAATAGGAGTGTACATTCTGGAACTAAGTTTTCACCTTTTGAAATTGTGTGTGGTTTTAATCCATTGACACCTTTGGATTTAACTCCACTACCTTTGACTGAGCGTGTTAACTTAGATGGAAAAAAGAAAGCTGATTTTGTTAAACAGATTCATGAGAAGGTTCGATAGAACATTGAGAAGAAGACTGAACAATATGCAGCCCAAGCCAACAAAGGGCGAAAGAAAGCTGTATTTGAACCTGGTGATTGGGTTTGGGTGCATATGAGGAAGGAATGCTTTCCTATTTAAAGACGATCTAAACTTCTTCCAAGGGGTGATGGGCCATTTCAAGTGTTGGAAAAGATCAATGACAATGCCTATAAGTTAGACCTACTAGGTGAGTATAATGTGAGTGCAAGTTTTAACGTTTCCAGTTTGTCTCCTTTTGATGTAGATGAAGATTTGAGGACAAATCATTTTCAAGAGGGAGGGAATGATGAGAATAAATGAGCAACACTAAAAGAGTCATTGCAAGTTCCAATTGCAAGAGAAAGAGCTAGAAGGTTCAAATAAGCACTTAATGGGCTAATCCCAGAAATATGGGCTGATTATGGAAAGATAAAGTCAGAACTTACTCAAAATGGAGTTCAATGCCTAGTTAATGCTATTGAGGCAATTTAAATGGCTAGTTAACCTCCCAAAACATGGCCTTTCAGTTTGGAGGAGTTATGGGCATATATTTGTGTATTATTTATGCCATTTAGTTATATTTTGATTGGTTAAAATAAGACTTTTTGTGTTCAGCCATTTAGCTACTTTCTAGAAGCCTGATAGTCTAGAATTGAAGGGTTTTTGGTCTATATTAATGCATGTATCAATTTAATGCTTTAAATATAACTTTTCCTGTTCTTGGAGGGTTGTTCCTAGTATAAATAGGGGGAGATACGAGTATGTAAATCAGATTTGGAATTAATATATTTTTTAGATTGTTTTCTCTTTGGTTCTTCAAAGAACTTCTTAGAACTTATCAAGATCTTTCTTGTGGTTTTCAAATCCTTGACTTATCACTCACAATCCTTCTCATTTTTTGAGTGTGGCGTCTCATATCTTTCTTATACCTTTGGTTCTTATCTTTTTATAGATAACGGGTCAAGGTTCTTTGTTTTTATAGAATCTAATTTTAGAACGATCCAAGGCCTCCTTGTTCTAAATTGTTTATTTGGGTCCCATTATTCTTATTGGGGATCAAATCATTTAGAATCACATCACAAGACCTCCTCGATCTTCCTGTTAGCCTGAGCGAGATGGCTCCTTAATTAGGCATTTTCCTTCTCGATGGCTGTTAGATATCCTGGATTAGGATTTGGTGGGCGTGATGCTGAACTCCCAGTATCGTCTTGGCCCATATGTTGTTTTCCAAGGCGTTGTTGAATGTCTATGCCTTTTTCAGTGGGAACGACTGTATGATGTGTTAGGAGTGTGTCCTAAAAGCATGTAAAGACATTTGTTTTTTCTATGAATAAATAAATACAATAGTTTATTATTATTGTTATATTTAGATTGTTAAATTATTGTTTGAATAATTTTGTAAATATCAGAAAAATTCCATATTCATTATTGAGGATGTGATCTTGTATTAGTACAAGAGAATTAAGATCACATGAATGAATAAAAATAGTCAACAACAACAAATTAAAGTTATGAATTTCTTTAATTGGAGTTGTAAGTGCGGTTTACTGAGTATCATAATGATACAAATAATCTAGATTCGGATTATTGATGTGGAAAGACATCTCGGTATAGGTGCATTATATAATATGATTATATATGACATGGACCGATATGAATTAAAGTATTTATCCAAAAACCATTTAACAATAAAGACTTGTAATTCATATCATAACTGATGATCATTTATAGATCAACCTAAATCTTGAGTGTTCATGAACTCCTGTTCATGTTTATTAAATCTTTTGATTCATTCGTTAAGGTCTCTTCAAAGAATGAGGCTAGTGACTTTTGTTTTGGAGATTTAATATCATGGATGGCTGGGAACATGTATCAACAATACAGAATCTAATCTTTCCTAACAGATCGTATAGTAGTTCCCTTAAGGATTAATTCTGGAACTGAATGATTTTGAGCTCAAATCTATAATTAGATTATAGATTAATTATTCACTAGTGAATTAATGGTACTTAAGGAATAAGAAGCAAATTAGAAAGGTAAAATGGTAAATCTTCCATTCTAATTTATGAACTAATTAATTAGAGGGTTGAACTATTGAAAGATGGTTATATCGATGGGCGACTTAAGAAAAGATTTCTGTAAAAGTATATCTATAACATAAAGAGTGCAATTCTGAATTTATAGTGGAGTAATATCAGAATTAATAAATTAACTATTATAATTAGAGAGTTTAATTATTTAGTTTCAATTTATTGGAGCTTAATGTTATAGGTCCATGGTCCCCGAAATGGCTCAAACAATCACTGACAAAGGTAAATACAAAAATGGGCAAAAAAGACTTATGTGATAAGTAAAATATTTTTCTATGTATCAAACATAATTATTGTTTAATTATGTGTAATTAATTAATTAATTATTTGATTTAACAAAAATATAATTAATTTTGAATTAATTTATTTTTGGGATTTTTGGTATTTAAATAATAATAAAAATTGGGAAAAATCACATGCCATCACAGGCATGTGGTACACGTGTGGCACAGTGCACAGGCACTGTGCTACATGCATAAGAGAGTGTACTCAGTCTCTTGATTCCACAATTTTAGTTATTTAAATATTAAATAAATAATGAGATATTTTTAATATGATTAAAATATTATTATTTAAACAAAAATCTGATAATTGATCAGTTATTTTGAATTTGTTTAAAATAACAAATATTTTAATATATTGGATATATTAAATATAGGATATCAATTTTTCACAGAACGTAACTTTTTAGAGATAGAAAAATATCTAGGAATCTCTCTAAGAGAAAGAGAACAGTGACATAAACAAAAGTCATTGTTCTTCACAAAACCTAGATCCAAAACTTTATCAGATCTCATGTGTTGAGAACATCTGATAAATAGTTTATTGCTTATTATTTTGTTATCCAAAAAACTGGCGTAGATGACGTGGCAAGTGATTCCCGGACACGTGGCTGACACTTGGAGGAACTCTGCTAAGATATCGACTAGAAGACAAATTATAAGCGGTAAGCAGTCGAAGTTTACCTGCGACCAGATTGGTCGCAGGTTCCGCATGCTTCATGACGTTTCTATAAAGATCTTTGTAAATCCCGAAATTGACTCCCACAATCTCCTGAGTATCCGATTATTTAGGAGAGAATATCTGTAACAGATTCAGGTAATCCCCCTTGAGCCTATAAATATAAAAAGATAGCTCAAGGAAGGGACTTTTTGGCTTTCGAATTATTTGAGACTAGAGTAATTCTATTGGAGATATTGTATTGTTCTTCAGAGGTTAGTGAAACTCATTGAACCCTAGTTCTTTGATCACTCCTTTTGATCTTATATCAATAACAATCTAAGTGGACGTAGGTTATTACCAGATCCTGGGGCCGAACCACTATAAAATATCGTGTTCTTATTATTTTCGTCATCACGTTCTTTTCAACGCATTCATCCACATCAAGCGTATTTTGACTCCGTGTTAGTTGACCAAAATCAGGGTCAACATTCTGGTGCTTTCATTGAGAGCTTGGTATATCACCGTTGAGAAAACCAATGGCGAAAACTACAAGGAAAACTGGACAGGCGGCCGCCGCCGCACCATCAAACCCGCCTCCTCCTCCTCCTGCAAGCGTGGCTGAGGATGAGCCACATTTGGACTTTGAGGAGGAAGAAATGGATGACGCAACGCTGAAGAGTACTCTGGGGGCGTTGCATGAAGAGCTGGCCAATCTGAGGGCCAGTCAGGAAAGTGCTGCCGAAATCATGGTGCGGCATCAGCAAGAGATTGAACGGCAGCGCGCGGAGTTAAGTGAGAGGCAGGCGGAGATGGACCGTCGCCAGAGCGAAACCATGGCAGCCCTTGAGGCAGCCTTGCAATTGGCTAGGAATCAGGCTGCACCTACCTCACAGCCTAATCAACCTGCGAATGGGCCACCCCACAGGGGTCCCAATCCTAGCCCGCCTATCCAACCCTCGAGTCCGCAAAGGCCCGAACAGCCTCATGTGCCCCATGAGGATGTCCCACTGGACCCTGAGGCACAGCCTCCATCCCAAGCTGATCGCGGCAATCCCCTGCATGAGAGGCAGAATAGGACCAGGCATCAGCCTCTCAGTCCTAGACGCCATAGGGGCGACGAGCCAAACCTTCCGAACAGAGGACAGCATCCTCCTGGTAACAGGAGGAACTCAGAGTTGGGCTCTGCAGTCTGAGGTCCCCCACGGCATGATAATGCACGGCTACCTAACGACCAACGCAGGCCACCCTCTAACGCTCAGGACGTTTCAGCCCGAGAGGGAAATCGAGGAAACAGTCGATCCCGTCATAGCCAATCGCGATTTAGAGATGGCAATGGTTATGATGAAGTCGATTCCGGCAGAGGAAATGTCGGTCGAAGGAATGACGAAAGAGGTGGAAACAGGAATCAGCCACCTCAAGATGACCAACCCTGCAGACGGGACGCTGGGGGGCAATCCAGGCAAAATAACGTCTTCAACCGGCTCGGAGCTAGCGAGCAGCGAAGAAGAGACGAGGATTTGAGAGATGTGCTCAATGATCGTCGTGAGCGACATGGCGAGAACATCCCCCCAGCAACAGAGGCCATAGTGATTCCTATCGCTGTGCAGGCCCAGATAGATGCCCTCAACCAGGCAGTGCAACAGCTGGTCGGGGGAAGAACATCTTACATCGACCACGATAGGAGGAAATGTACTCCTTTCGTCCAGAGGATAGCTATGGCAGAGACTCCTAGCAAGTTTAAAATGCCTACGCTTCCGAACTTTGATGGGTACGGCGACCCGGTATCTCACGTCAATAAGTTTGAGATACAAATGGACATTCAGAAAGTGTCTGAAGATGCTTGGTGTAGGATCTTCCCTGCAACACTTTCTGATGCCGCGCAGGAGTGGTTTTTCAAGTTCCCTCCTGCAAGCATAGTTTCCTGGGAGATGTTTGTAAGGGAGTTTTACGGACAGTTCTACGCAGGTCGAGTGCATCCGACCGAGGCAAACCAGCTGGTTGAAATTCGCCAGCAGGATGGAGAATCGCTGAAGGACTACATCCAGCGCTTTATGCGAGCAGCAGCTGGAGCAAAAACAGTGGAGGATGAAGGCAAAATGATGGCCATAACCACAGGGGTTAGGCGTCACACCCCTCTTTGGAAAAGCTTCCGAAAAGAGGGGGTTAGAACTACCCAGGAATTCTTGGACCGGGCTGATCGTTACATCAAACTCGAAGATGCCATTGCCGACGATGGAAAGCCTCCAGGCAAGGATAAGAAGGCTGCCGAGCCCGCCAAAGCCGCCAATGGGTCTAAACCTAACGGCAACGGCAATGAAAAGAATGGTGGAAAACGGCCACACAATGAGCCTTCCACCTCCGACAATGAACGAGCCAAGGGTAACCGTTATGAACCTCGGTTCACTAACTACACTGCCCAAGTTGAGTCTCGGGGAGAGGTCTATCAGGCCACGAATTCCAGTGTGCCTTATAAAAAGCCTGCCCCCATTCGAAAGGATATTTCGAAAAGAGACACTACCAAGTTATGTCGTTATCATAACGACTACGGACACGACACCAACGAATGCAACCAGCTGAAGGATGAAATCGAGTTCCTTATTAGACAAGGGCACTTGAGAAGATACGTATGGGCCTCGGGAAATTCCCAACGAGAAGCTCCAGGTGGCAACGAGCAAGCGCCCACACGCCAACGCTCACCACCTTTGCAGCCTTCCCCCGTGACTAGCACACTGTTAACCATTTGTGGAGGCCCGCATCTCGCAGGAAATAGCGGAAAGGCCAGGGAACGATACGCTCGGACTCTGCGCCACGACCAGGACATCGAGATGATGACTGTGGAGGACCGCGCGCCAAAAAAGGCTCGGTCAGAAGAGGGCGAAATAACCTTCTCTGATACCGATGCCCAACATGTCCGGTTCCCACATTCCGATCCGCTGGTCGTGGATATCCAAATGGCCAACATGATGGTGAAGAGAGTGCTGGTCGATACAGGAAGTTCGGTGAATATCCTATATAAGTCTTCGCTGGAACGCATGAAGTTGCCCGTTGAGGACCTGGAGCCCTGCAACCAGACAATATACGACTTCTCTGGTGAGGGACTCGCCCCCGCAGGATCAATCAGACTGCCAGTGACGACAGGTACATCACCTACTACCAGGACATTACTCGCCACTTTTATAGTAGTTAATTGTCCTTCGGCGTACAATGCCGTCATTGGGAGACCTATACTTGTTGATCTACGGGCCGTCACCTCTATGTGGCACTTAGCCATGAAATTCCTGACAGACGCAGGGGTAGGACGCGTGTTGGGAAACCAGAGGGAGGCCAGAGAGTGCTATAACGCCTCAGTCACAAAGGCGAAAAAGGGAACATCAAAGAGCACTACCTCAGGTAGGTTGCAGATGGCAATTGATACACAAGCCCAATCCGGTGATGAAGTCACCAAATAGGGTGTTGCCCAAAGGAGGATAGAGATCTAGATCCTCGCTTTGGGGATTTTGAAGGGAACGTTGGACCCGTCGAGGACCTGGAAGAGGTCCAACTCGACGAAAAAGACCCGACCAGAGTCGTAAAGGTTGGGAAAAACCTAGAACCAACCACGAAGCATGCACTGGTGGAATTTTTGCGAAAGAACCAGGGAGTCTTTTCCTGGTCGCACAAAGACATGGCTGGGATAGACCCTGCAATTATCAGCCATGTCCTGAACATAGACAAAACTTTTCCACCCGTGCAACAAAAAAGAAGGCTGCTCGATAAAGATCGATCGAGAGCCTTAAAAGAAGAAGTTGAAAGGTTAAAGGAGAATGGGTTCATCAGGGTGGCGTTTTATCCATCGTGGGTCTCCAATCCAGTGCTGGTTCCCAAGCCTAACGGCAAGTGGCGAACCTGTTTGGATTTTACAGACCTCAATAAAGCCTGCCCAAAGGACTGCTTCCCACTCCCAAGAATCGACCAGTTGGTCGATGCTACTACAGGACACGAGATCCTCTCCTTCACGGATGCATATTCGGGCTACAATCAGATTAGCATGCATCCCCCTGATGAGGATCACACCAGCTTTCGGACCAATACGGGCTTATACTGTTATAAAGTAATGCCCTTCGGACTGAAAAACGCAGGTGCGACTTACCAGCGGTTAGTTAACCACATGTTTAAAGAATTGATCGGGATAAACATGGAGGTGTATGTGGACAACATGCTGGTAAAGTCTAAGAAGGTAGAAGGACATGAGAAGGATTTACAAGAATGCTTTGATGTATTGAACAAGTACTAGATGAAACTAAATCCTCTCAAATGTTCCTTCGGAGTTGGATCAGGGAAGTTTTTGGGGTTCATTGTAAATTCAAGAGGAATCGAGGCCAACCCCGACAAGATAAAAGCCCTGATCGACATGAAATCGCCAGAAAAGATCAAAGATGTACAAAGTTTAACCAGGAGAATCGCAGCCCTAAGTAGATTTATTTCAAAGTCAACAGACAAATGCGTCCCTTTTTTCAATCTACTTAGGGGCAATAAGAAGTTTGAATGGTCAGGGGAATGTGAGCAAGCTTTTCAGGCCTTGAAAGCACATATGGCACAGCCTCCCATTTTATCAAAGCCAATCGAAGGAGAAACTTTGTTCATTTACCTGGCGATCACTGAAGTTGCTGCTAGTGTGATACTAGTACGAGAGGAAGAAGGCATACAAAAAGCGGTTTACTATGTAAGCAAGAGGCTGATCGGAGCAGAACTGAGATATCCTCCCATCGAAAGGTTAGCATATTGCGTAATCCTGGCCTCAAGGAAGCTGCGCCCTTACTTCCAAGCCCATCCTATCACAGTGTTAACCGACCAGCCCCTTCGGCAAGTCCTCCAGAAACCAGAGGCGGCTGAGCACTTATTAAAATGGGCAGTCGAACTAGGGCAGTTCGATATAACATATTCACCGCGAGCAGTGCGAACAGCCTAGTGAGCCTGAACCTCAAGATGAAGCTCCTTCGTGGAAGTTATTCACAGATGGATCGTCTAACGAATCTCACGCAGGAGCGGGTGTGATATTGATAACGCCAGAAGGACATCAATTTCACTGAGCCATTAGGTTCGACTTCACCGCATCAAATAATGAAGCCGAATACGAAGCACTCCTCGCTGGGTTAAGAATGGAGAAAGACATGAGCATAAAGACGCTTGATATTTACAGTGATTCACAGCTGGTGGTGAATCAAGTTCTAGGGGAATATCAAGCACGAGGCCTAAAAATGGTGGCCTACTTAAATAAAACCAAAGACCTGCTAGCCCAGTTCACGAAGTATACCCTCCAACAAATACCGCGGGATCAAAATTCGAATGCAGATGCCTTAGCCAAACTCGTGAGCGCGAAAGATGCTGACACTTTGAACATTGTGCCTGTAGAAAGATTGAGTGAGCCAAGCATACAAGCAATTGAAGCCAATATGGAAATTCGAATGGAGGATACATGGATGGCACCTTACTTGGAGTATCTGACATATGGTGTGCTACCAACAGATAGAACAAAGCCAGAACTCTACAAAGGCAGGCTGCTAGGTACATACTGGTCGATGGTGTTATGTACAGGCGAGGGTATTCAATGCCACTACTCAGATGCGTTACACCAGAAAAAGCTAAGGAACTAATGAAAGAGGTGCATGAAGGCTTCTGCGGGGATCACGCTGGGGGGCAGAGTTTGGCAAAAAAGATTCTAAGGCAAGGCTACTTCTGGCCGACTATGAATGAAGATTCAATGGAGTTTGTACGAAGATGCGATAAATGTCAAAGGTTCTCCAAAATCCCACGAGTAGCTCCAAACGAGTTGAAACAAATGTAGAGCCCGTGGCCTTTTGCAGTATGGGGGATAGATTTGATTGGATCCCTCCCCACGGGAAAAGGCGGAGTGAAGTACGCAGTTGTAGCGGTCGACTACTTCACCAAATGGGTCGAAGCTGAACCACTCGCTACCATAACGACCAAGAAAGTTCTTGACTTTGTCATCAAGAACATTGTTTGCCGGTATGGTTTGCCCCAAAAGATTGTTTCAGACAACGAAACCCAATTTGACAGCGACTTATTCACCGACTTCTGCGAAAGGCACGGGATTATCAAAAGCTTTTCTTCAGTTGCGCATCCACAAGCAAACGGGCAAGTAGAGGCCGTGAATAAAACTCTTAAGGACACCCTGAAGAAGAGGCTTGAAGACGCTAAAGGAGCATGGCCAGAGCAGCTACCTGAAGTCCTCTGGTCGTATAGAACGTCTCACCGAACAGCGACAGGTCATACCCCATTTTCCTTAGCCTACGGATATGAGGCCATGTTACCTGTCGAGTTAGATCCCCCCTCACACCGACGCATAACATACGACTAGGACCAGAACAGGCAACTGATGATGGAGTCCCTAGACTCAATTGACGAGATACGGGAGAAAGCCCAACTCCGAGTTGCTGCGTACCAGCAAAAGGTTGCCCGGTACTTTAACTCAAAAGTAAAAGAAAGAAAATTCAACGTCGGTGACTTGGTGCTACGACGAGTTTTCTTGAATACCCGCGATCCCACTGCTGGAGTACTCGGACCCAATTAGGAAGGACCTTACCAGATTGAAGAAGTCCTTCACCCGGGCACCTACAAACTTGCACGCCTAAACGGAGATCTCATTCCACGTTATTGGAATGGAGAACACCTGCGCAAGTATTATCAGTGAACAATCCTTTTTAAAGGACTGGCTTGTATTAAATTTTACTTTTTACAAGTTTTGCAAAAAGGGTTAGCCACGTTGTATGGCTAATCGCTTATATATGTAAGATCCTTTTTTAGGATCACTCGTAAAGACATGTTTAGTCCATTTTTAATACGAGATTATAAGGGATTGTGCGCAGCCAGTCATTCTTGCCAACCTTTGTAAATTTATGTTTACAAGTATTTGTTCATTACGTGTGTTGTTTTGCTGTGGTATAAGTATTACGTTTCCTACCGAGCAGAAATGTTCGAACAGGTTGTGGTCAAGGCAAGTGACCCAGGACCTAAAGCTCCTCGATCACTTGGGGGGCATATAAGGCACATCGATAGCAAAGCATATCAAAAGGTATGTAAACACATGAACAAAATGAGTGAAAGCATGCTAAGGTACTTAGAGTATTTGATGGACCCAAAACGGGTATGTTTAAATATTTATACTCGCAAGCGCACGAATCGTATTTATAGAATAGTTTTCGTGTAAGCACGAGGTCGAACCCAAAGGAGTTGTCTAAAATAAAAAAGAAAACTATTTTAAATCAAAAGTAATAAATTCTAACCTAGCTCCAAAGATTGATGAGTTTTAATGTTATGAACATAAAATAAAAGATTGAAAAATAAAGCTATTTAAGAGAATAAAAATAAAGCAATAATGAGTTGACAATAAGTGTTAAAAGAAAAGATTATTAAGATACTAGAATCCACAAAATGTAAGTTTAATAATATTTATTAGTATATTGATTCCCAAGTTTTAGTGATAGTTAAAATAATTTAAACTATCATTTTCCAAGAAAGATTTATAATTTTAAGCACAAATTTCTTATAAAAAGATATGATTTTTCTTCACTTTTCAAAATTATAATTTCAAAGCATTTAGTGTAAATCAAACTAATGAAATAACAAATAAATCAATGAACATTATTTATAAGGCAAAACATAATATTTTTGTTCTAAGCATGGATGTGTACAATTTAATGACACATTTTACACAAAGAATATTATGTTTATGCACTAATGAAGAACAAAGTGTAAATATGTTATAACAATCTAAAATACAAGATATTTAAGATGAAAGAAATATATGAAGAAGAAAAATCCATAAACTTTGTTGTATTACAAGGGAAATCAACATACAACATAAATATTACCTAGTTACAAGTTGCTTCATCATGATCTTAATAATCTTATGAAAAAGATTAGAAGCACATAACTAGAGTAGAAATTACAAAATAAATGACATACATACTTGCAAAATGCTCTTGAAAAACCCAAATGGAAGAGAGAATGGTAGAGAGAAAATGGGAGAAAAAGATGGTAACCAAAAAATTAAGCACCCTAAAATGGTCTTGAAAGTCCATATTTATAGCCAAAATGGCATTATTAAAATAATCAATTTAAATTAAGTAAATTAATAATAATATGGTAAATAGGGGTAAATTTGTAGGAGTGATGATGATTTTGGGGTAAAAGTGTGTAGACAAGTGGGTAAAAAGGTGGCATTTTAGACAAGGGGACAATAAGCAAATTTATGGGCTCAAGAGGTGTTTGTACGGCAGTAACAGGCGGCTGGGAGGTTGGGCTTCGGTGGTAGCTGTTGGAGGCAAGTGATGGTTTGGAGGCCCAATTGGGCTACTGGAAAATGGCAAAACTGATGGCTGCTTGGGCCCGTACGGAAGGCTGGAGGATAGCTTGGACTTGGCTTCATACATGCGGCTGGTTGAAGCTGGCCGAATGAAAGAGCTGGACAATTATGCTAGGCGTTGGAGGCAAGTGCATATGAGGAGATGCTTGGGTGACAGCTGGCGTGAAGGGTTCGAATTGTGTGATGTTGGAGTCAACAGTGGAGCTGCTGAAGGCAGCTAGAGTTGGGCTAGGCGTGGGCCTTGGGGCTGGTTGTGAGGCCCAATCCGTGGGGCTGAAGGAGATGGGTCTTGTGCCACTTTTCCCTATTTCTTTTTCACAAATGTCACTCTTCTTTCTTACTTTTTCCCAAAACTACAATATAATTCCTACAAGATAAAAATAAATTAAATAACAATCAAATATTTTCAAAAATAAATAAATCATATTAATTATTTGAAAAATATTGATTATAATTTAATTTAATATAGCATTTAAGTTCACAAGAATTACACTTTTAACTTCTAACTTAACAATACAAATTTCAAATAATTAAATTATAACATATTATAATAAAATATCTATAAAAACATATAAAAATCTAGAAAACTACAGTAAGACTAATAAATTAAAAATTACATAAAAACTTAATAAGTTAATTAAAAACTCAAGAACTAAGCAACAATTATCATATAAAATATGGTAAAATAACTCTATTTTGTAGAGTTATCAGTATTTTTCAAAATTTATATTTTGTTAAATCAAACCAAAGTACTATGCTAAGTTCGGTCATACGGACAGATGTTACAGTAAGTGAAAATATTATAACATTATAATGCAGTCTTTTACACCGCAAGCATCGCTGCTTGGATGTAACTGTTCAAATAAAAGGAAAGTTTGCTGCCCATGCAGCAAATCCAAAAAGATATAGTCTTTACACCACGACCCGTAGGTCGTGTAATTAAATAAAGAAAAAATAAAAAAGTTCAAGAAGCATCAGGAGCAGGAGGGTCTTTATCAACATTCTGATTGGTCGCATCCTCAATGACTCCTCCTTCCTCTGCGCCAGCGATGCTTGGGGAGGCAGGGATCCTTGCTCTTTCCTCTTCTTCAGCCAATCGAGCAGTGCAGCGGGCCAGCTCAGCATTCCTAATATCTTCTTAAAGGTAGTCAAAGTTGGCGCCCTGGTTGTGTTTCCAGAAGTCATAGAAACACCGAAGCGTCGCATTCTTGTACCTTTCCAGATCTTTGGCATTGGTAAGCTTCAGCTGCTCTGTTTGGCTCTCAAGATCAGCCATGGCCTTGTCCTTGGCAAGAAGCTCCTCTTTGAGTCTCTTGCATTCGCGATATTGGACTCGGCTGGCTTCCTGGTACTCCTCCCTCTGCTTCCTCAAAGCTGCCTTCGAAGCCTCGACCTCCGCCAGCTTTTCCACCGCAGCATCCTTCTGCTGGGTGACCGCCTCCAACTCCCAAGCATGCCTGGCTTCTGCAGCCTAAAGCTCCTCAGCAGCTTTCGCCTGGTACCTCTCGATGGCCTTTGCTCGAGCCTGGTCGATAGTAGCTTGGGCACGGGTACGAGCAGCAGTTGCAGTCAGCAAAGCCTGTGGACAAAAGATAAAGTTAGAGTCTATTGCAAAGAATAAAAGACGAAAGCCAAAGAGATAAGAAATGCTTACGCTGGCCATTTCGTTTAGGTCCCTGTTCAGAATTTGGTTGACCCCCATATTCTCTGCCTCAGCCATCGCATCCTTGCAACGGTCGTACCTCACGATGCGTGCAAGGCGGTCCTTGGTTGCTCGCAAGGTGCGGTTCGAGAGTTTGGCCCCAAGAGCTTCGTCCCGCTGGGTTTGTTCTTTGGCGGCTGCAGGTGGAGGGTTTGTCGTAGCAGGAGGGGTTTCCTTCTCAACAGGAACCGAAGGTTGGGCAGAAGTTTGCCCAGTTGGCACGTCCTTGGAAGGATCTTCTGTTCGACTCTTCTTGGCAAGAGGTCCGTGGCTCGATTCGCCGTTATGCCTCCTGGACGTCTTTCGCCGAACCAGAGGGACCTCAACTTCCTCCTCGGTCTGATATAAGTCGAAGACATTAGGAGTGGCCATATCTGCGTACAAATAAACATATGCAAATGTTAAGATAAGGGCAGATAAAAACTCTTGATAAAACAGGAAAGAGGTCACAAAGTTTAATACCCAAGCTACAACTACTGGTCGCTATACTATTGACTCTATTAGTCACACACTCACTATCTGGCACGAAGAAGTCTGGCCCTAGATTTGGAGTATACGTAAAGTTGCCCTCCCCGTCAAACAAGTGACATGGAATTGGCAAGCTATTTAAAAGCGCAATAACTGTACCGTTTTCATCGGAGGATTCCCCCAAGTCCACAACAGACTCTGTTGCCTTTTGTTTCCCCTTGCCTTGGGGTGCAGAAGGCCTTTCTGCGGAAGGATTGCCCGTGAGTTCCCTAATTGTAACCCCCGTCGGCCTCCTTCGTAGAGGGGACGCAGGGGGTTGCTGCTCGGGATCCCCCTTGGCAGTGGCAACTGCTACCGCGGGTCCTCTTGTTTCATGGCGAGGAGCCAGGAGGCCAGATAGCCTCAAATTTTCATCAGTGACCAGGGACTTGACGCTTTTCTCTGCGTCTGTCATCCTGGCCAATGCGGTGGACCTCAACACCATGTCTGGTGTTGGGGTCGGACGTAACCATGGGCCTGAAAAACAAAGTGTACTTTAAGAAAAATGTAGGGAAATTCGTTGATGAAAAGTATCGATCAGTAAAAACAGCACTTACCTCCTCGAGCGAAGGCCAGGTTGTTGTTGGTCATGTCCGGAGTAAGGAAGTACTCCTTGCTGTATTGCCCCACGTTGTATATGTGTGTAGTGTCACTCAGGAACGTTCAGTTTGTCTCCTGGTGACAAAGATGGAAGAAGCCCGTCCCATACTGTTGAGGGTTGGACTTGAGGTCGAAGAGATAATTGACCTCATGGGGGGTAGGTTCTAGCCATTTTTTAAGTTTGTACAGGATATTGAGTGCGGCTAGCATTCTATATCCATTCGGAGTAATTTGGAAGGGGGCGACACCAAAATAGTTGGCCACCCCCTGATAAAAAGGATGTAGAGGGAGGGTATCCCCCGCCTCTATATGATACCTAGACCAAGCACTGTAAACACCTCCGGGAAGGTTAGCCCTTTGGTCTGCAGCAGGAATTTTGAGATTGACCCCTGTGAGAGGATACTTCCTGAGGTAGTTAGCAAGCATCTGAGGAGTCACTTGGCTGGTCGAGGAGAGATACCACTCGACATCAGGAAGATTTTGATGACGAGGGCGGGCTCTGATTTGAATATTAGGGTCAGGAGTGGGATTTTCTCGACCACTGGTCGAAGGAACCCTAGCCTGTGAATCAGGCTGGGCAGGAGAGTTTGGGCTATCTTCGGAGTCAGGTCTTTTCTTGCCTAAAGATTTAGAATGGGCCCTTTGAGAAGGTGATGGACGAGGTCTAGAAGAAGATCATGAAAATGGGATTTCGGAAACTCGCTCGGACGGTTGAGGATAGAGCAGCTGGGCAAGAAGATCGTCGTCGATGGGCCGTTCACCTCCCCACAAATCTGGCATTAAAGTCTGCAAACAGAAGAATGGGGAGGTGAGGATAGAGAATTTTTAAGACTTTTTATAATAACGTTGGTCGAGTATAAAAGTTAGGCTTTTATACAGCAGCATTCTAACAAAAGCTAAAAAATTTCACACGAACAGTTTGAGAAACGAATCAAAGGGTGAAAGCAAAAAGTTTTTCATAAAAGCTTTTTCAACTCCCCTTAGGGTGGGAAAAACCTATTTTTTCGGCTGGCCTAAAAATCGAACTTTTACTTCGGTTTTACGTCCTAAAAAGTATGATCTCAACTATTAAACTAACTCGTAACTTTTTTCACCCACAAGACATTCTACTGACAAGCATCTCAACCCAGAAATAGATGAACTCAACAGTTAACATACAAAAAACATGCATTACAAAAATATGAAACATGAAGATTCCAAGACTTACCAGAAAGAAGGTCGTGGAAATTGGTAAGAGATTTCGGAGATCAGGGAACTCTCGGGCTGAGTCTTAAAAACGCAGGAGGACGGTCTCCGGAAGAAAATGGAAGCTCTGGTTTTAGGGTTTCCTGAAAGAGTAATGGCATGCGTAAAAAGAAAAAGAGAACTTCAGAGATGTTATATATAAGTTTTGTCTGTGGCATTAAAAGGGATTAATCATCAGCTTCCCCTTTTTCGAAGTATGGGGAAACGAGATAGCCGTCGAATTATTACTGGGGAAGCGAAAAGTCATGATTAGACAAGAGTAGGTTGCTTTTTTCAAGAACACACGAAGGGTTCTGACACGTATGGTGGGGTCACCGAAGGGTCATTTCCTCAAAAGTTTATTTATTGCTCGTAATAAATAAACTTGGGGGGGCAAATGTTATCCAAAAAAACTGGCGTAGATGACGTGGCAAGTGATTCCCGGACACGTGGCTGACACTTGGAGGAACTCTGCTAGGATATTGACCAGAAGACAAATTATAAGCAGTAAGCAGCCGAAGTTTACCTACGACCAGATTGGTCGCAAGTTCCGCATGCTTCATGACGTTTCTATAATGATCTTTGTAAATCCCGAAATTGACTCCCACAATCTCCTGAGTATTTGATTATTTAGGAGAGAATATCTGTAACAGATTCAGGTAATCCCCCTTGAGCCTATAAATAGAAAAAGATAGCTCAAGGAAGGGACTTTTTGGCTTTCAAATTATTTGAGACTAGAGTAATTCTATTGGAGATATTGTATTGTTCTTCAGAGGTTAGTGAAACTCATTGAACCCTAGTTCTTTGATCACTCCTTTTGATCTTATATCAATAACAATCTAAGTGGACGTAGGTTATTACCAGATCATGGGGCCGAACCACTATAAAATATCGTGTTCTTATTATTTTCGTCATCACTTTCTTTTCAACGCATTCATCCACATCAAGCGTATTTTGACTCCGTGTCAGTTGACCAAAATCAGGGTCAACATATTTGTATAGCGAGCCCACACTCGTTCTTTATGTGCTTGAGAACATTTTGGAAGATCTTGGTGTGAGATCTCGAGAATTTAGCCATACGAAAAGATAGCAACAAGGAAGGACCTGAGGTAATTTTTCTATTCATGTCATTGATTCAATATATATATATATATATGCATGTGAAGAAGTAGATCTAGAAATCTTAAGGGATTAATCTAACAATTTGATTGTTGTTCCGCTGTGTATAATCTCTGATTTGATCAATATGAACCAACATGATGCGCGTATTGGTCACCACGCTGCTCCATTTCATTGTCGTGCATGGATCGGGTGACCACCATGAAGAATGTTGAGTGAAACTTGTAAGGGATTGGTACTTTCGTTGAAAGTTCATTAGTATTTAGATTTTTTTCTTTTAATTTTAAAAGGATTATTTTGCAATGAAAATACTTAAATTATGTAAAAGTAGCATCTAAGTACCCAAATTGTTTTGATCAAATATTGTCATGTCAATGTCTAATAAAATAATTAATGGTATGTATTTACGATGCAACTAAATATTGATGTTAGGTAATTTTATCGTCAAAAAATTAATTTAGTTACTTAAGAAATTCAACATAATTTAAGCAGTTACTTGTTGGAAAAAATTGAGTGAATGAGAAATTGATGCCTGAAATGGTAATGATTCAGCAAATCACTTGAATTAAAGATGATATTATCTGTGTTTACCCAAAAATGACCCTTGATAACGTGGCAGGATTGACCTACACGTGGCAGGCACATGGCAGCTTTAGGTGGATGCATCCTAATTGGCCATCGACTAGAAAGTTGTTGATTTGTCAAGCGTTATACTTATATGCGACCAGCCTGATCGCAGACTTCATTTTACTTCCTTTATTCATGCAAATCTATAATTATGCATTAATTATAATTTCTTTTATTACCTAGATATGCAAGTCTTAATGGTAATTAAGCCCCATTGGCCCATGTAATCTTCTTGAGCCTATAAATAAGAATCAAAGGGCTCAAGGAAGGGGACTTTTTGAACTTTTGATCTTTGTACTCTGAGAGAAAAGTAGAGTGTGATTATTCACTGAAGTTGTAATCTTCCCAAGGCTGATGAAACTCGTGAACCCTAGTTCATTGATCATAGTATTGGAATTCTACATCAATAAGAACATTAAGTGGGCGTAGGTCATTACCATCCAATTGGGGCCGAACCACTATAAATCGTTTGTGTCATTTATTTTTCCATTTGATTTTTCTTCTTGGTTTCATCTCATTTCATATCGTTTATCTGACTCCGTATCGTTGACTAATTTGAGGGTCAACAATTTGAATATTGTGTGATTTATTTTGATTGATTTTGGCAAATCACTTTGGTCAAATTTGAGATATCAGAATATTGTGTGATTAGTTCTGATTGATTGTCAGAAAATCACTTTGGGTAACAACTGATATTACCAGAATAAGTGTGATTAATTCTGATTGATTATCAGAAAATCACTTTGGATAATTGTTGATATTACCAGAATAAGTGTGATTAATTCTGATTGATTTTCAAAAATTAAGATTCCAGATTTGTTGGATATTTGGGCATTAATGCACTTGATTCACACACATTTTCAACTCTCCATGAAGCCTATAAAAGGAGGCTTCTCCTCTCATTCTAGGACACACATACAAAGTATCACGCACTTAGTCTCTTTCTCTTTTCAGTCTCTGTAGTATTTTTTGGTGATAGAGGGAAGGTTTGTTTCGAGTTCGCCTAAGCAGACGCAGTGGTGCTTTCGCCCTGCTTGATAGTTGTTGTATCCTGGGAAGTAGTTGCTCACGAATCATCTAGCACCGTTCAGGTAGAAGGGGCAAATCTGCTTTAAAAAAAACGTGTTTTGCGTGTCTCGGCTTTGGTTTATTATTTATACTGGATTTCCATTATTCAATTAAATATATTAATATATATATATATATTTTGTTTTTCTCCATTATATTATTTCTAACATTTGCCTCCACTAAATTCTATTTATTCTTGCAAAGTGGTGATGGGTACTAATATTAACACTACAAAATTAACTAATAGCAACACTTATTTAAAATAAATAATAAAAAAAGGTAAAACTAAAGCTGACCATGACATTGATACCTACGTGGCACCGAAATTCTAATTTCAGTGATGTCAATTTCAATTTATTTGTTTTTTTACTTATACCGTCTACCAATCAATAATCACAAAAATTAGTGACAAATTTTTTAAAATAATTTTAAATTAAAGTGACCCACAATAATCCAATTGTCAAATCCGCGTAAAGAGGGCTAATAGTGATGCATTGTGGAATTTAGCATGGACAACCTTACTCTGTTTTGGGTCTTCAAAATGCCATTAAAAGTAGGTATTTTAATTTTGAGCTAAAAAAAGAAGTAGGTATTTTAATTATTTTTCTTTTCAAAAAATATAGCTTCATCATTGTCATAAATTGGGATCCAATAGACAAAACTTCGTACAATACAACAGACGGTGTTTTAATTTAAAATTTTAAAAACTAAAAACCAAAGTCAATTTTTTTGAATATTTTTTGGCAATGTTGTCATGTAACCTTTGCATTGAATCAGGCCATTAAGCACCCCTTTCAAAAACAAAAATTGTGATTGAGTTTTATTGGAAATGAAAAATATCAAACTCATGTATAAATTTGAATAAAAAAATTATTGTATCTTAGACCATATTGGAATTGTTCACTTAGTTTGATTATACTATCATTTAACCTTGAATAACCAATACGATTTTTTATCATAATGTATTGGCAACCTGTTTTTTTTTCTTTCCCTTATTGAATAATGATAAATTTAAGTTGTTGAGAGATAATAATGATAAATAATCTTATTTGATTAAGCATTAGGAAATGGACTTCAAAAATGATGTCTCCTTGTGATTTAAAATTACCACTAAAACCAAATAAAGTAAAGAAATCCCATAAACTTGTTTCTTTTTAAGATTTTTATTTTTGAAATTGTTTACTTCTCTGTTAAGTCCATATATCCATCAAGACGGCCGAAAAGTAGTAAAAATAATACTAATAATAATTAAAGAAAGAAAAAATCACCGTTCTTGGCAGCTTTCCCACGAAACATTTAACCTTTTGAACATGTAATGGTCAACACCTGTAATGCTTGTACATACAGACCAGACCAGACCAGACTTTACACAGTTGAATCATTTTCCAGCTCCTTTTGGTGGATCTGGTCATAATCCAAGGCCCCTTTTTGAAGTTTCCCAAGAAGGAGCTCTTCACCGTTCCTTGCCTTCTCCGTATAAACTTTCAAGCCTTGCTTTTGATGAAAATGATTGGATCACCGCTTTGAATTATTTGATTGGAGTTTCGGAACTCTTTTATTGAGTTAGTTCTACTGTTCTTAATACCCGATTGCCTTTTTTATGTTTTGCCACTTTGAAGCAAGAAAAGTTTATATTGGTTAGTTCGTTTGCTCTTTTCTATCCCAAAGATTGAGACTTTATTACAAGAAATCTAGTGGGTCGGTCGGAATTCAGTTTGAAAAGCCCGGAATCGGTATTGTAGGGCTTTAGTTGAAAAACTCGAATTGGGTCGGTGACGAAAATTTGAAGTTCGGATGGTTTTAGGTGATGGAGGGGTTTCTGGGTTTTGTTTGTGATTGTGGGAGGTTTCAGGCTTTGATGAAATGATAAAGATACCATGCGACTGGAATAAAGATTCAATAACATATGGGTCTCTTAAGGACTAGTTGTTTCATAGTATTGGCTATCTTGTTATGTGCTTGGGCATCGAGAAGTTCTGATGAGAAGAAGAGTACTGAGGCAAAACTTCTAAGGCTGCTAGTTGATCCAGCATCTGGGGAGCTAGATGGCGACTTGGTGAGAAACCATATAGCCTTCTTTCTTTCTTTCTTTTTTTCTGTTTTAATGTAGTACCTAGCATGTATGGAAATTGGTATGGATTTTGTGAGTTGCAAATCTTTGTCTTGATTGGTATTGTTATTTAATTTGATAACTTCGGTGGGAAGTTTAATGGCACTGTTTCTCTTCACATTTCTGTAAGAGAAGAAACCATTTTTAAAACAGCGTTAGGTGAAACCCCCAATAAGTGCCTACCAATACTGGACTGGACCTCAAATGAATTTGATTTCTAAAGATATCTTTATAGACCTTTCACTGGATAATGAGCAATAATACCTTACTATTAAGTGACTATAACTCTTTTGTTCAGTTTTTATTAATATGGGTTGCTATTGTTCTTTGCCTCTTGCTATTTTTCTTCAACCATTCTTATGTATCACTTGTTTGTTTCAAGACTTTTAAGTGGGTTGTGCCGGTATTTGTGGATTCATGCTTGCATCTATGTAATGGTTCTAAAATGTGCACAAGTTCCTAAAACTCATCGTAATTTGATGGATTGCAGGCAGAGGAATTATGGTTAAATTGCAAGTTAGATTTAATTCATTTGAAGGAAGCTGTTAAAGTGCCCGACTTAGGCTTGCCAGATGAAATTCCTAGTAATTTTAATGGGTTTAATCCAGAAATCTGGTCGTTGGCAAAAGAAAACATTCAGAAAACAATTAGCTTCCTGCATCCACAGGTGAAGCAAACCCTTTTAGATTGTCTGCAAAAGCATAATCTTCTATTTCGTGTCTCTGGAGAAGAAGTTGGCTCAAAGATTTGGTATCCCAAATATCTTGAGTCCTTATTTCCGAGAGATTATGTTCCTAGAAGGGTTCTGGCTTTTGAATCACTCCAGAGCATTGCAGGAGCACCTGCTCCAGCTCCTGCAGTTGAATCACCTTTACCAAGTCCAGGACCAGCACTTTCCCCTTCCCAACTTCCTAGTTCTGACCCCCCTGCTTCTCCAAATACGCCATTTTTTCCACCGATTAATAACAATCCAAATTTGAAAGGTCCACCTGCTGAAAACTCGTCTGCTGATCCGAATTCTGGATCAAATGTAGGGAAGGATAAGAAGAGTAAAAGCAAAAGATCAGTTGTGATTGCTGTTGCTGTAACTGCATCAGTTACATTTGTCATTGTAGCGTTGCTATTTTTATGCTGTGGTGGATACTGTGGAACTGGCTCCAAAGTAAGACGAAATGATGAGAGACCCCTACTCAGCCTAAGCTTAAGCGACTTCTCTATAGGTATGCAAGCGTTTTCTTGTACCTTGTTATTGTTATCTATAATCTGTAGTTTGTAACTTTTTCAGTAATTTTTTCCAACTTTTGATTTTCCAGGATCTCCACCCAAGTCGTATGCATATGGAAGTTCAATTAAAGAAGAGACACATGTGCATCAATCTTCTGGTAATAACTCAAGTCATAACAGAAAGGACTTTTCTTCGGATGGCAATATTCATATGGGTTCTAATTTTGTCCACACAACATTGAACAATACCTTGTCAGTTGCTTCTGAGTTCAAAACATTTAATATACCCCCTAATACTAATGCACATCCTCCTCTAAAGCCTCCACCCGGAAGGGTGGTGACCACCCCCATGGGAATGCCTCCTCTGAAGCCTCCTCCAGGTAGGGCAGATCCCCTCCCTCCTGAACCACGCTCATCTTATAAGCCTCCTTCAAGCAAACCTGGTCTTCATCCCCCTCCACCGCCTGTACCAGCACCCTCCTCAAACCCCTTTGTTAGCACAGGTCCGCCTGCCCCTAGACCATCTCCACCACCTCCTTTGCCTCCGGGCACCAATGCTGGTCCTCGCCCACCACTTCCTTCATTGCCTCCTGGCACCAATGCTGGTCCTCGCCCACCACCTCCTTCATTGCCTCCTGGCATCAATGCTGGTCCTCGCCCACCACCTCCTCCTCCAAAGGGCGGTGTTCCTCCTCCTCGACCACCTCAATTACCCGCAGGTTCAAAGTTTGCTCGACCTCCACCTCCTGCGCCAAAATACTCTTTAAATGCTTCTTCTAGTGAGGGAACTGACATGGATGACGAAGCTGATGCTCCTAAAACCAAGCTGAAGCCATTTTTTTGGGATAAAGTTTTGGCAAACCCTGATCATTCAATGGTTTGGCATCAAATTAAATCAGGATCCTTCCAGTAAGCTGCTTAACTTTTTATTCCTTGTTACCTGCTAAATATTGGATATTTTATTTAAATACTGACCAAATTATTGTTTTACAGGTTTGATGAGAATATGATAGAGTCTCTTTTTGGGTATGCTGCTACTGACAAAAGTAAAACTGAACCTAAGAAAGAGTCCTCATCCCAAGATCCTTCACCCCAATTTATTCAGATTATTGATCAAAAGAAATCACAAAATCTAGCAATTCTTCTGCGGGCATTGAATGTGACAATGGAAGAAGTTTGTGATGCACTTCGTGAAGGTTACTTCTCTCCCCTCGTTTCTTTGATAATCTCATGTGCTGTAAAACAACATGTAAATGGATCGAGAAAGAATTCTATGACTCCATGGAAAATCTTAACATGTAAAATACTGTTTTTAAGATAAACACAGGCACAATAGCAGATTGATTCTTTTGCATTAATTTTCTTCAATAGTGTATCATCAAGAAGTGAAGAGGAAAAAAAATACTTAATGTAACACAACTAAATTTTCTTCTAACTTCTAAGTAACCACCGAGTCTTTATTGGATCTGTAATAATAATAGTAAGTGGTAATGCAAAATGTATATAAATATATATATACATATATATAAGAGAGAGAGAGAAGAAGAAGAAGAAGAAGCTGATAATGAGCTAGGCATGAGAATTCTAATTGCTGCGATTTGTTTTTTTATGTTTTAGATTAGAAGCATTTACAATCCCTTTTTAATAAAAAATTGGCTTCTCACCGAACCTTACAATCTCAGATGACTTCTATGTGCATGTATTTATTTCTTAGTCTTTAGAATTTCGTTAATTCTTTGGTAGGCAAGTGTAAGTATGTTATGATAAATTAACTTCAATTTATTTTCTGAAGTAATTCAAGCAAATAAAGACGCATGTAGAAACTATGGAGGTGATCTGGTTGTCTTTTTTACCTGCACATTTTATTTGAATCATGAGATACATATCTAAACTTTTATTGGTGAACAGGAAATGAGCTTCCCTCAGAATTCGTTCAAAATTTGTTGAAAATGGCACCGACAACTGAAGAAGAACTAAAACTTAGAATGTTTGATGGAGAACTTTCCCAACTTGGTCCTGCTGAACGATTCCTTAGAGCATTGGTTGACATCCCATTTGCCTTTAAACGGTTGGAAGCAATACTTTTTATGAGTACACTTCAAGAGGAGGTTGCCATCACTAAAGAGTCCTTTGAAACCTTAGAGGTACGAGACTGGATCTTTAATTTGTTGCAGATGAATTACTTGATTTTGTGTCTCATCACCGTTGAATTACTATATTACCGAACTTTCTCATAGTGTGAGAATATGCAACACGAGAACTATGAAACTTCATACTATAGAAACATAAAATGGCTAAATATCTGATTATGCTTACCTAGACTGAGATATTTACTACAAGCTTCCTGGTGAACTAGGTTTGACATTTGCCTTTTCTATTGATGAAGAGGTGTTCTAGCCTACTGTTAGCATTTGATGAATGATGATAGTGACCAATATTGTTATAAAAGCCAACCACTGGGAACTCGGGGAAAATTGTTTTCTACCTTCCAACATGATCATAATCGGAAGTTTTTGCAAGGATAGAGATTGTCAATTTTCTTAGCTTCTCACCTTTATGCCTATTTGCTGGTAACTTGTGTACTTTAATAGTACTTGTATTGCATCATTGCATCTCACCTTTATGATCCTATGGCAGGTTGCTTCTAAGGAACTCAGAAACAGCCGACTATTCCTTAAGCTTCTAGAAGCTGTTCTCAAAACTGGCAATCGCATGAATGATGGAACATTTCGTGGACGTGCACAAGCATTCAAGCTTGACACCCTCTTGAAATTGTCAGATGTAAAAGGTACAGATGGCAAGACAACTCTCTTGCTCTTTGTTGTTCAGGAGATTATCCGATCAGAGGGTATAAGGGCTGCCCGTGTAGCAAAAGAAAACAAAAGCCTCTCTAGCATAAAATCAGATGACCTTCTTGAAGATGCTTTACAGGATGCAGATGAGCATTACCGCAGTCTTGGTCTTCAGGTAGTTTCAGGTTTGGGAAATGAACTTGAGCATGTCAAGAATGCAGCAGCTTTGGATGCTGACAGCTTAACAGGAACTGTTGCCAAACTTGGTCAAGCATTGCTAAAAACTCAGCAATTCCTCAACTCAAACATGAAAAGTTTAGAAGAAGATTGGGGTTTTCATCAAACTCTAAAGAGCTTTGTGCAGAATGCCGAGGTTGATATCACATGGCTTCAGGAAGAAGAAAAAAGAATCATGGCTCTAGTGAAGAGCACTGGTGACTATTTCCATGGAAACGCTGGGAAGGATGAGGGTTTGCGGCTGTTCACTGTAGTTAGAGACTTTTTGATCATGGTTGATAAAGCATGTAAAGAGGTAAGAGAGACACCAAAGAGGCCGGCAAAAGTACCGAAAAAAGAGACATCTTCCTCTGATCCCCAACAACCTGCTACTCCGTCTTCCTCCGAACCTCGCCAGTCTCCCCTAGATCTTCGTCAACGGCTTTTCCCTGCTATAACAGATCGACGAGTGGAGAATGATAGTTCGGATGAAGATAGCTCATAGATTTTCAGTTATGGAAGGTATCAAAATTCTTCAATGAAAATCTTTTTAGCTTTAATCTTGTTTACACTTGGCTGAGGGAACGTATGTGTTGACCTGTAATATGATATGAGCAATTCATAAATGTTTTCTCAACTCGTGTTTGTTCTTTGTTCAGGTGGTTGGCATGGTGCTTGGAGGTTGAACAATGTTAGTCCTAAATCGATTCTTTCCTTGAGCAACAGTTAAAATACATCAATGGAAACATGCTACTCTAAATAATAGAATGCAGAAAGAGGAAATGACCATTGTTTTTTGGTCTTGGATTTCAGCTTGTAGGGAGGGAAAATCCATCTTTAGATTATTAAATTTGGTCTATTATGATTCTTTGTTAGAACATAGAAATGGAAATGTTGGTTCATTTTTTCAATCTTTGGAGTAATTGTATAGCTCATGTCATGCCTATTTCAGAAGAATCTTTCTTCAACACAGTAAATTCCAAATATTGGAATTAGATCTTGACCAACATTACATAACTATCGAATTTTTTCAGTTTTTCCCGCCCAAAATGTGTTTCCCTCCCTAGTCTCCTTAAATCTCAAAGAGTGAAATTAAATATTCAGAATTTGCTCAATCATATATAACTCCTAATAAAATATAAAAAGCTATGATTCAAATTTTAAATTGTACCGCCATTTTATATTCTCAAATAGCAGAAATATTGACCAAAAACAATACTTCGCTTTCAGCGGGAGAATACAAAATTTTAAAAATTTCACCACACCAAAATTCTATTTATTAGGATCATAGATCTGAACATAAAATACAAATCTATTAAATTCATCAGGAACTTAAACTTCAAACCCCCAAGTCAACAATTTAATGAAAAAGCTAAATATTATTACTCATTATAAAGCAACAATTAGAATTTGATTTTGTCTATGACACGGACTTCATTAGTTCTTTTCAAACCCCTTCACACAATTTTCTCTGCACAAATAGAACAGCTTCAACTTTTAAGTAGAAAAAATTACTACTTAGTTCAATTTATTCAAGCGGCTCAATCTTAACCATGAAATCCCAAACGAACTCTTAATTGATAGTCCGTGTACATAACCCATTAAAATCCACTACTTGAACCGCAAAAAAAAAGTACAACAGATATTGCTCAAAACGTTTTCAGCATTCTCATTAAGTACAATCTAAACCCCATTTGCTCAGATGCTCAGAATGTAAACAGAAAGTAACAAACGGTCAAAATAAGAAGGAAAAAAAATATTGTGAACTAACATTGAAAGAGAATCATATTCACAATCACTAACTGAATTACCCCTATAAAACTAACTACTAAATTAAAATTCCACAAACAGAAGAGACTACAAACTGACCCTAAAGGAACATAATGCAAAATGAGTGCTAAATCATCGTCACAATTGACATAGTGGAACCCAGGAAGACCGTGAAACTCATTTTTGTCTTCCACATTTTTTTTGTTTGGTCTTAATCGTTCGATGTTTAAGAATCTTCATCAGCACCTGAAGCCTTCGATGAAGCTCCGGTCTTCTTTGGGAGAAGAAGGTTGTGAATGTTGGGCATGACACCACCGTTGGCGATTGTCACATCTCCAAGGAGCTTGCTCAGCTCTTCGTCATTTCTGACCGCGAGTTGAATATGGCGAGGAACGATTCTTGTCTTCTTGTTGTCTCTTGCTGCGTTACCAGCCAATTCCAAAACCTGAACATTACAAAAATTAATATCAACATCAGCCTCCTGAAATAAGACCCCCCCATTGAGAAAACTATGCCAGAATCCCTTTTACCCAGGAGAAGGAAAACTGAAAATTCAACAATTACAACATAGTAAACACCCTAATTTGGCAGAGATAGCTTTCAAATTATGACCAAATCTATATTTATATTTTTAATCAAAGTTTTAAGATCTGAATCACATCATGATATAAAAAGCAATAGAAACGTTGATTGCAAAATCTTTAAAGATGGCAATTATTACACAAAATTACCAAACATTACGCCCAATTTGAGAACCCTAACCCTAGATACGTGATACAGATTTACACACTAAACAAAGTAAGGACCAAAAGAAAGATAAAGGCGTAGAAGGAGGCGGTAAGTGTTACCTCAGCTGCAAGATATTCAAGCACGGCGGCGAGGTACACTGGAGCACCAGCACCAACCCGCTCAGCGTACTTGCCGGCTTTTAAGAACCGAGCGATACGTCCGACGGGGAATTGCAAACCAGCCTTACTACTCCGCGAGGTGGCCTTCTTTGCGGCTCCAGATCCCAAGGTTTTGCCTCTACCCGCCATTGGTTAACTTCAAAGAGATCTACAGAAAGAAGCGATTTTTAGTCGGAGGGGCTTAAGAGAGAATGAAAAAACGCGACTTTCTCGAAGGAACGGTGGGAAAGATGTGAGAGTTTTTATACGGTTTTATCTATATATAGTGGGCAGGCCTTTCAATTGACCAATGGTATCAAGTTGCGCGGATTGAGATTTAAAGCCGTTAGATTTAAGACAATATAAGCGATCAGGATTCGTTCCAACTGGGGTTGGACCGATTTTGCCTTGATTCTTTGGTTTGGATTGGATCGCATGACAAGGTGATCAACGTCAGTTTCTTTTGGCTCGTTGAAATGACTACAATACCCTTTCTTTCTTTTTTTCCTTAGAAACTTTTCCTATTTTCTTTTTCTTTGGATATATAATTTTGGGACATTGGCCACGTTTTTGCAAGTATCAATTTTGGATTGGTATTAAAATGTTGATCTATTAAGTTTTTTACTTAGTATAACCGGTTGTATTTTTTAAGTTGACGTAGTTTAAATAAATGAGGGCAGAAGCATAAATTTACGTTCAATAAATTATACTGTTGAGGGTATAGGAGTTGAAACTTATTTACGATTGTGGACACGTAAATATTTGACTGTTGCTAAGTAACTATTATAGTTGACTTACTGAAATGTATAATAAAATAATGTAACACAAATAGAAGCTGTTTTATTTTTTTAATGCGGTATAAGAAATGAATAAAATGTGGTGGAAAGTTTTTAATATTAATAATAATTATCTTTTAAATATAGGGGTTACTGAATGACACACTACATTACCATTTAGTAGTTAATTTTTGTTTGAACAGTTTATTTTGCATGAATATTGGTCATATTAGTGTAGGTATTAGCTATGTAAGAAGTTTCATTTTGGTAAGTAACTTTTGATGGTTCGTTAAGTGAGAAAATTAAAATACACGTAACGAAAACATATATTTTAGTGTTAGTTTGTATAGTTTTTTTTTATTAAGTTTCAATGCTTTGGTTTTTGTTTGGAGCCATTTTTCTTCTAGTATCGGATGACTTCATAATCAACGTCTAATTATGTGTGACAATATTTAAAGAAAATAATAATAGTACTGTTGACCCTCAAATTAGCCAACGACATGGAGTCAAATATACGACAGGAAATAGCACGACGCTTGAAAAGAAAATCTAATGGAAAGGAAAAACACCAAGAATTATAGTGGTTCGGCCCCAGTGCTTGGTAATGACCTATGTTATCCAAAAATCAGGCACGGGTGACATGGCAGACGTTTTTAACACGTGGCTGACACCTAGCAGAAGTTTTGTTCGACCATCGACCAGTAAGATTCTCCTGGCGTAACATTTGAAGTTTCTATTCGACCAGCGTGGTCGTATACTCCGCGTATTTCAAAGTGATCTTGAGTAAATCATAATCAATTCCGAGAATGTCTCCTATGATACCTGATTATCCAATTAATTAGGAACAAATATCTGTAACAAATTCATGTAATCCTCCTTAAGCCTATAAATAGAGAAAGATAGCTCAAGGAATGGACTTTTTGGCTTTTGGTTGATTAAAGCTATACACTCACAAGAGAATTAGAGCTATTGTATTACGATTGTATTGTTTATCTCTCTCAAGCTTGTGAAACTCAGAGAACCCTATGTTGGATTAGCTTATACATGATCTTTATTTATTTTCATGTATATCTAATATTAAACAAATTAATACAAGATAGTCTAAAACATGTTTCTAAAATTGAAATCAAAGAGAAAAAAATAATATAATACTTACAGTATACGCAGCGGAATTAAGAGTCATTCCTTCAGTTTCTCTAACTCTTGTATCCTCTCTGTCGCAGATTATTATCAAGAAACTTAACCGATCTTCTATTTTCTTCACAATCTTCCAATGTATCCTTAGAACCACCTAGACTAGTGTAGGCAATTCTCAACACATGAGATATATATAAAGAGAAGAAGAGAAAATAACAAAGTGGCTTAGAAAAGGACTTATGTTTAGAGAGAATATAAAATTATCAGAAAATCTGACTTGTGTTTTCTCAAGCTTCTCACTAAGCACTCCTTTTATAGACTCAATTAGGCCATTTAATTTAATTAAAAAATCAATAAAATAACAGCCATTTTGAAGCCCTAGGTCGAAATTATCATGGGCTATAGGCCCGTGAAATTTCCCATTTGATTATAAGCCCGTGAAATTTTCTATTGATTTAATTAATTAAATCATTTATCAAATTAATTATTTATAATTTGAACCTTGATTTAAATTTATTTATTAATTTAGATACCAATTTATCTTAATTAATAAATCTGTCATAATTTCTCTTTTCTTCTCAAAATTACACAACTCTGTGAAACTATCAAAAATTGACCTAGTCAACTTTGATAATTCTAATTGATGATTAAATCAATTAATTGAGACTATCTAGATGATTTTATCCAAGGTACAATGGGGACCATGAACCTATGAAATCAAGCTCCAATAAGTTATCATAAATCTAACAAATAAATTTACTAACTTATTAATTCCTCGTGACTCCACTATAGACTGGGAATTGCACTCTTGAATTCATAGAACGCTCTATAACAAATATAGATACGCTATTAATTATCTATTGTTACAGCCATAACTGTCACTCAATCCTCTATAGACGGTCTACAATGAGACATGACTAAAATACCGTTTTACCCCTCATTGTATTTTATCCTTAAAACACTTAGTTCCTAGTAAATGATATTTCAGTAAACTAATTTAATTACTGAAATGAGATCTCTATCATTTAACACCTTGAACCAAACTAAAAGGAAACCATCGTTTCACTTCTTCATCAGAAGCTATAGATGTTCATATCTATGATTAACACTCCCACTCAATTACACTACCGAGTTCCCAAGATGTAAGTATGGGCTAGTCCGTAGGGTAAGCTGGTAACGAACAAGTCAAAGAACTCAAATAATACAATCAGTTAGAATACTAACCACTTAGAATTGAGATTGAATTGACCTATGGTCAACTATATGATATGACTAGAATAGATAATAACGGTATGTTTACTTATCTTATCAACTGTCAATACTGGTCCTGTCCGATGTAACAAATACATCCGATCTTATCTACTTTGCTAATGTTCTGGAAAGAACATAACACTGTAATGTGTAAGTAGATCATATCGTAGATTGGCAAGTTAGTGTAAATCTTGTGCACTGACTAATCTTAGGACTAACTTATTTTGAACATATAATCATATTTATATTCCACTGTGATTACGTCACTATAAATAAGATTAGCTATATGCTCGGGATGTAATAGAAGTTTATATTAAACAAATAATCATGAAAATAAAACATGTGAGCAAAGTGATTAACCAAGTCAAAAAATGATTTCTATTCTTTTATTGATAATACAATGAGATTACAAAGAATTTGGGTTTTAATTAGGGCATAAAACCCCAACATGCCCTTCCCCCGTGCGCGCCTGCCAAGGCCACATGGGCCTCGCTATGTGAGGTTGCCCTTCCCTCGCGCGCGCCTGCCAGGCCACAAGGGCCTTGCTATGCGAGGCTGCCCTTCCCCCGCGCGCACCTGCCAAGGCCACAAGGGCCTTGCTATGCGAGGCTACCCTTCCCCCGCGCGCGCCTGCCAAGGCCACAAGGACCTCGCTATGCGAGGCTGCCCTTACCCCGCGTGCGCCTACCAAGACCACAAGGGCCTCGCTATGCGAGGCTGCCCTTCCCCCGCGCGCGCCTGCCAGGCCACAAGGGCCTCGCTATGCGAGGCTGCCCTTCCCCCGCGCGCGCCTGCTAAGGCCACAAGGGCCTCGCTATGCGAGGCTGCCCTCGCTCGCGCGCCTTGCGACCCAGATGCGCGCCAACGCCTCGCACAGCGAGACACACCTCACCACGCCTGTGTGTGTCTCGCGAGGTACGACCACACTAAGGAGCCTCGCGCCACCACCGTCTCATGGCCCTCATGCAACCCCATCACACCTTGTGAGACCCATCCCCGAGACTCATGAATGCCCAGGTCACGCATGGGTACTCACTTAGGCACCAAGGGTCTCACCTTGTGAGACCCATCCCCGAGCCTCGTGAATGCCTGGGTCACACATGGGTACTCACTTAGGCACCAAGGGTGTAACGCCCTGGTTACCCCAGGACAGTTACGGTGAACCAAAAATTTGACTCGCTACCCGAGCCCTTTGGTTAAAAACGTGGTTCTAAGTGTTATTAACAAGTTAAGGTGGAAAACCAATAAAAAGGAAAGGGTATATTTTATTTAATACATAAAACTGTTCATGGGTCCTTCAAAATGTTTACAAGTTATTTACAACTCAAAATGGTCACTACTGTTTCAATATTACAAACCCGCCGACCTAAGCAGCAAAAATAGGGTAAACCCCCTAGTTCCTCTGAGAACTCCTTGGCCGTGGTGGTCAAGCGGCTGCATATGTACACATCACCACCTAAGCTCTCCACTCAAGGCTGGGTGAGCTTTTCTTTCCCTTTACCTGCACCACATAGCACCCATGAGCCAAGGCCCAGCAAGAAAGCACAATATAGCATGATATAATATCAACAATGATCATAATAATCATCCAGGACTTTCAGTCCAAAACAGAGGAGTGACAGTTGCAAAAGTCATTAAGGTGGGTACAGCTCCCTTTAGCCATGTGATGATAGGGTCACCGGGGCTTAACAGATAAGTGAACCTTTCACTAGCTTAAATAGGATAGGTGGATGATGACTAGTCACCAACATAACCTTCCTCATGACTCTAGAGTCATAACTATGGAACATTGTTCCCTAACCATGTGACAAGCAGTCACCTAGGCCTTAGGCCCTGGCTCTGAGTAACTAGTCTTAGACTAGCCAAGCGCTTATAAGTTTCATCGACCTTAGGGTCGGTCCAGCGTTAATGCCTTAGTCATTCAACGCTGATATCGATTAGATCTAATCTTCATTCGACCTTGCGTTCAGGATGCTTATGCCGTTTCTGACTCTCAGGTCAGTAATATGCGACCAGTGCCGTCCCTGACTAATCAGTGCCATACACAGGTAAACAACATTTGCTAGCATTTAATATGCAATAAATGTCCACATTTATCAACCAACATGCCTCAACAACAATCATGCATGTCACATACACAGGGTACAGTTTTCTTACCTCTGATTCGAGCGAGAATGAATACAAGAACAAAAACGATCTGACTTTTAGTCCTTTAGCGGTCACCTAGTCATAACCAAATATAGGATACCATCAATAAAATAAACATCAAAGGTTCCCAAACCAAGATCTAGCCTCCGGGACATCAATCCCCACTAATCCGAGTAGTAGGAACCATCCCGAGGCATAAAACCAAGATTCCGGGGCCAAAACACTCAAACGGGCTCAAACCTGCCTAAGGGCTGCGACCCTAATACCTTTGACCGCGGCCCCCAGCCACTCCAGGAGCAAGGGCCGCGGCGCCCTACACCAAGGGCCGCAGCACCCAGCAAGGCCAAACTCACTCCACCAGCTTCTTCGAGCTAGGGCCGCGGCCCCCAACCCAGAACCATCCCCAAACTTGTTTTCCTTCATCCCAAACCCTCCAAAAACATACCTAAACACTTCCAAATCATCAAATCAAAGTTCCCAAGCTTCCCAATGATCCAAAACCATCAAATCCTGAGGCTCAAACGAACCAAAAACTCAACGATTCACAAAAGCCAATTCTAAGCTTAGAAACTCTAAAAACTCAAAACTTAAAACTTAGATTACCTTCGATTGGGTTGTTTCTCATCAAATCCTTCGGTCAAGAAGCTTCTAATATTTCCTAGGATAGCCATGCCTCAATCCTTGCTTGATTCTGACTCCTAGAACTCGAGATTTCTTCGAAAATGCTTCGAACGGTAAAATGAACTAACGAGAAGAGAGAAAAGGGTTTTCTAACGTACGGTTCTATTTGACAAGCTACTTCAAGCTTAAGTAACCTCAAATAAAACCTAGTGCTCGGGACCCCAAAAACCTCCCCGGGAACATTATAGTCAAAACTCCCAGAATTTCCTTCTGATCTCAATAACTCCCAATTTATCATCAAATAACATCCTCATAACTCAATATCCCAATAAAAGACCCCCGTTATGACAAAACCGCTAATTTATAATATAAGACCGTCTCATGCCGAATAGCTCGAATATATCTCCATAATAATGGGATCTCATTCACAAATCACAATTCACAATATGCACCCAAATATACAAATATATACCCTTAACAGGCCAAATTACCAAAATATCATAATAATCAAATGTAGACCCACATGCATGCATATAACATCATATTATAATATAATTCACATAAACATGCATATTATCAGTTAATGGCATAATTAAACAGTTATGGCCCTCCTGACCTACTAATCCAGCCATTAAACCGCATTAAGGATTTCAGGGCATTACAAAGGGTCTCGCCTTTTGAGACCCATCTATGAGCCTCGTGAATGCCCAAGTCACGCCTGGATACTCACTTAGGCATCAAGGGTCTCGCCTTGTGAGACCCATCCCCGAGCCTCGTGAATGCCCAGGTCACGCATGGGTACTCAATTATGCACCAAGGGTCTCGCCTTGTGAGACCCATCCTCGAGCCTCGTGAATGCCCGGGTCACACATGGGTACTCACTTAGGCACCAAGGGTCTCGCCTTGTGAGACCCATCCCCGAGCCTCGTGAATGCCTAAGTCATGCCTGGATACTTGCTTAGGCATCAAGGGTCTCGCCTTGTGAGACCCATCCCCAAGCCTCGTACATGCCTGTTTCCAGGCCTCGTACCTGGAGGTAAGGATGGGATAAAAGAAGTATGGATCGACACTTACTAAAATATAAAGAAACCTAGAGAAGATATTTAGGTAAGGGGGACCACTAGGCATGAGATAAATGTACAAGCATGGGATGTACAACTCTGAAAAAGGGGAAAGGCATGACTCTGACATCTGTGTCCTACAAGTAGTGGAGGTACGAATTTGTACAAAGAGTGGAAGCACTACATGCATACCTCTGACTATGTACCAGGCCGACACCATAACCTTCTACTCCACCACGACCTGTGCCACTACCCTGAGAATGTACCAATGTACAATCTTGTCCCCTAGGACCACAATGTATGGGGAGCCATTAGAGCTCCAGTATAAATAGATCATCGCCCCTCTAGAAAAGGGGCTGGAAAATTCATTGTATGTGGAGGTTGTTAAGAAATATACGAATTTTACTCCATTATAGTTATGCATATTTACTCTTTCAAGTTCTCTCAATCTTCTTCGAAGATATCTTTGGCAATACAATCTCAATTTTCTAACCTTATATCGTTGATGAGATTTCACCATCAACAGGTATATTTACTTTTCTTATCAACTGTCAATATCGATCCTGTCCGATGTAACAAATACATTCGATCTTATCTACTTTGCTAATGTTCTGGAAAGAACATAACACTGTGATATGTAAGTAGATTATATTGTAGATTAGCAAGTGAGTGTAAATCCTGTGCACTGACTAATCTTAGGACTAACTTATTTTGATATAGTCATATTTATATTCCACTGTGATTACGTCACTATAAATACAATTAGCTATATGCTTGGGATTTAATAGAAGTTTATATTAAACAAATAATCATGAAAATAAAACATGTGAGCAAAGTGATTGACCAAGTAAAAAATGATTTCTATTATTTTATTGATAATAAATGAGATTACAAAGAAATTGTGTTTTAATTAGGGCATAAAACCCCAACAGGGTCAACCAACAGAGAAGTGTTGATTGTATGAGTATGTCGTATTGGATGCAGTAGGACGTCTCCAATCATGCTTTTGTACTCTATGCTAGAGTGATTGAAAACATATACACCCTTCTAGTTTAGTGCTAATACTTTTTGACTATCTGACCACACCTGTCTGATTCTTGTATCTAATTGCAAGTCTTTTGGGGATCCTGAAAGTATGTAAGTTGTCATTTTGCTACCACCTCTTATGTCTATATCCACAACCTTGTCTCCATGCTCCTTGTAAGTCATAAATGAGCTTACGAGGAGCATTTTCTAAATGAGTACATAAATAGGTTAAAGAATATTAGATATTAAAATTGAATCAATGGAATCTCGATTTCTAGATTGAAGGACTTACTGATCCTGTGAGAAGGTCATATACAACACATTGTCCTTCGTCAAACACAATCATGGCAAGGTTTCCATTTGCATTTATAAACTTGGAGTGTGTCCCTTGTGGAAATGGGAAAGGTATTTGTTCTGTTTACTGAGTTTTCGAAAACTAGAAATATATTAAGAAGTAAGAGCTGAAAAGAAAGAATTAGAGATGAACAATCGCAGTTTTTACGTAGTTGGGGTGTTAATGAGCCTTAGTCCACGAGTCAATAGTATTAGGTTTTAGAGAGTTTTCTACAAGTTTTAGCAGAGCTTTTGCTTACAAGAGAAATTATGGGATCCCCGCTACAGTGCACAACTAGCCTTATTTATAGGCAGTCAAGCACATTGGGCCGGACTAATCCGGGTCCATTAGGGATGTAATTATAGTTTGCTCGCTAATGAAGCCATAATACAAAGAATGTTACATAATAAGATGTAGTTAATATGGGCCCATTGGACCAGCTTAGGCGTGGCCAAGCCTTACAGCTACCCATTGTACGTTAGCACGGACTGATTCGCTTGGGCTTCTAAGGGGATCATGGGGACAAGATCTGTCAAAGTAGTGGCAGTATTGTTTCCTAGGAACAGTGTACATTTTGTGTGTACCCTCTTCTACAGGTTAGTTGAGGAGACCAATTTTCGAATTTCATGGGGACAGGTCAACATCAGGGAAAGCTAGGCTTGCTCTATCTTGAAGTCTGATCCGGGTTCGTTTACTAATGTCCCGGTTCACCAACCGGAGTCCTGGTTCGTTCACTATGACTCGGGTTCATTTGCCAAGATGGACATCGTGACACTGAGTATCTCTTCTGTATCCTTGATAAGGTCCATCTCCATCAACCAGTTAGTCTGCTACCTCAAATGGCATCTCAAAAGATGTAGGTTGGTCGGGGCTGGGAAGATGAGTCGAGCTTGCATCTTAGTCCCGACTCCTTCGTTATGCTCGCGCCCATTAAATGTTGTTGGGCTCGATGGTGCTTAGGATATCTAGGGTTTCTTCCTTCCCCGTTCACCAGGTTCAGGATGGGCTCGGACCTCTTAAGAGGGCCCACAGGCCCATTGGGTCATGCCACGTGTCACGGGTGGAAAACAGGGATAACATTTACCCCCCAAGTCTTCATCCATGTTTGCATGGTGGAGACTTGCCTTGCTCTCACGGATCAATCTCAAATATCTCGGTTCATTTACTTGGGGGCCATTTGGGCGATCCCCATCCTTTCAAATTCCCAACATCTTAGACACGTGTCTCCAGGTTGATGGTGCGTCTGCGCCACTCGCGCCCTAAAGATCTTGAAAGAATCTTTTGATTGCCCAAGTGATCGATGGGTGTCAGCACAATTCTCAAGATGTCCCATCTGTACGAAAAAGGTTTATTGGGTACTCGAGTGGGTTGTTTAATGCTTTTGCACCATCCAGAACCGTTGGATGGGGATAGTCTCGAGATTTTTAACATAGAGTGTTGGATGAGGTAGGTACGGATTGTGGATTAACGAATCCACGATTTAGTATTCAATTAGGCTAATTAATGCCTCTGCATCATCTGGGACCGTCAGATGGGGATAATCTTGGGATCCCCACTATGGACCGTTGGATCAAATAGTGGATTTTTTCCCTATAAATACCTTGATAGGCTCATTTCCAAACTTTACTCATCCCATATATTCAAACTAGAAAGCAGAGAAAGCTCCGTATGTCCAATACTGCCGACGAGATTCTCCGGCGATTGATACACCTTCGTGTCCACTTATTTCTGACAAGGCCTCTTTTCATTCAACCAGCTGACAATTCTGTCCCGATTCACACATATGGGAGTGTCGACAAATTGCTGCATCATCTTCTCAAATTCAAGACTAAGATTCTGCCGACGTTGTTGCCTGAAACTCTACAAATCTAAAATTCAATACCCCACGGTAAGTATTCTAGTAATTTCTCATCTGTTTATTCCTTTTTAGTTGTTTTTATTGTCACACTATTTTTGCGACCATAAAACTGTTAGGGCCATGACCACCGTGTAGGGTGGTTCTAGGTAGGATAGTGGTAGACCTGAACCATAGATTTTGTAGGCAATAACTCATATTAGTCTAGTTGTCCTGAAACAATTCGGACGCCTCAAGACTGTTTGGGATGAGTTAGAAAAACCTTTGGCTTTTAGTTCCCGACTTAAGATCCTGGGATCTCTATTGGTCCCAGATCTAGGTCCGGAGGGGACCTCTCTAAGAAGTTTTAGGAGAACCCCTATACCTCAACCAGTTTTCTTCGATTTTGGTGCTAACTGCTTGGTTCTCATTTTCTTTGTCACTTCTAGGTCCCTGATCATGAGTCACGGCATGACTTTATATGCAGAGGATGTTGTCCAGGCGAGTCTTGTAGTCCTGGAGGGGACCAAACTTCCCACCGGCAACACGTGGGAAATGGACGGGGAGAAGAATGAGTTCTGGAATTACCAGATGTTACACCAGCTGGAAAAAGCTCTTGGAGTAGAGTCGATTCCGAGACTTTTCAACAATTGTCTGGCCCGGAAGGAGAAGAAGGCCCATACTAGTGTGGGCATGTTTGGGGTCTGGAGCATAGGCCATATCAGCGCGGGAGCTACTCTCCCACTCCACAACTATTTTGCACGATTCCTCAAGTTTGTGGGGATTGTGCCTTTCCAGCTTCTCCCCCAGGTGTACAAATTGCTCGTGGGATGGTGCATATTTTGTGCGTCGAAGGAGATCTCAGCACCCACTCCCACAGAAGTGCTGTATTTCTACAAGCTGGAGCCGCAACTCAACTCCAAAGACAAGACGCGGGATGGATTCTGCACTATTGGTTCATGACATCCGGGTTCCTCCTGGAGAAGAACCCCACTCTGGTGCTGGACTTCCAGCGTGTGGATAAGTTATCCTTCTTCACTTTTTTACCTAACCTTTAGTTTTGTTTACTAGACACTCATAATCTTGGAAAACAGGTCCATATGCTCAGACCCAGCTCAGGGAATCGATCTTGGAGCGGAAAAAATTCTATGCCACTCTGAACGCCGAGGAGCTGGACGTGGCGGGCTTCGTAACTACGGAGAACCTTCGACTGGTCAGGTTGATTGCTGTGAACCATTAAAATCGAGGCAGTGGAGGTCGCAGCCAAGGTGAACGGGGAGAAGCGAGGAAGGAGCAAGCCCATCAGGTGGAGAAGACCAAATTCGAAGAATTTGACGCCCTTCTCAAGGGGAGGCAGCTTAACTCCGGAGCTTCTGGAGCTAGCATTTCAAGGCAAGGTAAATCACCTTCGATTTTAACTTATGCCCCTCATTTTGAGGGCTTATTTAGGAATAGGCAACAATACCGGGATTATTTGACCGGGACTATTAGCAGCGTGGGGCTTCCTTGCCTCATTGTTATAAACACTGTTTACCCAAAAACAACTGCTGATGATGTGGCAAGAATTCCTCACACGTGGTTTACATGTGGTAGCGTCAAAAGGAAGAAGTGATGTTCGCCTATCGACCAGCTCTCTATTGCTTCATCAAACCTCATGATTAGATGCGACCAGACTGGTCGCATGCTTCGGTTTATTTCCTTAAAAGATTGTAATTTTGTAATAACTACATTGATTATTTCCTCTTTATTGCCTTGATACATAGATATGAAGGATAATTAAGGCCCATTGGCCCATGTAACCCCCCTTGAAACTATAAATATGCAGGAGAGGGCTCAAGGAAGGGACTTTTGAACCTTTTTCTGAATACTGAGGGAAAGAGCATATGGTGCGATTATCCTCCAAATAGTTGTAATTCTCCTAAGGCTTGTGAAACTCAAGAACCCTAGTTCTTTGATCACGACATTGGGATTCAATATCAATAATATCACTAAGTGGACCTAGGTCATTACCATTCATTGGGGCCGAACCACTATAAATTGTCTGTGTCAACTCTTTACCATTTGATTCCATTCTTGATTATCATCTCATTTATCATCGTATATCTGACTCTGTGTCGTTGGCCAAATCGAGGGTCAACATTCTGGTGCTTTCATTGAGAGATTGATCAAGAAGCTGTAAGAAAATCTAATGGCAAAGACATCTAAGAAAGCTGGATCGGCCGCTGGTGCTGCATCATCTCAACCTCCTCCTCCAAATGTGGTGGAGAATGAACCACATTTAGATTTTGAAGAGGAGGATTTGGATACGGAAACACTGAGGGCAACACTGGGGGTGTTGCAGGATGAGTTGGCCAATCTAAGGGCCAATCAGGAGAATGCAACGGAGACAATGGCGCTGCAGCAGAGAGAAATTGAACGTCAGCGTCAGGAGCTGAATGAGTGGCAGGCGGACATGGACCGTCGGTAGAGGGATGCCATAGCCGCTCTTGAAGCAGCCATTCAATTGGCTCGAGGACAGGCTATGCCGACCTCTCAACTAGATCAGCCACCGAGTGCGCCACCGCAGCGGGCTCCCAATCCAAGTCCTCCACTCCAGCCAGCAAGCCCCCAAAGGCCGGAGCAGCCACCTGTGGCTCAGGATGATGTCCCAATTCAGGATCCTGAGCAACAACCTCCATCTCAAGCTGGTCGAGGAAATCCCTAGCGCCAGAGGTAGAATAGGTCTCGGCAACCACCCCGCAGCCCTAGATGCCCAAGGGATGAAGAGCCGAATCCGCCGAGCAAGGGGCAGTGTCCTTCTGCTAACAGAAGGAACAACGAGTCAGGCTCTGCGGTCAGAGGCCTTCCACGACATAATAATGCATGGGGACCCAACAACCAGTGCAAGCCTCCTCCTGACGCTCGAGAGATGCCAGCCCGAGGAGGGAACAACATGAACAACCGATCGTGCCATAGTCGGCCACAGTTTAGAGACGACCATGACTATAATGAGGCCGATTCTAGCAGGGGAAATTCTGGTCGGAGGAATGAAGAAAGAGGTGGAGACAGAAACCCCCCACCTAGAGAAAATAGGCCGACAAGCCATAACGCTGGGGGGCAACCCCGATAAAACAACGTCTTGATCGGCTAGGAGATAGCGAGCAGAGGCGCAGGGATGAAGATTTGAGGGACGTACTTAACGACCATCGTGAGAGGCACGATGAGTACGCTCCCCCGACGCCAGTCACCCCAGCGATCCTAGACGCAGTTTAGGCACAGAATGATGCCCTGAACCAAGCAGTGCAACAGCTAGTTGGGAGTCGAACATCCCACATAGAATACGATCGGAGGAGGGGCACTCCGTTTGTGCAAAGGATTGTTGTGGCAGAAACCCCCAGGAAATTCAAAATGTCAGTACTGCCAAACTTTGATGGGTACGGAGACCCAGTATCTCATGTCAACAAATTTGAGATACAAATGGATATACAGAAAGTGTCAGAAGATGCCCGCTGCAGGATCTTCCCTGCAACACTATCTGACACTGCCCAGGAGTGGTTCTTTAAGTTCCCTTCTGCTAGTATAGTATCCTGAGAGATGTTCATGAAGGAATTCTACGAACAATTCTATGCAGGTCGCGTACACCCCACAGAGGCCAACCAACTGGTCGAGATACGCCAGAAGGAGGGAGAGCCCTTGAAGGAGTACATCCAGCGCTTTATGTGAGCAGTGACTGGAGCCAAAACAATGGGCGATGAAGGTAAGATGATGGCCCTAACTGCTGGGGTTAGGCACCATTCCCCTCTTTGGAGCAGCCTGAGGAAAAATGGGGTAAAGAGTACCCAGGAGTTTTTGGATCGAGCTGATCGGTATATCAAGCTCTAGGACGCGATTTCCAACGAGGGGAAATCACCCACAAAGGACAAGGGACCAAAAGAAGAACCCACCAAGGCCACCAACGGGTCGGATAAACCCAATGGCAACGGAAACGGGAACATAAATGGCAGGAATGGTGGAAAAAGGGCGAACAATGAGCCGTCGGCCTCTGAGAATAAACGCCTCAAAGGCAATAGATATGAGTTGAGATTCACCAACTATACTGCCCTTGTCGAAAGTCGAGCGAAGGTCTACCAGGCGACCAGCTCTAATGCTCCTTATAAGCGACCCGCGCCTATAAGGAAGCATATCTCCAAGAGAGATACAACAAAATTCTGTAGTTTTCAGAACGAATGCGGACATGACACTAATGAGTGTAACCAGTTGAAGGACGAGATTGAGTTCCTGATCAGACAGGGACATCTGAGGAGATATGTACGAGCCACATGAGGGTCTCAGCGAGAGGCTCAAGGTGGCAACGAGCAGGTGCCTGCACGCCAGCACTCGCCACCTTTACAGCCAGCTCCTGTGGCAGGCACATTACTCACCATCTGTGGTGGCCCACACCTTGTAGGGGACAGTGAGAAGGCAAGGGAACGATACGCTCGAACCCTACATCACGACCAGGACATCGAGATGATGAGTATGGAGGATCGAGCACCAAAGAAGGCTCGAACAGAGGAGGAATTGATAACCTTCTCTGAAGACGATGCCCAGCACGTACGATTCCCACACTCCGATCCGCTGGTCGTTGACGTACAAATTGCCAACATGATGGTTAAGAGGATGTTGGTTGACATAGGAAGCTCAGTCAACATCCTACACAAATCTTCACTGGAAAGAATGAAACTGTCCGTCAAGGATTTGGAGCCATGCAATCAAACCATTTATGGTTTCTCTGATGAAGGGCTCGCCCCAACTGGGTCGATTAGGCTCCCAGTTACAGCAGGTACTACACCTGTAAACAGGACATTACTCACTACTTTCATAGTAGTTGATTGTCCTTCAGCATATAATGTTGTAATTGGGAGGCCAATTTTGGTCGACCTACAAGCCGTTACCTTGATATGGCACCTAGCCATGAAGTTCCCGACCGACGCAGGGATAGGATGCGTGTTGGGAAATCAGGGAGAAGCGAGGGAGTGCTACAATGCCTCGATAACTAAGGCAAAAAAAGGTGTATCGAGGGAAGTTGCCGGAAAAGAGTTGCAAATGGTGGCTGATGTACAAGCCCAATCAGGTGATAATGTCACCAAATAGGGCGTTGCCCAAAGTGAGGACAGAGATTTAGATCCTCGCTTTGGGGATTTTGATGAAGAGATAGGACCCATCGAGGACCTTGAAGAGGTCCAACTCGATGAAGAAAATCCGACCAAGGTTGTGAAAGTCGGTAAAAACTTAGAGACAACAACAAAACAAGCACTGGTGGAATTTTTGAAGAAAAACCAGGAGGTCTTTGCCTGGTCGCATAAAGACATGGTTGGAATAGACCCTACAATCATTAGCCATGTCCTGAACATAGACAAAAATTTTCCACCAGTACAGCAGAAAAGGAGGCTGCTCGACAAAGATAGAGCCAAGGCTCTAAAGGAAGAAGTTGAGAAGCTGAAGGAGAATGGATTCATTAGGGTAGTATTTTATCCATCATGGGTCTCTAATCCCGTGCTAGTTCCCAAGACGAATGGAAAATGGCGAACATGCATGGATTTCACAGACCTTAATAAAGCCTGCCCAAAAGATTGTTTCCCACTCCCTAGGATCGACCAACTGGTCGATGTCACTGCAGGGCACGAAATTCTCTCATACATGGATGCATACTCTGGATATAATCAGATTAGTATGCACCCACCTGATGAGGATCACATTAGCTTTCGGACTGATACAGGGCTTTACTGTTACAAAGTAACGCCCTTCGGTTTGAAAAACGCTGGTGCGACTTACTAGTGACTGGTCAACCACATGTTTTAGGAGCTGATCGATACAAACATGGAGGTATATGTTGATGACATGCTGGTTAAGTTGAATAAGGCAGAAGGGCATATAGGGGACTTGCAAGAATGCTTCAACGTCTTGAACAAATATCAGATGAAGCTGAATCCCCTCAAGTGCTCCTTTGGAGTAGGATCAGGGAAGTTCTTGGGATTTATAGTAAACTCGCGAGGGATTGAGGCTAATCTCGAGAAGATTAAAGCCCTGATCGATATGAAATCGCCAGCAAAGATCAATGATGTTCAAAGTTTGACTGAAAGAATTGCTGCTCTCAGTAGATTTATTTCCAAATCAATGGACAAATGCGTCCCATTTTTTAATCTACTCAGAGGCAACAAGAAATTTGAATGGACGGAAGAGTGCGAACAGGCTTTTCAAGCTTTGGAAATGCACATGTCATAGCCACCGATTCTATCAAAACTAGTTGATAAAGAAACCTTGATCATTTACTTGGTGGTCACAGAGTATGCTGCTAGTGCTATCCTGGTAAGAGAAGAAGAAGGAGTGCAGAAGGTTGTTTATTATGTAAGCAAGAGGCTAATAGGAGCGGAACTGCGATATCCACCTATTGAGAAGTTAGCCTATTGCTTAATTTTAGCCTCCAGGAAGCTACGAACCTACTTCTAGGCTCACCCTATCACAGTTTTGACCGATCAACCTCTACGGCAAGTTCTGCAGAAGCCAAAGGTCGCAGGCAGATTGTTGAAATGGGCGGTCGAACTTGGACAATTTGATATCTTTTACTTGCCACGAGCAGCGATAAAAGGGCAAGCCCTGGTGGACTTCGTCACAAAATTCACTGGGCTTCTAGATAGCAAGCAGACAGAAGCACCTAAAGAACCTGAGCCTCAAAACCAACTCCCTCATGGAAGTTGTTCACGGACGGCTCCTCTAATGAACATCACGCAGGAGCAGGTGTGATTTTGATTACGCTTGAAGGGCATCGATTTCACTGCGCAATCAAGTTTGACTTCACTGCTTCTAAGAACAAGGTTGAGTATGAAGCACTGCTCGCTGGGTTACGGTTGGCTAGGGACATGAATATAAATGCACTTGACATCTACAGTGACTCTCAACTAGTAGTAAATCAGATCATGGGAGAATACCAAGCCCGAGGTTTAAAAATGGTTGCTTACTTAAACAAAGCGAAGGATATGTTGGCGCTGTTTGATAAGTACACCCTTCAGCAAATACCTCGCGACCAGAATTCAAACGTTGATGCTTTGGCCAAATTAGCAAGTGTGAAGGATGCTGATACTCTAAACATAGTGCCAATTGAATGACTATCTGTGCCAAGCATCCAAGTAGAGGAGACTACTTTGGTGATCCAGGCGGCGGATACATGGATGGCACCATACATAGAGTATTTGACGCAGGGTGTGTTACCGACGGACAGAAACAAAGCTAGGACCCTTCAGCGACAGGCTGCTAGATATATTCTGGTCGATGGAATTTTGTACCGGAGGGGATACTCAATGCCACTCCTCAGATGTATTATAAAAGAGAAGGCCAAATAATTGATAAAAGAGGTCCACGAAGGCTTTTGTGGGGACCATGCTGGGGGGCAGAGCTTATAAAAAAAGATCCTAAGGCAAGGATACTTCTGGCCAGATTGGTCGCATGCTTCGGTTTATTTCCTTAAAAGATTGTAATTTTGTAATAACTACATTGATTATTTCCTCTTTATTGCCTTGATATGCGGATATGAAGGATAATTAGGCCCATTGGCCCATGTAACCCCCCTTGAGCCTATAAATATGCAAGAGAGGGCTCAAGGAAGGGACTTTTGAACCTTTTTTCTGAATATTGAGGGAAAGAGCGTATAGTGTGATTATCCTCCAAATAGTTGTAATTCTCCTAAGGCTTGTGAAACTCAAGAGCCCTAGTTCTTTGATCACGACATTGGGATTCAATATCAATAATATCACTAAGTGGACCTAGGTTATTACCATTCATTGGGGCCTAACCACTATAAATCGTCTGTGTCAACCCTTTACCATTTGATTCCATTCTTGACTATCATCTCATTTATTGTCGTATATCAGACTCCGTGTCGTTGGCCAAATCGAGGGTCAGCAAACACGCTGACCCTAATGCACTTTTCCTGGTTCCTCCAATACGGTAGCTTTTTGGACCTGGATGACATGGGGGACCGAATTCATTCTTTCACCCTAGGAGAGTTGAGTCGTGCCCATTCCATAGATAAGGGTTCGTCCCGGAGGACTTTAGACAATGTTTTTTTTTTTTTACTTTTACCCCCATTCATGTACTTTATTGATCAGTTTTCTTTTTGTGTTTATCTCAGGTGATCCGGAGATGTCCAATCTCGTTGCCAAGATGAAGGAGATGATTGAGGCCAAGGCGGCCGCACCAAGGCTTCAGCGAAAAGGGCCACCAAGGGCCCGACCAAGAAGAAGATCATGGAGCTGATCCTCGGGGATTCAGAGACAGTCCTGGAGGTTTCGTCCCAAGGGCGCGCATCAAAATGGTTCTGCCCCAACCTGCTCCTCTCCAGGTTATTAACTTGGAGCAGGAGCCTTCTGAAGGAGGAGGGACGGACAAGAGGAAAGCGATCTTGGTCATCGTGGAGTCCTTAAAGCGGTCCAAGAGGGCCAGGACTAAGGATCCAACCTTAGCTGAGTTGCATTCCTTCAGGGAAAACATCATTGTTACGCAGGAGGTCCTGGAGGCTCTAGGGCTTCCCGTCAACCCAGTCCTTCCCGAGGAAGGGGACCTGGTCCTTCAGGAGGAGAGGATGAAAATGGTGTCCCGAGCTTAGGATGACGGTCAGGGCAAACGGGACGAGATGTATCGGGCCCTGATCATCCAATGAAAGGTGGAGTTTGTCGAACATCCGGAGGCCTTCAATGCTCCCCAACAGATCGTGGACCAACTTGTAGCCGAGATTAGGTTTCGGCCTAAGTTGGGGCAGGACACGGCTCTGCTTGCTGCGAATTTGTTGGCCCAGGTGGGGGCTACCATGTCCACCCTTCAGCTCAAGCGATATGCCACCTTAGCCAGCCAGGATGCCTTTTTTATCTCCCAAGCCATTCGTCATCATGCCACCGCAGTAAGCCATATGCATGTCTAGTCTTTTATTTTACCATCATTATTCCTTGTAAATTTTCTAACTTTGATTTGTTCCAGTATGCCTTGTTGGCCCATAGGAACGCAGATCTGGTGGCCGAGATGGCTGTGAAGCTGGAGACGGCCCAGATGGAGCTGGAGGGGGCTGTTAATCAATGGGAAGCTGCTAGGGAGGACCTTGCCAAGGAGGCTACTCGGATTGAGGCTGAGCGTGAGGAGGCTGCCCAGGTTTAGGCTCAGCACGAGGAAGCTTTGTCTAGGAAGGACACCGAACATAAGAAGTCGGTGGACAACCTAGAGGCAGAGCTACATCGTGTTCGTGGCTCGGAGACTTTGATCAAAGTCATTCTGGAGGCGCCTGAGGCCCAACTTCGCCAGGAGCGAGAGAAGGTGGCAAACCTTGAGTCCCAAAACCAGGCTTTGGAGGGCATGGTTCAGCTGGAGATGAAGCGAAGCGAGGAGGCTCACCAGGAGAAGGAGCAAGCTGACGAGATGTTGGAAGTCACTTTTGACGAGGCCATTTACATGGCCTAGCTCCAAGACAAGAACATGAATCTCCTTCTCTATCTGAATTCGACTGCAAAGAGGGATGAATTCGAAGCCAAAGAGAAAGCTGATGCGACGCTCCTAGCTGAGGACCAACAGGGTGAGAATGCTCAGGATGTCCCGAATCAGAACGAAGCCTATGCATGGGCCATTGTATTTTAGTTAGGGCTTTCTTTCTATTTTTGTAACTGTACTATTTTATGGATGCGGATGCGTCCAAGACAATTTTTATTATTCATAATGTTATACATGGATTTTTCTCTACACAATGGTTCCCACTTTATATTCGTTTATTTTTTCTTCTCAATTCACTTAGTGTTTTATCACTCAGTATTAGGGGTGCACATGGGTTTAGGTTTTGCGGATTTCGGGTGGAGGAAAGTGGTACCGAATTCGATCTGAAATTTTTGGGTTTTGGGGTGATTTCAAGTTTCGGGTTTAATCGGATCCGGTTTGGTCGGGTTTCGGCTGGGATTGGTCCAAAAATGGGCTTTGGGCTGAAAATGGTCCTTGGTAAAAAAAATTCAAAAATACCATTTTTTTGACACTTTTTTAATTTTTTTTTCTTTTCACATGTTTTTTTTAACTTTGTTGTTAGTTTGGTAATGTTTATTTTTTACAAATTGCCTTTGCAATTTTTTTTAAAAAGCATTAATTTTTTCAATTTTTTTTAATTATGTTCGAGTTCGGGTGTATTCCGAACCCATGTGTCCTTAATTTTAAAACCCGAACCTGACCCAAACCATGTCGGGTTCAGACCGGATTTCACCCAAATTCGACGGGTTTTGCAAAAAATTGAGTTTTCGGGTTGCGGGTCAGGCGAGTTTGCGGGTTTTTTGGGTCAAATGTTTAACCCCTACTCTACATGAATCCAAGTTGAATATTGGGTCCTGGTTCCAATGGCCAAGACCACTAGGGGAATATTGTAGAAGGTATTTAACCTGTCCTGAGACCCACGTTAGGGTCTTGATGGCCTGGACGTTTTGGACTTAACCAATATAACTTAACTGATTTATCTCGACTCTACGGTTCAGGTTCCAATGGCCTGGACCATTAGAGATTTTGTATATATGACTTAATTAATTAACTTGTTCTAAACCCAAGGTTCAAGTTCCAACGCTCTGGACCATTAAGGAGTTAATAACTATAATCCGATTTATTTGCTCTGGCTCTGTTGTTCAGGTTTCAATGGTCTGGACCATTAGAGATTAGTTAATTAGCTTATTTTGAACCTAAGGTTTAGGTTCCAACGGCTTGGGCCATTTATAAGACTATCTTTAACCAATTTAAACCTAAGATTCATGTTTCAATGGTTCTAGGCCATTATAAGGAAGACATGAATAAAGATTTGGTTATTTGAGACCATGTTAGGTCTGGACCAATTTTTAGGGGTTGAGTTTTGAACCCCGGAGCATATAGTTATGGGTTAGGATTGGGCTTTTAGCCTTGTATCCTGTTTTGGTTGAACCCCCCGGATCACACAGTTCGGGTTAGGACTTGGCTTTGACCTTTGCATCCTTTTTTATTGGGAGTTAGGTTTCGAACCTCTCAGACAATGTGGGTCCGGGCTAGGTCTGGGGTTTGAGCCTTGCATCCTATTTTGGTTGAACCCCCCAGATCACACTAATCCGGGTTAGGACTGGGCTTTGACCCTTGCATCCTATTTTGTTGGGAGTTGGGTTTTGCACCCCCAGTCTATACGAATCTGGATTAGGACTAAGCTCTGAGCTTTGCATCCTTAGGACTAGCTCTGAGCTTTGCATCATTTTTTGTCTTTATTCCTGGGCTTGTATAGATGGCCTTACCCCCAAGTGACCGAAAAGTGTAGTCTTTGGTCACTTGTTTGTGTAAGAATTGAAGACAGACACGAACTTTTTCTTTCCTTACAACATTTATTATGATGTTTTGTATACACCATTTCCATTAAAAAAGAAATCACCTTGGGGCGCACATTGCTAGAAATAAAAAACATTAGAAAGAAAAAAAATTAGATCCTCCCGACTACTGATAGTATTGGCGGAGGTGTTCTGTGTTCCAGGCCCTTGGAACCTCCGTTCCGTCTAGTCGCCTTAAGCGATACGTTCCCGGTTTTGGATTTCATAGGGTCTTTCCCAGTTTGGTCCCAGAACCCCCACTCCTGGATCTTGAGTTGCAGGGAAGACTCTTCTAAGGACTAGATCGTTGGTTTCGAACTTCTAGCTCTTAACTTTAGAGTTAAAGTGCATGGCGATCTTTCCTTGATACATCTTCAGCTGCACCTGTGATTCCTCTTGGATCTCTTCGATGAGATCTAGGGATTCTTGGAGTAAGGCGTGGTTCCGGACGGGATTGTATGTGTCCCATCTGTGAGATGGGATCGTCGTTTCTACTTGGATGACTGCTTCACATCCGTACACCATTGAATAAGGAATATGTCTGATTAACATTCTTTCTGTGGTCTGGTAGGCCAATAGGACGTGGGGCAACTCTTTCGGCCACTTGCTCTTGCAAGCTTGTAGCTTTCTCTTTAATGTTCCCTTCAAAATCTTGTTCACGACCTCTGTTTGTCCATTTGCATGAGGCCTTGCGACCACATAGAAGCTTTTGATGATGCCATGTCTTTCATAGAAGTCGGTGAAGTGGACGCTATCAAATTGCTTCCCATTGTCGGACACGATTTTGTGAGGGTGGTTGCATCAGCCCACAATGTTGTTGATGACGAAGTCCAGGGCCTTTTTGGAGGTGATGGTGTTCATTGGTTCCGCTTCGACCCACTTGGTGTAATAGTCGACGGCTACAATGGTGTATTTTACTCCACCCTTCCCTGTCGGGAGGGATCCTACTAAATCGATTCCCCAAACCGCAAAAGGACAGGGACTAGTCATCAGGGTTATTTCCGTTGGAGGGGCTCATGGGATCTTTGCGTACCTTTGGCACTGTTCACATTTGCGGATGTAATAAACACAATCTTTCTTCATTGTTGGCCAGAAATATCCTTGCCTTAGGATTTTCTTGGACAAACTGAGTTCGGCTGTGTGATCTCTGCAAAAACCTTCATGCATTTCATGCATGATTACACTCATTTCTATCTTGGATACGCTTTGAAGATAGGGCAGGACAACCCCCTGCAATAGAGTTTTCCATCCATCATGACATATCTGGGAGCCTGATACTGAAGTTTCCTGGCGGCAGCCCTATCCACGGGCAATTCCCCAGTGGTTAGGTGCTGGATGAGAGGGCCCATCCAGGTTGTAGAGTAATCGATGGCGTTGATGATTGCAAGGGCTTGAATACTGGGCGCGGGTAGATGGTCGATCGGGACTACTCCAGAGAGTTCCGCTTCAACATTCGTAGCCAATTTTGCCAATGTGTCTGCAAACACAAAATGTTCGCTGGGGATTTGGTAGATGAAGTATTTCTGGAAGGATTGGAGTAACTCTCAGGTTTGCGTCACGTAGGCGGCCATCTTCTCCCCCTTCATTTGGTATTCCCCCGAAATCTGCCTGACTACCGATTAGGAGTCGTTGTGGACTTCTATATTTGCTTCTTCTACCTCCCGGGCCAAGCGTATTATGGCCAACATGGCCTCGTGCTCAGCCTCATTGTTTGATGCTTTGAACTGGAAGTGTAGGGCACTTTGCAACTGGTGACCTTGAGGGGATATTAAGATGATCCCGGCCCCGACCCCATTTTCATTTGAGGCTCCATCTATGAAAATTTTCCACAATGGCATTATAGGGTCGATGAGTTCTTCATCTTTGGTTATTCCGGTGCATTCTAAGATGAAGTCGGCCAGGGTCTATCCCTTGATAGAAATCCTGGGGACATACGCTATGTCAAACTGGCTAAGCTCCATGGCCCACTTCAAAAGTCTTCCTGATGATTCAGGTTTCTGTAGCACTTGTCGTATGGGATGGTTCGTTAGTACCTTAATGGCGTGGGCCTGAAAGTAAGGTCTCAGCTTCCTAGAGGTGGTCAGTAAGTAAAATGTCAGCTTCTCGATTAATGGGTATCTGGACTCCGTGCCCAACAACCTTTTGCTTACGTAATAGACCAGGAGCTGGACCTTTCCCTCTTCTCACACTAAAGCGGCGCTGATGGCGTGTTCCGACACTGCCAAATACAAGTTCAATGGCTCCCCATCAACTGGTTTCGACAATATTGGCACTTGGGCCAGATGTTCCTTCAACTTTTTGAAGGCATCTTCACACTCGTTCGTCCATTCAAACATTTGGCTTCCATGCAGTATATTGAAGAATGGGATTCACTTGTCCGTAGACTTCGAGACGAAGCGACTCAAAGCTGCTATTCTTCCCATCAAGCTTTGAATGTCTTTGTGCTTTTGTGGCGATAACATCTTGATCAACGCTATGATCTTGTCCGGGTTGGCTTCTATTCCTCTCGAGCTTACTATGAAGCCCAGAAACTTCCCGGATGCCACGCCAAAAGTGCACTTTTTGGGGTTCAGCTTCATCCCATACTTCTGGATAATGGCAAATGCTTCTGCCAGGTCATCCGCGTGTTTGGCTGAGGTCTTGGACTTGACCAACATGTTGTCTATATATACTTTCATGTTCTTCCCCAGTTGGTTCTGAAACATCTTATTGACCAGCCTCTGATAGGTGGCCCCAACATTTTAAGCCCGAAGGGCATGATGATGTAGCAGTATACACCTTTATTTGTCTGGAAGCTGGTGTGTTCCTGGTCTGCTACATGCATTGAGATCTGGTTGTAGCCGGAGTAGGCATCCATGAAACTCAACAACTCATACCCGGATGTAGCATCCACCATCTGGTCAATCCGAGGCAGAGGGAAGCAATCTTTCAGGTAGGCCATGTTAAGATCGGTGAAGTCGATGCAAGTCCTCCACGTCCCTTTTGGCTTCGGTACCACACTGGATTGGCCAGCCAAACGGGATACAGGGCCTCCTGGATGAAGTTGATCAAGGACAGCTTCTCGACTTCTAACTTGAGGGCCTCTGTCCTCTCCGCCCCCAGGGGTCTCCGCTTCTGCCGGATGGGAGTTGTATTTTCGTCAATGCTCAGGGCGTGACATATGACATTGTGGTCAATCACAATCATATCCGAATGAGACCAGGCCATGACATCTTGGTTCTCTTTCACCCAAGCAATTATGGCAGCCCTGACCTCCGAGTCCAGGTTTCTCTTGACTCGGATTACTTTCGTCGGGTTGGTGTCATCGATGCACAACTCTTCTACCTCTTCCATGGGTTTTAATGCCCTATCTGCAGAACCAATTCATCCTCCTCCGTGACCAACCTCCGTGCTGGTTGTGGTGGTGGGAATGGATCAACATCTTCCTCATCAAGAGGCTCTTCGCGAACCATGAAGATTGGTCAGGCAGAAACATGATAGCACTTTTGGGCACTTTTTTGATCTCCCCGTATAGTTCCCACTCCTCCATTATCGCATGGGAACTTCATGCAGAGGTGGCGGATGAAGGTGATGGCACCGAAGTCGACTAAAGTGGGGCAGTCCACCACTATGAAAGTGCAATATTTGAATGAGCCCTGAACCTCGTTCCCCAACGTCACGGGTAGTTGAATCTTACCCATCAGGAGCAATGAATCCCCATTAAATTCATAGATCTATGTTGGGCATGATGCCAGATCTACCTTTGTCAGTCCAATTGCTGTGAAGGTCGGCTTACATAGTACATTAACAAAGCTCCCGTAATCCACCAACACTCGGGATACCCTTTTGTTGGCGATTTGGGCATCAATGACCAAGGGGTCATGATGCAGGAAATAAACCTTTTGGGTATCCTCTTCCGTGAACGTGATGGGCAGGTCCATCAACTTCCGGCGTTGGGTCGGAGTTTGGACCAAGGCGCATACCTCATGGTCGTGATTGAGCTCATTGAGGTATCTTTTTTTATCATTCCGGGATGGCCCTCCCAGATGCGGGCCTCCTGATATGGTGGCCACGTGGCCATCTACTCGTGGAGGCGTAGTTCTGGGAGGATATGGCATTCCGGGCTCAGGTGCTTGCACTATTGGGGCCCCCTGGGGGGCCTGTGCTCCGTGCTGGTTTTTATTGATCAAATAAGAGATTATGCGCAGCGGAACAACAATCAAATTGTTAGATTAATCCCATAAGATTTCTAGATCTACTTCTTCACATGCATATATATATATTGAATCAAGGATATGAATAGAAAAATTACCTCAGGTCCTTCCTTGCTGCTATCTTTTCGTATGGCTAAATCCTCGAGATCTCATACCAAGATCTTCCAAAATGTTCTCAGGCACACAAAGAACGAGTGTGGGCTCGCTATACAAATAATAGGCAATAAACTATTTATCAGATGTTCTCAACACATGAGATCTGATAAAGTTTTGGACCTAGGTTTTGTGAAGAACAATGACTTTTGTTTATGCCACTGTTCTCTTTCTCTGTGAGAGATTCCTAGATATTTTTCTATCCCTGAAAAGTTACGTTCTGTGAAAAACTGATATCTAATATATTAAAATATTTGTTATTTTAAACAAATTCAAAATAACTGATCAGTTATCAGATTTTTGTTTAAAAAATAATATTTTAATCATATTAAAATATCTCATTATTTATTTAATATTTAAATAACTAAAATTGTGGAATCAAGAGACTGAGTAAACTCTCTTATGCGTGTACTGTGCCACACGTGTACCACATGCCTGTGATGGCATGTGATTTTTCCAAATTTTTATTATTATTTAAATACCAAAAATCCCAAAAATAAATTAATTCAAAATTAATTATATTTTTGTTAAATCAAATAATTAATTAATTCTTAATTAATTAATTACACATAATTAAACAATAATTATGTTTGATACATAGAAAAATATTTTACTTATCACATAAGTCCTTTTTGCCCATTTTTTGTATTTGCCTTTGACAGTGATTGTTTGAGTCATTTCGGGGACCATGGACCTATAACATTAAGCTCCAATAAATTGAAACTAAATAATTAAACTCTTTAATTATAATAGTTAATTTATTAATTATGATATTACTCCACTATAAATTCAGAATTGTACTCTTTATGTTATAGATATACTTTTACAGAAATCGTTTTCTTAAGTCGTCCATTGATATAACCATCTTACAATAGTTCAACCCTCTAATTAATTAGTTCATAAATTAGAATGGAAGAATTACCATTTAACCTTTCTAATTTACTTCTTATTCCTTAAGTACCATTAATTCACTAGTGAATAATTAATCTATAATCTAATTATAGATTTGAGCTCAAAATCATTCAGTTCCAGAATTAACCCTTAAGGGAACTAATATACGATCCGTTAGGAAAGATTAGATTCCGTATTGTTGATACATGTTCCCAGCCATCCATGATATTAAATCTCCAAAACAAAAGTCATTAGCCTCATTCTTTGAAGAGACCTTAACGAATGAATCAAAAGATTTAATAAACATGAACAGGAGTTCATGAACACTCAGGATTTAGGTTGATCTATAAATGATCATCAGTTATGATATGAATTACAAGTCTTTATTGTTAAATGGTTTTTGGATAAAGACTCTAATTCGTATCGGTCCATGTCATATAATCATATTATATAAAGCACCTTTACCGAGATGTCTTTCCACATCAATAATCCGAATCTAGATTATTTGTATCATTATGATACTCAGTAAACCGTACTTACAACTCCAATTAAAGAATTTCATAACTTTAATTTGTTGTTGTTGACTATTTTTATTCATTCATTTGATCTTAATTCTCTTGTACTAATACAAGATCACATCCTCAATAATGAATATGGAATTTTTCTGATATTTTCAAAATTATTCAAACAATAATTTAACAATCTAAATATAACAATAATAATAAACTATTGTCTTTATTTATTCATTAAAAAAAAACAAATGTCTTTACATGCTTTTAGGACACACTCCTAACACTCCGGAACTTGGAGCGTACCCTCCCTGAGGAGTTCAGTACAATCCAGGTGCACCTGGGACCATTGGTTTTCCGGGAGCTGCTGGCAGTCCTAGAACCCCCATTGGCATTCTGACCCATTGGTGGAGATGCCCCAGTTTGATCAGGTTCTCGATCTTGTCCTTTAGCTGACGACACTCTTTGGTCGTGTGACCCACGTCCTTCTGGTAAGCGCACCTTTTACTGGTGTCCCTTGAATTCTTTCCCCCTTTAAACATGGGGGCTAACTTTCGATAATGGACCACGTTGCCCATTGCCAGGTAGATATTTTCTCGGGTGTCCACCAAGTTAATATACTCCGTGTATTGGGGCTCGTACCCCTTATTTTCCCTTCTTTGATGGCTCGAATCAATTCTGACTCTTGCACGATCTCTTTCCCTATGAGGGGTTTATGCTTGCCTCAGCTCCTCCGGCTTGAGGCAGTTAGGCACTGCCGGGAGTGGCACTGTACCTGGTGGGTGCCACTTTGTACCCGAAAAATGGGGTTGATGTAGCCAGGGCATATCTCGTTGAAGTGGGCCCATATACCGTCGGGGTCATGAACGACATCCCAAAGGTCTTAGCGGATCCGGAGACTGCTAGGGGTGCCGGATTGATATTTTTCGGATACTGCACCCCGTATCCAGGGAAGGTTTGGGCGGTCGAATGAGCTGCTGGCTGCCACCCAAAGGCTTGGATTCAGGCCTCCTCCCAGTTGATGAAACCTTGTGCCCTCCTCATGAATTCTTCAAGATTGACCGTCTTGCTGCGGCATGTCGTCCCAGAGAGGGGACCCAGCTCTAATCCTGGACTGGAGAGACATTAGGCGTTGTCCATCATCCACCTTAGTTTTTGAGGCTTCCTCTGTAAAGCGCTGGATGTAAGCCCTAAGGGTTTCCGTGGGATGTTGCTTAACATTAGCCAGCGCACTTACTTGCATGTCAAGCTTTATGGCGGCCAGGAACTGTTTGCGGAATGCTGACTGTAATCCAGACCAAGAATGGATCGATCTTAGCTTAAGTCTTTTCCACCACTCTTCTGCGGGTCCAGCAATAGTGATTGAGAAACATAGGCACTTGCCGTTGTCGCAGATGTGAGCTACAATCATCAGGCGATTGTAGTAGGACATGTGATCTCTCGGGTCCATGTTCCCGGTATAGGTGGGTAGGCCCGACATTTTGAACCCTTTTTGTAGCACAACATCCAGTATGTGCTTGGCGCATGGCTCCTTTTCCTCTTCCTTAGAATCAGAACCTCCACCTTCTGTTTTCGGACCAGGCGGTCCGTGACTTTTTTAAGAGCGGCCAGCTGTTCCATGAACTGTCTGGCCATTCCATTGTCTAGGGGGACTATCTCGTTCCTCCTGCCGTTGAGATTATTCCTCAAGTCACCTCCTCGGGGGCGAATCTTTTCCTTGCAGGCCCACTCCTTTCGGGCGTTGAGGCCGTCATGCAAGTCTACTCGGGAAGTATCATCTCCCGAATTGACAGCTTTTGGCTCTTCTTCGCGTTTGTGCCCTCCATGATCCTTGTTCACGGAGGGGCCGGGATAAAAGTGTTGTTCCTGTTCGTCCGGTCCAGGGACGTTCCGTGGCTTAATACGTTGTGGGCGCTTCCCCTGTGGATCGTTCGGATGTTCCCATCCTGGAACAGGATTCATCCGTTCTTTCCTAGGGAATTGCCCTGGGTTAGCCTCGGTTTTTGGAATGGGATGAGCTTTCTTTTGGGGGTTTGTTTTTCCCACAGGATCAGCCATTTTGGCTTTTCCTTTCTCATGAGTAGGATTTGATGGGCCGGCTTCAGGATGCGGGGATGGTCCCGGAGGAGGAACAGGGCTAGCGTCGTTGGGTACGTCGGTCCTGATAGGTGGGATAGGTTGCTGCGTTCCTGGAGGGGGAACAACTGAAGGATTGGCTGCCAATCCTTGGGCTGCAATAAAGGCCTGAAGAGCTAGGAGGGACTCTTGCATTTGGCGGGTAGCCTCTTTTTGTTCAGCTATCCTGGCTTCTTGATCCAGCACCTGTTGTCTCAAGTAGACCACCTCTGGGTCCTCTTGTTAGGACCCATATCCTTCTCGTCAAGATCAACGGGGTTTTCGGCCTCATGATCCTCATATTCCCCTTCATCTTCATCGTAATAGCCTTCGTCGTAGTCATCCCCATCCCCGAAGTTCTGGGAATCGTCGGGCAGAGGCCCCTGATAAGGCGTGTCCTTGGGTTGGTCTTGAGGAAATGGTTGGTTGGACAATGGTTCTCCATTGTCTTGTTGTTGCTGGTGAGCAGGATCAAACACGTCATGCCTAGTGTTCACCATTTTCACAGATGATCAAGATTGATTCAAGCTTCCTTCAGCTCTCAATGAAAGCACCAAAATGTTTACCGAGTTTTTTAACAACTAGAAATATATTAAGAAGTAAGAGCTGAAGAGAAAGAATTAGAGATGAACAATCACAATTTTTACGTGGTTGGGGCGTTAATGATCCTTAGTCCACGAGTCAATAGTATTAGGCTTTAGAGAGTTTTCTACAAGTTTTAGCAGAGCTTTTGCTTACAAGAGACATTTTGTAACGACCCAAATTTACTAATGAGGCTTAAGGGCCTTGATTAGTGTGCCAGGAGGGCATAACTGGATTATATGTGATTTAAATGATTAAAAGCATGTTATATGATTATTTGGATATTTGTGATGCATGACTATGTGTATTAGTATGCATGTATACCCTGATTAGATTAGAAGGGCATATCTATAATTTTGGCCCGTTGAGGGCATAAATGTAAATATCTGTGATAAATTTTTGAGACCACATTATTATGTGGATATATTTGTAGCTTGTGACTCGAGGCGATCCTAGTGAGCGGTTTAGCGAAAAAGTCACGGCGGGGATTTATACCCGGCTCGGGGCGAGCCTGGGGGTATTTATGGGAATTTAGGTAATATATCAGAGATTCTTTGATATTGAGGAATATAATTGGTGTTTAGTTAGGTGTCGAGAAGTAAGCGGTAAATATTAAAGACATTCGAGGAATTAGTGGGAATTAGGTGTAATGACTAAAATGCCCTTAAGATGTTTAAAAGCTTAGTTATAAGTGGGAGGGTAATATGATCTTTTGGTGTTTAGAATTAGATAAATGTTGTTTTGGCTTTATTGCCTTAGTGGAAAGTTTAGAGGATAGTAGAACCTGAGTAAAAAGAAAAGAAGAAGGAAAAGGAAAGAAGGAAAAACAGGAGTCTTTCTTTCTCTCTCTCGGTTTGAGGTCTCTTCCCCATTTCTTGAAGGAATTTGAAGCTGTAACTCAGGGAGAGTTTGGGCAGGAGCTTGAGGCTAGGGTCCTTGGTTTGGTTTGAAGAGTTAGCAAGGGTGGTTCATCCATCTGAGGTAAGTTTCTAGGTTTCTCTCTTATGTTTTTGGTTTTGGCTGAGATGGTTTTCTAAACTAAGTTTCTGTGGGAATTCTAGGGAATTAAGCCTAATAATTTGAGGAGGTGAAGGTTAAGGAAGTGTGGAGGATAACCTAGGTTGAATTCATCCATCAAAGGTAAGAAATCCTAGCTTTAAGTTTTGTGATTTCTGTTGTTCTGTTAAGTTTTTGAGCTTCAAACTCAGCCATGGTGATTTCTGTATTTTGGGGTGCATGTGATGGAATTTTATATGGTTAGGTCATTTGGGGTGAGTTGGAGATGTTGGTAAGCTTTTTTTGATGTTTGATTGAAGTTTGGAAGATTTTTGGAAAGGTTTGGCTCGGGGAAAATCGAAGGAAGAAAAAACAGGGTTAGCTGTGCTGTGACTAGTGCTGTAGCGCTAGCCTTTGGGCGCTACAGCGCTAGGCCTTGTGGTCTGGGGCATTTTTGGCTCTATTTGTAGTGCTGTAGTGCCCACTTTAAGGCGCTTAGTGTGACGTGCTGCGTCATGCCACATCTCCAAGGGGCCATTTTGTATGTATAAGCATGCCTTGGTGCTTGATCATTAGTCAAGTCTTGCACCAAGTAACCTTAGGGGTAGGGAATGGCACTTTTGTAATTATGCATATGTCTCCCAGAAAAAAATCATATATGTTCCTGGGAAGACTTCATTTCCTTAGAAAGCTCCTTCGGGGGGGGGGGGGGTAACCTAGTGACTTAAGGAAGCACCATGGCCACCAGCAGATAGGGGCTTAAGCTGTGTACTCCCTTGCCCTATCAAGGCCTTATATGAATAAAAATATGCTTTACCATGTCCCTTTGTTTATGCTTTCTTTATGGTCTATGTGTTGCTTATTTGTTACCTTCGTTGGGCCATTGTGTGCCACTTGACTGTGTTGTATGCTCTGATTGTTGCATGGGATGTTGTCTCTGGACAACTTGCCTCATGCTTGCTCCCGCTTCATAATTGCCCTTACTTGTATGAGACTTGTAACATGGCTAACCATTGCGTTTGCTTGCCGCAGGTGTGAATTCTAGGCTGACTTGCTAGCTAAGAGCGCTAACAAGTGCCGCACGTTCTGTCAATTCGAGTATCGAAGTTGGCGGCCCGTGACAGTTGGTATCAGAGCTAAGTTTGAGAAATCTTGGTGACCCTGCAGGATGGTGAGCAACACTCAAAGGATTGAAGCGTTGGAGAGGCGCGTTGGAGAGCTAGATGGCCTGGACAAAAGAGTCAGGGATCTTGGCTCTGTCAGGTTAGAACCAGAGACGACTAACGCACTAAATCGCGTGGCTGCGTTGGAGCGGGATACGACCAATCTACTAGCCCGCATAATGGAAATCGAGCGAAGAGAAAACCTTTCAAGCACATCCAATAGTCCTCCAAGGGAGGAACGTATTGAGGCAGTGGAACGAGCGGTGAAGGACCTACAAGAAGCATTAAATGACCTCGTAGAGAATTGTGGGGGGTCAGTTGAGGCAACGAAGGATGAAATGTTGGAGATGAACACCAAGCTGAACCTCACCATGATGGCAGTTGGGAATCAGCCTGCAACTGGACCCGTTGGCATGGAATATGGGAGAGTAAAAGTCCCTGAGCTGAGGCCCTATGGGGGGGCTAGAGATGCGAAGGACTTAGAGAACTTCCTCTTTGATATGGAGCATTACTTTAGAGTTGTGAGAGCTGAATCAGAGGATGGCAAGGTCGCCATGGCAACGATGTACTTGTCTGCAGATGCCAAAGTGTGGTGGAGGACGAAGTACGACGATATTCAGAATGGCAGATGCACCATAACAACGTGGGATGATCTAGAGAGAGAGTTGAAGACGCAGTTTCTCCCTGAGAATGTTGCCTACATAGCTCGACGCCATTTGAGAGAGCTGAAGCACACCAGAACAATCCGTGAATACGTGAAGAAATTCTCTGGGTTGATGTTGGATATCAAGGACATGTCCGAAGTGGACAAACTCTTCGCGTTTTTAGAAGGTCTGAAGCCTTGGGCAAAGCAAGAGCTCGAGAGACAACGAGTGGCTAACCTAGCCACTGCTCAAGCTGCTGCCGAACGACTGACTGATTACTCATCAGGGAACATTCAATCCAAGAAGACCAATCCGTTGACTAGTGGAAGTAATGTTGGGAGTAAAAAGTTTGGGAAGTCTTGGCAAAGCAAGAGTGGGGGAGGAGAGAAAAGGAGTGTGGACTCTAACTCTCCTAGCAAAGGTAGTAACCCCCCGTTCAAGAAGCCTCTTACATGTTGGATCTGTATCGGACCTCATAAGTCGACAGAGTGTCCTCACAGATCCAAGATGAGTGTCCTCCAAGCGACATTTTCTCAAGGAGAACAAACCAACGAAGAGGAGGAGGAGGAGTATACGCACATGGGTGCCCTCCGGAAGCTGAATGCTCTCAAGAAACACAGTGCGAAAGTGAAGAAGACCCCCGGAAAAGGACTAATGTATGTGGACGCCGCTCTAAACGGTAAGATGGCCGGAAGTGTGATGATCGACACGGGCGCCACTCACAACTTCATTTCGGAGATCAAAGCTAAACGTCTGGGACTGAAATGGGAGAATGACCATGGCCGCATGAAAGCGGTTAACTCAGAAGCCTTGGCCACAACCGGCGTGGCTAAAAAGGTGAACATGAAGATCAGCTCGTGGGAGGGGCAGATTGACTTGGTGGTCGTGCGAATGGACGACTTTGATGTGATATTGGGTATGGACTTCCTTACGGAAAAGGGAGCCATTCCCATCCCAACTGCGGGAAGCTAACTCATAATGGGGGAGACACCTGCATTGGTGCCTGCTAAAGTAGAGCAGCCCCCAGAAACCAAGCTGTTGTCAGCCTTACAATTGAAGAAGGGCGTGAGAAGACAAGAGCCCACGTATATTATCCTACCCACAATATACGAGGATACGGTGGATGAAGTCATCCCACCAGAAATTCGAATGGTCTTGAAGAAGTATGGGGATGTTATGCCGGATCAACTCCCCAGAGCCTTACCACCTAGAAGAGGGATTGATCACCAGATTGAGTTGGTTCCGGGAGCCAAACCACCTGCAAAGGCGGCCTATAGGATGGCACCCCCTGAACTAGCAGAACTGAGGAAGCAATTGAAGGATTTACTAGAGGCAGGCTTCATCAGACCATCGAAGGCACCATATGGTGCACCCGTGCTATTTCAGAAAAAGCACGACGGGTGCTTGAGACTATGTATTGATTATCAGGCTCTCAATAAGGTGACTGTGCGTAATACGTACCCGATCCCCTTGATCGCTGACTTATTCGACCAGTTGAGTGGAGCGAAATTCTTTACGAAACTGGACTTGAAATCAGGCTACTATCAAGTGCGGATAGCAGAAGGGGATGAGCCAAAGACAACGTGTGTGACTCGATATGGAGCATACGAGTTCCGAGTCATGCCGTTTGGGTTGAAAAACGCACCAGCCACATTCTGTACGTTGATGAACCAAGTTTTCCAGGAATACCTAGACAAGTTCGTGGTAGTCTACTTGGATGACATTGTGGTTTATAGCTCCACAATAGAAGAACATCAACGACACTTATCTCAAGTGTTTTAGAAATTAAGAGAGAACCAACTCTATGTGAAGTGAGAGAAGTGTTCCTTCACACAAGAGAGAATCAAGTTCCTAGGCCACATAGTAGAACGTGGTCGGATCCGCATGGATCTAGAGAAGGTGCGGCCATTCAAGAATGGAAGGCCCCCACCAATTTGAAGGAATTACGCTCTTTCCTTGGTTTAGCCAACTATTATCGAAGATTTGTGGAGGGCTATTCAAGAAGGGCGACACCCTTGACCGAGTTGTTGAAGAAGGGTGTAACTTGGACGTGGACCGATAGGTGTGTCGAAGCGTTTAAGAGTCTGAAGGAAGCCATGATGCGAGATCCTGTCCTCGCCTTACCAGATGTTGGTAGGCCCTTCGAAGTGCAGACAGACGTGTCTGATTATGCTTTAGGAGGGGTGCTTGTACAAGAGGGCCACCCCGTAGCTTATGAAAGCCTCAAACTCACGGAGGCAGAGAGGCGGTACACTACACAAGAGAAGGAGCTTATCGCAGTAATTCATTGTCTACGAGTGTGGAGGCACTACTTGTTGGGGTCGAAGTTTGTGGTGAAAACAGATAATGTCGCGGTGAGTCATTTCCTCACCCAGCCAAAGCTTACCCCTAAATAAGCACGATGGCAGGAGTTCATAGTAGAATTCGACTTTCATTTCGAACACAAGGCGGGCTGTCTAAACCAGGAAGCTGATGCCCTGAGTCGCAAAGCTGAGTTAGCGGCTCTAAAATTGCTAGCAAATATGTCAGCTAGAATGGTGACCACTCCACTTCGAGAGCGCATTAAGGAGAACCTGGTGAAAGACCCGGTGGTGAAGACCATCATGAATCTCGCAAAAGAGGGGAAGACTCGCCAGTTTTGGGTAGAAGACGATCTTTTGTGGGCCAAGGGTGGCCGCTTATATGTTCCAAAGATGGGAGATTTGCGGAGGATACTAATGAGTGAGTGTCACGACACCTTGTGGGCGGGTCATCCAGGGTGGCAGAGAACTCATGCCCTATTGAAGCAGGGGTACTATTGGCCACAAATGCGCGGCGATATTGTGGAGTACACCAAGACCTGTCTCACCTGCCAGCAAGATAAAGTAGAGAGACACAAGACGCCAGGGTTATTGGAACCTTTGTTAGTCCCAAGCTGACCATGGGAGAGCGTGTCGCTTGACTTCATTACTAGTTTACCGAAGACGGGAGACTTGAGTGCGATCTTGGTGATCGTGGACAGATTTTCAAAGTATGCAACCTTCATATCGGTGTCGAAATATTGCTCGGCAGAAGAGACAACGAGACTTTTCTTCAAGTATGTAGTGACGTATTGGGGAGTACCCCAAAACATAGTTAGTGACCGTGATGGAAGATTCACAGGGACCTTTTGGTCCGAATTATTCAACCTTTTGGGGTCACAACTAAATATTTCCTCGAGCTACCATCCTCAGACAGACGGACAGACTGAAAGATTCAATGGGATGCTGGAAGAGTATTTGCGGCATTTCGTTAGTGCCAACCAAAAGAATTGGCCGCAGCTACTAGAACATAGCTCAATTTTGTTTCAACTCTCAGAAGAGTTCTTCGTCAAACATGAGCGCTTTTGAAGTTGTTAATGGTCAGCAACCGCTGTTACCCCACACAGTGGATGAGTATCGGGGAAGAAATCCAAGAGCCTTTAATTTCACGAAAGATTGGAAGAAAACCACCGAGATTGCCCGAGCCTATCTGGAGAAGGCATCAAAGAGAATGAAGAAGTGGGCAGATCAGAAGAGACGACTGCTGGAATTCAAAACAGGCGACTTAGTGATGATCAAGCTGAGGTCCGAACAACTGAGATTCCGAGGGAATAAGGACATCAGACTCGTCCGCAAATACGAGGGTCCTGTTCTAGTCATCTCGAAAGTGGGCCTGACCTCCTACAAAGTCAGCTTACCAGAATGGATGAAGATACACCCGGTCTTGCACATCAGTAACCTCAAGCCGTATCATGAAGATCCAGAAGATCCAGCGCGCAACCAGTCTACCAAAGAAGGAGTCAGCATCAAGCCACGAAGCAGCAGACAACCTGAAGAAATCCTAGCAGAGAGGACCGTGGTCGTGGACAGAAAGAAGAAGAAAGAGTTTCTGGTGAAGTGGAAAGGGCTCGGAGATGAAGAAATTTGCTGGGAAAGGGCGGAGGACTTGCACAAGCATACGCAGAAGATTGAAGATCAGCAAGGGGAAGGTTCGTCGAGGACGCCGAAGATTTAAGTGGGGGAGAGTGTGACGTGCTGCGTCATGCCACATCTCCAGGGGCCATTTTGTATGTATGAGCATGCCTTGGTGCTTGATCATTAGTCAAGTCTTACACTAAGTAACCTCAGGGGTAGGGAATGACACTTTTGTAATTATGCATATGTCTCCCAGACAAAAATCATATATGTTCCTGGGAAGACTTCATTTCCTTAGAAAGCTCCTTAGGGGGGTGGGGGGTGACCTGGTGACTTAAGGAAGCACCATGGCCACCAGCAAATAGGGGCTTAAGCTGTGTACTCCCTTGCCCTATCAAGGCCTTATATGAATAAAATGATGCTTTACCATGTCCCTTTGTGTATGCTTTCTTTACGGTCTATGTGTTGCTTGTTTGTTACCTTCGTTGGGCCATTGCGTGCCACTTGATTGTGTTGTATGCTCTGATTGTTGTGTGGGATGTTGTCTCTGGACAGCTTGCCTCGTGCTTGCTCCCACTTCATAATTGCCCTGACTTGTATGAGACTTGTAACATGGCTAAACATTGAGTTTGCTTGCCGCAGGTGTGAATTCTAGGCTGACTTGCTAGCTAAGAGCGCTAACAAGTGCCGCACGTTCTGTCAATTCGAGTATCGAAGTTGGCGGCCCGTGAAACTTAGCGCTACCTTGTTCCCAGAAGGAGATTTTTGGGTTATTTCTTAGGGTTTTTGGCAGGGGGCTTGGGGTTTGATTCCACCACCCCGTTTGGTGGAATTAGGGCTTCCCGAGGGCTCGGGATTGGTCCCGAGACTAGGTTTTGGAATTGAAGTTTGGAGTTGGTTCTAACTTGTAACTGTGACTAGGTGTACGTTAGGGCTCAGGTGGGATCGTGCTTGAGGATTGAATTGAACAAAGCTATTGGAATCTAAAGGTAAGAAAACTACACCCGGTTATGTGTTTGTGTTGGGACTAAGAGCTCCCTATATCTGTATGATGTCATAGATGGTATTATGCCATGGGACATGTGATAAACGACCTAAGAGTACCGTAAATAATACTTGCACACAAGGCGTGACTCGACCACTGGTAGCTGAGGACAACTTAATATTCATAGAGCTCGGTTTAAGCGGGCCGAAGTCAGTGGGATAAATAGAGGGTGCGGCCTAAGGGCGTTGACCCAGGTTATCATATGTGAATTGATTATTGATAAGGAATGATGTACTTGGTATGCTAAATACTTGATTAACGTGAATATTTGGAATGTTGAGTATATGATTATACTGCACGAGTTATATGGTTGTTTTCTTGATGATTATGCTTTGCTATTGTGTTTTCTTACTGGGCCTTGGCTCACGGGTGCTACGTGGTGCAGGTAAAGGCAAGGGAAAAGTGGACCTGTCCTAAGATGGAGGGCTTTGGGGCTGAATGTACATAGTCAGCTGATCGGTCGCCACGGCCGAGGAGTGGTACAGGACGAGAAAAGCCTAATTGTTTGTTTTGCCCTTAGAGTGGCTAGTAACTGTACTTTTACCCTGAAATTTTGTAAAGTGTCTTTTAACGCTACTGCTTTTGGGATCCCATGTAAAAATGTTTGATTATAAGAAATGAAACTTTTGAGACCAAAATCTTTTAACCCTAGTTCAACTGTAGTTTCAGTAACACGTTTCTAGCTAAATGACTTGATTAACAAGTCTTGCACCTTTATAAACACACAGTGTAACGGTCTTGGATATCCAGGGTGTTACACATTTTTGGATCCCCGCTACATTGCACAACTAGCTCTATTTATAGGCAGTCAAGCACATTGGGTCGGACTAATCCGGGCCCAATAGGGATGTAATTATAGTTTGCTCGCTAATGGAGCCATAATACAAAGAATGTTACATAATAAGATGTAGTTAATCTAGGCCCATTAGGCCGGCTTAGGCGTGGCCAAGCCTTACAGGTGTCCATTGTATGTTAGCACTGACTGGTTTGTGTGGGCTTCTAAGGGGATCCTGGGGACAGGATCTGTCAGAGTAGTTGCAGTACTATTTCCTAGGATCAGTGTACCTTCCGTGCATACCCTCTTCTGCAGGTTAGTTGAGGAGACCAACTGCCGGATTTCATGGGGATAGGTCAACATCAGGGAAAGCTAGGCTTGCCCTATCCGGAAGTCTAATCCAAGTTCATTTACTAATGTCCTGGTTCACTAACCGGAGTCCTGGTTCGTTCACTAGGACTCGGGTTCATTTACCAAGATGGACATCATGACACTGAGTATCTTCTCTGGATCCTTGATAAGGTCCGTCTCCATCGACCAGTTAGTCTGCTACCTCAATTGGCATCCCAGAAGATGTAGGTTGGTCAGGGCTGGGAAGATGAGTTGGGCCTGGATCTTAGTCCTGGTTCCTTCGTTATGCTTGCGCCCATTGAATGTTGTTGGGCTCGATGGTGCTTGGGCTATCTAGGGTTTCCTCCTTTCCCGTTCACTAGGTTCAGTATGGGCTCAGACCTCTTAAGAGGGCCCACGGTCCCATTGGGTCATGCCACATGTCACGAGTGGAAAACATAGATAACATGTTCTATATGGCAGTTTTCAAGTGAAACATGGCGTAGTAGGTGTGTTGGGATCTTGTCTATTTGTGGGTGGTAAGCACAAATTTCTTTTCTGATATTGCCTACTACACAAGCTTGTTTTGTTTCCAATTCTTTGTGTTGTGACTCCCCCATTTATTTTATAAGTTCATGTGATTATAAGGATCTATGAAAGTTTGATATGAAAATATTATTGGTTATTGTTGAATCGATTTTTCGCCAACAGTAGATTAAGAAATCCAACAACAAAGATATTAGTACTTTCTTTCTAAACCATAGTTAGTAAAATGAACAGTATCTCAAACACTCACACTTTAACGTGGTTCAATGGTTAAAATCCACCTAGTCCACGAGACAATCTTATTAATCTCTTTTAGGCTCTGGATGAAATTGTTTCTTACAATTTCAGCAAAGTTTATGTATATCAAGAAGCAGCCCATTTTCCTATCCATTTCCCTAATATTTATAGAGGATTTTCCTGGACATCTTTGGGTAACCGCGTGCATAAATATGGTAAATAATCAATCAGAATAATTTCCCATTTACATAGGGATATGATTGTCTATGGAATTTACATTCGTTATCTCGGGCAATACATGTGTGATAAAATATGGGCATTAATGAGTGTATAAGAGATCTCCGAGTCTTTTGGGATCCTTCATTGTGCGTCATGATCAGGCTTTCGTGAGCCGAACACTTCTCTCGAGCTGGATGTCAAAGAGCTAGCGGAACTTGACACGGGCCAAGTTTAGAGCATCTAGAAGGTGATCTAGCCATCACACATCTCGAACTAGGTTATTGGGTCTAAGGATCGCATACCGTTATTGTTAATGCTTGTAAAAGATTTTTGTAATTAGTTTGATATAGCTTGTAAAGATAAATGTAAAATAATGAAAAGTGTAAGTAAAATGATAAGAAAAATGTATGCTCCATTGTAAAAATTATGTATGATATTATATTATAAGTAAGTGATTAGTAAGTTTTACATACATTTCTCATTGTATTTTGTTTACTTAACTAGTTAACTAGGTGACTAATATATGTTACTAGTTGACTAATATTAGAACACCCTAGCACTTGAGGTAAGGTTCTATAGTTTCTTCAGTTTCTGGTTTTGGTTTTTGAACTATGGTGCATAAGCTGAGTTTGATGGGAATTCAGGCCAAGAGTTGAGGGAGAGCAAGCCAAAGAGGTGTAGAGGTTGTCTTGAAATTGAAACCCCATTAAAGGTATGGATTCTAAGCTTCTAATTCTAATGTTTTGACTGGTTTTGCTGAGTTTCTGGGCTTAGGGTCAGCTATGGTGAATTTTGGGATTAGAGATGCATGTGATTGGGTTTTAAGTATTTGGGGTGCTTGGGATGAGTGGAGTATGTTTATAAGGTTGGTTTTGAGTTTGGTAAAGGTTTGGAGAAGTTTTGGTTGAGTTTAGTTCGAGGAAATCGCAGGACGGGAATTTGGAGTTTGCCTATCTGTGACTAGCGCTACAGCGCTAGCCTTTGGGCGCTGTAGCGCTAGGCCATGCATGCTGAGGGAATTTTGCTTCTGTTTGTAGCGCTGTAGCGCCCTCCAATGAGCGCTGTAGCGCTACCCTGTCTTCTGAAAGGGATTTTAGGGTTGTTTGCAAGGGTTTTTGACCAAGGGTTTGGGGTTTGATTCCACCACCTTGTTTGGTGGAACTAGGACTTCCTGGGGGCTCGGGATTGGCCCCGAGGCTAGGTTTTGGACTTGAGGTTTGATGATGACTTTGGCCTATGGTTGTGTTTAGGTGAGCGCTAGGGCTCGAGAGCGATCGTGCTCAAGGAGTCAAGTGATCAGAGCTGGCAAATCGAAAGGTAAGAAAACTGCACCCGGTTATATATTTGTGATGGGACTAAGTGTTCCCGATATCTGTATTGTGTCAATGATGGTATTATGCCATGGGACATGTGTTAGCGGCCTAAGGGTACCGTACACAATATTTGCGCACAGGGCACGGCTTGGCCACTGGTAGCCGAGGACAGCTTAATATTCACTTAGCTCGGTTTAAGCGGGCCAGAGTCAGTGGGATAACGGAGGGAGCGCCCTGAGGGCGCTAGCCCTAGTTATCATTTGTGAACTGTATGTGATATGAGTTGATATGTTTAGTATGTGGAATACTTGATTATACTGAATGATTATATGGTTGAGATTATGTGATGCAATATGAGATATTGATTTGTCTGTTGATTGCTTATGCTCTGTTGTTGTGTTTTCTTGCTGGGCCTTCGCTCACGGGTGCTATGTGGTGCAGGTAAAGGCAAGGGCAAGTTGGACCAATCCTGAGATGGAGAGATGCGGGGTTGAATGTACGTAGCTAGCTGTTCGATCGCCATGGTCGAGGAGTGGATCAGGACAGGGATTGCCTAACTGTCTGTTTTGCCTTAATATGGCTTGTTATTGTATTTAGACCTTATGACTTTTGTAAACGGTCTTTGAACTTGATATTTCTGGGATCCCGTGTATACAGGAAACATTTCTTTATGAAAATACTGACTTTTGAGACCAAAACATTTTAAACCTAGTTCCTCTATAGTTTCAGTAACACGCTTTTAATTAAATGACTTGATTAGCAAGTCTAGCACTTTATAAACACATAATGTAACGGTCTTGGCTATCCAGGGCGTTACAATCTTCCTCTTCCTCATTCGCTTCTTGTCTAGGCCGACCTACTTTGAAGAAGTACGCTTCATTGCATGATGAGTTTGTACAACAAAGAAAACAACAAGATGGTTGTAAGACAAAGAATAAGGTTGATAGGTATCTTACTGAGGATGCTGAACCTATTGTAACGCCCTAAACTCCAGGGACCGTTACAGTGTTCCTTTTAAACAGTGCTAAACTCGCTAATTGAGTCATTTGGCCATAATCGTGTAACTAAGTATGATTAGTGGTTTAGGGATTAAAATTTTTGGTTAAGATATAACGTTTCATTAGAACGTTTACTGTATACATTGGGATCCCAAAAATATAATTTAAAGGTTCATTACCAGAAAATATTTACAACCAGCCGATTTAAGCGGCAAAACATGGTTTAACCCTAGTTTCTCTTTCAACCCTCGGTCGTGGCGGTCGAGCAGCCGCATATGTACACATCGTCACCTAAGCTTCCAACTCAAGGATGGTCCAACTTTCTTTTTCCTTTACCTGCACCACATAGCACCCGTGAGCCGAAGCCCAGCAAGAAAACTCAATATGCTCATGAACAATCATATCATGACACCAAATCATATCTGGCATGCCTAGCAAATATAGCTCTATTCAAGCATGCAAATAACCTCAGATAATGCTGGGGAATCTAGGATAAGACATCCTGCCCTCCTGATTGGATAACTATCAAGTCAATCCTAATCAGATGAGTGATTTAACACTGGTGGTTCCATTAACCATAATGAGTGACTGACAAGCAATTCACCACGGGGCTTAGCACCCACAGCCATGCAAATGATGATCACTATGATCATACAGAGCTTATAGCCCTGAACAGATGAGTGAATATCACTTTGAGGTTCTGTTAAACCATAATGAGTGACTGGCAAGCAAGTCACTACGGGGATCGGCACCCATAGCCGTGTGACGAAGCAGTCACCTGGGCTTTTTGGCAATGGCTCTAATCAGATGAGTGACTGACGAACAAGTCACTATGGGGCTCGGCACCCACAGTCGTGTGACGAAATAGTCTCCTGGGCTCAGCACACATATCCATGTGAATAAACAGTCACTGGGGCTCTCTGACCCTGGCTCCAATCAAATGAGTGACTGTTGGGTAAGTCACTTGGGCTCAACACCCATAGCCATGTGACTAACAGTCACTGGGGCTCTCTGGCCCTGGCTCTAAGTAACTAGCCTTTGGCTAGACAAGCGCTTATAATTTTCATCGAACTTGAGGTCGGTCTGGCATTAATGCTCATTTGAGTCATTCAATGCAGATGTCGATTAGATCTAATCTTTTTCGTCTTGCGTTAAACACGCTAAGACCGTTCTTGACTTATTAGTCAATACCAGGTGACCAGTGCTCAGTACTACTGCCAAACTTGACTAATGAGTCACAGCTTTACAGTTAATACTGACACCATTGCCAATTCTGACTAGTTAGTCAGTGCCATGCACAAGTAAGCAATGCTACCAAGCATATATCATATGTCAAATATCCAAATGTAGGGCATTCAGCATGCTTACTTAACAGTTGCAAGCATAATTATGATCATGCACAAACACAGAGACTCAAGCTCTGATCAATCTCATATTCAATACTCATGGCATGCCCTAATCACATGTTTCTCGTGCATCACATGCATCACGTTTAAACACTCGACATGCCTCAATAATAACCATGCACAAGTGAGCAAGATTTCTAAGCATTCGAAATGCTATCAATGTCCACATTTAAACATCCAACATGCATCAAGAATAACCATGCATGTCACATGTGGGGTGCAGTTTTCTTACCTTTGGTCCAAGCACAGGTTACCAATAAATGAGCCACAAGCACGGTCCTGATTCCAAGCCCCTAGTGATAACCTAGTCACAACCATAATATAAAACCTCATCAAAATGAGTAAATAAATACTTCCAAACCCAACCCAAGCCTCCGGGACGTCGAATCCCACTCAACTAGGTAGTAGGATCGATCCCAGGCCCTTAGAGTTAAGTTCCCACGACCAAAAACACAATTTTGGGCAACTTTTCCCTTAAGTGCTGCGGCCCTCAATACACCATGCCGCGGCCTGCCCCCCTGACAGAGCCTCCTCCTCCTTCAGCAAGCTTGGGCTGCGGCGCCCTAGAATAGGGCTGCGACCCAACCTCGAACCAACCATTTTTCCTCGTTTTTAACCTTTTAAAACCTTCCAAAAACCTATCCAAACATCTCCAAACTCAAAAATCAAAGTTCCCAAACATCCCCATGATCCAAAACCAACAAAACCCCAGTCTCAAATCAATCAAAAACTCATCAAAACACAAAGTCCAATTCAAGCTTAAAAACTTTAAAAACTTAGAACTTAAAAATTGAATTACCTCCGATTGAGTTGTTTCCCAACTAAATCCTCCGGCTAATAAGCTTCTAATCTTTCCTAGAATCGCTATGCCTTGATCCTCGCTTGAATCCGAGTTCTAGAACTCAAGTTTCCTTCGAAAATGCGATCAGGGGACGAAAATGGAACTTTGAGGGAGAGAGAACGTTTTGAACGTTCTTTTTATTTCTTAACAGGTTACTTCAAGCTTAAGTAGCCTCAAACAAATCCTAACGCTCAGGGTCCCAAAAACGTCCCTGGGGAAAAATAGTCAAAACCTTCAGAATTTCCCCCTGATCTTACTAACTCCCAATTTATCATCAAATACTTATTCCCATTACCCAATAACCCGGTAATGCTAAATACCCCTTGACTCATTCCGAGTCAAGAATAAATCACGTTGTGACTATTCCACTAGCTTACCTCCTAGGATCGTCTCGTGCTGAGTAACCCTAGCATAACCAAATAATGATAAAGCACCACACACATATCACATATATGCCAAATATGCCCGAAATGGCCAAAATATGAAAATCACCCAATTAATCAGAAATTGGTTCACATGCATATTTAATACACCTAAACATGCATATAATCATTTAATAACATAATAAATTAATTATTGCCCTCCCGGCCTCCTAATCAAGGTCCTAAACCTTATTATAAAATTTGGGGCATTACACCTATGATTGAGGGTGATAGCTTTGATATTTTGAAATGGTGGGCAAGAAATGAATCTAAATAAAAGATCCTGTCAACCATTGCTCGTGATGTGTTAGCCATACCAATTACTATTATTGCTTCTGAGGCGACCTTTTCAAATGAAGGTTGGATTTTAGATCCTTTTAGGAGCTCACCAAGTCCGAAGATGGTTGAAGCTTTAATATGTCTCAAAAACTGGTGGAGCATATCACATCAACCAATCATTGTTCGAGACTACATGGATGATGCATAAGTGCTAGAGACATCAAAGGTGCTTGAGTCTGGTACTTTATTAAACTTGTATTTGGTTTTCTATTTATAATGATTGTTTGAATGATATTATACTAATATTCATCTATTTAATTGAAAATATTGCAGAGACAACAGATAATACTACTGCTAGTGACAATGCTTATGCTTCCAATAGTGCTCCATCTTCAGCCTATTTTGCACAATCTTAGAAGTAGTGAATAAGGAACCTCATCATGACTTGACTTGACTTGTAAGTTCTAAGAATTTCTTAATTTCATATTTATTTAAAGAATTTTAGTTATAATTTATTGAATAATTAGTATCCCCGAACTTTTGACACTACCAAATTGTGTCCCCTAAAATATACGAGTTGTTGAAATTTTCTCCTAAACTATATCATTTACAGAAACATAGTCTTTCTGTTAGCCCCTGTTCTGTTTTTTTTCGTTTAAATACTGATGTGACATAAAATAATAATATTTTTTCCCTGAGCTTTGGCCACTACCAAGTTGTGCCCCTTTTTATTAAAAGAATTAAATTAATTTTTTTCAAAATATATATTTTTCTATTAGTTCTTAAAAATAATAATTTAAATCTGGAAAAATTCAATAAAAATTTTAAAATGATTTAAAATTCCTTTTAAAAAAAAATTAAAATTAAAATCTCCAAGTTTACTTAAACAAACCCCAGATTCTAAACTTGTTCATATTCATAAATTCAAATTTACAAACTCTGATTCATCAATTTTATAATTCATCTAAATTAATTAATTGGTCAATATAATCCATTTATTCATCAATTAATATAATCCAGTTCACTTAAAAAATAAAGATACAAATTTATGATCTAAAATCAACAATATAATCCATTAATTCATTAATTCACAAACCATTAATGCAGTTGTTGACATGGACTTAAAGCAGATCTAAAACTCGAGAGATAAAACGATTTGTGTATTTGATTTTAATACTCAAATTCTATTTTAAGCTTAAAAAGTTTTTTTAAGGTTTAATTTTAATATTTAGATAAACTTTAATTAGTACATTTTAAAATTGAATTTTTAATATATATTTTAATATTTAAATAGATTTTTAAATAAAAATAAATGATATTTAATTAATTTTAAAATTTTAAAATTTTTAATTTTCTTGATCCTTCGTGATTTTTATTTATTTTTTAAGGTTTGAATTAATTTTTAAAGAATTAATAAAAAAGGAAATATTTTTTTAATTTATAATTTTTTTTAAAGAGGACATGATTTGATGGTGGTCAAAATTCAGGGAGCAAAAATACTAATTTTTTTTTGTCATGTCATTGTTTAAATGCCAAAATAGAACGAAAATTAATAGAAGGACTATGTATTTGTAAATGTAATAGTTTAGGGAGAAATTTTAACAGCCTGTATATATTATGGGGCATGAGCTGGTGGTGTCGAAAGTTCAAGGGGGTCAAAAATGCTAATTATTCTAATTTATTTAACTTATTATTTATTTATTTATTTATGAAAGGTTTGGATTTTAGAATTGAAAATTGGGGAGGAATGAAGGAAGGATGATGAATGAAGGATAAGCTACAATATTTTGCTTATATAAATTCTATTTTGGATTATTAATTACTATGTTGGTATTAGGGACATTTTGAGGACCTTGACATTTTATGAACTTTCTAATAGTTTTATTAAGGATTTTGGATAATTTTATCCTATATGGATATTGGACATTTTATTAAGGACTTTTGATACTTTATGGATTTTTGTTCTTTGGTGGGAATTGTACATTATATATTCTTGTAATTTCAACTTTATAATTGTGAGTTGAGACTTGTGACATGATAAATTTTATCTTAGTTACTAAGTTAGTAACTTTTTATTCTATGGTAAATAATGATCAACTCAAAAGTTGTCAAGTTAAATAAAAGAAAATGAATAAACAAAATTGTAAAAAAATCTGTCAATAGTCTAATTTTTCAAGTAAAATATGGTATTTTTTACAAAAAAAAATGAACAAGGCCCATCTTTGGCCCAAAATTGACTTCTAGGCCCATCACAAACTCAAACCCAACAAACTTGCCCGAGAAACCCGAACCCAATCTAAACCCGACCCTTTTTTGGACACATTCAATATATGTTTTCAATTATTATTTTTATATTATATAGTAGTTTTATTTTATATTTTAATTTTATTTATGACCTTACTATGTTTACAATTTAGTTTCATTTTTTTACTGTACATATTCTTTTTTTTTTCAAATTTTTTAGAATCATTTTTTCACTTTGTTTCTTCCTCTTTTTTTTTACCATATTTATTTTTATTTTTTTATTTTTTTGGTTTATGTAGTTTTTCAGAATAATTTTTGTTTTCATTCTTTTGTACTATATTTTTTTTCCAAGTTTGGGTTATGTATCTTTTTTTTATCTTTTTCTTTTCAACTTTTACTTTTTTTATTCTTTAATCTTTTTTTTATCTTTCATTTTTTTAATGGGTGGGAATAGAAACGATTGAGTTGGAGAGATTGTTCGGTGCATCAATATGTTAGTTGGAGCTTCTAGTAGTGTAGATATAATTTTAGCTCTTGATAATGATGTGAAAATAAAGTTGTATAAACTTTACAAGATTGCTACTCAAGAGCTTTGCTTGGATCCCCAACTAATAACATTGAAATTTTTTACAAGAGCAAAATGGTTAAATATAATCAATATTAATATTATGCACCATGAGCAAACACCTTAAAAACACACACACACATATTGATCAAAAGATTATACAGAGGTCTCTCGATGGTAAATCGCTTTCTGCATTATGCAATGAACTCTTTTGAATGTTGAGCTATGTTTTGTGTCTTATTAGAATACGTATAATATTCTTTAGGTTGAAAAATATGTTAATGAGTTCTTGTCAACATCATGCATGAGTTTGTGGGATGTTATTTAGAATATATAAGACTAAATTTAAGTTTGTGGTAATCAATTACTATAATATAAGTAACTGGTGACCCCTAAGATGCTAACAAGTTATCTTAGTGGTAGCCGATTACTTATAATATATGTGTTGACGCGGTTCTTCGCCAACAGGTAATTAAGAGAAAGAGAGAAGAGGATTAGTGCCAAATATAGAACTGTAACAGATATAAGATCTTAGCAAATAAAATAGGTGACTCGAGACACGTTTTTAAGTGGTTCAAAGGTTAAAATCCTTCTACTCCACTAGTCAATATTATTGATATATTCTGGGTATTTGGTTACAAAGTATATCTCTCCGGAGACTATTTGTTCCAACCCTTATCAACTCCTAGGGTCTCCATATTTATAGGAGAAGGCACCTGGAAGTTGGTAAGGAGGTCATCCCGTGACCTTCTTGAATGTCATATCAACTCTGTGACATTCATGATTAATTCCTAAACCTGACACATAAGTATGGTCAAATCGATAGATAAGGAGGTAATGGGCCGCACGGCCCAACCCAACTGTGGGTGTCTGAACACGCACGTTCCTGCAGCGTGTCCGAGAAGTCAGGGAGATATTGGACACGTGATGTCAGATATATGCACGTTTATCTTGCGTGTGTTGACTTTACAAAGGGTCACGACCTCCATATCCAGCTCGTACCACGAGCTGTGCATCTGACCCGACCTTCGGCCTTTTGATTCCTTGCCCGTCTTGGGAGTCTTGGCGAGTCCTTGAGGATTCCTCGAGCTAAGGGGGTACGACCTCAAGACAGGATCTCCGACCTGGGGGATGTTTATGGACTAACCATGATTAGTCCGAAGCTCGGCCTGCTAATCAGCCCATGGGAAAATCAGGGCGTACATCTGCCCCCCAAGCTCCTGCTCGTGGTATGTGACGTCATATACAAGACCATAGCAAGGGCTTTTACACTTCCCCACAACTCTTCGCATTCCAATCTTTATGCAGGCGCCTGATACGTGGCACACCGTGGGTGGTGACGGTACGTCTTACGAGAACCGCATTTAATGGCCTAGCCTATGCCCAGCCGTCGTTCCGTATTTCGAGTGGAAGGCCTCGGATCCCTCATCAGGGCCATCCAAGAGCCTTCTACACGTGATCCTCCACGCATATAAAAGGGGGTGGCCACCCTACGCACGGGCCACCCTTCCATTCGAAAATTTTCAATCCTCTTTTCCTTTTTCCTTTCCATATTCCAGAAGAATGAAACCCTTGACTCGGTTGCTGTCATTTTCATCGTTCAAGAAGCTTAGACGCATGGATTTCTCCGAAGCTTTGGAAGCTACTACACCGACGAAGCTCCTGTCAACGCAACACTCCCGTTTACTTCCCAGTCATACACAGTAAGTTTCCTGACCCTGCGTACTTTGAAAACATGCTACTGTAGCTTAGGTAAAAATTGTTACTGTAGCCGCATGCAAGGGTTTTTTCTGGGTTTTGTGGATATGGAGGGTGACAGCCCTTTTTAGGTTAGGGTATATTTATTGTAGGAAATCGCTTTAGAATATGGGTTTCAGGATACTTTTTCCGGGGAAAATTTCTGGGTAGGAGTTTTGGGAATTTTGGGTGCAAAACCGGGTAGCTTAGGGAACACGCCTCACAAGCGGTTTCACAATTTTCTGCCTATTGAAACTTTCCCCCCAAGGAAAATTCTGTTCTGAACCCCCCTGACACACGAATTCCGAGTAATCTGGGATCTGTTGGGAGCATACGCGCGTGTTCACTGAAACGCGTGGTTCCACTCTCCACGAGCTGGGCTTACCTCAGCTCGTGCTAATAATAATTGCTTCTTCCTCCTGCTTGGGTCGCCTTTTCTAAAGTGTTTTCATTTGTTCGCTAGGCGACCAGATGGCTCCAAAAAAGAATCTCCCCCAGAAGAACGTTGGAAGCTCGGCCTCCCAGCAGGAAAAAGGAAAGGCGGTGATGCCTAGCTCCCCGATCCCTCGTTTCGGGCCGGCAGTGGAGAAGGAGGTCGAGGTGGCCCTTGACGCATTCTTTGAGGCGGAGAGAATCGTCTCAAAGATAACTGACCAGGCGAAGATTAACAAGCTCTTCCTCACTCACAACATCGCGCTGGGGAAAGCCTCCGTCATTGCCCGACCTGCTGCGGAGGGCGAGCGGAGCTGCTCGCCGCTCGAAGAGTCGTTCGCGGCCTGGAGCGGGGAACACTTTAAGGCAAGGGCCTTCCTTCCCCTGGATCAGTACTTTGCTGATTTCTTGAACTTTGTGGGGTTGGCCCCATTTTAGCTCCCCCCTAACTCCTACCGTCTGCTGGCAGGGTTGAGGTACTTATTCCAGAAGCATGAGTGGGAGGTCCCCAATCCTGCAGATATTTTATATTTCTTTTGCCTCAAAGCCAGCCCGGACCAGTGGGGGCGAGGTGATGGGTTTTACTATTTAACCCATTTTCCCAACACGGCGGCGGTCATCGAGCTGCCTAGCCATCCTAATGATTTCAAGGACCAGTTCTTCATGTCAACTGGGTTCCGGAACTGCGAGCACCACTACTTCAATCGTCCTCGTAAGTGCTCCCGTCCTTAGCTCGCCTTTAAGCGTTATTTTAGCTCCTCCCATACTCTACTCTGACTCGAACTAATCTTGCAGCCATCTTCGCGAGGACCGAAAAGTCTGTGACCCTCGAGGGCCAATATGACACGCTGGCGGGCTTGCCCCCCAGCGAGAAGGATTATCGCGCACTCGTGACGGACGAGACGATGGTGTTCTGCAAGCTGATTTTTCCAAATCAGACCTTGAACCTGAAGAGGCCCCGGGGGCCGCCCCCAGCTCGGGACACCAGACCTATCATCGTGGAGGAGGTCGCGGGCGCGGAAGACGAGGAGGACGAGGAGGCCGAAGTTTTGCTTGTGAGGAGCAGGAAGAGGACCTTGGACATCGTCCAGAGCATGGGCAAGGAGAGGATCCAGTCCGGAGCAGCCGCGGGTCCTTCTGGCCAAGGTAACTTTAACTTGCTTAAGAGTCTAGATAGGGCCGCTGCAGACCCCCGGTTGGCTAGGTTCAATCCTAGGCAGATCGTCCATCGTCACAGGAGCGATCCGGACTTGAACACACTTATGCTCCATTGTGTCGACCGGCTCGTGCTGGATCACCAAGAGAGCCGGCCTAGGGGCACCGTAGTAGTAGATAATACCCTAGCTTTTAGGTCGATCCTATTCGAGGAGTATGGGACCAACCTACGCACCTGGCCTTCACTCCAGAGAGGTATTTATGCTCCGGGGCTTAGGCAGTATGTAGAAGAATCTAGCCCCGAGTCAGAACCGGACCCAGAACTTGCGCCAGTTCGGGAAATAATTGTCTTAGGCTCTTCCAGCTCGGGGGGTAGGATTTCCTTTAGTAATCGTATACTTTTTTAGCTTTAACCTTTTGCCTTTACCTCTGTATGATTGTTAACTTGTAATAACCATGTTCTTTGTTTGACAGAAGAGATGTCTCAGCCCGAGGGGAGCTTGCGAGGCGCAGTCTTCGGGGGAAATCCTGCAGCCGGGCCAAGACTGAAGAGGCTCCGGGGGTCCAGGAGCACTGCTGGGACCTCCACCAAGTCCCTGGCAAAGGAGAAGGAGAGAACCCCGCCAGCCCAGCACGCGGGAGCGATTCTTCTTGCTGCCGGGGTAGGCCAAATGCCTCCGCCCCCTCAGCGAACTCCAACTGTCACCCAGGACGCAGGGACGGAGCTCGGGACTCCGTCTGCGGTGGCCCCCGATGTACACATCCCGGTCAACCCCCAGGACCTGGAGAAGATCCCAGAAGCCTTCCGGGGAACTGTGTACGAATCGGCGAACTACGCCGTTAACCATATCTATAAGTTCACCGAGAAGGAACTCCGGGCTATTGAGACAATGAGCCTGGTTGACGTTATGGACTCTTCAATGAGCATGACCCTAACGGTAAGCAGCCCTATTCTTTTAAAGCTTTTACCATTATATTCCGTCTTATTTTTCCTCTGAGCCAGTTTATCTTCCATTCCTCGTAGGGTGTCGTCGCCCTTCACCGGAGCATCATCAAGGCCAGAACTCAGCTTGATGACATGAGGACCAAGCACCAGGCCACCCTTCAGGAGGTTAAGGCGGCTAAGGATGCCCTGACGACCTCGAAGGTCGAGCTGGAGAAGACCTAGGTCGATCTGGAGAAGACCCGCCTGAAGGTCCAGGAGCTCGAGACCTCCCTTGCCACCTCGCAGACAGACCTAGAGGCGGCGAAGACTGAGGTCCAGGCCGCCCTGGAAGCCGAACGGGCCACATCGGAGCAGTCCCTGCAGGACCTGTTCTATCACTGCTGGGCTTTCAACCAGGAGGCTGACTTCTCCTTCATGTCACCGAGCCTTTGGGCGACCTTGGTGGTGAAGTTTCAAGCTCGCCTTGATAAGGAGGCGCCGCCTTCGGAAACTGGGGAGGCCTCTGGCGCGGTGGAGCAGGGTGAAACGGCGACCTCCAAAGGGCCGATTGACGGGGCCTAGGACGCTTTTTCTTTCTGCTTTTGAGAATTTTTAAGTTCCCCTCCTTTTTTTGTATGTAACCTTTGCACGAGGTGTTTTCACCTCGAGACAATTTTCTTTACACCTTTAACTTATATTTTTTTCATGCTTTTGGCTACAATATATAAATCTTTTTGATAAACTTAGTTCGCGTTAACCGCTATTTTTCTCTCGAGCTTTTTTGAAAAGAGCAGCGATAAATAGATTTACATCAACTTCTAAGTTTTATGACCCAGTTAAAACCAGGAGCTTATTTGGAAAACTTAGTTCGTGTTAATTTTTACCCAAATCTCGACCAATGAAAAATGGATTTATATTAACTTCTAAGTTTTGTGACCCAGTTAAAACCAGGAACTTATTTAGAAAACTTAGTTCGTGTTAACTTTTATCCTTATCTCATGCTCTTTAAGGAGAACAAGGAGAAATAGATTTAAATCAACTTCTAAGTTTTATGACCCAGTTAAAACCAGGAACTTATTTAGAAAACTTAGTTCGTGTTAACTTTTATCCTTATCTCATGCTCTTTAAGGAGAACAAGGAGAAATAGATTTAAATCAACTTCTAAGTTTTATGACCCAGTTAAAACCAGGATGGGACTTAGTTAGCGTTAACCCTTATCCATATCTCGAGCTCTTTAAGAAGAGCAATGATCCGTAGACAAGGATCAACATCCAAGTCGTTAAGGAGACCTGGTTATATCCAGGTACCATATGCCCCCCAAGTAACTGGGAAAGGGTCTTTCGTGGTTACTTTAAGATTACAATTGCAAATATGCATAAAAAGCTTATTTTTATTAATACATGGAAAGTGGCTTTCCAGGCCTTACAAGTGGATCATTGATAATATCTCTTTAAGTGGACGACGTTCCAAGTCCCTGGGACGGTCCCTCCATCAAGTCGAGATAACTTATAAGTTCCCTCCTTGATGACTTCGATGATCTGGTAGGGTCCTTCCCAGTTCGGTCCCAAGACTCCATCTTTGGGATCTTTTCCGGCCAGGAAAACTCTTCTTAGGACCAAGTCGCCAACGCTAAAGGCGCGTTTTCTGACCTTGGTGTTAAAATAGTGAGTGATCTTCTGCTGATAGTGGGCGAGCTGGAGTTACGAATCCTCTCGCCTTTCATCAACTAGGTCTAGGGAATGGCACAGGAGCTCATGGTTCCGATCTTGGTCGTAGGACTGGACTCTATGCGACAGAACCTTAACTTCCACGGGGAGGACTGCTTCACTCCCGAAGGTTAGGGAGAAAGGAGTATGACCCGTAGGAGTCCGATGCGAGGTCCGGTATGCCCATAGGACCTGGGGGAGCTGTTCCAGCCAGACTCCCTTTGCTTCGTCTAATCTTTTCTTGAGGCTCGCCTTTAGAGTCTTGTTGACGGCCTCGACCTGGCCGTTCGCCTGAGGATAGGCCATGGAAGAGAAGCTTTTCACAATTCCATGTCTGTCACAGAACTCAGTGAACAGGTCGCTGTCAAACTGAGTGCTGTTATCGGAGACGATCTTCTTGGGCAGGCCGAAGCGACAGATGATGCTTTTAATCACGAAGTCAAGCACCTTTTTAGACGTGATTGTTGCTAATGGCTCTGCCTCGGCCCACTTAGTGAAGTAGTCGATGGCGACCACGGTGTAACGGACCCCGCCCTTTCCAGTGGGCAGGGCGCCCACTAAGTCTATTCCCCAAACGGCAAACGGCCAAGGGGCCGAGATCATTTTTAGCTCGACCGGAGGAGCTCGGGAAACTGCAGCGAATCACTGGCACTTGTCGCACTTTTTTACATATGAGATCGAGTCTTTGGACAGAGTCGGCCAGTAATAACCTTGCCTGAGAACCTTTAAGGCCAAGCTTTGCCCCCCAGTGTGGTCTCCGCAGAATCCTTCGTGAATTTCCTGCAGGATGGCCTCGGCTTCACTTGGAAGAATGCACCGGAGGAGCGGTAAAGAGTGCCCACGTCGGTACAACACTCCATCGAGTGTCGTATATTTCGGAGCTTGATATAGGACTCGCCGCGCGTCGTTACGTCCCTCGGGCAGCTTTCCCTCGACGAGATATTCAAGAATGGGGGTTATCCAGGTCGGCCTGGCGTCGATCATCTCGACCTCCACCCGATATCCTTCTATACTTGGTTTTTCCAAGAATTCTATTGGCACCAGCCCCAGTGTCTCTGTCTCTCCCGAGGTGGCGAGCTTGGCAAGAGCATCTGCATTGGTGTTCTATTCTCGAGGTATCTGTTCGATCGATCCTCGCCCAAACGCGGATAGCTCGGCTTTTACCTTTGCCAGATAGGCGGCCATCTTGGGTCCCCGTGCTTGATATTCGCCCAGAACTTGGTTAACTACGAGTTGGGAGTCACTGAAGCACTGGACGGAGCTCGCCTTTAACTCCCTGGCTATCCTTAGACCGGCCAGCAAAGCTTCGTATTCTGCCTCGTTGTTGGAGGCCTTGAACCCGAACCTTAGCGCCGAGTGGAACCTATGTCCCTCGGGGGATGTCAGAATGATTCCGGCCCCGGAGCCATTTTCGTTGGATGAACCATCTACAAAGATCTTCCATAACGATTGGGGTGAGGTGAGCTGAGATGAGTCCTCCGCTGGAATCTCCTGGAATCCCGTGCATTCTGCCACAAAGTCGGCCAAGGCCTGACTTTTTATGGCAGTTCGTGGGGTATAGAAAATTTCGAACTGACTGAGTTCGACCACCCACTTTAACAAATGTCCCGATGCTTCAGGCTTCTGTAGAACCTGCCTTAGAGGTTGATCGGTCATGACGTGTATCGAGTGAGATTGGAAGTACGGCCTGAGCTTTCGCGAGGCCGTAATTAGGCAGAACGCCAATTTTTCCATCAGCGGGTATTGTGATTCTGCCCCGAGGAGTCTCTTGCTGATGTAATAGACTGGCTTCTGAGCTTGGTCCTCTTCTCATACCAGTACGGCGCTAGCTGCATCCTGAGTGACACCTAGGTAGAGAAAAAGAGGCTCGCCGGCCTTGGGCTTGGATAGCACAGGCGGTTCAGCTAGATGCACCTTCAGGTCGAGGAATGCGCTTTCGCATTCTACTGTCCAGTCGAACTTCTTGTTTCCCCGAAGCAGGTTGTAGAAGGGCAAACACTTATCGGTTGACTTGGAAATAAACCGGTTCAGTGCGGCCACTCTCCCTGTCAAGCCTTGGACATCTTTCCGCGACCTAGGCGAAGGAAGCTCGAGCAATGACCTGATCTTGTCGGGGTTTGCTTCGATTCCTCGGGTATTAACTATGAACCCCAGGAATTTCCCGGATGCGACACCAAAAGTGCATTTCTGGGGATTGAGCCTCATGCCATACTCTCGTAGTATTTTAAAACATTCTCCCAGGTCGGAAACATGGTTGTCGGCAGTCTTTGACTTGACGAGCATGTCATCAACATACACTTCCATGTTCTTTCCGATCTGGTCCGCGAACATTCTGTTTACTAGCCTTTGGTAGGTAGCTCCAGCGTTCTTCAGACCGAACGGCATGACCTTGTAGCAATAGACATTAGTCGAGGTTATGAAGCTGGTGTGTTCCTGGTCCGCCGGATTCATCGCGATCTGATTGTAGCCTGAGTACGCGTCCATAAAGGACATGAGCTCGTGGCCCGCCGTGGCATCCACCAGCTGATCAATCCTTGGTAATGGAAAACAATCCTTGGGGCAGGCCTTATTCAGGTCGGAGAAGTCAATGCAGGTCCGCCATTTCCCGTTGGGCTTTGGAACTAGCACGGGATTGGCGACCCAAATTGGAAATTTGGCTTCACGGATAAAGCCACATTTTTTGAGTCGGGTCACTTCTTCTTCTAGGGCTTCAGCTCGGGTTGTTCCTAAACGTCTTTGCTTCTGAGACTTGGCAGGAATGCTTTTATCCAGGTGGAGCGTGTGCATGATGACACTCGGGCTGATGCCTACCATGTCCTCGTGCGACCATGCGAATACATCTAAATTAGCCCGCAGAAACGTAGTCAGCTCCGTCTTCCTCTTGCTACAGAGGTTTTTCCCGAGCTTGACCATCCGTGATGGAGTTTGTGGATCAAGGTTCACCTCCTCGAGCTCCTCAATGGCCTGAAGCTCGGACCTGTCTTCGCCTATTCTGGGGTCAATGTCCTCACTAAAGGCGACACTTTCCCCTTTGGCGTTTTGAGGTTTTTCAATCTCAGGAGTCGCCAAGGGTTCCTGGGATTCCTCCTCACTCAGAATGGCCATAGCCAGCTGCCCGGTTTTAGATTTTCCCTTCATGGAAATGCTGTAGCATTCCCTGGCAGCGAGCTGATCGCCCTTGATGGTGCAGATTCCTGTTGAAGTAGGGAATTTCATGGCGAGGTGTTGAATGGAAGTGACAGCCTCGAAAGCTATGAGCGTAGGTCGGCCCAAAATGGCGTTGTAGGAAGCGGAGCAGTCAATGACCACGAACTCAAGTAGTTTAGAGACTGTCCGAGACTCTTCCCCTAGGGTGATCACCAGCTCGATCGTCCCTATCGCTGCCGATCCTTCTCCCGAAAAACCATACAGCATCATGGAGGTTGCCTTTAGATCGGCGACAACCAGTCCCATCTTCTCTAAGGTGGATCGGAATAAAAGGTTCACCGAACTCCCGTTGTCTATTAGCACCCTTCTTACTTTCCGGTTAGCGAGCTGGACTGCTACAACCAAGGGATCATTGTGAGGGAACTGGACATGGCCTGCGTCTTCCTCCGTAAAAGTGATCGGTTGTTTCTCTAATCGTTGCTGTTTTGACTGACGCTGCTCCGGGACGAACTCCACTCCGTTGTGGGCTTTTAGTTCATTCACGTATCTCTTCTGGGTGCCTCTGCTCGTGCCAGCCATATGCGGACCTCCAGAGATGGTGGATATCTCTCCTCCGACCACGGGAGGAGGGACGTCCTGATCTATCCGAGTCCCGGGCTGACTGGCCGGGGCTTCCAGAGCAGGTCGACTTGCTGGAACCCTGTTCCGTGAGTATTGAGCCAAGGGGCCGGCTCGGATGAGAGTCTCTATTTCATCTTTGAAATGCCTGCAATCGTCGGTATTGTGTCCGACGTCGTTATGAAAACGGCAGATTTTGGAAGTATCTCTCTTTCCCTTGTGGTGTTTCAATGGTTCCGGCCTCTTCCAGGGGACCCGAGTAGAGTTGGCCAGGAAAATACTTTCCCTTGACTGAGTGAGTTCGGTATATGTCGTGAACACGGGCTTGAACTTGTCTACAGACTTATTCTTCTTTTGGCCGTGCTGATTTTTTGCTCCATTCCCCTTTCTTTTGCCTCCACCGGGCTGGTTGTTCTGTGTGACGTCTGGGGTCGCTTCCACGACCTCCGTCCCCACTCCAGCGGGCTGCTCGGGAACCTGGCTGGTTCCCGCGGCTTCGGCTTCTTCCAAATTTATCCATTCTTGGGCCCTATTAAGGAATTCGTTGATCGAACTGACTCCCTTCTTTTGTATATCCTTCCAGAGATCTCCTCCAACAAGGATTCCAGTTCTCATAGCCATGAGCTTGGAGCTTTCATCCGCGTCCCTAGCTCGGGCAGCGAAGTTCGCGAATCTGCTCAGGTAGGCCTTCAGCGTCTCACCGGGCTGCTGACTCACATTGGCCAGGGAGTCAGCCTGAACACGGGCGGCCTGGGAGGCACGGAATGCCCTTTTGAAGTCAGCTGAGAAGGTCTTCCAGGAGCTGATCGACTGTCTTTTACTTTGCTTGAACCACTGTCTGGCAGGTCCGGTCAGTGTGGAAGGGAAGATCAAGCATCTCAGCTCCGGGCCAATGTTATGGGCCATCATTAGGGTGTTGAACATCCCTAAATGGTCCGACGGATCTCCGTCCCCGTTGAACTTTGATAAGTGAGGCATACGGAAACCAGATGGGTATGCCGTCGCTGCTATGTTAGGGGCGAAGAGTTCCATATCATCTCCCGAATCATATTCGTCTTTCTCCTTTTCTGACAGGAGCTTCCTCATCAGTTCCTCCATCTGAGTTAGGCGCTCGAGGGTTTGGTCCTGAGATCCTTGGTTATTCCGGGGCTGTTCAACAGCTCCGGATCCATTGTACATATTAGGTGGGTTATTGCCCCTCCTATCTTGAGATAGGTTGTTTGGGGCATTCCCTCCATTACGTACTTCGGATCGGCCCCCCCCCCGAGCAAGCCTGACTACCATCTCTAGCTCGATCCTCTCTGTGAGAGTTGAGGTGATCTCGAAGGTCGTCTCCCTGGGCGGTCCGGTGGCTTTGTGCTGAACTTAGTCGCTGACGTAGGTCTCCTCCAGAGAGATCACTCCGGCGACTGCCGGTCCAATGACTTCTGCTGGACAGGCTTGGAGTCCGTTTTTGGTGGTGAGGACCGGAGCTTTCTTCCGGCGTCCTGCTACGCCGGGAAGGTCCCGTTGATGGTGGGTTTCTCCTACTACTCCCGTAAGCTGGGATGTCTCGGACGGGCCGAGGAGGAGACGGATATCTGATCGGAGATGGAGGATGCCTGACTGGAGAAGCGATCCTGGTTCCGTCTGGACGGATTAAATTTAGTGGGGTTCTTTCGGCCCTGCCAACTTGCTGGTCCCGCGCCGGGTGATCTGGACGAGGCGCAGGATGGTCTTCAGGGACGGGCTGACGTCGTGGGCCCTCCCCGGATCTCCTCTGGGAATTTCCTCGAGCTCTCCTGGGCGTCCTCGAGGATGGTTGAGAGCTAGGAGTCGACGTCCTAACCGAACGGCTGTATTGCTGTTGTCCAGTCCCAGGCATTTCCCCGAGGTTTGCATCTCGATGGTGCGATGAAGGGGTGGAGTTGGCTGCTGGAAGTCTATCCAAACGGCTAGCCTGGATCGATTACCCTGGCGAGACTTAGGAGCCTCACCTTGCCTCTCTCCAACGTTAACGTTGGTTGTGAGAGGGGGTAATCGGGCCAGGATATCCTGGATTTGCCGACTAGCAGTTGCTAACTGGCTCCTCAGCTGAGCGTTCTCCATCTCCACCGCAGTATAATAACACGGGTTCGGATTAGGTGGCCCGGGCGCCGAACTACCAGTATCGTCTTGGCCCGCCGGCTGCTTTCCTGGCCGCTGTTGGACTTCAGGAATTTGTTCCTCACGAATGGCAGTATGATGAGCCTCCTGCCCATCATGTTGTTCTGTCTCGTTGCCATGCCTGGATCGAGTAGTCACCATAGTTAGATATTTGTAGCAGCACTAATCGAACTTGCTCTCAATGAAAGCACCAAGCTGTTGACGCGGTTCTTCGCCAACAGGTAATTAAGAGAAAGAGAGAAGAGGATTAGTGCCAAATATAGAACCGTAACAGATATAAGATCTTAGCAAATAAAATAGGTGACTCGAGACACGTTTTTAAGTGGTTCAAAGGTTAAAATCCTTCTACTCCACTAGTCAATATTATTGATATATTCTGGGTATTTGGTTACAAAGTATATCTCTCCGAAGACTATTTGTTCCAACCCTTATCAACTCCCAGGGTCTCCATATTTATAGGAGAAGGCACCTGGAAGTTGGTAAGGAGGTCATCCCGTGACCTTCTTGAATGTCATATCAACTCTGTGACATTCATGATTAATTCCTAAACCTGACACATAAGTATGGTCAAATCTATAGATAAGGAGGTAATGGGCTGCACGGCCCAACCCAGCTGTGGGTGTCTGAACACGCACGTTCCTGCAGCGTGTCCGAGAAGTCAGGGAGATATCGGACACGTGATGTCAGATATATGCACGTTTATCTTGCGTGTGTTGACTTTACAAAGGGTCACGACCTCCATATCCAGCTTGTACCACGAGCTGTGCATCTGACTCGACCTTCCGCCTTTCAATTCCTTGCCCGTCTTGGGAGTCTTGGCGAGTCCTTGAGGATTCCTCGAGCTAAGGGGGTACGACCTCAAGACAGGATCTTCTACCTGGGGGATGTTTATGGACTAACCATGATTAGTCCGAAGCTCGGCCTGCTAATCAGCCCGTGGGAAAATCAGGGCGTACAATATGTAACTAGTTACCCCTAATATAATAACAAGTTATCTTGATGGAAACAAGATAACTTATAATAGGAGTAACTGGTTACCCCTAAGAAAGAAACAAGCTACCTTAATGGGAACATTCATATTTTAATATATATATATATATGTGAAAGATATTATATCAGATAACCAGTTACTTAGTCTAACATACAAAAAATGATTTGAAAAAAAGGAAACAATGTAAAAACAAATGGCTGAAATATTTATTTGAATTATATTACATATAGTAGAAAAATTGTAAAAATAAAGTATAATAATAATATAATCATGTAATATTAAAATATATAATAAATATATGTGAAAAAGAGGACAAATGAAGGAAAAAAAATCGAAGGAGAATAAAATAAGTGAAAATAAAAAGAAAAAATGGAAGGAAAAAAATAACAAAAAAATAAGGAAAAAAATGAAACAATTTATCATTATGGTAACCGATTACTTATAATATAGGTAACTGATCTTATATTATAACAAGTTATCGTGTTGGGAACATTCAGTTTTAGAAAAAAAAAGAATTAAAAATATGAAAGGTAATCTATTAGGTAATTTGTTACTTAACCTGATACAAACAAAAACTACGATCTAGAAAAAAAAGAACGTAAAAAGAAAATTTGAAAAATTGATTTTTTTTATATTGTAGAAAAAAAGGAATATATCATTTTGGTTCCTCGAGTTTATACATAATACCAGATATGCCTTCCAGTTTTCATAAATACCGAAATGATACACTCTATTTTGTTGTTCAGACCAAAATAGTACAATGGATCTATTATTGGTCAAAGTTATTTTTTAAAGACACTTTTACCCTCACTTATATATTTTGTTTATAATAAAGGTTTTTTTTTCGGTTGCAATCCCCATTCTTTACACTTTTTAACACTTAGGTCCTAAAAGTTGATTTCGTATTAGTTAGGTCGCCCACCTTTTCAAATCGTATCATTTAGGTCCCGAAATGCTATTTTTATTTCTTTTTTCTTTCAAAATACATAAATAAAATATAAAAAAAATGGTGAATCATTCTTAAAAAAAATTTGGAATACTTAATTTATAATAATACCAAACATGACATTGAAATTTTTTATTTTCATTACATTTAAAAAAATATTTAATAGTTTTATAAATTAAATTAAGTTTTCATTAAAAAAATTTCTTACCTATATTTTTTAAATATTAATAACTAAACTATCATGAGATTATCAATATTTATCATGTACATATTTATTTTTTATTTTGTAAATTTTGTCTATAATGCAACTTATAACTAATCATATATATATATATATATATATATGCACATAAATAACTTTATATAAATTATTAAGTTTAAAAAAATGTCTGAAATAAAAAGGCACCAACATAATAAAATGGATAATATCAAGATTGTTGACACCGTTTTTTGTTAACTTAAATAGGAGAGCAATTAAACAAGAAAATTGTAATGACCCAAATTCACTAATTAGGCTTAAGGGCCTTGATTAGTGTGCCTGGAGGGCATAATGGGAATTATGTGTGATTTTAATGATTAAGATGCATGACTATGATTTAAAGCATGTTATATGACTATGTGTATTATGTTATGTGGTAATTATGCTATGTGATTTGTACCACGTGGGTGTGGTGATATCAATGTGATGCATGTGCCGAGACGGTCCTAGAAAGCTAGATAATGGTAACTGGTGATTTGGTAACTTGTGTAACTGTTAGTAACCATAGAGAGTAACAGGTTTTGTTGGAGAAGTGGTAGAATTGTAATGTTAGTAAAAGGACAAGTGTGCCCTTGAGGTTTAGTTAGAAAGGGATATTAGTGGAGGGATAAGGTGGTCTTTTGGCAATGGATAGATGGGCTTCAGCTGAGAGGAAAACTTAGTCACGTATAACACTTTGGAAAATTGATTTATGCTGAATTTTGAGACCTAGAAATAGAGCAAAAGAAAAGTAGAAGGGGGAAGCTGAATTTGAGTTTTGGAAGGAGAATCAAGGGGTTTGAAGTAATCAAAATCAAGCTTAGGCCAAGTTTATTCAGAGGTAAGGATTAGAACTTTGCTTTGTTGAATTTAAGTTTGGATTTTCAGAGATTGTATGTGGAAATTCAAGGATAGTTATGGCTGTTTGTGGGAATTCAGCTTGTGGGGTTATAAAGCTTGATTTGGAGCTGGAAGCAAGGAAGCTAGAGGTTGGACTCTTCATCTAAGGTAAGGATTCTGTGTAATTGTAAAGCTTATTTCTGTTATGAATTAGGGAGTTTGAAGTGTGGTTTGGGTTTAGGTTTAAGTTTTTAACTTTCTGGTTTGAGTTACTAAGGCATGGAACTCAAGAGTGAATTTTGGGAATGATTGTGTAATTGAGTTAGGGTATGACGTTTTTAGGTTGTTATGTGGTCTATTAGGGGTTTTGAGTTGGTTTTGGGGCTTAGGTATGAGTTTGGAATGATTTGGAATGGTTTGGGTTCGGGAAAAACGTAAAGGAAAACCCAGAAATCTGGGTTCGCGAAGGAGCGCCGTGGCCCTGTTCTTGGGCGCCGCGGCGCGAGACTGTTTCTGGACAGAGCAAGCTCTCTGACTTGCTGGGCGTCGCGGCCCTATAGGGTAGTGTCGCGGCGCTAGGCCAATTTCAGAACATGGGATTTTGCAATTTTGAGCCTTTGCTTCGAGGGTTCGGGAGATGTCTTCGGTGCATTGTTTTAGGGATTTGGGGGATTCCGAGAGTGTGGGATTGGTTCCGGGAAGTAGTTTTGGATTGGTTAGTGACAAAAGATGTTTCATTTGTGTTGTGACTAGGTCTTTGGAGAGGCTCGGGGTAGAGGACCGTGCTCGTAGCTTTAAGGCATCGGAAACTAGTGAATTGAAAGGTAAGAAAACTGCACCCGGTTAAATGTTTGTGATGGGACTAAGTGCTCCTGAGAGTTGTATCGTGTCAATGTTGGTATCACGCCATGGGACATGTAAAAGCGGTCTAAGAGTGCCGTACATGGTTTTAGCGCGCAGAACGCGGATTAGCCACTGGTAGCCAAGGACAACGGGATAACGGAGGGAGCAGCCTGAGAGCGCTAGCCCTAGTTATCATTTATGAACTGTTTATGTTATGAATTGATATGCTTAGTATGTGGATTACTTGATTAAATTGATTGATGATATGGCTTGAGTTTATGTGATGCAAAGTGAGATGTTGTCTTGTCTGCTAATTGCTTATGCTTTGCTGTTGTTGTGTTTTCTTGCTGGGCCTTGGCTCACGGGTGCTACGTGGTGCAGGTAGAGGCAAGGGCAAGCTGGACCAAGCCTGAGGTGGAGAGCTCCGAGGTGGAATGTACATAGCCAGCGGTTCGACCGCCACGGTCGAGGAGTGGACCAGGACAGGGATCGCCTAACTGCTTGTTTTGCCTTAGTATGGCCGGTTGTTGTATATAAACCTTGTGTCTTTTGTAAACGGTCTTTGAACTTGATATTTTTGGGATCCCATGTAACAGATGACGCTTTTTAATGAAAATATGGCTTTTGAGACCAAAACGCTTTTAACCCTAGTTCCTTTATAGTTTCAATAACACGATTTTACTTAAATGACTTGATTAGCAGGTCTGGCACTTATAAACACACAGTGTAATGGTCTTGGCTATCCAGGGCGTTACAACTTGGTATTAGAGCATCCTAGGTTTATGGGTCCTGAAGACTGGCTGGATATGTACATTCGCCGCGGGAGACAAGCTTAACCCAGGGTTTGGTAATTGTGTATACATGATTGTGTGCTTAAGTGATTTGAGTGAGATATGATTGCTGATATTTGTTTGATGAATAGGGAGCATGAGACACTGATAGGGCCTGGCCCTTGACTATTGCATGATGTTATTGAGGCATGCTTATTAGCATTGCTGTGCATGTGGATGAATATCTGGATAAATTTCTATACTTTGATTGCTTGTGAATGAGTGGAGTTGATAACTCTACAAAAAAGAGTTATTTTAGCACTTTTTATGTGCTAATTGTTGCTTAATTCTTGAGTTTTTAAGTAATTTATTAAGTTTTTAAGTAATTTTGAATTTATTAGTCTTATCATGATTTTATATACTTTTGTGTGTTTTTATAGTTATTTTGTTGTAAAATGTTGTAGTTAATTATTTAAATTATTATTGTTAAGTTAGTGGAAAAAAATGTTGTATTATTGAACTCAAATATAAAATATAAATTAAGTTATAATTAATATTTTCAAAGAATTAAATTGATTTATTTTATAGTTGAAAATATTGTATTATGATTTATTTTATATTTATTTTGTAGGGATTTTATGCTCTTGAAAAGCAAGGAAAATGATGAAAAAAAGGCATTTTTGTGAAAAATAGTAAAGAAATTTTGGCATTTGAGCAAGGGCCCAAGCATCCCCTTCAAGCCCAGCTGCCTTGCCTCCTTAGGCCCAAGTCTCCAGGCCCACAAAGTCATTTGATGCTCCAGCCTTCACTTCCACGCCTGGGCCTTTTTTTTTGGTTAATTCCCAACAAGCTGCTCCCTTTTGCATCAACACTTCAGCATTGCACCCAGCACATCATGCCTGGCACCCAAAGCAGCCACTCAGTCCACCATCTGCTCCCAGCCGCTGGCCTAAAGCAAGCTGCCCCAGCCCATTTCCCCAGGCCCGAAAATCACCACAGCTGCTCCCCACGCCCACAAAGCCTCCAATTGTATTGAGCCCAACAATATCACTTTGCCTTTATGTCTAAAAATACCACATTTTTACCCCACTTTCTACACTTTTTACCCCAAAACATAATTATTACACCCCATAATTTATCCCTATTTACCATATTATAATTAATTCAATTAATTTAATCAATTTAATTAATTTTAATCATCATTTTTTGCTATAAATAAGGGATTTAGGGTGTCCAAATTTGAGAGAGAGGTTACTATACCAAAAACTCTACACATTTCAAAACCTCTCTATTCTCTTCATCATCTTCTTCTTTTTATTTTTTTCTATGTATTTTTAGAGGAACAATTTGGGGGTTCATCCTCCAAATTTTCCTATTTATGTTTGTAATTTTTAGTGTGTATTTGCTATTCTAGTTATGTGTTTCTAATCTTTTTAAGATTATTAAGGTGATGATGAAACAATTTTGTAACTAGATAGTATTTATTTTGTATGTTGATTTCCCATTTTGTGCAACAAAGTTCATGGAATTTTCTTCTTCAAATATCTTCTTTCATCTTAAATATCATGTATTTTGGATTGTTAGTACATATTTACACTTTGTTCTTCATTAGTGCTAAAACATAATATTCTTTGTGTAAGATGTGTCATTAAATTGTACACATCCATGCTTAGAACAAAAATATTATGTTTTGCCTTATAAATAAGATTCATTGATTTATTTGTTATTTCATTAGATTGATTTACACTAAATGCTTTGAAATTATAATTTTGAAAAGTGAAGAAAAATCTTATATTTTTAGAAGTAATTTGTGCTTAAAATTATAAATCTATTTAGAAAATGATAGTTTGATTTATTTTAACTATCACTAAAACTTGGGAATCAATGTACTTATAAATATTATTGAACTTATATTTTGTGGATTTTAATCCTTAATAATCTTATTTTACCATCTTCATTTCTATTATTAATTTATATTTATATATATTGTCTTTTATTTATTTATATATATTGTTTTTAATTTCTATACTATTGTCTTTTATTTTATTTTTATTGTTACAAATTTGCATCAATCTTTGGAGCTAGGTTAGAATTTATTAATTTTGGTTTAAAATAGTTTTATTTTCGATTTTAGACAACTCCTTTGGGTTCGACCTCGTGCTTACACGAACACTATTCTATAAATACGATTCGTGCGCTTGCGAGTATAAATATTTAAAACATACCCGTTTTGGGTCCATCAGGAGTCTCAGTGATGGATTATGGAAAGATTATTACCCTGTCATCATGGCCTAATTGCTGAGTCATTGATTGCAGATTGACTTGAATAGTTATGCGTTCAAGGAAATCCACACGACTAGCCGGTAGGTCTGGGGCTAGAGATGATGACCAGGGCCCGACCCCTCCGCCAGTCCCTGAGAACTGGCAGCAGTTAATGGCCGATATGCAGGCCCGGCTTCAGAGCCAAGACGAATAGATCCAAATTCTGTAGCAGGCTCCATCTGGGAGTGTTGCCCCTGTTGTGCCACCGACAATGGTACCTGTGGTACAGCCAGTTGATGTTGGGAACAAGTTGGAACCGTTGTATGAGCGGTTCAGAAAGCAACAGCCCCCGACCTTTGAGGGTGGACCAGATCCACTGAAAGCGGAACAGTGGATGACTTTGATCACTACCATTCTTGATTTTATGAGAGTGGAAGGACATGATAGGGTGGACTGTGCCACTTATATGCTGAGGGAGGATGCCCGAATCTGGTGGGAGGTGGCGTCACAGACTAGAGAAGTTGCTACATTGACTTGGGAAGGGTTTAAGGACCTGTTCAATCAGAAGTATTACAATGTTGCCATCAGGGCAGCGAAAGTGAATGAGTTCGTGGGGCTGGTTCAGGGCAGTATGATAGTTACAGAATATTCCTTGAAGTTTGATAGACTCGCGAAGTTTGCACCAGATCTTGTGCCTATCGATGCAGCTAGGCAGGACAGGTTTGTCAGAGGGCTGAATGTTATGATAGCCCGAGATGTAAGAATTACCACAGTTCCTGGAGAGACTACTTATGCCCAGGCTGTGGAGAGGGCTCTGACCGCTGAGGAAGCGGAGAATAGAATATGGAGGGATAGTGCAGCAAGAAGGGAGGGCCGCAGGGCGGTGCCTCCATACTCTGGTTCCAGTAGGGGCGGAGGCCCCAGTGATTTGAAAAGGAAGACTCCTGATGCTCCAATCGCTCCTAGGTCTGATAGGGGAGGTCGGGGTACTCAGGGTGGCCATCAGGGAGGCGGTGATTCATGGAGGACTTACCCAGAGTGCACGAGGTGCAGGAGACACCATCCGGGCGAGTGTCGGGCTAAGGCCTGCTATGTGTGCGGGGTGGTGGGACACCTCAGGAAAGATTGCCCGACGTTGAAGAAGGGAGAGACAAGAAAGGTGGACAGCTTGACTCCAGCTCGAGTGTTCACCCTGACGCAGGCAGAGGCCGAGGCTAGTCCCTCGGTTGTGACAGGTCAGCTTTCTAGTGCTGGCACTCCCTTTACTGTTTTGATTGATTCTGGTGCTACGCATTCATTTGTATCTGATAAGGTGATTGATAGACTGTGTAGGCCTAGTGAGTATAGTGCTTCAGGGTTTGGGACTATATTGCCTACAGGAGAATTGGTAGTATCTAGGAGGTGGATTAGAGCACTGCCAGTGTTAGTTGATGGTAGGGAGTTATCAGTAGACTTGATTGAGTTGAGTATGGAGGACTTTGATATGATTCTAGGTATGGATTGGCTGGTTAGGTATGGAGCTACCATTGATTGTAGGAAGAAGATGGTAACCTTTGAGCCGGAGGGCGAGGATCCCTTTGTTTTTGTGGGAGCGGTGCGTGGACCCCGCCGCGTACCCAGGATATCTGCATTAAGAGCCAGGGATTTGTTACAGGGTGGATGTATAGGCTTTCTGGCTAGTGTGGTGGATACCACCAGAGTTTTACCAGTTGGACCGGAGGAGACCAGGTTGGTTTGTGAGTTCTTGTATGTGTTTCCTGAGGATTTGCCTGGGTTGCCGCCGCTTAGAGAGATTCAGTTCGTTATCGAGTTGGCACCAGGGACAGAGCCAGTGTCGAGGGCACCATATAGGATGGCACCGGCAGAATCGAGCTTGTCTCTGGTAGCGAATGTACATGTCCAGCCGGTCTTCAGGAACCCTTAAACTTAGGACGCTCTAATACCAAGTTGTAACGCCCTGGATAGCCAAGACCGCTACACTGTGTATTTATAAAGGTGCAGGACTTGCTAATCAAGCCAATCAGTTAAAAACGTGATTACTAAAGCCATTAATGTGCTAGGGTTAAAAGGTTTTGGTCTGAAGAGATACTCTCTATATAATTAAACATTTTACACATGGGATCCCAAAAGAAATAGCGTTTAAAAGTTTGTTTACAAGATTTCTAGTGTACAATCAACCACCAGCCCTTCTAAAGGCAAAACATAAGTTTATGGTTTTCCTGTCCCTGTCTCCCCTCAACCGTGGCGACTGAGCAGCTGATCATGTACATTCTGCTCTCAGAGCACTCCAAATTAGGGCTGATCAAGCTTGCCCTTGCCTTTACCTCCACCACGAAGCACCCATGAGCCAAGGCCCGACAAGAAAACATATCATATTACATAACAAGAAATATTATCATTTGAATAACCCTTTAAGCATGTTCATACACTTAACATATCACCGTAATCACAAAGCATGAAGATTCAACCAAAGAATCAACTAATCACAACTCAGCTATACAACATAACAATCCATTAGCCAATATCAACAAACAAGTCACATAATAGTCAGGGTCGACGCCTTAGGTCACACCCTTTGTTTATGCCACTGACTCCGGCTCGCTTAAACTGAGCTCAGTGCATAATAAGCTGTCCTCAGCTACCAGTGGCCGAGCCGTGCCCTATGCGCTAGTGTAAAATTCAATACTTTTAAGCCATTGGTTTACATTTTACATGGCATAATACCATCCTTTATAAAGCATACAAAATAGGGAACCCTTAGTCCCATTATAAATCCACAACCGGGTGCAATTTTCTTACCTTTAATTTCTAAGTTTACTGATTACGAGCGACGCCTCTTGAGCACAATCCTCTTCCCCAGCCCTAGCTTAATACCTAGTCACAACCAAGATAGGGAGTACCGTTAATAATCACGTTAACATTTTCGGACGGAGTTCTAGCTTCCGGGACATCGAATTCCACTAAACACGGTGGTGGAATTGATCTCGAGCACCCTAGGTTAGGTTCCCACGCTTAAAACCTCCAAAAGACCAAAAATATCCTTAAGGGCCGCGGCCCCTGAAACCCATGCCGCGACCCACCCTTGAAATAGAGGCTAGGCCTTCCTGAAGACAGACATGCGCCGCGTCCCTGCCCTGTGGCGCCGCGGCGCTTCCCCACTATAGATCCTCCTTGGCTCTTCCTTGCTTCGCAGGGCCGCGACACTCTAGAACAGAGTCGCGGCCCAGCCCTTCGTGCCCAGAAAATCCACCATTCCCATCATTCTAACCTTGCTCAAAGCCACCTCAAAACACCCTAATTCCAAAACCCATTGATCACAAGACTTTTAACATGATTCTAGCAACATAATCCAACAAAAACCTAGCTTAAAAACTCATTAAAATCCCATTTTGATTTCTGAAACCTAGTAGCTCAAGAACTCTAAAACCAGTCATGCAAACTTAGAATTTAAACTCTAAATTATGAATTGAAGCTTACCTTCTTTGTTGAACCACTTCCTTAACAATTTCTGAGCTAAAACCCAAGCTTCTCAGCTTCAATTCAGTCCTTAAACATCAAAACCATAAACACTTTTAATACTCAGCCAAAACTTAGAATTCTAATGATCAAGAGTGTAATTCAGCCTTTACCTTAATCCTGGTTGAGTTTCCTTAGCTGAACACTGGACTAAACCTTCAAGATTCCAGGCCAAACCACTGAATTCCTAGCTGAATTCCCTTAGGTTTCAGTAGTTTTCTTAAGAGAGAGAAGAGAAGGAAGAGCGGAGCAAAGTGGGTCGGTTCGGATTTTTGTTCTATTGGTTTCTATTTTACTTAGTCTAACCTTAATTAATTACGTCAATCCCGAGGCTCGGGGTACCAGAAACTGTTGGTTTTTATTGATCAAATCAGAGATTATACGCAGCGGAACAACAATCAAATTGTTAGATTAATCCCATAAGATTTCTAGATCCACTTCTTCACATGCATATATATATTGAATCAAGGACATGAATAGAAAAATTACCTCAGGTCCTTCCTTGCTGCTATCTTTTCGTATGGCTAAATCCTCGAGATCTCACACCAAGATCTTCAATAGTTCAACCCTCTAATTAATTAGTTCATAAATTAGAATGGAAGAATTACCATTTTACCTTTCTAATTTACTTCTTATTCCTTAAGTACCATTAATTCACTGGTGAATAATTAATCTATAATCTAATTACAGATTTGAGCTCAAAATCATTCAGTTCCAGAATTAACCCTTAAGGGAACTAATATACGATCCGTTAGGAAAGATTAGATTCCGTATTGTTGATACATGTTCCCAGCCATCCATGATATTAAATCTCTAAAACAAAAGTCATTAGCCTCATTCTTTGAAGAGACCTTAACGAATGAATCAAAAGATTTAATAAACATGAACAGGAGTTCATGAACACTCAGGATTTAGGTTGATCTATAAATGATCATCAGTTATGATATGAATTACAAGTCTTTATTATTAAATGGTTTTTGGTTAAAGACTTTAATTCATATCGGTCCATGTCATATATAATCATATTATATAAAGCACCTTTACCGAGATGTCTTTCCACATCAATAATCTGAATCTAGATTATTTGTATCATTATGATACTCAGTAAATCATACTTACAACTCCAATTAAAGAATTCCATAACTTTAATTTGTTGTTGTTGACTATTTTTATTCATTCATGTGATCTTAATTCTCTCGTACTAATACAAGATCACATCCTCAATAATGAATATGGAATTTTTATGATATTTACAAAATTATTCAAACAATAATTTAACAATCTAAATATGACAATAATAATAAACCATTGTATTTATTTATTCGCAGAAAAAACAAATGTCTTTACATGCTTTTAGGACACACTCCTAACAGAAACGTCCCCGAGGGAAAAGTGGTAAAATTCCCCAATATTCCCGCCTAAGCTTCCTAACCTCAAATATATCTCTAATTATTTATTTCCATAACCCGATAACCCAAATAATCATCTAATACCCGAAATACCCCTTGACTTGCTCCAAGTCAAGTATTGAGCCCCGTTGTGACTTTCCTGCTAACTAGCTCCCTAGGATCGCCTCAAGTCGCATGCTGCAGATTTACCCACATAATATTGTGGTTCTCACAAATATAACATATAATCACATTTACATTCATCTAACCATACAAGCATGTTTATCATATAATCACACGTTAACTTAATAAATTCACACATAAACCAATTATGCCCTCCCGACACACTAATCAAGGCCCTTAAGCCATATTAGTGATTTTGGGTCGTTATACCCATTCTGCAAAATAGTTAGGGAGACCAATTGCCGGATTTCTCGGGGACACGTTAGCTGTAGGAAGGAATGGGCTAAATCTATCCGACTAGGTGATTCGGGTTCTTTTACCGGGACCCGGGATCATTTATCAAGGTGGACATCTTGATGGAAATAACTTCTCCCGAATCCCACTCGATGAAATTTGTTTCCTGGAATGGATCATCCGCCATCATAGTTTACATCCCGGAGGATATAGAATGAATACGATCAGGAAGGTGATTTGGGTCTGCACCTTAGTTTTGGCCCCTTCGCTAAGCTCACACTATTTTCCAGTAATTGGGTTTGGTATGGTTTGGGCTGATGGAGTTTACTTATTCACTGGACCTAGGTTGGGCCTTGGCCTCTTCAATGGGCCCATGGACCCGTTTGGTCGTGCCACGTGTCATAGGTGGAAAATATGGATAACATTTACCCCCAAGTCTTCATTCGTGCTCGCACGGTGGAGAATAGCCTTCTTCCTCCAGGATCAATCACATATATCCCGGTTTGTTTACTTAAGTCCTGGTTCATTTACTAGGATCCAAGTTTGTTTACTTGGGGGCCATTTGGTCAATTTTGTCATTTCACATTCCCAACATCCTAGACACATGTCTCCAAGTTGATGGTGCGTCTGTACCACTCGCACCCTAAAAATCCGGAGAGAATCTTTTGATGACTTGGTTGACCGATGGGTGGCAGCACATTTCTCGAAGCTTTTTGTCTGTACAAAAATGTGCTTTGGGGCACTCAAGTAGGCTGTTTAATGCTTCTGCATAGTTCGGAGTCATTGAATGGGGATTATTTTGGAATTTTCAATGTGGACCGTTGGATGAGGTAGGCCTAGATCGTGGATTAACGAATCCATGATTTAGTATTCGATTGGGCCAATTAATGTCCCTGCACTGTCTGGGAACGTCAGATGAGGGTAGTCTTAGGATCCTCATCATGGACCGTTGGATTGAATAATAACTTCTCTTCCTATAAATACCTCAATAGGATCCTTTCCACATTTTACTGATCCCAAATTCTCAATCTAGAGAGCAGAGAGTCAGAGCTTCGTATGTCCGAAGTTGCCGATGAACTTCTCTGACGGATATTGCATCTTCGTGCCCATTTGTTTCCGATGAACCCTTTTTCCATTCAGCAAGCAGAAAACTCTGTCCCAGCCGACTGGTCTGGAAGCATCAACAAACTGCTGCACCGTCTCCTCCGATTCAAGATCGAATTCTTGCCGGTGTTGTCGCCTAACTTTAAATGAATTCCAGATCCACTATCCCGCAGTAAGTTTTCTGGTCAATTCCTTATTTCTTTTGATCATTTTTATTGCCATGTTTTTTCCGCGACTGTATAGCCGTTAGGGCCGCAAACACCGTGTAAGGTGGTTCGAGGTAGTGGTAGTGGTAGAGACAAATATTAGGATTTCTAGATGAAACCTCATACCATAGATAGTTTGATTGGCTGAACGAGCTTGTTTGTCCCGGATCATTGAACTCGGACGACTCAAAACCGAGCGAGTTAATTAACTTATTAGAAAATACCCTTGGCCTTTAGTTCTCGACTTATGTTCCTAGGATCTTTATTGGTCCCAGATCAGGGTCTGGAGGGGACCTCTCCAAGCAGTTTTAGGAGAACCCCCATACCTTAACTAGTTTTCTTCAGTTTTGGTGCTAACTGCTTGGTTCTCGTTTTTTTGTAACTTCCAGGTCTACAATCATGAGTCGTGGCATTACTCTACATCCGGAAGATGATGTTGAAGCGGGCCTCGTAGTCCTGGAGGGGAAAAAGCTTCCCACTGGAAACATTTGGGAAATGGACGGGGAAAAGAACAAATTTCAGAACTATCAGATGCTGAATGAGTTGGAGAAGGCCCTCAGAGTAGAGTCGACTCCAGGGCTCTTTTATAATAGACTGGCCTGAAGAGAAGAGAAGGCTTCATACTGAAGTGGGCATATTCAGTGTCTGGAGTGTAGGCCACATCAGTGCGGGAGCCACTATCTCGCTTCATGACTACTTCGCGCGGTTCATCAAGTTCGTGCGGATCGTGCCTTTCCAGCTTCTCCCCCAGGCGTATATGATGCCAGCGAGATGGCGTATATTTTGTGCATCAAAGGATATCGTGGCACCCACTCCTGTAGAAGTGCTGTACTTTTATCGGATGGAGCCGCAATTTAATTCCAAAGACAAGACACAAGATGGATTTGATAAGTTAAAGGCCTGTGGCATTGGTCCGACTCCATTCAACACATGGAAACATCCCCCATATGTCAAACACTACTGGTTCATGACATTCAGGTTTCTCCAAGAGAATAATCCAACCTTGGTGCTGGACTTTCAGCGCATGGGTAAGTCATCCTTCTCCATTCTTCGTATAGTCCTTTGTTCTGTTTATTGGAAACTCACGTTCTTGTGGACAGGTCCGTATGCTCAAACCGGGCTCATTAAGTCGATCCTGGATCAAAATAAGTATTACGCCACCCTTAGTGCTAATGAGCTAGATGTGGGGGGAATCGTGACCACGGAGAAACTTCGATTGGTCAGGCTGATTGCCAGCCACCAATCGATAGACGCCCCTAGCTTCCGAGGGTTGCAATGTGAGAGGGATCCTGCTCTGAAAGAGGAGTTGGCCCTCATTCACATTGAGGCAGTGGAGGCAGCGGTCAAGGTGGACACAGAGAAAAAGAAAATGGAGCAGGCACACTATGAGGAGTGGAACGAATCTGAGGAGCTGGATGCCTTTCTCGAGGGGAGGCAGCCCAACACTGGAGCTCCCGGGGCTAGCATTTCGGGGTAAGGTAAAACGCCTCCGGTTTTAACTTATGCCCCTCATATTGAGGGCTTCATTAGGAATAGGCAAAAGTACCAAGATTATTTGACCGAGATTGTTAGCAATGTGGGGCTTCCTTGCCCTATTGCTGTAGACATGCTGACCCTCATGTACTTGTCCTGAATCCTTCAGTACGGTAGCTTTTTGGACCCAGATGACATGGGGGACCAAATTCATTCTTTTGCACTAGGAGAATTGAGTCATGCCCATTCCATGGATGAGGGTTTTTCCCAGAGGACTAGAATTGCATGTTTCCTTTATTTTTGTCTGTCACCCCCATTCCTTTGTTACTATTCCATTTTTTATTCCTATCTCAGGTGACTCGGACATGTCGAGTCCAGTGGCCAAGATGAAGGAAATGATCGAGGCCAGGGCTGCTATGGCAAAGGCTTCAACAAAGAAAAATGCCAAGGGCCCGTCCAAGAAGAAAATCATCGAACTAATACTCGGGGACTCACAACCAAACCCGGGAGCTTCCGAGGGAGCTCAAGTTGCAGCTTTGGTCCTGGCCGGGTCGACTGAGCAACATCCATCCCCATTTGCTCCTCTCCAAGTTATTAATTTAGAGCAGGAGCCTTCGGAGGTCGGAGGAGTAAAAGGAAAACAATCTCTGTCGCCGTTGAGTCCTCGAAGCGGGCCAAGAAAGCCAAGACAAAGGATTTCTCCCTAGCCGGGGAGCATTCCTCTAGTGAGAGCCTTTGTATTATGACAGAGCCCCCGATGCTCCCATGCTTCCCGTCAACCCGGCACTTCCCGGGGAAGAGGATTCAATCATCCTAGAAGAGAGGATGAAGATGGTGACCCAGGCCTAGGGCAAGGGACGCAATAAACGGGATGAGGTGGCTCGGGCCTTGATCCTCCACCAGAAGGTGGAGTTTTCCGAACGTTCGGAGGTCTTCAACGCCCCTCAGCAGATCGTGGATTGGCTAGCAGTCGAGATGGGTTTTCGGCCTAAGTTGGGATAGGACACGACCCTGCTTGTTGTGGACCTGCTGGCCCAGGTGGGGACTACAATGTCCACCCTTCAGCTCAAATGCTACAACACCTTGGCGAGGAAATAAGCACTCTTCGTCTCCCAGACCATCCGTCATCAAGTCCCTGCGGTAAGCCACTTATCTATTTTATTTTTTAATATCGTTGTCCTTTTGTGTGTTCTAACTTTGATTTGTTCTAGGATGCCTTGTTGGCTCACAGGAACGCATAACTAATGGCAGAACTGGCGATGAAGTTGGAGAAGACTTAAATGGAGCTGGAGAGGGCTGTCAATCAATGCAAAGCTGCCAAGGAGGCTGCCTGGGTTCAGGCTGAGCATGAGGAGGCTCTATTTCGGGTTCAAGCTAAGCATGAGGAGGCTCTATCCCAGAGAGATGCCAAACACAAGAAATTGATCGAGAACCTAGAGGCAGAACTATCCCATGCTCGCGACTCAGAAGCTTCTTCCAAGGCGCTCTTGGAGGCGGCCGAGGCCCAACTTCGCCAGGAGTGGGAAAAGGTAGTGTCTCTCGGGGCACAAAACCAAGCTTTGGAAGCCATGGCCCAACTGGATATGAATCGGAGCAAGGAGGCTTGCAAGGAGAAGGAGCAGGCTGATGAATTGTTGGTGACCGCTTTTGATGAGGCCATTTACATGGCATGGCTCCTAGATAAGAATATGAATCTCCTCCTCTATCCAGATTCAGCTGTGAAGAGGGCAGAGTTTGAAGCCAAGGGAAAGGAGGATGCAGCACTTCTTGCTGGGGATCAGCAAGGTGAGAACGCTCTAGACATCCCAGACCATAACGAAGCCCAGGCCTGAGCCTTTGAACTTTAATTTTGGGCTCCCTTTTTCCTTTTCTTTGTTTTTGTAAAAATATTATTTTTTATGGGCGTGAGTGCATCTAAGACAATTTCTTATCCATCCGTATTGTTATTATATTGGTTTTTTTTCTTTGCTCAATGGTTCCCGCTTTATATTCGTTTATTTTTCTAAAAAATTCACTAGGTGTTTTACCACTATGCATGAATTGAGTTTAAATGTGGAGTCCTGGTTCCAATGGCCAGGACCATTGGGGGAAACCAAGGTTCCGGTCTCAACAACTTGGGCCATTTTGGACTTACCAAATATAACTTAACTAGTTTATCTTGACTTTATGCTTCAGATTCCAAAAACCCGGACCCTTATGGGTTTCTCAGATATGACTTAGATAATTAACTTATTTCGATCCTGAGGTTCAAGTTCCAACAACCTAGATCGTTAAGGAGTTATCAACTGTCATCTTCTTAATCTGTCTTGATTCTGATGCTCAGGAGGTCTGGACCATTAAAAATATGACTTAGGTAGAAATTATTTGATTAACTTATCTCAAACTTGAGGTTCAGGTTCCAACGGCCTGGACCGTTTACAAGACTAGCTTTAATCAATATAAACCTAAGCTTTAAGTTCCAACGGTCCTGGACCGTTCTAGGGGAACCATGATTAGATTATCCTGGACCATGTTAGATCTGGTCCAATCTTTTGGGAGTTGGGTTTTGAACCCCCAGACCATATGGATCTAAGTTAGGACTGGGCTTTGAGCCTTGCATCCTCTTTTTGGGAGTTGGGTTTTGAACCCCCTGTCTATACGAATCTGGATCAGGACTAAGCTTTGAGCTTTGCATCCTTTTTTGTTTTTAATCCTAGATTTGCATAGATGGTCCTCCTACCCCTAAAGTGACCAAAGAATGTAGTCTTAGGGCACTTGTTCGTGTAAAAATTAAAGACGAGCTTAGACCTTTTCTTTTCTTACAACATTTCTTATGGTGTTTTGTCCACACCATTTTCATTAAGTAAAAAATGGCCCTGGGGCATACATTACTTGAAATTAAAAATGTTAGAAAAAACATAATTAAATCCTCCCGACTACTAATAGTACCGGCAGAGGTGTTCTACATTCCAGGCCCTTGGGACCTCAGTTCCATCTAGTTGTCTTAGGCGATATGTTCCTGGACACACTTCATTTTTGATCTTGTAGGGTCCTTTCCAGTTTGGTCCCAAAACCCCTACTCTTGGATCTTGAGATGCAGGGAAGACTCTTTTCAGGACTAGATCGCCAGTTTTGAACCTTTGGCTCTTAACTTTCGAGTTAAAATGCCTTGCGATCTTTCCTTGATACATCTTCAACTGCACTTGTGATTCTTCTCGGATCTCTTCGATGAGATCCAGGGATTCTTGGACTAAGGCATGGTTCTTGACGAGATCATATGTATCTCATCTGTGAGATGGGACCACTGTTTCTATTAGGATGACTGCTTCGCATCCGTACACCATTAAATAGGGAATATGTCTGGTAGATGTTCTTTCTGTGGTCCCGTATGTCTATAGGACGCGAGGTAACTCTTCCGGCCACTTGGTCTTGCAGGCATGTAGCTTTTTCTTTAATATCCCCTTCAAATCTTGTTCACGACCTCTGTTTGCCCATTTTCTTGAGGCCTTGCGGCTGTAGAGAAGCTTTTGATGATGCCATGTATTTCACAGAAGTCAGTGAAGTGGACTCTATCAAATTGCTTCCTGTTATCGGACATGATTTTGTGAGGGAGGCCGTATCAGCACACTTTGTTGTTGATGACAAAGTCCAAGGCCTTTTATGGAGGTGATGGTGCTCATTGGTTCCACCTTAACCCACTTATTGTAATAGTCGATGATTATAATGGTGTATTTTACTCCGCCCTTCCCAGCAGGGAGGGATCCTACCAAATCAATTCCCCAAACTGCAAAAGGCCAGGGATTGGTCATCAGGGTTATCTCTGTTGGAGGGGCTCGCGGGATCTTTGCATACCTTTGGCATTGTTCGCACTTATGGACGTAATCTACACAATCCTTCTTCATTGTTGGCCAGAAATATCCTTGCATGAGGATCTTCTTCGACAAGCTTAGTCCGGCTGTGTGATCTCCGGCCTTCGTGCACTTCGTGCATGATTGCGCTCATTTTAGTCCCGGTTACGCATCAGAGATAGGGCATGGATAAACCCCTGCAATAGAGTCTGTCGTCCATCATGATGTATCTGAGAGCTTGGTACTGATGCTTCCTGGCAGCGGCCCTGTCCGCGGGCAATTCCCCAGTGGTTAGATACTGGATGAGAGGGCCCATCCAGGACGCAGTGTAATCGATGGCGTTGATGATTGCGGGAGCTTGAATACTGGGTGCGGGTAGATGGTCGATGGGGACTACCCCGGAGAGTTTTGCTTCAACATCCATGGCTAATTTTGCTAGCGTATCTGCAAACCTGTTCTGTTCCCTGGGGATCTAGCAGATGAAGTATCTTTCGAAAGATTGGAGTGACTTTCGGGTTCGCGCCACGTAGGCGACCATCTTCTCCCCCTTTGTTTGGTATTCTCCTGAAATCAGCCTGACCACCAGCTAGGAGTTGCTGTGGACTTCAATGTTCTCTGCCCCTACCTCCTGGGCCAAGCATAATCCAGCCAACATGGCCTCGTTCTCAACCTCGTTGTTCGACGCTTAGAACTGGAAGCATAGGGCGCTTTGCAACTGGTGACCTTGAGGGGATATCAGGATGCTCCCAGCCCCAACCCCATTCTCATTAGAGGATCTGTCCACGGAGATCTTCCAAAAGGGCACTACGGGGTCAACATGTTCTTCGTCCTCAGTTATCTTGGTGCATTCTAGAATGAAGTCGGCTAGGGCCTATTCCTTGATGGAGATTTTGGGGACATAGGCGATATCAAATTAGCTCAGCTCCATGGCCCGCTTCAAAAGTCTTCTCGATGACTCTGGATTTTGTAATACTTGTCGTAGGGGATGGTTCATCAGTATCTTGATGGCATCGACCTGAAAGTAAGGTCTTAACTTTCTGGAAATGGTCAGTAAGCAAAATTTTAATTTCTCAATTAAAGGTTATCTAGACTCCACGCCCAACAACCTTTTGCTTATGTAATAGACTGGGAGTTAGGCCTTTCCCCCTTCTCGAACTAATGCGGCGCTGATGGCGTGTTCTGACACTGCCACATATAGGTACAGTGGTTCCCCATCCACTGGTTTTGACAAGATTGGCGCTTGGGCAAGATGTTCCTTCAACTTTCGGAAGGCCTCTTCGCATTTGGCCGTCCACTCGAACCTCTGGTTTCAGGGAAGTATGTTGAAGAATGGGATGCACTTGTCCGTGGACTTCGACACAAAGTGGCTATTCTTCCCATCAGGCTTTGAACATCTTTATGTCTTTGTTGTGATGGCATGTCGATCAGTGCTTTGATCGTGTCAGGGTTGGCTTCTATCCTTCTTGAGCTTACTATGAAGCCAATAAACTTCTTGGATGCCACGCCAAAAGTGCACTTCGTAGGATTTAGCTTGATCCCATACTTCCGGATAATGGAAAATGTTTATGCTAGGTCATCTGCATGTTGGGCCGATGTCTTAGACTTTACCAACATGTCGTCTATATAGACCTCCATAATCTTCCCCAGTTGGTTCCAGAACATTCTGTTGACCAGTCTTTGATAGGTGGCCCCAACATTCTTGAGCCTGAAGGGCATGACGATGTAACAGTATACACCCTTGTTCATCTGGAAGCTAGTGTGTTCTTGGTCTGCTACATGCATCGAGATCTGATTGTAGCTGGAGTAAGCATCCATGAAGCTTAACAACTCATACCCAGATGTAGCATCCACCATCTGGTCAATTCGGGGTAGAGTGAAACAATCCTTTGGGCATGCCTTGTTGAGGTTCGTGAAGTCAATGCAAGTCCTCCATGTTCCATTTGGCTTTGGCACCAACACCGGATTCACTAGCCAAATGGGATACAAGGCCTCCCGGATGAAGTTGATCGAGGATAACTTCTCGACTTTTAGCTTGAGGGCCTCTGCCCTTTCCGTGCCTAGGGGCCTTCGCTTCTACCGGTTGGGAGTTGCATTCTCGTCAATGTTCAGGGCCTGCTATATGACGTTGCGGTAAATCCCGGTCATATATGAGTGGAACTAGGCCAGGATGTCCTGGTTTTCTTTTACCCGGGCAATTATGGCAGCCCTGACCTCCGAGTTCAAGTTCCTCCCTACCCGGATCACTTTGGTTTGGTCGGTGTCACTGATGCACACCTCCTCAACTTCCTCCATGGACTATAATGCCCTATCCGCCTCTATTCGTGGATCCAATTCGTCATCCTCCCGGACCACCCTCCTATGCTGGTTGTGGTGATGGGATTGGATCAGCATTTTCCCCTTCAAGAGGCTCTTTGCGGACCATGAAGATTGGTCGGGCAGAGACGTGATAACATTTCCGGGCACTCTTCTGATCTCCCCGTACAGTTCCCACTTCGCCGTTGTCACATGGGAAATTCATGTATAGATGGCGGATGGAGGTGATGGTGCTAAAGTCAACTAGAGTGCGGTGCCCAAAGATCACGTTGTATGTAGTGGGGCAATCCACCGCCACGAAGGTGCAATACTTGAATGAGCTCTGAACCTCATTCCCCAGCGTCACAGGGAGTTGAATCTTGCCCATCGGGAGCAACAAATCCCCATTGAAGCCATAGATTTGCGGAGGGCAGGAGGCTAGGTCTGCCTTTGTTAGCCCAATCACTGTGAAGGCCAGCTTGAATAGGACATTGACAGAACTTCCTTTGTCCACCAACACTCGAGATACTCGTTTATTGGCGATTTGGGCATCAATGACCAAGGGGTCGTGATGCGGGAAATGAACGTTCCAGGCATCTTCCTCTGTGAACGTTATGGGTAGGTTCATCAGTCTTGGGCATTGGGTCGGAGTCTGGACCAATGTGCACACCTCATGGTTGTGATTGAGCTCACTAAGGTATCTATTCTGATCATTCCGGGACGATCCTCCTAGATGTGGGCCTTCGATATGGTGGCCATTTTTGTATCTTAATTATTATTTAGATTTTGTTGTTATTCTATGAATCTAGCTACATTCAAGTATGTTGGCGAGGGAAGACAATTCTTTACATATTTTAATCATGGCTTAATTTCGTATATTCATTTCCAGTTCTACATAAAAGTTGAGGAGGGAAAGGGGGAGCTTCAGTCCCACACTATTTACTAGGTCTGTCCCTGCATAATAAAATTCAATGATATTTTCTAGGTTGTTTTGTTGCAGGGGTGCTTCACTTTATTCAGGTGATCATCATCCTGATGCACTTCGCCAGCGAGATCAGCATTTGAAAACATAAAAGAAAGTATACTACCATTGTTTTTTTTGTTCTTTGCAACAGTTTATGCTATTTCAAATTGGAGGTGGTTCCTGATAGCTTTTTGCCATGTTATTGGAAGTGAGATTGAATCTTTAGTGAAGCTGAAGGAGGCGTTTCATAATTGTAAAGATCTAGAAAATGATATTGTGTTGAAGATACAAAGGTTAATTCATTGCACTATTTCCTTTAAAAATCATGATCACTGAGATTGATTAATTTCCTTGCATATTCTGTACTATGTATTGACACTTCTGTTTTGATAATAATAATAAACCATATATACATTTTTATAATTGTAGATTAATTTTATATATCTTTCATATTTTATTTTGCCTTTTTTGGTTTAAATCTTTCTGTTATTTTTATGTTTAGTGCACCTGCATTTTATTGAATTATATCCAAATGTAGTACTTCCTCTTTTATAATTTGGAATTAGGAAGACATCTTGGATTAATCCTCTTTTATCTTCAAGTTTGCTGAAGAAAACTCTGCTCTCATAATATACTTTTAGGTGGTCAAAATCTTGATGATACAATTCGAAAATGGCACCAAAAATACCAATGAAGAAATGGCGGAAAGGATCCTAGGTATCAATTTGTTTTTACGACTCAGTTTGAAACAATTATTTTAGTTTCTGGATTCATTTTTAACATTTTGAATATGTGGAGAAATAGAACAGTATAGAGATTATTAAAGATGCAGAAAAAGAAGAAAATGTTGATGCAGTTGAACATGTGGAAGTTGGAGAAAAGAATTGGATGGTGCAGTATGCTAAGAAATTTAGAACTAAAAGGGTTAATTAATATGAGTTGGGGATGTGAATGTTTATATATATATATATATTTCAAACATATTGTTTTTTATTAGATTTTTAATTATTTCATTATGAGAAACAATGATTAATATAGTGAGATGAAATGAGAGTAAAAGGTTATAAAAGATGATAAGTTATCATCTAGGAATTACGACCAAGTTATCATTTTATTAGTTCTTATGCTAAGGTGATTTTGACACTAAGAAAACTATTGTTTAGATAAACGATAGATGATATGATATATCATTGTCTTCATTTGGAATTAAAAGCTTGTGTTGTTTGTAGAATAGTATATTTCTCAAATAAGCTGACTTGTTATTTGTAAATATGTATATGCTTTTAATTTAGTCTTGAAATTATATATTTCGCTTCTTTGTTTCTTTGAGTATTTCTTCATTTTCTTGTTGCCAAGCTAATTATTTTCAATAAATCATATTTTATGGCTGTTAATGGTTATCATAGTAGGAAAAAACTGTATTTCTCACCCATTTGTGTATTAATTCATGCGAAATAGATGGTTAGATAAATGAAATGGAAGCTGCTCGTTGCTCACTTTGGTAGAAAATTTTCAAACTTGGCATTTTCTTTGTATAGCTCTCTCTACAAAATTGTCTACTATATTCATATCTATGTTAATGAAGCAACTAGTAAATTGTTGAAACAATAAATTGCCGCTAGTGTAGATATTTAAGCTTAGTAGCTTACATAAGTACCCATGATTTCTCTCATCACTTGTTCCTTTTCTGCAACTCAAAAGATTTAACCCTAAAAATTAGATTGGGTAAATCATTTGCTTTGAGCCTTAGTTATGTATTAGTGTTAGTATTTTGTTTGTTTGTATCTTTAACTTTTTGTTTTGCTTTTTTGATTTATTCAGATTTTTCTTTCAAAGCTCCATTTTCCCTTTCCTCTGTTTTTTCATTTCCTTCTATTTTTTTCTTTCGACTGTTTTTTATTTTTTTATTTAACATCTTTGGTGCATTTTGCTACTGGTTTAATGGCATAGAATATGTATTTAGCTATTGCTTTGATGTATTTTGTTACTGGTTTGTGTTGTTTTTTTACTGCTACTATTGGTCTATTTTGTTGCTACTGTTGGTCTATTTTTTTAAAAAATTTGGTAATTTAATCATGCCACAATTACATAGGTCCAATTACTTTAACAATTTCCTTGTTCCCAAGCTTTGTTTGAATCTTCATTTTGTTTGATACTTTGTTGCTTTCTTTCTCATTTTCTGACAAGTTTATGTTCCCATGTGTTTTGGATTTCTATTGATTATCTTGCAGTTGCAAAGTCCGCAGTTGTGAGTTTTGATGCTTTCATACTCTTCTTAAATTTTTCTTCCTGTACTTCTGGTGGCCTTTTGACCTTGTTTGGTTGTAGGCATGTGTTAATTTCATTAACGTGTGTGTATAGATTTGTGGCTCCTACTTCACTTCTGTGATGTATGTGGAGCATTGGTGTGAGGAGAATTTCAGGAGCCTAACACTGGGCAGCCCAGATTTTTCTGACATTGAAATGGTTAGTCGCTAAAAAAATACTATGTCATATACATTTTTTTAATTGAGTTTCAGATGATCTCCAGAATATATTGTTTACAAATTGGTGCAACATAATTTTTTTTTTGAAACAAAACTACTTGTATTATTACTTAAGAAAAATACAAGTAAAGAAGGAAAACTCCATCAAAACAGACCAAAACAGACAGGGAATCTGGCTTTTATTTTATGTGTGTATTTTGTGTTTGTGTATTTATGTATATATGTTTAACTTTACCTATTCTCTATTTTGATACCATTATGTGTAACTATGTATATATGTATATATGTGTAACTACTAGTACTAGTCATGGTGTCTTTCCTTTGAACTACACTGGTTGAGAAATAACTTTTTCTTCACATAATAACTATAAAACCATTGATATTGGTACAGGGGTACTTAAGTTTGCCCTTTCATTGAGCTAATTTTAATTTTAATTCCACTTAGTCTGGATCAAATTCAAGGTGTTGAGCTTTTTATTTCATCTCTATTCAATTAAGAAATTGAGTGACTTCATATTATTTTCATTCGCTACCTATATATATATTTAAGTTTGCCCTTTCATTGAGCTAATTTTAATCAGAAAGTAAGTCAATAAAAATAATATGATGTTAAAACGAAGATGATGCCAAAACATAAAGATTGATAGAAAGAAACATATCTTTCTCTTATTGTTTGGTATGAAGGAATGAAGAACTTGATTAAGTAAAATTATAATACAATGACAGGGACTAAGTTAAACAGGAGAGAATGATATTATAATTGTTTGTTTAATTTGTGTTTTGAGTCATTTAATATGTCTAATTTTCTATGAAGGAGTGGCTGTTTCATATTGAGTTATGCAAAAAAGTGTATAAATTGACTTTGAAGTCTTGATCTTTGCTCCTGTTGTAAATATTTATTGTTTAAATTGTTCTCTATGCATAATCTGTCTTTGTTTTGAATTTTCTCTCTCTCTCCACTCTTTTGTCTGCTTAACTCCCTTCCTAGATTTTCTCTCATCTTTAAATTAGTTTAAGTATACATAGGGTGAAATGATATAAACTTGCCCAAGTCTTGTCAGAAGATTGTAAGCTATTGTAATAACAAATTCTTTTACTACCATATGATATAAACTTGCCCAAATTGCAAATTCTTTAACTTAGTTAGTTGGCTGATTAAGCAAGTTGGTAGTTAGTTAAGTGGTAGCTGATTGATATGTTATGGTTTACTATGAATATGTTAGTCTTACTCTTATTTTTAGCTCATTATAAGTAAGTGTTGTATTCTCTTCATCTCTGATTTTCTCTCTTTCATTTCTGAACTTAAATGTTTGTTCTGTGGAAAAATCACTGTTGCTTAGCTTTTTCTTTTTTAATAGGCTGATAGGTTTGAGATTGTTATGGCATTGAAATTTAACTAGTAAATGTTTATCTTTTTTTGCATTGTTATTTTCTCAGAGGAAATAACTCAATTGGGATTTAGAATTCTTTTAGAATTGAAATGTACGTAAATAGAAATTTTACTGCTACATATTAGTTGATGATACTCTCTTGTTTATAATAACTATTCATCGTTCATTTTTTAATAGTTTCAAAATTAATGTGGAGTGTTAGAGTTTTTAATCTCTTCTCTTGTGCTTAATACTTGTTGATCCAAGATTAGGGAATTAGAGTACTTCTTTTGTGCTTAATACTTGTTGATATAAGATTAGGGATGTAGAATTTTGTATGAAATTCAGGGGTTATATGTACGAAACAGGTTTGGGCTTCATACTGTTTATTTAATGGTCAGTGATTTGTTCCTATATGATGTTTGATATAATCTATAAACTCTTCAGGTTTTTAGATTGAGTTTGCTTCAATGATTGATTATGTTGAGTGGAATTAACTTAATGTTGATGTGAGAACATACTTAGTTATCTCCTTAAATTTTTTAGTTGATACGTAGTGATGGTGGTGAGAAATTGATTGTTTTGAATTAGAGTTGTACTGACTTTTAATTTCTTGTTGGTTGTATTTGTTGCTTGAGTAAGTTTCCTTAAAAGTTACTATTGATTTTCATACAAAATAGACCTATAGGGATGGTATTCTAAATCCATTAGCCATGTATCTTTCTTACTTCTGATTATTTGTTCTTGTTATTTGTTGATTTGTTTTTGTGGTCTTATTTTTGTAGTCTTATTCTTGTGGTACATGTAGCTCATCTAAACTTTAGTTAACAAGAAAGAGTAAAAAGGTGATAAAACTGAAGCAATTGTATTATTAAGACATAAATAATATATACAAGTTGTAGTGGACAAAATTCGTATACTTGAAAAATAATAGTCCAACAAGCAGTCAGTCAGCCCAATAAGCTATCTAACTAGCCAAGAAGGCCCAAAGCCCATGTAAAATAGGCTCGCATATACAAAGTACCATCCAATTACCCAAAACCATACCCGGACCCGAATTCGGATACACTCAGTCAGCCAGGGACCTTGAAACAGTCAAGGCTCCCATCACGTTCGCCAAGAATCTCGGAATAAAACCACTTGGAGCGAGTCAAGCGAAGGAGAAAGACGGAGGAGGACGGAACGAGGAGGAGGACAATAAATAAGACCATCAGAGGTTGAGAAAAGGCATCAAATAATCACTGAACTTTCTTTACTCTCTAATTGAAACGAAGGCTACTCTATTTCTGAGCAATCCAGTCAAGCAAGACTAATTAGTCAGTCTGATTGGACCTGACCTAGTCGCTTGACTCCTCCGTCATCGCCACCGTCACTCTGACCATTTTACGACTCCTTCATCCATCATCATTTCGACTATTTATATCTTAATTTTATTACTTTCTATTAGCTCTCGTTACAACCCGACTGACTTGAGCGTCGGAGTCCCTTTGGCTGACACCCCACCGGTGCTCCCAATTGAACTCTCGTCTCTCTTCTTTTTGTTATTGACAGGTTGCTGGTGCCCATCTAATCAATTGTAGGAAATCACCTCTACAATTTGGCGCCCACCGTGGGGCCCTAGCAATCAAACGATCAACAAAGAGATCAAAAAGTTCACTTGAGAGCCATGTCAGACGTGACTGAGACACCCGATCTGTCTGCTCAACTCGCTGCTCTTACTGCCCAGATGAATGAAGAACGCGAGAAAATGAGGAGGCTCGAAACTGAAAATGCTGACCTGCTCGTACGAATGGAGGCCATGTCCTCTCAAGCCACCGAGGCTCAGCCATCCCGCTTCCGAGGCCCAGTCAGCCTTATGCAACCTCTGGGAGACCTCACTCCTATCTCTAACAGTGATGGACCGAATCAGACAGTTCCATCACCCTCGGTAAGGAATTATCAAACTCCACCCACCATGTCTAACATTCAAAATTATGTTGTCAATACAGGCGAACAGGTAACCATGGCTGAACATGGACATTCATCTGCGCCCGGATCACAGCAGATTCCGGGAATCAGCCAGCCAGCCGGTGCAGCTGGACAGCAACAGATTCCAGGAGCCAGTCAGCCAGCCGGTGCAGCTGGACAGCAACAGATTCCAGGAGCCAGTCAGCCAGCCACTGGACCCGGACAGCAACAGATTCCAGGAGCCAGTCAGCCAGTCACTGGACCCGGACAGCAGCAGGTTCCAAGTGCTAGTCAGCCTACCATTGGAGCCAGCCAGATCATCATTGGAGCTGGTCAGAATATACCTGAGCAACAGGCAATCGGATTTAATCACCCAGTCTTGAGCGAGCCAATCCGCCGAGCAACCACAAGCTCATTTCCAATCCAAGATCCTGAGTTGGCTCGAAAGTTAGCTGAGATGGAGGCGCTCATTCAACGGATTCCTGGGATGCCGGCTCCGATTAAGAAGAGTGCAGCAAGCTGTTATGCGGACTCTCCATTCGTAGACGACATTGCACTAGTGGAAATGCCAAAGAAGTTCAACTTCCCAAATATGAAGATGTTTGACGGGACGTCTGACCCGGATGATCACATCGCACAGTATAGGCAGAGGATGTTCACCGTTGCCATCCCACGTGATATGAGGGAAGCATGCATGTGTAAGGGGTTTGGTTCTAGTCTGATTGGACCAGCCCTCCAGTGGTATACTAATTTACCTAATAATTCTATTTCTACTTTTGCACAATTGACTGACACTTTTGTTGAGCAGTTTGCTAGTAGCAGGAAACTTGAAAAGTCTGCAGAAGACCTCTACATCATAGTTCAACGACGGGGTGAGCCTTTACGAGAGTACGTAGGCCGCTTCAACAAAGAAAAGGTTTCTATAACCCATTGTAATCAGGACACAGCCATCTCAGCCTTCCGCAAGGGACTCCGGTACGACTCAGACCTATACAAAGAACTTACCAAGTATCCTTGCAAGACGATGGAAGATGTTCTCGCCAAAGCCTGGGCACAGATCAAGTGGGAGGAGGATGAAGTTAACTATTATCACTCTTCTCCGAGGAAAGACACTCGAAGAGACTCGAGGGCAGGCAGACGGCAGAGTGATAGACGATCCGAGCCATACCCGTATCCCAACAGATCAGAGAACAGAAGGAGGGAGTACAACCGGTCGTCCGAGACACGTCTGCGAGATGGACCAAAGATACCAGAATACAATCTTTCAATTTCACCAGCTGAAGTCGTTGGCGTACTGAAAGGACTCGGAGACAAAGTGAAATGGCCGGAAAGGATGAGGACTCCGTCTGACCAGCGAGACAAAGCAAAATGGTGTGAATTCCACAATGACCACGGTCACCGAACGGATGAGTGCATTGCCTTAAAACTCGAAGTATCCAACCTGTTAAAGCGTGGTCACCTGACTGACTTACTTACAGACAAAGGCAAAAGAACATTCCAGCAGGAGGCAGACAGGTCAGTCGTCCGAAGAGAAGTAACCCCGCCGAAACCACCTACTCATGAACGGACGGTGAACGTAATAACTGGTGGCTCTGAGGTAAGCGGAGTCACCCATTCAGCAGCCAAAAGACATGCCAGGCAGACCAACTGGGTCAAAGGAGAGTCCGACGAGACAGAGAAGAATACCATCAACCTACCAGCTCAAACCATCAGTTTCTCAACAACAGAGTCAACCAGACTCCTCAACCCACATCATGATGCTCTTGTCATTGCACTTTACATTGCTAATTGTCTTACTAAACGTATACTTATTGATAATGGTAGTTCAGCTAACATTTTATTTTTAAGTGCTCTCAGGGAAATGGGGATAGATGAATCAAAGATTATAAAGAAGACTACAATCCTCATCGGTTTCAGTGGAGAACAAAAGAACACACTAGGAGAGATCGAGCTACCTGTCTATGCCGAAGGAGTCAATCTATGCACAAGATTCCTGGTAGTAGACTCTCCGTCTGCTTACAACGTGATACTGGGACGACCATGGATACATGAAATGGAGGCAGTCCCTTCAACATACCACCAAGTTTTAAGGTTCCCAACTAAGTGGGGAGTAAAAGAAATTAAAGGCCAACAGAAAGATTCGAGAGCGTGTTACCAGACTACCATGAAACCCAAACCCGCTCAGTTATAGCAATTACAGGAAGACAGACTGACTGACTCCCAGTTGAACCAACCAGACATGGAGGAGTTGGACGAAGTCCAGATACATCCGGACTTTCCAGATCACAAAGTCCAAATCGGATCACGATTGGATCCTGACATCAGAACTAAGCTCATTGACTTTTTATCTGCCCATTATGATTGTTTTGCTTGGTCCCATGCGGACATGACTGGAATTGACCCCAAAATAATTGTCCATAAATTGCAGGTTGATCCAGACTACCCACCAAGGAAGCAAAAAAGAAGAAAATTTGCCCCTGAAAGGAACAAAGCCATTAACGAAGAAGTTCAAAAGCTTATTGATAATGGGTTCGTGAGGGAGGTGCATTATCCCGACTGGTTGGCTAACGTAGTCATTGTGAAAAAAAAGAATGGCAAATGGCGAGTTTGCATTGACTTCACAGACCTCAACAAGGCGTGTCCAAAAGACTCGTTCCCATTACCGCACATAGACATGCTAGTAGACGCCACAGCCGGTCATGAACTCCTAAGCTTCATGGACGCATACTCAGGATACAACCAGATCCTGATGCATCCAGACGACCAGGAAAAGACAGCCTTCATGACCAACTTAGGCATATTCTGCTACAAGGTCATGCCATTCGGATTGAAGAACGCAGGAGCAACATATCAGAGACTAGTCAACAAGATGTTTGCCGGATTACTGGGGAAGACGATGGAAGTCTACATTGACGACATGCTCGTCAAATCCCTCATTGCAGAGGACCATATCAACCATTTAAAACAATCTTTTGACATTCTCAGGAAATATAATATGAAACTGAATCCAACTAAATGTTCTTTTGGTGTGACTGCAGGAAAGTTCCTTGGGTACCTTGTAACCCAAAGGGGAATCGAGGCAAACCCAGCACAGATAGAGTCAATCCAAAGGATTCTTTCCCCAACGTGCATAAAAGACGTACAGAAACTAACTGGACGCATTGCAGCACTCAGCCGATTCATCTCAAAGTCTTCAGAACGATGTCACCACTTCTTCAACACGCTAAGGAAATCAAAAACCTTCGAGTGGACAGCTGAATGCGAAGAGGCACTGGGCCAGCTAAAACAGTACCTGACCAGCCCGCCTCTCCTCTCAAAGCCAAAAGACAATGAGACATTATTCATCTATCTAGCAGTATCCGAGACGGCAGTTAGCGCAGTCCTAGTCCGGGAAGAGGAAGGCAAGCAGTCTCCAGTCTACTATGTAAGCAAAGCTTTGCTTAATGCAGAAACCCGATATAGCCAGCTGGAGAAGCTTGCACTAGCACTCATCCACGCAGCAAGGAAGCTACGCCCATACTTCCAGTGCCATCCAATAACGGTCTTGACCACCTTCCCACTCAAAACAATCCTCCATAAACCAGAATTGTCAGGCAGACTTACCAAGTGGGCGGTAGAGCTCAGCGAGTACGAAGTAACATACAAGCCACGAACTTCCCTCAAATCTCAGGTATTAGCTGATTTCATTGCAGATTTTACACCTAACATGCATGTGCAGGCAGAAAAAGAACTTTGTTGTCTGACCGAGGGACAATCAGTCGGAATCTGGAAGTTGCAAGTAGACGGCTCAAGTAACACCAGAGGAAGTGGACTCGGACTCGTCCTGACTTCACCCCAAGGTGACATAATCGAACAAGCAGTCCGATGCGGGTTCAAAGCTACCAACAATGAAGTTGAATACGAAGCAATGATAGCAGGACTCGGACTAGCCAAAGACATGGGAATAAAAAAGATCGTGGTCTTCAGTGATTCTCAATTGGTAGTCAACCAAATGCAAGGTAGCTACCAGGCCCGGGATAACAAGATGACTGCCTACCTCAACAAGACTAAAGAGTTGCAGTCAGTCTTCGACGAGTTCACTATCAACCAAGTACCAAGAGGGGAGAACAGCCATGCAGATGCATTAGCAAACCTTGGATCCTCCATCCAGACAACCGACCCCAAGACAATACCTGTAGTATATCTCCAATGGCCAGCTGTCTGGAAAGATGAAGAAGAGCAAGTTAATGACATCTCCAACAACCGAACATGGATGACTTCAATAGTCGAGTACTTAGAACATGACATACTTCCCGAAGATAAGAACGAAGCACGTCGGGTCAAGGCTCAGTCAGCCCGCTTCACTATTATACAAGGTAAACTATATAAACGTTCATTTTCTGGTCCATATTTGAAATGCATTAACCCTGCAGAGGCCAAATACGTACTGGCTGAGTTGCATGAAGGAGAGTGCGGCAACCACTCTGGAGGACGAAGCTTGGCGCACCGTGCCCTAACACAAGGCTACTACTGGCCAACCATGCGAGCTGATGCCTCTGACTATGCCAGACGATGCGACAAATGCCAACGGTTCGCTCAGATATCCCACCAACCTCCGGAGCGTCTCATCTCAATCACGTCCCCTTGGCCATTCATGAAATGGGGGATGGATATAGTAGGCAAGCTTCCAACCGCACCAGGACAGAAAATGTACATGCTTGCAGTGACCGACTACTTCAGCAAGTGGATCGAAGCAGACTCATTCCACCAAGTCCGAGACAAAGAAGTAAAGGGTTTCATTTGGAAGAATGTGATCTGTAGGTACGGAGTACCAAAAGAAATTGTGACAGACAATGGTTCTCAATTCATCAGTTTTGACTTCCAAGACTTCTGCAAGTTCTGGAACATCAAGCTCAGCTTCTCGACACCAAGGTATCCCCAAGCAAATGGACAGGCAGAGTCATCCAACAAGACCATCATGAACAACATCAAGAAGCGCCTCGAAAAAGCTAAGGGAAGATGGGCTGACGAGTTGCCAGGAGTCCTGTGGTCCTATCGAACCACAACCAGGACTGCGACAGGGGAGACACCATTCTCATTAGCTTACGGGATGGAGGCAGTCATCCCAACTGAGAGCGAAGTTCCGACAGCCAGATATGAGCTAACTACAGACGAAGAAAATTGGGAAAACATGTGCCATGAACTCGACACCATCGACGAAAGAAGGGACAAAGCACTCTTAAGAGTCTCAGCCTATCAACAGAGCATAGCCAGACATTACAACAAGAACATCCGCACTCGGACATTCAAAGTAGGAGATTGGGTTCTACGAAGAGTCTTCCAGAACACTAAGGAAGCTGGAGCAGGTAAGCTCGCCCCGACATGGGAAGGTCCCTACCTCATCACAAAGGTAGTCGGACATGGAGCATACAAGCTACAAACAAAGGAGGGACGCGATATCAACAACAGCTGGAATGCTATCCACTTGAGACTGTATCACTCTTAACTTAACCCAGTCTACTTTCATTTTCTTTCATCAGTATTCTCACAAGATCTTCATTCGAGCAACATACTGACACTTATAATGCAGGAAGTGTCAGAACTACATTTGGGCTTGATCCCTGCAAAGGGTATGTAGGCAGCTCCACGGAGCGCAGCCCCCTATCACAACCATTTTTTCTTTATATATATACTACGAATAGTTCAATAACAAATCTAAATATAAATTGACTAAGTCACTTTATACTTAGATTGGGGGAATAAGACACTAATACTCCATAAGTCATTCAGCCAATCAGCATCCGATACAAGGACTACAAAAGCTACCAGAACAATAACTTAAACAACACTAACAAAAGCTACAACAAGCCATAATACAACAAAACTAGGTCAGTTAGATCAGGATACAATACTACATAAGAAAAAGTTCATACTACAACTAGAAAAGGCCCGACAAACTCTGTTATCCCACGACAATGAACACAAGTAGAAGAGGAATCAGTCATCCACAACCAGATCATTAGTAGTCATGATGCCAAAAGAAGTGGCTAACTCTTCGGCCCGGGTTATCTCTTCAGCCCTCATCTTCTCCAATTCCTCAAGATCAGCAATGTATTTGGGAACATCCCAGCTATCAGCCTTACCATCCCGAAACTCACTAGCCATTACGCCACGGCATTGGATCTCAGCCTCCAGCCCAATGACCAACATCCGATTCTCCAACGAAGCAACCTCGGCTTTCAAATCATCAACTTGACCAAGAGTCACTCTCAGCTTCTCGACATCAGCTTCCTTGGATTCTAGTTGAGCCTTCAAATCAGCTATGAGTTGATCAGACTCCTTCTTGGAATCTTTCAGCCGACTAACTTCACCCCGAAGATCATTTCTCTGACTCCTTACTTCCTTTAGAGTTGCCATTAAGGACTTGATTTTCTTCTTCAGCCAAATGACCCCTTGCAAACCCTGACACATAAAAAAGAAAATGTAAGACAACAAGAGAAATCAGCTAGTCGGCACAAACAAAACTAAATGAAATATTCGTACCTGGAACAAATGAGAAACAGTGGTATCAATTGACCCATCCGTACCAACCTGCTCCATTCTGTGATCATCTTCGGGCCACAACAACTTATCAATCTCTCCTAAGTGAGGCCCAATCTCACTATAGGCCGCAGCATTGGAAGGGAACGAAAGGGCAACGGTGTCGCTAAATGGGTCGGAAGAATCATCCCGCACAGCCTTCTTCTTTTTTTTCGTCTGACTCCGCGTCAAAACAGGGGGATCAGCCGGAGGCACAACAACCTCTCTATCAGCTTCTGAGCTCCCAACGGACGATTTCTTTGCTTGACGCAAACGTTCCAAGGCATTGGAACCGGTTAGAGGAAGTGTAAAGGGTCGGGACATAGCTACGTCTGCAAACAACCGCTCACTTGTCGTCAATTCAGTCAAAAAATTGGGAGTATATCCCAAGACTTCTAAACTTCTCTTGATAAACACAACACGAGGATTATCAGGACTCTGTAGAAGAGGAATACCTTCAGGGAGTTTTTCAACAGAGCGCCACAAAGAACTCTGACGAAGACTCGATTCAGACAGCAAATCACTCCACTCACGCTCCGCCTCAGGAATAGCAAGAATACTCTTAAGTCGACCAGAAGACTCCCTCGAATCCCAAAGGTACTCAACTCGAAGCCTACCTGCAAAATGATAGAAGTATCAGCACACAAAATAAAATAAAAACAACAACAACATGTATATGCAAGGAAACGGATTAGTAGGCAAGCATAAAAGACTCACATGCAGGAGACCATGAACAAGGTATCCTACTATCAGCAGGTAACCCCAACGAGACGAAAGGGACGAAGAAGTAACGGTCCTTCCACCTCTTATCTCCACTCTTCAAACTAATAATTAAAGGAGGGTCCTTCCCCCTAGTTGTTAACTGGTACCTACCTTTGTCATTAAGGTGTGCCTTCAAGTAGTAAGCTCTCAACAAGTCAGCCACCCCAAGTGTTATCTTGTGCCTTTCACAAAGGACTTCGAGAGACATCAAAATCCGCCATGAATTTGGCATTAGTTGTCCGGGCGAAATCTCGTGGTACTCACACAACTCAACGACTAATCGGGGGATGGGAAACCGAAGCCCTTCTTTGAAGGGAAGTTCATACAGACACACCCAACCAGGTAAGTGCCAGTCAGGCCGCTCCGCCTTAGCAGGAGCATGCAGACTGATGGTATCAGGGATCTCATAATGACGACGAAGATAGGTCAACTCACCTAAACTTATGGAAGACCTAGGATTAGAACTAAGCATACTACCAGAACCCGGCATACCACCATCAATAGGTTCGTTAGAATCTATTCCCCTTCCAGTAACATCACCTAAAGGACGACCCCCCAATTCTACTACTGTAATTCGGTTGCAATCAACCATCTCAGCAGAACTTTGAAAGAGAGAACTAAAATCTTCTTCACTAAACGAACAAGACAGTCGACAGACTGAATCAGCGTGACTATCACACCTACTTGTAGACATAATGAGCTGATCACCTAGAGCAAAACAACAGCTAAGCCTTAAGGAACACAAAAAAGACATGAAGAATATTTAGCTCGATACACAATCAAGAAGCGCTGGACGACTCATCAATCAATCAGTCAGACGGACCAAACATAAAAAACATATGATTAAACGAGGCAAAACAGACTACTATATCAAATTAGATTACAAAGTATTCAGTTAAACAGCAGTCAGCCTATAAGTCTCTACTAATCAGTCAGACATACCACTCAGCTCAAGGAACAGAAACACATGAATTAGACATACGCCTAAACAACAGAAATTCATATGCCACCATTGCAATCAGATCAAACGCAAACAGAAAATCTACAGGATCAAACAAAAATAACAGTTGAATAAACTAACCTAGCACGAAGAACATGAAGAACACGAAGAACACAAAGAACATGCATAAGGACATTGAAAGGAAAACAAATGAGAGAAAACTTACCTCTTGAGAAGCTCTTTTACTCCACACCTTGCACCTCCTCTCCAAGCCTTCCTCAAATGAATGCAATAGTAAAAACAAACCACCCTTATATAGGCACACAAATCCACCCGATTAGTGCCAAGTGTCAACCATCAGGTGGCCCTACCAAAAAGGATTTAACTTCCTAAGGACACTTAAAGTCTCAGAGACAAATGAAAATTCACATTGAGCGCACTAGGCCCACTCGGCCATCTCCCCCGGACACACTACCTCCTCGGCAGACCACTCGGCCCAAACACACGAGTCACTCGGCCACCCAGGCGAAGCACTCGGCCCACCCGGAGGAGCACTCGGCCATGCCGACAAAGCACTCGGCCACCCCGGTAAAGCACTCGGGGGAGCAATCAGCCATGCCAACGAAACACTCGGCCTTCCCGGAGGAACACTCGGCTCGTGCAGCCCATTCAGTCGGCCAACATGTGACCCACTCGGCCATGCCTCAGGGCCACCCCGTGGACCACTAGGCCAGAAGGCCGTTCGGCCCAAGCATCCAGTCGGCCCAAGCAGCCGGTCGGCCAACCAGGCCCGCGCGCATCCGCAATCCACTCGGACAGCCGGATGCATATGTGCTCATTACTCGGCCGGATGCGTAGGTGCGCATCACTCGGCCGCAAAGTAAGCAGCCAGTCGGATCAAATTCAAGGTGTTGAGCTTTTTATTTCATCTCTATTCAATTAAGAAATTGAGTGACTTCATATTATTTTCATTCGCTACCTATATATATATTTAAGTTTGCCCTTTCATTGAGCTAATTTTAATCAGAAAGTAAGTCAATAAAAATAATATGATGTTAAAACGAAGATGATGCCAAAACATAAAGATTGATAGAAAGAAACATATCTTTCTCTTATTGTTTGGTATGAAGGAATGAAGAACTTGATTAAGTAAAATTATAATACAATGACAGGGACTAAGTTAAACAGGAGAGAATGATATTATAATTGTTTGTTTAATTTGTGTTTTGAGTCATTTAATATGTCTAATTTTCTATGAAGGAGTGGCTGTTTCATATTGAGTTATGCAAAAAAGTGTATAAATTGACTTTGAAGTCTTGATCTTTGCTCCTGTTGTAAATATTTATTGTTTAAATTGTTCTCTATGCATAATCTGTCTTTGTTTTGAATTTTCTCTCTCTCTCCACTCTTTTGTCTGCTTAACTCCCTTCCTAGATTTTCTCTCATCTTTAAATTAGTTTAAGTATACATAGGGTGAAATGATATAAACTTGCCCAAGTCTTGTCAGAAGATTGTAAGCTATTGTAATAACAAATTCTTTTACTACCATATGATATAAACTTGCCCAAATTGCAAATTCTTTAACTTAGTTAGTTGGCTGATTAAGCAAGTTGGTAGTTAGTTAAGTGGTAGCTGATTGATATGTTATGGTTTACTATGAATATGTTAGTCTTACTCTTATTTTTAGCTCATTATAAGTAAGTGTTGTATTCTCTTCATCTCTGATTTTCTCTCTTTCATTTCTGAACTTAAATGTTTGTTCTGTGGAAAAATCACTGTTGCTTAGCTTTTTCTTTTTTAATAGGCTGATAGGTTTGAGATTGTTATGGCATTGAAATTTAACTAGTAAATGTTTATCTTTTTTTGCATTGTTATTTTCTCAGAGGAAATAACTCAATTGGGATTTAGAATTCTTTTAGAATTGAAATGTACGTAAATAGAAATTTTACTGCTACATATTAGTTGATGATACTCTCTTGTTTATAATAACTATTCATCGTTCATTTTTTAATAGTTTCAAAATTAATGTGGAGTGTTAGAGTTTTTAATCTCTTCTCTTGTGCTTAATACTTGTTGATCCAAGATTAGGGAATTAGAGTACTTCTTTTGTGCTTAATACTTGTTGATATAAGATTAGGGATGTAGAATTTTGTATGAAATTCAGGGGTTATATGTACGAAACAGGTTTGGGCTTCATACTGTTTATTTAATGGTCAGTGATTTGTTCCTATATGATGTTTGATATAATCTATAAACTCTTCAGGTTTTTAGATTGAGTTTGCTTCAATGATTGATTATGTTGAGTGGAATTAACTTAATGTTGATGTGAGAACATACTTAGTTATCTCCTTAAATTTTTTAGTTGATACGTAGTGATGGTGGTGAGAAATTGATTGTTTTGAATTAGAGTTGTACTGACTTTTAATTTCTTGTTGGTTGTATTTGTTGCTTGAGTAAGTTTCCTTAAAAGTTACTATTGATTTTCATACAAAATAGACCTATAGGGATGGTATTCTAAATCCATTAGCCATGTATCTTTCTTACTTCTGATTATTTGTTCTTGTTATTTGTTGATTTGTTTTTGTGGTCTTATTTTTGTAGTCTTATTCTTGTGGTACATGTAGCTCATCTAAACTTTAGTTAACAAGAAAGAGTAAAAAGGTGATAAAACTGAAGCAATTGTATTATTAAGACATAAATAATATATACAAGTTGTAGTGGACAAAATTCGTATACTTGAAAAATAATAGTCCAACAAGCAGTCAGTCAGCCCAATAAGCTATCTAACTAGCCAAGAAGGCCCAAAGCCCATGTAAAATAGGCTCGCATATACAAAGTACCATCCAATTACCCAAAACCATACCCGGACCCGAATTCGGATACACTCAGTCAGCCAGGGACCTTGAAACAGTCAAGGCTCCCATCACGTTCGCCAAGAATCTCGGAATAAAACCACTTGGAGCGAGTCAAGCGAAGGAGAAAGACGGAGGAGGACGGAACGAGGAGGAGGACAATAAATAAGACCATCAGAGGTTGAGAAAAGGCATCAAATAATCACTGAACTTTCTTTACTCTCTAATTGAAACGAAGGCTACTCTATTTCTGAGCAATCCAGTCAAGCAAGACTAATTAGTCAGTCTGATTGGACCTGACCTAGTCGCTTGACTCCTCCGTCATCGCCACCGTCACTCTGACCATTTTACGACTCCTTCATCCATCATCATTTCGACTATTTATATCTTAATTTTATTACTTTCTATTAGCTCTCGTTACAACCCGACTGACTTGAGCGTCGGAGTCCCTTTGGCTGACACCCCACCGGTGCTCCCAATTGAACTCTCGTCTCTCTTCTTTTTGTTATTGACAGGTTGCTGGTGCCCATCTAATCAATTGTAGGAAATCACCTCTACACAAGTCATGTTTATCAATGGTTATCTAAATAAGAAACTAGAAATGCTGATTTTTCAGACTGCTTATTTTTTTTTTCATAGCTTGTAAATTCTAAAGGAAGATAATACTTCAATTTTGTTAGTTTTCTTTATCTCTGATTATAGGAACTTTTGTATAGTTGGTTGTGAAATATGATGCATGTTTTTCAATGTCTTAACATACCTACCCTTATGTTACTTTTTTTTTATGTACTCTTTTAGTTTCCTATTAACTTTAAGTTTAAGCATTAATTATTTAAATTTTTATGTAGCTAAGCAAATCGACCCACTACAAAGACATGTGCACAATGGATGATGAATTGAAGGATGGAGCAAGTTTCATGGTTTACTTTTTGTGTATCTTGCTATGGCTTTGTTTTTCATTTTTGAAGTAAAAGATGTTCACGATTATAGAACTTTTTTATGTATGCTTTCAAACTTAAGTTAGAACTAAGATCTCATGAAGTAGTTCTTGTTTAATGTAATACTTATGGTTTATCAATCTATTTAATATTACATTATGTGATTAATTTTGATATTTTTTTTATCAAAATAAGATAATAAAAACCTTTTAATTTAAAAGAAAACTTATAATTATCCTTACACAACAAAATTAAAAATCTATTATCTAGACTAAAATAACAAAATTTTATTACTGGACTTTTAATATGGTATTTATGGTTGTCTTGGATACATATTATAAGTGTAACAAAACGTTATGATTTATATAATATAACAAACTAAAAACGCTATCAAAATAATCAATTATAACAGTTGAAAAGTGTTATGCAAAAAGTTTAAGATTAAACTTTAAATTTATAACCAATTACTCTAACTAAACGTTATTATTTTAATATGATAGCAACTAAAAATTTGTTATTTGATACTTTAAGATAACATCGAACATAACATTCAAAAACTGTTATAGAAAAGACGGGACTTATAATAACAGGGCTATGTTAGTGTCTTGAGAAGTGTTATGAATACTTCCGGTTAGCAGTTTTTAAGTGTTATGAATACTGTTTTTTCTTGTAGTGATATTGAAGCTTTTCTTCAAGGTGAGGGCTTGAGCTAAGCTTGGGTTGGGGAACTTAGAGGAATTTGAGGAAGAATTCAGTTGGGATTTGAAGGGAATTAAGCTGGGTGTTGGAGCTGGAAATTCAGAGGAAAGGTCAGATAAATTTTAGGTAAAATTCTGGGCTTTCATCTCTGAATTTGACTAGGTTTATGTTGAGGAATTTTGGATATATGAATGCGTTGATTGGAATGAGTTTTGGGTATTAAATTGGCTGAGTGTTGAGTGGTGAATTCTACTGAATTGGGGGTATTGTTTCTGGTACAATTGTTTAGGAGATTTATGTTTAAAGCATATGGATTAAGATGTTGAGTTAGTAGTTGGTTTAGTGTTGAATAGATGGGGAAAATTATGGGTATAACTTAGGTGTTCTTGGCTGGGAGAAGGAGGAGAAAACCCAGGTTTTCTCTGGGTTCGCAGGGTGCGCCACGACCCAGCCTGGGGGCGCCGCGGTGCATGTGGCCCTTATGGCCGTGGGAGCTCTCTGACTTGGGGGCGTGCCGCGACTTGCTTGGCCAAGTCGCGACCCGCCTCCCCTTTTTGCTTGGGAGGTTGCTCTCTGACTTGGGGCAAGTTGCGACTTGCCGAGCCAAGTCGCGACCCGCCCAGGAGTTTTATGCTTAGAGGAGTTCTTAGTGTTGTTAGGGCTCGAGGGTTCAAACATAGGGGCTTGGGACAATTTCTACTACCCGGTTTAGTAGAAATTGAGGTCCCGAAGGCTAGTTTTGTTCACTAGGTATTTTATTTCTAATCGGAATTTGATAGATATCAATTACTCTTGTGACTAGGTTTGTTGCCAAGGCTCGAGGCTAGGGATCGTGCTCGGAACTAGCTCACCTTCTCCGCTTGGAATCAAAGGTAAGAAAACTGCACCCAATTGTGTGGCTATGTTGGGACTACGAGTTCCCTATACTTGTATGATGGTATTATGCCATGTGAGCATGAAATAAATGACCTAAGCGTGCTTGAATTAATATTTGCGCACAGAATGCGGCTCGGCCACTGGTAGCTGAGGTTAATTATATAATCATTGAGCTTGGCCTAAGTGAGCCAGAGTCAGTGGGTTAAACAGAGGGTGCGGCCTAAGGGCGCTGACCCTGGACATTGTATGATATGTTTACTATGGTTAATATGATGAGTATAGCATGTTAATTACCTGGATAATAGATTGTTGATTTGTCGGTTGATATCACTGATTATGTGAACGATGTGGTTTGTTGAGTATTTGATTAATGATGTGTGAATTATTTGATTATTATTATTGGTTATGCTTTGTATATGGTTTTCTTGATGGGCCTTGTCTCACGGGTGCTACGTGGTGCATGTAAAGGCAAGGGTAATCTGGGCCAACCCTGATTTGGAGAGCTCTGGGGGCAGAATGTACATAGTCGGCTGCTCGGCCGCCACGATCGAGGGATGGTATAGTGACAGGAGACCCCAAAATTCCTATTTTGCCATTAGAGTGGCTTGTGGTTGTACATAACCTTTGGAAATTTTGTAAACGGTTATTTAACCTTTTTTTTTGGGATCCTGTGTATCAAATGCTTTTTTAAATGAAATTTATCTTTTATGACCAAAATCTTTTAACCCTAGTTCAAGAATGATTTTTAGTGACATATTTTCAACTAAATGACTTGATTAGCAAGTCTTGCACCTTTATAAACACACAATGTAACGGTCTTGGTTATTTAGGGCGTTACAGCTTTCCACTTCCTTGGATTGATCAACTCGTTGTTTCAGCTCCGGACATGAGCTGCTACCATTCGTGGATGCTTACTCTGGGTACAACCAGATAGTGATGCATCCCCCAGACTAAGACATACGTCGTTCATGACGAACATGGTTCTGTATTGCTATAGGATCATGCCCTTCGACCTAAAGAATTTCGGAGCCACCTACCAGCGACTAGTGAACAAGATGTTCAAGGTACAAATCGGAAGGAACATGGAGGATTATGTCGATGATATGCTAGTAAAATCCAAGGAGGCTGAGGGGCACATTGCTGATCTAGAAGAGGCTTTCGCCATTCTACGCTGGTACAACATGAAGCTGAACCCGTAGAAGTGTTCATTCGCGGTCGCTTTTGGAAAGTTCTTGGGGTACATCGTTAGTTCTAGAGGAAACGAAGCGAAACCCGACAAGATCAAAACACTCACCAATATGGAGTCTCCTAAGCAAACCAAAGATGCACAAAGCCTGATCAGGAGGGTTGCTACCCTCAATTGCTTCATTTCAAAGTGCACTGATAAATGCATTCCATTCTTCAACCTTTTTAGGGGAAGTAAGAAATTTGAATGGACAGAGGAATGATGAGGACTTGTACGTGTATCTAGCTGTCTCTGACCATGCATTGAGTGTGACATTAGCTTGAGAGGAGGGTAATGTACAACACCTCGTCTATTATGTCAGCAAATGACTGATAGACATCGAGACGCGATACCCCCAAATGGAAAAGCTCACTTACTGTTTGGTGCTAGCATCCCAGAAACTGCAACCATCTTTCCAAGCTCATCCGATCAAGGCATTGGTGGACCAACCCCTCCGACAAGTCTTGGAGCGACATGATGCCTCAGGTCGCTTGTTACAATGGGCCATTGAGTTAGGAAAGTTTGAGAACGCCTATCAACCAAGGATGACAATAAAGGGACATGCCCTCGCTGACTTCATTGTCGAATGCAATTAGCAACCATAGCCGATGGTCGACGACCAACAACCGAGGGAAAAGTATTGGTAGATTTCTATGGATGGCGCCTCAAACAAACACAACTTTGGGGCAGGCCTAATCTTAGTAACCCCGGAAGGCTATAGTATCCATTGCGCAATGAGGTTTGGTTTCACTGCTACAAACAATGAAGTTGAGTATGAGGCGCTACTAGTGGGATTGCGCATGGTGAAGGAATTGAAAGTTAAGTGCCTAACAATCAGGATTGACTCATAGTTGGTGGTCAACCTAATCCTTGGCGAGTACCAGGCCCGCGGACTACACATGACCGCCTACCTCACTAATTCAAAAGACATGCTTGCTCAATTCGATCGGTACATGATCAAGCAGGTCCTTAGAGAGAAAAATTCCAACTCCGATGCGTTAGCAAAGTTAGCGAGAGAAATGGATGCGGAGACCCTCAATGTCGTTCCAATCAAGTTCTTCGTGGCACCCATCATCAGCCCCGCCATTAGCGACCGCACCATTGGCGACCCTGCCATCGGCTACCACGCCGTTGGCGACCGCGCCCTCGAAGGTGTCATTGGTGGCGACCACAAAACCTTCATACTAATCGATGAAGAAGAAACATGGATGACCCCCATCATCAAATATCTAGGTGAAGGTGTACTCCCATCAGATCGCAACTTCAATGCCCGGGGCAAGGACATGAAGTTCTCCATTGTCGACCTCGTCTTGCACCTTGTGTTCTTCAATACACGAGACCCATATGCTGGGGTCCTAGGTCCGAACTGGGAGGGGCCCTACTTGGTAGAGGGAGTAATGCAACCATGTAGAAGCTAGCGAGGCTCAATGGCGAGGCAGTCCCGAGGCATTGGAATGGAGAAAACCTGAAGAAATATTACCAGTACCAGAGCTGGTGCCCAACTTTTGTAATCAGAGACCAACCTTCAGGCAGTCGCTCTTAATATTATTATTTTGAGTTTTTAACGTCACCTTTTGGTGACGTAATGGCTCGTAGGCCACAGTTAATGGGAATCAAAATAGACATCCTCAGAATAGACTTGATTTCTCTAAGTCCCCTATAAGGTCTAATATTGAATGGTGAAACTCGTTGAGTCAGGCCAACCGATCAAGAGAAAGTGACATTTATAAAGGACCTAAGGAGCTGTGACCCGATCTCAGGTCCGGTCGCAGGAACATGAGAGCCATTGGAGGAGATTGGGTGAACACAAGAAACTTGCCCTCCATGCTAGCCACTACAGGCGACCGGGAAAAATAAGCCGTTCACTCGAAATTCATGAAAGTCGTCACTGACGTGGGAGGGACCCTTTGCAGTTCTTCTCGTCAATCAGAAGGTTGGTCGCATGAAAAGTGACCAGGTGCCCTCACTCTCCTAGTCACTTGGGGGGCATGAGGGATATCATGCGCATGGGACAAAGCAGCAGAAATGCAAAGTTCATGTAAAATACATATGGAACAAAGCAAAGTGCATTTAAAGTTCATGCAAGGCACATAAAGAATGAAGTATGCAAACAAACAACATCAAAAAGGAGAAATTCATAAACTTTTGCAAAGCAAAATCAAGCATGGATGCAAAAAGTAAGCAGAGGCATCGTCAGCATGCATAAAAAGTGGCCTAGGTAAGGCCAATGTGCATACAGACAGGCCAATGTAAAGGCCAATGTTCATACAGACAGGAGCAAAGCTCAATGTAAAGAACAACAAAAATGAAGAAAAATAGTGATGAAAGCTTATGCGGTGTCAGTGGGGCAGTCGTCGTCGCCGAGACCTCCCTCGCCAGTGGCATCCTTACGAGCAGCGACCTCGCCAGGGGCCACCTCACCGACACAGTCCTCACCAAGAGCGACCCCCCTCAGTACCACCACGCTCCAAAGCATCCTCATTAGCGACCTCGAAAACGACATTCCTCAAACACTCGGTGACACCATCATCTACCTCGCCCTCGTCCGTATCCTTAGTTAGGCGATTCTTATAGTACAACAAGATGTTTATGGCAGCTGGCTCACCCATGAAGCTGAAGTCAAGACTGTAGTTGAACCTTCAGAGAGAAAACAACATGTTGTTAGTCTTCTCGCTACTGCCCCTATGAGACGCCTCAACCTCGAGATGGAACTTGCTGCGCTCGTCCATGAGGATCACGTCGATGGTGTCGTGTTGAATCTTCCAAGTAGTGGCATCCTACTGAGCACACTCTGCAACTCTGGTGGTGTCCTCGCAGGAAGAACAAGCCTTTGTAAGCTCCTTCTCCGAGGCAATAAGTGTAGAGTGAGTGCTCTTAAGATCCGAAAGGGCACTCTCGAGGTCTGAGTGAGTCTTCTGAAGATCTGCCGCCTCCCACTTGAGTTGGAGATGAAGGTTCACCATGATCAATGCCACCTGAAAAGCAAAGAAAATTGTTAGAACATATACATAACAGAAATAAAAGGAGACAAGTCAAAGTGGTCACCATAACAATATTCTCCATCTGTTGGCGATACAAGTCGAGAGAGGAGCCTGTGGTCGCCAATGTCCACCTGCAAAGAATGCGAGGGCCCAACACTACACACTCTAGCATCCCCCTAGCCATGATGATGCCTGCCTAAAGAGGTGCGAGAGGTGGCAAATCTGAAGGTGTCGGCACAGTAGGAGGCAAAACGCATGCCGGCGCTGTAGGGAATAAAGCGCCCCTGGGAAAGGGCCTGATGGAGCGGGACCAGTAGATGTGACAACTTGAGGATGATCTGAACTCTCTTAGCTTTCCCGTGAAATTGGCCCCAGGGCGAAGGTCATTTCTTCTGCCTTTCTGACCCCTCCAGAATAGTCAAAGGCTGGGAAAAATACTATGATAGGTCCATAGCTCCTGGAATTCAGAGATCAAACACTCATTCAGACAAGGCAGAAGTAAAATTCTGACATCACATGAATATGCTTAAATAAATAGCTTTGGCAGCAGGTGGGCACTAAATACCCAAAAAATCCATGAAAGATAACCCACTAGAAGGAGCTCCTTCACTCGGATGAGGATCTAAGAAGCTCAGATCAGCCCAGTTCCCCAAAGGGGACCCAACTGATGCCTCATCCTCTATATTAAGCTCACGATCATCTGGATCGGTGGGAAAGAAAGAGGGCAACACAAGCTCTGCCAAGGTAAAAGCTAGGAAATTGTCCCACTGAGTCTGAAAGGGACCGTGCAATGAAGATCGCAAAGACTCCCCTTGAACCAGAGTAAGCCTTGAAGGACCAACTGTGGAAGAGGTCCCATAGATGCCGACCGCTGGAGGCACTGGAGTATCGCAAAAGTCTTGGGTCAACGAGTGCGGTGGGTGAGGAGTCAAGGGACCTCCCACCTCAAGGGTCTCCACTCATCGGTTGCCACTCGCGACATGCTCATCTTCGCTGGTCGCCCTGCTGCTTGCCTCCCAATTTTCTGGAACTCTGTGCCTCACGACACTAGCGTCAATGAGTTCAATGATAAGAAAGCCCCTCGAATCAATGTCTAGAATAAACATAGAGGGATTCACCGAGTTCAGAAGTTGATGAGTGCCCAAAAGGCCAGAAATCCTCAAGTTATGGTCAGTAAGGAGGAAATGTGTGGTCTTATACTTTGCCGCAACTCGGGTCTGTAAAAACTCAAGGCACTCCTAGTATCCGGGCCACACCGTTGGATGAGTAAAGGCACATGTCAAAAAAAATACATGCGTTAGAAAAAGGTAAGCCATGAATAGTCAGGTGACCCTCACCGCCTGCGTGGAGGAGCTTGCTAGTCGCCAGTGGCGAGGACTCCCATGCTAGTTGGCGAGAATAACACCTGAACACTCCAAAACAATGTCTCATATGTCTTAGCAACTCTCGGGAAGGCCCTGTGAGTGGAGTTGATGGTCTTTGTAAAGAGGTACCTATAAGAATATTCCTTAGCGTTGGAATTCATGATGATCACCAATTACGTTAATCAAGTAATCATGTAGTGGAAGGATAGCCACATGATCACAATGTCAGGGGCTCCATGCCTGCAAGCCATTAGGAGGGCAATCTGCATGTTCGTCAGGCCCGGGAAGCCTACACTCGACTATATATGAAATTACATGATAGGAAATCATCTGCTCAAATTGAGCCTCGCTCATCACAGATAGGGTGGCGAAGAAGTTACCCTCACTGGATAAGGGTGGTGTGTCACAAATCTTCCTAACGACCACGACATAATCCCCATTGGAAGATGATCCAAAATCTATAATAGTGGGATGAACCACACCTCACCTCGGATGAGCCTAATCCCGAGGATGCTGTTAGGGAGCCATGATAACGTAGCTGGTCGGAGGAATGTTGTCTAGAAAGGGTACCTAAAACAAGTGACATGTAGAGTCAGTACCAACAACTCACAAATAATTCACATGACGGGCTTGCTCTTCCCTAGCAAAAAGAGCGACAACTCGTGAAAAAAAATTCACAAAAATATGCAAAGTACCTCGCCCATCTTCCTCGAAAGTTGGCGAGGAGGTCCGGGACCTCGGTGGCTTGACTGAGGGACGATTCCTTTGGACGGTGGAACCGCCTCTTTCAACAAAGTGCAAATTTTGGGAACACCCATCGCTGCGCGAGAAAGCGACAAGTTGAGCAACTAAGTTCTAGGTGCCTAACCTAGGCACGATCGCGCCCCATCGCCAGTGGGTGCTCCCCATCGCCAGCGAGCGTGCCTAGACGTTGATAAGCAACACACCTCGCTAGCCAGGCTACACCCTTTGCCAGCACACCCCACTCACCATTTCGCACCCCGCTAGCCAGGCCTCACACCAAGCTCCCGAGCGCCCCTCACACAGTTGCAAGCCGCCTGAGCACCCCTTGCACCAATTGCTTACTTCCCAAGGAGGGGCTATCGCCTTTGCTATCCACCGAGGTGTCAATGGAGGCGCTCATCAAGTCAAGTCACCCAATCACCCGAGGAGATGAGCCCCCACCATCGCCAACCTCTAAATCGGTGCCCTTGGATGATTTTGGAGGTCCAATTCGCTGCACGATGGATCTAGGCGATCCAAAGTGCAATTTTTCCAAGATCTATCCTAAGTCTACTTAGCCCGATAAATTTCTACCACTAATTTCATGGATCAAGCTAGAAATAGAAAAATCATCCAAGAACATTCAAGAGCATAATCATTCAACAAGAATCAAGCAAAGTTCTCACAATGTGCGAAATTGATGGACAAGAAAGCTTACCAAAACAAATAAGATGCTTATGGGAGTGGACCCAAGGGCGAGAGTTGCGAGCTCAATGATGGATATCTATCCTAAATCAAATTTTCCATGATCTATCCTAAATTTGCTTAGCCCAATAAATTTTACCACTAATTTCATGTATAAAGCTAGAAATAGAAAAATCATCCAAGAACATTCAAGAGCATAATCATTCAACAAGAATCAAGCAAAGTTCTCACAATGTGCGAAATTGATGGACAGGAAAGCTTACCAAAACAAAGAATATGCTTATGGGAGTGGAACCAAGGGTGAGAGTTGCGAGCTCAATGATGGAAATGAACCCAAGGCGGTGACTAGCTAGTGGTGAGAGGGAAAGTGACAAAATGCTTGAGTGAATCCTCAATGTGGTGGGTGAAAGACTAACTTTATAGGCTCCTTTGGGTTATGCTTGGAGAATAATCTCAATACTCCAATGACCCAGTTGCTCCATACAAAGGAGGAAGAGGAGGAGAGAGTGTTCTTGCTTCTCTTGAATCAAAGAGTGAAACGAGTAAGGATACAAGGTCCCCCGTCACCACCTTATAAAAGGGAGCGCCTAGGTGGCTCCCTACCACTGCCAGTGGATGGACTCCTAAGGCGGGACCCACTTGCATTCGATGAGAAAGAAAATGCTCAGAGTTCAAGAAGAATCCTAAAAATGGAAAAACCATGAATGGCACCAAATAGGAGGCAATGCATGGGCCTCCATAACAGTCACACAAGCCCCCGTCGTCAGTCGCCGTTGGGTACCTTGCCAATGGCGATCGCACTCAGCTACAATGAAATGACGTGAGAATCAAATTCTCTGACTCTGGGTCAGACCACGCGAGTACGGGCTGAGCAATCATCCCGTCACCAGTCACAAGCATTAAAGCATTGATCGACCACCAAACTTCAAATAGTAATGACGGTATGAATCTACAGTGATCAGAGATCCGTTGCCTATAAATACGAGGTACCCATGCACCCCCAGAAAAAATGACATGCTCGAGAAATCTAGCATACTCTCTCTATGTTCAGCACTACACTACTCATGAAATCCCTCCCAAAGAACATGATAGAAATCTGGGTACAAGTTAGAAAACGAAGGTGGAGGGGAATCCAACTCCCTCCATGAAGAGCAATCTTTGCAGAACAAATCCGAGGGAATGACGTGCTGGCCGACGCGAAGAACAATCAAGTTTGAGCATGCGGCCAGAAGAAGTTGTTCCCAGAGTGGCTACATAACCAGGACATTGCCCCAACACGGCCTTAGTGTAGTCGCTAGGTTGAGGGAATGGCAAGACTGGGGAGTCCCTGATGCCCTAGGAACTCGCTAATACCGTCCATCTATGCATAAGCCATTGATGAAGGCTACGGCCCACCTGAAGCCAAGTCACTTGGAAGGCAAAACGTCTTTCCGCTGTGACTGGAAGATCTCCTCCCAGCAATAGATGAAGTCGGTGACGACCTCATGGGTCCTGGCTTCCACCTTTCTATCTGTTGGCTCCCTCATCACAAGGAGCCTAAATCAGAGGACGACCCAAGAGGACTACCTTATGGCTATGGACAAGGAAGTGCAACTCAAACACAGAGTTCCAATTCCACCTCGTCCTGCTCGATAACTTCCCTAACCAAAGGAGTCAAAGCCAGAACAAGCCTAAAGACGACCACGTGTCAAGACCACCCCTTGCCTATGTAAGTCAGCCCAACGCCAGCGTGGAGCCTGACTTGGGGGGAAAATCACTAATACAAAAAATGCATGGGAGGTCAGTTAAAAACTGAACCGACCTATGGTGTAACACACGGTAGGTCAATCCAATAATCGACCTATGTTGTAACACATAATAGGTCGGTTACAATCGACCTATGGTGTTTTTTTTTATCACAAGTTGAATGTACAATCAACTTGTGGTGTTATTATTTTATATATATATATATCTAAAAAAAATCCTGTTTTTATACAAAATGTCCAGAACATTGTTAATTACAATAATATGACTAAATTTGAACTAATTATCCAAAATAATGAGTCTCATGCATATTTTAATTAGTTAGCCAAAATATGAATAGACTTATCATGTGGTATTTAAAAACTCCATGATGTATTGTGCCCATTCTTCACGTACTTTATTGATCTCTCCTTTTGTGTATGAGTTCTTCCCGCCACACTGAAACAAAAATTATTGCATTATGAGAATATTGAGATAATGTTAGAACTTTAATAATAAGTATTATATTAACTTACATTACTAGTTAGCCATTTCGTTGGAGCCTCATTCATGAGAAAGTCTTTTATCATCCTTACAACATAGAATCCACATTGAGTTGATTTTACTGGTTGAAGATGACACTTAACACTTCTCCACACAACTTCCTTAGTTTTTGCATTATTTGTGCACAAACATTGAAAGATACTATGCAATATAAATACATAAACATTTATATATAATTAAGTTTTAAATGAATTCAAGAGTATAAAGTTAATAGGTTGGATTATTACCTAGAAACGAGGGATTTAATTTCGTCTGGTGGGAAATTGCCAAGAGAATCCAAATAATAACATAATTGATGATCATAATCAATTATTACAAGCCTCAAATGCTCATTAAGACAAACACAAAAATTAAGTTATTGAAATAATATATAATCACAATAACTTAATGACGAAAGTACAATACTTACCTCAAATGATATGGCAGTAACCACATTTGACCTGGATTTGAATCTATGATGCGATTTGATACTCATTCAACTCGTTCCTCTTCAATGGAGCCAATATTTGATAGCCAAACTGGCTCAATGAAATGAAAAAAAAAAAAAGATTTATCTCTCTTTTGACCAATTGAAAGTATAGAAACCTACATAAAAAAAATATAATAATGTTGGGTTGTCAATGAAAGGAGATATGAATCTTCTAGTCAAATATGTTTTGAATGCCCTCCACTTGACGCCTAGTGAACTCATCACTTCCTTTTTCATACCCTCATTAAGATGAAAATCTAACTACAAAGTTTAAATATACAAGTTAGTATAAATAATAACATACGTGTTTAAAAGTTTTAATTCAGTCTAAGAATCTTACAATTACATCTTTCCAAACATTATCTAAAGTGGTAGCAGGAACATCATGCCAATTATCATGTGTAATTGGCACCATTGACTTTGCTTGCATCCCCAAATAACATTGCAATGCTCTCTCCGGAGTTCCACTTGATTGCCCTCTCTTGTTAAACCTTAAATGCATCTTAGCCCCTTTGATTTTGTCAGCAATTATTTTAGCCAATCGCACTACCCCTTTAGTCTGCCTAATTTTCTTCTTCTTTGTTATAAGATCTTCAATACTTGCAGCCTCTTGTAAATTGATGTCATCTCCTTTATTATCTTCAAATTCCTCTACAAGAAACTCTTATGGATGGTCCATGATCCTATTAAAAAAGACAAGTATAAAGATTAGTCTGTAAAATAAAATAAAAATGATAAGACTATTTTAAATGTGAAATACCAACTTACAATGCACATTTAACTCATTCAACTAACAACTTATAGTACAAATATAACTCACAACTTAAAATGCAAGTATAACTAATTCAAATAACAACTTACAATCCAAATTCCATCACAATCTCGTCGAACATATGGTCCAACTATTGATTTGATTCCCTAAAATTCATTGATATCTCCAATTTCCTTCTCAAAAGTTTGAAGTTTGCCAATCTCATAATCTTCGTCATCATCATTTATGAATTTTGGTTGTGATGCAAGTAAAATTAACCATCTTGAATCCATTGAATCATGAATGTAGAAAACTTGTTTTGCCTGACTTGCTAATATATATGATTCTTCTTTATGGCCTATTCTATTGAGATCAACTAAAGTACATCCTAACTCATTTGATGTAACATACTTGTCATCTAACCAATTTCATTTGAACATTCCTATCCTAAAATCATGATAATCAAGCTCCCATATTTCTTCAATAATTCCACAAAGTTTCATATCTCCATAAAAAAATTTCTTATCACAGGCTGAAGCAAATTGAAGAGTTTGAGCAACAATACATACACCGTTGTTATGTGTCACTCTAACATTATCACGATCTTTTGTACTAAACCTATAACAATTGACAATAAATCCATCATGCTTAATTTCCATTGTAGTGGGACCTAATAAAATCCATCTCAAGGTTTCAGATACTTTGTGAGACTCCTCACTCAATTCAGATTGAATATGCAAATACAAAATAACTTCAATATTATGAAATAGTTTTCATTTACAAATAAAAATATCTTGAATAAAGTAATAAGAATAAACTACCTTATCACGAAACCATTGATGAAAAGTTCGATGGTGCAAATCTTGGATCCACTTTCGTGATTTATTTCGATGCTTGCGATGAAGATATTCCAAGTGCTCTCTAAAATTAAGAATATTGTTATTATGATAATAAATCATGGATTATATCCTTTCACATGACATTAAGACTTACTCAATATAAGGTTGCACCTCAATTGTATTCTCAAGAACATTTCAGTGAGCAACATCCAAGTCTTCATTCTTTGTTAAGGTAAACCTTCCATTGTTAATGCCTCTTCCAATAATGTCTTCACTGATATTCTTTCTGGATATACAAATCACTTCTGCATTCGTAATGTACTCAGAGTAGAAATCAACTGCTTCTTCTGCTATGTAAGCTTCAACTATACAACCCTCTGAACGATTTCAATATCTAACATAACCTTTGTAAACTTTCATCAATCTTTCAAAAGGATACATCCAAACGAAAACATACAGGCCCACATAGTTTTACTTCTCTAACAAGATGCACTACCAAGTGAACCATGATATTAAAAAACGATGGCGGAAAAATACTGTTCAAATAAGCACAAGGTCTTGAAAATTTCTATTTCCATCGTCTCCAACTTAGATACATCAACAACCTTACAACATATGGCCTTAAAAAACAAACACATTCGTATTATAGCATTTCTAACATGCTGATCAAGTGATTCCCGAATTGCAATTGGAAGTAATTATTGTATCAATACATGACAATCATGAAATTTTAGTCCGATTAGTCTACATTCTTTCAGAGATACTAAATTACGAATGTTTGATGAATATCCATTTGGAACCTTAACATTTGCCAAAGTTTGACAAATTTTACATTTCTCATTTTTCTTCAGTGTGTAACAAGCAGGAGGTAAATATGTTCTTCTTTCACCTGTTTTAGGTGCCAAATCTTTTTTGACCCGGACATTACCACAAGGTCTTGACGAGCAACGATATTGTCTTTAGTTTTTCCAGGAATATTAAGTAAAGTTCCAATCAAACTATCGCATATGTTTTTCTCAATGTGCATGACATCAAGATTGTGTCTTACTAACAAATGTCTCCAAAAATCCAATTCAAAGAAAATTGACTTCTTCTTCCAGCATGAATTATTCTTTGAATCATCTACTGATTGGCCTTTCTTAGTGCGCTTTCGTTTGGTGTTTGTTTTGCATTTGCCTTTCTTTTTCCCATTTGTCTCTATACTTTCATCAACCTTTTCCACAGGCTCACCAAACTTATTTTCCATTAAATGAATCTCTTCATAGACAGCTTCACCAGACATTGCTGTAGGTGCTTCACGCAACTCTTGCTCACCATTAAATGCTAATTTTTGTTTCCGGTAATAATGCTTTTCTGGAAGAAACCTTCTATGACCCATATAACACATCTTCCTACAATGTTCTAATCTTATGGCACTTGTTTGTTCACCGCATAGTGGACATCCTTTGTACCCCTTCACAAAACATCCAGATAAATTACCATAAGCAGGAAAATCATTGATTGTCCATAAGAGTACACCTCTAAGTATAACATTTTATTTTTTAAAAGAATCATAACAATCAACTCCATTCCACAACACCTTTAAGTCATCTATCAAAGGTGCTAAATAGATATCTATGTCATTTTCAGGTTGCTTGGGGCCTGATATCAACAAAGTTAACATTGTGAATCTTCTCTTCATACATAACCAAGGAGGAAGATTGTAAATGCATAGTATCACTGCCCAACAACTGTAAGATGAGCTCATATTGCTGAATGGATTGATGCCATCAGCTGAAAGACCAAGTCAAAGATTTCTAGGATCATCTTTGATCCGAGGCCATAGTTCATCAACTTTTTTCCAAGTAGGGGAATCGGCTGGATGGCGAAATTTGTCATCTTTGATCCTTCCATCCCCATGCCATCACAGAATTTTGGCATGGTTGAAGTTACGAAACAAACATATAAACCTAGGTATTGATGGGAAATACCATAATACTTTTGATGGAATCCCCTTCTTATATTCTTTGTCATTCTTTTTTTCTTTCCATCTAGATGTTTTACATACGGGACACTCATTTGCACTTCAAATTGATTTCAATATAAAATACAATCATTTGAACAAGCGTGAATCTTCTCATACTCCATTCCCAATGTGCACAATGTTTTTTTTTTTGCTTCATAAAGTGAGGACGGTATTTCATTGTCTTTTGGTAGTATTTCTTTGACTAACTTTAATAACTTTGTGAAACTTACGTCACTCCAACCGCTACCAACTTTCAAATTGTATAGTTTTACTAAAATAACTAATTTTGATAAAGGTTACCCTGAGAATATTGGTTTCTCTGCATCTTCTAAGAACCTCAAAACTTCTTCAGGCTTATACACGAAACGTTCATCTACATCTTTCACCATCTCTATAGGGTCATCAAATATTTCATCAAACTAGTTTCCTTCATTGTGAACATTCTTAGTGGAATTAGCTTCTTCTCCGTGCCAAATACACTTGGCATATGTTTGGTCCATTCCGTTAAAGTATAGATGATTCTTTATCTCCTTTATGCCCAATTTTTTAAAATTTGAACATTTTGTACAAGGACAGTGAACACTCCTAGGATCTATTGCATTTTCTAAGGCTAACTTAATAAAACCCTCAACTCCCTCTTCATAGTCTTTGGAAAGCCTATCCTTTGTTATCCAACTCTTGTCCATTCTATAGAAAAAAATTCAACAGAGGTTTGTCAAAAATCAGACTAAAATTTTGCCAGAGTTTCTTCTATATTACTAACCTAACCATTTGTGGATATAATCAAACCAACTAAAGAAGAACATCACAAATTCAATAAAAGAAAATAATACATAATTTTGGATAAAATAAGACAACAATTTCCTATAATAGTAACATAATCATCCGTGAACAATAAATCAGACAATTCAAATAACACAAAATAAGTTTCTTTCTTATATCTCTACAGCACACAAACAGATTTCCCAGAACCTACTTCACTAAAACACAACTTTTCAACCTTCTGGTTTCACCGCAAAACACAATATTAATATCATAAATTACTTCACTACGGATGAATATGTAAGATATTCAAACTCTTCTAATATTTGTATAATAATATGAAGAAGAAAAAGAAAAACATACGTACCTCGTGCAATTAACAATACTCAAAATAAATTAATTGACTTTTCCACGCTTCAAATACTTCGACCCATAAACCTAAAACATATAAGATAATTTAACAAATAGAATTACTAGGTAAAGCAAACTAAACTCCTCTAAATCTCATTTTTTAGTTTGAATCCAAACAAGAAAAAAATGAGATCATTAATTTAGACTTTTTTTTCCTTGTTAAAAATCAAAGTTCCAAATATATAATTCCACTTTTTTTTAAAGTTCAAAGTATTCTCCTAGCCTAAGTTTATGAGAAAATGAGAAAAATGATCAAAGTTCAACTATTCAGGAATGTAAAAATAATATGAGACCAACTACGTATTCTCATATGATTATTAATTAATGGCTCTATCTTAGACTGCTTTACCTCAGACTAAAGCCTAAGTTTACGAGAAAATAAAATTTAAAAGTGGGACTAATTGATTACTTTGAAAGATAAAAAAAAAACTCATAAATCCACATGTAATATGACATCCATCAGAAGATGTTTTAAGGATACAATGTAATTATGAAATCACTAGTAAAAGGATAAAATACAACATATACAAATTACAAAATTAAATTTGCTATCAACTGTCAAGATGAAAAATTCAAGTAGGAAATAAAATTACATAACATATGAGGCTTAGCCTAATAGTTAAGCACCACGTGTGCTAAGATAAAAAAGAAAACAATAGGAAACAAATTGATGTACAACAATAATAGTATTTAGAAGGGTGAAAATTATTGTTACTAGTTTGTGAATGAGTTGACTCGAGCATTGGAAAATTGGGCTAATAAAAATAGAATGTTCTAATGCAATCTCCAAAAGACAATTTGAAACAGAGCATAAACAAATATATGTAATCTCACATGTATATCAAATATTAGTTATCATTAGCCATCTTCATTGTTATCGTCAAAGCAACATGTGTGTTTATTTAGAGAGTTTAACACATGATAATCCCTTGCATTTGAATCAAGGAATCACCAAGTAATAAAAATGTGTGCAATTACAAATGAATGTTTTATCAACCCACCATTATTTGCTAAGGTATTAGTTAGCTTATAAGTGCAAACTATCAATTATATATTGTTAGTAAGATTTCAAATCACCAAATGATCTATAGCTCTATTCTATTTGTGTTTTGTTAAAAGAAAAAGAAAATGAAACAACTTCCATAATAATATTCAATCTACAACATACTGAAAAACTTAGCAAAATTATTACACATTTTAGCAAACAATTGGAAGGCATTCAATCTTGTTGTAACGTGGAACACAATAACATCTAAAAAGTCCAAAACAAAACACATACCAATAGCCAAAAACAAATAATAGCAGCTCGGACCAAAAAATAAGGGTAAAAAAAATAAAAAGTAAAAAATGAATGCATTCTTCAATAGTGAACTCAATGACACCATTGTAAATTTGGTTCTTCCCAACATTTTTATGTCCCTCTGAATATTTTCATTTGACTTTAGCAGAAATAATCCAAATACCTATCAAATAAAGAATAACAAATTAGTAACAAAAACCCCACTTTAAACCGCTGCAAATATATATATATATATTTATGAAACAACGTATAATCATTAAAAACAAACCCAATATCTAGAAAAAGTAGAAACTCATTCCTAAAAAAAACTACATGAAAAATAAAAAGGAAAATTATATTTGTAAAATCCAATACCTTTAAAACTACACGTTATTGAAGTTTCTATGCTGTAAAGCCTCACAACATGGTGAAGAAGAAGAACAAGTGAAAAGTTAGGCCATGGAGCTTTGGGATACTGCAGCTAGAATGCCCTCTGCGCCTTTTCCTCATTTTTTAATCACATTTTTTTAATAATGTCCAAATTCAGTGCTATAACTGTAGTTTTTTTGTTGTAGTGTAGATATGTAGGGATTGCATAAATAAAATTTATTTTTATTCATTTATTTATTAAAATTAAAAAATATCTAACGTAAAATTATATTTTTAAGAAATACAATTTAATTTAAATATTAATAAATTATAAAAATACATATTTATTTTACACACAAATAAATTATATATATTTATTATTAAAATAATTTTATTTGAAATAATTATTAAAATAATTTATATATGTTAAATATATAATTAAGTAAATAGCATGATAGGTTGGTTGTACAACCAACCTACCATGTCATTTAGAAAATTAACATTGAAAATAGAGATATACTTTTCTTAAGTTTTTTTATTATTCGAATTGCAAATATTATATACATTTTATTAAATTATTTTCACTTTTATTAAATATAAAGATAAAATATATATTTTTTAAACTTATTTTTATTTATATATTTATTAAACTTAAAAAAATTACAATGTAATATATTTTTTTTGAAAGGATTACAATGTGATATTATATTTAAAAAAAATACAATATAAGGTAATTAATAAATAATAATTAGTATACTTTAGGAAAAATATCAAGAAAATAGCATGTTAGGTCGGTTTATAAAACCGACCTACTAAGTAGCATGGTAGGTCGGTTCTACAACCGACCTATCATGTCATTTAGAAAATTAATATTGAAATATAGATCTTATTAATTTTTCTTAAGTTTTTTTATTATTCGCATTGCAAATATTATATACATTTTATTAAATTATTTTCACTTTTATTAAATATAAACATAAAATATATATTTTTTAAATTTATTTTTATTTATATATTTATTAAACTTAAAAAAATTACAATGTAATATATTTTTTTGAAAGGATTACAATGTGATATTATATTTAAAAAAAATACAATATAAGGTAATTAATAAATAATAATTAGTATACTTTAGGAAAAATATCAAGAAAATAGCATGGTAGGTCGGTTCTACAACCGACCTATCATGTCATTTAGAAAATTAATATTGAAATATAGATCTTATTAATTTTTCTTAAGTTTTTTTATTATTCGCATTGTAAATATTATATACATATTATTAAATTATTTTTATTTTTATTAAATATAAACATAAAATATATATTTTTAAACTTATTTTTATTTTATTAAACTTAAAAGAATTACAATGTATTATTTTTTTTGAAAGGATTACAATGTAATATTATATTTAAAAAAATACAATACAAGGTAATTAATAAATAATAATTAGTATACTTAAAAAAAAAAACATATCAAGAAAATAACATGGTAGGTCGGTTCTACAACCTACCTACCATGTCATTTAGAAAATTAATATTGAAATATAGATCTAATTAATTAATTTTTCTTAAGTTTTTTTTCCGAATTGTAAATAATATTATATACATTTTATTAAATTATTTTCATTTTTATTAAATATAAACATGATATATATATTTTAAACTTATTTTTATTCATATATTTATTAAATTTAAACAAATTACAATGTATTATTTTTTTTTAAAATATTGATAAGGTAATAATAAATAATCAATATACTTTAAAAATATTATAAAGTAAATAACACGGTAGGTCGATTCTACGTATACCGACACACCATGCTTATCTTTGACTCACATGAAAGGTCGATTCTGTGTACACCGACCTAGCATGTCTTTGACAAACATGGTAGGTCGGTTTGCGGGAAAACGACCTACTATGTATGCATGGTATCGGTTCCTTAAAATTTGACTTTCCATGCTTCTCTTTGACTAACATGATAGGTCGGTTCCCTGAATACCGACTTATGAACATATGTTAAGTCGGTTTCTGCAAAACCAACCTACCATGGCCGATGCATGATGCCCAGATTGCAGTAGTAATGTTATACCCAAAATTCGACACTTCCATGTGGCGACCTGCAAGACACAACAGTCACCATCAGTCGCTTAGAGGAGTGGCCCTCGCCAGTCTCCCAACACTTAAGAGGAGGCAGGACTCGCCAGAGTTGGCCTACTTCTCCCATCGTGTGAAGCCAAATGATCCCCAGATGGCAACACCAACACCAATCGTAAGAAGAACATGGCCCTAGCCAGACGCACAAGTCAGACTAACACACATCATAAGGACCAGCTAAGTCATCATCAGCCATAGATGGTTGCCCAAGGCCTTCGCCGGTCGCCAGCCATGCTCGTCGGTCGCCAGTCGTGGTCTCCGGTCGTCGAGGTGCTCGCCGCTTGCCAGTGTTCCTCTCCACCCGAGCCTTCCTCCGCACCAGTATGTGCTTTCAACCTTTTGAATGAACATGCTACGTCCGATTATCATTTTTGGTGAGACAGAAACTTGTCTCCAGCCAAGTGTACCAAAATTTAGCGAGATTGGGAAATAAGTTGCCACCGCCAGCTCCTCCCATCTACGCGACTATAAATAGTGCAAATAAAAATATAACAAGGGTCGAAAAACAAGTCAGTAACTGTTCATTTTCGGGGAGAGCTCCTATTCTCCATTAGTGTAATTGCCCCCAAGAGCAAGATCAAACTCAGCTTGTTCTTAAGGGTTCAAAGTTCATCATAAATAATACTGACTAAAGTGGATGTATGTCATCTTTTTGGAGCCGAACCACTAGAATTCTTTGTATCATTCATGCATTACTGCATTTATTCCTCTTTTCTTTGGCTGGCCGTTCATTATTAAGGTCTGCTTTGAGATTTGACACACAAAATAACTTTTTTGTTTATTGTTATGTGAAAGTTGACGAAAAAAATGAGTCAATATTTTGGTTCTTTCGTTGAGAGCATGAGTCTCAGAGTGTGATATTCTCACCTACCACCCAAGGTGGCCCACTCCCTCGCTGGTCATGGCACCTAGGCGTGGTCTAGCCAAAGAAAATAGCTATGCAGCCCCACAAATCCTCCTCCTCCTCTGAGGAACATTGACGAGGACCCTCGTCAGAACCTGTATGAAGGCAATGGAAGGATAAAAAAAAAGAAAAAAATAAAGATAAAGGAAGGAAAAAATGGGAAAAAAAAGATGAAGGAAAAAAAGGTAGGAAAAAAAAGAAAAAGAAAAAAAAGGAAAGAACTATAGAAAATGGAGAAAACAAAAAGAAAAGAAAGGAAAAAAGCAAGAAAAATGAAGAAATATAAATAAATAAATAAAATTACCCTCAAAATTATAAATATGACATAATTATATTTTTCTACAAGTTTGTGGGGAAAAAAATCTCATAAAAAATCAACTTTCAAATAAAAAAAGCCATAAAAGTTGAAAAAAATTAAACTTCCAAAATTTTGAAAACTTTTAATATAAACTATAGGACACAACTATAGTACGGGCGCAAAAAACGGATTGAAAGTTTGCATCCAGTTTTATGTTCTATGCAAATATTGGGCTAGTGAAATGTTATTGGGTTAGATATTTTTAATGGACCAGATATTGTTATTGGGCTGGTCAAAGAGGAATTTCCATTAACAAAATGAAAATTAAAGGAAACAAAAAATAAATTTGCCACTCAACTCCTTGAATATGAGATATGTTGACGCGGTTTTTCGCCAACAGGGAATTAAGAAAATAACAAGGTTGAATTAGTGCTTGATGGTAAATCGAAGTAAGAAAATAACTCTCAAGAACACTGGTCTTTTTACGTGGTTTAGTGGTTAAAATCCACCTAGTCCACGAGTCTATATTATTACTGCTTTTCTCTCTCTATTTTGACAGAGTTTCGGTATTACAGAATAATCGTCCCCTTTCCTGTCCAATATTCTCAGTATTTATAGAGAAATTCCTTGGACAGGTTTGGGTAACCCCTTGAGTCAATCACAGATTTGCGTATTTATTACATTTATTATGGAATATTCCCATTTATACTAGGATATGATCTGATCATGAAATAAATAGACTCCTAATATCTGGGGCATTAACTATCACAGGCTGGCCATAAACGATCGTATAAAGTATCCAGGTCTTCGAGGATCCGCGGACATGCCATATGTTCAATTCACCCCGAGCTGAACACACCGCCGAGCTCGTATCATGGAGGCCATGCCTTATAAATACTATAAGCTCAGGCTTATCAATTTATGCATCCCTATCTTGTACAACCATTATGAAAATCGTGCTATCTATATGGAACGTACATGGACTCCTTGGCTATTTCTTTCATGCATTTATTTGTCAGCTGCATACGATCTGAGGGAAAGACCTGTGCTGAAATTAGGATACACATTTGCCCCCAAGTCCCTGCTCATGGTTTATGACGTCATCTTTTGACCTACACAGTAGGGACTTTTAGACTTCCATAGCAATAAACCATGCCTGCCCACTACTTGAGTACTGGACACGTGGAACACTACAATTGGCGTCTGTTCGGGTTTCGAGGACTGCAATAATTGCCTTGTCAACTTTTTGCTGCCGTTTTTTCCTTTGAAACACAACCCTTGGATCTTATATTGACCTAATCGGATGGCTCAAATTGATTTATGTCGTTTACGTATAAATAGGGTAGACAATTTCCACAGTTCATCACCTTTTATTTGAAATCTTTCTCCATCTTTTCTCGTCTGCGCTTTCAAACCCCTCTTCTTTCTTAGAGAAAAGAAAACAAAAAATCTTTCGCTTCAAAATCTCTGTGAAACCCAGTTTTCCTCTTACTCAGGAGTGAGTCTCCCAAGCTTTGCAAAACATACATCTTCAACCGACGAACACACTGTAAGTATTGTCATTTCAAACAAACTCTTTCTTTACTGATTTTTGCCTTTTATTTACCATGTTCATCCATGCTTTGCCGTAGTGGATATTAGGGTGTTTTCTCGATGTTTTTGGCACATAGGTTTCAACTTTATGTTTACTGAGAAGGTTTAGAATATCTTCTAAAACTATAACATTCACGAAACTGGGTATTTTCTGAGTAGATTTGGGTAATTTATGGCAAATTTTAGGAAATACCCATTCGGGTTATAGAAGATGATAGGTTAGGGTTAAAAAATTAGATTGCTTAGGGAACACGTTTCTTGGGTTGTTTTTTTTTTAAATCCGCCCCCCAAAAAAAGAAGTGACTGGATTTTCTAACACACGGATCCCTAAACGTCAGGGATCTGTTGGGAAATCGAGGCACGTAGCATAGGGTAGCGCATGGGATCACGCAACGGGTTGAGACTAACTCAGCTCTTATATCATAGATATCATTCTCCTCCATACATCCATGTCATAACCTATACAAAATCTTAGGTCGCCTACTAAGTGACTCGTCATTCTTGTTCGTTAGGCGATCTAATGGCACCCAAGAAAAATGCACCTGGCTCATCGTCTCAACAAACCAACAAGGGAAAAGAATTCGCCTCCGAATCTCCTCTTCCTCATTTCGACCCTGTGGTGGAGAAGGAGATCGTGATTGACCCTAACGCGTTATTTGAGGCAGAGACAATCGTCTCCAAGATCACGACCCAAGGAAGGGTCAATAAAATAATGATGAGCCACAATATAGAGGTCGGGTCCAGCGCCCTCATTGCCCGACCTCTGTTCGAATGGGAACAGAGCTGTGCGCCCCTCCAGGATGACTTCGCGGCCTGGAGTGACGAGCACCTAAAGGCGGGGGCCTTCCTTCCCCTTGACCAATATTTTAATGACTTCCTCAACTACGTGAAGTTGGCACTGATTCAGCTCCCCCCCAAACTCACACCGACTTCTGGCGAGACTAAAATACCTCTTTTTAAAACACCATTGGGAGGTCCCCACTCCGGCGAATATCCTCTACTTCTTCTGTCTTAAGGCCAACCCGGAACAAAAAGGGTGAGGTGACGGGTTCTACTACCTCACCAGATTCCCGAACTCTGCCTCGGTTATTGAGCTCCCCAGCCACCCCAACGACTACAAAGATCAATTCTTTATGTCGAATGGATTCCACAACTACGAGCTTCGATACTTCAACCATCCTCGTAAGTCTTCTTCCTTTTCTCAGCTCACAAAATCATTCTCTCTTTTTAATAGACATACTCTTTGTATTTATGCTAATTGAGTTTACCATTTTTTGTGTAGCCATATTCGCGAGGACGGAGAAGTCTGTGACCCTCGGGGGTCAGTATGACACCTTGTACAGACTTCCAGCCTGCGAGAAGGATTACCACCAGCTCGTGACTGACGTCACAATGCTAGCGTGCCAATTGATTGGTGAAGGCCAGACTTTGGCCTTAAGAAGGACATGGACCAAGAAGGAAACCCTGAGGCCGCTGAAGACAAGGAACAAGAAGAAGATGAAGTGCCTCTTGTGCGAAAGAGGCGGGCTCCCGAGGTTGCTCGTGGTCCTGATCTAGAACGAGCTGCATCGGGGGCAGCAGCCGGCCCCTCCGGCCAAGGTAACCCATACCCTTATAGGGAATTAGATAGGGTTGTTGCCGATTTTAGGCTAGTTAGATTTAACCCAAACCAGCTCGTCCACCGCCACCCTAGCAATCCAGACCGTAACATAACCCTGCTCTAGTGTGTGGACCATCTAGTGTTGCACCATAATATGGGTTATCCTAGGGGTACCGTTGTTGTAGACAACACCTCAACTTTTAGGTCAGCCATTTTTGAGGAATATGGGACCAATCGTAGGTTGTGGTCTTCTTTGCTCCAAGGCGCCTTTGCCCCTGGATTTAGGCAATATGTAGATGAGTCTAGCCCCGAGGTAGAACTTGAGCCTGAACCTCCTATAATCCAAGAAATTGTAGACATAGGCTCCCCATCTCCTCCAGTAGTCCCAAGGCCGGAGGCCGTGATAATAGAATCCTCCCCCAGCCTGGAGGGTAGGACTTTCATTTATTTCTTTTGTGTAAATTTTTGACTTTACTTGTATATTAACTCCTTTCTTATTTTTTTCAGGCGAAGAGATGGAATGAACAGGAGCTCTCGACCTCCGCACAACTTTCCGAGAGGGAAAAACCAGCTCGGGTCCTATCATAAAGAAGTCCCGGTACATAAAGGAAACGCCTCTTGCAGTAGGAAATACCTCCAAATCTCTTGCTAAGGGGGAAGGTACGAGCTCAGCAGCTCCGACTTCCATCGTGATGAAAAAAAGGGTTCCTCCTCTGCCTCCTCCTCGATTTCCACCTGCTCCTATTCGGGATTAAGTTATACAAGCTGTTCCCCCAGTTTCGATTGTCCCCACCGCTACTGTGCGCATCCCAGTCAATCCTCAAGATTTGGAGAAGATCCCCGATAATTTTCAGGGGACCCTCTACGAGACGGCGAACCATGTGGTGGAACACATATATAAAGCCAACCCAAGGGATCTGAGGATGATAGAAGAGAGGAGCCCAAAGAACGTCCTGGAGTCCACCTTGGGGATGACCCTCACAGTAAGATATTGTTCCTTAGTGAATTTCTTCTTTTCATTTTGCCCCAGTATGCGTCTAACTTGTCTCTTTATTTTTTTAGTCGTTCCTGGCTCAGCACTACAGTATAGCCCGGGCCAGGGCTAGGAATGATGAGCTCTAGGCTACCAAGACCGCCCTGTTTGCTGCTCAAGAAGGCGAGCAAACTGCCAAAGCTACCCTTGCAGCTGCTCAAAAAGGTGAGCACGATGCCAAGGCTGCCCTTGCATTTTCTCAAGAAAATGAGCAGGCCTCAAAGGTTGCCTTGGCTGCTCTTCATGCCGAGGTTGCTGAGGCCGAGGTCAGTGTTTAGGAGGAGAGAGCAGCCTCACTGTCCTCCATGGAAGACATGTTGTACCATTGCTGGGCATTTAACCAGGACGGTAATTTCTCTTTCATGGCTTCCGAACTGTGTGATCCATACCTCTAGAAATTCAAAGCCCGGATCCTGCAAGAGCAGTCAGAGACAAGGGATGCTTCCACTATGGGCGAGCAGGAGATTGAGGAGGCCACGTCCTCAGAACGCCCTGCAGGGGCTTGATGAAGCCTTCTTTACTTCTTTCTTTTTTTATGTGTTTATAAACAATTTGCCTTTGGGCTTAGTTTGAGGTTTTTCTCCTCGGGACAACTTGAATTTTAATTCATATGTCTAACTTTTAATCTATTTGTCTTTTCCATGATTATCCCTCATGTTTATGCTTTCTTATACTTGCACATTCAAGATTTTAGGAATCGATCATTAGATCGGGATAGATATTTCAAGTATGGTTATTTCCAAATTTAATGTGTTGATTTATATCGTACCTGTTATGTGTCAGGCCTTGGACCTGGTTATATCTAGGGTTTTAAATATTTATATTTCAAACTTAGTTCGCGTTAGGTTTATTGACATCTTGAGCTTTTAGGAAATTCATCGAATATTCAATTTTGCTAACTTCTAAGTTTTAGGCCTGGTTGTACCCAGGGTTTTAAATAATTTGAACTTAGTTCGCGCTAGGTTTATTGACACCTTGTGCTCTTAAAGAGCCGTCAGATAATCAATTTTCCAAGCTTCTAAGTTTTCGACCTGGTTATATCCAGGATATTTTTGTACCTAGTTGTATCCAGGATTTTAAGTAATTTACAACCTTGTTCTGATTCACCTCGGGTTATATGCCCCGCAAGTGACTAGAATGTGAAGACTTTCTTGGTTGCTTTTACAAATATTAATACATGAATTAATTTATAAATAACCTTATAAAGGAAAAGTATCTAAAACCATACGAATAGGAAGAACTATATAACAATCCCCATTATTTAACTAAATGGCTTGTATAACTAAGCCTTACATAGATAGTCAATAATACTATTGATAATATTTCTTTAAGTGCATCGCGTTCCAGGTTCATGGGACTGCTTCTCCATTAAGCCGAGCTAACTTGAAAGTTCCCTCAAGTAAAATTTCCACGATCTGATAGGGGCCTTCCCAGTTCTGACCTAAAGCACCATCTTTTATATCCTTATTATCCAAAAAGACCCTTCAGAGAACTAGATCGCCCAAACCAAAACTACATCTTTTGACCTTGCAATTAAAATAACGAGTGATTTTCTGTTGGTAATGTGCAAGCTGTGGTTGTGAATCCTTTCATTTTTCATCAATCAGGTCGAGAGACGTGTTAAGCAACTCATCATTCCGCTCATGGTTGAATGTCCTTAACCTGTGCGTGGCTACCTTTGCTTCAACGGGAAGGACGGCCTCACTTCCGAAAGTCAGTGAGAAAGGAGTGTGCCCTGTGGAGGTCCTGTGGGAAGTTCGGTATGCCCAGAGTACCTGCGGGAGTTGTTCGGGCCAGACTCCTTTGGCCTCATCTAACATTTTCTTGAGGCTCGCCTTTAGGGTCTTATTCACAGCTTCGACCTGTCCATTGGCTTGTGGATATGCAACCGAAGAAATTTTTTTAATCACGCCGTGCCTTTCACAGAAATCAGTAAAGAGATCACTGTCAAACTGGGTTCCATTATCTGACACGATCATTTTAGGAAGCCCAAACCAGCACATAATGCTTTTAACCACGAAGTCGAGGACTCTCTTTGAAGTGATGGTTGCTAAAGGCTCGACCTCTAACCACTTCGTAAAATAATCAATTGCTGCCACCGCATAGCGAACTCCTCCATTTCCCATAGGCAAGGATCTTATTAAGTCAATGCCCCATACTGCAAATGGCCATGGGGATGAGATCATCATCAGCTCGACTGGAGCAGCTCGTGTGACTGTGGCGAAACGCTGGCATTTGTCGCATTTCCGAACATGGGAGATGGAATTTTTTGTTAAAGTGGGCCAAAAATAACCCTGCCTTAATATTTTCAAGGCTGGGTTTTGCCCCCAGCATGATCTCCACAAAAGCCTTCATGCACCTCTTGCAGAATGGTTTTAGCCTCCTCAGGCAGAACACATCGTAGAAGTGGTAGTGAATGACCACGTCGATATAATGTTCCATCTACTATTACATATCTCAAAGCTTGATAGAGTATCTTTCTCACGTCCTTTCTTTCCTCAGGTAGCCTTCCTGTTGTAAGATATTCCAGTATGGGGGTCATCAAGGTCGGCCTTGTATCAATCATCTCGATCTCTTTCACTTTTTCCACCACGCTCGGACTTTCCAAGAATTCCACTAGTACTACGTTCAAAGTCTCAGCTTCCTTGGTGGTGGAAAGCCTTGCCAAAGCGTCACCATTAGTGTTCTACTCGCGAGGGATCTGTTTGACAGTACCATATTCAAATTCTAGCAGCTCTTTTTTCACCTTAGCTAGGTAAGCTGCCATCTTGGTACCACGCACTTGATATTCCCCCCACACCTGATTAACCACGAGCTGGGAATCACTATAACACTAGACATCCCTTGCTTTCAATCCTCTTACCACTCTGAGCCCGACTAACAAAGCCTCGTACTCGGCTTCGTTGTTTGACGCTTCGAATCCGAATCTCAGCGTTGTATGGAATTGGTGCTCCTTTGGAGAAATAATTATGATCCCAGCTCCAGATCCATTCTTGTTAGATGAGTCGTCCATGAATATTTTCCACAACTCTTGTACCGGATCCTTCAAAAACTCCTCCTGAAATCCACTGCATTCAGCCACAAAGTCAGCAAGGGTCTGACTTTTGATCGAGGTCCGTGATGTGTATCGTATCTCAAACGAGCTGAGTTCTACTGCCCATTTTGAAAGGTGTCTCGACGCTTCAGGTTTTTGCAAAGCCTACCTTAGAGGTTGGTCGGTCATGATGTGGATTGAATGGGACTAGAAGTATGGTCTAAGCGTCCTGGAAGCTAATATCAAGCAGAATGCTATCTTTTCTATCAGCGGATACCGTGATTCAGCCCCAAGAAGTCTTTTGCTTATACAGTACACCGATTTTTGAGCACGGTCTTCTTCCCAAACTAACAGGCGCTGGCTGCATTTTCTGTTACGGCCAAATATAGGAATAGAGGCTCTCCAGATATAGGCTTAGAAAAAACTGCGGGTTCGACCAAATGCGTCTTTAGGGTGAGGAATGCCAACTCGCACTCTTCAATCCATTCAAATTTCTTATTTCCTCTGAGCAAGTTGTAAAAGGGCAAACACTTGTCAGTGGACTTTGAAATAAATCAGTTTAACGCCGCCACTTTTCCAGTCAATCTCTGAAATTCTTTACGCGAGCTGGGCGAAGGCATCTCCAATAATGACATGATTTTTTCTAGGTTCACCTCTATCCCCCTTGTATTGACTATGAATCCTAGAAACTTTCCCGACGCTACTCCAAAAGTACATTTATGGGGATTTAGCCTCATATTATATTTCCTCAAGATTTCAAAACATTCTTTTAGATTGAAAACATGGTTACCGACAGTCTTGGATTTGACTAGCATATCATCGACATACACTTCCATATTTTTCTCGATCTGATCAACGAACATTCTGTTAACTAACCGTTGGTAGGTAGCCCCGACATTCTTCAGCCTGAAGGGCATAACTTTATAACAGTATACATTCGTTGGAGTCATAAAGCTAGTATGCTCCTGGTCCACAGGATTCATCATGATCTGGTTATATCTAGAGTACGCATCCATAAAAGACATGAGTTCGTGTCCCGCGGTGGCGTTTACCAACTGCTCAATTCTCGGCAATGGGAAGCAATCCTTAGGACAAGCTTTGTTCAGGTTGGAGAAATCAATGCAAGTCCACCATTTTCCATTTGGCTTTGGTACCAGGACAGGATTCGTGACCCAGATCGGGTATTTTTCTTAATGAATGAACCCGCACTTTAATAACCGAGCTACTTCTTCTTCCAATGCCTCAGCTTGAACTGTTCCCAAACGTCTCTGTTTTTGGGATTTCGCAGGCACACTTTTATCCAAGTTTAGGGTGTGCATGTTCACACTCGGGCTTATTCCCACCATGTCTTCATGAGACCAGGAAAAAACATCTAGATTCGCTTGTAGAAATTTAACCAGCTCCTTTTTCCTATCATCGCCAAGATTTTTTCCAATCTTAACGACTCTTGAAGCATCTGTGGGATCTATCTTTGCCTCCTCGAGCTCCTCAATAACTTGGAGCTCTGAACTATCCTCGCCTATTCATGGATCGATGTCATCATTTGGGGCAACGTCTCTATCCTTTATTCCTTGAGGTTCTTCCATCCCGGAGGCAACTTCCACTTCCAGGGACTTCTCAACTCCGCCACTTATGGCCATTGCTTGCTGCCCGGGTTGTGATTTTCCCTCCGTCACTCTGGCAGATGAGGGGAATTTGATTGCCAGGTGGTGGATAGAAGTTATGGCTTCGAACGCCATCAATGCAGGTTGGCCCAAAATTGCATTGTATGCGGCTGGACAATTGACGACCACGAACTCAAGAAGCTTGGAGATAGTTCGTGGACCTTCACGAAACATTACCACTAACTCGATTGTTCCTATAGCTGCCGACCCTTCACCAGAAAACCCATATAGAATCACGGAGGTAACCTTCAGCTCGGTTATAGACAATCCCATTTTTTCTAAAGTGGACCTAAGGAGTAGATTCACAGAACTTCCATTATCTACTAGCGTCCTCCTAACTCTCTGGTTGGCGAGCTGAACGGTTATCACCAGAGGATCGTTATTGTGACGTCCCACGTCACTATGGCTGCTTTCTGGAATGATGACTGGCCCTACAAACCAAGACAAGTCTTTCCAGCGTGCTTTGTCCTCACTCGCACACTTCCGGGGAAAACTTCCCAGGAGGTCACCCATCCCTAGATTACTCCAGGCCAAGCACGCTTAACCATGGAGTTCTCAAGTGATGGGCTACCGAAAAGAAGATGCACCTTCCTGATATAGGTAGTACCCATCAATCCATTTAAGCCCTCTTCAACTGTGTAGTCCCATACCTACACAGTCTTAGAATCATCCCACTTGACCTTCCCCAGGCGGTGTGGGATTGCACAGCTTACCCGATCTTTCCCCTTACGGATCACGGGATTCTGACTGTCACAACAAGGACCATGGTCATGACACTAATGAATGCTGCCAACTTAAGGAAGAGATAAAATTCCTAGTTAATAAGGGACACATAGCTCATTTCGTTGATTGCCACCAAGGTCAGAACCAAAATAATGGTCAAAACAATGGGAGGCAAAGACAACGATCATTGCCAAACCTACCACGGTCACCAGCCTAAGTAGGCGAGCTCCCGGAGCTGATGGATACCGTCATCATGATTTGGAGAGGACCACACTTCACCTGGGACATGAATATGTGCCAAGAGAGGTACTCCCGCAAGTTTCACCATCAAACAGACGAAGTGATGATGAGGTAAGAGAGACCAAGCAAGGTCTCACGCATGGAAGACCAAGACATTGCCTTCACAAGTGAAGACTCAAGATACGTTCACTACCCACACAATGACCCCATGGTCATCACGACTTAGATCGCTATCCTAAATGTGTTGATGGTGTTGGTTGACAATGGCAGTTTCATCAATATTTTGTACAAGTCATGACTGGATAAAATGTATCTATCAGTTGGCGAACTCACACCGTGCTAAACTACAATTTACGGGTTCAATGGAGAGGGCTTGGCTCGTATTAGATCCATCAAAATCCCAGGGACTCTAGACGATCCCCATTGGAGAACAACTTGTATGGAAACGTTCGTGGTTGTCAACTGCCCGTTGGCATACAACGTCATGCTAGGAAGTCCTATGCTTATCGATCTGCAGCCCATAACGACCATTTGGTACCTCACCATAAAGTTCCCCACGAGCGAAGGTATATGTTGCATAAGAGGAAACTAGCGAGAAGTGCGCAAATGTTGCAACCCATTGATCAACAAAGCTATGAAAGAAAGCGCCGATTGCACAAACATGTTCTTTGATGACTGACACGTTCAAGGTATAAATGAGTTATTCGACGAGAAGATCATCGTGATAACACAGAGAAGTCTAGATGGTGAGGCCCTGATGGGCGAGGCCGGGATAGGTGATGCCCTGATGGAAGATGCCACGGGAGGCGAGGCCACCCCTGGCGAGGTCGCCATTGGTGACGATAGAGACAGTATCGCTGCTAACGCCGAACCAAGTCCAAATGCCTTATGAAACGAGTCCTGAAATGAGGAGGAGTTGGATTCTCACTTTGGGGATGAAGAGAGACCAGTTGGACCGGTTGAATAGCTTGAAGAAGTAGAGTTAAAGGATGGCAATCCCTCTCAGAAGGTGAGGGTCAAGAAGAACCTAAATGGCGATGTGAAGGTCGACTTGATCAATTTCTTGAAAAAAAATCAAGACATCTTCGCGCGGTTTGATTGCGACAAGGTAGGCATCAGTCTATCAGTCATAAGCCACATTCTGAACACAGACTCTAAGGCACCCTCGGTCTTCTAGAAGCGACGATCTTTGGACGCCTAGAGGTATGAGGCACTGAAGGCAGAAGTAAGGAAGTTGTAAGAGAATGGCTTCATTCAAGATGCCTTCTATCCTTTATGGGTCGCGAATCAGATACTTTTGCACAAACCAAACAAGACTTGGGGAGTGTGTATTGATTTTAGCAACCTCAACAAAGCATGCCCCAAGGACTAATTTCTGCTTCATCGGATTGACTAGCTCGTCGATGCCACGTTTGAGCATGAGCTGCTGTCATTCATGGACGCTTACTCTGGGTACAATCAGATAGCGATGCATCATCTGGACCAAGAACACAATCTATTAATGATGAAGATGGGCCTATATTGCTACAGGGTCATGCTCTTCGGCCTGAAGAACATCGGGGCCACCTACCAGCGAACACTAGATTGTTATGCAGTGGGAATTGTAAGTTGTTATTAATCAAATCTTGGTTTGGAACTTTGGAATACAGTAAATCACATTCTTAAGTATCTTGGAGAAGAATTAAACAATCCAGCATTGTAGATTCAACCATGGAAGCCGAGTATATAGTGACTTGTGAATCAGCTAAGGAAGCAGATTGGCTTAGGAAGTTCTACACTGATCTGGAGCTATTTCCAGATATGGAGAAGCCACTAATTCTATACTGTGACAATAGTGGAGCAGTAGCTAACTCCAAAAAACCTAGAAGCCACAAAAGATGAAACATATAAAAAGGAAATACCATATGGTAAGAGAAATCGTACACCGAGGTGATGTGACAGTTATGAAGATAGCGTCAGAACAAAATCTGGCAGACCCATTCACTAAGATACTTCCTGCAAAGTCGTTTATGGGTCATGTACGCAATATGGGATTGAGGGAGACGCCTCACTTGCTTTGAGGGAAAGTGGGAGATTGTTATCCTTTCACATTTAGATAATCTTAATTTCAAGTGTTTTTAGGTGTTCTTAGCTTTGTTTTACGAGTCTTTGATTTTTAAGCCATAAAATATTTTATAAGGTATTATTGATGAATTTGATGTATATTGTGGATAGGAATTGATGTGCAATGATAGGACTTGAGAAAATGAAGTTTGGGATGAGTTTGAAGTGTTTTAGATGTTCCTAAACCCGAGGTTCGAGCTTAAAGTTGAAGATAATGAAGAAAAAACACTAGAGCATATTTTGCGTTGTGGCTGCAGCCACCAGGAATCACCGACCGCGACCTGCGATATAAATGTTTCTTAAATTTTGATTTTTGAATGTAATTTTTAATGGGCTATAAAAGAAATTAGGGTTAACTTTTACTATAAATTTGGATTACGAATTTTAGAGGCTAGAGCAACAGAGAAGGAGAAAAAGACATCATCATCAACAATCTTCAATCTAGTTTTTCTTTCTTCTCAAAACTCTTTTATTTTCATTGAATATTTTATATTTGTGAATATGAATGTGATTATGGAGTAGTTTCTTTGTATTCGAGGGTTATTTCAAAATACTAGACATGAGAACTTGAATGCAATCATAAATTGTATTCGTCTATTTCTTTATATTAAATTATTTATATTTTTCTAATTTAATGCTATGAATATTGTGAGATCTTGTTAGGTGGCCAACTAATTAGGGTTTTGCATTATTCTACTATCATCTTAGGATTTCTATTCACCTAATAGTTTAGGATTCTAAGTAGAGTGATAAATTACAATTAGGATATTATGACAGGTATCTTGGTTGTGATGAAAAATAGAACCTAGGTTAAATGAATTGCATGTTTAATTAATTATAACAGGGAAACTGGGATAATTGACTGCTTAAGTGTTATCTGTGGGGTTATTAGTTTAATTGGGAATAAGGAATATTATTTGTGATTATGGATAAATTGATTGTCAAAGGTGGAGAGTAATTCTTGACTATTTCATAAATATTGTTTTATCCTTAGTTATCTAATCTTTGATCATTATTTCATTTTATGTTCTCAGTTTTTAATATTTAAAACCCCTACCTAATTTATGTTAAGTTTTTATTTTGAATAATAATTTGATCATAGTCCTCGAGGGTTCGACCCTTATTTACCGCTATACTGAAGTAGCTGGTATAAGTGATTGATAAAATAAACATTTAAATTTGATACGACATACGACACCCATCAAATTTTTGGCGTCGTTGCCGGGGACTATTGTAAGTCTTTTTATTGTTCAAATTAATTAACTACATACTAACTAGTTTAAATTTTAGATTACTGGCGTATATGTCTGGCGATGATACTCAAGAAAGACTACAAGCCATAAATAAATATCTTGAGACATCGTCATCCCCCTCTTCAAGGACTATCACTGACAATCCACTCTTTCAACCTTCAAAGAAAGTCAATCTAGTACAAATATCATTACCATCTGACGAAAATTCTGACTCTAAAACATCAATTAGTCTCAATGGCTTAGGAAAGGACGTTGAAAGAGTTGGCGGCGCTGAATTTAGACCATCAACCTTTATGTATTCAATATCCGGTGTTGGATGTTAACTTTGAACTCAAGTCGGGCATCATACATTTACTACTTTCTTTCGATGGGCTACCAGGAGAGGACCTGTGTAACGCCTTGGTTACTCCAAGACCGTTACTATGAACTTTAAACCGTGCTTAACTCGTTAATCGAGTTCTTTGGTTATAAACGTTCATCTATGTGTTATTAACAGGCTAAGGTAAAAAACCAATCAAAAAGGAAAGGATATATTTTATTTAAAACATAAAACTGTTCATAGGCCCATAAAAACATTTATAAGTTATTTACAATACAAAATGGTCATTACAGTACAAAAGTTACAACCCGCCGACCTAAGCGGAAAAAATAGGGTTAACCCCCAAGTTCCTCCGAGAAACTCCTTGGCCGTGGTGGTCAAGCGGCCGCATATGTACACATCACCACCTAAGCTCTCCACTAAAGGCTGGGTGAGCTTTTCTTTCCCTATACCTGCACCACATAGCACCCATGAGCCAAAGACCAGCAAGAAAACTCATTACTGCATTTATGTAATATCAAACGATGATCATGATAATCATCTAGAGCTTATAGCCCCAAACAAATGAGTGACTGATGTTGTAAGTCACTAATGTGGGTTCTGCACCCTTTACAAATGAGTGACCGAGTCACTAATGTAAACCAATTAAGTGACCATGGAGTCACTAGTGTGGGTTCCGTACCCTTAGCCATGTGACGATGGAGTCACCTGGGCCTTCTGGCCCTGGATCTAAGTGACTAGTCATGGAACTAGGCAAGCGCTTTTAGTTTTCATCGAACTTGGGGTCGGTCTGGCATAATGCTCATGATGAGTCATTCAATGCTGATATCGATTAGATCTAATCTTTTCAGCTCTGCATTCATGACGCTTATGCCGCTCTTGACTCATAGGTCAATAACATATGACCAGTGCTCAGTACTACTGTCGAACTTGACTAGTAAGTCACAACTTCACAGTCAGTTCTGACACCATTGCCGATTATGACTAATAAGTCAGTGCCATTCAAAAGTAAGCAAGATTTGCTAAGCATTTTATATGCAATCAATGTCCACAGTTAAACACTCAACATGCCTCAATAATAACCATGCATGTCATATATGGGGTGCAGTTTTCTTTCCTCCAGTTCGAGCGAGAAATAGTAAAAGAACGACCCTTGAGAACAATCTACCTTTTGATTCCTTAGCGTTTACCTAGCCATAACCAATTATAACTTCCATTAATGAAAATCAACAATAAAAGGGTCTTGACCTAAACCTCACTCTTGGGACCCCGAATTGTACCCAAACAGTGAGTAGATTCAATCTCGAGCCTTAGGAATTGAAACCCCGAGCCAAAATCCCTTAAAATTCCCAAAACAGGATTCTGAAAGAGAAGGGTAGCACTGTAGCGCTACTCCCCTAGCGCCCCAGCGCCCTAAGCAGAGAAAGATGCCCCCTGAGTAGTGTTGTAGCGCTACAACCAGGCAGATTTGCCCTGAATCTTTCGCCCTTCGACTCCACCATTTCCAACTTGAACCAAAAGCTTCCAAACCTCATTTTAAGTCCAAATGAACCCAAAAACCATCTAAATATGTCCTAGGCATCATAACCCAAGTAACCCTAGCGAAAAACTCCCATCAATTCCCTTTAACCAACCTAGAAATCCAAGCTGAATTTCAAAACAAAGATAGAGCAAACTAGAGTTTTTAATGGCTAGAACCTTACCTCAAGCTCAGTTTAGGATCCTCTTCAATGGTGGAACACAATCCTAAGCCCTCAAGATCCACTTTCCTAGCTTGAATCCTCAAGAAAAGCTCAAAAATCCAAAGGAAAAAAAAGAAGGAAAAAGAAGAGAAGAGGTACAAGAGAGAAGTTTTGTTACTCTATTTTTGGCCATCTTCTACAGCCTTCAATGGCTTAAATATGACTTAATGTGAAAAGAAATTTTTGCCCCTAGGTCAAATAAAGTTTTCTAAAGGCTCCCAAGGGTAAAACTGACTTTTTTCGCCTATTTCGTTAATCATAATTAACACCATCCAATTCCCGTTATTCTCAAAATTATCAAATACCAATAATTCATATCTCATTACCCTTTAATTCCTGGCAACGCTATAATCACCAAATTACCCTGAGACTCACCCCGAGCCCCGAACTAAATCTCGTTATGACCAAACCGCTAACCTGCACTCAAAGATCGTCTCATGCTGAATGGCTCGAAAAAATCCACATTATAATATGGCCTTAACAATAATTCACCAACATGCTTTAAGATATACAATTACGCCCTCAACGGGCCAAATTACCAAAATTACCCTATGATGAAATGTGGACCCGCATGCATGCATCTAACATCATATTGTAATATAATTCACATAAACATGCATATAATAATTTAATGGCATAATAAATCAATTATGGCCCTCCCGACCTACTAATCCAACCATTAAACCGCATTAGGAATTTTGGGGCATTACAACCTGAATAAGCATCTGACAGAGTTTCACATAGTTTGCTCTAGTATGAAGCCAACGTTAGTAACTGAAGAGCAGATTAAATTGAGAGCCTTTACATTTTCTTTGAAGGATGGTGCAAAGGAATGGCTTCATTACCTTCCTCCTGGAACTGTTAATACCTGGAATGAAATGAAGAAAATGTTCTTAGAGCATTACTTCCTAGCATCTAAGGTTGGTAGTATAAGGAAGGAAATTTGTGGCATTCACCGACAGATTGGGGAGTTATTATATGAGTATTGGGAGAGATTTAAGAGGCTATGTGCTAGCTCCCCCCACCACCAAATAAGTGAGCAACTCCTGATCCAATACTTTTATGAAAGACTATTTCCATTGGACAAGAGCATGATTGATGCAGCAAGTGGGGAGCACTGGTGGACAAGACTCCTGCTGCAGCTAGGCGTTTAATTAATAATATGGAAACCAACTCTCAACAGTTTGGAGTTTGTCATGAGGTTTCAGTTAAGGGAGTAAATAAGACCAATTCTAAAGTAGAGCAACAACTTGCACAGTTGACTAGTATGTTTCAACAATTGGCTTTAGGTCAGCAAGTGAAACCTTGTGGCATATGTCAGTTGGTGGGGGCATCCTACTGATGCATGTCCTACACTTCAAGAGGACATCAATGAGCATGTAAATGCAGGGGGGGGGGAGGGGATTCCCAGGGCAACCTAGGCAAAGGTATGACCCTTATGCTATAACTTATAATGAAGGGTTGATAGAACATCCTAATCTTTGATATAGGAATCAACAACAAACTGTATCTACTAGACCACCAAGGTTTTCTTACCAACAAAGGCCTCAACAAGCCTATGCATCTCATCCTCAACAACCCCTATCTTACAAGCTTATGATCCATCAATGGGAGATATGCTAAAAACGTTAGTGGCCTCCAATATACAGACTCAAGTAATTCTTCAAAGCGCTCAAGCGTCCCTAAAAATCTAGAGAATACTATGGGTCAAATAGCCACTTCATTAAGTCAAAGTGAGCCACAAAATCAAGGAAAGTTACCTTCACAACCTATTAGGAATCCAAGGGAAAATGCTAATTCCATCACATTAAGAGATGGCAAGACTTATGTTCCACCTACTATTCCATCAAGTTCAAACGATGCTCCATTGCCTCCTACTCAATCCGCCCAACAAGACAAAGATGAAACCCCAACCACATCACCCAAACCTAAACCAACTATTCCCACTTATGTCACTACTCCTCCATTTCCTAGTCGTTCGAGAAAGACAAAGAAAGATGAACATGAACATGAAATACAAGAGACTTTTCACAAGGAAGAGGTAAACATTCCCTTACTTGATGCCATTAAACATGTACCTTGATCTGCGAAGCTTTTAAAGGAGTTATGCACCAATAAGAGGAAGCTAAAAGGGAATGAAAAGGTGAGTGTGGGGGAAAATGTTTCGGCAGTATTTCCAAAGAAACTTCCACCAAAGTGTAAAGATTCTGGAACCTTCACTATTCCTTACACTATAGGAAGTAGAAGGATTGAAAGATGTATGTTAGATTTGGGTGCTTCAATCAATGTAATGCCTTAATCTATTTATACCTCTTTGAATTTGGGACCACTTGAAGAAATGGGGGTGATCATTCAATTAGCGGATCGTTCTAATGCCTATCCAGGGGGAGTAATAGAGGATGTATTGGTTAAAGTAAATGAATTAGTGTTTCCTACAAATTTCTACATTCTTAATATGGAAGATGACTCAGTTCCATGCCCTACACCAGTTTTATTGGGAATGCCATTTTTAAAGATAGCTAGAACTAAGATAGATGTTCACGATGGAACTTTGACAATGGAGTTTAATGGTGAAGTGATTCGCTTTAATATTTTTGAGGCTATGAAGTATCCAAGTGATGTTCATTTAGTTTCTTTAATTGATAGTATGGACTCATTGCCGCAAATAATTCTTGATTTACATGGAGAAGACGAGTTAAATGTTGTTTTGAGGGAACCAATAGACTTGAAGAAAGAGGATGTCACTACTAAAGCAAAGGAGACAATGGCTGCACTTAATAGTGGTGGAGAGCTTTCTCGAGAGGTACCATTTTTAGAGTTGCCTATTTCTCATGAGCAGCTTCAACCATCTGTTAAATTACTACCCAAGCTTGAATTAAAACCACTACCAGAGCATCTTAAATATGTTTACTTGGGTGAGAAAGATACCACACCGATCATTATCACAACACACCTTACCCAAGTACAAGAGGATCATTTGATAAGGGTACTTCGGGAATACAAAACAGCCATAGGGTGGACCATATCAGATATCAAGGGAATAAGTCCAACTATGTGCATGCACCATATTCTACTTGAAGAGGGGTCAAAGCCTTCTAGAGAAGCTCAACGAAGGTTAAATCCACCTATGATGGAAGTAGTTAAAAAGGAGATATTGAAGCTCTTAAATGTGGGTGTGATTTACCCTATTTCAGGTAGCAAGTGGGTGAGTCCAGTTCAAGTAGTTCCTCAGAAATCAGGCATCACTATGGTAAAGAATGATGAGGATCCACTAGAGTCCAAGCAGGTTGGCATGTTTGTATTGATTATAGAAAGTTGAACACTACAACTCGAAAAGACCACTTCCCTTTGCCATTCACCGATCAAATGCTTGAAATATTAGCAGGACACACTTATTACTGTTTTCTTGATGGTTATTTAGGTTATAGTCAGATTTTTATTGCTCCTAAAGACCAAAAGAAGACCACATTTACATCCCCATTCGACACATTTTCTTTTTGTAGAATGCCATTTGGATTATGCAATTCTCCTGCCACTTTTCAGCGATGTATGGTTAATATTTTCTCAGATTACATAGAGAACATCATTGAAGTGTTTATGGATGATTTTAGTGTGTATGGTGATTCTTTTGATAAGTGCCTCCATGACTTAACTCTACTTCTTAAGCGATGTATTGACACTAATCTTGTATTGAATTGAGAGAAGTGCCATTTTATGGTGCAACAAGATATTATTTTGGGGCATGTTGTTTCAGAAAAAGGGATTGGAGTGGACAAGGCCAAAATTGATCTCATTCGTTCTCTTCCACCACCATCAAGTGTGAAAGAAATAAGATCCTTTCTTGGTCATGCATGATTCTATAGGCGGTTTATAAAGGATTTCTCGAAAATTGCTTCCCCATTATGGACTCTCCTTCAAAAGGATGTGACCTTTGAATTTAATGATAAATTTTTGTTTGTATTTAACAAATTGAAGGAATCCTTGACATCAACACCTATTATTCAGCCACCGAATTGGTAGTTACCATTTGAAACATTGCGCTGTTCAAGTCATTCAAAGGTGTGTTCTCGATTCTGAATTTCAATCCATCCTTGCTTTCTTGCATTCTTATGCTTGTGGAGGTCATTTTGGACCGAAAATAATAGCCCATAAAGTACTTGACAATAATTTTTATTGGCCTGCAATCTTTAATGATTCATATGCATATTGTAAGGTGTGTGACTGTTGTCAACGAGTTGGTAGTATGACTGCTAGGGATCAAATGCCCCAAACTCCCATACTTATTATTGAGATTTTCGATGTATGGTGCATTGATTTCATAGGACCACTTCCATCATCATTTGGTTTTGAGTATATTCTTTTAGCGGTGGATTATGTGTCTAAGTGGGTGGAAGCAAAAGCAACTAAAGCAGACAATTCTAAAATAGTGGTTGAGTTCATTAGATCGAATATCTTTGTGAGATTTGGCACTCCAAGGGCAATAATTAGTGATCGAGATACTCATTTTTGCAATAAACTATTGAAGCTTTATTTCGACACTATCAAGTAACTCATAAAGTAACCACTGCCTACTATCCATAAGAAAATGGCCATGTTGAGGTATCAAATAGAGAAGTCAAGTCTATCCTTGAAAAGACGGTGAATCCAAATAGGAAGGATTGGAGTGTAAGACTAGATGATGCTCTATGGGCATATCGCACGACATACAAAACACCGCTTGGTATGGCGCCGTATCGGTTGGTGTATGGAAACCTTGCCATTTACTGATTGAATTTAAAGCTTGGTGGGCTGTTAAAAAGTGTAACATAGGGATTATTAATGCAGGCCAACAAAGAATGCTGCAATTACAAGAGCTGGAGAAAATTTGTAATGATGCTTATGAGAGATCTAAGATTTACAAAGAAAAGACCAACGCCTTTCATGATCGAAATAGAATTATTCAGAAGACATTCCACACGAGACAGAAAGTATTATTGTATCATTCTCGTCTTAAACTCTTTCTGGGTAAGTTGAAATCTCAATGGGTTGGACCTTTCATAGTGGTACACCATTATCCTCATAGAGCGGTAGAAATTACAAGTCCATCAACGGGTAAAATACTCAAGGTTAATGGTCAGAGATTGAAGCCTTATTATGAGTCTATCGAGGAGGAGCAAGCTACTGTAATCACCTCTTCGATCTGGAATAAGTTGATGAAGTATGAAAAAGATTGATGTCAAGCTAGCGACGTTAAACTTATCCAAAGTTTATGTAATTTATTTTATTTTTAAGACATTTTTGTTTAATTTATTTTTCCATGTAATTTTTTTCTTTTTGAACTTAGTTTTAATTTTTTTATGTATTTTAGAACTGTGAAAACCGTGAAAAAAAAAATTGGGCCAGAAGGCCTGTGGCTGCGGCCAGCCCAGTTCCAGGCCGTGGCATGGAGAACAGAGAGTAGTGGCAGTGACCAGCAATAACCCCAGGCTGCGACCACTGAAAGATTTCAACATTTTTATTTTTAAAAACCCCCCAAGTCATTTTTCCCACTCCCCACAAAAACAAAGTCCCCAAACCAAAAATACTCTCATTTTCACCAAGTTCCATTATTTCAAACCCATTTTCACTCAAATTCTTTCCAAAACCATCACAATTCCAACCCTCAATCTCCCTTTTCTTCCATTTTCACCTATTCTCCCCCATCATCTCTAACAATTCCCCTTTCAAAACCTAAATCCCCATAATTCTGAATTTGACAATTGAGGTTCTCCAAGTATTTTCAAGGCAATTCATTGATACAATCAAGGTCCCAAGACTCATGATTGTCAATTACAAGTAAGTATTTCTCTTCATTGTTTGATTTGTGGGTTTTGAATATTGAAGAACAAGAATTGGGGCATTTTGGAATTTATGATTTTTGCTAGATGAATTGCATATCTATTTTGATCATTGGCTTATATTGAGTGTTTATGTTGTTGTATTGGTGATAATATAAATTTTAAGGAGATTGGATTAGTAGAACAATATTCTCAACTCTTGGTTTAACTTATGCCTACCAAGTGTTTGATAAAAATTTGAAGTGAAGTGTGATTGAGTTTTTGGGGGAATTGGTTGAATATTTTTGAAGAGGAAGTATTTAATTTCATAGTGGATACTTCGTTGGTGTAGATAGAGGAGTTTGGGTTGATATTTTTTAGGTATCTTGAATTGTTCTCTTAGTGCTTGATTGGTTTTTTTTAAGGAAGCTTGTTACTGAGTTTTGTAGTGAAGAATTGCACCCAGAGATTTAGAAAGAATACCAAAGGTGCTTCCTCATTTGGGGTTCAATTTGATGCCAACAAATTTATTTCCGATGAGGCATTTAAACACTATCAAGATGCGGTAGTAAAGCATAAAACAATGATTGAAGAGAGGGGGTGTAACGTCCCAGAATTACCTAATAAGGCTTAGGGCCTTTATTAGGGGGCTAGGATGGAAATATATGTTTATTTGATATATTTGATTGTGATTATGCGAGTTATGTGATAATATAACTAGTGGTGCATGTTTAGGGGTATTAAATACGCATGTGGGCCCTTTTCTTATTAGAAGGACAATTTTGATAATTTGGCTTGTTATGGGAAAAATTGTATATATATATATATGCGCATATATGTGATATATGTGTGAGACCACATTATTATGTGGGTTTATTTGAGTTACTCGACATGAGACGATCCTAGGGAGCAAGTTAGCGGGAAAGTCACAGCGGGATCCAATACTCGACTCGGGGCAAGTTAAGGGGTATTTTGGGTATTTGGCATTAATTGGGTTATCAGGTAATGAGAATGAATAATTGGGGATATATTTGGCGTTAGTGAGTTTAGGAGGGAATACTGGAGAATTTGACCATTTTTCCCTCGGGGACATTTTTGGTACCCCGAGCCTCGGGATTAGCTTAAGTGAAACTTAAGCCTTAGGAAACATAAAGAAATTTACAAAGACCCTCCCTGAAATGACTCACTCTCTTTCTCTCTAAAGCTTCACTAAGTTATTCTTTGAAGAATTTAGAAGGATTTTGGCTAGAAACCAAAGAATTGAAAGCTTGGGATTGGGATTTGGATAGCTTGTGGCTAGGGAATCATCATTCACAGCTAAGGTAACAATCTAATCCCTATGTTTAACCGATTTATGTAGGAATTTGCAGCTGTTTTGAGGTGTTCTTGAACCTTCTAGCTCAAGAATTGAAATTGGTGTTTTGATGAGTTCGGTAACTAGATTTTTGTTGGGTTTTGCTGCTGGGAAGATGTTAGAATTGTTGTGGTGATCAAATTATGGTTTTGGGTGAAATTGGGATAGTTTAGGTTGGATTTGGTGGTTGAAAATTGAAGAAAATCTGGGTTCGCAGGGTGAAGTCGTGGCTCTATTCTTGAGGGGTCGCGACTTCGCTGAACCCACGACCTAGGGAGGCCACTGTTTGGGAGGCGCGCCGCAACCCTCTTGGGTAGGCCGCGGTCTGCATCCCTTTGGCAGAGGGAGGGGGCCTCGGGTTAGAGGGGCGCGCTGCGACCCTCAAGAGCAGGTCGCAGCCTGCCTGGGCAGTTTTGGCCTTGAGGAGTTTTTAATGACGGGAACCTTTTTCAGTAGGGACCGGGATCGATTCCACTACCCGATTTCGGAATTCGAGGCCCTGGAGGCTAGGACTCAGTCCGAAAGCCTTTATTGTTCTTTACTTTACGCTATACCTGGGCCTAAGGTAACAAAATTGCACCCAATACGTGTTACTGTTATCAATAATTATGATTAGGGCTTGGGCCCCTGAGAACGCTTATGTTTAAGCTATTGTTTCACATGTTGATTGGTCATACTTGAATATTCTATACCTGCTTAAGTGTTTCATGTTTGTTGCATGGATTCTGTGGTTAGGGCCTCAGGCCCCGTTAAATAGGTATGATTAGTATTATGAGTACAATTACTAGATGGTGTTATCCGATTAACATGCATGTGTACTCGTTTTTCTATGATATGCCTATTCATATCTATTTCAGTTTTGAAGTTTGAATACCTGGATCAGGGCTTGACTTATTAGTCAAGGACGGCAAAAGCGCGTTGCGCACTGGCCGAAAGTGTAATATTCGTTTTCCCGGAAGAGCAATTTCGTAATTTTCCCACTGTGTGCATCCTTGTCATTTTTTTTTCTTTTCCTTTGATGAAATATTGGATATGTATGACTTCCAATGGAAATAAAATTCATGGAATTTCATGTTTGAGTTTTTGTGGAATCACAACAAGAGAATAGTGTCAAGTGAATAAATAACGGCTCGAGTTAAGTTATTTATTTAATTAAAAATTATTATTATTATTATGAGCATAATAGTAATAATAATATGCATGAAATTATTTTATCATATTATGTGTAATTTTTGGTTTGCCATAATATTAAATATTTGAATTTGCGAAAAGACCATAATACCCTCAAGTTTGGGATTGGTTCAAGGGGCATTTTAGAGACTTTATTTCTTCAGTTTTAACATGATTAAATATTCATAAAATTGGTCAAATTTTTTAATTTTAACTGATGATATCAGTTGAGGAACTTTAGTTTATTTATTTATTTATTTTTAAAATAAAGAATTCCTTGAAAAGAGGATCTTACCACTTCAAACGCTAACTTCTTTTCTAAACCTATTCTAAAACGTGTTACCATGATAATATGAAGGAAAGAAATCGTGGAAATAGTAAGGGAAGCAAAGGATAGAAGAGAGAGAGAGGATAGTTATCGTTTTTTTTAAAAGAGAAGAAATTTTTGAGATCTTCCATTTGGGAAAAATCTGGGCAGTAATGAACATTGTAAAATCATTCTAGGGGAGGAAATAAACATTTTAAGTGTGGGAAATACATTTATAAAGCCTCAGATTGTGATTCACCATTTTTATCCAAGAAAATGCATATTCTTGGATAATTTTGGATTTAAGTGTGTTCAAGAGTGTATGGTGTGCATGTTTGGTGACAAACAAGCTTAGGGGACTCCAAGAATCGGTTTTGATGTGAAGAAACAGGCTGAAATGGTCTAGAGCGAGAAAAACCAATTTTGAGCTCCATTGTTGGCGGTACACCGGCGTTGGAGAAGAAGACTTCGACCAAGGCGGCTGTGGCGTGATTCTTGGTGTCTTAGGGTCGTTTTGGACTGCTGGAACATGTGTGGGAAGTTTCCAAGTGATTTGGAATGTTGGGGTAGCCGGAAACGAAAGAAACAACCTCGCCGACGCCGAAGAAGACGATAACTCCGGCGAACCCGATCTGGGTATTTCTTGAGGTTTTTTTTGGTTTTTCAATCTTAAAAATTAGTACATTAAGAGAATTTTCCAATTGGTTTGATATTTGTCTGATTTTTCTTTGAATTATTATGATTTGTTGAAGTTTAAATAAAGATTAATTATGAAAAATATTTTTATTGTTCAGAAAAATATGATTGTATGTTTCAATGATATCTGTATGATTTAGAATGGCTTTGTATATTTAGATTTAAGTTTTGATCGTATTTGATAAAAAATTTCAATTATTTGCTTTTAAATATGTGATTTAAGAAAATAAATGTGGAAAATTATTTAGAGTATTCTAAAAATTCTGAGAATTTTTGTATAAGTTTAAAATGAGATTCTAAGGCTCTCTATAATTTTAATTCGAATTTGAATCATTTATGTAATTTACATGATTTAATTTGCTTATTTTATATTTTAAATATAGAAAATATTAATGCTACTGTTTTGAACCCTAGGTAATTTTTGTGTATTACTGTAGGGTGTAGAAACCGATCTGTATAGTTAGATTCTGTTTTTAATCAGTTATGAATTTTTTTAATTAATTAGTTTTTATATTAAATTAATTAAGAAAAATATTTATTTTGCCCAGAAAATTCTAAAATAATTTTTATAAGTTTATTTTGGATTTTTAAACAGTTGTTTATGTTAGTTTGATTTTTGGGCTGGTTGTGTATTTATTTTTTATTATTTGGGTTTTATTTGAGTAATTGAGGAAAAATAATTTATAAATATTAAAAATTATTTTTTCTGGTCTTGTATGAGTCTTTGCTTATTATTTAGGGTTTTGGAAAGTTTGTTGTTAAATTTTGTTGTCATATGATAATCTTTAGAAATTATTGAGTCTATTATGTAATTGTGATATTAAAGGGTATTTTGGTAATTTTCACATAAAAAAGTATATATATGAATTCATGCGATACGTTGTGGAATTGTTTGTGCATGTGACATGATGGTTTTGAACCTTGTGAAAAATGATTTTAACTTACGTGCCATGCACGTTAAAATTTGATGGTTAATTATTTCGACAATTAGGGTTTTGAAATAAAACCTTGATGCCTATTTTTATTTTTCCTGAATTTTCGCTGTGTAATTGGATGTCTAGGAGCTAGCGGTCATCGAGGCGACGCAACAAGTGGTTCGAGACACGTCAGCAGAAAACACACTATTTAAGGTAAGAAGAGTGGACATCTGCGCACAGGGTGTATGTTATGCGTGCAACCTTGTTTTCTTATTTGTTAGTTATGTAATTATATTTGTGACCTGAATTGTTGCATTAGGTTGACTAGCATGAGGATAGTGCTAGGGATTTTAGTTAGTAGACATGCTTAGATGATAGAGTAGGAGTGCTACTAGATTTTAGATGCTTGTGTGAGTATAGCACTTGCAGGAATTATCTTGGGTGTGTATAACTCAGGATAATAGGATGCCACCACGGAACTGCCGAGTGTGAGTACAGTGCAGGCAGGGCAATGATGTCTCAAGGGAACGGCCGAGTGTGAGTACAGCGCACGCTAGACTAGGCGCCACCGTGGGAATGCAGAGTGTGAGTACAACGCAGGCAAGGCAGATTACATTTCATGTTCGATCAACATGACTTATTAGTATTTATGTGTGTGAGTGTAACACACATTATGTTAGTGTGATATGGTGTTTATATATCGCACAATGATTATTATGCTTGTGATGTTTATTTATGTTTAGTTGAAAGTTTATGTTTTCTAGTTTGGGGAGTTATGTCCTACATAGCTCTTCTTACTGGGCGTTAGCTCACGGGTACTATGTGTGCAGGTAAGGGAAAAACAAAGCAGTGAGTGGTGCGGGCTCGAGGCATGGACGGAACATGTTAGAGGCTGGGCTCCAATTATTTTATGTTTTCAGAAATAAATGTTATGTTTTCAAATTTTCAGACTTGAACGATTATTTTCATTATGTTGTTGTTATTAAACCTAGCGTCCAACATTTTTATTTTTAAATAATGAGATCTCATTGTCTGTTAAAATTTTAAATAAATATTTTCTCTTAGTGTCTTAAAGTATTTATTGTTTATTATTTTTAAATAGACTCCCTAAGTAACGTGTTGAGAAATCGGGGCGTTACAGAAAGGCTTAGGCCTAAATCAGCAACGTACTATTACGTTGGTCGACCCTATGGTCATTAGAAAACCAAAGTTGTTGGGCTAGCTCTATGGCTAGTTCCTCAGAGCTAAGGGCGAGGGCCCCAGGTGACTCTATGGTCACATAGCTAAGGCATAGGCCCCGGGGTTGGCTCTATGGTCAACTGTTTAGGGTAGCATCCCCAAATTGGTCAAATGACCATTTGTTTGTAACTGAACGACTATATGTGTAGGATATTATTGCTGGACATGCTGGATAAGTATCTGGAAATCTGTATTTTCTGTTTATGCACATGTAGAGTTTTCTTGCTAAGCCTTGGCTCACGGGTGCTTTGTGGTGCAAGTAAGGGGAAGGGAAAGCTTGACCAGTCATGAGTTGGAGAGCTTCAGTGGCGGTGTGCACATATGCGGCTGATCGACCACCACGGCCGAGGATATCTCAGAGGAACTAGGATTGTAGACCTGTTTTTGCCACTTAGGTCGGCTGGATGTAATTTTTGATATACGTACACTTTTTTGAAGAATTTGGTTGTAATATTTTGGGATCCCACGAATGTATGAAACTTTTAATTAAAAATCAACGGTTTCTTTGACCAAAATTTTTAACCCTAACCCTTGACATTAACCATAGAGTTACACGTTTTAAGCCAAATGACTTGATTAGCAAATTTGAAAAAAAATTAAAGTACACAGTGTAACGGTCCTGGATTAGGAGGGCATTACAAGGGGTTTGATATGGAAGTTTGTCATGGGTACCCATCCATTGTGGAGCAGATTGAGTATAGAAAAATAGTAGATAACCTTGACTTCGATGAGATCATCCAATTTCTGTGCAAACCGAACACTCAATGGATCTTAACTGAAACAAGTCATCGTATTAAGTTTAAGCGAGAGGCAATGGGAGTTATTGAAAAGCATGGCATAAGTTTATCAATGTGAAGTTCTTTCTAACTAAACGTGTCAGTGATGTGATTGTGGATACTGCCATACTTCTATATGCCATCTTGAAAGGTAAACCAATTGATGTGGGGCACATAATCAAGTCATCCATTCAGAGCAGTTTCAGACATATGTCTAAGGGGGTTCATCATTCCCATCTCATTATTGCTATGTGTGCTCAAGCTAGTGTGACATGGGATCCTTCTGAGCCTTTGCTGCAACCTATGCATGTACTGAATAGATCATCCATCACTTGCTTCAAGGTCACTGATACTGCTAGGCGAGCTCATCTTCTCAAACTCAGGCTAGGCCTCCGCCATCAACCAAAAATATGACATTGGCGGACTGTATGACACTTGTGGAGGAATCTCTGTACATACCTCTCAAGAGCTGCATGCTCATCGTACTAAATTCCAAGCACACCAACAATGCATGATTGAGTGGGCCAGCTACCAAGATGTTTGTTTTAGGATGAATGCCATGCACCTTGGTATGGAGATGGCGAACTATCCACCTACACCATAGTGGTTTCAGCCGTATCCACCACCTATTCCCATGATGCAAGATGACGAGAACGAGGAGGAAGCTGAAGATGATCAGGCAGATATGCCTTATGAGTGAGAAATTACTTCGGTTGAGGGAGTTTTCCTTTTTCTATACTCTTTCTTTTATTTTCCATTGAGGACAATGTACTGTTTAAGTGTGGGGGAAGGGAAAAAACTGAAATTGAATTGCTTTGTTTTTATTTTTATTATGTTGCGTTGTTTTTATGTTTTTTTTTTCATTTTTAGTTTGTTTTAGGTTTTCATAAGCATGGTTGTGTTGAAAGTTTTCTGTCAATGATAAAACTTATGATTGAGATGAGACTACTCCTAGGAAATTGATGAATTCTGCATGATAATCAGATTTACCTTTCACTATTGTTTGGAGATATTTATGCATGCCATTACTTATATATAGTCTCGACCACTCTAGAAACCATTGATTAATTGTTTGGGGTGAAATCCAAAGTACACATAATTAGGAAGATGATTAATGCATGTTCTTTGAATCGTTTGAGTCTTTCAAGCTCACCTATGAAATTGAATATCATAGTTTCCCATTTTTTAGCCATAATGACTAATCTTTTTATTTTATAAGCCAATATCTAAATATTTTACAGGTTAAATTTTATATCCTTTTTGTGACCCATTACACCATAGTTTTATATGATTGTTTGATTTTGTGGGTTGGGTTATGGATTGTAATAAGGGGAAGTTGTATTGGTTTGTTGGATTATAATGTGAAAGTATGTGATCTACTATTTCTCCCAATGAGTTGAATTGAAAAATAAAATTGCATTGAGAAATATTGAAAAAAAAAGTTTTGCAAAAGAATAAGTGTGGGGGAAATAGTAAGATCAATGTGAAAAGAAGGAAAGGGAGAGATTATGTATTTTTGAATTGTATGAGAAGTTCGTGGGAAGATCTAGAGAATAGAAAGAAAAAAAAATAGGCTATGGTGTGATTTATGCATAAATATTTATTTTTCATCTACCTTCAACCTTAGCCTTACATTACAAGCTTTTAAAGACATTTTGAATCTTGATTATGTGTGTTTACATTAGGGAAGAACAATTGGTTAATGTCTATGGAGTGGATATTTTTCATGAAAATATTATTATATATAAGACTTTAAAACATACTATGGCATGTATAAATTGATTCGAATGTTTGTGTATTGGTAGGTTTAATTGTGCATAATCATAAATAGATCGAGTTTAAGTTGTGACTAGGCATTTAGTTGAAATTATGAGGAATGTGGAATTCAAAATTTTCTTATGACGTATTTGTTTGATCAATTTTTGAGACAACTACGCTTTCAACAAAACCATTGCTTTTGTTTTTATTTGCTTAGTTTTTAGTTTTTATTAGTTGTTTTTCAATGGGACTAGCAAAGTTTAAGTGTGAGGGAATTCATAAGGGCATTTTGGATACTATATTTTTTATCCTTTCGCATTTAGATAATGCTAATTTCAAGTGTTTTTAGGTGTTCTTAGCTTTGTTTTACGAGTCTTTGAATTTTAAGCCATAAAATATTTTATAAGGTATTATTGAAGAATTTGATGTATTTTTATGGTTAGGAATTGATGTACAATGACAGGACTCGAGAAAATGAAGTTTGGGACAAGTTTGAAGTGTTTAAAAAGTCCCTAAACCTGAGGTTCGAGCTTATAGTTGAAGATTACGATGAAAAAACACACAAGCAGATTTTGCGATGCGGCCGTGGCCACCAGGAATCACGGGCCGTGGCCTGGGAGTCAGAGACTAGCGAGCGCTGCCACCATAATCTCTTGTCTGTGGCTGCCGCACTAGTTAGCCTAGAAATGTCTTGTGGCCGCGGCCACCAGGAATCACTAGTCGCATCCTGCGATATAAATTTTTCTTAAATTTTGATTTTTGAATGTAATTTTTAATAGGCTATAAAATGGATTAGGGTTAACTTTTAATATAACTTTGGATTGTGAATTTTAGAGACTAGAGCAACAGAGGAGGAGAAAAAGACATCATCATCTGCAATAATAAATGTAGTTTTTCTTTCTTCTCAAAACTCCTTTATTTTCATTTAATATTTATGTTTGTGAATATGAATGTGATTATGGAGTGGTTTTATTTTTAGTCGATGGTTATTTCAAAACCCTAGACATGAGATCTTGAATGCAATCATAAATTTTATTCTTTTATTCCTTTATAGTAAATTATTTCTATTTGTCTAATTTGATACTATGAATATTGTGAGATCTTGTTAGGTGGCCAAATAATTAGGGTTTTGCATTATTCTACTATCATCTTAGGATTTTTATTTACCTAATAGTTTAGGATTCTAAGTAGAGTGATAAATTACAATTAGGATATTGTGACAGGTATCTTGGTTGTGATGAAAAATAGAACCTAGGTTAAATTAATTGCATGCTTAATGAATTTGTTGCCATAGACTGTAATGCTTTTATTGGGTTAAATAGATCACATGCTTAATGGGTTTATTTCTGGGTAAAAATGATTAATTAAGAGCATTTAACTTTAATTAATTATAACAGGGAAACTGGAATAATTGACTGCTTAAGTGTTATCTGCGGGGTCAATAGTTTAATTTGGAATATGAAATATTATTTGTGATTGTGGATAGATTGACTATTGAAGGTGGAGAGTAATTCTTCACTATTTCTTCGATATGTTTTTATCCTTAGTTATTTAATCTTTGATCATGATTTCATTTTATGTTTTAAAATTAAAACTCCTATCTAATTTCTGTTTAGTTTTTAATAATAATTTGATCATAGTCCTCGTGGGTTTGACCCTTATTTATCGTTATACTAAAGTAGCAAGTATAAGTGATTGATAAAATAAACATTTAAATTTGATACGGCATACGACACCCATTAGAGATTGTTAGGATTTATGCCCTACAAGCATGTAGAAAGTCATTTTATTGATTTAAATAAAAATATATTTTTATTATTTTTTAATGTTATAATTATTGTTTGAGTAATTTATATAAATATAAAAAAGATTACATATTCATTTATGAGGATATAATCTTGTATTAGTACAAGAGAATTAAGATCATGTACAATGAATAAAATAGCTAGTAACATATTAAAGTAAGGAATATTTAATGAATGGTTACTAGTACAGTTTACTAAGCATACATGATGCAAGTAGTCTCGATTTAGATTACTGATGTGGATAGACATGTTGGTAAAGTTGTTGTATATAATAGTGATTATATATGACAGGACCGATATGAATTAACTATATTTATAAACTTACTGTTAGCCATAAAGATTTAATTCTTATTATAATAGATGATTATTTGTAGATCAGCCTAAATCCTGAGTATACATGAACTCATATTTGTGTTTATTGGATCTTTTGATTCATTCGTTAAGGTCTCTTCATATAATGAGGCTAGTGAATTTTGTTTTGGAGATTCAATATCAATAATGGTTGGGAACATGATTTACAATCATGGAATCTCTTGACTGCCTTTTTCGCTATCAACCTAAAGATGAGAGATTATAGAAATAAACAACAAAAATACAACAATTTTTATGTGCTTCGGGCTATAAAAGAGCCCTAGCCCACTAGTCTCTGGTATTAAGGAGATTGGAAGCTTGCTAAGGCAATCTCTAATGGGGATTTCTCAGACAGCGTTTATATTGCTCTGAGTACAAGGTTATCTTTCTCTAAAAATTATGAACCCTTTACAATGAGATCCTCAGCCCTATATATAGAGCCTGGGGTCATTAATTGCTAATCATCTATAATTAATACACATTGGGCTAATTAATACACATTCTCCCCGTTATTGGGGTGTTAATACCACTTTAATGCATTGGGTTGTATTAACTAGAGACCATGGCCCAGGCGATAGATGTGAGGCCCACTGCATAAAATGTTACCTACTTTATAGGGAACATGCCCCTGACACTATCAGGGCATGCCACACGTATTTCCTTGTCAGGTGGCGCAGTGCGAGTGAAAATTTTTGAGTCGTACAATTGACAACACTGTGGACGGATCGCCAAAAAGGTTGTCAGGCGGTCCTCTGATGCTGCAAACCTGCATTGGTTGACACGTGGCTAGTCTTCTAGGAACCGAGGACAAGGTCCTTGGCCTGGAAGACAACTATTTGTAAGGAATTCAAGGACTACTAACTAGTCCTCGGGGCATGGCCTCGGAGAGATGTCCATGCCCTACATTTACCTGAGGGATATGGCCTTTAGTCGAGATATCCACCCTTCGATGACTGATCCTCGAGGTGTGGTCTCACTTGAAGAGGCACACATCCTCACCACATGCCCTACTCATATTGCCACATGTCCTATGGTTAAAACACGGACAACATTTGCCCCCCAGTCTCTACTCGTCCTCGGATAATGGAGACATAAAACTGGGGAGAAATTGAATAGTCCTCGGATGGAAACGTTTAGACTTCTTCTGACGCCACTATGAGATTTCCTGCCACTTGTTGAGCCTCTATTGTTGGGCCCATCAATCCGTGCAATTAATGAAGGGTCAGGTCCGTAGCCTGAAATGTCTTTTCCATACCCTAGGTGTTATTTCAGCCTATACTCAAGATTTTCCTTTTCCAATGAAAATGATCACGATCCACACATTTTGGATCTCCACCTTTGCATCGCTCTCGAGTACCTATGTCCTAGATAATCTGACTGTCGGGGTGAACTTACTTCGCCCGCAAGCACTGGACATATAAAATGTCGAGAACCAACTCTCCAACGTTACTTTAGCTCATTTCAAATTTATTGTGCTATCTATTCTCAAATCTCTCTTAGACTCTTAAGCCATTCTCTTTCCCAGCAATCCCTGACTTTGCATCCTTTATGATTCATCCATCACTCTGGACGATTGGCGTGAATCTTCTTACTTCTGGACAAACGACAAACAATTCTTCAGAGTTCAAGCTTGATTCAGCACCATTCGCACTTCATCTCGAGTAAGTGTCCTTGAACTGGGAATCTGTTTTTGTGTATGTTTGATGACTTAGGATGCATGTTTAGGAGTTGTTTTTGAGCTTTTTAGAGGTTGTTTTGACCTTATTTTTCGTTAAAAATGGTCTAAATGGCCTATTTAGACGTTTTAGGGTGTCCGGAGGCATTTTTCATTATTCTGGACCTTCGACCGAAATCTGGAAAATTTCTAGATTCTAACGATGTTCATCATCTCCGATGGTGTTCATATTTTCTGGTGGTGTCTCTGGCATCAGGTGTCTGGCTCCGAGGACACTCCAATGTCATTAGTTTTTCTTTCCTTCCCTTTCCCCAAGTAGTAGTCTTAGTGGTTCTCATTTTGGCCGAGCTTTCTTCGGGCCAAGGCACTAACCGCTTGGTGTTTGTTTCAGATGTTCGAGAAGCTTCATCAGCTCCATCAACAAGGTTTCTATGACTTTGGCAGTGAGATCCTTTAGATGGCCCGAGAAGTGGGACAATGCCCCGAGAAGGGAAAACAAGTGGCTGGTAGCAGCCAAGCTCTCGCAGTACGGGAGAGCTCGAAACCGGTGGTGACGAAACCTCTCAGAGCTGGTATCTCGGAAGAGCAAGCCAATACGGGTCCGACGCCGTCAGACTCCCCTTATCCTACCATAGGGTTTGAGGCAGAAGACATCCTGAGCAAGCTACAACATAAAGGCGCCTTGCAGAGGATCCTTGAAAACTACAAGGTAGACAATGGCGAAATACAAGTGCGCCTGGCTCAGGAGGATGAGAGGGCACACGAAAGCATTCATGGGCTCGGGCCCTGGAGCGCCTCCCATCTTCAAGCGAGTGCAGCCCTGCCACTGCACCAATACTATGTCGACTTTCTTAAGTTCGTCAGCATAGCTCCTTCCAATTGTCCCCGAACGGATATCGAGTACTGGCATGGATGTACATTTTGTACAAAAGGCAGAACTAGCCTACTCCGTCCCCCACCAAAATACTGTACAACTACAGTTTCTGACAATGCGCAAAGAAGGGGGAAAAATAGGGATATTATACCCTGATGAAGCACACGGTCCCAGGGAGAGGCTACAAAGCCCTGAGCGGCAACGAGAATCATGCTCAGGCCTACATGGACCAGTTCTTTTGGGCTGATGGTTTCCCGACAAGGACCAGTCCCACTTTACTCCTGGACTTCACTATAGTTGGTAAGTATTTTTGTCCTAGCGTAAGTTAGTATGATAATATTTAGCTCACAACTCATCCCTTTCTGTGTCGTCTTAATCAGGTTCGTATCGCCGTACTCCAATCGTTGACTCTTTTGATTAAAGGCTTCGGGCGATGGAGTCCATTTGCAACGAGGAGCTAGAGCACCTCTTCCTCATCACTGATGCCCACCTCAGCCAGTACGGGCTGCTGCAGGCGGGACAGAACGTGAATCTGGTGGTCCTAACTAAATTTTGGGATTCGAAGCAATCTTGGAATGTGGAAAGTTTACACATGGAGTACATGTCAGCCAAAGCTCAACATTAATACACACAGTGCCTTCACAAGGAGCACACAGAGAGCGTCCTCGCCATCAAGGCAATCGTGGAGGCAAAGGTAGACGAGGAGCTCGAGGTAGGAATCGAGTCATCTTCCATGCCTCAAGGTAAATCTCCAATCATACTTAATTATGCTAGGCGTGCAGGGGAGGAAATTAGTCCCGACCATTCATCCTTTTCCCCCTCCCTTCTTGAATGTGACCAAGTCTTGGGGCGTCGCTATTTCAAGGAGTACCAAGACTACCAGGACCTCATTGACGTGTTTCTCCGCAACCTGAGGAGAAAGAGGTAACCTTAAGGCTTCGTGCCTCTTGACAAGACGACGACCATGCACGCCTCTTGGTTTTGTCAGTACGAGACCAATCTAACGCAAGATATGGGTCGAATCGTATGTGGATTCGCTCATTCTTTCCTCCACTCCAAGGAGCCTGATCGTGGTGGAGCTCCCAAGGAGTTTTATACTTTGTCTCACATTTTTACCTGTTGTGATTTTTCTCTTTTCTGGAGACTAACTAGTGTGTTTCCTTTGTGCCAAAAGTATGGGCCTTTCTGATCTGGTGCAGTCAAAATGTCAGAGGGTTTCGAGGCCTTCTGAGAGAGATGTCATGACAACTCCAACATCAACTGCCTAAGCACCCTCTGCTGCTGTCCCACCAGTCCCTATTCTGAGTGCATTATCGATGAAGTTATTGACCTCGAGGCCTCCTCCCTTTGAGATGAGGGATATTTCGGGAAGGGCAAGGAAATCCGTTCTAGCTCCCCCCAAGCTAGGGTGCCTTAGCTGGTTATCTTCCCAGAGCACTATGAAGGGGATGACTCAGAGCTGAAGGGGATGACTCAGAGCTGAAGGGGATGACTCCCGCATCGGGGAAGGCAACGAGGACTCCCTACTCTTAGCTGAATATCTGTGTCAGGACTGGCCAAAGGAACCCGTCGTCCCTCCTCGCTGCAAAGAGGTGGAACCTCTCCTCGTGGGGATAATAAGAGATAGGGCCTTACCGCTTGGCACAGAGCTCATTCGGGGACTAGTGGTATCCCTATGCGAGATGCCCACCAGCAACTTCGCCCGTTGCTGTAGCAACAATGAAGTTGCATTGGTCGCCACCAGCCATCACTCTTCAATGAGGGTAAGTCTCCTAATTTCTGCCTAAGTTCAGTGTATATTTCTATCTTTTTGGCTGACTTGATATTCTGATTTTACAGACCACGACCCTCAATCAACGACTCAGGGACCTTGTGTTGACGTGATCTCTTGAGCTGAAGAAGACTCGAGAGGGGCTGGTCCGGGCCCAGGTGGTACTTGTTCAGCTCCAGGAGACAACAATCCCCCTGGAAGAAAATTTGTGGCTCTAAGAAGTTGAGGACACTAGGGTCCGTGTCCGCGAGGTGGAGGACCTACTGGTCACCGAGCGGTCCAAGTTATCTGCCTTGGAGGAAACATCCTCCAAGTTATTGGAAGATGCCACAGGCCGAACGCAGACCATGGAGGAGGAGCTGGCCCAAGTTTGCGAGGAGCTCCGATTGAGCCGAGCGGAGTCCCTTTCCCATGCCGACGAGCTAGAGAAAGCCAAAAGAACCGCCGAAGAACTGGCAACAGACCTCAATGTGATGGTCGAGGACATGCTCTTTGTTGCCTGATAGAGCAATAGAGACATGGACCTCTCGTTCATAGAGGATCTCGATATGAAGACCAAGATCAAGGCACATCTTGAGGCAGACACTACCCATGCAACTCAGGAGAAAGAGGCTTCGACGGCGGGTTGTGTCCCCGAGGTTAATCTGGTGATCGAGCTGGTGGTAGAGTTGCCCCCAGGCGAAGGGCCCCAGTAACTTTGTCTTGTTTATAATTTTTTTTCTTTTTTAAACTGAGTAGGCTTGCATGCCATAGCTTATTGGGGTATAGACAAACAACGCTCGAGCCCCTGAGCACAATTGTAACTATTTTTCCATCTAAAACTATGCAGTTTGCACTACTTTTAAACTCCTTTGATTATTTTAGTTCGTTGTAACATTACATTCACGAGAACAAGAACCCTAGGTCTCGCTTCACTTGGAATGGTTCTATAAATTCAACGTAACCTAGCCGCCACGAGAATAAACACTCAAATCATTTTAAATATTTTATTTGGTTCTGTAAATTCAACATAACAATACTTCCATGAGAACAAGAACTCAAAATTGTTTCTAGGAGATTTCCAGCATTTAGTGTCTCTTGTAGGCTCGTAGTCCTAGAAGTAACTTTAACTCAAAATTTAGCATTAATTTAACATAGGTCAGCGTCCTCAAGTTCCTACGACTCAAGATGGAGCCAATCTGTTGTGCTCGAACCTTTAGATGTTTAGTGTTTTCCCAGGCTCGGAGTCCTGAATTAATTTATTGTCCTCCTGTGTCCCCGTAGTCAAAAGACTCAGGCTTTCAAGAGTTCTTGCACACCAATTGCCTGCCCCCCAAGTATGCAATAACCGGAAGGTCAGTTAGGGGCTTTAACTTTTCCCCCCGAACGTATATTTCGGGGCTTCCATTTGCCTTTCAAGATCAACTCACAACTCCTTGGGCTCGATGTCCTCGGGAGGTGATGTTAATCCATACTAGCGCCACTAAGGGTTACTTTTAGGGTATACTCCTCAAGTATTTAGCATGGATCCTAACAATGTGTCAAGACTATGACTCGGTTAGGGCTTCTCGGCTGCAATGTCCACAGGAGGTGCCCGAGTGCAAGCAACTCGAGCATCCATTCACATCTCGAAGATTAGGATTTGGTTATTACTCCTCGAGCGCGCGCTGTCCTCGGGAGGTAACCTGAATCTCTAAGTTTGCGTTACTGGATTTTGTACGTTAGGTTTTCTCCATGTTTTTTAGCTATGGGATCTTGCGACACTAGGGGTACTTCACTCTTCGACTAGCTAAGCTCCCCATGTCATGGACTTCTCGACGCTATAATATTCGAGGCATTCGGAGGACTTGGTCATAACCCGGCACAATGTCCATGGGAGACGTCCCAAGTCTGCCCCGGGACCAAGTACGAAGTACTCGGTCTTTCATTCGCATCTCGAGATCATAGACTTGGTTAGAGCTCCTCGGGCTCGATTTCCACAGGAGATAACAAAAGTTTATTCTCGCGCTACTAAGATTGTCTAATTTTTAGGTGCTATGCCTTATTCTGCTTGGAATAAGCTTACTCTTCTCGGCTAGACTCAATTAGTTTCCTAGGTTTTTCTATACTCGGGGTGGTGACACTAGGCTTACTTCGCTTAACAAGCTTAGTTTCCTTAGTCGCTCCCTGCAAATCGTGACGCTGCCCTAACTCCATGCCCCCATAGTGATTGGAGACTAGTCTGCATCCACTTGTTTAGGCCAGCGAGTGGGTGCTCTTATACATAACAATGACAGAATAAAGGAAACTAAGAAATATAAGCAGACAATAAATTTCTTTCCTATCGTGTTTTATATACACGATTTTCATTAAATGTGCCCGAAGGCTACAAGGGGTACTATATAAATTAACAAAGTTCATTGCTTATATTACTGGTAATATTGGAGAAGATGCTTGGCATTCCAAGCTTGGGGAATTAACTCCCCACTTAGTCGGGCTAATTTGTATGTCCCCAGACACAATGCTCTCGACTTGGTATGGGCCTTCCTAGTTAGGTCCCAACACTCTTGCACCGGGGGCTCAGGTGGCTAAGAAGACTCTTCGCAACACCAGGTCTCCGACCCCAAAATTTCTATCCTTCACTTTAGAGTTGAAATAACTGGCTATCCTATGCAGGTAGGATACTACTCGAAGCTGAGAAGCTTCACGAAGCTCCTCCACGAGGTCCAGGGATTCTCGCAGTCAAGCATGGTTCGTGTTTGGGTCATACGTATCTCGTCGGTGCGTGGAGATTGTTGCCTCAACTAGGAGCATAGCCTCATACCCATAGGCCATGTAGAACGGCGAGTGGCTGGTGGAAGTCTTGGTAGTGGTGCGATAGCTTCACAATTCCCTAGGCAACTCCTCGGGCCAAGCTCCTTTTGCCTATTCCAGTCTTTTCTTCAAAGTGGACTTGAATGTCTTATTAATTGCTTCCGCTTGGTCGTTTGCCTACGAGTGGGCCACAGAGGAGAAGCTCTTGATAAATCCATGCCATTGACAAAAGTCCGTGAATACTTCACTATCAAACTTCAACCCATTGTCGAAGACTATCTTTCTTGGGAGCCAGTATCAGTTAACAATGTTTTTAATGACAAAATCCAAGGCCTTTTTTGAGGTGATCGTTGCGAGTGGCTTGGCTTCAACCTACTTCATGAAGTAGTCTATGGCTACTATGGCATACTTCACCCCTACCTTTCCTATAGGCAAGGACCTGATGAGGTCGATACCCCAGATAGCGAAAGGCCACAAACTAGTCATCTGCGCAAGCTCATTTGGAGGTGCTTGGGGACACTGGCACTTGTCGCACTTCTTGACATAATCCATCGCATATCCATTCATGGTGGACCAAAAGTATCCTTGCCTCAAGAGCTTTTTGGAAAGAATTTTCCCCCGACGTGGTCTCCTCAAAAGCCTTCATGTTCTTCTCAGAGTATCAGACTGGCCTCCCGCTTGGACACACATCAATCGGAGCAAAGGCAGAGAATAACCTCGCTGATATAGTTTATTGTCCATGATTATGTACCGAGGTGCCTGATAGTGCAACTTATGAGCTGCCTTCTTATCTTGGGGCACCTCCTCAGAGATAAGATATTTTATTATTGGCATCATCCACCCATCTTGGGGTTGTATAGCTTCTACCTCATTGGGAGCTGAGATGCTCAGAGCAGCCAAGTAGTCAATGGGGAACACATTGATCAACTCAGCATCTTTGGTGGGGGCCAACTTAGCCAAGGCGTCAGCATTGGAATTATGCTCTCGCCACACCTGCTGAATCGGGAATCTTCTGAAGTTATGCAGCATTTATTGAGTCTTTGCCAGATACGCTGCTATTTTTGTTCCCAAGGCCTGGTACTCTCCGAGTACTTGATTTACAACGAGTTGAGAGTCACTAAAAATTTTGAGGCCCGAGTCCTTGAGCTCAAGTGCTACTCGGAGTCCAACGATTAAGGCTTCGTATTCTGTTTCCTTGTTAAGTTGAACCCAAAACGGAGTGCGCTGTGCACTCTGCTCCCGTCGGGGGAAACCAAAATGAGTCTAGCTCCAGCACCATTCTCATTTGAAGACCCGTCCACATACAACATTTAGGCTGGTCCGACCACTGGGACACCTTCAGGCTTCTCATGATTCCCTGTACACTTGGCAATGAAATCGGTCAGTGCCTAACCTTTTATAGCAGTCCTCGGATGGTAGGTGATGTCGAACTAACTCAGCTCCACCAACCATTTCAAGAGTCATCCCAACGACTCTGGATTTTGAAGGGATGGTTTGTGAGGAACTTAATTGGATACGCCTGGAAGTAGGGTCTTAGTTTTCAAGAAGTCACCATGAGGCAAAAAGTTAACTTTTCCATCAGCGGGTACCTAGACTCTGCTCCGAGGAGTCTTTCGCTAACGTAATAGACAGGGTGCTGAACATGGCCTTCCTCCCGCACAAATGCAGCACTAATAGCATTCTCTGAGACAAACATATAAAGTAGGAGAGGTTCTCCGTCTAATGGCTTCGACAAAATTGGAGGATTTTCCATGTGCGCCTTGAGCGGTTGGAATGCCTGTTCGCACTCTTCAGACCATTTAAATCTATGACTTCCTCCTAGCACATTAAGGAAAGGGATGCACTTATCCGTTTCCTTGGAGACAAAATGACTCAAAGTTGTGATCCTTCTCTTCAGGCTCTGCACGTCTTTATGCTTCTGAGTAGATGACATCTTGATTAGGGCCTTGATCTTCTTGGGGTTTTCCTCAATTCCCTGAGCACTGATAATGAAACCTAGGAACTTTCCGAAGGCGACCCCAAATGTACTCTTTTGGGGATTTAATTTCATTCCAAACCGGCGAAGCACCAAAAAAACCTCAGCCAAGTCACCCACATGGTTGAGAGTTGTCCTAAACTTGACCAGCATGTCATCCATATAGAATTCCATGTTTCACCCCAATTGGTTTTTGATCATCCAGTTTACCAGTCTCTGGTAGGTGGCACCAGCATTCTTCAGTCTGAAAGGCTTCACGATGTAACACTAGACACCCTTATTGGTCTGAAAACTAGTATGATCCTGGTCCGCGACATGCATAGATATCTGGTTATAGCCCAAGTATGCATCCAGGAATGACAATAGTTCATAGCCAGAGGTGGCATCGACCATCTGATCTATCTTGGGAAGCGGGAAGCAGTCCTTCGGACAAGCCTTGTTAAGGTTCAAGAAATCGATGAATGTCCTCCAGGTGCAATTTGGCTCTGACACAAGAACAGGGTTGGATAGCCATCTAGGATATTGGGCTTCTCAGATAAATCCATTGGTGACGAGCTTGCCTACCTCGACCTTGAGATCCTCTTTCCGAGTTTGATCAAACGTCCTTTGCTTTTGCTGGATGGGAGCAAAGTTGGGATCGACATTTAAGGCATGGCAGATGATGTTTGGATCAATGTCAGTCATGTCGAAATGTGACCATGTAAACATGTCTTGGTTTTCTCGGAGGAAGTCCACCAATGCTTCTCGGACTTTCGACTTCAAGCTTCCCCCAACTTTTATTTTTCTATCGGGGGTGGAGGTATCAAGAACTACCTCCTCCACCTCCTCTATTGGTTCAATGGTCCTTTCCTCTTGAAACCTCAGGTCTAATTCGTCGGATTGCTCGGGGACTCCCATCTCCACCACCATCACGGGGGTCTTGAGAGACACTGTAACACTGCCTCGCCTCTTTCTGGTCTCCACGGACTGTATCGATCCCTGCCTTCGTGGGGAACTTCATTCACAGGTGGCGGATGGAAGTGACTGCTCCAAACTCTACCAGCGCAGGTCGTCCCAAGATGGCGTTATACGCCGAGGAGCAGTTTACCACCACAAAAGTGCAGTATTTAAAGGCCTGTTGAGGGACTTCTCCAAGTGTTATAGGAAGCTTTATTTGCCCCATAGGGATGAGGGCTTCTCCCAAGAATCCGTAATGAGTCGAGCCACATGAGGAAAAATCTGCAGTGGTCAGTCCTATCTTCTCGAAGGCTGACTTAAATAGGATGTTCACTGAATTCCCATTCTCCACTAGAATTTGCACCACCATTTTGTTGGAGACTTGACTTTCAATTACCAATGGGTCATGGTATGGGAAGTGTACTCTCTGAGCATTGTCTTCAGAGAATATTATGACTTGGTTAGTCATTCGGGGCATTTGGGCAAGCAACTGAGCCAAAGCCATCACCTCATTGTCATGGTTAAAAGCTAGCACATACCTGTTTTGTGAGCCTCGAGAGGTGCCACCTAGGTGGGGCCCTCCTGAAATGGTTCCTACTTATTCGTTCACCGGAGGGGGTCCTCGGGCTACTGGATGTTGCGGGGCCACGGGCGCAACTGCTAGGATTTGCGGAGCAACGAGTAACACAAGTGTTCCTGCTGTGGGAGGGTTGTGTCTAACACATTTCACCCTTAGCATATTTGTGGAGATGTCCTAATTGATGAGTTTTTCGATCTCATCCTTAAGCTAGTGATACTCATTGGTGTGGCGCCCGATGTCGTTGTGAAAAGGAAAAAACTTGTCGGGATCTCGCCTTTCCCTATCCCTCCGGATTGGTTATGGCTTCCGATAGTGAACATGTTGTTTTGTGGCCACGAAGATATTCTCTCGAGAGCCTACCAAGTCAGTATACTCAGAGTACTACGAGGCATACTTCTCTCCAGAGGTAGTACCCTACTCGGCCTGCGCGCTTCTATTTCCCTTGGGATTCCAGCCCTTCCCCTTGCCCCCGCGTCTATTGTCGCCGGGGGTTCGATTGGGTGCAGTAGAGTGGGACGGAGTAGTAACTCCAGCACTAAATGCAGGTTGAAAAGTGCTGCATCCAATGGGCGCTGCTCCATTTCCTGTCGGGGCCATGGTAAATCCAGGAGTCGGCACGACACTAAAACCTGTGGGCGAGAAGCTCATGCTGGGCTAGGCACCTCCCAAGCCTGGTTAAATAGAAGCGTAAGGGGAATGCTGGATCCCCAAAGCCACAGGGCCAAATGCAATCAGATCAAGGAAGGTGACGAGTCCTCGGAATGCTCCAATCTGGGCATCTTCCCAACTAATGTAATCTTGAGCACGACGAATGAAGTCACCGAGCTATCGGAATCCCCTCCACTGGAGGTCATTCTAAACCAGGGACCCCGCACTGATGCCAGCTTGCAGGCCATCAACTGCTGACCATCATCAACCTTTTTGGTTCTCACCGCCTCCTCCTTGAAGTGTTTTATGTATGCCTTGAGGGTCTCGAAGGGCCCTTTTTTAATATTGGCCAATACATTGACCTCGAAGCTCACCTTCAGAGCTCCTATCAATCGCCTTCAAAAAGCAGATGAAAATTGATGCCTCGAGTGAATGGATCCTAGTCAGTGCTTCTTGAACCACTCATCTGCTGGTCCCATCAGAGTGATTGAGAACACATGACATTTGGCATCACCGGAGATGCGGTGCATCAACATCAATCTGTTGAACTTAGAAAGATGGTCGGTGGGATCCCAGCCGCCATCATAGGATGGGATGGTCGACATCTTGAAGCCCTGCGGCAAGGGGGCTTCCACAATGTGGGGAGCGCATGGATCCACTTCTTCATCTTTCGAATCTGAGTCGTGGCCTTGCCATCTGGCCATTCTTAGCAAGATCTTTTTCGGGCACTCTAATTTTGCGTGGAGCGTGTTGTGGTCTCAGTTGATGCTCTGGGCCTGGTTATCTATTCTTTGGGTAGTGAGGTTGTCTCGTAGGCCAGATAGACCTTTGTTGGCGGGCTCACGCCCATTGGCCTTATTGCACCTTCGAGCATTAAGGTTGTCTCGTAGGTCAGCCTGTCCTCGGAAGCGTCGTTATCCTCAGGACGAGCCACCTCGGTCTCTCTGTCGGACTCGATATTTTCATCATTTACCGAGATATTGATACCACATTCTTGGTTCCGTGAGACGTTCCATGCATGGATCCCTAGACTGTTGTTCCTACAGGGTTGGCGAGGCCCAAAGGGGACACCATCTCTAGGCCTCGCGTGATCCGTATGGGCGTGTCGGGGCTGAACGCCCCGAGCTCCATGGGAGCTAATAGCCCGACGGTGTCCTCGGGCTCCTGGGCCATTACCCTTACCAGCCTGCTGTTGGGAATTATGCCCTGAAAGCATATGTAGTAGACATTGTTTTAAGAAATAAATAAATTGAATTTGTTATGCATATATTTTATGGACTATATTATTTTGTGATAATATTAAGTAAATATCAGAAAATTTTCTAAGTTCATATATGTGATCTCAACCACGTATTGGTACGGGAGGATTGTGTTTGAGAAAAATGAACTTGAATGGTTCACAGTAAAATAAAGTTATGGAATCTTTAGATTAACTACTGCAAGTACGGTCCACTAGTATTATGAATACATGTGTCGACGCAATTTTTCGCCAATAGTAAATTATACGAATAAATAGGATGAATTAGTACTTATTGATAAACCATAATATGAAAATGATAATAATCGAGAATGTGGAAGATAATTGCAAAGAAAAGATGGTCACTCCTTTTTTAGGTGGTTCGGAGGTTAAAATCCCCCTAGTCCACCAGTCAATATTATTGATCTCTCCTTACTATTTCTCACAAAGTATTTACTTTACAAGGAGAAAACCAACCCTTTGCACTATCCAGGGTTTCGGTATTTATAGGAGCTTGACCCCTGGGCAAGGGAAAAGGGTCATCCCGTGACCCTTTTGATCCCTCAAATCATATCTGTTACATCAATGATTTATATTTACATTCTATATTACAGTGAAGTGGGGTCTAATCAATAGGTGAAGATGAGTAATGGGTCGCATGGCCCAAATCAGACGTGGGATGTCTGAACACGCACGTTCATATTGCGTATCCGAGAATTCAGGAATAGAACAGACACGTGATGTCTGGTATTCGCACGTTTATATTGCGTGGTTGACTTTATAAGGATCCGAGGGTATATCAGACCTCTGATGCACCACGAGATCAATGAGGCGCTAGCCGTGGCTTCTATTATGTCGACACAATGGCTCCAAGCAAGGAGCAGCTAAATGATCCATCAGCTCGGGTTAGTCGTTTAGGGGACTGTAACAAACAGCCCCGGGTGGACGGTTGACACGTGGCAGATTGATTTAGGCCCTTTTCTAGCTCGCCAAAGTGCGTGCGGATATTCAGGGCATACAACATGTGATCTAGATCCAGATTACTAGTGTAGTAGGACACTTTAGTGGAGGTGCTTTATATATTAGAGAATATATAGAATTGGACTAGATATGTCTATTAATACTTAGTTAAATACCGTTTCGAAGTATTAATTAAATATTTCAACTGATAATCACATACAAATAGATCTTAATCATGAAGTTACTATGAATTCATGTTTATGTTATATGAGTTCTTTGATTCACTCGTTAAGGTTTGTCAGAATGATCGGGCTAGAAACTTTTGTTTCGGGAACTCATTAATGTAAATCGTTGGGGACATAGTATAGATAAGGAATCTATACCTTCTCGTAGGAGATTGAATAATGTTTCTCTTAAGGGTTTAATTTTGGGACTAAAAGGTTATTGAACTCAAATTCATAATTTAGTTATAAATTAACCTTCACTAGTAAAGTCAATGGTACTTAAGGAAACAAGATATAATTAAAAGAGTAAAATGGTAATTTTATTCCCAGTTAATTATGAACCATTAGTAGAGGGTTAATTTGTATGTAATGATTATATCAATAGACACTTTATTGTTGTAAAGTACTCAGTAAATGAGATGTCAATAATTACAAGAGTGCAGTCTCATATTTATAGTGGAGTAATCATGATATTAATAAATTAAGATTATTTAATTAAATAGTTTAATTAATAACCACAAATTTATTGGAGCTTGGAATTATAGGTCCATAGATCCCCACAATAGCTCTATCAACACTATTCAATGCAAGAGTTGATATAAATGGTAAAATAGTAAAAATACATATTTAAGAAGAAATTTGTTCTTCGGGCCAAATATGCAATTATGTGATGCTAGTGATTAATTAATTAATTACAAAATAGTTGTAATTATCAAAATTAATTATTGTATAATTATTTAAATTATATAAATAATTAATTTATTATAATTTTCGAAACTATAAAATAAATATCAAATTTTTGAAATTGATATTTAATTAAAATTGGTTTTAATTAATTAGTAGAATTAATTAAATATCTTTATTTGAGTGGGAGATAATAATGTGATAAGTTCAAATTTGATTTGAATTTAAAAGATTAATATTTATTCAAATAATTAACAATATGTGATAATTAGTTAAAAAGACAATAGATTCAAATTTGAATTAATTATCAGGTTGTTTGGATTTTATCTGATAAGGTAGTTTGAATAGATAATTAAATAATTGTGAAGAAAAAAAATCTTGGACCCTATTTTGTAGGAAGCTACACGCACCAAGCAGTCTCAGGGACTCTGTTGGGCGTGTAGCACATAAAAAAAATCAAGATTGGATTTTTTTTCACTTCTATTTATTTATTTAATTAATTAATGGATAAGTCAAAAGTTAGTTTAGATTTTTACATTATTAAAATAATTAAGTAATAGTTAAGAAAATAAATATCCCTATTTTATAGGGTACTGCACGACACACACAGTCGCGTGCAACTATAGAAATCAAGGATGTATTTTTCACTTTTATTTATTTAATTAATTAATTAATGAAAAATTCAAAAAGTTAGTTTTGATATTCTCATTAATAATTAGATAATTAATTAATTAAAAGATAAATTGTAATTGGTTACATATTTATTTTTTTTAAATTTAAATATTTTCTATTTAAGTTAGACTTATCATAAAATAACGAGATACGAAATTTATTCGCTCTAAGAAAAAAACGATACTTTCCATCTCTCCCTGAAAAAGATACATAACCAATCTCACGCCTATTTTCTTGATCTCATGTGTTGAGTACATCAAGTTGAATGAGAAATATACCATCCTTTATTCTCTAAGTGCCCACACACTTCTTGAGGTGTAGAGAATGTTGTGGAAGATCTTTGTGTGACTACCTGGGAGCATCTTGGATAGGAAGATCGTTTATTTTACGAAAAGATAGCAAGTACACTTGATAGGCATCAATAGGTATGTTCTTTATTATTTTCTTGTTTATGATTAATGTATACATTTTAATGGATCCGCATATTTAAAAGTAGTTTAAATATGTTACAAAATTTTTGTTGTACACTCGGCCAACCCATCACTATTTCGCTGCGTATTAGGAAACTCATTCCTAACAATTGGTACCAGAGCGGTCATTAATCTCTACATACATTAATAACTGTGTGGGCATAATATGCATTCTTATGTTATCGTAATATGTGTGAATGGATGGATGTATGTATATTTAAAGTTTATTCTTAAGGGTTGTTAATTATATGGTGTTTTGGGTTTAGGAATTCTTCTTAAATTTCTAGATGAAAAATGTAAGCCATTTTGGGGCATGGAAATTTTTTGTAATTTAATTTTATGCATTAAATTATTTGAAAAAATTATGTAAGGTCCGAGCCCCGGGTTCTGTGCCCCTGCGCCTGCCTCCTGCAGCTACACACCCTTACGCCTGTTGCTGCACGCCCCTATGAATGCTGTCACGCACCCCTGCGCCTACATCAGCGCGCCTTTCAGTGTTGTAATTTTTCTAGAAATACCCAAGACACCCGGCCCACATTTATTTATTTAAATGTTTGAATGTGATTAAATTGTTTAATACTTTATCGTGCATTTTTTACATGTCATACATATTACCCACACAGTATTTAAAATTAGCATGCATCTCATATGAGTAGAAACATGCCTTAGGATTGTCTTTTGTGATTATATGCTTTATGTGAAAGACCATATATTAATAAATCTAGTTTTCACTAATTCAAGAGCGAAAATAGATTTTAAAAGTTGTTTAATTTCTAGTATTTAATAAAATTGTTTTATTAAGTAATAAATGATATTCCTAGTAATTATAACAAATTAAAATTGAATTAATTATGGCATAGTTCTATAATTTTAAGTTTGCTTAATTTGATTAGTAATTATTAAAATACCATTTGGTCAAAATAGAATATTTTATTTTTACAAACTAATTAAAAAGCATAGGATGTTTTGAGGAAACACATATTTTAAAATAATGAGTGGGAGAGGGAGTTATGAAAATAAGTCTCATGGTCTCCGTTATTAGTTAGTACCGAGGTAACATGGAGAGGGTCTCGCGTCACCATTGCTTGTGTTCCCCTAAGGAAGGCTTCCGAATGTGCTATTCTCACGGAAAACTTCTTTTTTAAGAATAGGATTTAATGATGTATTTCAAGTTTGATTGACCCCAAGGCACACTCTTGAGTTAAGTCATTGATCTAAAATAATGGGTTACACTCACAAGGTACATTAGGCTTTCGAGTGGACTAGTGTATCCTTGACCAAACAAGCGGTTGTTTATAAGTCAAAAGAGAAATGTTGATTTAAGTTTTCACTTATAAATTTGGAAATTGTCTCAAAATTAATTTGAAATTAGTCTGACTTACCATAAGGTTGGTCCATTAATGTTCAAATTAATTAATCGTGGAATTAGTAATTATTTTTTATGCGTGTTCTTTAATTGTTGCATTTATGCATCACGTTTACTATTCCGAAAATTACTGATATTTATTATATGCATAAATTCATTTTTGTTTATTTATTTATTCCCAACAAAGATGTCTATTGGTGAATTACACACCGATGCAATTCTCAAATCTTTGGTTTTTGAACCTGAAAATATGCAACACTGGTTTCGAGGCATTTTGACCATTTTTTCTTATAAGAAGTTTATGTCAACTGTCTGTAACAAACCTCCAACAGAACCACCTTTGGCTACTAGCTATGAAGCAGAAGAAAAATATGCGAATTGGATGAAATCTGATCGGTTGGCACATTATTGCATGCTTTCAACCATGCCTGACGAAATAAAGGAAAATGTATACACTATGACTCAGCACATGAGATGTGGCAAGCAATGACAAAGGAAGTATTTGCTGAGTGTCATCATTTGTAACAAACGAAAAGGTAAATGAGATTTACATATATATATTTTTTTAACTATGAATAGCATATTCAAATTTTTGGATAGTAGATTCAAAAATATATGTCACTAATCTATTTTTCTTTATTTTTCCTTTTGCAGAATCAGAACCTAGAAAAGGAGGAAGAGATTGATGAGGATTTTGATAGCAAGTAAAGCTGGAGGAGTTGGAGAGTAGTTTTATTTATAAATTTTATTGTTAGTTGAACAATTTAATTTTTTTTATTTTGTTGTAGAAATTCTAGAATTCTTTGAAAAAAGAAAACTACAGTCTAGAAATTTAGTTTATTATTAGTAATTTTGATTATTAATGTTTGGAAACTTATTTCTATTTGTGCATGACATTTATTTCTTTTATTAATAAAGTAGTTATTATTTACAGAAATTATCTATTTACTTGTTATGCAAATGTTTTGGGATAAGCAAATTTACATACTTATAATGAATGACAAAATATTTACTTAATTATGAATTATTTTAAACAACTAATCCTAGATCTATTAAACGACAAAAGACTGATTTCGATAGTGAAACATATCTGTGGCACTTGAGATTGGACCATATTGGTTAGATAGATTTAATAGGCTTGTAAAGGATGTTCCTTTAAGAGAACTATTTATTGGATCTCTCCCTATTTGTGAGTCCTGTCTAGAAGGCAAGATGACCAAAGACACCTTTCTCTGCTAAAGGTTCAAGAGCTACTGAACCACTTCAGCTGGTACATAATGATGTTTACAGTCCACTCAATGTACAAGCAAGAGGAGGTTATGAATACTTTGTCACTTTTGTTGACGATTATTCAAGATATGGTTACCTATACTTAATGCAAAGAAAATCTGAAACTTTTTGAAAGTTCAAAGAATTTCGAGCAGAGGCTGAAAAGCAATTAAGTAAATCACTGCAAGTTCTTCATTTTGATTGAGGAGGAGAGTACTTGGATTTTGAATTTGAGGAACATCTGTGTGAGCATGGTATTTAATCCCAACCCACAACACCTGGAACGCCACAGAAAAATGGTGTTTCAGAAAGACGAAACAGAATGTTACTAGATATGGTTAGATCAATGATGAGCTTCTCATCATTACCACTGTCATTCTGGGGTTGTGTGATTCAATGTGCTCTATACATATTGAATGTTGTTCCATCTAAGTCTATCTAGAAGACACCCATGGAATGGTTGTTGTTGACGCGGTTCTTCGCCAACAGGTAATTAAGAAAAGAAGAGAAAGGGATTAGTGCTTAGGTTGAACCGAAACAGATAAATGATCTTAGGAATGAAAGGGTGACTCAAAATACGTTTTTTTAAGTGGTTCAAAGGTTAAAATCCTTCTACTCCACTAGTCAGTATTATTGCTATATACTGGGTATTTGATTACAGGGTATTTCTTACAATCGAGAATCCAACCTCTATTAACTCCCAAGGTCTCCATATTTATAGGAGAAGGCACCTGGGAGTTGGTAAGAAAGTAATCCCGTGACCTTCTTACCTATCATGTCAACTTTGTCACATTCATGATTAATTCCTAAACCTGACACATAAGTGTGGTCAAATCAATAGGTAAGGGGATAATGGGCCGCACGGCCCATCCCAGTCGTGGGTGTCTGAATACGCACGTTCTTGCTGCGTGTCCGAGAAGTCAGGGGTATATCAGACACGTGATGTCTGATATATGCACGTTTACCTTGCGTGGCTGACTTTATAAAAGGTCACAGCCTCCAACTCTAACTCGTACCACGAGCTAGATGCTTACCTCGACCTACGGCCTCCAGGGTCCAGACTCAGTCCTTGAGCAACCTTGGTGAACCCTTAGGTTACCTCGAGCTAAAGAGGTAGGACCTTACGATGGTAGCTCCGGTCTTGGGGATGTCCACGTGGTAGCCATGATTAGGCCGTATCTCAGCTCGCTAATCAGCCCGTGGGAAAATCAGGGTGTACATCTGCCCCCTAAGCCTCTGCTCGTGGTACACGACGTCGTGTAGGGCCACAGTAGGGGCTTTTAGGCTTCCCCTAGAACTCTTCATATTCCACATTCTACGCAGGCGCCGAATATGTGGAACATCGTGGTTGGTGACGGTACGTCTTCCGAGAACCGCATTAAATGGCCTAGCCTATGCCCAGCCGTCGTTTCATCTTTCGAGTGGAGGGCCTTGGATCCCACATCAGGGCAATCCAACGGCCCTCTTCATGTGACCCTTCACGCATATAAAAAGGGGTGGCCACCCTACGCACGGGCCACCCGTTCATTTGCAATCTTTTTCATAAACTTTCCTCATCTTCTCTCTTCATCTTCAAGAGAAAAAACCCTTTTCTTCTCGACCACCATTCCTATCGTTCAAGAAGTTCAGGCGCAGAGACTCCTTCGAAGCCTTGGAACCAACTGCTCCGACGAAGCCCCAACCCAGGCGATACTCTCATCCACTTCCCAGCCAAACACTCTGTAAGTCTCCTGACTATGCACGTTTCGAAATTATTTTTTTTTACTGTAGCTTAGGTAAATATTTACTGTAGTCGCATGCAAGGGTTTGCTGGGTTTTGTGGGAATGAAGGGTGAAAGCCTTTTAGGTTAGGGTATTGTTTGTAGTAGGAAGCCGTTTAGGAGCATGGTTTACAGGATGCATTTTCTGGGGAAAATTCCTGGGAAGGATTTTTGGGACATTAGTTCAAAATATCCAGTATTTTGGGTGCAAAACTGGGTAGCTTAGGGGACACACTTCACAGGCAGTTTTGCCTTTCTTGCCTATTGGAACTTTCCCTCCAAGGAAAAACTTTAACCTGACCCTCCTGACACACGAATTCCGAGTAATCGGGGATCTGTTGGGAGCACAGGCGCGTGTTCATAGAACCGCGTGGTCTCACTCTCCACGAGCTGGGCTTACCTCAGCTCGTTCAAAGAACATTTGATTTTTCCTCATGCTCAGGTCGCCTTTTCTGAAATCTTTTCTTTTGTTCGCTAGGCGACCAGATGGCACCGAAGAAGAATGCCCCAAAATGGACCGCCGGCAACTCGGCCTCCCAGCAAGACAAAGGAAAGGCGGTGATGGTCGAATCCCCAATCCCTCACTTCGGGCCAGCGGTGGAACAGGAGCTCGAGGTGGCTCCTGATGCGTTCTTTGAGGTGGAGAGGATCGTCTCAAAGATTACCGACCAGACGAAGGTCAACAAAATATTTCTCTCCCACAACATCGGGCTGGGGAGAGCATCAGTGATTGCCCGACCTCCCGCAGAGGGCGAACAGAGCTGCGCGCCGCTTGACGAGGCATTCGCGGCCTAGAGCGACGAGCACTTTAAGGCGGGGGCCTTCCTCCCGTTGGATCAGTATTTTGCTGACTTCCTAAATTACGTGAAGTTGGCCCCCTTCCAGCTCCCCCCCAACTCTTACCGGCTGTTGGCGGGGTTAAGATATTTATTCTTGAAACAGGAGTGGGAGGTTCCCACTCCTGCGGACATTTTGTATTTTTTCTGCCTCAAGGCTAGCCCGGAGCAACGGGGGCGAGGCGATGGGTTTTATTACTTAACCTAATTCCCCAACACGGTTGCGATCATCGAGCTTCCCAGCCACCCCAACGACTTCAAAGACCAATTCTTTATGTCGACGGGGTTCAGAAACTGCGAGCTCCACTACTTCAATCGTCCTCGTAAGTGATTTTCAACCTTAGCTCGTAAGTTAAGTGTCGTTTAGCTCCTCATGTATCCCTTTCTGACTCAGATTAATCCTGCAGCTATCTTCGCGAGGACAGAGAAATCTGTGACCCTCAGGCCCCAATACGAGACACTGGCGGGCTTGCCCCCCAGTGAAAAGGATTACCGCATGCTCGTGACAGACGAGACGATGGTGGCCTGCAAGCTAATCTTCCCAAATCAGACTCTGAACCTAAGGAGGCCCCGGGGGCTTCCCCCAGCTCGCGATACCAAACCTACCATCGTGGAGGAGGCCGCAGGGGAAGAAGATGAGGAGGACGAGGTTCTCCTATTGAGGAACAGGAAGCGGGTGCTGGAGGTCGCCCAGAGAACGGACGAGGAGAGGATCCGGTCTGGAGCAGTCGCGGGTCCTTCTGGCCAAGGTAACCCTTACATGTTTAGGAATTTAGATAGGGCCATTGCCGACCCCCGGCTAGCTAGGTTCAATCCCAGACAGCTCGTCCAATGTCACCGAAGTGATTCGGACCTGGATACAACCCTGCTCCACTGTGTCGACCAACTCGTGCTGGATTACGAAGATAGCCGACCTAGGGGTACCGTAGTTGTAGATAACACCCTAGCCTTTAGGTCGATCCTATTTGAGGAGTATGGGACCAACCTTCGATCATGGCCATCACTCCGGAGGGGTGCCGTAGCTCCGGGGCTTAGGCAATATGTAGAAGAATCTAGCCCGGAACCAGAGTCGGATCTAGAACTTGCGCCAGCTCGGGAAATAATCGACTTAGATTCTCCCGCAGGAGCTCCGGGGCCGATGGTCGTAACCATAGGTTCTTCTTCTAGCTCGGGGGGTAGGATCCCTTTTAGTATATATATATACTTGAATCTCTCTTTGCTTTTGTTTTTGAATGGCTGTTAACTTTTGTACTAACCATGTCTTTGCTTTGACAGAAGAGATGTCTCAGCCTGACGGGAGTTTGCGAGCTGCGTTCGCCGGGGGTAACCCCTCAGCCGGGGCCTCTGGGCCAAAAATGAAGAAGCTCCGAACATCGAAAAAAGCCGCCGGAACCCCAACTAAGTCTCCAGCAAAGGATAAAGAGCAGCCCCCAACCGTCCAGGTCGGGGGAATAGTTCCTCCTGCTGCAGGGGGGAGCAAAATGCCCCCACCCCCTCCGCGAGCTCCGGCCCCCGCCCGGGACGCAGGGGCGGAGCTCGAGGCTTCGGCAATTGTACCCTCTGAGGTACGCATCCCAGTCAACCCCCAGGACCTGGAGAAGATTCCAGAGGCCTTCCGGGGAACGGTGTATGAGTCGGCGAACTACGCCGTCAGCCACATATACAAGTTCAACGAGAAGGAGCTCAGGGCCATCGAAACCAGGAGCCTGGTGGGCGTGCTGGAGTCTTCATTGGGCATGGCCCTAACGGTAAGCTAACCTCAACCTTTTATGGTTTTTGATTATTACACCTTGCCCTGTTTTTTCTTTCTTCCTTCCTTTTCCCTAAGGAAATTGCCTCTCCGCTTTCGCAGAGCGCCGTTGCCCTTCACCGGAGCATCGCCCGGACCAAGACTCAGCTCGAGGAGATGAGGAGTGAGCACCAAGCAGTGGTGGCCACCCACCAGACTTCTCTGCAGACGACTAAGGATGCCTTGGCGGTCTCGTAGGCCGAGCTGGAAGAGACTCGCCTGAAGTTTCAAGAGCTCGAGACCACCCACGCCACTGCGCGGGCAGACCTAGATGCCGCGAAGGCGGAGGCCAAGGCCGCCCTGGTGGCCGAGCGGGCAACTTCAGACGCCACCATGGAAGACATGTTCTACCATTGCTGGGACTATAACCAGGACGCCGACTTCTCCTTCCTGGCAGCGGCCGTCTGGGAACCCTTGCTGGAGAAGTTCAAAGCTCGCCTCGATAAAGAAGCACCCTCTGAGGCTGGGGAAGGCTCCGGCGCAGCTGAGCAGGGCAAGACGGTGACCTCCAAGGGGCCAACTGGCAGAGCTTAGGGCCTTCCTCTTTGTGCCCTTTTCTTGAATATTTTTAAATTTTTCTGTGTAACTTCTGCATGAGGTGCTTACACCTCGAGACAATTTTAACTATCAGTTTTATTTTTTAATTGATTTACTGCCCTTTGCCTCTACGCATTTTAGTTACCATTTTGAAAAACTTAGTTCGCGTTAATCTCTATCTATATCTCGAGTTCTTTAGGAAGAACAACGATCATAAGATTTAAATCAACTTCTAAGTTTTATGACCTGGTTACACCCAGGAACTTAATTTGAAAACTTAGTTCGTGATAATTTTTATCAATATCTTGAGCTCATTAGGAAGAACAACGATCAATAGATTTAAATTAACTTCTAAGTTTTATGACCTGGTTATATCCAGGAACTTAATTTGAAAACTTAGTTCGTGTTAATTTTTATCAATATCTCGAGCTCTTTAGGAAGAACAACGATCAATAGATTTAAATCAACTTCTAAGTTTTATGACCTGGTTATATCCAGGATAGGACTTAGTTCGTGTTAATCCTTACCAATATCTCGCGTTTTTTAAGAAAAACAACGATCAATCGATATGAATCAACATCTAAGTCATTAAGGCGACCTGGTTATATCCAGGTACCATATGCCCCCCAAGTAACTGGGAAAGGGTCTTTCGTGGTTACTTTAGATTACACTTGAAAACATGTACAAATATAAACAAAAAGTTGATTCTCATTGCTTAATACATAAAAAATGGCCTTTCAAGCCTTACAAGTGAATCATTGATAGTATCTCTTCAAATGGATGGCGTTCCAGGTCCGTAGGACTGCCCCTCCATCAAGACGAGCTAACTTATAAGTTCCCTCCTTGATGACCTCGATGACTTGATATGGTCCTTCCCAGTTCGGTCCCAATACTCCATCTTTGGGATCCTTCCCGGCTAAGAAAACTCTTCTGAGGACCAGGTCGCCAATGCTGAAGGTGCGCTTTTTGACTTTTGAGTAGAAATAACGAGTGATTTTTTGCTGATAATGTGCGAGCTGGAGCTGCGAATCTTCTCGTCTTTCATCAATCAAGTCTAGGGAAGTGCAAAGTAGCTCGTGGTTGCGATCTTGGTCGTATGTCTGGACCCTATGCGAAAGCACCTTAATTTCCACAGGTAGGACTGCCTCACTCCCAAAGGTCAAGGAAAAAGGAGTATGAACTGTAGGAGTCCGATGCGAGGTCCGGTATGCCCATAGGACCTGGGGGAGCTATTCTGGCCAGACCCCCTTCGCTTCATCCAGTCTCTTCTTGAGGCTCTCCTTGAGAGTCTTGTTGACAGCCTCGACCTGGCCGTTCGCCTGAGGATAGGCCACGGAGGAGAAACTTTTCACAATTCCATACCTTTCGCAAAATTCGGTAAACAGGTCGCTGTCGAACTGAGTCCCATTGTCGGAGACAATCTTCTTGGGCAGCCCGAATCGGCAGATAATGTTCTTAACCACGAAGACTTTTTTGGAAGTTATCGTTGCCAAAGGTTCTGCCTCAGCCCACTTTGTAAAGTAGTCGATGACTACCACGGCATGACGGACCCCGCCCTTTCCAATAGGGAGGGCGCCAATCAAGTCGATCCCCCAAACTGCAAACGGCCATGGGGAAGAGACCATCTTCAACTCGACTGGGGGATCTCGGGAAACTGTGGCGAATCGCTGGCATTTGTCGCACTTCTTCACGTATGAGATTGAGTCTTTGGACAGAGTTGGCCAGTAATAACCTTGCCTTGGGACCTTTAAGGCCAAGCTTCCCCCCCCCCCCCCGTGTGATCTCCGTAAAAACCCTCATGCACCTCCTGCAGGATGGTCTTTGCTTCGTCTGGAAGAACACATCGCAGGAGAGGTAGGGAGTGCCCACGTCGGTATAACACCCCATCCACTATAGTGTACCTGGGAGCTTGATACAGAACTCGTCGCGCATCATTACACCCTTCAGGTAGCTTTCCCTCGACGAGATACTCAAGGATGGGAGTCATCCAAGTCGGCCTGGCGTCAATCATCTCGACCTCCGCCGTGGCTTCCTCTATACTTGGTTTCTCCAAGAATTCTACCGGCAGTAACCCCAAGGTCTCCGTTTCCCCAGAGGTGGCGAGCTTGGCGAGAGCGTCTGCATTAGCGTTCTGCTCCCGAGGTATCTACTCGATCGAGCCCTGCCCGAATGCGGACAGCTCAACCTTTACCCGTGCTAGATAGGCAGCCATCTTGGGTCCCTGTGCTTGATATTCGCCCAGAACCTGGTTTACCACGAGCTGGGAGTCACTGAAGCACTGGATGGAGTTCACCTTCAGCTCCTGAGCTATCCTTAGCCCGGCCAGCAAAGCTTCGTATTCGGCCTCGTTGTTGGAGGCCTTGAACCCAAACCTCAGCGCCGAGTGGAATCTATGTCCTTCAGGGGATATCAAGATGATTACTCCGGAGCCGTTCTCGTTGGATGAACCATCCACGAATATCCTCCACGATGCCTGGGCCGAGGTGACCTGGGGTGAGTCTTCTGCAGGATCCTCCCGGAATCTTGTGCATTCGGCTACAAAATCGGCCAGGGCTTGACTCTTTATAGCAGTTCGCGAGGTGTACAGAATCTCGAACTGGCTGGGCTCGATTGCCCACTTTAACAAGCGTCCCGATGCTTCAGGTTTTTGCAAAACCTACCTTAAAGGCTGATCGGTCATGACGTGTATGGAGTGGGACTGGAAGTACGGCCTGAGCTTTCGCGAGGCCGTGATTAGGTAGAACGCCAATTTCTCCATCAACGGGTACCGGGATTCAGCTCCGAGAAGTCTCTTGCTAATGTAGTAGACTGGCTTCTGAATCCGGTCTTCTTCCCGGACCAATACGGCACTGGCTGCATCCCCCGTGACAGCCAGACAGAGAAAAAGAGGCTCTCCTGCTTTTGGTTTGGATAGTATGGGTGGCTCGGCCATATGTGCTTTCAGGTCGAGGAAAGCGCTTTCGCACTCTTCTGTCCACTCGAACTTCTTATTTCCTCGGAGCAGGTTGTAGAATGGCAAACACTTATCGGTGGACTTGGAAATAAATCGATTGAGGGCTGCCACTCTTCCTGTTAGGCCTTGGACATCTTTGCGCGACTTGGGTGACGGAAGCTCGAGCAGTGATCTGATCTTGTCGGGGTTTGCCTTGATTCCTCGGGTATTGACGATGAAACTCAGGAATTTTCCCGATGCGACTCCAAAAGTGCACTTCTGTGGATTTAGCCTCATGCCATACTCCCGTAGGATCTTGAAGCATTCTTCCAGGTTGGAAACATGGTTATCGGCAATCTTTGACTTGACTAGCATGTCATCAACGTACACTTCCATGTTTTTTCCGATCTGGTCTGCTAACATTCTATTCGCCAACCTTTGATACGTAGCTCCGGCGTTCTTCAGCCCGAAGGGCATGACCTTGTAACAATAAACGTTAGTCGGGGTCATGAAACTGGTGTGCTCCTGGTCCGCCGGATTCATGGAGATCTGATTATAACCTAAGTACACGTCCATAAAGGACATGAGCTCGTGCCCCGCCGTGGCATCCACCAACTGGTCAATCCTTGGCAATGGAAAACAATCCTTGGGGCAGGCTTTATTCAGGTCGGAGAAGTCGATGCAGGTCCGCCATTTCCCGTTGGGCTTCGGGACCAGCACGGGGTTGGCGACCCAAATTGGAAACTTGGCTTCACGGATAAAGCCGCATTTTTTGATCCGGGCTACCTCTTCCTCCAAGGATTCAGCCCAGGTTTTTCCTAGGCGTCTCTGCTTCTGGAACTTCGTAGGAACGCTTTTATCCAGATGAAGTGTGTGCATGATGACACTCGGGCTGATTCCCACAATGTCCTCGTGGGACCACGCAAACACATCCAGGTTATCCCGCAGAAATCTGACCAGCTCCGCCTTCCTCTCGCTGCAGAGGTTTTTTCCGAGCTTGACCATCCGTGATGGATTCTGCGGATCCATATTTACTTCCTCGAGCTCCTCAATAGCTTGGAGCTCGGATCTGTCCTCGCCTATTCGGGGGTCAATATCCTCACTTAAGACGATATTTTCCCCTTCGGCGCTTTGATGTTTTTCAATCTCAGGATCAGCTAAGGGTTCCCGAGATTCCTCTTCACCACCTTGTAGCATTCCCTGGCAGCGAGCTGATCGCCATGGACAGTGCATATTCCCATGGAAGTAGAGAATGTCATCGCAAGGTGGCGAATGGAAGTGACGGCCTCAAAAGCTATGAGCGTAGGTCGTCCCAAAATTGCGTTGTATGCAGCGGAGCAATTGATGATCACGAACTCGAGGAGTTTGGAGACTGTCCGAGATCCTTCCCCCAGGGTGATCACCAGCTCAACAGTCCCTATGGTCACCGATCCTTCTCCCGAAAAACTGTACAGCATCATGGAGGTCGCCTTCAGCTCGGCGACAGTCAAACCCATTTTTTCTAAAGTGGACCGGAATAGGAGGTTCACCAAGCTCCCATTGTCGATCAGCACCCTCCTAACCCTCCGATTAGCAAGCTGAATTTCTACGACCAGAGGGTCATTGTGCGGGAACTGGACATGGCCCGCATCATCTTCTGTAAAAATGATTGGTTGCTTCACCAATCGCTGTTGCTTTGGCAAGCGCTGTTCCGGGATGAACTCTTCTCCATTGTGCGCCTTAAGTTCGTTCACGTACCTCTTCTGGGCACCCCTGCTCGTGCCAGCCATATGCGGACCTCCAGAGATGGTGGATATCTCCCCTCCTACCACGGGAGGGGGGACGTCCTGATCTACCTGAGACCCGGGCTGACTGGCCGGGACTTCCGGAGCAGGTCGACTTGCCAGGACCCTGTTCCGCGCGTACTGAACCAAGGGGCCGGCTTGGATGAGAATCTCGATCTCATCTTTCAGATGCCTGCAGTCATCAGTATTGTTGCCAACATCGTTGTGAAAATGGCGAAACTTGGAGGTGTCTCTCTTCCCCTTCTGGTGCTTCAATGGCTCTGGCCTCTTCCAGGGGAGGCAAGTAGAGTTAACTAGGAAGATATTCTCCCTAGACTAGGTGAGCTCTGTATAAGTCCCGTAGACGGGCTTGAACTTGTCCACGGACTTATTCTTCTTTTGGCCGTGCTTGCTGCCTTCACCATTCCCCTTTCTTTTGCCTCCACCGAGCTGGTTGTTCTGTGTGACATTTTGGGTCGCTGCCACGACCTCCGTCCCCACTCCAGCGGGCTGATTAGGGACCTGGCTGGTTCCTGCAGCTGAGGCTTCGGCTTCCTCCAAGTTTATCCATTCATGGGCCCTGTTGAGGAACTCGTTAACCGAGCTGACTCACTTTCTTTGTATATCTTTCCAGAGATCCCCTCCGACGAGGATTCCAGTTCTCATGGCCATGAGCTTGGAGCTATCATTCGCGTCCCTAGCCCGAGCAGCGACGTTCGCAAATCTGCGCAGGTAGGCCTTAAGAGTTTCGCCGGGCTGCTGCCTCACGTTAGCCAGAGAGTCGGCTTGGACGCGGGCAGCCTGGGAGGCTCGGAATGCCCTTTTGAAGTCAGCCGAGAAAGTCTTCCAGGAGCTGATTGACTGTCTTTTTCCTTGCTTGAACCACTGCCTGGCTGGTCCAGTCAGGGTGGAAGGAAAGATTAAACACCTCAGCTCGGGGTCGATGTTGTGAGCCATCATCAGGGTGTTAAACATCCCCAGATGTTCCGACGGATCTCCGTCTCCATTGAACTTAGACAGGTGCGGCATACGGAAACCAGGTGGGTAAGCCGTTGTTGCTATGCTGGGGGCGAAGAGCTCCATCTCGTCCCCTGAATCATATTCATCTTTTTCTTTTTCTGACAGGAGCTTCCTCATCAGCTCCTCCATCTGGGCCAGGCGCTCGAGGGTTTGGTCCTGATGTCCTTGGTTATTCCGGGGCTGTTCAACAGCTCCGGATCCATTGTACATATTTGGTGGGTTATTGCCCCTCCTATCTTGAGATAGGTTATTTGGGGCAATCCCACCGTTACGTACTTCGGACAGCCCCCCCCCCCCCTGAGCGAGCATGGCTGTCTCCTCCTGCTGGCTCCCCTCTATGAGAGTTAAGGCAATCTCGCAGGTCCTTTATGCAATCACTCTTTACTTAACCTTAACACACACATATTCCGGCCTCACTAGGTATCAATCAATTCTTACCTTGTCCTCTTAATTTCTTTCTGATGTGACACCACTCAGTCCGTCTAACCTCAAGTTTTACTGTCCTCCTCGTCTCTGATGTAGTTGTCCCCGGAGATGCTTGTGCAATAGATGACGCGCTTACCAGTCTTGTTATGCCTTCAATTCTTCGGACGTTCTTCATTAGCTTCTTTGCGGCTTCAGATCAATTCTTCTCTTACCTGTCCTTTCTTCTTGTAGCTCTAATCTGAGAACTCCTGACGACACCCAACTAACACTCCGTAGAACCTTACCTGAGACTCTGCCTTCTGTGTACAACGTCTTCAGCATAATCATTGCTCACCATTTCCGTCTGGGAGTAATCCACACGCACTGCTCGTGAGCTTGAAGGGGACTTGTCCATACCGTTCATGCATTCTCTGCCTAAAGAACTTACCTGTGCTACTGCAGCTTGAACCATTCCAGAATCTTTGTTACCAGCTCCTCACACCCTACCTGGTGCAAACTAACCAATTCACGAAATGCCTTTATCCTAGGTTTCCAACTGGTAATAACCAGGTCCTAGATCAACTCTTGGGGACATCGTCCCATCTTGTATCCAACATTGTACTTTTCGTCCTAACCCGACGATGCGAACAATCCCTGCAGTACAACACTCTGGCTACTCCAGGGTCAAATTCCTTCGATTGTTTCAATAGACTTTCTGTCGGCCGAAACCGTCTTCTACATCGTTCCTTATACCAATCCTATCTGTAGTCTGACCTTGAAGTATCCCCCCAAATCTTTCTTTACATATCCACATAATTTTCCCACTGGTCAGCTTTGTCTCCTTTACGTACTCCAGATGATATCCTTTACAATCCATAGTTATTCCTTAGCTGATTAACTTTCTCACTACGAGTTTCATAATCACTTGCTTCCCAATTCATCTGCCAAAAGTTTCTAATTCCTTCTCAATAAGTATTACCATCCCCAGCCTCTCATATGGCACCCTTGAGGCAACTCTCTATGTCTAACTCCCTCTCGAAACATTCTCAACACCGAGTCCTTCCAATTCGTTACATGACCAAAGTATAAACCATTCCGTTAAATACTCACCCTCGAGGAATCAGCCTCAAACTTTGAATGTATCGCTGCATTCTAGTTCTCCGCTCCCTCACCATGGGAAATCCATCCTAACATAGCGAGTCCTTATATGTAGAGGTCATGCCCTCACCTGACCTCCTCTCAGGTGGCACCCTCTCCCTCATGCATACCAATAACCTCCCTGGTTCCTATTGCCATCTTGATAACTACCTTTTCAATCAGGCTTCTTTCCAGTCTCAAATTAGGTGCCCAAGCACTGTCTGGGGTCCTTCTACCTCAAAATTGAGAATCCGACCTCGCTGCGTTCTATCAACACAAGTACCATCTTACCATTCAGGCTTTTCCCCTTTCTTGGTAATTCCAAAAGACACAACACTATCCGGGGTTCTTTTAACTTGACTATCACGAATCTACCTTTACTAATTCCATCAAGGAAGTACTGCCCTTACGGCTCTAGCACTCATGCTCTATACATCAACCGTTAGTTCCTCGAACCACATGGCTCTCTCCGCCATCCACATATAGACGATAAGTCCTTACATCAGAGCGGCCAAATGCCCTGGACTATCCCAGAGTTCCATCCTTAAATGGGTCGCCATCATTTTCGGATACATCCGTCAGTATAAATTCCTAAAATGAATTATCCAGTTCACCAAACCCATTGTTCTACACTGTTATTACTCTATCAGTCCAAACCAACTTATAAGTCCACCAGTCTCCACAGTTCAAATCATGTCTTTATAACCTCTTCTATCACTCACCATCTGAGTTCTTTCCAACCCATTAAGCCAGTACCTCAGCCCGAGTACCAAATCCGGGCATCTCTCTGCCTCAACATTTGACACAACCCTCTAATCAGGATATCTCATCCTCTTAACCAAGGGTGGAATTAACTCAGCTCATATATTGATAAATTCCTTGTCAACTCGTACCTTCCTCAACACTAGAGGATAACACCCTTTAAGCCTTTCATATAATACCCTTATCTGTCCATACCTCACAGTAAACCAACACCGGTAACCTTACTGTTAAAACCTCGAAGTCAGCTATTTCCCCAGAGAAATCCGCTATCCTTCTATCTCGTCACAACTGACAAACTCCACAGCTTACTCACACCCTAGTGACCCTTTGCTGCTGCTTTCAGGGATAACTGGAGATCTCAACTCCAACTTATATCTAGAACTCCCCTCTCAACACAATATCAGGTCCACAAACCCTTCTAGGAACCAACAACACAAGTTCACCTGTCAAAACTGACCCAACTCCTGAACTCTGTGGTCCCTACTCTGAACCAAACCACCACTAGGTCCAAACATCCACAGGTATAATGCACACACAAGCATATACTAGGTCAAATCCACAATGTCATACATTTAGCTACCAGATTTAACATCACTAAGTATATTCAGGTCTCAACATGCTTCATACAAGCAAATAAACGGATATTACATACGAGTTCAAATTAAACAATTAACTACATAAACTCAATATGTAAACCATTATGCCAATATTCATCCATATGCATAATAGTATTAATCAGCATGCATCAATCTCATCATGCAATAATCAAGGGCCCAGCCCAACAACATCTCATGCATATGTCATTTCATTCCTCATGTTCCATATAAATAAGCAGGCAAACAGGGCATTCAAACATATTTTCAAACATGTCAATCATTCATACCAACCAACCCTGAGTCGAGCTTGTCACTGACAGCGAGCGTACATGTTCGGTCGATCTCCAGAACCAATAAACCTTGGCTCGCTCTGATACCAAGTTGTAATGCCCTACTTCCTTAGAGCCGTTACTAAGTGAGTTTTAAGACAAAACAGTGCAATGAAATCGCTAACCGAGGTTTTGAAACAAAAGTGTGACTAATAAAAGTTAAGGCTGTAATCTTTGAAAATGCGTTGACTTAATAAAAACTTCTAGTATTAAACAATTGGGATCCCAAAATAAGGTTTGAAAACTATTTACATCTTGAAATAAGTTTACAGTTGATCAGTTCTAAAAAAATCATAGATTATTACAGCCATTTTCAAATAAACCCCCAACCAAAGCAGTCGGGCAGGCCAAACATGTACGCGTCGCTTCACGCTCTCCGTACTCATGGTTGGTTGACTCAGTCATTGCCCTTACCTGCAACACAGAGCACCCGTGAGCCGAAGCCCAGCAAGAAAACTCATGCAGAACATAACATATGCAATTTATACAGTTTATCATAACAGATAATCCACATATAAACAAGTCAACCATTAGACTAAGCAAACATGGTCATGCCGCCCCCGAAGCCTTACCGAAGCCTGGGGTCTCGGTCTTCACCGTAGGGATACCACCCGTATCCCCTGGGTCCTACCCTGACCATAGCATCCCATGTGCTAGGTGTTACTTCCGGCCCCGCTGCCGTTCTCGGCCTTGCCGCCCTCGGCCGTAGCCGTTCATTTCACTATAATCATACATAGCATAAATCAAACAACATTCAAACAAATATCAATTCATTTAAATCTGCACCCTAACATGCAATGCACTATAGGGTCGTGCCCTGCAATCATCTCATCATGCAACATGCAATATAGGGTCGTGCCTCGCAATCACACTATGGGCCCATGCCCCATCCTACGGGTGTTATAGTTTTCTTACCTGTATTCCGAGCCTCCTGATGCACTAAAGCCGCGAGCACGGTCCTCTAGCACGAGCCTCACCAATAACCTAGTCACAACACACAAGAAATATCCCTCAACACTAATCAAATCAAAAACCGCTTCCCGGGACCAATCCCACACTCTCGGGACTCCCAAATCCCTACAACAATTCATCGGAAACATCCCCCGAACCCCCGGAGCAAAAGCTCAAAATGCAACTTTTGGTGCCCTGAAAATGGCCTAGCGCCGCGGCTCAGCCCTACAGGGCCGCGGCGCTTAACAAGTCAGAGAGCCACCCCGCCTGGAACCAGCCTCGCGCCGCGGTGCCCAAGAACAGGGCCGCGGCGCGCCCTTACGAACCCGAAATTCTGGGTTTTTCTCCTTCAATTCCTTCATCCCAAAATACCTCCAAACTAACCCAAACACATATCTCAACCCCAAAACTCAATTCCAAACTTCATATGAACAATCTAACAACCTATAGACACTAGAAACAAGATCAAAACATCAACACACCCAAGATCCACACCTTTGGTCTCTAATTTCAGCAACTCAACCAAAACCTTGAAAAGCTTAACTCAAGCATTAAATTCCTCAAATCAACACAGAAAACAAACTTAAGTGTGTATAAAATCCATACCTCAATTGAAGAATCCTCCCAACAAGCTTCCTTGATCTCCTCCTAAGCTCCCAATTCAGCCCTTCTACCCTTCTTCTTCTTTTCTTTTTTTACTTGCCCTAGCTCTTCTTTCTCCTCCTCTTTCTTCTCTTCAATTTCTATCAAAGCATCAAGTGACCCCAAATGCCCAAACCGTGTACCCCTAAAACCCAGCTGAAAATTGTATATTACCCTTGCCAAATGACCATGCTACCCCTCCAAATAATCCTTTCCCAACTAAGTCCTCAAGGGCACTCTAGTCCTTTCACTAATATTTCAATTCTACCATTTTCCAACTAAACTTGTTACTCACAGCAGTAACTAATGGTTACCCAGGTTACTCAATCACCAATAACCATTACCCGCTAAATCTCAACTTAGCCATAAAATTCCCGAGGTACCCCTAGGCTCCTCCCGAGCCGGCTATAGAATTCCCGTTGTGACTCTTAAGTTAAATTTGCTCTCTAGGACCGTCTCGGCACGTGCATCACATTAAAAACACCACACTCACGTGGTACAAATCACGGAATACAATTATCACATATATGCCCTCAGCGGGCTAAAATTACAATTATGCCCTTCAAACACAATCAGGGCCTACATGCATACTAATACACGTAGTCATGCATCTCAGATAAATAAATAGTCAAATAACATGCTTTAACTCATAACCATGCATTTAACTAATAAAATCACACATAAATCCCAACATGCCCTCCTGGCACACTAATCAAGGCCCTTAAGCCTTAATAGCGATTTTGGGTCGTTACATGGATGAGGCGCAGGACGGCTGTTGGGGGCGGGCTGACGTTGTGAGCCCTCTCGGACCTCCTTCCGGAATTTCTTCGAGCTGCCCTGAGCGCGCTCGAGGCTGGTTGGGAGCTAGGAGTCGAAGTTCTGACCGAACGGCTATACTGCTGTTGTTTGGCTCTAGGCATTTCTCCAAAGTTTGCTTCTCGATGGTGCGATGAAGGAGTGGAGTTGGCTGTCGGAAGTCTGTCCGAGCAGCTATGCCTGGACCGGTTACCCCGGTGAGACTTAGGAGCCTCGCCTTGCCTCTCTCCGACGTTAGCGTCGGTTGTGAGAGGGGGTAGTCGGGCCAGCACATCCTTGATCTGCTGGCTAGCTATTTCTAGTTGGCTCCTCAGTTGAGCATTCTCCATCTCCACCGCAGTGTAATAACATGGGTTCGGATTAGGTGGCCGCGGCGCCGAACTTCCAGTGTCGTCCTGGGCCGCCGGCTGCTTGCCGGGCCGCTGCTGGACTTCAGGAATTTGTTCACCAGGGATGGCAGTATGATGAGCCTCCTGCCCATCATGCTATTCTGTCTCGTTACCGTGCCTAGATCGAGTAGTCACCATAGTTGGATGTTTGCGACAACACTAATCGAACTTGCTCTCAATGAAAGCACCAAACTGTTGACGCGGTTCTTCGCCAACAGGTAATTAAGAAAAAAAGAGAAAGGGATTAGTGCTTAGGTTGAACCGAAACAGATAAATGATCTTAGGAATGAAAGGGTGACTCAAAATACATTTTTTTAAGTGGTTCAAAGGTTAAAATCATTCTACTCCACTAGTCAGTATTATTGCTATATACTGGGTATTTGATTACAGGGTATTTCTTACAATTGAGAATCCAACCTCTATTAACTCCCAAGGTCTCCATATTTATAGGAGAAGGCACCTAGGAGTTGGTAAGAAAGTCATCCCGTGACCTTCTTACCTATCATGTCAACTCTGTCACATTCATGATTAATTCCTAAACCTGACACATAAGTGTAGTCAAATCAATAGGTAAGGGGATAATGGGCCGCACGGCCCAACCCAATCGTGGGTGTCTGAATACGCACATTCCTGCTGCGTGCCTGAGAAGTCAGGGGTATATCAGACACGTGATGTCTGATATATGCACGTTTACCTTGCGTGGCTGACTTTATAAAAGGTCACAGCCTCCAACTCTAGCTCGTACCACGAGCTGGATGCTTACCTCGACCTACGACCTTCAGGGTCCAGACTCAGTCCTTGAGCAACCTTGGTGAACCCTTAGGTTACCTCGAGCTAAAGAGGTAGGACCTTACGATGGTAGCTCCGGTCTTGGGGATGTCCACGTGGTAGCCATGATTAGGCCGTATCTCAGCTCGCTAATCAGCCCGTGGGAAAATCAGGGCGTACAAGTAGTTAAAAAGATAATAGATTTAAATTTAAATTAATTATGAGGTTGTTGGATTTTATCTGATAAGGTAGTTTGAATAAATAATTTTGAAAAAAACATCTTGGACCATATTTTTTAGGAAGCTACACGCACCAAGTAGTCCCAGGGACTCACTTGGGTTGTAGCACATAAAAAATCAAGATTGGATTTTTTTTTCACTTTTATTTATTTAATTAATTAATTAATGGATAAGTCAAATGTTAGTTTTGATGTTTACATTATTAAAATAATTAAATAATAGTTGAGAAAATAAATATCCATATTTTATAGGGTACTACACGACACACAGTCCCTGGACTGTGTGTGGCGTGCAACTATAGAAATCAGGGATGCATATTTTACTTTTATTTATTTAATTAATTAATTAATGAAAAATTCAAAAAGTTAGTTTTGATATTTTCATTCATAAGATAATTAATTAATTAAAAGATAAATTGTAATTGGTTACATATTTAATTTTTTAAAATTTTAAATATTTTCTATTTAAGTTAGACTTATGAGAAAATAACGAGATACTGAATTTATTCGCTCTAAGAAAAGAATGATACTTTCCATCTCTCTCTGAAAAAGATACATAACCAATCTCTGGCCCATTCTCTTGATCCCATGTGTTGAGTACATCAAGTTGAATCAGAAATATACCATCTTTTATTCTTTAAGTGCCCACACACTTCTTGAGGTGTAAAGAACGTTGTGGAAGATATTGGTGTGAGTACCTGGGAGCAGCTTGGATAGAAAGATCGTTTATTTTACGAAAAGATAGCAAGGACACTTTATAGGCATCAAGATCTATGTTCTTTATTCTTTTCTTGTTTATGATTAATGTATGTATATTAATGGATCCGCATATTTGAAAGTAGTTTAAATATGTTACAAAAATTTTGTTGTACACTGGGCCAACCCATCACTATTCCGCTGCGTATTAGGAAACTTGTTCCTAACACCTGCTTGGGAACCTAGTGGCCCTCAGGATCTTGATGAGCCCTCTGCTGCTTTGGAGCAGGATTATCGTCAACTTTTCCTTTGCCACGATCTTGTGGCGGCACTGGGGTCCCAACTCCAGCAGAATGCTTGGTGGGCACTCCAACTGGCGGATCTCGGGCTTCTTTAGCTGGGTGCTCGGGGGGGCACACCATCTGTATTGACAGGTGGCACTCCAACAGGGTGCGCAGGTGGCACACCAGTTGGGTGCCCAACTGGTACATTACCATTGGGGCCCACTCGTAGCCCTTGGGCTGCAAGAGTGGCCATCATGGCAAGTACTATCTCCTATAGGGCGGCGATGTTACCCTCTTGGGCATCAATCTTTTCTTGATGGGTGGCCACTTGCTCACGAATCACCACCACATCTGATGTCTCCTACGCATCTATGGGCTGAGGGTATTCTTCCTCATAGTACTCCTTGTCACCAACGTCACCCTCGCCATCGTACTCGGCATCTTCGTCATAATCCTCCACCATTTCAAGCAAGTCCTGAGGTGGTTGTCGACTGGTTTCCCCTCCTTCAACTCCGGTAGGAGGGACTACATCGTCTGTGACATTTCTTCGAGTGGTTACCATGGCTTTAAATGTTCTGAATGCTTTCTTCAAGCTCTCAATGAAAGCACCAAAATGTTGACTGCCTTTTTCTCTATCAACCTAAAGATGAGAGATTAAAAAAATAAACAACAAGAACACAATAGTTTTTACGTGGTTCAGGCTATAAAAGAGCCCTAGTCCACGAATCTCTGGTATTAAGGAGATTGGATGCTTGCTAAGGCAATCTCTAGTGGGGTTTTCTTAGGCAACATTTTTATTGCTCTGAGTACAAGGTTATCTTTCTCTAAAAATTATGAACCCTTTACAATGAGATCCCCAGCCCTATTTAGAGAGGTTGCAGTCATTAACTGCTAATCATCTATAATTAATACACATTGGGCTAATATATACACAATCTCCCCGTTATTGGGGGTGTTAATACCCCTTTAATGCATTGGGATGTGTTACACCCAGATTTCGAACATGGGAATCATGATCTCAAAATCCAGGCTCGTTAGGTGTAAGCTCAAAATGAACATAGCCATCATTTGATCCACTATTTAGAGATGGTTTCGCTGTGAATGACGACCTCGTGAGCTCGAGGAATATGTATCCTCGAAAGTGCTCCGAGCTTACAAGTTGGACTCACAACTCACAATATCAAGGGTTCAACACTTGTATAAGTTTTTTGATGTATCTATTGCCCTCAGACAAGATGGTTCGAGCTCGACAAGTGTAAGCTCGAAGGTGATGGCTTCATCAATGATTATTTGTTGGGAGCATAGGCGAAGAAAGATGACAAGCTCGTGATAGACAAATAGTTTCGAAGGCGTAATGGACCCTGTGTCTAAGATAGTCGGTTATGTGTGAACGTACTTATTGTTGAAAAATCCCTATGTTTAAGGAATATGATGTAATTAGTTATTCAATCCCACATTTTATGGGATATTATCATGCACGTAGCAAATAATGCATTAATTGGCATTATATTATTTGATTTATTGAATATCTTCCCAAAATATGTGGGAACGAATTCTGAAACCTTCTCTATAAATAGAGAAGTAAATTTCATTTGTAAGGGACCGAAACATTGAGCTTTGGAGAAAACTCTGGGCAACTATTCTCTGAAAGTTTCCAGAAGACTCCCAAGTGCTAATAACATAGACTCATGGACTAGGCAGATTTTTAACTACTAGACCACGTAAAAATATCTTGTTTTCATCCTTTTTATTCATTTCCTCTGGTATATTTTTGTTTAATTGCTCTTCTTTCTTAAGTTGACGAAAAACAGCGTCAACATGCTGCATTAACTAGAGACCATGGCCCAGGTGATAGGCGTGGGGCCCACTACAGAAAGTTACCTACTTTATAGGGAACATGCCCCTGGCACTGTTAGGGCATGCCGCACGTATTTCCTTGTCAGGCGGCGTAATGGGAGTGTGAATTGTTGAGTCGTACAATTGACAATACTGTGGACGAATCATCAAAAAGTTTGTCAGGCGATCCTTTGATGCTACAAACCTGCATTAGTTGACACCTGGCTAGCCTTCTAGGTCCCGAGGACAAGGTCCTTGGCTTGGAAGACAATTTTTTGTAAGGAATTCAAAAACTACTAACTAGTCCTCGGGGCAGGGCCTAAGAGAGACATTTTCCCTACCTTTATCTGAGGGATGTGGCCTCTAGCCGAGATATCCACCCTCCAAGGACTGACCCTTGTGGTGTGGCCTTGCTTAAAGAGGCACGCGTCCTTGCCACGCGTCCTTTGGTGAAAACACAAACAACAAAATCCATGATTTCCTAACTGATCGAATATTAGTTCCCTTAAGGGTTAATTTTGGAACTGAATAGTTATTTAGCTCAAATCTATAATATGATTATATATTAATTATTCGCTAGTGAATTAATGGTACTTAAGGAACAAGAGGAAATTAGAAGGGTAAAACAGTAATTTTGACCAGCTCTAATTAATGAACCAATAAATGGAGGACAAAACTACATTTATTGATTATATCAATGGACTACAAGAGAAAAGTCTGTAAATATAATTCTATAAATAAATAGAGTGCATTTCCATATTTATAGTGGAGTAATCATAAAATTAATAAATAAGATTATTGAATTAAAGAGTTTAATTAATAATCTGGTTTATTGGAGCTTCGTATTATAGGTCCGCAGGTCGCCTCTGTCCTACACTGTCAAGGGTAAGGATGTCACAAGGAATATTAATAGAGAAAATGACTAAATTACAAATGAATTAATTTTTGAGGGCAAGGAAATAATTATGTGATAATTATGGGAAATTGATTAATTGTGAATTAGTTAATTAACTACGTTTACCCAAAAAAGATTTGCTTGGTGACGTGGCAGAATTAACAAGCATGTGGGATACACGTGACCGTTTTAGTGAGTACGATCTGTTCGACCATCGACCAGAAGAGAGTTCACTCAGCAGACAGCATATTTTATGAGCGACCAGTCTGGTCGCAGCATTTCAGATATTTCCTACAGATATGTAATTTCGCATTTATGTAATAATTGTGATTTCCATTTTTATTTAGATACACATGTATTAAATGTAATTAAGGCCCATCGTCCCATGTAAAACTCCTTGAGCCTATAAATAATACTCAAAGGGCTCAAGAGTGGGGACTTTTTCTTTTGGAGAATTCTAAGAGAGAATTATAGTGTTTTTATTCACCAAACTTTTATTCATCTCTAAGCTTGTGAAACTTGTGAACCCTAGTTCATTGATCACAATTTTTGGGATCCTACATCAATAAGAACACTAAGTGGACGTAGGTTATTACCATCACTAGGGCCGAACACTATAAATCTTTGGTGTCATTTATCTTTTGATCTTGAATTCATCTTGTTTTTTGTCGTTTTACTTGACTCTGTGTCGTTGATGAAATCAAGGGTCAACATTTTGGTGCTCTCATTGAGAGCTGAACTCAAGACCTCCAAGAAGATCAAATGGCGAAAATAGCTAGAAAGACTGGACAAACCTCTGGTACTGCACCAACCCAGTCTCCTCCGCAAAATGTGGCAAAGGATGAGCCACAAGTGGAATTTGAAGAGGAGGAAATGGATTCTGAGACTTTAAGGATGACTCTGATTGCGTTATAGGAGGAATTAGCCAAACTGAGGGCTAATCAAGAAAATGTGGATGAAACGATGGCGTTGCAGCAGAGAGAGATTGATATGCAACGCCAAGAATTGAATGAACGGCAAGCCGACATGGACCACTGGCAGAGGGACACCACTTACGCTCTAGAGGTAGCCATTCAGTTGGCCTGAGGATAGCTTACACAGGCTTCCCAACCAAATCAGCCACCTAGTACACCACCGCAGCAAGGTCCACATTCAGATCATCCTCAACATCACCACACTCCGCCTCAATCGACGAACCCTCAGAGACCGGAGCAACCCCCTGCTGCTCAATAGGATAAGTCGTTTTAGGATCCTAAGTAGCAACCACCCTTTCGCGTTGGTCAAGATAATCCCTAGTAGCGAAGGCAGAGTAGGGCCAGGCAGCCTCCCCAAAGTCCTAGGCGCCAAACTGCTAAGGAGCCAAACCCACCGAGCAGGGGACATCGAACTTCTGCGAGCATAAGGCAGGTTGATTCAGGCTCTACGGTTTGGGGTCCCCCACGACATAATAATGCCCGGGGACCTACTGCCCAACACAGGCCTCCACCTGTCGGTCAGGACATGCCAGCAAGAGGATGAGGAAACAGTGTGAACAGCAGGTCGCACCGTAGTCGGTCACACTTTAGGGATGTCCATGACTATAATGAGGCGAATTCTGGCAGAGGAAATGCTGGTCGGTGGTAAGGAGAGAGTGGTGGAGAACAGAACCCTCCACCAAGAGATAACCGGCTGACAAGCCAGAATGCTGGGGGACAGCCTAGACAGCCCAACGTCTTTGATCAACTGGACGCGAGTGAACAAAGGCATAGGGATGAGGATTTGAGGGATGTTCTTAATGACAGAAGAGAGAGACACGACGAGTATGCACCTCCAGCACCAGTCGCTCCAATAGTACCAAATGTTGTGCAGGCCTAACTCGATGCTTTGAACCAGGTCATCCAGCAATTAGTGAGGAGCCGGACATCCCACATCGAATTTGACTAAAGAAGAGGCACTCCGTTTGTGCAAAGAATAGCAATGGCCGAGACTCCAAGAAAATTTAAGATGTCAGTTTTTCCTAACTTCACTAGATTGGAAGACCCTGTATCTCATGTGAATAAATTTGAGATACAAATGGATATCCAAAAGGTGTCAGATGATGCTCGGTGCAGGATCTTTCCAGCCACCTTGTCCGAGACTGCTGAGGAGTGGTTTTTCAAATTCCCTCTATCCAGCATAGTGTCTTGGGAAATGTTCGTGAAAGAATTTTACGGATAGTTTTATGCTAGTCGAGTACATCCGACCGAGGCCAACCAGTTGGTAGAGATACGCCAGAAGGAGGGAGAAACCTTGAAGGGATATGACCAACATTTCATGCGGGCCACTACTGGGGCTAAGACGGTTGGCGATGAAGGAAAGATGATGGCCCTTACTGCTGGAGTACGGCGCCATTCATCCCTTTGGAACAGTTTGCGGAAGAATGGGGTCAAGACGACCCAAGAATTTCTAGACCGAGCGGACAGGTACATCAAGCTCGAGGAGGCCATTGCCAACGAAGGAAATTTGCCCGCAGACGACCAGGGTCTGAAAGAAGATCCCACCAAATTCTCCAATGAGTCTGAGAAGACCAATGGCAACGACAAAAATAATGGGAAGAATGGGGGGAAAAGGGCGAACCATGAGTCGACGACGTCCGATAAAAGCGCCCGAAACAAAATAGATACTAGCTGGGGTTCTCCAATTATACGACCATAATCGATAGCAGAGCGCAAGTGTACCAGGCCACTCACACAATTGTTCCCTTCAGGCGACCAGCCCCAATCAGGAAGGACATATCCAAGAGAGATACTACCAAGTTTTGTCATTTTCATAACAACTATGGCCATGACACCAACGAGTGCAACCAGCTCAAGGATGAGATTGAGTTCCTTATTAGACAAGGACACCTAAGGAGGTATGTGGGAGCAGTTGGAGTTTCTCAGCGAGAGGCTCAAGGAGGCAACGAGCAGGCACCTGTACGTCAACACTCGCCACCTTTACAGCCAGCTCCAGTTGCTGGTACATTGCTGACCATCTACGGAGGACCACACAAAGCAGGTGATAGTGGGAAGGTGAGGGAAAGATATGCCCGAACCTTACGTCACAACCAGGACATTGAAATGCTTAACATAGAGGAGCGAACTCCCAAAAAAGCTCGAACAGAGGATGAATCGATAACTTTCTCTGAGCTTGATGCTCAGCATGTTCGATTCCCCCATTCAGACCCTTTGGTCATGGATGTCCAGATTGCCAATATGATGGTCAAGTGGGTGTTAGTAGATACAGGAAGCTCAGTCAACATTCTATATAAATCTTCACTGGAAAGAATGAAATTGTCAGTGCAAGATTTTGAACCATGCAACCAAACCATTTATGGTTTTTCCAGCGAAGGGCTCGCACCAACTGGGTCAATCAGGCTTCCAGTCACAACAGGGGTTGCACCTGCAAACAGGACATTACTCGCTACTTTCATAGTAGTTGATTGCCCTTCTGCATATAATGTTGTGATTGGAAGGCCTATTCTAGTCGACCTGCGAGCCGTGACTTCAGTCTGGCACTTGGCCATGAAGTTTCCAACCTACGCAGGAGTGGAATGCATGTTGGGAAACTAGTGAGAAGCGCGAGAATGTTATAATTCCTCGATCACCAAGGCAAAAAGAGGCAGATCGGGGGGAAAAGCCGGGAAAAGGTTGCTGATGGCAAATGAAGTACAAGCCCAATTAGGTGAATAGGTCACCAAATAGGGTGTTGCCCAAAGTGAGGATAGAGACTTAGATCCTTGCTTTGGGGGTTTTGAAGAAAATGTTGGACCCATGGAGGACCTCGAGGAGGTCCAACTAGAAGAATCAGATCCGACCAGGGTTGTGAAAGTCGATAAAAACTTAGAGACAACAACATAAAACAAACTGGTGGAATTTTTGAAGGAGAACCAGGAGGTGTTTTCCTGGTCGCATAAAGATATGGTTGGGATAGACCCAGCGGTGATCAGCCATGTCTTAAATATAGACAAAAACTTTCCACTTGTACAAAAAAAAAGAAGGCTTCTCGACAAAGGCAGATCGAAGGCCCTAAAATATGAAGTCGAGAAGCTGAAGGAAAACAGATTCATTAGGGTAGCATTTTATCCATCTTGGGTCTCTAATTCCGTACTGGTTCCCAAGCTGAATGGCATGTGGAGGATGTGCATGGATTTCACAGACCTTAATAAAGCCTGCCCGAAGGATTGTTTCCCACTTCCAAGGATCGACCAACTGGTCGATGCTACATCAGGGCATGAAATTTTATCATTCATGGACGCATACTCCGGGTATAATCAAATCAGTATGCATCCACTTGATGAGGATCACACTAGTTTTCAAACAGATATAAGACTTTACTGTTACAAAGTAATGCCCTTCGTTTTGAAAAATGTTGGTGCGACTTACCAACGGCTGGTCAACCATATGTTCAAAGAGCTGATCGGTGTTAGCATGGAAGTATATGTCGATGACATACTGGTTAAGTCGAAGAAAGCTGAAGAACATATCGAGGACCTTTGGAAATGCTTCAACATCTTGAACAAATATCAGATGAAGCTAAACCCTATCAAGTGTTCTTTTGGTGTTGGATCAAGGAAATTTTTTAGATTCATAGAAAACTCGCGGGGAATCGAAGCTAATCCTAAAAAGATTCAGGCCCTGATCGAGATGCAATCTCTTGCCAAGATTAAAGATGTTCAAAGCCTGACTGGGAGGATCGCCGCCCTGAGTATATTCATATCCAAGTCAACGGACAAGTATGTTTCATTTTTTAATCTACTCAAAGGTAACAAGAAGTTTGAATGGACAGAGGAATGCGAGCAAGCTTTTCAAGCGCTAAAGTCCCACATGTCACAATCACCAATCTTGTCTAAGCCGATCGAAAAAGAAACTTTGTTCATCTATTTGGCAGTCATAGAATATGCTACTAGTGTTGTTTTAATCAGAGAAGAAGACAACGTTCAGAAAGCAGTATATTATGTGAGCAACAGGTTATTGGGAGCAGAATTGCGATATCCACCCATTGAAAAGTTAGCCTATTGCTTGATTCTGGCCTCAAGGAAGTTGTGGCCTTACTTTAAAGCTCACCCCATAGTGGTGCTCACCCACCAGCCATTATGGCAAGTCTTATAAAAACCAGAAGTCGCTGGTCGATTATTAAAATGGGTAGTCGAACTAGGGCAGTTTGACATTTCTTATTTTCCATGAGCAGCTGTGAAAGGGCAAGCTCTAGCAAACTTTGTCACAGAATTCACCAGGATCCCAATTAGCGAACCGATGGAAGAAATGGAAAGTCAAAATCAAACTCCTTCCTGAAAGTTGTTCATAGATGGCTCTTCCAATGAGCATAATGCAGGAGCAGGTTTGATCTTAATCACACCCGAAGGACATCGGTTCCATTGTGCAATCATATTTGACTTTACAACGTCAAACAATGAAGCTGAGTACGAAGCCTTGCTCGCAGGATTAAGACTAGCTAAGGACATGGATATAAAGTCACTGGAAATATATAACGATTCCCATCTAGTAGTTAATCAGATTACGGGGGAATATATGGCTAGGGGTCTCAAGATGGTTGCTTATTTGAACAAAGCAAAGGACTTATTGGCATAGTTTGGAAAGTATACTCTCCAACAAGTGCCTCGCGATCAGAATTTGAATGATGATGCCTTGGCCAAGTTAGTAAGCACTAAAGATGTTGATACCTTGAACATAGTGCCAGTTGAACACTTGTCGGGGCCAAGCATTCAAGCAAAAGAGTCTCCACTGGTGATTCAAGTGACAGACACGTGGATGAGGCCCATCATCAAATATCTCGAGCAGGGAATGCTACTAGCAGATAGAAACACGACGAGGATGCTTCAGATACAGCCAGCTCGATTTATTCTAGTCGATGGAAATTTGTATAGAAGAGGATACTCAATGCCTTTGTTGAGATGTATTTCTAAGGAGAAAGCCAAGGAATTGATGCAAAAGGTCCACGAAGGCTTCTATGGAGATCATGATGGGGGGCAGAGTTTGTCGAAGAAGATCTTAAGGCAAGGATATTTCTGGCCTACCATGAATGAGGACTCAATGGATTTTGTTCGAAAGTGTGACAAGTGTCAAAGATTCTCCGAGATACCGCGAGCAGCCCCAAATGAGCTCAAACAGATGCAAAGCCCGTGGCCATTTGCAGTTTAGGGGATTGATTTGATCAGGTCTTTACCTACGAGAAAAGGGAATGTCACGTATGCAGTAGTTGTTGTTGACTACTTTACAAAGTGGACCGAAGCTGAGCCATTAGCAACGATAATGACCAAGAAAGTATTGGACTTTGTCATCAAAAACATCGTGTGTCGGTATGGGTTTCCAAGGAAAATTGTCTCGGATAATGGCACACAATTTGACAATGACCTTTTCACTGATTTCTGCGATAAGCATGGGATTATAAAAAAAATTCATAAGTAGCTCATCCGCAAGCAAATGGACAAGTTGAGGCTGTCAATTAGACTCTGAAGGACACACTGAAGAAAAGGCTCGAAGAAGCAAAAGGTGCATGGCCAGAGCAATTACCAGAAGTACTTTGGTCGTATAGAACATCCCATCGAACAGCAACAGACCATACTCCATTTTCCTTGGCTTATGGGTATGAAGCTATGTTGCCTATTGAGCTCAACCCACCATCACATAGAAAGTTGACATACGATCAAAGAACTAATGATCAATTATTGATGGAGTCCTTGGACTTGGTCGATGAAAGGCGCGAGCAAGCTCAACTTCAAGTAGCAGCTTACCAGCAAAATGTCGCTCGATATTTTAACTCTAAAGTACGTGAAAGAAAGTTTAACGTGGGAGATTTGGTACTTAGAAGAGTTTTTCTCAACACTCATGACCAAGCTGCCAGAGTGCTTGGACCAAACTGGGAAGGTCCATATCAGATTGAAGAAATTCTTCAACCAGGCACATATAAACTTGCTCGCTTAAACGAAATCTCATTCCTCGCTATTGGAATGGAGAACACCTGCGCAAGTATTATCAATAAACAGTTCTTTTTAAAGAACTGGTTTGTATTGATTTCACTTCTTACAAGTTTATGAACAAGGGCCATTCAATTATATGACTAATCGCTTACAGTGTAAGATCAATTTTTGATCACTCGTATAGACATGATTTTTTCCATTTATTACGAGAAATAAAAGGAACTGTGCGCAGCCAGTTATTCTTGCCAAATTATTGTATTTATTACAAGTATTTGCTCATTACGTGTGTTGTTTTGCTATATTATCGTTTTTTATTATGAGTACGCGAGCAGTAATGTTCAAACAGGACTTGGTCATGGCAAGTGACCGATAACACTAAGCTCCTCAATCACTTGGGGGAATATAAGATACTAAGCAAGCAAAGCATATCAACAAGCATATGTAAACACATGAGAAAATAAGGGAAATCATACTACAGTACTTAGAGTATTTTTCAAAAAATAATTGTTTAAATTTTGTAAAGTCAAAACAAAGTGCTATGCTAAGTTCGGTCATACGAACGGATGTTATAATAGTATCTAATATTATAATATCAAAATGAAATATTTTACACCGCGAGCAGTTACTGCTTGGAAGTAAATTAATAAATTAAAAGAAAGGCTGCCTAGACCAGTAAAATTGTCTCAACATTACGAACCGTAGTTCGCATGTTCCAGTTATAGATATATAAAAAAAAAATAGAGTATTTAAATCAGTGAGCAGCAGGAGGATATGGCTGGGATTGATGGTCGACGGTGGTCCCCGCATCCTCTTCAACAGCTTTAGTGCCAGTCGCCAAGGAGATTTCAGGGGATTCCTGAGCTTTTGGTTCCTCCACCAGACGAGCGGCACACTTCACCAGTTCATCCTGCTTTACCTACTCAGGAAGATAGTCAAAGTTCGCCCCTGGATTATATTTCGAGAATAAGTAGAAGCGGTTGAAAGTTTCTCCTTTGAACTTCTCCAGATTGCAAGAGTTGGTTTCCTCGAGCAGTTTAACTTATCCCTCTAGCTCAACGGTTTCCTTCTGGCTTATCACCAGGTCATCTTGAAGTTTGGTGGCTTCTTTGAAGTTAATCTCTGAAGCCTCCTTAAACTTCTCCTTGACGACAATAACTTTGGCCACCGACTCTTGGCACTTCCTTAACTCCTTGCTCAGGCTGACAATTCTAGCCTCGGCCGCCTTAATCTCCTCGACATGTCTGGCCTCGGCCGCCTTGATCTCCTCGACAAATCTGGCCTCGGTCTTCTCAGCTCGACGCCAGCTATGCCCTATGCTCAGGATACCCTGCGAATAGAAAAAGAAAAGTAAACCAGTCAGGGGAAATTAAAGAAAGTGTTGTTCGATTAAAGAAAAAAGAAGAAATACACTTACACTGAGGACTTCAGACAGCCCATGACTAATAACCTAGTTGTTCTTTAGCGAAGGGAGATGAGAAAAGGCTTCCTGGCTATGACGATGCCTGGATAGCCTTTGTAGCTTCTCATGGGTAGCATTGTAGGCACTACCCATAAGGTCGTTGGCCATGGATCTCCCTGTCTGCTCGAGGGGAGGGCTATTGCTACGAGGAGGAGGAGGAGTTGTAGTCCTGGATGGAGTGGGCGCTGGAGGGTCCTTTGTTTGAGCCCTTTTCTTGGAGGGATCATTAATGCTCTCCCCAGGGTGTTGCCTGCTCGTTTTCTTTTTGCTCGGAGGAGCTTCGACGTTTATGTACATGTCAAAGGCGTCCTTGGAAGGCATGACTGCAAGACAAAAACAAACGATCAAACAATATAATTTAAAGGAGCAAGGGAAATTCTAAGTAATATACCCGAGCTATTATTACTAGTCAATATATTATTTATAGAACTACTGCTACACTCACTCTCTGCCTCGAAGAAGTCTGAATTAAAATTCCTTGTCTATCGTGTTTTTGCATACGAGCCCAATTACCCAAAGCTTTCTCTCAAGAACATTAAAAACCCAAACCAGAAAACTTACAAAATTTATTCTAAATGGTACAATAGAGAAGATGAGTTCAAAACTTACTTGGATTGTGGTTTTCAGAGAAATCTCAAAGGTTGTTGCTTGGAGCTAATCGAACACGTCTCGGATCACCGAAGCTTTCTGGGTTTTTCTTAGGAAGTTCTTCTGAGTTCTTGAAGAGAGATAAGGATACAGTAAAAATTGAAAAGTGAGAAAGGAGAATATTTATACTGATCGTGGTGCAAATAAAGAGGTAATAATGGGGGTAAGATTTCGATGCATGGGAAATCATATTAGCCGTCAAAATATTTTTGTGAAACTGTAAAGGTCATGATGGCTTACTTTTTTGAAAAGGTGCTGACAGATGTGACAGGTTAGACGAATCGATGGTCGAGTAAGTTTATTAAATGTTGGTCGCATTGAAATAAACTTGGGGGGAAAATGTTTACCCAAAAAAAGATTAATCCGATGACGTGGCAAGACCAGTACGCACGTGGGATGCGCATGACCATTTAAAGTAGTTACGTTTTTGGCCGACTATCGACCAGAGGAGAATTCACTTGGCAGAAGACATATTTCATGGGCGACCAAGCTGGTCGCAGTATATCAGATACTTTCTATTGATATGTGATCTCGCATTTATGTAATAATTATAATTTCCATTATTATTTGCGATACGCTTGTATTAAATGTAATCAAGGCCCTCCGGCCCATAAGGAGATCCTTGAGCCTATAAATAAGAGTCAAAGGGTTCATGAGAAGGACTTTTTTTGGGAGGCTTTTGGGATCTGGAGAAAGAGAATTATTGTTTTTACGCAATACCTTGTATCTTTTGTTGAGCTTGTGAAACTCAGTAAACCCTAATTTGCTGATCGCAGGTTTTCATTGCATTAATATGAACACTAAGTGGAAGTAGGTCATTACCATCACTTGGGGCCGAACCACTATAAATATTTGTGTCATTTATCTTTTTGTCTTGAATTCATCTCATTTCTGTCGTTTTACTTGACTCTGTGTCGTTGACCAAATCAAAGGTCAACATCTAGTATAACACATATTATCGTACTCATTTAGCAATGCACACATAAAATTATTTCAACACAAAATATATTAGTAACTAACACACAATTCATATTACTTTACACAATCATGATATAATTAATTATTGACATGAACTTCCAACCACATCAACCTTCGTAGTCAGCCTAAATATTGTGGGCGCTACATCTGCTCGTTCTAGATTAGATCTGCCCACCGTGCCCAACAAAGCTTCTCCAAATCCTAGACAGTTATCACATGTCTAGCTCCTCTACAACAAGAAGTGAAGAAGAAGAAGAAGAAGAAAAAGTCAGTGGTGGTGGTGGTGGTGGAAGCTTAAACCAGATCTAAAATGAGGATGGGGTAAAAAGAATGTGAGAAAGAAGGAGAGAGAGGAGAAAGGAGATAGGTTTAAAGTTATTGTTTTTTAATTAATTTCTTATTAACATTTTTAATTTTATTTTTTATTCTTAATATTTTAAAATATTTAATCATAATTTAATTCAAAACTTAATAAAATTTGAGGGTATTTTGGAGATATATACATTTTTTGTTGACCAAATAGGTTTCAGAGGTTTATTTTAAACATTTTTACAAACACAGGGTCAAAAATTTAATTAGGTAAATTACGGGTCCAATTGAGTCATGGGAAAAAACAAGATTTAAAAAAATGTAAACCCTATAAATAAAAATTTAGTCACCTTGATTAAGAAACAAAATGTAAGCTTGATAGAACAAATTCTTAGCAAGAATTGAATCAATCATCCAAAAAAATTGTCTGACCACCATATATATATATATATATATTAACAAAAGTAGGGTTGAATATACATCTCATTAAAATAAGAGAAATTTACACTTATCAACGCCATAAATATTTTTATCACACTTATATAGCAATTCTTTATATTTCTAATTTTTAGTACAATTCTATTTTTAATTTGAGAGATTTTGTTACAATTTTCAAACTTTATAATAATTATATAATTTTTAAATTTTGAAGCCAAATTTATTTTATATGGTAAGATTTTTTTCCAATTTAAATTAAAAAGCAAGTTAAAGTAAATCACCTACGATTTTTCTCTCTTTCGTATTACTAACTTCAATTTTTAACATTTTTCTCATTAATGCTCAGTTGGTCTCGGTCTCTGTCTCTCTTAATACCATGGTATTAAGGAACGAAGGGAGAATTTTATTTTTCTTCAAGGGAGGCCGGAATGTAAAAAAGATCTTTGAATGGGAGCCAAATTCATGAATATTACAAAATATAGGGATTATTTTTTAAAATAACAAGTAATTTTTTTTTTTGGAAAATTTGGGGAGGGGAAGCAGGAGCGGGAGTGGGAGCAAGGGGAGGAGGGGGCTTTGTGTTGGGTTTTATGCCCTTATAAAACCATGTTGAACATGTAACGCGATTTTATATTGTTAGTAAAAGTAGTAGAAATCATTCAATTTGACAATCGTGTTGCTTGCTTGTTTTATTACATGATTATTGGAATAATACAAACATTTATAAAATCATGAACATATAAATAGTTACAGTTATAGTGACTAGGTCACAGTGGATTATAATTTTAATTATATGTTCAAAAGAACAAGTCCTAAGAATAAGTCAGTGCATTGGATTTCACTGATCTAGTAATCTACGATATGATCTACTTACACATTCAGGGTGTGATGTCTTATCCAAGGCATTGACCAAGTAGATAAGATCGAATGTATATGGGTACATTGGACTAGGACCGATATTGATTTTTGATAGATAAATAATAATCGTTGTTATCAAATCTAATCAATGTCACAACGTTGACCATAGGTCAAGTTGATCTTAATTCCGAGTGATAATATTCTGGTAATTATATTATTTAAATCTTTTGACTTGTTCGTTACCAGCTTACCCTACGGTCTAGCCCATACTTACATCTTGGAGATTTAGTTGTGTAATTGAGTGGAAGTATTAATCATAGATATGAAATATATAGCTTCTGTATGAGAGGTGTAAAGATGACTTCCTTAATAGCTTAGTCTAAAAGGGTAAATGATTGAGCGCTCATATATGTGATTAAGTTCATGGATTTATCATTTACAAGGGACTAAGTGGGAGTTAAGGATAAAATACAAATGAGGGGTAAAACGGTAATTTGCACCCGGCTCATTACTAAGTCATTGATAGAGGATTGACTGAATGTAATGGTTATAACAATGGATAACGTATTTATGGTTTGGAAAATACGTTTTATGAATTCAAGAGTTCAATTCCGAGTCTATAGTGGAGTCACGAGGAATTAATAAGGTAGTGAAATTATTCGTAAATAAATTCACGGTAACTTATTGGAGCTTGATTTCATGGATCCATGATCCCCACATCACCTTTGAGTAAATAATCTAGAGTGTCTCAATTAATTGAATTAATTATCAATTAGGATTTTTAAAGTTGACTAGTTCAATTTTGAAAAATCTTATAGAGATGTGAGATTTAGAGGATAAAAAAGAATATTTGGGCAAATTTATTATTATTGATAAATTTATGTCAATATAAATAAATAATTGTTGACCCTCGAATTAGTCAACGACACGGAGCCAGATAAACGATATAGAATGAGATGAAAACAAGAAGAAATCAAGATGGAAAAGTAAACGACACAAACAATTTATAGTGGTTCGGCCCCAATCAGATTGTAATGACCTACGTCCACTTAGTGTTCATATTGATGTAGAATCCCAACACTGCGATCAATGAACTAGGGTTCATGAGTTTCACCAGCTTCAGGATGATCACAATTTCGGTGAATAATAACACTATAATTTTCTCTCAGAATTCAAAGGTCCAAAAGTCCCCTCCCTTGAGCCCTTTGATTTGTATTTATAGGCTCAAAAAGATTACATGGGCCAATGGACCTTAATTACAATTAAGACTTGCGTATCTAGATAATAAGAGAAATCACACTTAATGCATAATTACAAGATTCGACATCTAAAGTAATTAAATGAATACATGCGACCAGGTTGGTCGCACATAAATATAATGTGTGATAAACAAATAATCTTCTGGTCGATGGCCGAGTAGGATACATTCACTTAAAACCATCACATGCCTCCCACGTGTAGGCCAATCCTGTCACGTCATCAGGAAGTCCGTTTTTGGGTAAACATTTGCCCCCCAAGTTTATTTTACTACGACCAGCATAAAGTAAACTTTAAGCAACCAACCTTCTGTGTGACCTGTCAAATCCGTCAGAGCCATCAATTCCTTTTTGAAAAAGAAAACCAATCATGTCATTGCCGTTTCCCAAAAAATGATTTGACAGCTATCACATTTTTCCATGCCTCGAAAATCATTCCCCATCATTCTTCATTAACCATGCTTCGACCAATATAAATAACTCCTCAAATTCACTTTTTACTTTTTACTTTCCTCAAGAACACTAAAGAATGGAGCATAAAGAACCTAGAAAACACAAAAGATTTCAGCGATCCATGGAGTTTCTGTCCAACCACTCGACTTAACGTCTCAGAAATTTGCATCCATTTTTACTCAAGTGAGTTTCTTGAACTTCTTCTTCTCTGAGATGCTACGCACTAACTATCTTTTTAGTTCTCTGGTTTGTTTTGGATTCGAAGTTCCTGAATGTTCTTGAAAAAACGATTTGGGGCAGTCGGGCATGTAGATATTAACATGATATGATAAGGAAAAAAAAACATTAAATGAGGCTTAGGAATTGGCTTGGGAGTTAGGATTATTGATTCTTTTTTACTCTGAGAAAGGGTGGAAAAAACCCAATTTTTTCTAAATGCCTAAAAATCGAATTTTTACTTCGATTTTTAGGCAATTAGAAAAACTGGGTTTTTCCCACTCTTTCTCAGAGTCGAAAAGATTTTTTGAAAAACTTTTCACTTCTGCTTTTCAATCTGTTTTCCAAGTTGTTCGCATACTATTTAGTCTCTATGTTAGGATGTTGCTGGCCGTATAAAAGCTTAACTTTTATACACGAGCAACGTTATCCCAACACTTCTACTTCTTTAGTCTATTGGCCGTCGATTCTCATCTCCCCTTCTCTATTCGCAGATTTTCATGCATGACCCGTGGGGAGGTGAGAAGCCGATCGACGACGACTTGCTCGCACAGTTGCTCGAAGATCAAGAACAGTCGTCGCTGCTAATCTCGGAAATTCCCTTTTCTCAACGTAACCCCACAAGTAGACCTTTGACTAGTCCAACCAACATGGGGCGCATAAAATCCATCGCTCAAAAGAAAACAACCAATCCACCTGCCAATCAACCTACTCCTCGAGCTGAAACTCCTTCGACCAGCCTTTAACCTGAAAACACTTCCCAACCAGAAATTCAAACAAAAGCCCGACTTCGAGACGTCCTTCGACCAGAGGTCGAATGGTACGTAGTACCTCCTAGTGTTATTACAGTTAGGATGGTAGGGAATTATCTCAAGAAGTACGAACTTCCTAGGATAACCATAATCAAGCCTTCAATCAACCAACGGGCAAACCTGCCTGGGGGCGCCTTTAGTGCCTAGTCGAGGTATCACATTGAGGCAGGGGCAATCTTGCCTCTTCATCCGTTCTTCCAGGGGGTGGCCAATTATTTCGAGGTCGCTCCCTTTCAAATCACCCCAAACGGATATAGAGTGCTTTATGCTCTCTATATTCTTTACAACCACAAGAAGTGGCCACGAGATCAATTATTTGTTCGATCTCAAGTCCAACCCCAATCACAACAACACGGGGTTCTTCCACTTCTACCACCAGGGATCTGCTCGCACCTTCCTGAGTGACATTACCCACAAGTCCAACGTGGGAAAGTACTTCCAGGAGTACTTTTTAACACCAGACCTGGTCGCCAACAATCTGGTCTTCACTGAAGGAGGTAAATTATTTACTCACTGGTTGTTCAATTTCCTTTAGCTTTTCTGCACATTCTTTAGAACTTTGGTGTCATTCAGGTCCATGGCATCGACCAGTCCCTACTCCAGAAATGGAGATACCAGCAGCATCCCTGGCCAGCATGACAAATATTGAAAAAAATGTCAAAGAGCTAGTCATGGAAATTAATCTAAGGTTGGTTGGCCTTCTGGCTCCTCACCAGGATGTGAGGGAATCAACCGCAGGAAGTGCTACTGGGGGAGAAGTTCCCGAGCAGCACCAAGATGTGTCACAACCCCTGAGGAGGAGGGATACGGGAGTGACCATCAGGAAACCCTCCAGCACTCCGCGAGCAACTGTTGCCCCTGCTTGACGAGGAAAGAGCAAGCAGAAGGTTTTTGAGCATCTCGAGTCTATTCTTGAGTCTTCAGATGAGAACGGTACTAACTTCTCACTCTTAGACAGTTTGCCCATTCCCTGTCATTTATTTGACGAGGACGGCAACTTTAAATACACACCTAATTTAATCAGACTTCTTCAAGCCAGAGAATGAGTGTAGCAGTAGTATAATAAGTAATGTAGCGACCAGTAGTTGTAGCTCAGGTATTTTACTTGTAATTTCTCTGATCTTATTTCCTTGATTTAGTAGGTATCTCCATCTATATTGCCTGAGTGTTTGCTTCTATTTTGCAGTCATGTATGTTGAAGATCCATTCAACTTGTATAGCGAACTTGACCTCGTTGCTCCTGCGAGCAAGAAAAAGGGGAGCAGGCAACATCGTGGGGAAAGTAGCAGCAACCCTCCAACGAAAAAGGCTCAAACCGAAGATCCTCCAGTACCAGTTCCTTCCAGGGAAACAACACCTCCTCCAGTTCCCATCGACCAGCTGTCTCCACCAGCCCCCGAGGACCAGACACTTCCCCCAGTGCCTGCCAACCAAACTCCTCCAACTCCTGCTGACCAGACCCCTCCTGATCAAACAGGAGAGGCTTTGATGAACATGGCTCTCAGCTCGGCCAAAGATAGGCTGACAAAGCTATCGAGGCACCGATGCAGCCGAGAGTCCATCAGCAATACTGACTCCATGGAAGTCGAGTAGATCTTCAACCGTGCGTTAAACGAAGTGATTAGCGTAAGTTGTCATTTTTTGCTGAGCTTTATTTGTTTATCTTGTCACTTTATTTCCACTAACAGTTTTATCTTTTTTCTAGTCGCAGGGAGTTCTAACCATGAGCGCTGGCTGGCGCTGCTCGGGGGCATCGACTACTCAATACGAGAAGAGACTTGGTGAACAGCTCAGAGCGTCTGAGGATAAACATGTTGAGGAGCTTAAGATGGCTGAGGCCAAATACACCGACCAGCTCATGGCAGCCGAGAAGAAAAACATTGAATTGCTCGCACAGAAGGCCAAGCTGGCCGAAGAGCTGAAACAGCACCAGGCTACCTTAACTAAAGCCATTGAAGCTAAAGAGAAGTACAAGGATGCTTCTTTGATTAATTTCAAGGAAGCCTCTAAGCTTCAAGATGATATGGTCATCAGCAGAAAGGAGACTAAGGGGTTGGAGGAACGCGTCAAAGAGCTCGAGGAGACCAATGCCAGTAACTTGGAGAAGTACAAGGGAGCCATTTTTAAATGCTTCTATATGTTCTAGAAGAATAATCGCGGGGAGGACTTTAGCTATCTACCAGACCGTATGAGGCAGTTTGAGCTAAACAGGTGTCTGGCTCGCCTTGAAGAGGAGGAGAGAGTCCCCCAAAATCTCTTTGGCTACGGGCATTGATGGCGTAGGCGAGGAAATTGGGGCCTCTGTCGACCAGAAAATTCCTCAAGATCCTCCTGCTTCATAATTTCTTCTATTTTTTATTTAAATTTATAACTTGGGACACACAGACCTCATTTCGTAGTGTCAAGAAAATATATTTTTTGCTGCACGGGCAGCTTTTTCTTTTAAACAGAGAATTACATCTGAGCGATAACTACTCGCAGTGTAAAACAATTTACTTTTAATATTTAGATATTATAATACTTGCAATATATTACAACATCTTGTTTGCATGACCGAACTTAGCATAGCACTTTGGTTTGATTTAACAAAATTTAAACAAAATTTTGAAAAATACTCTAAGTACCGTAGCATGCTTTCACTTATTTTGCTCGTGTGTTTAGATATACTTGTCGATATGCTTTGCTTACTAGATACCTTATATGCCCCCAAGTGATTGAGGAGCTTAAGGTCCTCGGTCACTTACCTTGACCAAAACCTGTTCGAACATTACTACTCGTAATAAATATATATAAAAAATGATAATATAGCAAAACAACACACGTAATGAGCAAATACTTGTAATAAATACAATAGTTGGCAAGATTGACTGGCTGCGCACAGTCCCTTTTATTTCTCATAATAGATGGACAATCGTGTCTGTACGAATGATCAAGAAATGGTCTTACACTTATAACGATCAGTCATATGACTGACTGACCCTTGTTCATAAACATGTAAAAATTTAAATTAATACAAGCCAATTCTTTAAAAAGAATTGTTTATTGATAATACTTGCGCAGGTGTTCTCCATTCCAATAGCGAGGAATGAGATCTCCATTTAAGAGAGCAAGTTTGTAGGTGCCTGGTTGAAGGACTTCTTCGATTTGGTATGGCCCTCCCCAGTTAGTTCAGAGCACTCCAGCAGCTTGATCACGGGTGTTGAGGAAAACTCTTCTGAGCACCAAATCTCCCACATTAAATTTTCTTTCACATACTTTAGAGTTGAAGTATCGGGGGACCTTTTGTTGGTAAGTTGCTACTCGGAGTTGGGCTTTCTCATGCCTTTCATCAACCAAATCCAGAGATTCCATCAATAACTGGTTATTAACATCTTGATCGTATGCCAACCTTCGATGTGATCGCGACTCTAATTCAACAGGCAACATAGCTTCATACCCATAGGCTAAGGAAAATTGAGTATGGCCTATTGTTGTTCGATGTGATGTTCTATATGACCAGATGACTTCAGGCAACTGCTCTGGCCATGCCCCCTTCGCATCTTCAAGCCTTTTCTTCAAAGTATCCTTTAGTGTCTTATTAACAGCCTCAACTTTTCTGTTTGCCTGTGGATGAGCTACTGAAGAAAGCTTTTGATAATCCCATGCCTCTCACAAAAATCTGTGAACATATCACTATCAAACTGTGTGTCGTTGTCTAAGACAATTTTTCTTGGCAATCCATAGCGACACACAATGTTCTTGACCACAAAATCCAGCACCTTTTTGGTCGTTATGGTTGCAAGTGGCTCAACTTCGGCCCATTTCATGAAGTAGTCAACAGCAACCACAGCATATTCGACATTGTCTTTTCCTGTGGGCAAAGACCCAATCAAATCTATCCCCCACACTGCAAATGGCCACGGGCTTTGCATATGTTTTAGCTTATTAGGGGCTGCTCGAGGTATCTTGGAGAATCTCTGACACTTGTCGCATTTTCGAACAAAATCCACAGAGTCTTCATTCATCGTTGGCCAGAAGTATCCTTGCCTTAGCATCTTTTTAGATAAACTTTGCCCCCCAGCATGATCCCTACAGAAACCTTCATGGACTTCTCTCATTAATTCTTTGGACTTTTCTTTTGAAACACACCTTAGGAGTGGCATTGAGTACCCCCTTCTGTATAAAATTCCGTCGGCCAGGATAAACCGAGCAGACTGCCTCTGGAGGGCTCTTGCTTTGTTTCTGTCCGTCGGCAGTACACCATGCGCCAAGTACTCAACAAAGGGTGCCATCCACGTGTCTACTGCCTGAATTACCAGAGAGGTTTCTTCTGTTTTGATGCTTGAGGTGGATATTCGTTCAACACACACTATATTCAAGGTGTTGGCATCATTTGCACTTGCTAATTTGGCCAAAGCATCAGTGTTTGAGTTCTGGTCGCGAGGTACTTGCTGGAGAGTATATTTTTCATATTGTGCCAAGAAATCCTTTTCTTTGTTCAAGTAAGCCACCATCTTCAGTCCTCGGGCTTGATATTCTCTAGTAATTTGATGAACCACTAACTGGGAGTCACTATAGATTTCAAGCGACTTTATATTCATATTCTTGACTAATCGTAATCCTGCGAGCAAAGCTTCATATTCGGCTTAGATATTAGAAGCTGTAAAGTTGAATCTGATTGCGCAATGGAATCTATGCCCTTCAGGTGTGATTAAAATCACATCTGCTCCAGCATTGTGCTCGTTGGAAGAACCATCTGTGAATAATTTCCAAGTGGGAGTTTGGCTCTGAGGCTCAGGCTCTTCTATCGGTTCAGTGTCCTGAAGTCCAATGAACTCTGCAACAAAGTCTGCCAGAACATGTCCCTTTATTGCTACTCGTAGCAAGTAAGAAATATCAAATTGTCCAAGTTCAATTGTCCATTTCAATAATCGACCAGCAGCTTCTGGTTTCTGTAGGACTTGCCGTAGGGGCTGGTCGGTTAATACTGTGATGGGGTGAGCTTGGAAGTATGGTCGCAGCTTTCTGGAGGCTAAGATCAAGCAATAGGCTAATTTCTCAATGGGCGGATATCACAGTTATGCTCCTATTAGCCTTTTGCTTATATAATACACAACTTTTTGCACATGTTCCTCCTCTCTTACCAAGACAGCACTAGCAGCATATACTGTGACCACCAAATAGATGAACAAAGTTTCTTTTTCTACCGATTTAGACAAAATTGGTGGCTGCGACATATGAGACTTTAGAGCCTGGAAAGCCTGCCCGCACTCCTCCGTCCACTCAAATTTTTTATTGCCCCTAAGAAGATTAAAAAATGGGACGCACTTGTCTGTGGATTTAGAGATAAATCTACTTAGAGCAGCAATCCTCCCGGTTAAACTTTGAACATCTTTTATCTTTGTTGGCGATTTCATATTGACCAGGGCCTTGATCTTTTCGGGATTAGATTCGATACCTCGTGAGTTCACTATAAATCCTAAAAATTTCCCTGATCCAACTCCGAAGGAACACTTAAGGGGATTCAGCTTCATCTAATATTTATTTAAGATGTTGAAGCACTCTTGCAGGTCCCCAATGTGTTCTTCTGCCTTCTTCGACTTAACCAGCATATCGTCAACATATACCTCCATGTTTACACCGATCAGCTCTTAAAACATGTTATTTTCTAGTCGCTGGTAAGTCACACCAGCGTTTTTCAAACCGAAAGGGATCACTTTGTAACAGTAGAGCCCTGTATCGGTCTGAAAGCTAGTGTGATCCTCATCAGGTGGGTGCTACTGATCTAATTGTATCCAGAGTATGCATCCATGAATGATAGGATCTCGTGCCCTGAAGTGGCATCGACCAGCTGGTAGATCCTTGGGAGTGGGAAACAATCTTTTGGGCAGGCTTTATTAAGGTCTGTTAAATCCATGGATGTTCTCCATTTGCCATTCGACTTGGGAACTAGTACGGTATTAGAGACCAAAGATGGTTAAAACACTACCCTGATGAATCCGTTCTCCTTTAGCTTCTCGACTTCTTCCTTTAAAACTTTTGATCTATCTTTGTCGAGCAACCTCCTTTTCTATTGTACAAGTGGAAAACTTTTATCTATGTTCAAGACATGGCTTATAACTGTCGGGTCAATTCCAACCATATCTTTATGCGGCCAGGCAAAGACTTCCTGGTTCCTCTTCAAAAATTCCACCAGTCTTTGTTTTGTTGTTGTCTCTAAGTTTTTACCAACTTTCACAACCCTGGTTAGATCTGCTTCATCGAGTTGGACCTCCTCAAGGTCCTCGACTGGTCCTACTTCTTCATCAAAATCCCCAAAGTGAGGATCTAAATCTCTATCCTCACTTTGGGCAACACCCTTTTTGGTGACGTGCTCACCTGATTGGGCTTGTACCTCATCGGCCAATTGCAACTCTTTTCCGGCTCCTTCCCTCGATCCACCCCTTTTCGCCTTAGTAACTGAGGAATTGTAGCATTCCCTCGCATCTCGCTGGTTTCCCAACACGTATCCTATCCCTCAGTCAGTTGGGAACTTCATGGCGATGTGTCAAACTGAGGTTACAGCTCGCAGGTCAACTAGAATAGGCCTTCCAATCACAACATTGTATGCAGAAGGACAATCAACTACTATAAAAGTAGTGAGTAATGAATTGTTCGCAGGTGCAGTTCCTGCTGTGACCGGGAGCCTGATCGACCCTATTGGCGCGAGTCCTTCGCCAAAAAAACCATAAATGGTTTGGTTGCATGGCTCCAGGTCTTTCACTGACAATTTCATTCTTTCCAACGAAGAATTGTACAAAATGTTTACTAAGCTTCATGTGTCTACTAACACCCGCTTAACCATCATATTGGCTATTTGGATGTCGATGACCAGAGGGTCCGAATAAGGGAATCGGACATGCTGAGCGTCAAGCTCAGAGAAAGTTATCAGCTCTTCCTCTGTTCGAGCTTTCTTGGGAGTTCGCTCCTCCACATTCAGCATTTCGATGTCCTGGTCGTGGCGTAAGGTCCGAGCGTATCGTTCCCTTGCCTTCCCACTATCTTCTACAAGGTGTGGGCCACCACAGATGGTTAGCAATGTACCTGCCACAGGAGTTGGTTGTAAAGGTGGCGAGTGTTGACGTATAGGCGCCTGCTCGTTGCCTCCTTGAGCCTCTTGCTGAGAACCTCCAGTGGCTCGTACATACCTCCTCAGGTGTTGTAACGCCCTGGATAGCCAAGACCATTACACTGTGTGTTTATAAAGGTGCAAGACTTGCAAATCAAGTCATTTAGTTCAAAACGTGTTACTGAAACTATAGTTGAACTAGGGTTAAAAGATTTTGGTCTCAAAAACTACATTTCTTATAATTAAACATTTTCTTTTTACATGGGATCCCAGAAGTAATAAGTTAAAGACTGTTTACAAAAGATTTAAGATTTTAATACAGTGATTAGCCACTCTAAGGCAAAACAAACAGTTGAGCATTTCTCGTCCTGTTCCACTCCTTGGTCGTGGCGACCGAACAGCTTACTATGCACATTCAGCCTCGCAGCTCTCCATCTCAGGATTTGTCCAACTTGCCTTTGCCTTTACCTGCACCATGTAGCACCCGTGAGCCAAGGCCCAGCAAGAAAACACAACAACAGAGCATAATAATTCAACAGACAATCAAATAACTCATACCGCATAAGCATGTACTCAACAGTTTAAACATTCATGATAGTCAAGTATTCAACATACCAAGTATATCATTTCATATCAATAATCAATCCACATATGATAACTAGGGTTAACGCTCTTAGGCCGCATCCTCTATTTATCCCACTGACTCCGGCCTGCTTAAATTGAGTTCAGTGAATGTTAAGCTGTCCTCGGCTACTAGTGGCCGAGCCGCGCCCTGTGCGCAAGTATAATTTATGGCACCCTTAGGTTGTTTATCATAAGTCCCATGGCATAATACCATCTATGACATCATACAGATATAGGGAGCTCTTAGTCCCATCACAAACACATAACCGAGTGCAGTTTCCTTACCTTTGGATTTGCTAGCTTTGTTCGATTTGATCCTCAAGCACGATCCCTCTCGAGCCCTAGTGCACACCTAGTCACAATCATAGATCAGAATCATCACCAAACCTCAAGCCCAAAACCTAGCCTCAGGACCAATCCCGAGCCCTCGGGATGTCCTAATTCCACCAAACGGGGTGATGCAATCAAACCGCGAACCCCCGGGCAAAAACCCTTGAAAATAACACAAAAACCCCTTTTTGAAAACAGGGTAGTGCTACAGCGCTCAAAGGAGAGCGCTACAGCGCTATAAGCAGAGCCGAAAAATGCCCCAGAACACTTGGCCTAGCGCTACAGCGCCCAAAGGCTAGCGCTGTAGCACTAGCCACAGAACAGCAACCCTGCATTTTTCCCTCCTTCAATTTTCCCGAGCCAAACCTTACCAAAACTTTTCCAAACTTCAACCAAAATTCAAAACAAGCTTATCAACATGTCTAACTCATCCCAAATGACCCAACCACATAAAAATTAAGCACACACACTCCAAATCCCAAAATTCACCATGGCTAGACCTCAAACTCAGAAACTCAGCAAAACAACTAAAACCTCAGGATTTTAGAGCTAGAATTTCATACCTTCAATGGAGATTCGACCTTAAGCTAGCCTCTACACCTCCTTGGCTTACTCCTCCTCAAATACTCAACTTTAGTTCCCTTAATTCCCCATAAAACTCAGTTCAGAAAATCATCTCAGCCAAAACCAGAAACATAAGAGCAGACCCTAGAAACTTACCTCAGTTGGATGCCTATTCCCTGCTGAATTCTCACACTTGATCAAGGTCTCAATCACAAGGCCTTAGCCAAGAACTCCTCTGAATTTTCGCTAACTCGCTCACTAGGATCGCCTTAAGTCACAAATTATAAATATATCCACATATTAATGCGGTCTCATCAATTTATCACAGATATTTACATTTATGCCCTCAACGGGCCAAAACTACGAGAATGCCCTTATAACCTAATCAGGGCCTACATGCATACTAATACACATAGTCATGCATCACAAATATCCAAATAATCATATAAGCTTGCTTTTCACATAATCATGCATTTAATTCATTTAAATCCCATATAATCCAATTATGCCCTCCCGACACGCTAATCAAGGCCCTTAAGCCTTATTAGCAAATTTGGGTCGTTACAACTATCCCCTCCTAATGAGAATTTCGTCCTCGAAATTTACCTGAATAACTCACGATACTGATCCCGCATCGCTGTCTCAAGCTCCTAGGTCGCCTCCTCGGCCCTACTATTCCTCCATAGTACCTTTACAAGAGGAATTGTCTTATTCTGTAGTACTTTATCTTTACAATGCAAAATCTGAACCGGTTGCTCTTCATAAGCCAAATCTGTCTGCAACTCTAAGTCTTCATATCTTAACACATGTGTCGCATCTGAGACGTATTTCCGAAGCATAGAAACATGGAATACATCATGAACTCTTGACAACGATGGTGGCAAGGCTAATCTGTAAGCCACCTGACCGATCCTTTCCAGGATCTCAAAAGGTCCGATGAACCTAGAGCTTAACTTGCCCTTCTTTCCAAACCTTTTCACCCCTCACAATGGTGAAACTCAGAGAAACACGTGGTCCCCAACCTGGAACTCCACGTTCCTACGCTTGGGATCAGCGTAGCTTTTCTGTCTGCTCTGTGAGGCGAGCATCCTAGCTCGGATCTTTTCTATAGCTTCAATTGTCTTCTGAACCACATCTGGCCCCAAATACTTCCTCTCGCCCATTTCATCCCAATGAATAGGTGATCTGCATTTTCTCCCATATAACAGCTCATATGGAGCCATCCCAATTGTTGACTGATAATTGTTATTATACGAAAATTCAATCAACGGGATATACTTACTCCAAGATCCCTCGAAGTCAATCACACATGCCCTGAGCATATCCTCTAATACCTGAATCGTCCTCTCAGACTGTCCATCAGTCTAAGGATGAAAGGCCGTACTGAACTTCAACTGAGTTCCCATAGCCTTCTGCAAGCTACCCCAAAACTTGGAGGTAAAGATAGGATCCCAGTCTGACACAATAGACTTAGGAACCCCATGGAGACGAACGATCTACCGCACATACAATTCTGCATACTGATCCACGGTGTATGTTGACCTCACTGGAAGGAAATGGGTTGACTTGGCGTATCTGTCCACTATCACCCACATTGAGTCATGAAGCCCTACTGTTCTGGGCAAACCTCCCACGAAATCCATCGTAATATCCTCTCATTTCCACTCGGGAATACCCAAGGGCTGAAGCAACCCTGCTGGTCACTGATGGTCAGGTTTTACCTGCTGACAGGTCAAACATTTGGTCACGTACTCCACTACATCCTTCTTCATCCCGGGCCACCAATATAACGTTCGTAGATCCTGGTACATCTTCGTGGTACCCGGATGGAGTGAATACGGCGTAGTATGCGACTCATCTAATATCTCACGTTTGATTCCTGCATCATGTGGAACACAAATCTGCCCCTGATACCGCAGCAAACCAACCTCAGTAATAGAATAGTCCTTAGCTACTCCCGCTAAGACATTCTCTCTAACCTCTTGTAACTGAGAGTCTACCAACTGTCCTTCTCTAATCCGCTCTAGCAGGGTTGATTGCAGAGTAATATTGGCCAACCGGCCTACCACCAATTTTATCCCTGCTCTGACCATCTCATCAGCTAACTCTCTCGAGATTTGGGTGGAACTGTATAACTGACCTGGGCCTCTCCGGCTTAATGCATCCGCCACTACGTTGGCTTTCCCCGGATGGTAAAGGATATCACAATCATAATCTTTCACCAACGTATCTGCCTCATGTTCAGATCCTTGTGGGTGAAGAAATATTTCAGGCTCTTGTGATCGGTGTATATCTCGCACTTTTCCCCATACAGATAGTGTCGCCAAACCTTCAGTGCGAATACCACCGCTGCTAACTCCAAATCATGGGTAGGATACCGCTGCTCATACTCCTTCAGCTGTCGTGATGCATAAGCTATGACCTTCTCATTCTGGATCAACACACAGCCTAAACCCAACCTCGATGCATCGCAGTGAACAACAAACTTTCCTTCCTCCGAAGGAAGACTCAACACAGGCGCCGTAACAAGTCGTCGCTTCAGCTCTTGGAAACTATCCTCACACTTGTCTGACCAGATAAACTTCAAGTTCTTCCATGTCAATTCTGTCATCAGTGCCGCTATCTTCGAGAAGCCCTCCACAAACCGTCTATAATAACCCGCTAGACCAAGAAAGCTTCGCACCTCCGAGGCATTCCTTGGCCTTGGCCAACCCCTAACTGCCTCTACCTTCGATGGATCCACCTTAATCCCATCTGCACCCACGATATGTCCAAGGAATGTCACTTCTGGTAGCCAAAATTCACATTTCTTAAACTTGGCATACAACTGATGCTCCCTCAATCTCTGAAGAACCTGTCGAAGATGAATCTCGTGCTCTGCTCTGAACTGGAGTACACTAAGATGTCGCCGATGAAGACAATAACGAACTGATCCAGAAAGTCCTTGAACACCCTGTTCATTAGGTCCATGAAGGCTGCTGGGGCATTGGTCAAACCAAACGACATGACCAGAAACTCATAGTGCCCGTACCTCGTTTGGAAGGTCGTCTTCGGTATGTCCTCGTCCTTGATCCTCAGCTAGTGATAACCAGATCAAAGATCAATCTATGAGAACACCGTCTTACCCTACAGTTGGTCGAACAAGTCGTCAATCCTTGGTAGGGATACTTATTCTTGATAGTCAACTTGTTCAATTCTCGGTAGTCTATAGACATCCTCAATGTCCCGTCCTTCTTCTTCACAAACAAGACTGGAGCACCCCATGGTGAGTAGCTAGGCCAGATGAACCCCAAATCCAGAAGTTCCTGCAGTTGTATCTTCAACTCCTTCAACTCAGCTAGTGCCATCCTATATGGTGCTCTTGATACTGGTTCTATCCCCTGTGCCAACTCAATGACAAACTAAATCTCCCTGTGCGGTGGCAATCCTGGTAAGTCCTCAGGAAAAACATCTAAGAACTCATAAACCAACCTAGTCTCTTCCGGCCCTGCTGGCAGTACTCTGGTGGTATCAACCACACTAGCCAGAAAGCCTATGCATCCACCCTGTAATAAGTCTCTGGCTCTCAATGCAGATATCAGGAGTACGCGAGGTCCACTTACGGCACCCACAAAAACAAAAGGATCCTCGCCCTCCGGCTCAAAAGTTACCATCTTCTTCCTGCAGTCAATAGTAGCTCCATATCTAACCAGCCAATCCATACCCAAAATCATATCAAAGTCCTCCATACTCAGCTCAATCAAATCTACTGACAACTCTCTACCTTCAACTATCACTGGCAGTGCTCTAATCCACCTCCTAGACACTACCAGTTCCCATGTAGGCAAAATAGTCCCAAACACTGAAGTACTATACTCACTAGGTCTACACAGTCTATCAATCACCATACTAGAAGCAAACGAATGTGTAGCACCAGAGTCAATCAATACAGTAAAAGGAGTGTCAATGCTAGAGAGCTGACATGTCACTACCGAGGGGCTAGCCTCGGCCTCTGCCTGCGTCAGGGTGAACACTCGAGCTGGATTCAAGCTGTCCACTTTCCCCGCATCTCCCTTCTTCACTGTCGGGCAATCATTCTTGAGGTGTCCCACCACCCCGCACACATAACAGGCCTTAGCCCGACATTCACCCGGATGGCGTCTTCTGCACCTCGTGCACTCAGGTAAGTTCTCCATGAATCACCGCCTCCCTGACGGCCACCCTGAGTACCCTGACCTCTCCTATCAGGACCAGGAGCAATCAAAGTATCAGGGGTCTTCCTTTTTAAATCACTGGGGCCTCTGCCCCTACCAGAACAAGAATATGGAGGCACCGCCCTACGGCCCTCCCATCTCGCTGCACTCTCTCTCCATGTCTTATTTTCTGCTTCCTCAGCGATAAGAGCCTTCTCTATAGCCTGGGCATAAGTTCTTCCTCCAGGAACTGTTGTAATTCTCACATCTCGGGCTATCATAGCATTCAACCCTCTGAAAAAATCTGTCCTGCGTAACTGCATCAGTAGGCACAAGGTCGGGTGCAAACTTCATAAGTCTATCAAACCTCAGGGCATATTCTGTAACTATCATGCTTCCCTGAACCAGCCCCACAAACTCATTTACTTTCGCTGCCCTGATGGCAACATTATAGTACTTCTGACTAAATAGGTCCTTGAATCCTTCCCAAGTCAAAGCAGTAACATCTCTGGTCTGTGATGCCACCTCCCACCAGATTCGGGCATCCTCTCTCAGCATATATGTGGCACAGGCCACTCTGTCATGTCCCTCTACCCTCATAAAGTCCAGAATAGTAGTAATCATAGTCATCCACTATTCAGCTTTAAAGATCGGGGGCTACTGTTTCTTGAACCGCTCATACAACGGTTCCCACTTGTTCCCAACCTCAACTGGCTGTACAACAGGTACCAGTGCAGGTGGCACAATAGGGGCAACACTCCCTGATGGAGCCTGCTGCCACAGAATTCATATATGTTCATCTTGGCGCTGTAGCCGAGCCTGCATGTCTGCCATAAGCTGCTGCCAGTTCTCAGGGACTGGCGTAGGGGTCTGGCCCCGATCATCATCTCTAGTCCCAGACCTGCCGGCTAGTCGTGTAGATTTTCTTGGACGCATAATTATCCAAGTCAATCTGCAATCAACGACTCTGCAATCAGACTATGATGACAGGGTAATAATCCTTTCATGATCCATCACTGGAATTCCAATCATTCACAAGCAATCAAATTATAACAGTTTATCCAAATATTCATCCATATATTCATTTACATACATAGCAGTGCAGATAAGCATGCCTCAATATCATCATGCAATAGTCAAGGGCAAGGCCTTATCAGTATCTCATGCTCCCTATTAATCAAACAGATATTAACAGTCATATCTCATTCAGATCATTTAAGTACATAGTCATATATACACAATTTACCAAACCCTGAGTCTAGCTTGTCTTTCGCGGCGAATGTACATGTCCAGCCAGTCTTCAGGAACCCTTAAACCTAGGATGCTCTGATACCAAGTTGTAACGCCCTGGATAGCCAAGACCGTTACACTGTGTGTTTATAAAGGTGCAAGACTTGCTAATCAAGTCATTTAGTTCAAAACGTGTTACTGAAACTATAGTAGAACTAGGGTTAAAAGATTTTGGTCTCAAAAACTACATTCCTTACAATTAAACATCTTCTTTTTACATGGGATCCCAAAATTAATAAGTTAAAGATTGTTTACAAAAGATTTAAGATTTAAATGCAGTGATTAGCCACTCTAAGGCAAAACAGACAGTTGAGCATTTCTCGTCCTGTTCCACTCCTCGGCCGTGGCGACCGAACAGCTGACTATGTACATTCAACCCCACAACTCTCCATCTCAGGATTTTTCCAACTTGCCTTTGCCTTTACCTGCACCACGTAGCACCCATGAGCCAAGGCCTAACAAGAAAACACAACAATAGAGCATAATCATTCAACAGACAATCAGATAACTCATACCGCATAAGCATGTACTCAACAGTTTAAACATTCATGATAGTCAAGTCTTCAACATACCAAGTATATCATTTCATATCAATAATCAATCCACATATGATAACTAGGGTTAACGCCCTTAGGCCTCACCCTCTATTTATCCCACTGACACCGGCCCGCTTAAACCGAGCTCAGTGAATGTTAAGCTGTCCTCGGCTACCAGTGGCCGAGCTGCGCCTTGTGCACAAGTATAATTTACGACACCCTTAGGCCGTTTATCATAAGTCCCATGGCATAATACCATCTATGACATCATACAGATATAGGGAGCTCTTAGTCCCATCACGAACACATAACCGGGTGCAGTTTCCTTACCTTTGGATTTGCTAGCTTTGTTCAATTTGATCCTCAAGCATGATCCCTCTCGAGCCCTAGCGCACACCTAGTCACAATCATAGATCAAAATCATCACCAAAACTTAAGCCCAAAACCTAGCCTCGGGACCAATCCTGAGCCCTCGGGAAATCCTAATTCCACCAAACGGGGTGGTGCAATCAAACTCCGAACCCCCTAGCAAAAACCCTTGAAAATAACCCAAAAACCCCTTTCTGAAAACAGGGTAGCATTGCAACACTCAAAGGAGAGCGCTACAGCGCTACAAGCAGAGCCTAAAAATGCCCCAGAACACTTGGCCTAGCGCTACAACGCTCAAAGGCTAGCGCTGTAGCGCTAGTCACAGAACAACAACCCTGCATTTTTCCCTCCTTCGATTTTCCCAAGCCAAACCTTACCAAAACTTTTCCAAACTTCAACCAAACTTAAAAGCAAGCTTATCAACATGTCTAACTCATCCCAAATGACCCAACCACATAAAACTTAAGCATATGCACTCCAAATCCCAAAATTCACCATGGCTGGACCTCAAACTCAGAAACTCAGCAAAACAACTAAAACCTCAGGATTTTAGAGCTAGAATTTCATACCTTCAATGGAGATTCGACCTTCCACTAGCCTCTACACCTCCTTGGCTTACTCCTCCTCAAATCCTCTGCTTTAGTTCCCTTAATTCCCCATAAAAACTCGGTTCAGAAAATCATCTCAGCCAAAACCAGAAACATAAGAGCAGACCCTAGAAACTTACCTCAATTGGATGCCTAATCCCTGCTAAATTATCACACTTGATCAAGGTCTCAAGAACAAGGCCTTAGCCAAGAACTCCTCTGAATTTTAGCTCCAAAAGACCCCAAGGAATGGAGAAGGATCCTAAACCGACAGAGAAAAAAATGAACTTCTATTTTTCCTTCTTCTTTTCTTTCCTTCAGACTCTAGACTTTTCCCACTAAGGCAGAAAGCAATTTAACTCTTATCCCTTATAAGCCAAATGACCAATTTTCCCTCCCTTTACTTCTATGCCTTTTAATCCACTTAGGGGCATTTTGGTCATTTCACCCAATTTCTGCTAATTCCTCAAATGTCTCTAATATTTATCGCTTAATTCCCGACACCTAACTAGTTTCCAATTATATTCCTCAATATCAAATAATCTCCAATATATTACCTAGATTTCCAAAAATACCCCCAGGCTCGCCCCGAGCTGGGTATAAATCCCCGCCGTGACCTTTTCGCTAACTCGCTCACTAGGATCGCCTTGAGTCACAGATTATAAATATATCCACATAATAATGTGGTCTCATCAATTTATCACAGATATTTACATTTATGCCCTCAACGGGCCAAAACTACAAGAATGCCCTTATAACCTAATCAGGGCCTACATGCATACTAATACACATAGTCATGCCTCACAAATATCCAAATAATCATATAAGCATGCTTTTCACATAATCATGCATTTAATTCATTTAAATCCCATATAATCCAATTATGCTCTCCCGGCACGCTAATCAAGGCCCTTAAGCCTTATTAGAAAATTTGGGTCGTTACAGGTGTCCTTGTCTGATAAGGAACTCAACTTCATCTTTCAATTGGTTACACTTATTGGTGTCATGACTATAGTCATTGTGGAAATGACAAAATTTTGTTGTATCTCTCTTGGAGATATCCTTCCTTATTGGCGTTGGTCTCTTGTAAGGGACATTGGTGTTGGTCGCCTGGTACACCTCCGCTCTGCTTTCGACGAGGGCCGTGTAGATGGTGAATTTTGGCTCATACCTATTGCCCTTAGGGCACTTATTCTCAGATGTCAACGACTCGTTGTTCGCCCTTTTCCCACCATTTTTCCCGTTGCTTTTGCCGTTGCCATTGGGTTTATCTAACCCGTTGGCGGCCTTAGCGGGATCTTCCTTTGGTCCCTTGTCTTTTGCAGGCAACTTCCCTTCGTTGGCTAACGCCTCTTCGAGCTTAATGTACCGGTATACTCGATCAAGGAATTCTTGGGTACTCTTCACCCCATTCTTCCTCAAACTGTTCCAGAGGGGTGAGTGGCGCCGCACTCCAGCAGTAAGTGCCATTATCTTTCCCTCATCGCCAACCGTTTTAGCTCCATTTGCCGCTCGCATAAAACGCTGGACATACTCGTTTAAAGACTCTCCCTCCTTCTGGCGTATCTCGACCAATTGGTTGGCTTCAGTCAGGTGTATACGACCAGCATAGAATTGCCCGTAAAATTCCTTCACGAACATTTCCCATGACACGATGTTAGCAGGAAGGAATTTAAAAAACCATTTCTGAGCAGTATCGGATAGGGTGGCCAGAAAGATCCTGCAGCGGGCATCATCCGACACCTTCTGGATATCCATCTGTATCTCGAACTTATTCACACGAGATACTGGGTCCCCATCTCCATCAAAGTTGGGCAATACTGGCATCTTGAATTTGCTAGGGGTTTCCGCCATTGCTATTATTTGTATGAATAGAGTGCCTCTTCTCCGATCATACTCGATGTGGGATGTTCGGCTCCCTACCAGCTGTTGGACGGCCTGGTTCAGCGCATCGATCTGAGCCTGCACTCTGTCTGGTATCGATGGGGCAACTGGTGCTGGAGGAGCATACTCATCGTGCCTTCCATGCCTATCGTTGAGCACATCCCTCAATTCATCATCTCTACGCCTTTGCTCGCTAGCATCCAACCGGTCAAAGATGTTAGGTTGCCTAGGCTGCCCCCCAGCGTTCTGGCTCACAGGCTTATTTTCTCTTGGTGGGGGATTCCTTTGTCCACCTCTCTCTCCTTGCCCTCGACCAGCATTCCCTTGGCTGGAATCAGCTTTGTTGTAATCATGATCGTCCCGAAAACGTGATTGGCTATGGCGCGACTTGCTGATCGCACTATTTCCTCCTCTTGCTGGTACCTCTCGAGCATCAAGGGGAGGCCTGCATTGGTCGGTGGGTTCCCTGGCATTATTATGTCATGGGGGGCCTCTGACCATAGAGCCTGACTTCGCATGCCTTCTGTTAGCATAAGGACGCTGTCACATGCTCGGTGGATTCGGTTCCTCAACAGTTTGGCGTCTAGGGCTTCAGGGAGGCTGCCCGGCCCTATTCTGCCTTTGACGCTGGGGATTATCTCGACCAGCACGAGAAGGTGGCTACTGCTCAGGATCTTGAAATGGAATATCCTGTTGAGCAGCAGGATGTTGCTCCGGCCTTAGAGGGCTTGCTGGTTGAGGTGGAGGACTTGGGTCTATACCTTGTTGTGGTGGCGCACTGTGTGGCTGATCTGGTTGAGAAGTTGGCGCAGGTTTTCCCCGTGTCAACTGGATGGCTGCCTCCAGGGCGGCGGTGGCATCTCTTTGTCGGCGGTCCATGTCAGCCTGCCGCTCATTCAACTCTTGATGTTGACGGTCAATCTCCCTTTGTTGCAACGCCATCGTCTCAGCCACATTCTCCTTATTGGCCCTCAGATTGGCCAACTCCTCCTGCAACACCATCAGTGTTGTCCTCAGCGTCTCAGAATCCATTTCCTCCTCTTCAAAATCCAACTGTGGTTCATCTTCAGCCACATTTTGCGGAGGAGGCGGAGTGGATGCAGCACCAGAAGTCTGCCCCATCTTTCTGGATGCTTTCGCATTTGATTTCCTTGGAAGTCTTAAGTTCGGCTCTCAATGAAAGCACCAAAATGTTGACCCTCGAATTGGTCAACGACATGGAGTCAGATAAACGATATAGAATGAGATGAAAACAAGAAGAAATCAAGATGGAAAAGTAAACGACACAAACAATTTATAGTGGTTCGACCCCAATCAGATGGTAATGACCTACGTCCACTTAGTGTTCTTATTGATGTAGAATCCCAACACTATGATCAATGAACTAGGGTTCACGAGTTTCACCAGCTTCAGGATGATCACAATTTCGATGAATAATAACACTATAATTTTCTCTCAGAATTCAAAGGTCCAAAAGTCCCCTCCCTTGAGCCCTTTGATTCGTATTTATAGGCTCAAAAAGGTTACATGGGCCAATGGGCCTTAATTACAATTAAGATTTGCGTATCTAGATAATAAGAGAATTCACACTTAATGCATAATTACAAGATTCCACATCTAAAAGAATTAAATGAATACATGCGACCAGGCTGGTTGCACATAAATATGATGTGTGATAAACCAATAATCTTCTGGTCGATGGCCAAGTAGGATACATTCACTTATAACCATCACGTGCCTCCCACGTGTAGGCCAATCCTGCCACGTCATCAGGTAGTCTGTTTTTGGGTAAACAATAATATTAAATCAAGTTTCAAATTATAATTAGTTAATTTGAATAAGTATTTAATTAATTAATCAAAGATAAATTAATAAAAAAAAGGTTTTGATTTTAGGCCCAATTGGGATTTAAATTCAAAACAAAGAGATTGGGCCTGAGCCCATTTATGGCAGCCCAAGGTTTTTATTTTTGTTTATTATTTTTAATTAATTTAAATTTAAATAAAGCCCATTAAGTTGCCTATATAAGGAATATGATATCTAGGGCTTTAGAAGTCAGTCTCAGTTGATTCATTTAAGTAAGTGAAAACCTAGACAGTCTAATCATTTCTTGGTCACTCTCTTTATTCTTCTTTTCTAGATCTATATCTCATGTGTTGAGAATCAGCTCATACTAGTTCTAGGTTGATCAAAGGCTTGGTGAGGAAGACTGTGTTGCTGATCTAGTTCAATCTCTTGATAATACTATGCTATAGAAAGGAATCAAGGGTTAGAGAGATTGAAGAAATGAGTTGTTCCAGTTCTGCTGCGTAATGTAAGTTTTTACTTTACTCTATATTTGTATCAATTTCATAGAAGCATGTTCTAGGAATTTGCATGTTTGTTTTATAATTTATAAATTGCATGAAAATAAATAAAGATCCTACAATATATATATCATATACTTTGATACCGTGAATAAAATAAAAACTTCATAGGACGAATTAAAGAAACAAATTCGAATAAAGAAAATATACCGAAAAATATGTATATGTTTATACATAACTTTAATGATTATAAGCCAAAAAAATATTAAAGAAAAAGAAAAATTAAAACCTAATTTTTGAAAAAAGCCTTTAGAAAATCTTAATTTTTTTTTACAATTCTAATTGTGATATCTTAAAATTTTAATGATAATTAAAATTAAGAAGTTAAACATCTAATTAAAAAAGTTAAAATTTTAAATTAAAAAAATGATAAATATGAACTCTGAGATATATATAAATATGGGTGCACTCTTAATGGTTACTACCCATGGATGGTTACTTTAATATTAATTATTGGATAAAGATCAATGACTCATATTTATAGTTGTTAATTAATATTTCTAAAAATAAATTTTAACTTTTTCAAATTTTTAGAAGGGTTACCTGATGAAAAAAGTGTATTTATTATGAAAATATAATATTGTAAACTTTTTATTTTTCAAATGTATGTTAATTTCTAAATATAGTTATCGTCTCTCATTAGTTGGAAACAACATTAATTATGACAAAAAAAAAAACTAAATTCAAAATTAATGTAGAAAAAAAATTTACTAGTTGATGACTTGGTATAACAAGTCACCAACTAGTAAATATATATATTTATCAACTAAAACTAGGCCTAGGCACAATTTGGGTGAAGTTTGGAATTTACCCGAAATTCAAAATCTGAACTCGTTGCAAATCTATCTATTTTTAAACGTATTTCAGTAGCTATTGTAAAAAATTTAAACATACGGAACCCGAATATAATAACCCAAAATTTATCAAATTCATATGTGTGCTCATAAAATAAAATTTTAATTCAATAGTTCATATATCTATATTTTTAAATTTAAAGTGAAATGAGATTTTTTTTTTTTAAAAAAATACAAAATAACGATTTAAAATGAGAAACTCGACACCTCGATAATGAACTGTCACTTTACGAAAATTCTCTAATACATCATATATTAGACAATAAATGATACAGAATTTGTATAAAAAAAATAATAATTAGGATGGTAGCAATAAATAAACAATTCGTCTCACTCAGCTCTATTTACATTCTAAATGAAGTATTGGACAAAAAGACACATGTTATGTAGAAAGAGACATTTGTGTAGTGTGTATAGTTTGATTTTAAAAGAAAAAAAAAACAACAATATGTGCTTGCATTTAATGAATGATTAAGTACATCCCAATCCCAAGTCCCAACTCCTAAAATATAACAGCAAATTTAGGCCCACTTTTCTCTAATACGTGTATTCTATATTAGTTTAATTTAATGGGTTCAGATTTTCAAATATTTTAATACAATAGCCTTTTGCTTTTGCTTTTATTTTTGCTCCCACCACGGTTTGTCTCTCTAACGTGGTGATTAAAACAGAATAAATTCTTTCCTCGTAATGATATCAATCAATACTAATAAAAACTTAGTTAAATTTGTGAATTGTGTGATGTCTCCACAAATTAATTCACATTAAACCTTGCGGTGTTATTAATGTGATGATAACAATATCTATCTACAATTATTATAATATATATTTGAATGGACCTATAATTAATTTTCAAACTTAATTAGTGGAGTTTTATGTGATCCAATACTTGTTTTGGTGGTTAGACAGAAGATTTGCCCCGGTTATCTTACTATATTTATTTATAACCACAAATCACAAAATATTATAAAAAAAAATATGAATTAATTGGCGAGACATAAATGACAAAATATGGTATTCAAAATAATTTCTTAGCAATAAAATTTTGCTTATATATTTTTCGTTTGATGTTTTGGTGGTATTCAAATCTATTTATTTATTTATTATTATTATTATTGTTATTATTATTATTATTATTATTATTATTATTTTGAGAATAATGTGATTACCAATCAATTGGAGCTTTTCCTATTAATGATCCCGAGTCATGACTAGCTTTTTGCGTTTTCCAAAGTTTAGATTAACATGATTACATGGAGATTAGTGTTCAAATCAAATAATGAGATTTGTCTTTTTTTTTTTAAATATATGATATAGGTTTCTGTCATTTCGTTGTGGAGTAATGTACAGTGTAAATTACATTTTTTATTGGTTTTTTTATTAAAGTTTTTTTATAGGTTTATAAAAATATAGCTTTTTTTTCAAACAAAAAAAATTATTTTATGGTTTTTTTTAATAATTTTTATTTTTATAGTTTTAGTTTCTCATATTTTTGTATAAAATTTAGTTTATGTCATAGTTTTACTCTTAATCAAATTTTTCATATTTAGTTAGTTAACAAATGTGTTTCTCATATTTTGTTTTTTTCTTTAATAAATTTCCCCATACAAATTAAGAAAAGTATAATCCCTATATTTTTGCACAATATTAGTATAAAAGTCATATTTATGAAAAATCCCCTAACATATAATAAAGATGAAGTAATTTAAAAATGGATATTTATAATTATATACCTATAATATAAAATAATTACAAAAAATACGGAATCCTAAAAGTAATATACTTAAATTTGAAATTTTCCCGAAATCTCAGTTTTCCTGTTTTTCTGGGTTTAAAAATACAACATTTTAATTACTTAAAATGTTAATAAGTTATCAATTAGTTACTTTTTTCATGAATTTTTTATTTTTATAGCATATAATTTTATATACATTTTGGTTACCTCCAATATTTATTTTTTGAAATTTTTTTATCTTAAGACATTGATTAGTCATTTTAAAGTTATATTATGATGTCTTATTACTTAAAATACTTTTACGTTGCCAACTAGTCATTTTTTAGAAACTAATGAGTTACAATAAAATATAACAAATTACTATATAACTTATTATTAAAAGTTATTTTTAGTATACTATACAGTAATTTTTTTAATGAAAAGTTTTAATTCACTTTTTAGTCACTAATGTAATTTATATGAGAGTAATAGTATTTTTTTATTAATTAAACAAAAAATAAACTTAAATTTTACTTTCGAATTATAATAATAAATATAAATTTCAGTATTTTATTTTTAAGTTTTATTTGATCAAAATAAAAGGCAAATACATAGTTACTTTTTAAATACAACACAGAAATTACTTATTCTAATTTTTAAGAATTTTTTTTATTTTTTTAATAAACAAAGCTAAACAAAAACTTAAACATTAATTTTCAAACACAACACAAAATCTACCCCATCCCCATCATATTCTCCGGCGACATTAAGAAACTCATGCTTGTCATATACCAAAATGATCACCTTCAAGTGTAGGTCGCGATGGTAAAAGTGTAAATAAAATGAAAAAAAAAATCAATACTAGATGTAATTTTTACTTTTATAAATCATTTAAGATACCAATTTATTATAATTTGATATATGACTAAATATTTTAGTATGCCACAAATTTAAAGTAACCAATAAACTTAGTAAGTTATCAAAAAAAGTATTTTTTATATTCTATTTAAAAGTTACCAAACAATATCCTAAGGAATTTTTTTTAAATAAATTTAAGTTGTTTAGGATACAATATAGTATCTTTTAAATGTAAAATAAGAATACAAATTTTAGTATATTAAATTTTGATCAAGTTTAAAATTTAGTTACTTTTTGGTCAACACAATATAAAAAATAAACTAAAAGGTTGCTTTTTATTCTGGTCTTCTTCTCCAGCGACGGCCAAAAAACATATGTTTCTCATATATCAAAATGATCACCTTGAATAGTAGGTTGCGATGGTACCACTTTTGAGCCCAGCCGACTAGCAGTGTGGCCGAATTTTTTTTTTGAAATTAAAAATAAGAAGGAATGTAAGACATTAATAAAAAAAAGTATAGTGGAGAGAGAAAGAGAGGGGTCCCGTCAGGGGCGGACTGAATGTGGAACGAGTGGGGTCAACTGACCCCAGTGAACTTTTTGAAATTACATATACATATGTTAATATTTTTGTAATATTTTAAGTATTTTAATAATTAAATGTATTGACCCCACTAAAATATTTACATTTTCTTTTTTCTTTTTTAAGATTTTATAGTTCTGTTTGTTTATTTCAAACTTTACCACATGTACTTTGCTTTTAATTCATGAGAATATTATTCATATGTATTTTTGTTAATAGATGTTTTTTTTTTTTTGAATTTTTTTTTTGACCCCAGTAAAAATATATTCTAAGTCCGCCCCTGAGTGCCGTGAAAAAAAACCAAAAAGAAAATAATAAAAAAAAAGTTGAAAAAAATGGTATAAAAACGATAATATTGTAAATTAAATTAGGAAATGTATTTTTATAATTAAATTATAAAAAACAGTAAGAAATGTATTTCTCATTTAAAAATAGTGTTGCATTGATGTTACTCTATATTATTCCATAAATAAACGATATTGATGTCGTCGAAACAACATTACATTGATGTTCTATATAAATATATTTAGATTTTTGGAGTATAGATTGTTCATTGTTGCTTATGCGTGAAAATATTTTCCTATACTATATATATAAATTTGGATGCTACTATTTTCATCCACTTTTTTCTTTTATTACATTTTTCTGTTGGATTAATTATTAGATTAATCTTATAGTTATTAATCATTGAAAGTTTAAATACATCAAACCAAACCAAGCTCATAGTACATTAAATCTTATTAATCTAAGCACATAAAACAAATTATGAATGGTAGCATTTGATTTATATAAATACTAAATTATAAAACATATTGAAATATTTTTAAAGTAACATAATTTTCTAAATGATAAAATAATGAAATCTTATTATATTTCCAAAAAAAAAAGTTGATATTGATAATTATATATATTTTTTAATATTATAAAAATAAAAATTAAATATCAATTAAAGAAATTAAATATCTATATTATATAAAATTTTCAAATTTAAAATGCAGATTCTTCTATATTATTTTAAATTCTAAAATGTACCTCATTATTATATTTTGTATAATAAATATTATCATCAATTTTTATTAGAAAAGATTAACTTAAATAATCAAAATTTTCAATTATTTATTTAAAAAAAATTATAGCATGTGATATATGTATCATTTGAACAAAAAGATTAAGTTCAATGTTAATATTTATTCTAAACTTATATTTTAAAAAACGATAATAGTATTAATAATATTTATTATTTTCAAAATATAAGAAGTGATTGGTTAAAGATTTATAGAAATTACTCTTAGAATTTTTTTATAAATATAAAATAAATTAATAACTATACTTTTGCTTCCAAAATTTTTTATTTTAAATATAAAGTATAAAAAATAAAATAAATTATTTTATAAATTTAATTATAGTAAATAGAATTTGTGGAGGCATATTTTAATAAAATAGAATTTTGTTTCCAAAATAATATTTTTTTTCAATAATAAAATTTTGACAAATATATTAAGTGATAAATTTAACAATAGTACATAGTATTATATACATTTATTATTTAATATATATTTTAAATATAGTTAATCAATCATGCCTATTCTAAAGTTGCATTTTAAAAATTGATAATAGTACTAATAATATTTATTATTTTTAAAATATAAGAAGTGATTGGTTAAAATTTTGTAGAAATTACTATTAGAATTTTTAAATTAATAATTATTCTTTTGATTCCAAAAGTTGTGTATTTTAAATATAAAGTATAAAAAATAAAATAGATTATTTTATAAATTTAATTATATTGAATAGAATTTGTGGAGACATACTTTAATAAAATAGAATTTTGTTTCCAAAATAATATATTTTTTCAATAATATAACTAAGTGAATTTCCAAAATTTTGTATTTTAAATATAAAATATAAAATATAAAAAATAAAATAAACTATTTTATAAATGTAATTATAATAAATAGAATTTGTGGAGGCAGGCATACTTTAATAAAATAATTTTTTTTGCCAAAATAATGTTTTTTTTCCAATAATAGAACTTTGACAAATATATTATGTTGACACGGCTTTTCGCCAACAGTGAATTATGTAAATAGTTGGGATGGATTAGTGCTTAATGGTAAACCATAATATGAAAATGATATTTAAAAACACTAGAAACGAAATATCAAGAACACTCGTCCCTTTTTACGTGGTTCGGATGTTAAAATCCCCCTAGTCCACGAGTCTGTATTATTACTGTTTATCTCTCTCTCAATTTTGACAGAGTTTTTGCATCACAGAGAAAAACCACTACCCTCCCCCTATCCATGGTCTTAGTATTTATAGAGAAAATCTCTGGATAGGCATTGGGGTCATCACGTGAATCCAAAATCTCTCGTGTGACCTGTCTCACACTAATGATAAATATTACAATTTATATTAAGGTATGGTCTAATCATTAAGTAAAACGGATCATGGGTCATCAGGGATAACCGGACATGTGATGCCTCATCATGCACGATTATATTACGTGTCCGGGATTTCATGGATTTGTGGACATGTAATGTCTGTCAACGCACGTCTATATAACATATCCAGGTTTATAAAGATCCAGGGAAATGACAGATCTTTAGCATACCCCGAGCTGAGTGTAGCGTCAGCTCGTGTCTTGGATGCTATGCTTCATAAGTGTTTCCAACTCGTGCCTATTGCTTTGTATTCATCATCTCGTGCCATTTACCTGGGGAATCGCGTTGACTTTACAAAGGAAATATGAACATGTGGATCATCTATTACAGTTCTTGGCCAGCCAGCTATATCCGAGCTGTCTAAAAGACTCGTGCTGAATTCTAGGACGTACATTTTCCCCCCAAGTCCCTGCTCGTGTTCTATGACGTCATTTTCTGACTTACACGGCGGGGACTTTTAAACTTCTGTCGCGATTATCCAGGTTTGGCAATTACTTGAGTACTGGACACGTGGAACGCCACGATTGGCGTCTGTTCGGGTTTCGAGGATTGCATTAATGGCCTGGCCAACTTTTTGTCATCGTTTCGTCTTTCGAAACACTATCCTCAGATCTTGCACTAGTTTGATCGGACGGTCCACGTCGTTTTATGCCTTTTACATATAAATAAGGTTGGCAATTTCCAGGATTCACCACCTTTCATTTGAAATCTTCCTACATCTTCTCTCTTCTGCATTTCCAAACCCTTCTTCCTTCTCAGAAAAATCCAAAAACCATATGTTGCAAAAACCCTCAGAAATTCAGTTACTTAGTTATCCAGGAGTCTTCCAGGAACTCTCCCCTGCAAAGTCTACTTCTTTTATTGAAGAACATACTGTAAGTCTTTTGGATTTGAAGAAACTTTCCTTTACTGGTTTCAGTGTTTTTTTTTATATCATGCTCATCCGCACTTCACCGTAGTCAATATTAGGTTGTTCTCCAAATTTTTTGGCACATAGGCATCGACTTAGGTTTACTAAGTAGGTCTTAAAATAGCTCTAGAACTGTTATATTCATAAAACTGGGTAATTTCTAGGTAAACCTGGGCAATTTATGGAGAATTTTAGGAAATACCCATTCAGGTGATAGAAGATGAAAAGTTTTTAGGGTTCGAAACCAGGTTGCTTAGGGGTTACGCTTCTTGGGTGGTTTTGCTCTAAACCGCCCCCCAAGGAGAACAGTGGCTTGATTTTCTGACACACGGATCCCTAAACATCAGGGGTCTGTTGGGAAACCTAGGCGTGTAGCGTAGGTAGCGTGTGGCATCACACCGCGAGCTGAGATTACCTCAACTCGTGTATCAAAATCCTCAGCCTTCCTTCGTGCTTTATTGCCTTTATAAAAATTCTAGGTCGTTTATTAAGTGGTCCATCGTTCTTGTTCGCCAGGCGATCTAATGGCGCCCAAGAAGAGTGTACCCAAGAAGAGCGCAGCCGGCTCATTGTCTCAATGAGCCAACAAGGGAAAATAGGTCTCCTCCAAATCCCCCATCCCTCAGTTTGGCCCCGTGGTGGAGGAGGAGGTCATGGTCGGGCCTGACGCATTCTTCGAGGTAGAGAGAATAGTCTCCAAGATCACGACCCAAGGAAGGCTCAACAAGATAATGTTGTCCCACAACATTGAGGTCGGGACTGGCGTCCTCATTGCTCGACCTCCATTTGAAGGGGAACGGAGTTGCGCACCACTCCAGGATGACTTTGTGGCCTAGAGTGATGAGCACCTAAAGGTAGGGGCCTTCCTTCCCCTTGATCAATACTTTGCTAACTTCCTCAATTACGTGAAGTTGGCACCGTTTTAGCTCCCCCCGAACTTGTACCGACTGCTGGCAATGTTGAAGTACCTTTTCCCGAAGCTCGAGTGGGAGGTCCCCACCCCTACTGATATTCTCTACTTTTTCTGCCTCAAGGCCAGCCTGGATCAACGAGGGCGAGGTGATGGGTTTTATTACTTGAACCGATTCCCGAACTCGCTCGCAGTCATCGAGCTGCCCAGCCATCCCAACGACTATAAAGGTCAATTCTTTATGTCGAATGGGTTTCGCAACTACGAACATCGATACTTCAACCGTCCTCGTAAGTCTTCTTTCCTTTCTTAGCTCGTGAAATTATTCTCTTTGTATCTAGAGTCTTCTCGCATGTATACTAACTAAGTAGTATCTTCGTGCAGCCATTTTTGTGAGTACGACCAAATCTGTGACCCTCGGTGGTCAATATGATACTCTATTGAGGCTTCCGCCTAGCGAGAAGGATTACCTCCAGCTCGTGTCCAACGACACGATGTTGGCATGTAAGTTAATTACTGAAGGCTAGACTCTGGCCTTGAGAAGAACACGAGCTAACATCCCGACAGTTTGTGAGCTCCCGCCTATCCCCGAAAGGGGTGCTGAGGCCGATGAAGGCAAGGAGCAAGACGAGGACGAGGTACCCCTAGTGCGGAAGAGGCGAGCTCCCGAGGCTGCTCAGGACCTTGATGTAGAGTGAGCTTCATCGGGGGTATCAGTTGGCCCCTCCGGCCAAGGTAACCCACACCCCTATAGGGACTTAGATAGGGATGTCGCCGACCTTAGGTTAGTTAGGTTTAATCCAAACCAGCTCGTCCATCATCACCCTAATGACCCTGACCGTAACATAACCATGCTTCATTGCGTGGATCATTTAGTGTTACGTCACGACATGGGCCATCCCAGGGACACTATAGTTGTAGACAACACCCTATCCTTTAGGTCAGTCTTTTTTGAAGAGTATGGAACCAACCTTAGGTCGTGGCCCTCCCTGCGCCAGAGTATCCTTGCCCCTGGACTTAGGCGATATGTAGAGGAGTCCAGCCTCGAGATAGAACCTAAGCCTGAACCTCCCCTAATCCAAGAAGTTGTAGACTTAGGCTCCCCTTCTCCTATAGCGGTTCTAAGGCCGGAGGTCGTGGCAATAGACTCCTCCTCTAGCTCGGAGGGTATGACTTTTTGTTATATTGTATACACATACACATTTTATGTAAGCTGATGAATTTGTATGTATATTAACATCCCTCCCATTCTTTTTCAGGCAAGGAGATGGCACAACAAGGGGTTCCTGATATCCGCACGATATTCCAGGAGGGAAAATCCAGCTTGGGGCCACTTGTGAAGAAGCTTCGGCTTACAACAAAGAAGGTGCCTTCAATGGCAGGAACGACCTCCAGATCCCTGACTAAAGGGAAAGGCCAGAGCTCGACAACTCCAGCTGCTCAGGAGAAAAGGGGTCAGCCTCCACCTCCTCCTTGATTTCCACCCGCCTCTGCTCGGGATCAGGCAGCACAAGCTGATCCCCCAGCGCCTATCGTCCCCGCCGCCTCCGTACGTATTTCGGTTAATGCCCAGGACCTGGAGAATATCTTAGAAACCTTTCGGGGGACTCTCTATGAGACGGCTAACCATACGATGGAGCATTTTTACAAGGCCAATCGAGGATAGGAGCCCAGAGAACGTCATGGAGTTCGCGCTGGGGATGAACCTTACAGTAAGCCAACTTTCCTTAGCCAAACATACTCTTTTGATTTTATCCCAATGCATGTCTAACTTGCTTCCTTATTTTTTGCAGGCAGTCTTGCCTCAGCACCGCAGCATAGCTCGGGCCAGGGCCAGGAATGACGAGCTTCGGGCCGAGCTCCAGGCTGCTCAGACGGCCTTGACTGCCGCCCAGATTGCCCTTACAACTGCTCAACAAGGCGAGCTGGATGCCAAGGCTGCTCTTGCAGCATCTCAAGAGGGCGAGCAGGCTGCAAAGGCTGCCTTGGCTGCTCTGGAAAACGAGCTCACAGAGGCCAAAGCCAAGCAATTGGAGGCCGAGACTGCTCCTAAGGAGGAGAAGACGGCCTCGCTAACCTCCATGGAAAGCATGTTGTACCACTGCCGGGCCTTCAACCAGGATGGAAACTTCTCCTTCTGGGCCTCTGAGGTGTGGGATCCCTACCTCGAGAAGTTCAAGGCTCGGATTCAACAAGAGTAGTCCGAGACTGAGGAGGCCTCTACTGCTGGCGAGCAGGAGATCGAGGAGGTGACGTCCTCAGAGCGCCCTGGAGGATCTTAATTTTCTTTTGTCTTTATTCACCTTAGATATTTATATATATATATATATATTGTAAACATTTTCCATTTTGGCCCGGTGCAAGGTTATTTTCCTCGAGACATTTTATTTATAATCGGAATACCTACATTTTTATCCACCTGTCTTTTCCTTGATTTTTCTTATGTTTATGACTTGTGTTGACGGTGAGAACTCGTCAACTAAGTTGAGTTGGAAAAATTATCAAATCAAGATCACTAATCGGAAAGCTGTAAAAATTTGAACAATAACTCAAGAACAATGATAGAACAATAATGGAGAATTCAGTCTTTCATTCACACTTAAGCCTCTGCTACAGTAAAATTCCCAACCCCCTTTCAGGTGGTCTTAGAGTTCATTTTATAGTAGGCTCTAATGGCCTTAGGTACATAGTGGTCCAGGGGACCAAGTGGTACATATGTACTGTGTCAGGGGAGTGGCTTCAGAGGTTGTGGTCGTACATCCCGTACAGGAGCAGGTGTCAGGAGGATGTCTCCAGTACTTGTCTGTACCCATGTCTGATGCGTGGTGGCAGGCGTAGTGGTGCAGGTGGTAGTGGTGTCGACTCTGACTCCTGGCGTTCCCACTACTTGTCTGGTAGGGGTACCATATCCGTACTCTGACTTCTTTAGGTTTGTAGGTACATTCCATATTATATTCATGCGTGTACCTTGCCCCTTATGAGTGTTCTCACCTCCAAGGCCATGGGCATGGGACCATGGGGCCTAGGCCATGGGTGCAAGGCCATGGGGCGCGAGGCCATGGGTGCAAGGCCATGGGGCGCGAGGCCATGGGGCCTAGGCCATGGGTGCAAGGCCATGGGGCGCGAGGCCATGGGGCCGAGGGCATGGGCGAGGCCATGGGTGCAAGGCCATGGGGCGCGAGGCCATGGGGCCGAGGGCATGGGCGAGGCCATGGGGCGAGGGCATGGGGCGAGGCCATGGGGCCGAGGGCATGGGCGAGGCCCTGGGGCGAGGCCATGGGGCGAGGGCATGGGCGAGGCCATGGGGCGAGGCCATGGGGCCGAGGCCATGGGCGAGGCCATGGGGCGAGGCCATGGGGCAAGGCCATGGGGCGGAGGCCATGGGGCGAGGCCGTGGGCGAGGCCATGGGGCGAGGCCGTGGGCGAGGCCATGGGGCGAGGCCGTGGGCGAGGCCATGGGGCGAGGCCGTGGGCGAGGCCATGGGGCGAGGCCATGGGGCCGAGGGCATGGGCGAGGCCCTGGGGCAAGGCCATGGGGCGAGGCCATGGGGCGAGGCCATGGGGCGAGGCCGTGGGCGAGGCCATGGGGCGAGGCCGTGGGCGAGGCCATGGGGCGAGGCCCTGGGGCGAGGCCGTGGGCGAGGCCATGGGGCGAGGCCCTGGGGCGAGGCCATGGGGCCGAGGCCGTGGGCGAGGCCATGGGGCGAGGCCCTGGGGCAAGGCCATGGGGCGAGGCCCTGGGGCAAGGCCATGGGGCCGAGGCCATGGGGCGAGGCCATGGGGCGAGGCCGTGGGCGAGGCCATGGGGCGAGGCCATGGGGCCGAGGCCGTGGGCGAGGCCATGGGCCGAGGCCGTGGGCGAGGCCATGGGGCGAGGCCATGGGGCGAGGCCGTGGGCGAGGCCATGGGGCGAGGCCGTGGGCGAGGCCATGGGGCGAGGCCATGGGGCCGAGGCCATGGGCGAGGCCATGGGGCGAGGCCGTGGGCGAGGCCATGGGGCGAGGCCATGGGGCGAGGCCGTGGGCGAGGCCATGGGGCGAGGCCGTGGGCGAGGCCATGGGGCCGAGGCCGTGGGCGAGGCCATGGGGCGAGGCCGTGGGCGAGGCCATGGGGCGAGGCCGTGGGCGAGGCCATGGGGCGAGGCCGTGGGCGAGGCCATGGGGCGAGGCTGTGGGCGAGGCCATGGGGCGAGGCCATGGGGCCGAGGCCATGGGCGAGGCCGTGGGCGAGGCCGTGGGCGAGGCCATGGGGCGAGGCCATGGGCGAGGCCGTGGGGCGAGGCCGTGGGCCAGGCCATGGGGCGAGGCCGTGGGCCAGGCCATGGGGCGAGGCCGTGGGCGAGGCCATGGGTCGAGGCCGTGGGCGAGGCCATGGGGCCGAGGGCATGGGCGAGGCCATGGAGCGAGGCCATGGGGCGAGGCCATGGGCGAGGGCCATGGGGCCGAGGCCATGGGCGAGGGCGTGGGGCCGAGTGCATGGGCGAGGCCATGGGGCGAGGCCATGGGGCGAGGCCATGGGGCCGAGGCCATGGGCGAGGCCATGGGGCGAGGTCATGGGCGAGGCCATGGGGCGAGGCCGTGGGGCCGAGTGCATGGGCGAGGCCATGGGGCGAGGCCGTGGGGCCGAGTGCATGGGCAAGGCCATGGGGCGAGGCCGTGGGGCCGAGTGCATGGTCGAGATGGGTCTCGCGAGGCTACTGAGCCTTGGCACCTATGCCTTGCCAATGTGGGCCACTTGGCATCGACTCCACGAGAAACGAACCCAGACTCGTGTTGTGATGGCGCGATGGCTTCCCGAGACGACAGTGGCCTAAGGGCCTTGCCTCGGCCTCATACTTTCTCTTGATGAGATTATGAGCATCAACAACTTGTACATTCAAAATCTTAGGAAATGACTTTTAGATCAGGATAGAATTTTTAATTTCGGTCACAACCAAAATTAATGTCTGATTTATATCCTACCTGTTAAGTATCAGGCCTTGGACCCGGTTATATCCGGGATTTTGAATATTTCAAACTTAGTTCTTGTTAGGTTTTATTGTTATCCCAGGCTTCTAAGGAAGCCATTGGATCTTCAATTTTGCTAACTTCTAAGTCGTGGGCCTGGTCATGTCCAGTATTTTTAATTAAAACTTAGTTCGTGCTAGATTTATTGACACCTCGTGTTTTTTAGAAAAAACATTGGTTAATCAATTTTACTAACTTCCAAGTTTTGGACCTTGTTATATCCAGGATTTTTAATGATTTAGAACTTAGTTCATGCTAGATTTATTGACACCTCGTGTTATCCCGAAAGAAAACATCGGTTAATCAATTTCGCTAGCTTCCAAGCTTTAATCCTTTGTCAGGTTGTATGCCCCCCAAGTAATCAGAAAGCGAACTTCTATCACACGAACTAATACATAAATGAAACTATATGAAAGACAAGAAATACACAATGATTCCTTTATTTCTTAAATTAAATGACTTTTATAACTAAGCCTTACATAGACGGGTGGTATCATCATTGATAATACTTCTTTAGGTGCATAGCATTCCAGGTCCGTGGGACTATTTCTCCATTAAGTTGAGCTAATTTGAAGGTTTCCTCATGTACGACCTCCACTATTTGATAGGGCCCTTCCCAGCTCGGACCTAAAGCACCGTCTTTGGGGTCCTTGTTTTCCAAAAAGACCCTTTGGAGTACAAGGTCACCCAAACCAAGGATACGCCTCCTGACCCTGGAGTTAAAATAACGAGTGATTTTTTGCTGGTAATGTGTGAGTTGTAGCTGCGAATCCTCTCTTTTTTCATCTATTAGGTCGAGAGATGCACTGAGCAACTCATCATTCCGCTCCTGGTTGAATGTCTGGAGCCTGTTCGTGGTTCTCTTTGTTTCGATGGGAAGGAAGGTCTCACTTCTAAAAGTCAGGGAGAAAGGGGTGTGCCCCGTATAAGTTCGGTGGGAGGTCCGGTACGCCCACAGTACCTGTGGGAGCTGCTCAGGCCAGACTCCTTTGGCTTCGTCTAACCTTTTCTTAAGGCTTGCTTTTAAGGTCTTATTCAGGGCCTCGGCCTGTCCATTGGCTTGTGGGTACGCAACCGAAGAGAAAATTTTAATTATGTCGTGCCTCTCACAGAACTCGATGAAGAAATCACTATCGAACTAAGTTCCATTATCCGATACAATCTTCTTGGGCAGTCGGAATCGACACACAATACTTTTGACTACAAAGTCGAGGATTCTTTTTGAGGTGATTGTTGCCAGGGGCTTGGCTTCTACCCATTTCGTGAAATAATCAATGGCTACCACCGCATAGCGAACTCCTCCTTTTCCCGTGGGTAAAGCTCCTATTAAATAAATTCCCCATACCACGAATGGCCATGGGGATGAGATCATTTTTAGCTCAACTGGTGGAGCTTAGGCAACTGTGGCGAACCGCTGGCATTTGTCGCACTTTCGGACATAGGAGATGGAATCCTTTGATAAAGTGGGCCAATAATATCCCTGCCTTAATATTTTTAAGGCCAAGTTTTGCCCCCCAGCATGATCTCCACAGAAGCCTTCATGCACCTCCTACAAAATAGTTTTGGCCTCCTCTGGCAGAACACATTGTAGAAGCGGCAAGGAATGGCCACATCAGTACAACGCCCCATCCACGATTGTATACCTTGGAGCTTGATAAAGTATCCTCCTCGCGTCTTTTTGTTCATCAGGAAACTTCCCTATTGTAAGATACTCAACTATGGGGGTCATCCAGGTCAGCCTGGTGTCAATCATCTCGACCTCCATCGTGTTTCCTGCCACGCTTGGGGCTTTCTAAGAATTCCACCGCTACTATGCTCAGAGTCTCGGCCTCTTTGGAGGTAGTGAGTCTTTCCAAAGCATCAGCGTTGGCGTTCTGCTCGCGAGGGATTTGCTCGACGAGGCCATATTCAAATTTTGATAGCTCTTTCTTCACTTTGGCTAGGTAAGCTGCCATCTTGGCGCCCCGCACTTGGTATTCCCCTGACACTTGGTTTAACACGAGCTGAGAATTACTATAGAACTGGACGGCCCTGGCCTTCAATTCCTTTGCCACTCTAAGCCCGACCAATAAAGCTTTGTATTCGGCTTCGTTGTTGGATGCCTCGAACCCGAACCGTAGCACAGAGTGGAATCGATGCCCTTCTAGAGAGATCAAAATGATCCCAGCTCCAGACCCGTTCTCATTAGATGAACCATCCACGAAGATTCTCCATAACACATGTACTGGTTCTCTCAACAACTCCTCCTGAAACCCAGTGCACTCATCCATGAAATCAGCCAAGGCTTGACTTTTGATCGTAGTCCGTGGTATGTACAGTATTTCGAACTGGCTGAGTACGATTGCCCATTTTAAGAGACGTCCCGATGCTTCAGGTTTCTGCAACACCTTCCTTAAAGGTTGGTCGGTCATGACATGGATTGAATGGGATTGGAAGTACGGTCTAAGTTTCCTGGAGGCTAGAATAAGGCAGAATGCCATCTTTTCCATTAAGGGATACCGCAATTCAGCTCTAAGAAGTCTTTTGCTTATATAATATACCAGTTTTTTAACCAGGTCCTCTTCCCGGACCAGCACGGCACTGGCTGCATTTTCCATAACAGCCAAGTAAAGGAGAAGAGGCTCCCCCGCCGCTGGTTTAGACAATACTGGTGGTTCAGCCAAATGTGTTTTTAGATCGAGAAATGCCTGTTTGCACTCCTCAGTCCATTCAAACTTCTTATTTTATTAGAGCAGGTTATAGAATGGCAGGCACTTGTCAGTGGACTTAGAAATGAACCGATTAAGGGCTGCCACTCTTCCTGTTAGACTCTGGACATCTTTACACAACCTGGGCGAAGGAATTTCTAATAACATTCTGATTTTGTCGGGGTTCGCCTCTATCCCTTAGTATTGACTATGAATCCCAGAAATTTCCCTGATGCCACTCCGAAAGTACACTTCTGAGGATTCAACCTCATATTATATCTCCTTAAGATCTCAAAACATTCCTTCAGATCGGGAACATGGTCATCGACAGTCTTAGATTTGACCAGCATATCATCGACATACACTTCCATGTTTTCCCGATCTGGTCAACGAACATTCTGTTGACCAATCACTAGTAGGTGGTCCCAGCGTTCTTCAGCCAGAATGGCATAACTTTATAATAATAAACATTCATTGGAGTCATAAAGCTAGTATGCTCCTGGTCCGCGGGGTTCATCGTGATCTGGTTATATCCAGAATATGCATCCATGAAGGACATGAGCTCGTGCCTCGCAGTGGCATCCACCAACTGATCAATCCTTGGCAATGGGAAGCAATCCATGGGACAAGCTTTGTTTAGGTCGGAGAAATCGATGCAGGTCCGCCACTTTCCATGTAACGACCCAAATTTACTAATAAGTCTTAAGGGCCTTGATTAGTGTGCCGGGAGGGAATAATTGGAATATATGTGATTTAATGATTAAAAGTATGCTATATGACTATTTGAATATTTGAGAAGCATGACCATGTGTATTAGTATGCATGTAGGCCCTGATTAGGTTAGAAAGGGCATAATTGTAATTTTGGCCCATTGAGGGCATAACTGTATATATATGTGATAATTGTTGAGACCACATTATTATGTGAATATATTTGTGATCTGTGATTCGAGACGATCCTAGTGAGCAGGTTAGCGAAAAAGTCACGACGGGATTTATACCCGGCTCGGAGCGAGCCTGGGGGTGTAAATGGGAATTTAGAGGATATATTGGGGTTAATTTTGATATTGAGGAATATAATTGGTGATTAATTAGGTATCGGGAAGTAAGCGGAAAATATTAGAGACACTTGAGTAATTAGCAGAAATTGGGTAAAATGACCAAAATGCCCTTAGGTGGATTAAAGGATTTAGAATTAAAGGGGAGGGTATTGTCGTCATTTGGCATATAAAGATAGGCATAACTGAGGCATTATGCTTAGTGGAGTTTGTAGAATGAAGTAGAAGTCTGAAGAAAGAAAGGCAAGGAAAGAAAGAAAATAAGGGAAAGAAGAGTAGGCCATTTTGTCAAGGTCGGTCTAGGTTTTTCTTCATCAGTTCTTGAGGTATTTTGGAGCAGAAACCCAGGGGAAGCCAGAGTAAGCTTGAGGCAAGAGTTCTTGGTCTGGCTTGAAGATTTGGCAAGGGTTTAGCAAGAATAAGCCATTCAGTTGAGGTAAGACTTTGAAGTTTCTTCAGTTTCTGGTTTGGTATTGAACTAAGGTGTCTAATCTGAATTTGGTGGGAACTCTAGGGAATTCAAGCCAGGGGTTTGAGGAGGAGTAAGCCAAGGAGGTGTAGAAGCTGACTTAAGTTCGAATCCCCATTGAAGGTATGAAACTCTAAGCTTTATATTCTGAGGTTTTGACTGTTGTGCTGAAGTTTCTGAGTTTAAGGTTCAACCATGGTGAATTTTGAGATTAGGGGTGCATGTGATTGGGTTTTGTGTATTTGGTATGCTTGGGATGAATAGAGTGTGTTCATAAGCTTTTTTTTAAGTTTGGTTGAAGATTGGAAAAGTTTTGATAAGGGTTGGCTCGGGGAAATCGCAGGGAGGAAAAATGCAGGGGTGCTGGTTCTGTGACTAGCTACAGCGCTAGCCTTTGGGCGCTGTAGTGCTAGGCTTGGTTGTCTGGGGGATTTTGGTTCTGCTTGTAGCGCTGTAGCGCCCTCCAAAGAGCTATGTGGCGCTACCCTGCTTCCAGAAGAGGTTTTTTGAGTTATTTTCAAGGGTTTTTGCCCGGGGGTTCGGGGTTCGATTCCACCACCCCGTTTGGTGGAATTAGAGCTTCCCGAGGGCTCGGGATTGGTCCTGAGGTTAGGTTTTGTACTTGAGGTTTGGTGATGGTTCTGACCTGTGGTTGTGACTAGGTGCGCGCTAGGGTTCAAGAGGGATCGTGCTCAAGGATCAAAGTGAACGAAGCTAGTAAATTTAAAGGTAAGAAAACTGCACCCGGTTATATGTTTGTGATGGGACTAAGTGCTCCCGATATCTGTATAATGTCAATGATGGTATTATGTCATGGGACATGTGATAAACTGCCTAAGGGTTCCGTATACAATATTTGCGCACAGGGCGCAACTTGGCCACTGGTAGCCAAGGACAGCTTAATATTCACTGAGCTCGGTTTAAGTGGGCCGGAGTCAGTGGGATAAGTAGAGGGTGCGGCCTAAGGGCGCTAACCCTAGTTATCATTTGTGAATTGATTGTTGATATGAGATGATATGTTTGGTATGCTGAATACTTGGTTATCGTGAATGCTTAAACTGTTGAGAACATGTTTATGTGATATGAGATATTGGATTGTCTGTTGATTGTTTATGATCTATTATTGTGTTTTCTTGCTGGGCCTTGGCTCACGGGTGCTACGTGGTGCAGGTAAAGGCAAAGGCAAGCTGAACCAATCCTGAGATGGAGAGCTGCGGGGCTGAATGTACATAGTCAGCTGTTCAGCCGCCATGGCCGAGGAGTGGATCAGGACAAGGGAATGCCTATCAGTTTGTTTTGCCTTAGAGTGGCTAATTACTGTATTTAAATCTTGGATCTTTGTCAATGGTTTTAATCTTATTATTTTTGGGATCCCGTGTAAACAGAAAATGTTTATTTATAAGAAATGCGGCTTTTGAGACCAAAATCTTTTAACCCTAGTTCCATTATAGTTTCGGTAACACGATTTTATTTAAATGACTTGGTTAGCAAGTCTGACACTTTTATAAACACACAGTGTAACGGTCTTGGCTATCCAGGGCGTTACATTCCATTTGGCTTTGGGACCAGGACAGGGTTTGCGACCCAAATTGGATATTTAGCCTCGCGAATAAACCCGCATTTTAATAGCCGAGCTACTTCTTCTTCTAGGGCCTCAGCTCGGGTTGTACCCAGACGCCTCTGTTTCTGGGATTTCGCAGGCACGCTTTTATCCAAGTTCAAGGTATGCATGATCACACTCGGGCTTATCCCTACCATGTCTTCATGAGACCAGGCAAAAACATCTAGATTCCCTTGTAAAACATTTATCAGCTCTGCCTTCCTCTCATCGCCAAGATTTTTCCCGAGTTTAACGACTCTCAAAGCATCTTTGGGATCAATGTTTACTTCTTCGAGCTCTTCAATAGCTCAGAGCTCAGATCTATCTTCGCCTACTCGCAGATCAATATCATCACTCAGGGTAGGATCCTTGCCACTGGCTTGTTGAGGTTCTTCCATTCCAGGAGCAGTCCTTACCCCCTGGGATTCCTCGCCTTCGTCCTGTATGGCCATCGTTTGCTGCCCGGGTTGTGATTTTCCCTTCATGGAAATGTTGTAGCATTCCCTGACAGCATGTTGATCGCCTCGGACAGTACATATTCCTGTAGATGAGGGGAACTTGATCACAAGGTGGCAGACATATGTTATGGCTTCGAATGCCATCAACGTAGGTCGACCCAAGATTTTATTGTACGCGGTCGGACAATCGACGACCACAAACTCGAGAAGCTTGGAAATAGTTCATGGTCCTTCACCCAAGGTTATCACTAACTCGATTGTCCCGATAGTTGTCGATCCCTCACCGGAGAACCCATACAGCGTCATGGAGGTTGCTTTCAGCTCGGTTACGGACAACCCCATTTTTTCTAATGTGGACCTGAATAGTAGGTTCACAGAACTTCCATTATCCACTAGATTCCTCCTAACCCTTCGGTTGGCGAGCTGGATGGTTATGACCAGAGGATTGTTATGCGGGAATTGGACATGGCTAGCATCTTCTTCAGTAAAACTGATTGGTTGTTTCTCCAATCGATGTTGCTTGGATAAACGTTGCTCCGAGACAAACTCAACTCCGTTGTGAGATCTCAGCTCATTGATATACCTCTTCTGGGCACCTCCGCTCGTGCCTGCCAGATGAGGGCCTCCGGAGATGGTTGTTATTTCTCCCCTGCTATAGGAGGAGGGGTATCCTGATTCACCTGAGCTCCGGTCTGATTCGTTGGAGCCTCTGGAGCTGATGGAATATTTTGTCCAGTGAACTGACCGGGAGTTACTCGATTCCGGGCATACTGAGCCAATGGTCCAGACCTGATGAGCGTCTCGATCTCATCCTTCAAGTGCCTATAATCATCAGTGTAGTGACCGATGTCATTGTGGAATCAACAAAATTTTGAGGGATCTCTCTTTGCCCTTTGATTCTTTAACGACTCTGGCTTTTTCCATGAAAGGCGGGCAAAATTCGCCAAGAAGATACGCTCTCTAGTATTCGTGAGGTCGGCATAATTCGTACAGACCGGCTTAAACTTCTCCACGACCTTGTATTTCTTTAAACCGCTCTGGCCGCCCCCACCATTTCCCTTCCTCTTGTTATTTCCCCCTTGGTTATTCTGGGTAACGGTTTGAGCCGTAGCTACAACATCTGTTACCACTCCAACGTGCTGGGTAGGAACTTGGCTGGTTCCTGCGACTGAAGCTCATGCTTCTTCCAAGTTGATCCACCTTTGAGCCTTGTTCAGGAACTCATCCACGATGCTCACCCCCTTTCTTTGGATTTCTTGCCATAGGTCGCCCCCAACAAGAATTCCTGTTCTCATCGCCATGAGCCTAGAACTTTCATCCGCATCTATAGCTCGCGCAGCAACATTGGCAAACCTACTCAGATATGCTTTTAGAGGCTCTCTAGGCTGTTGCTTTACATTTGCGAGGGAGTCCGCCTTAATGCGAGCCGCTTGAGAAGCCCGAAATACCCTCTTGAAATCAGCAGAGAAACTTTTCTACGAGCTAATAGAATGTTTCTTGTATTGTTTGAATCATTGTTTAGCCGGCCCGGCCAGAGTCGAGGGGAATACTAGGCATCTCAGCTCGGGTCCAATATTGTGGGCCATCATCAGGGTGTTGAACATTCCCAAGTGGTCAGATGGATCTCCATTTTCATCGAATTTTGATAGATGGGGCATTCTGAAACTCAGCGGGTATGTTGTTGCTGCGATGTTTGGGGCGAAAAGTTCGAGCTCATCTCCTGAGTCATATTCATCCTTTTCCTTCTTCAATAGGAGTCTTTTCATCAGATCCTCCATCTGGGCCAACCTTTCGAGGGTTTGGTCCTTGGTTCCCTGGTTGTTATGGGGCTGTTCAACAATTTCCTTTTCACAGGATTCGAACCGATACTTTTGAGGGGGCAAAATGTTACACCCAAATTTCGAGCATGGGGAATTATTATCCCGAAATCTAGGCTCGTTAGGTGTAAGCTCGAAACATGCACAGTCCTCATATGATCCTCCAGTCAGACAGTTTCACTGTAAATGACGATCTCATGAGCTCGAACAGTATGTAGCTTCGAAGATGCTTCGAGCTTATGAGGTAAGCTCGCAACAGCAAGGGGTTCAACACTTGTATATATTTCCTGGTGTATCTCTTGCCCTCAGACAAGATGATCCGAGCTCGAGAAGCATAAGCTCGAATATGATGACTCCATCAATGACTTGTTGGGAGCAAAGGCGAAGCAAGAATGACAAGCTCGTGATCGACAAATAATCTCGAAGGCATAATAAGCCCAATATCTAAGCTAGTCGGTTACGTGTGAATGTATTTATTGTTGTAAAATCCCTATGTTTAAGGGATATGATGTAATTAGTTATCAAATCCCACATTCTATGGGATATTATCATACACGTAGAAAATAATGCATTAAGTGACATTATATCATTTGATTCACATGATATCTTCTCGAAATATGTGGGAATGAATTCTGAAACCTTCTCTATAAATAGATAATGAAACTCCCTTTGTAAATGACCGAAATCTTGAGATCTTGAGAGAAAACTCTAAGCAACTATTCTCTGAAAAGTTTCCAGAAGACTCCCAAGCACTTATAACACAGACTCGTGGACTAGTCAGATTTAACTACTGAACCACGTAAAAAGATCCTGTTTTCATCTTCTTATTTCATTTCCTCTGATATATTCTTGCTTAATTGCTCTCCTTTTTAAGTTGACGAAAAATAAAGTCAAGATATCTCTTCTATATAATAAGTGTGTAGATAACATAAATTCTTGGTTTTAACAATTTCTTTTGTTAAATTTAACGAAATATTCTAAATATTTAATAGAATATACCTTTAAAACTAACCAAAATAGATATTTACTCATTATTTTAATATAAATTTAAATATTATAAAATATCATTATAATAATATTTAATATAAAACTACATTTATAATAATTATATTAATATAAATTCAAATTTAAATTCAATTGTTATAAAATATTATTATTATAATAATATATAACACAAGAATAGATATTTAATAAATATATAAATTTAAATTTAAATGTTATAATATATTATTATAATAATATTATATAATCCTAAATTTTTACTAATTATATTAATATGAATTCAAATATTATAAAATATTATTTTTATAATAATATTTAATACAAAATTAGACATTTAATATTTATATTAATATAAATTTAAATATTATAAAATATCATTATAATAATATATAATACCTTAATTTTTATTAAAAAAATTATCATTCATGTTTAAAAAAATTATTATATTATTTATATATTTAAAAAAATCATAAACAACGTTTTTGTTTAATTTTTCATTTAATAGATTTATGTCATTTTTATACATAATATTATTTATTTATTTATAATTTATATAGCAATGATACTGTTATCCAAAAAATAGGCATGGATGACATAGCAAACATTTAATACACGTGGCTGACATCTGCCAGAATTCGTGCTCGACTATCGATCAGAAAGACATCTATTGTCACAACGTTCGATCTCCATATACGACTAGACTGGCCGTACACATGCTATACACGGAGAAAATCTTATGCAGTTATGATAAAATCCGAAATTATCTCCCATGATTTCCTGAGTATCCGATTATTTAGGAAATAATATCTGTAACAAATTAATGTAAATCTTCCTTGAGCCTATAAATAGAGAAAGATAGCTCAAGGGAGGGTGGAATTTTCGCTTTCTGATTATCTGAGATTAGAGTTATTCTATTTGATATATTGTCCTGTTCTTCAAAGGTTGATGAAACTCATTGAACCCTAGTTCTTTGTTTACTCTTTTGAATCCTATATCAATAATAATTCAAGTGGACGTAGGTTGTTACTAGATTTTGGGGCCAAACCACTATAAATTCTTGTGTTCTTTATTATTTCTGTCATCACATTCCTTTCAACGTATTTGTCCACATCAAGCATATTTGACTCCGTGTCAGTTGGCCAAAATCAGGGTCAACAGATACAAATTAAATAAAAATAATTAATGAATTCTATAAATAAAACTAAACAAACGTGTATTGCACGTTGTTTGTATCTAATAAATAAACATATCTTTATAAAGTGTATATTTAACGAATTTTTAATTTAATAATTTCTTTTATATAGACAAGTACTTAGAAATTTGATTATTTTGTAAAATTTTCATTCTAACTAAATTAAGTTATTAGCAAATATTAATAGATAAAATGAAGTATGCAAAATACTAGCATTTCACTGTCATTGATATTGAGTCAACACAAGACGAGTAGCATGATGCATTGTCATCCTAGTTTTTTTTGTTTTAAAAAAAGTGAATCAATTTTTCTTAAAACTATAGATAATATATTGGTTTAATTTTATTTTTTTATATAAACATCTTTTCATTTTATTTTTAAAACTATAGGTAATGTTTTTGTTTAACTTTTTTAATATGTTTATGTCATATATTATATTAAACATATTTTTTTTTATAATATATGACATAAATTATTTACTTAAAATTTATATGATGATTAAAAAATATAATAAAAATAAATTAAAATATTTTCTAAATAAAATAGCACGTTATTGATTTCACCTAATATTAGTAAAAATATATTAAAAAAATCAGTAAAAATAAGGCATCAATTAGGTTGCCGGTGACAACACATATATCATCTTAGAAATGAATTAAAATAACATAATAATATGGTTTTTTTCTTTCTTTTGTCTGTTCTATTATTCCCCTCGTATTAATAATTTGTTACAAATTATATAAAAATGAACGGATTACGGTAAAAATTAATGCCTTACGACTACTATACACTTTATGAATTGTGAAACATCCAAATCCATACTAGTATTCTATACACGAAACATCCTTATCCTTACAATTTAAGTACATCCGGACCATTTCCATTCTAGTGGTGAATTACAAACCATAAATAATTCATTTTAATAATAATAATAAAAAAGTATTTTACGTATCTACTCTACTTAGATTGAATTTTTTTACCGCACTCACAAAAAATAAAGACGTTTTTATAGGGGATTAAAATTATTAGAAAAGTAAATTATTTGTAATGTAATATTGCGACAAATAATATTTTATTATTTGATAAGAGTAATGATACATGCTCACATGTAAATTCTAAAATTTACATATTTTATAGAAATATATTTTTATTAAAAGATCAATTGTTTGTTTCCCTTTATTGTATTTTTTGGAATTAAACTTTTCCTTTCTTGTGATTTGTGGAATATTTACATTCCTCGTTTAACTTTATTTGATTATAAATGGAAGTAATATGTTGCAAATATTCAGTACTTACTCAAAATCATTACTGGAATATTTGACATTATATTGTTAATAATATAAGTTTTATTATTATGTAAGGGTAGTTTAGTCTTTTAACATCTCATTATTTTGGCTATATATTTTGTTGCTCTTGTACTCTTGTTTTAATCTTTTTTGACATAATGAAAACCTAGCCTCCATTTTGATTCTCTCTCAAATCTCCTTTGCCTATTTTGCAAAATTATCATATATTTTCGTGCAGCTCAATAATTGAAATTCAGGAAACTGAATCTTTAATGTCATTAATTGTTCTTTCTATTCTGAGCATGTTTTCAATCCGACACAGGTCTGAGTTGTCCCCACCAAAATTGTATCTGTCGGATCAGCATCTTCTAAAAAAGACAATTCTTCATCAATCAAGAATATCTTCAATTATTCTTGCCTTTATTAGGAGATTCTTTCTCAGCTTTTATGAGCACGAAAATGGACTTTATAAATAGGTGTCTAAGGCTTTGAGAAAAAGTGAACTCTTAGATGCATAATTTGTGAGTGTATTATAATATTTGTGAGAGTTTCTTCTTTGTATTCAAGATCATAGTATTCATGTGATCTTGTAGAAATATGAGAGTTTAGTTTTTGTGGTGAGTTTATACCACGTTCATGAGTGATTACACATTGTAATTTGAACACAACTTTTATAGTGTTCGGGAGAAGATTTTTACAAGCCTTGCGTCGGGAGGAAGCAAGCACTCGCTAGCCATTGAAGGGAGTTCAATTGGTTGAGCGTTTCAATCAAGATCAGATTAGTGAAGAGAAGTACAACAAGTTGTGGAAAATCTCAAGAGGGAGTCTTGTTTTGTTTAAGTCAATATTTTGTACTTGTGATTCCTTATTAATTGGTTGTATTCTCTGGGCGTGGCCCGAAGGAGTAGGTTATCCGAAAGGGTTTCTGAACCTTGTAAAAATTCGTTGTGTTCTTTATTGTTTTGCACTATCCTTTTATTGTGTTCAGTTTCTGTCGTGACAAGTTCGGATTCTGTCCCGACAGAACTGCAATCTGTTTAAACAGTTAATTATCATTCTGCACTTTAATTAATTCACATGGTTTAATTAATCTGGTAATTACTAAAAACAAAATTTCAATTGGTATCAGAGCAGGTCACTCATTTCTGAGTGTGATCTTGGTTTATTCCGTTTGTTGTTCTTGTTCTTGCAATGTCTTTTTTCACAGAAGGAGGCTCCATAACTCGCCCTTCTTTACTCAATGATTCGAACTATCCATAATGGAAAGTTAGAATGAGAGCCTTCATCAAATCTCAAGATGAAAAGGCTTGGAGAGCTGTTTTAAGTTGTTGGACTCCTCCAGCAGAAAGCGATGATGTAACTAAGGTAAAATCTGAACTTGATTGGACTGATGCTGAAGATAAACTGTCAAGTTACAATAATAAAGCATTACATGCTATTTTTAATGGTGTTGGTGAAGGTTACATTAAATTGATTTCTTCATGTGTTTCGGCCAAAGATGCTTGGCAAATCCTTCAAACTCAATTTGAAGGAACTGTTGATGTCAAGCGTTCTAGGCTTGTTATGCTCACAACAAAATTTGAAAATGAATAAAAATGAAACCCTCACTGAATTTTATGAGAAATTGTCAGATATTGCTAACGAATATTTTACTCTTGGTGAAAAACTTAAAGACAATGTTTTCGTTCGAAAAATTGTTAGAGTTCTCCCTGACAGGTTTCAGAAGAAGCTAACTGCAATTGAAGAAGCAAAAGATCTGGACAAAATAAAAGTAGAAGAATTGATGGGTTCACTCCGAACTTTTGAACTAAACCAACAAATTAGACAAAAAGGTAAGACGGAAGAAATCAAGGAGAAATCTATTGCCTTGAAATCTTCTAAAGAAAAGAAGGAAAGTTCGGATGATGTGATGACTCTGTTGACAAAAAAATTTCAAAAATACATAAAGAAATTGGGAAAAAAAATGCCATATCCAAAAACCCAAAAGGTAATTTTTCTAAACCCTTTGAGACTAATAAAAAGGATATTCAGTGCAGGGAATGTGAATGATTTGGACACATTCAATTTGAGTGTGCAAATACCTTAAAGAAAAAGAAAGTCATGACAACCACGTGGAGTGATTAAGACTCTGAACAGAGTGATGAGGAGGAAAATAGTGTTGCCTTAACCTCTGTTCACAAAGGTATGGTTTTCTCTTCAGTTGATTACAAGGATGTGTTATGCCTTAATAATTCTGTTCAGAATAATGAGAATTCTGACATTGATTCTGATGATTCTGACTTAGATGAGGAGTCATTAAAATAGTCTTATAAAATAATATATGATCAATGGCTGAAAGTTTGCTCTAAGAATCGTCTAATGGCTAGCAATAATAAAAAATTTGTTGAAAAAATTGACGAACTTGGGATGATTATTGCTTCCAAAAATGATGAAATTAATTCTTTGAGTAAATAAATTGATCTTTTGCAAAAAGGTGTCAAAATGCTTAATCCTAGATCTGGAATATTGGATGATATTCTCTCTGCAGGAAAAAAGGCTGGTGATTACAGTGGATTAGGATATAATGGATTTGAATCCTCAAGAAAAACAGTTTTTGTAAAATCTATGAATTATTCGACTGTTGTGCCAACTAACCGTTTTGTAGGAACAAGTAAGTCTGCAGAGACCACGAAGTTGTCATCTGTTCCAATAGATCTACAACTAAAGAAAAATTCTCCAAAAAGAAACATTGGACAATTTGTACCATTTTGTCATTGTTGTGGGATGAAAGGACACATAAGACCTAAGTGCTTTTCTCTATTAAATTTGTTTAAAAAGAATTATGTTAAACACTTTGGTAGTATGAATCAATTCTTGACCAAAAGAAATTCAAAATAAAAAACAATATGGGTCAAGAAAGTTAACTCTGTTTGCTTGGCTACCTTTACCTGTCATAAAATGCATGCATCTAGTTCATGGTACTTTGATAGCGGTTGTTCAAGACATATGGCAGGTAATGCCAACATACTTACCAACTTCAAATCCTTGAAGTGTGGAGTAGTAATATTTTGGGATGGAATGACAGGAAATATTTTAGGTAAAGGTACTCTAAACATTGAAGGGTTACCGAAACTGAAAAATATGCTTCTTGTTGATGGGCTGAAAGCCAACTTAATTAGCATAAGTCAAATTTGTGACCAATGTTTTCTTGTTAATTTTTCGCATGATGAGTGTAATGTTATAAATTAAAGTGGTGACATTGTTCTCAAAGGTTCTCGTTCTTTGGATAATTGTTACACACTCACACAAAAATTCACATGTCATGCGTCTTCATCAAGTTTTAATAATACTGACTTGTGGCATGAAAAACTTGGACATATAAATTTCAAAAACTTGAAAAAGATTGCTAATGCAGGTCTCATCCGTGGTATACCCAAACTGGGTAAAGAATTGCTTAGTAAGTGTGAATCATATCAATTGGGAAAACAGTTGAAAATTTCTCATAAAGCATTATCTGATATTATTACTTCAAATGTGTTAGAATTATTGCATATGGATCTCATGGGTCCTATACAAGTTGAAAGTATTAATGGTAAGAGATACATTTTTGTATGTGTGGATGATTTTTCTAGATTTACTTGGGTAGATTTCTTAAGAGAAAAATCAGATACATTTGAAGCTTTTCAAACACTATGTACAAGACTTAGAGTTGAAAAAAATTGTAACATTGGAAAGATTGTAAGAATACGAAGTGATAATGGTAAGGAGTTTGAAAATTCTGTTTATGATGAATATTGTAAACCTTTGGAATTTTGCATGAATTTTCTGCTCCCAAAACCCCTGAACACAATGGGGTAATGGAACGAAAAAATCGTACTTTGCAGGAAATGGCCAGAGTTATGCTAAATAGCAAAAAACTCACAAAGAAATTGTGGGCTGAAGCAATTAATACAGCTCGTTACACAATTAATCATGTTTTACTGCGTCCAGGTACAAATAAAACTCCTTATGAAATCTGGAAAGGTAGAAAATCCAATGTCAATTATTTTCATGTATTTGGCTGTCTGTGTTTTATTCTTAGAGATCGTGAGAATTTGGACAAATTTGATGCCAAAAGCGATGTGGGAGTTTTTCTTGGATATTCCACCAATAGTAGGGCTTATCGCGTTTATAACATGAGAACCCAAACTATTATGGAATAAGCTAATGTGGTTGTAGATGATTTAAAAGATTTTTCTGAGTACTCCCATGAGGAGGAAATTGACAGGCTCATTGATGTTCAACATCATAAAGAAATGGCAGATCTGATAGCACAACCTTCGGAGGCGACAACAACCACTGTTGATGTATCAAATGATGATTATGTTGAAACAACAACTGGACAAACAGAGAAGGAAAATTCAGTTATTTCCTCTGACTCCGTTCAAAAAGAACCATCAACCAGAGTAAAAAAGAATCACCCTTCTGATCTTATTTTGGGAAATCTTGAAGAGAGTGTGGTCACTCGAAAGAGGTATGTAAACTTGGTTCAATTTGTTTGTTTTACTTCTACTTTGGAACCAAAAAATGTGAAGGAAGCCTTAAATGATGAATCATGGATCAATGCTATGCAAGAAAAGCTAGATTAATTCACAAGGAATGAGGTATGGATCCTTGTCCCTAGACCGAGTCATACTAATGTTATAGGTACAAAGTGGATATTTAAAACTAAAACTGATGAATTTGGGACCATAATAAGAAATAAAGCTAGACTAGTTGCACAGGGGTACACTCTAGTTGAAGGAATTGATTTTGATGAGACATTTGCCCATGTTGCAAGACTTGAATCCATAAGATTATTACTAGCTATTTCATGTGTTCTTGGTTTTAAATTGTTCCAAATGGATGTAAAATCCACCTTTTTAAATGGATTTTTGAATGAAGAAGCTTATGTGGAACAACCCAAAGGGTTTGAGGATCCTTACAATTCTAATCATGTTTTTAAATTGCAAAAAGCTTTGTATGGGATGAAACAAGCCCCACGGGCTTGGTATGAGAGACTAACTCATTTTTTGGTCTCAAAGGGGTACAAGAGAGGGGGAGTAGACAAAACACTTTTGATCAAAAATGTTGTTGAAAATATTATGATAGCACAAATCTATGTTAATGATATAGTGTTTGGTTCTATTAATGATTCTCTAGTGCAGGAATTTGTGAAACAAATGCAGGAAGAGTTTGAGATGAGCATGGTAGGAGAACTCAATTTTTTTCTTAGGACTTCAAGTGAAGCAGTCAGATGAGGGAGTTTTCATTTCACAAAGCAAGTATGCAAGAAGTCTAGTGAAAATATTTGGACTCAATGCATCTAAACCTGCTAAAAATCCAATGGGTACTACGGTCAAGTTATCTAAAGATGAGAATAGGAAGAAAGTTGATCCAACTCTTTACAGGAGTATGATTGGGAGTCTCCTATACTTAACTGCCAGTCGCCCTGACATCGGTTACAGTGTTGGAGTGTGCACTCGTTTCCAAGGGAACCCCATGTAGTCTCATGAGACTTCTGTAAAAAGAATTATTTGTTACATCAATAATACTCTTGATTTAGGCATTTGGTAATCCAAAGAAACCAATTCTAACCTTGTGTGTTATAGTGATGCAGATTGGCCAGGAAACACTGATGATCGCAAAAGTACAAGTGGTGGTTGTTTTTACTTAGGAAACAATTTGGTCTCCTGGCATAGTAAAAAACAAAACTCCATCTCCTTGTCAACAACCGAAGTTGAGTACATTGCTACTGGAAGTTGTTGTACTCAACTTTTGTGGATGAAACAAATGTTGGCAGACTATGGGTTTGATATTAAAACTTTAACAATTTTTTGTGATAATACAAGTGCTATTAATATCTCCAAAAATCCTATTCAGCACTCTCACACCAAACATATTGACATTCGTCATCATTTTATTAGGGAACTTGTTGAAAACAAAACATTGATTTTAGAATATGTTGAGACTAACAAACAAATTGCAGATATTTTTACTAAAGCTTTAGACACGGTCAAATTCGATTCCCTCAGGAAATCCTTGGGGGTTTGTTTTATTTGAAATTGTCAATAAATTGATTATCTTACCTTGCATATGTGTTTCTGTAAATCTCTTGTCCTGTTTGGAAAAAATTTGATGAGCATATTTTTTGTATTTTAGAAAATGATCGTTATAAGTCTTATACTTTGTTTGGAATAAAAAACCATATTTGAAAAATTATAGACCATCCAATTTATATTTGATCAAATCATTATGTTTGTATGAGCATTCCTTAATCTAGTTTCTTTTTCAGGCTCCATTTTGGAAAAGAGCTACCTATACTGATGTGTGAAAGCCGACACTGAGTAAGTTGGTACTAGGTAATTAGCAATTATATTGGAGGATACTCTACCAGTGTAAAGGGCTACCATCAGTATAAGAGTTATAGCCTTCATTATGGTTACAATTTGAAAAAGGCTACAATTGCCAAATATGGGCAATGACCCTAGCTTTAAAAGGTAAAAAAGAAACGCCAAATTGATTATACATGCACACACATGCTTGTTGACTAGACTGTGTAAGATGGTTGTAAGACTCATACATATAATGAATTGATTAAAATATGTTTTGTGATTGGTATATTTTTCGAATTATGGTCACTTAGTATTTGAATTATAACTCATTTATCTAATTTGTGAAAAATATGGTTATCTTGTTTCTTTTGAATAGGACTTGACATTTACATGGACACATATGGTATGGCAATTTACATTCTATTTTCTGCAAAATTTTTTAAAAAAAATAATGATAAATTAAAATCTGTTTTGGACCGTGTACATATATAAAAAAAGGTTGAAAAATTATTTGATGCAATTTATTTGTTTTATCTCAATATATTCTAAAATATTAAAAAATGTTCCAATTTTGAGGTGTGAAAGAATTTGTTTTAAAAAGGGAGATATTTTGGCATTTATCACATAAAATCCGGTTACCCATTTTTGAACTTGCCTCATTTGTGCACCGAATACTCTATATATTCGGATTCACTTTGGTTGTTTCATACTCAGTGTTTTCTTGTTTGGCTCTCTCACTTATAACCAAAGTGTTTAGGGTTTTTTCTTTTGTGTGTTTCACTTGTTTCATTCTTAGCAGCCATGAAGACTCGAGGCCGTGGTTCATCTTCTAAATCTGTGAAGTCTCAGGAGGAGACAGTTCCTGAGTCAGTTCCCACTGCCTCTCCTCCCGTCCCAACATCAATCCCTGCTGTCTCGCCTCCTACAGATCGTCGACCTAAAACCATAGCAGGAAAGAAGGTTCTTGCTCTTCTGGGTCCTATAGGATCCACTGTACTAGGAGCTTCAAGTAAAGGAGTTACTTTTCCCAACCTCGATGCTCAGCCAAACCAAGCCTCGGCGGTTCCACTCGCCTCTTCCAAAGGTCAAATAAAAGCCAAACCTGCCTTGACTACAAGTCATTCCCAATCCTTCTCCACTAAAGTTGTGTCTGAGCTGTCTGATCATTACTTTGAATCGTCGTTATCTCCTGATGTTTTGACCCCCAAGGCAAAGGGCAAACGCAAGACCAAAGCTGCTGGAACAAAGAAAGGCAAGAAGACCAAAGTGGCTCCAACAAAAGGTACCAGCTCCATTCATCTCCTTTATCCCGATTCAAATTGATGGCAAAAATCAACCCACCTCCTTGCACCTCATCGGAGGATGTTTCTCCTGAAACGAAAGACTCACTGCCTGAGTTGGACCCTTCGTTGACCGATCCAAATCATAACGTTCCTCTTGACGATTTGGCGGAGGAGACTGAATCTGAAGAAGACCCATCAGAAGCCTCTCCTGTTGCATCTGACCCAAAGGGCACCACACCATTGGAATTTCCCGAATTGTCTTCCAAACTCCCTAAACAAAAAGGTGCTCCTGTCCATACCTCAGGTTCTTTCAAAGCTCATTCTCTTACTTTCTGCTTGAATGATAATGAGAAAAACATGCTATTTTATGAGCATCGTCACTTTATTAGTGAACGTAATTTCCTTTTTGCTCCTCATTGTGTTTTTGGGGTCTAACTTACTTTAGAGGAAAGGGGCTGGTTGCGATCTTTGTTTGGGTTTGATGGGTTTGTGCCTCGGGTTGTTAAAGAATTTTATGCTAATTTGAATGATGAATTGTTAGAGCAGTCTTCTTTTATGTTTCATAAAGTGTATGTTAGTGGACATTGGTATAAGTTTAGTCCTACTGAAATTGCTAAGGCCCTCAATCTCGTTCCTGTTGAGATTGATGATTCTATTGAGTTTGCAAAGGATCAAGTCTTGTCTGAGTTGGTTGGTCAAGCTATGGTGTGGGAACCAAACACCTCTCTACGAGTCTCGGATCTCACTCACTATTATGGTGCTCTTTTCAAATTTGGAATGTTTAATTGGATGCCTACCACTCATTCCTCGACCATCACTCAAGATATGACTTTTCTATTGTTCAAAATTGGGACTGGTGTCACCATCGATCCTGCTGCTGTTATTTTTGATCAAATCATGTCCTTGAGTGGTGCCAAACGCAAGGGCCAACACTTGATGTTTCCGCAAGTCATTTATAAACTTTTGGACTCTCAGCGTCCTTTGAAGAAGTCCCACGAGACCTTGACTTCTCCTTTGGGTGGTCCTACCTACACTATCAAAGATGACCATGCTCCGTCCACAGCTTGAAAGGTCAAAGGCATTAATCTGGCTGGTTCTGGTTCTGGTAATGTTGTGATTGACACTCCTGCTGTCCCGACTGATCTCGCTTCTGTCCAGACATGAATTACAAGTCTCTCTGACCGGTTTGCTCTCATGGAGGATACTCAGCGCCAAATTCTTACTTCGTTGGCCATTATCAATGCATCCATCTCTCCTGCTCCATGACGGTTACCGTTCCTTTTGTTTTCCTTTTATTTGCTTTTGCTAAATGTAAAAGAACACTAGATGTGTCTTTCTTTTGGTTTCGTTTCCTTTGTTCTTTGGCATTTTCTTAGACAATGAGGGGAAGAGAGAGTAACTCTATTTTTGGTACTTCGATTATGTTGTTTGACCTGTTGTTTCTCATTGGTTTTTGTTAACTGTTTTATCTTGTGATTTGTTTATTTTTGGCAGGGGGAGTCATTTTGTGACTCTTGTGATTTTAAGCACTTGTGTTTTGCAGGGATCTTTTAAAAATAGATATGCTTTGTCTATAAAATTGCCAAAGGGGGAGATTGTAAATCCTAAAATTGGCATATTTTATAGAAATATCTTTTTATTAAAAGATCGATTGTTTGTTTCCCTTTATTGTGTTTTCCGGAATTAAACTTTCCCTTTCTTGTGATTTGTGGAATATTTACATTCCTTATTTAACTTTAGTTGATTATAAAGGGAAGTAATATCTTGCAAATATTCCATACTTACTCAAAATAATTACTGGAATATTTGACATTATATTTTCATGCAGCTCAAGAATTGAAATTCAAGAAACTAAATCTTTAATGTCATTAATTGTTCTTTCTATTTTGAGCATGTTTTCGATCCGACACAGGTCTGAGCTGTCCCCACCAAAATCATATCTGTCGGATCAGCATCTTCTAAAAAAGACAATTCTTTATCAATCAAGAATATCTTCAATTATTCTTGCCTTTATTAGGAGATTCTTTCTTAGCCTTTATGAGCACGAAAATGGACTCTATAAATAGGTGTCTAAGGCTTTGAGAAAAAGTGAACTCTTAGATGCATAATTTGTGAGTGTATTATAATATTTGTGAGAGTTTCTTCTTTGTATTCAAGATCATAGTATTCATGTGATCTTGTAGAAATATGAGAGTTTAGTTTTTGTGGTGAGTTTATACCACGTTCATGAGTGATTGCACATTGTAATTTGAACACAACTTTTATAGTCTTCGGGAGAAGATTTTTACAAGCCTTGCGTCGGGAGGATGCAAGCACTCGCTAGCCATTGAAGGGAGTTCAAGTGGTTAAGAGTTTCAATCAAGATCAGATTAGTGAAGAAAAGTACAACAAGTTGCGGCAAATCTCAAGAGGGAGTCTTGTTTTGTTTAAGTTAATATTTTGTACTTGTGATTCTTTATTAATTGATTTTATTCTCTGGGAGTAGCCCGAAGGAGTAGGTTATTCGAAAGGGTTTCTGAACCTTGTAAAAATTCGTTGTGTTATTTATTGTTTTGCACTGTCTTTTTATTGTGTTCAGTTTCTGTCGTGACAAGTTCGGATTTTGTCATGACAAAACTGCAATTTGTTTAAACAGTTAATTACCATTCTGCACTTTAATTAATTCACATGGTTTAATTAATTTGGTAATTACTAAAAACGGAATTTCATCACACAAATTACATACAAAAACTATACACAGTAAATCATTTCAACCAATCATATTTATTTAAGATGAACCCCACTAGTTAAAAGAGATTTGTCACATAAGTATGTATAGTATTTGTGTGTGCGATTAAATAAGTAATGATACATGCACACACAAAAACCACACACACTTAGACCATCTTCAATGCAAGATGTAAATTTTGTACCAAATTTGGCACAAAAATGAGTCAATACTATATTTGGCTCAATATTTGTAATTGTGCTCTAATATATAAAATACAAATTAACAAAAAAAAAAGTCAACAATTCATTTAATATTTATTGATAATATACAAAAATTATTTTATTTATTTTTATTGTAAAGAAGTGAATAAAAAAATTAACATGGTTAATCATTAATTGTTAACTAATAAATGAGTGATAATATAGTAAATAAAAAAATTAATATTTATTGTTGAAAAAAATTTACACTTTTTAAAATACTATTAGAGTGATACTTTTATTAAAATATACTAAATATAACAATGCACCACTTATTTGACACTCTATTAAAAATACTCTTATAATCATATTTTTTTAAGATAATCTCAATAGTTAAAGATAATTTATCATGTATAGTATATGAGTGTAATTTGCGTGTGTCCTTGTCATTACTCATTTATGTACAAAAGACATTAATGTGGTATAGCTAAGCTGTGATTTTCATCCAGGGAAAAGAGAGTAGTACTTTCAGTTTCAGAAATTTGTAAGGAAGGTAAATAATAGTAACTTGAGATTCCAAGACCAGGGTACGTTGGAATTATGACCAATATTATGTTTACACGTGTAATTATAAATACATATAGATATTTTTAATTGGAAATAAACGTAATAATATACAAATTTATATAAAAACATTAATGACTCACGGGATACACAGGAATTTTCACGAGTCTTTTCATGGTTTTAAATTTAATGAGGCAGGGGATACTGATTTTATTTGTTTTTGTCTTGGTAAAAAAATAATAAAAAAAATCAACATTTACTTTTTGTTTTTGTTTTTCTCAAAAAAGCCTAATCTAAGAAAAAAAATAAACAAACCATTTTCCACGTTGAAACAAAACAACAAACTTTTGAAGTTTTTATCTAATCGATTAAAAAATGCGAGTTTCTTTTCTTTTTCTAATTCTTTATTCTTTGTCCTGTTACTTGATTGGAATGAGCTTCGAAAGAAAAATAGATTTAAAAAGACAATCTTTATTCTCATAAAATCACAATTTTTCATCATCTTCTAAAGAATAAGCGTCGCACTCATTATTTAATAACTTAGTCCTCTATCAATCTTATATAAAATGCATACCCTGTGGAGAAATATTTAAAAGACCACTAATCAATTAATTAATATAAGTATTGTTGACTCGCTTTTTCATCAATTTGTAGAAAGTAATAAATGAAGAGTTATTTTGTGTGTAAAATCTCAAAGCGAAACTTATGATGAACAATGAGCCAAAAAAAGAGAGAAATAAATACAGTAATAAATGAATGAGACAAATATTTATAGTGGTTCAATCCAAGAAAGATGATCTATGTTCACTTTAGTGAGTATTATTTATGATGAACTTAGAACCCTCAAGAACAAGTACACTGAGTTTGATTTTGTTCTTGTGGCAGTTATAGTAATGGAGAGTAGGAGCTCTCTCCGAAAAATAAGTGGTTACTAAGTTGTTTTTCGACTCTTGTTACATTTCGATTTGCACTATTTATAGCCTAGGAGATGGGAAGAGCTGATGGTGGCAACTTGTTTCCCGATCAGACTAAATTTCGGTATACTTGGATGGAAGCAAGTTTCTGTCTCACCAAAAATGGTAACTCGACGTGTCCTGTTCAATTAGAGGTTCTAGGCCCACTCTGGTGCGGAAGAAGGCTCGGATAGCGGGGGCCATTGGTGAGCGGCAAGTGCCATCGACGACCACGACTGGCGACCGGCGAGGGTCTTGGGCGACCAGCTATGGCTCCTAGCGACTTAGCCGGGGCTTGTGGTGTGTATTAGTTTGGCTTGTGTGACAGGCGAAGGTGAATGGCTAGGGCCCTTTTCTTCTTACCATTGGTGTCAACGTAGTCATTTGGGGATCATTTTGCTTCACGCGATGGGAGAAGTAGGCCGGCTCTGGCGAGTCATGTCTCTTCCTAAGTGTTGGGAGAGTGGTGAGGGCCACTCCTCACAGAAGCTGGTGGCAAATGTTGTCCCTTGCCACTTTGTCTTGACACGTCATCATCTCGTGGGTCGCCACATGGCAGTGTCGAATTTTGGATATAACATTTGCTCCCCAAGTCAGGCTCCATGAATGTGTGGGGTGACTTTTGTAGGCGAGGGGCGGTCCGCTTGCTGTAGTCCATCACTTTCATTGTCTCTGAGCTCGTTCTGGCTTTGACTCCTTCAATCGGGGAGGTCGCCGAGTGGGACGTGGTGGAATTGGAACTCTGCCCTGAGTTACCAACCTCGCCTGTAGCCGTTAGGAAGCCCTCTTGGCGCGTCCTCTGACTTAGGCTCCTTGTGCTGAGCGAGCCAGCAGGCAGAAAGGTTGAAGTCGGGACTCATGGGGCGGCCAGCAACTTCATCTATTGTTGGGAGGAGATCTTCCAGCCATAGCGAAGTGGTGCTTTTCCTTTCAAGTGACTTGGCTTCAGGTGGGGTGCGACCTTCATCCATGGCTCGTATACGACTGGGCAGTATGGCGAGTTCCTGGGGCAACAGGGACTTCCTACTCTTGCCATTCCCTCATCATGGTGACTCCATTGAGGTTGCGTTGGGGCGGCGCCCTAGTTATGAAGCCACTCAGGGAACAACTTCTTCTAGCCGCATGCTTATACCTGATTAGTCTTCGCCCCAGCCAGCATGTCATTCTCTCGGATTTACTGGGCACGATTGCTCCTCATGGAGGGAGTTGGTTTCTCCTCCACCTTCGCTTTCTAACTCGTACCTGGATTCTGATCATTTTCTTTGAGAAAGATTTGTATTGTAAGTGTAGTGGTGAACATAGAGCGGATATGCTTGATTTCTCGAGCGGATGGTTTTTTCTGGTGATGCATGGGTACCCCAGATTTAAAGGCAACAGATTCCTGATTACTGTGGATTTGTATCGCTGTTACTGTAGAGAGTTTAGAGGTTGACAAGTGATTTAATGTCTAGGACTGGTGATGGGACGACTGCTTAGCCCGTACCCGTGTGGTCTGACCTGGAGTTAGGGAATCTGTTTCCCCACGTCTTTTCACTGTAGCTGAGCGCGGTCGCCATTGGTGAGGTTCCCAACTACGACCGGTGATGGGGGCTCACGTGTCTATTATGGAAGCCCGTGCATTGCCTCTTTTTGGTGCCACTCGCCATTTTCCCATTTTTAGGAGTCGTCTTGAACAATGAGCATTTCCTTTTCTGTCGCGTGCTAGTGGGTCCTGCCTTTGGAATCCATCCACTGGCAGTGGCAAGGAGCCACCTAGGCGCTCCCTTTTTTATAAGGTGGCAACAGGGCCTTGGGTCCTTACTCATTTTATTCCTTGGCTCAAGAGAAGCAAGACAATCCTCTCCTCTTCCTTCTTCGCGTGGAGCACCTTGGTCACCTGAGTATTTGGATTACTCTCCAAGCACAAGCCGAAAAAGTATATAAAGTTGGCCATTCGACCACCACATTGGGGATTTCCTCAAGCTTTCGCCTCTCTCCCTCTTCCCACAAGCTCGTCGCCCCATTGGGATCACATCCCTTGTCGAGCTTGTGCCTTTCGCTCTTGGGTCCACTCCCACAAGCTTCTCCTTCGTCTTGGTAAGCTTTCTTGCCCATTAATTTCGCACATTGTTGAGAATTTTGCTTGAATCTTGTTGAATGCTTGTGCTCTTGGATGTTCTTGGACAATTTATTTATTGTTTGCTTGATCCATGAAATTAGTGCTATAAATTGATTGGGGTAGGTAAATTTAGGATAGATTTTGGCAAGCATCACGCGACATGTGGCTAGTGAGAGGGGCAGTGGCGAATGGGGCGCACTCGCTGGTGATGGGGTAGGCCCGGAGAAAGGGGCGCGCCTGGTGCCGAGGGGCATGCCTAGCCTCGAGGGTTGCACTCGACCAGCAAGTGTTGCACTCAGGCTCTTGGGGCTTAGTTGCTTGACTTGCCACTTCCTCGCGCGGTGTTGTGTGCTCCCAAAATTCGCACTTCGTCAAAAGATGTAGTTTCACCATCCAAAGGCGCCATCGCTTGGTCAAGCCACCGAGGTTCCGAGCCTCCCCGCCAACTTCCATGGATGATGGGCAAGGTACTTTGCATATTTTTGTGAATTTGCTTTTGCAGGTTGTCGCACTTTTCGAAAATGGTGAACGGACCCGTCGTGTGAATTATTTTTTGAGTTGTTGGCATCACTCTTTGCGTGTTGCTTGTTTCAAGTACCCTTTTGAGACAGTAGTCCCTCGGGTAGGCACTGTAGCGCTCCAAATTACCTAATAAGGTTTAAGACCTTGATTAGGGGCCAGATGGCAAATTATGGAAAATTCTTTGTGTTACACCCAAATTTCGAAATCGTCATAAATGAGCCTCGAAATGTAGGCTTGTAAAGTGTAAGCTCAAAAATGTTGAGTAAGGGTTCAACACTTGTATAAATTAACATGTTTCCTGATTTGTTCCCAATCGGCAACCAAGCACCAATTAAGGAGGTTCGAGCTTAGGCATCAGACTCAAAAGGAAGGATCTTCTTCGAAGTCTGAGTGCAATTTGAACCTTCATTGCAAGCTCGAAGAGGTTGATCTCTGATGGTTAGGCTTGATGGAATCACTGGTTAAGGATGAGGCTAACTAGAATGACGAGCTTGTGATGTTGATCGATCTCGAAAGTGTGTAAATTGTATGTTCGAGGTCGATATCCAGTTTGAACGTGGTTGCTGTTAGAGAATCCCTATTCCATGGGGATTTGTTGTAATATGATAATAGATCCTGATAATCATGGGATATTACGTGATTAATATATTTAATTATATGTATTTCAAATTTGAATTATAACTTCTTGAAATAAAATGGAAGAAATTTTGTTAACTAGTCTATAAATAGACTGGAGAATTTCATTAGAGGGGAGAAATTGGATACGAAGAATACTTTGAAAAATTGCTTTATAAAAGCTTTGAGATAATACGACCACTCAATAATATTGACTCATGGACTAGGCAAATTTTAATTGCTGAACCACATAAAATCCCGATTGTTCTGATTTATTTTCTTAATTCTGTGTTTAGTGCTCTTCAGATTTAAGTTGACGAAAAACATCGTCAATAGTTTGGTGCTTTCATTGAGAGCATTAAGAAAGTAGTTAGATTGGTTAATCAGAAACCTCTTGAATAGCCAATGGTCGCCACAAACAACCCCAGTATTGGTGGGCGATCATTGCCCCAAATATCGGAGGAGCAAACTCCTCGCACTGAAGATTACCCACGCCGACCTGGGAAGCAGCCCATGAATGACCATGGCCCAGAGGATGGGAGTGCATCCTCTGATTCCCAAGGATCGCCTGCTCCCAAGCTTGACGAGGACCTATACTATATTCCAGAAAGGTACATTCCTATTGTTGAATTGGAGAATTTCCAACTGCGCCAACAATTGGTAGAAGCTACAAGGCGCAACGAAGAGTTGGCCAGACAGGTTGCTGAGGTCCAAGCACCACCTCGGAGGCCAAGAGGACATCTCCGAGGGAGCACTACTTCCAGGAGAGCTGAGCAAGGGGCTCGACAGGCTCAGTTGAGGCCCAAAAAAAATCATGGCGATGAACGCCCTAGGAGAAATACTCGAGCTGAAGCCATTGATAATCAGACTGCATAAGTGTCTACAGGAACATGGAATAACCGAGCTCCTCCAGTAGCTCGGAGCTCTAACCCTGAAACTGCCAGAAATAACCTAGAACTTGTTTGGGCCAATTTTGGACATCCACCCTATACGACATCCACCCTCTCCAATAAGACGCCCCTCATGAGTCTGAGAGGAACCATGACCAACTCCTTAAAGAATCAGGCAGGAGAGCTTGTACCACAAAGGCCCTCTCGTAGTGGCAATCGAGAAGGGAACTGTTGGGCCAGACCTGGACATGAGGGCGAGAGGGCGAGAGGGAGACGACTCAAGAACACAGGGCTCCCCAACCGATGGGAAGTCATGTGTCGAGATCATAAACGATTGGGGCGAGGAGACCACTGGAAGATCCACCTCGTAACCATCGAGCCTCTCAGCCCAAGAGAGACGTTAGATTTAGAAGTGGGAGCTCAGACTACACTCGGTCCATAAGTATATATAATACCAAGCCCAGGAATACTGGGAATCGAGGCAATCATCCTGACCTTCGAGATCACCTAAACCATAACCGGGGGCAAGCCAATCCCTCAAACCCTGATTTGCGCAACCATTTGAACTGTAAAAAACAACCGACATATGGAAACCAGTATAACCCTATACATGGACAAGGAGGTAGAGTTCTTATAAGCAATAACTAGCTCCCCCAAGTACAAGTTCAGCCTCCAGTAGAATTGGTCCAAGAGAGGATTGACCAGCTTGAAAGAGCATTCAGGCTCCTTCTGGATGAAAGGAACAAAGATAAGGCCGAAGACTTTGATGAGGAGCTCGAGCCTTTTGCCCCACATATCTCCAACACTCCATTTCCACAGGGGTTTAGGATACCCCATGTAGCACCATTTGATGGAAACTCAGAACCATACAGTCATCTGAGCACATTCAATACCATCATTCGAGCTAGCAATGTTGGTTATGAGCTCTAATGTATGTTATTCCCAGCTACTCTGATAGGACCAGCAAAAAAATGGTTCAAAAAGTTTAGAAGACATTTGATCTCATCCAGGGATCAGTTAGCAAGGGAGTTTAAGAAGCAGTTCAAATCCATGGTAGGCGTCAGGCCCGAAGCCTCGGCTTTGACCAATGTCAGACAACAACAAGGAGAGTCATTGAAGAGTTACCTTACAAGGTTTAATATAGAAGTGGCTTGAGCCAGCATTGTCGGCGTCGGTGACCACCTTATGGCTGTGAGAGATGGTATATTACCAGAGAGTCCCCTTTGGGATGATATGCAAAGAAAACCCATAAGGTCATTAAACGAGTTCAACAGGAGGGCCCAAAGATTTTTCAATGTAGAAGAGGCGAGGTCAGCCTTCAATCTGACCTCTTAACCCGTAACTACAGTGACAAATGTTAACTCAGCCTCGACCTCGGCTGCACCATCGATGCCAAGACCCTCTAGGGATAACCCTTCAAAAAGAAAGAAAAATGAAGGGAATAACCTCGAGGTGGACGGAGGGAAAAAGAAGAAGGGAGACAAGTATTTCTCCATTTACATCGTATATACAGAGCTCAATGAAACTCAAGAAAATATCTTCCTTTCCAATGAGAATCAGGTCCCGTTTAGACGACCTGACCCAATGTGGAATCAAAAGGCAAAGAGGGACTTCAATAAGTATTGCAAATTCCACAGGGACGTCGGACATACCACTGATAAGTGCCAAAAACTGAAGGATGAAATCGAAGGCTTGATCTCGAGGGGATATTTAAGATAATATGTGAGAAACTAGAATCCCAATCAAGCCTCGATAGGACAGAGGGCAACATCTGCGTAACTTGCCCAAAAGAACAACTCCCGAGCACACGAGGATGATCGACCTCCCCCTATATATGGGGAGGATGTGGTAACCATCTCTGGGGGACCGCATCTTCTAGGATCGGGCAGAAATGCCCAGAAAAGATACGTAAACGAGCTCAAAACTGGGGATGGTTCTCCCTATGAGCCTGAAACACAAGATCCAAATCAGCCAAGGGTTAAAACTCAACCCATCACTTTTACAGAAGAGGATGCGTCACACGTCCAGTTCCCTTACAACGACCCCTTGGTCATCACACTTCAGCTCGCGAACAGGAGGGTACGCAGGGTCCTGATTGATAACGGGAGCTCTGTTAATATCCTTTACAAAGCAACTCTAGAAAAGATGGGACTCACACTTCGAGATTTGAAAGCCTGTGCAACCATGTTGTATGGATTTTCAAGAGAAAATATTGATTCTTCAGGATCCATTGAACTCCCCGTAACCTTGGGAGATTATCCAGTCTCGGTAACCAAGATGATGGAGTTCGTGGTAGTGGATTCTCCGTTGGCCTACAACGTACTGCTCGGGAGACCAGCCCTGATTGGGTTAGGGGCCGTATCGTCTGTTAGGCACTTCGCCATTAAGTTCCCGACGTTTAGTAGCATCGGGACGCTGAAGGGAGACCAGCTCGTAGGAAGTGAATGCTACAACATTTTCGTGAGAGGGAAAAACTGAACAAGTGCACAGACACTTGTGGTCATTCAGGAGATGGACGGATCCATCTTCAAGATAGAAGAAGAAATGAAGAGAAGGCCTATCTCAAACCATTGGAGGGGATTGAAGAAATAGAGCTCGACGAGAAAGATACCACGAGGGTGGTAAAAGTAGGAAAAATCTTTCTGAAAATACAAGATAACAATTAACTTACTTTTTGAAAGAAAACCAGGATGTATTTGCATGGTCACACTCGGATATGGTAGGGATTAGTCCGAATATTATAAGCCATGCACTCAATATTTATAAAAGCTTCCCCCTGAAGCAACAAAAATGGAGGCTCCTGGACGACGACAGAAAGAAAGCCTTAAAGGAGGAGGTTGAGAGATTAAAAGAAAATCGGTTCATTCGAGATGCTTTTTATCCCGATTGGATAGCCAATCCTGTGTTGGTCCCGAAACCCAATGGAATATGGTGACCCTACATAGACTATTCAGACCTCAACAAGGCATGCCCCAAGGACTGCTTCCCCTTGCCTCGAATAGACTAGCTCGTAGATGCCACTGTAGGTCACGCCATCATGTCATTCATGGATGCTTATACTGGATATAACTAGATTGCCATGCATGCACCTGACCAAGAACATACGAGCTTTGTAACAGACAAAGGATTGTACTGCTACAACGTCATGCCTTTCGGGCTAAAAAATGTTGGAGCCACATACCAAAGACTGGTAAATAGGATGTTTGCTAAGCAGATAGGGAATAACATGGAAGTTTATGTGGATGATATGTTGGTCAAATCCAAACATAACAATAACCATGTAGATGATCTCGCTGAATGTTTTGCCGTACTTTGAAAATACAACATGAAACTTAACCCACAAAAATGCTCATTCAGAGTATCTTCGGGTAAGTTCCTTGGATTCATAGTAAATGCTCGGGGTATAGAGGCTAATCCTGACAAAATCAAGGCTTTAATAGACATGCCCTCACATCGAAAACATAAAGATGTCCAGAGTTTAACTGGACGAATGGCGACCTTAAGTAGGTTTATCTCAAAATCTACAGACCGATGCCTTCCATTCTTTAATCTTTTAAGAGGGGGAAAAAGTTTGAGTGGTCAGATGAGAGTGAAATCGCTTTTCAGAATCTTGATAAACACCTCGTTGAACCACCGATCTTGTCTAAACCAATCACAAGGGAATTTTTGTACTTATATCTTGCCACAACTGAGCACGCTATTAGGGAAGTACTAGTATGAGAGGATAAGAAAGTACAAAAACCTGTGTACTACGTTAGCAAAAGATTACTGGGGGAAAAATCGAGATACCCATTAATGGAGAAACTAGCTCTGTGCCTAGTGCACGCAACTCAAAAGCTCCAACCATATTTCCAGGCACATCCCATTCATGTGTTAACCGACCAGCCACCGAGGCAGGTGTTATCTAAGCTTGAAGCATCCAGAAGACTATGAAATGGGCTGTCAAGCTTGGACATTTTGAGATTACTTATCACCCTAGAACAACAATCAAAGGACAGGCTTTGGCAGATTTCATTGTCGAGTGCAGAGGGATTTCCAACGAGGAAGTCGTAACCCCAGCCTGCGAGCTGTGGAGACTTTATGTCGATAGATCCTCCAATGAAAATGGATCGGGGGCAGGAGTCATTCTAATCACCCCAATGGGAAATCGCTTCCACTCAGCACTAAGGTTTGGCTTCGAGGTGTCAAACAACGAGGCGGAATACGAGGCGTTGTTAGCAAGACTACGAATAGCTGTCGAGCTAAAAGCAAAGGCCATACATTGCTATAGCAACTCAAAATGGTTGTTAACCAAGTCTTGAGGGAATATCAGGCTCGTGGTATAAAAATGGTCGCTTACCTGGAAAAGGTAAAAGTAGCGCTTGGAGGGTTTGAGTTCTACACTATAGAATAAGTCCCGTGAGAGCATAATTCAAATGTAGATGCATTAGCCAGGCTCGCCACAACTAATGAAGCTGATACACTTAACGTGGTTTCGATAGAATTTCTACCAACCTCGAGTATAAACGAGCCTGATGAAGAAGATGTACGTATGATCGACTCACAACCCATCTGGATGGCCCCAATAGTTGACTAACTCGAAACTGGAAGTCTCCCTGTAGACCGGAACGAGGCTAGAAAGCTTATGTACCAAATTCCAAGATATACTATTTTGGAAGGAAAATTGTCTAGAAGGGGGTACTCTATGCCATTACTTCAGTGTGTAACTCCTCCCGAGGCAAAAAAGATTTTGGAAGAAATCCATGAAAGATTTTGTGGAGATCCCACTGGGGGGCATAGCTTGTCAAAAAAGGTGATTAGGTAGGGGTACTTCTGGCCAACAATCAAGGCAGACTCGTTCGAGTACGTAAAACGTTGTGACAAATGTCAACGGTTTGCCTCAATACCACGAGCTCCACCCACCGAACTTACCATGATGAGCTCCCCATGGCCATTCGTGATATGGGGAATTGACCTCATAGACTCGCCAACTGGAAAAGGTGGAGTAAGGTATGTTGTAGTCCCAATGGATTAATTCACAAAATGGATCGAAGCTGAACCCTTGGCCACTATTACCTCGAAGAAAGTCCTAGATTTCATAGTAAAAAACATCATCTACAGATATGGGATGCCCAGGAAAATAGTATCAGATAATGGGACCCAGTTTGACAGTGATTTGTTTACACATTTTTGCAAAAAGAATGGGATAATAAAGAGTTTCCCTCCGTGGTCCATCCCTAGGAAAATGGTCAGGTCGAAGCAGTCAATAAAACCTTGAAGAGCTCCATGAAGAAAAGGTTAGAAGAAGCAAAAGGGAGATGGCCTGGGCTTATAGAACCACGACAAGAACTTCATCAGGGCATACCCCCCTCTCCCTAGCTTATGGATGTGAGGCCATGTTACCTATTGAGATCAAAATCCCAACTATAAGGTGCAATACATATGATCAGGCCTCGAACCAATCCCAGCTCGAAGAAAGTCTGGACTTCATTCAAGAAAGACAAGATGAAGCCCAGTTGAAAAATGCTGCATACCAGCAACAGGCTACGAGATATTTTAACAAGAAGGTCCGAGATAGGAAATTTGGATTAGGAGACTTGGCGCTAAGGCCTGTGTTTTTCGCCACGCGAGACCTGTCTGCTGGGGTACTTGGACCTAATTGGGAGGGACCCTATCAAATCGAGTACATAATTTGACCTGGAGTATATAAGCTGGCGAGGCTAAACAGAGAATTGGTTCCCGAAACTTAGGATGGTGAACATCTACGACCTTATTATAAGTAATATAGGAATGATGTTTTCATTTTAACCAAGCATGTAATTGATTTTTTTGTTTTTTTATCAATAAAGTACTAAATTTCGTTCAAAAGTTTTATTTTTTATTGTTATAATTTTTTGCAGACCCTCAATTTAATAACCTAAGATTGCCATCATAGGATATTAAAGGGGCATAAGTGGTATACAATCATACCACAGGCTCGAAAAAACATAACATAAATAAAAAGTAACTCAAATGGCAATGTCTGGATTATTAACCCGACATGAAAATCAATAAGTCTATGGATCATTACCAAACACACGACCTAAAAATGTCTGGATTATTAACCCAACATGAAAAAGTAATAAGTGTATGGATCATGAACCAAACACGCGAGCTAAACAAGTCTGGAACAAACTAGCAAAACCTAACTGACGGTAAAAAAGTTTGAATTCTAGATAAACCAATTGTAAACTAAGTCGAAATTAGGACTGGAAACTTTTGCAAACAAGTTTCGACCTCGCAACCTCGACGCCATACTCGAGGATGAGGAAAAGTAACTGAAAAAGAAAAATATAACTAGACTAACAAGGTTACATGCCAATTAAGTACTTTCCAAGTACGTGGTAAAAGTAAAGTTCGACCTTGACAAAAACGAAATCGAACATGGATATTTTGAATAAACTGTGCATGAATGCATTGAAATTTGAACTTAAATCCAATATATATGTGTACATATAAACAAGTATAAAAACATGTCCTTAATAATGGCGTGCCTAAAATATTTCGATCCAGAAATGCATTGCATAATATTAAGGCAAAAAGCTGAGGGTTAAATAAAGTGCATAAAGATTTTCGAGCTAGAAAATTGAGAGCATATAAATTACTATTGGTATAAAGTCATTAAATAGCCCTAATTGTCACTACCCCGAGGGCATAAAAATAAAAAAAGTATAATTATAAAAACTATTATAATGGGTCACAGCCCATGATCTTGGCTTCAAGACTTAGATGTCTCTCCAGCTACAACCCCTGAAGCCTTCGCTGCCTCCTCAACCTTGAGCCTGGCCTCTTCTTCCTCAAGTCGAGCCTACCATTTGGCGATGAATTTAGACTCCAGGTTGGCTAGGAAACTAGTGTCAAGGTCGGGATTGTTCACCCAAATTTGATACATCACCATGTCTACGATGTGGTCTTTTTTAGTCTTAAACTCCTCAAGAAGACGAGCCTTCTCACCTTCGATAACTTCGAAGATCATCTTCTTTTCCTCTTCCATCTTGGCATTGAGTCCCGAATCTCCTTGATCTCAGAGTTCCTGGCCTCGACCTCCTTCAAGGTTGACTCCAGTGCCAATTCAATTTTGGGGATCTTCTGGACCTCTTTCAAAGTGGCCTCCAGCCACGACTCAAGCTCAGAAACCTTCTGAATGGTCGCATCCCTTGCTGCCACCTCAAACTTCGCTACTTTAAGTTTGTCCTCGAGCTTCAGCTGGGTGTCTCTTGCCTTCTGCGCAAGCGGCCTGCTCGTAGTAACCTCATTATTCAGAATGAAGTTGTTCTAAACGAAGGATATGAATTCCTACACACAAAAACAACACACAGGTTAGCAAAACACAACATAAGTTAGTACAAAATCACAAGGTTAAAGCAAAAATAACTAACCGAGGAGAGAAGCTCGCCACCCTTGTCAAAAATAGTGTTGGCATCTTGGCGGGAGGTTAGAAAATCCCATTGAGGGGCCCCGAGGCAGCTAAGACTTTGACCCACACGAGTCAAAGCATCAGAGCCTAGGTTAACTCCGTGAGTTCCAGCTGCACTATTGATCATGAACTCGGGTACATGAGTTGAGATCGACAGGAAGCGCTCCCGTACAGGAGCCTGTCCTTTCTCGCTGGGGCTGCAGGGATTCTTTGGATCAGTTGGAGAGAAGGAGAAGGCAGAATAGTGGGAGGCGCCATGGGCTCGGTAGCTTTATTCGGTCCGACCTGAGAGGTGGATTCGGCTGCATGACTTGAATCCAGGAGAGCCAAGGCTGGAGGGACCACCTCAGTCTTTCTGGGCATCTTGGAGGGGCGACCTCCTTTCTGCAAGGCTCTTTAGCGCTTGCTTGCCTTCAAGGCCATAGGCCTGTTAAACACATTGTCCAGATCTAAGTCCATGTCACCTGAAAAACATAAAGATTTTACATGAGTAATTGAACAGGGGTTATTAAAAGAAACAAGTCTCAAGGATAATGGAAACCTAAATGGTACTCTCGACCGAGCTTGAGCTTGGAGACCAAGAAATTCCCCTATCTTCGGACGACTCCAGGGAAGTCCCCTACCTATAGGTGGGGGATAGACTCGAAAGATCCCTATAATCATTGGTCCCATATTGAATGGATACCCCATCCTAGACATCATTTAAACTATACATGGTCTGGTACTGCCCTAATTGGCTATCGAACCTACGGACTCTAAGGTCCACCCTTGCCATGCTAAGAAATTATTTCTAGGGTCTTCGCACATGACGATCATGTCAGGCTTGTATTTAAGCATTGATGGAGACCACATGGAGTGGTCTAGCACAACTTTATCTCCATCAGTCGAGCTCGTTGAGGCCTCGTTATGAGCTTTGTTGCCCAAGATGGCTCGATCATGATGATGGGTGGCAAAGGCACAAAAGCCTGAGGTCCTCCTCCTCGAAGGAAGCTTAGCCATGGGGATTGGCACTTCTTCCCACCTTCGGTATTTTCAAATCCTCGAGTCATCGATGGATTTGCCTTAGCCTAAAAGGCCGCAAGTTCGGAGCTTGTCTTCATGGAAAAGATAGGTTAGGGACCTTCGACCATAAGGAAGCTAGAGAATGGCTGCCTTGTGTTCCATCATAGCTTTTGATGGATTGGGGTGGTGGAAGTTGGCTGCAAACAAGAATAGTGTGAATATTTCGAGCCTGACTGTTGAATGAAAAATGGATAAAAATGTGTTGAAATACTTATGGATGCCTTGGAAGGAATAAAAATGGGAAGGTGCGAGCCCATCCGTCTAGAAGAATGCAGTCTTGAAGTTTGGAGGATGGTTTGGAATATCCTCGAATAGTCGTTTCTCCTTCGGATAGCTCGATAAGTAATAGAAGTCATCTCCTCCACGAGCTCGAGAAGGGTTACTCTTGAGGCAGAAGAGATATAATATCTCTTCTGCCGAAGGACCTTCCCATTTCATCTCAAGGTACAATGACCTAAGGGCTGAAAAGACCCTAAAAGAGTTAGTCTGGAGCTGGAAGGGGGCTAGCCCGGTGAAGTCCAAGAAATCCTGAAGTATGCCTTCAAAGGTAGCAGAGCCTCAGTCCTCATATGCTCGCGGCTCCAGGCGGCAAGCTTGATTTTACGGTTGGGATTGCCATTTCTCGGGGCGTAGCAACTTTGTTCATTCGAGGTCGCCGGACGACACATCAGTGTACCAGAGAGTTTAAGGCCATGATAGGCTTGCAACTCAGATATATGGCTGGTGGACGTGATTTAGCTCCAGTAGTGCTCAGCATCGAAAAATTCCTCCTTCGAGGTGGGGATTGAAATAATTTGGGAGGTGGATGGGAGGTGCATGCTTATATGGTTATTTGGATATATGAGATGCATGATTATGCATATTAGTATGCATGTAGGCCTTGATTAGATTATAAGGGCATGTTCGTAATTTTGGCCCATTGAGGGTATAAACATGATTATTTGTGATAAATTATTGAGACCACATTATTATGTCGACATATTTGCAGCTTGGGACTCGAGAGGATCGTAATGAGCTGTTTAGCATTTTAGTCACGATGGGGATTTATACTCGGCTCGAGGGAGCCTGGGGGTATTTCTGGGAATTTGGGAAATATATTGGAGACTATTTGACATTGAGGGAAATAATTGGTGATTAATTAGGTGATGGGATTTAAGCGGTAATTATTAGGGACACTCAAGGAATTAGCGGGAATTGGGAACAAATGACCAAATTTCCCTTGGAGTGTTTTAGGGTTGGATTTTAATGGGAGGGCAAAATGGTCATTTTGTTGGTTAAGAGGTGATAAGGGTGTTTTCTTGCCTTTATGACTTAGTGGGAAGTGTAGAAACAAGTGGAAGCTGAAAGAAAAGAAAAGAAGAAGGAGAAAGAAGGATGAAAAATAGAGACACTCTTTTCCCTCTCCTATTGATACATTTGTTCTCTTCCTCACCTTGAGGATTTTTGAGGCTGTAACTCAGGGGAAGCTCAGGATGGAGCTTGGGGCTAGGGACCTTGGTGAAGCTAGAGGATTTAGCAGGGATTAGCCACTTAATTGAGGTAAGGTTTCAAGGTTTTGATGAGTTTTCTGAACTGTGTTAGAATTGATTTCTAAAACTTGGTTTTTGATGGAAGTTAAGGGAATTAAGCTTTGGGAACTGAGGAGTTAAAGGCTGGAAAGGCTTGGAGGATAACCTAGGGTCGATTTCCCCATCAAAGGTAAGAAATTCTGAGTTGCTGGGTTATCTCTGGTTTTCTGATGAGTTCTTGAATTTTGAGTTCAATTCTTGTTTTCTTTGTTTGATGGTTCATGTGGCTGAATTTGAGGTTGTTGGGCCATGTGGGGTGAGATGTAGTGATTGGTAGGCTTGTTTTGAAGTGTAGTTGAGGTTTGGAGGGGTTCTAGGGGGTTTTGGCTCAGGGAAATTTGAAGGAGAAAACTCAGGGTATTTTGGTGCTGTAACTAGCGCTGTAGCGCTAGCCTTTGGGCGCTACAGCGCTAGGCCTGACTGTTCTGGGAATTTTTGCTTCTGGTTGTAGCGCTGTAGCGCTACCCTGTTTCTAGAATGGGTTTTTGGGTGTTTTCTTAGGGTTTTTTGCCCAGGGGCTCAGGGTTTGATTCCACCACCCCGTTTGGTGGAATTAGAGCTTCCCGAGGGCTTAGGATTGGTCCTGATGTTAGGTTACATAATTGAAGTTTAGTGATGGTTCAAATTTATGGCTGTGACTAGGTGTACGCTAGGGCTCGGATGGGATCACGCTTGAAGGTCGATTTCACTAATCTAAGCTATAAGAATCAAAGGTAAGAACTGCACCCGGTTATGTGGTTATGTTGGGACTAAGAGTTCCCTTTACTTGTATATGATGTCATAGATGGTATTATGCCATGGGGACATGTGATAAACGACCTAAGAGTGCCAGAATCAATATTTGCACACAGGACGCGGCTCGGCCACTGGTAACTGAGGTTAATCAAATAATCACTGAGCTTGGCCTAAGCGAGCCAGAGTCAGTGAGTTGAACACTACGCTCGGCCTGAGTGAGCCGAAGACAGTGACTTATATAGAGAGTGCGACCTAAGGGCGTCGACCCTAGATATTGTGTGAAATGTTTATTGATGTTAAACTGATTGCTTGCTTGTAAATTGATACCACTGTTTAGATGAGCAATATGATCTGTTTGTATCTGATTGATGATTCATGAAATATCTGGCTGTTGTTTATCATTTATACTCTGTATTATAGTTTTCTTGTTGGGCCTTGGCTCACGGGTGCTACGTGGTGTAGGTAAAGGCAAGGGCAAGGTGGACCAGTCCTGAGTTGGAGAGCTTTGAGGTTGAATGTACATAGTCAGCTGATCGGCCGCCACAGCCGAGGAGTGGTACAGGACGGGAGAAGCCTAAATGTCTGTTTTCCTTAGAGTGGTCAGTAGCTGTACATATATCCTGGAATTTCGTAAACTGTCCTTTAAACTTTATTTCTTTTGGGATCCCATGTATAAAATGTTTATTTAAATGAAATGCATCTTTATGACAAAAATATTTTAACCCTAGTTCAATTATGGTTTAGTAACACATTTCTAACTAAAGAACTTGATTATCAAGTCTTGCACCTTTATAAACACACAGTGTAACGATCTTGGCTACCCATGGTGTTATAATTATGGTAAATAATAGGGCATCAGGTGGAAAGGCGACTGTGACTTTGAGCTTAGGGTCCAAGGGAATGGACCTGATCTCGGGGTCTAGGTCAGGATAAGTTGCCACTTGGAGTCTTTTCTTTTTTTTCTCTTTGACTTCGTCTATCTGACGGCGAAAGCAGTCTCGTATATCTTCTTGCTCACACCTTTCTTTGTGCTCGCGGATCATTCGTTGATTTCAGGTAAAAGGTGATTTAGGACTGGGTGTTGATGGGTGATAAGGGATAGCGAACTCGGGCCCCCACCGATTCTCAGAGTACTACGACATCTAACAAGGAAGAAAAATGTGAGGGCTCATCATATAGAAAATCATAAGGAAAGTATAATTTTGATAACTCGTGCTGGAAAAGCTCGAGATAACAAGGTTGCCTCAATCAAGACTGAAGGCTTGAAAGGGTGAGATTAACTCGGATGTCATCCACGAACTACTGTGAAGTTTGGGCATCGAGGATGCACCCACGCGAGAGTGGAGAGGTTAATACCAGTTTAAAAGAATCCCGGATTTTCAGGGAAAAAGTTAGCAGTTACCCAAAAAGGTGATATTTTTGGGATTCGTGCGTTTAAAACCCCAAACCAAAACCCTATTTCTTAAGCTACACGAAACCACCCATTACCAAAAAAAAAACTCCATTTTTACATGTTTCTACCAGATTTTTTTATGGTCTAAACCATGATTCTAACCACACCGAATCTACTCGGATCAAAAGCTTTCCTAATGCCAAAGTGAAGCCTTAAAAAATTGGTAAAAACCAGTGAATGTATTCTCACAATCAAAAGGAACATGTAAAAAAAGTATATATACCAAAGAAAGAGAATCAAGAATAGAGACTCACAGAAAGTTGTCCGTGCATATGATGAGATCGTCGACTGAAGGAACGGTGGCAGGAACGATTTCATGGAGTCGAAAGTACTGGAGTTACTTTGTTTCTTTGGTTTAGAGAACATGCAAAGGAAAAAAAAGAGGCTCTGGTTCATTTTTCTTTTCTCTGAAAGTTGAAATAAGAGTGATGAAGAAGAAGAGAGGGTATATATATATATATACGTCCAAGTGGGATATCAGAGGTCGGATGGATCTGACCCTTTTGTTTGGGTTGAGAAATGATTTGACGGATGGGGTTTAGTTGTAACATTGGCGACAAAAAGGGGATATATGAAAGGACGTGGGCAAAGATAGGGAGTACTTGAGTACTCTAGGTGTGCAATCCCTGAGTGACGCGTGTCCATACTCGAGAGTGGTAGGTGGCACGTTTTTCAAAAGGAGAAGTTCAAATTTTTCCTTCTCATAGGATTCGAACCAACACTTTTGAGGGGGCAAAATGTTACACCCAAAATTTGAAATCGTCATAAATGAGACTCGAAATGTAGGCTCATAAAGTGTAAGCTCGAAAATATTGAGTAAGGGTTCAAAACTTGAATAACATGTTTCCTGATTTGTTCCCAATCGACGACCGAGCACCAATTAAGGAGGTTTAAGCTTGGGCATCAAGCTCAAAAGGATGGATCTTCTCCTAAGTCTGAGTGCAATTTGAACCTTCATTGCAAGCTCGAAGAGGTTGATCTCTGATGGTTAGGTTCGATGGAATCACTGGTTAAGGATGAGGCTAACTAGAATGACGAGCTCGTGATGTTGGTCGATATCGAAAGTGTGTAAATTGTATGTTCGAGGTTGATATCCAATTTGAACGCGGTTGCTATTAGAGAATCCCTATTCCACGGGGATTTGTTGTAATATGATAATAAATCCTGATTATCAGGATATTAAGTGATTAATATATTTAATTATATGTTTTTCAAATTTGAATTGTAACTTCCCGAAATAAAAGGGAAGATATTTTGTTAACCAGTCTATAAATATACTGGAGAATTTCATTTGAGGGGAGAAATTGGATACAGAGATTACTCTGCAAAATTTCTTTGTAAAAGCTTTAAAAGAATACGACCACTCAATAATATTGACTCGTGGACTATGCAGATTTAACTGCTGAACCACATAAAATCTTGATTGTTCTCATTTATTTTCTTCATTCTGTGTTTAGTGCTCTTTAGATTTAAGTTGACGAAAAACTACGTCAACACTTTGAATATATGTGATTTAATTATGAAATATGTGTGTTGACGCGATTCTTTGCCAACAGGTAATTAAGAAAATAAGAGAAAGGGATTCGTGCTTAGGTTGAACCGAAACAGATAAATGATCTTAGAAAATGAAATGGTGACTCGAAAATACGTTTTTTTAAGTGTGTACGCCCTGATTTTCCCACGGGCTGATTAGGGAGCTAAGGTACGACCTAATCATGATTACCTGGCAGACATCCCCAGGACCGGAGTTGCCATCGTAAGGTCCTACCTCCTTAGCTCGGAGTAACCTAAGGGTTCGCCAAGATTGCCTAAGGATTGAGTCTGGACTTGGAGGGCCGCAGGTCGAGTGAAGATCCAGCTCGTGATACGAGCTGGAGTTAGAGGCTGTGACCCCTTATAAAGTCAACCACACAAGGTAAACATGCATATATCAGACATCACGTGTTGGATATATCCTTGACTTCTCGGACACGCAGCAGGAACGTGCGTATTTAGACTCCCACGACTGGTTTGGTCTGTGCGGCCCATTATCCCCTTACCTATTGATTTGACCACACTCATGTGTCAGGTTTAGGAATTAATCATGAATGTCACAGAGTTGACATGATAGGTTAGAAGGTCACGGGATGACCTTCTTACCAACTCCCAGGTGCCTTTTCCTATAAATATGGAGACCTTGGGAGTTAATAGGGGTTGGATTCTCGATTGTAAGAAATACCCTGTAATTAAATACCCAGTATATAACAATAATACTGACTAGTGGAGTAGAAGGATTTTAACCTTTGAACCACTTAAAAAACGTACTTTGAGTCACCATTTCACTTCCTAAGATCATATATCTGTTTTGGTTCAACCTAAGCACTAATCCCTTTCTCTTCTTTTCTTAATTACCTGTTGGCGAAGAACCGCGTCAACAGTTTGGTGCTTTCATTGAGAGCAAGTTCGATTAGTGCTGTTGCAAACATCCAGCTATGGTGACTACTCGATCCAGGCACGGTAACGAGACAGAACAACATGATGGGCATGAGGCTCATCATACCGCCATCCCTGGTGAACAAGTTCCTGAAGTCCAGCAGCCGCCAGGAAAACAGCCGGCGGGCCAAGATGACACCGGAAGTTCGGCGCCCCGGCCACCTAATCCAAACCCGTGTTATTACACTGCGGTGGAGATGAAGAATGCTCAGCTGAGGAGCCAGCTAGCAATAGCTAACCAGCAGATCAAGGATGTGCTGGCCCGACTACCCCCTCTCACAACCGATGCTAACGTCGGAGAGAGGCAAGGCGAGGCTCCTAAGTCTCGCCGGGGTAACCGGTCCAGGCATAGCCGCTCGGACAGACTTCCGACAGCCAACTCCACTCCTTCATCACACCATCGAGAGGCAAACTTCGAAGAAGTGCCTAGAGCCAAACAACAGTAGTACAATCGTTCGGTCAGAACTTCAACTCCTAGCTCCGAACCAGCCTCGAGCGCGCCCAGGGCAGCTCGAAGAAATTCCAGAAGAAGGTCCGGGGAGGGCTCGCAGCATCAGCTCGTCCCCAAAAACTGTCCTGCGCCTCGTCTAGATCGCCAGATGCGGGACCAGCAGGTTGGCAGGGCCGAAAGGCCCCCACCGAACTTGATCCATCTTGATGGAACCAGGATCGCCTCTCCGGTCAGGCATCCTCCGTCTCTAATCAGATATCCATCTCCTCCTCGGCCCGTCCGAGATATCCCAGCCTATGGGAGTGTATGAGAAACCCGCCATCAGTCGGACCTTCCCGACATAGCAGGGCGCCAAGGGAAAGCCCAGATCCTCAACACGAAAGGCGAGCTCCGAGCCTCTCTAGCAGGAGCTACTGGACCGGCAGTCGCTGGAGTGACCTTTCTGGCGGGGACCTGCGTCAGCGTCTAAGTTCGGCACAAAGCCCACAAGCCACTCGGGGAGGTGATCTGCGAGATCGCCTTAACTCTCATAGAGGGGAACCAGTAGGAGGAGACAGCCATGCTCGCTCAGGGGGGGCCTTGTCCGAAGTATGTAACGGTGGGAATGCCCCGAATAACCTATCTCAAGGTAGGAGGGGAAATAACCCACCAAATATGTACAATGGATCCGGAGCTGTTGAACAGCCCCGGAATAACCAAGGACATCAGGACCAAACCCTCGAGCGCCTGACCCAGATGGAGGAGCTGATGAGGAGGCTCCTGTCAGAAAAAGAAAAAGATGAATATGATTCAGGGGACGAGATGGAGCTCTTCGCCCCCAGCATAGCAGCAACGGCGTACCCACCTGGTTTCTGTATGCCGTACCTGTCTAAGTTCAATGGAGACGGAGATCCATCGGATCATCTGGGGATGTTTAACACCCTGATGATGGCCCACAACATTGGCCCCGAGCTGCGATGTTTAATCTTCCCTTCCACACTGACTGGACCTGCCAGGCAGTGGTTCAAGCAAGGTAAAAGACAGTCAATCAGCTCCTAGAAGACTTTCTCGGCAGATTTCAAAAGGGCATTCCGAGCCTCCTAGGCTGCCCGCGTTCAGGCTGACTCTCTGGCTAACGTGAGGCAGCAGCCCAGCGAACCTCTGAAGGCCTACCTGAGTAGATTTGCGAATTTCGCTGCTCGGGCCAGAGACGCGGATGATATCTCCAAGCTCATGGCCATGAGAACTGGAATCCTCGTTGGAGGGGATCTCTGGAAAGACATACAAAGAAAGGGAGTTAGCTCGGTTACCAAATTCCTTAACAGGGCCCAGGAATGGATCAACTTGGAGGAAGCTGAAGGCTCAGCCGCAGGAACTAGCCAGGTCCCTGATCAGCCCGCTGGAGTGGGGACAGAGGTCGTGGTAGCGACCCAAAATGTCACACAGAACAACCAGCTCGGTGGAGGCAAAAGAAAGGGGAATGGTGAAGGCAGCCAGCACGGCCAAAAGAAGAATAAGTCCGTGGGCAAGTTCAAGCCCGTCTACGCGACTTATACAGAGCTCACCCAGTCTAGGGAGAATATTTTCCTAGGTAATTCTACTCGCCTCCCCTGGAAGAGGCCGGAGCCATTGAGGCACCAAAAGGGGAAGAGAGACACCTCCAAGTTTTGCCGCTTTCACAACGATGTTGGCCACAATACTGATGATTGTAGGCATCTAAAGGATGAGATCAAGACCCTCATCTGAGTCGGCCCCTTGGCTCAATACGCGCGGAATAGAGTCTCAGCAAGTCGACCTGCTCCAGAAGTCCCAGCCAGTCAGCCTGGGTCTCGAATAGATCAGGACGTCCCCCCTCCCGTGGTAGGAGGGGAGATATCCACCATCTCTGGGGGACCGCATATGGCTGGCACGAGCAGGGGTGCCCAGAAGAGGTACGTGAACGAACTTAAGGCGCACAACGGAGTAGAGTTCGTCCCGGAGCAGCGTCAGCCAAAGCTGCAGCGATTGGACAGGCAACCGATCATTTTTACAGAGGAAGATGCGGGCCATGTCCAGTTCCCTCACAATGACCCTTTGGTCATGGCAGTTCAGCTCGCCAATCGGAGAGTCAGGAGGGTGCTAATCGACAATGGGAGCTCTGTGAACCTCCTATTCCGGTCCACATTGGAGAAGATGGGTTTGACCGTCGCCGAACTGAAGGCGACCTCCATGATGCTGTACGATTTTTCGGGAGAAGGATTAGCAGCAATAGGGACGATCGAGCTAGTGATCACCCTGGGAGAAGGATCTCAGACGGTCTCCAAACTCCTCGAGTTTGTGGTCATCGATTGCTCCGCTGCATACAACGCAATTTTGGGACGACCTACGCTCATAGCTTTTGAGGCCGTCACTTCCATTCGCCACCTCGCGATGAAATTCCCTACTTCCACGGGAATATGCACTGTCCAGGGCGATCAGCTCGCTACCAGGGAATGCTACAGTGTTTCCATGAAGGGAAAATCTAAACCCGGGCAGCTAGCAATGGCCATCCAAGGTGGTGAAGAGGAATCTCAGGAACCCTTAGCTGATCCTGAGATTGAAAAACCGCAAAACACCGAAGGGGAAAATATCGTCTTAAGTGAGGATATAGACCCCCGAATAGGCGAGGACAGGTCTGAGCTCCAGGCTATTGAGGAGCTCGAGGAAGTAAACATCGATCCGCAGGATCCATCACGGATGGTCAGGCTCGGAAAAAACCTCTGCAGCGAGAGGAAGACGGAGCTGGTTAGATTTCTGCGGGGTAACCTAGATGTGTTTGCATGGTCACACGAGGACATGGTGGGAATCAGCCCGAGTGTCATCATGCACAGACTTCATCTGGATAAGAGTGTTCCTGCAAAGTCCCAGAAGCAGAGACGCCTAGGAACGACCTGGGCTGAAGCCTTGGAGGAAGAGGTGGCCCGGCTCAAAAAATGCGGCTTTATCCGTGAAGCGAAGTTTCCAATTTGGGTTGCCAACCCCGTGCTGGTCCCGAAGCCCAACGGGAAATGGCGGACCTGCATCGACTTCTCCGACCTGAATAAAGCCTGCCCCAAGGATTGTTTTCCACTGCCAAGGATTGACCAGTTGGTGGATGCCACGGCGGGGCACGAACTCATGTCCTTTATGGACGCGTATTCAGGCTACAATCAGATCGCCATGAATCCGGCGGACCAGGAGCACACCAGTTTCATGACCCCAACTAACGTTTATTGTTACAAGGTCATGCCCTTCGGGCTGAAAAACGCCGGAGCTATGTATCAAATGTTGGTGAATAGAATGTTCGCAGACCAGATCGGAAAAAACATGGAAGTGTACGTCGATGACATGCTAGTTAAGTCAAAGATTGTCGATAACCATGTTTCCGACCTGGAAGAATGCTTCAAGATCCTACGGGAGTATGGCATGAGGCTAAATCCGCAAAAGTGCACTTTCGGAGTCGCATCGGGGAAATTCCTAGGTTTCATAGTCAATACCCGAGGAATCGAGGAAAACCCCGACAAGATCAGATCGTTGCTCGAGCTTCCCTCACCCTGGTCGCGAAAAAATGTCCAAGGCCTGACAGGGAGAGTGGCAGCCCTCAATCGGTTTATTTCCAAGTCCACCGATAAGTGTTTGCCGTTCTACAACCTGCTCCGAGGAAATAAGAAGTTCGAGTGGACAGAAGAATGCGAAAGCGCTTTCCTCTGCCTGAAAGCACATCTGGCCGAGCCACCCGTACTATCCAAACCAAAAGCAGGAGAGCCTCTTTTTCTCTACCTAGCTGTCACAGAGGACGCAGCCAGTGCCGTGTTGGTCCGGGAAGAAGACCGGATTCAGAAGCCAGTCTACTACATCAGTAAAATACTTCTCAGAGCTGAATCCCAGTACCCGTTGATGGAGAAATTGGCGTTCTGCCTTATCACGGCCTCGCGAAAGCTTAGGCCGTACTTCCAGTCCCACTCAATACACGTCATGACCGATCAGCCTTTAAGGCAGGTTTTGCAAAATCCTGAAGCATCAGGACGTTTGTTAAAGTGGGCAATCGAGCTTAGCCAGTTCGAAATTTTGTACACTCCGCGGACTGCTATAAAGAGTCAGACCCTGGCCGATTTTGTAGTCGAGTGCACAGGATTCCGGGAGGATCCTGTAGAAGACTCGCCCCAGGTCACCTCGGCCAAGGCGTCTTGGAGAATATTTGTGGATGGTTCATCCAACGAGAATGGCTCTGGGCTGGAATCATTTTGATATCCCCTGAAGGACATAGATTCCACTCGGCGCTAAGGTTCGGGTTCAAGGCCTCCAACAACGAGGTCGAATACGAAGCTTTGCTGGCCGGGCTAAGGATAGCTCAAGTGCTAAAGGCGAGCTCCGTCCAGTGCTTCAGTGACTCCCAGCTCGTGGTAAACTAGGTTCTAGGTGAGTATGAAGCACGGGGACCTAAGATGGTTGCCTATCTAGCGAGGGTAAAGGTTGAGCTGTCCGCGTTCGGGCGGGGCTCGATCGAGCAGATACCTCGGGAGCAGAACGCTAACGCAGACGCTCTCGCCAAGCTGGCCACCTCTGGGGCGACGGAAACCCTGGGGTTAGTGCCAGTAGAATTCTTGGAGAAACCAAGTATAGAGGAAGCCAGGGCGGAGGTCGAGATGATCGTCGCCAGGCCGACCTGGATGACTCCCATCCTTGAGTATCTCGTCGAAGGAAAGCTACCTGAAGGGCGTAATGATGCGCGGCGAGTTCTGTATCGAGCTCCCAGGTATATGATAGTAGACGGGGTGTTATACCAACGTGGGCACTCCCTACCTCTCCTACGATGTGTTCTTCCAGGCGAAGCAAAGGCCATCCTGCAGGAAGTGCATGAGGGTTTTTGCAGAGGTCACACTGGGGGGCAAAGCTTGGCCTTAAAGGTCCTGAGGCAAGGTTATTACTGGCCAACTCTGTCCAAAGACTCAGTCTCATACGTGAAGAAGTGCGACAAATGCCAGCGGTTCGCCACAGTTGCCCGAGCTCCCCCAGTCGAGCTGAAGATGATCTCTTCCCCATGGCTGTTTGCAGTTTGGGGGATTGACTTGGTTGGCGCCCTCCCTACTGGAAAGGGCGGGGTCTGTTACGCCGTTGTGGCCATCGACTACTTTATGAAGTGGGCTGAAGCAGAACCTTTGGCAACGATAACTTCCAAAAAAGTCCTTGACTTCGTGGTTAAGAGCATCATCTGTCGGTTCGGTCTGCCCAAGAAGATTGTCTCCGACAATGGGACTCAGTTCGACAGCAACCTGTTTATCGAGTTTTGCGAAAGGTACGGAATTGTGAAAAGTTTCTCCTCCGTGGCCTATTCCCAGGCGAACGGCCAGGTCGAGGCTGTCAACAAGACTCTCAAGGCGAGCCTCAAGAAGCGACTAGATGAAGCGAAGGGGGCCTGGCCGGAACAGCTCCCCCAGGTTCTCTGGGCATACCGGACCTCGCATCGGACTCCTACAGGTCATACTCCTTTTTCCTTAACCTTTGGAAGTGAGGCAGTCCTCCCCGTGGAGATTAAGGTGCTTTCGCATAGGGTACAGTCTTATGACCAGGACCGCAACCTCGAGCTACTTTGCGCTTCCCTTGACCTAGTTGATGAAAGGCGAGAAGATTCGCAACTCCAGCTCGCCCATTATCAGTAGAAGATCACTCGCTATTTCAACTCAAAAGTCAAGAGTCGCTCCTTTAGCGTTGGCGACCTGGTCGTCAGGAGAGTTTTCTTGGCCAGTAAGGACCCCAAAGATGGAGTCTTGGGACCAAGTTGGGAAGGACCGTATCAAGTCATCGAGGTCATTAAGGAGGGAACTTATAAGTTAGCTCATCTTGATGGAGGGGCAGTCCTACGGACCTGAAACTCCATCCATTTGAAGAAATATTATCAATGATTCACTTGTAAGACCTGAAAGGCCATTTTTCATGTATTACGTTATGAGAATCAACTTTTTGTTTATGTTTGTACATGTTTTTCAAGTGTAATCTAAAGTAACCACGAAAGACCCTTTCCCAGTTACTTGGGGGGGCATATGGTACCTGGATATAGCCAGGTCGCCTTAATGACTTAGAAGTTGATTCATATCGATTGACCGTTGTTTTTCTTAAAAAACGCGAGATATTGATAAGGACTAACGCGAACTAAGTCCTATCCTGGATATAACCAGGTCATAAAACTTAGAGGTTGATTCGTATCGATTGATCATTGTTCTTCCTAAAGAGCTCGAGATATTGATAAAAATTGACACGAACTAAGTTTTCAAATTAAGTTCCTGGATATAACCATGTCATAAAACTTAGAGGTTGATTCATATCGATTGATCGTTGTTCTTCCTAAAGAGCTCGAGATATTGATAAAAATTAACACGAACTAAGTTTTCAAATTAAGTTCCTGGATATAACCAGGTCATAAAACTTAGAGGTTGATTCATATCGATTGATCGTTGTTCTTCTTAAAGAGCTCGAGATATTGATAAAAATTAACACGAACTAAGTTTTCAAATTAAGTTCCTGGATGTAACCAGGTCATAAAACTTAGAAGTTGATTCATATCGATTGATCGTTGTTCTTCTTAAAGAGCTCGAGATATTGATAAAAATTAACACGGACTAAGTTTTCAAATTAAGTTCCTGGATATAACCAGGTCATAAAACTTAGAAGTTGATTCATATCGATTGATCATTGTTCTTCTTATAGAGCTCGAGATATTGATAAAAATTAACACGGACTAAGTTTTCAAATTAAGTCCCTGGATATAACCAGGTCAAAAAACTTGGAAGTTAATTTAAATCTATCGATCGTTGTTCTTCCTAAAGAGCTCGAGATATAGATAAAAATTAACGCGAACTAAATTTTTCAAAAATAGTAGCTAAAGTGCGTAGAGGCAAAGGGCAGTAAATCAATTAAAAATAAAGTTGATAGTTAAATTGTCTCGAGGTGGAAGCACCTCATGCAAAGGTTACACAAAAAAAATTAAAAAATATTGAAGGAAAGGGCATGAGAGAGGAAGGCCCTAAGCTCTGCCAGGTGGCCCCTTGGAGGTCGCCGTCTCGCCCTGCTCAGCTGCGCCGGAGCCTTCCCCGGCCTTGGAAGGCGCTTCTTTATCGAGGCGAGCTTGGAACTTCACCAACAAGCGCACCCAGATGTTCGCTGCCAGGAAGGAGAAGTCGGTGTCCTGGTTATAGGCCTAGCAATTGTAGAACATGTCTTCCATGGCGGCCCTTGAAGTTGCCCGCTCGGTCGCCAGCTCGGCCTTGGCCTCCGCCTTCGCGGCATCTAGGTCTGCCCGCGCAGTGGCGAGGGCGGTCTCGAGCTCTTGAAGCTTCGGGCGAGTCTCTTCAAGCTCGGCCTGCGACGCCACCAAGACATCCTTAGCCGCATGCTGAGAAGCCTGGTGGGTGGCCATGGCTGTCTGGTGCTCGTTCCTCTTCTCCTCGAGCTGAGTTTTGGTCCTGGCGATGCTCCGATGAAGGGCAACGACGCTCTGTGAAAGCGGAAAGGCAATTGCCTTAGAAACAAGAGAAGAAAGAAAAAAAGGGCAAAGTGTAATAATAAAAAACCACAAAAGGTTAAGGTTAGCTTACCGTCATGGCCATGCCCAGTGAAGACTCCAGCACGCCCACTGGGCTCCTGGTTTCGATGGCCTGGAGCTCATTCTCATTGAACTTGTATATGTGGCTGACGGCGTAGTTCGCCGACTCATACACTGTTCCCCGGAAGGCCTCTGGAGTCTTCTCCAGGTCCTGGGGATTGACTGGGATGCGTACCTCGGAGAGTACAATCGCCGAAGCCTCGAGCTCCGTTCCTGCATCCTGGGCAGCGGCCGGAGCTCGCGAGGGGGGGGGGTGGAGGCATGTTGCTTCCCCCTGCAACAGGAGGAACCGTTCCCACGACCTGGGCAGCCGGGGGTTGCTCCTTCTCCTTCGCAGGAGACTTGGTGGGGGTCCCGGTGGCATGCTTGGACGTCCGGAGCCTCTTCATTCTTGGCCCAGAGGCCCCAGCTGAGGGGTTCCCCCTGGCGAACGCACCTCGCAGACTCTCGTCGGGCTGAGACATCTCTTCTGTCAAAACAAAGAATTGGTTAACACCAAAGTTAGCAGTCATGCAGAAACAAAAACAAAGGGGGAAAAAGAGAAATTCAAGTATATGTATACTAAAAGGGATCCTACCCCCTGAGCTAGAAGAACCTATGGTTACGACCATCGGCTCTGGAGCTCCCGCGGGAGAATCTAAGTCGATTATCTCCCGAGCTGGTGCAAGTTCTGGATCCGACTCTGGTTCCAGGCTAGATTCCCCTACATATTGCCTAAGTCTCGGAGCTATGGAACCTCTCCGGAGTGATGGCTATGACCGAAGATTGGTCCCATACTCCTCAAATAGGATTGACCTAAAGGCTAGGGTGTTGTCTACGACTACGGTACCCCTAGGTCGGCTATCTTGGTAGTCCAGCACGAGCTCGTCGACACAGTGGAGCAGGGTTGTATCCAGGTCCGGATCCCTTCGGTGACGTTGGACGATCTGTCGGGGATTGAACCTAGCTAGCCGGGGGTCGGCAATGGCCCTATCTAAATTCCTAAACATGTAAGGGTTACCTTGGCCAGAAGGACCCGCGACTGCTCCGGACTGGATACTCTCCTCGCCCGTTCTCTGGACGACCTCTAGCGCCCGCTTCCTGTTCCTCACAAGGGGAGCCTCATCCTCCTCGTCCTCCTGTTCTTCATTTCCTGCGACCTCTTCCACGATGGTAGGTCTGGTGTCGCGAGCTGGAGGAAGCCCCCGGGGCCTCCTTAAGTTCAAAGTCTGATTTGGGAAAATCAGCTTGCAGGCCACCATCGTCTCGTCTGTTATGAGCATGCGGTAATCCTTCTCACTAGGGGGCAAGCCCGCCAGTGTCTCGTATTAGGCCCCGAGGGTCACAGATTTCTCTGTCCTTGCGAAGATAGCTGCAGGATTAATCTAAGTCAGAAAGGGATACAGGAGGAGCTAAACAACGCTTAACTTACAAGCTAAGGTTAAAAAGCACTTACGAGGACGATTGAAGTAGTGGAGCTCGCAGTTTCTGAACCCCGTCGACATAAAGAATTGATCTTTAAAGTCGTTGGGGTGGCTGGGCAGCTCGATGACCGCAGCCGTGTTGGGGAATCGGGTTAAGTAATAAAACCCATCGCCTCGCCCCCGCTGCTCCGGGCTGGCCTTGAGGCAGAAAAAGTACAAAATATCCGCAGGAGTGGGGACCTCCCACTCGTGTTTCAAGAATAAATATCGTAACCCCGCCAACAGCCGATAAGAGTTGGGGGGGAGCTGGAATGGGGCCAACCTCATGAAGTTGAGGAAGTCAGCAAAATAGTGGTCCAACGGGAGAAGGCCCCCGCCTTGAAGTGCTCGTCGCTCCAGGCCGCGAATGCCTCGTCGAGCGGCGCGCAGCTCCGCTCACCTTCCGCGGGAGGTCGGGCAACCACTGATGCTCTCCCCAACCCGATGTTGTGGGAGAGGAATATTTTGTTGACCTTCGCCTGGTCGGTAATCTTTGAGACGATCCTCTCCGCCTCAAAGAACGCGTCAGGAGCCACCTTGATCTCCTGTTCCACCGCAGGCCTAAACTTGGGGATCGGGGATTCGGGCATCACCGCTTTTCCTTTGTCTTGCTAGGAGGACGAGCTGCCAGCGGTCTTCTTTGGAGCATTCTTCTTCGGTGCCATCTGGTCACCTAGCGAACAAAAGAAAAGATTTTAGAAAAGGCGACCCAAGCATGAGGAAAAATAAAATGCTCTTTGCACGAGCTGAGGTAAGCCCAGCTCGTGGAGAGTGAGACCACGCGGTTCTATGAACACGCGCCTGTGCTCCCAACAGATCCCCGATTACTCAGAATTCGTGTGTCAGGAGGGTTAGGTTAAAATGTTGCCTTGGAGGGAAAGTTCCAATAGGCATGAAAGGAAAAACCGCCTGTGAAGCGTGTCCCCTAAGCTACCCGGTTTTGCACCCACAATACCAAAAATCCTGCCCAGAAATTTTCCCCAGAAAAGGCATCCTGTAAACCTTACTCCTAAATGATTCCTACTGCAAAAATACCCTAACCTAAAAGGGTTTCATCCTTCGTACCCACAAAAACCAGTAAACCCTTCCATGCGGCTACAGTAAATATTTACCTAAGCAACAGTGAAAAATATTTTCAAAACATGCACAGTCAGGAAACTTACAGAGTGTTTGGCTAGAAAGTGGGTGTAGGAGTCACCTAGGTTGGAGCTTCGTCAGAGTATTTGTTTCCAAAGCTTCGAAGGAGTCCTTACGCCTGAGATTCTTGAACGCTGAGGGTGGCAGATGGAAAGAAGAGGGTTTTTTCTGAGATGAAGAGAGAAGAAGAAGAGAATTTTTGAGAAATTTCAAATGAAAGGGTGGCCAATGCGTAGGGTGGCCACCCCTTTTATATACGTGAAGGGTCGCATAAAGAGGGCCGTTAGATGGCCCTGATGTGGGATCCAAGACCCTCCACTCGATATACGAAACGACGGCTGGGTATAGGCTAGGCCATTAAATGCGGTTCTCGGAAGACGTACCGTCCCCAACCACGATGCTCCACGTATTAGGGGCCTGCGTAAAGGGTGGAATGTAAAGAGCTCATGGGGAAGCCTAAAAGCCCCTACTGTGGCCTTACACGACGTCGTGTACCACGAGCAGGGGCTTGGGGGGGGGGCAGATGTATGCCCTGATTTTCCCATGGGCTGATTAGCGAGCTAAGGTACGACCTAATCATGATTACCAGGCAGACATCCCCAGGACTGGAGCTGCCATCGTAAGGTCCTACCTCCTTAGCTCGGAGTAACCTAAGGGTTTGCCAAGATTGCCTAAGGATTGAGTCTGGACTCGGAGGGCCGCAGGTCGACTGAAGATCCAGCTCGTGATACGAGCTGGAGTTAGAGGCTGTGACCCCTTATAAAGTCAACCACGCAAGGTAAACGTGCATATATCGGACATCACATGTTGGATATATCCCTGACTTCTCGGACACGCAGCAGGAACATGCGTATTCAGACTCCCACGACTGGTTTGGGCCGTGCGGCCCATTATCCCCTTACCTATTGATTTGACCACACTCATGTGTCAGGTTTAGGAATTAATCATGAATGTCATAGAGTTGACATGATAGGTAAGAAGGTCACGGGATGACCTTCTTACCAACTCCCAGGTGCCTTCTCCTATAAATATGGAGACCTTGGGAGTTAATAGGGGTTGGATTCTCGATTGTAAGAAATACCCTATAATCAAATACCCAGTATATAGCAATAATACTGACTAGTGGAGTAGAAGGATTTTAACCTTTGAACCACTTAAAAAACGTACTTTGAGTCACCATTTCACTTCCTAAGATCATATATCTGTTTCGGTTCAACCTAAGCACTAATCCCTTTCTCTTCTTTTCTTAATTACCTATTGGCGAAGAACCGTGTCAAAAAAGTGGTTCAAAGGTTAAAATCCTTCTACTCCACTAGTCAGTATTATTGCTATATACTGGATATTTGATTACAGGGTCTTTCTTACAATTGAGAATCCAACCCCTATCAACTCCCAAGGTCTCCATATTTATAGGAGAAGGCACTTGGGAGTTGGTAAGAAGGTCATCCCGTGACCTTCTTACCTATCATGTCAACTCTGTGACATTCATGATTAATTCCTAAACCTGACACATAAGTGTGGTCAAATCCATAGGTAAGGGGATAATGGGCCGCACGGCCCAACCTAATCGTGGGTGTCTGAATACACACGTTCCTGCTGCGTGTCTGAGAAGTCAGGGGTATATCAGACACTTGATATCTGATATATGCATGTTTACCTTGCGTGGCTGACTTTATAAAAGGTCACAGCCTCCAACCCTAGCTCGTACCACGAGCTGGATGCTTACCTCGACCTACGGCCTTCAGGGTCCAGACTCAGTCCTTAAGCAACCTTGGTGAACCCTTAGGTTACCTCGAGCTTAAAGAGGTAGGACCTTACGATGGTAGCTCCGGTCTTGGGGATGTCCACGTGGTAGTTATGATTAGGCCGTATCTCAGCTCGCTAATCAGCCCGTGGGAAAATCAGGGCGTACAATGTGTTTATGTGATATATATGTATCATTATATGATTACGTGAGTTATATTATAATATGACTATATATTCATGTTTAGGTGTATTAAATATGCATGTGGGCTCGTTTCTTATTAGAAGGGCAATTTTCGTAATTTGGCCCTGTTGATGCAGTTTTTCGCCAATACTGTATTAAGAAATAATAAGGTAGATTAGTGCTTAATAGTAAACCGTAATGAAAAATAATATGAATTCACTCAAGAATACATAATTTTTTACGTGGTTCAGTGGTTAAAATCCACCTAGTCCTGAGTCAATATTATTGTTGTTACACTCTCTAGTTTGGTAGAGTTTTGGTATTACAGAATAATGGTCTCCTTTTTCTGTCCAATATTCCTAGTATTTATAAGGGATTTCCATGGATATGTTTGGGTAACTGCGTGAGTCAATCACACATTTACATAATATCTACATGTAATACAAATAATTCCCATTTATATCGGGATATGATTTGATAATAGAATAAACAGGTTCCTGCTATCTCGGATAATAAATATGACAACTTGGTCATAAATAAACGTATAAAGGGATCCCAAGTCTCTGGGGATCCGCGGGTATGCAATATACTAGAATTACCACGAGCTGGATATCTCCTGCAAGCTCGTACTTTGACAGCTATTTAAAATTATGAGCTTTCGCTTCACAGCCATTGCATCCTTAGTTCAGGATAAACTCAGGACGCCTTACACCACGTATGACTACTATGAATCTCGAGTTGTCCACGTGCATAATAAGCAGATTTCATTCTCCTTGGCTATTTCTCCGTATATTTATCTGCCAACTATACCCGAGCTGAGTGCATGGACTCGTGCTAAAATTAGGGTACAACATTTGCCCCCCAAGCTCCTGCTTGTGTATGATGTCGTCACTTTCTGACCTACACAGTAGGGGCTTTTAGATTTCTGCTACATAAAACCATGCCTGCCTGTAATAGGTGTCTATTCGGGTTTCAAGGACTGCAATAATTTTCTTGTTAACTTTTTGCCGTCGTTTGGTCTATTTAATCTTGGCCCTTGGATCTTGAACTAACCCAATGGATGGCCCATATTAATTTCCACAATTTACGTATAAATAGGATGGCCAAATTTCAAACTTCATCACCTTTGCATTTAAAATTTTCCCTTTTCTGAACTTCCAAACTTCCCTTCTTTCCTAGAATCCCCAAAACCATTCATCGTGCCCAAACATTCAGAAGCTTTCCCGGAGCTTCCCGTTGCCGAGTCTACTCCCTCCAATTTGCGAACGTACTTTCCTGTAATTATCTCATTCTTTGGTTTGAAGAGTTTTTTCCTTTTTTATCCAATGGAATTTCTGTTCTTAACCATGTTCATCCGCAACACTTATTGTAGTTACTGGTAGGCTATTTCTGAATGTTCATAGGGAATAGTTTTTGATTTTAAACTCCATAAGTGAAACCGAATATGAAGGTATACATAAAACTGGGTAATTTTTTGGGTCAATCTAGGGTAGTTCTAATCTCAAATAGGTTTAGGAAATACCTGTTTGGGGCATAACAAATCGTAAGGTTTCTAGGTTTAAAACTAGGTAGCTTAAGGGTTACGATTCCTTAAGCAGTTTTGCATAAAATTGCTTTTCAGAGGAAAGTAGTGGCCTGCTGTTTCTGACACACAAATCCCTAAATATCAAGGGACTGTTAAGAAACCGAGGCGCGCAGCCTAGGACATCGCATGCCATCACACGATGGGGCTCAGGCTAACTTTAGCCCATATAACCATAATGACATGTTTCATTCTTCGTACTATCGCATCATAGTTATAGATCATCTCAGGTCGCCAACTAACTAGGTCGCTTTGTCATCAGGCGATCTGATGGCTCCTCAAAAGAAGAATGCTCAAAAGAAGAACGCCTCTAGCTCATCCTCTCAGTAGAAGAACAAAGGGAAGCAGGTTGCCTCCGAATCTCCCATCCTCCACTTTGGTCCGGTGGTGGAGAAGGAGCTCGTGGTCAATCCCAACGCGTATTTCAAGGCTAAGCGTATCATCTCCAAGATCACAACTCAGGGGAGAGTGAATAAGATTATGTTGAGCCACAACATAGAGGTAAGAGCTGGAACTCTCCTCGCCTGACCTGCGTACTAAGGGGAAAGGAGTTGTTCCCCTCTCCAAGACGACTACGCGGCTTGGAGTGATGAGCACCTGAAGGCTGGGGCCTTCCTTCCCCTAGACCAGTACTTTGCAGATTTCTTGAATTATGTGAAGCTGGCTCCATTCCAGCTTCCCCCAAATTCGTATAGACTTTTGGTGGGTCTGAAGTACATGTTCCTGAAACACGAGTGGGAGGTCCCCACCCCGACAGACATATTGTACTTCTTCTGCCTCAAGGCAAGGCCCGACCAGAGGGGACGCGGTGACAGATTCTACTACCTCACTCAATTTCCTAACTCCATCTCCATCATTGAGCTCCCCAGCAATCCAAACGACTATAAAGATTTATTCTTTATGTCGAATGGATTTAGAAACTGTGAACACCATTACTTCAACCGACCTCGTAAGTCTTCTATCCTTGTAAATTCAGCTCTTGAATTTTTGTTCCTTTTAAGATATATATTTTTTGTACATGTCTTGATTGATTTTGTTTCTTGTGCAGCCATATTTGTGAGGATGAAAAAGTTTGTGACCCTCGGGGGTCAGTACGAAAAATTATCCAGACTTCCCCCTGGCGAAAAGGGTTATCGCCAGGTCATGAACGATGCCACCATGTTGGCATGCAAGCTGATCGGAGAGGGGCAAACATTAGCTCTGAGGACCCAGCTCTGCTCCCAACCATCCCAAAGCTTCCCGCTCCTCAAGAGGCCTTACCGGTCTGTGAGGAAAGCGAGGAAGAAGCTGAGGTGCCTCTTGTGCGAAAAATATGGGCTCCCGAGGCTGTTCGGGAACCTGATCCAGATCGAGTTGCGTCAGGGGCAGCAGCCGACACCTCCGGCCAAGGTAACCCATACCCCTTTAGGGAATTAGATAGAGTTGTTGCCGATATTAGGTTAGTTCGGTATAATCTGAATCAGCTCGTCCACTGTCATCCTTCCAACCCGGATCTAAATGTAACCCTGCTCTAGTGCGTAGACCACCTAGTGGTACGCCATGACAATAGTTATCCTAGGGGCACAGTCGTAGTTGACAACACCCTAAATTTTAGATCCGTCATTTCTGAAGAGCACGGGACATACCGTAAATCTTGGCCTTCTCTGCTCCAGGGTGCATTTGTCCATGGATTCAGACAATATGTAGACGAATCCAGCCCCAAGGAAGAACATGAACCCCTTAGGATCCAAGAAGTATTAACTGTAGACTCCCCTTCTCCTCCATTAGTTCCAAGGCCGGAGGTCATGCCTATCCCGGTCAAAACACCCGAGCTGGTGATAATAGATTCCCCCAGCCCGGAGGGTAGGATCTTTGTTTTATTTCTTTCTTTATGAAAGATTTTTGAAACATTATTTTTGTGAACTAACTCCTTTTTTTATTTTTAGGCGAAGAGATGGAACAAACAGGAGCTCCCAACCTTCGAATTGCTTTCCAGGCTAAGAAAATTGGCTCGGGCCCCGTCGTGAAGAGCCTCAGGGTGGCGAAGAAGACCACCCCTGCAACGGGGAACACTTCAAAGTCCCCTGCCAAGAATAAGGATATGGGCTCGACTCGGGAGTCAGTTCCGGTGGCTAATGTTGCTGCTGGGCTGCTTCCTCCTCCCCCACCTCGATTCATGCCTTCTCCCCAAGTCATTCAAGCCGAGGCCCCCATCGTCCGGATACCAGTAGATCCTCAGGACCCGGAGAAGATCCCTGAAGCCTTTCGGGGTATCATCTATGAGACTACGAGCCATATGGTGGGGCACGCCTACAAAGCCAGCGTGAGGGACCTGAGGACCATTGAGGAACGCAGCCCGGAGAATGTTATGGAATCTGCCATGAGGATGAACCTCACTGTGAGTTCTCTTTCCTTGGTGATTTTTTTTTACTGTGACTAGGTGTATATCTCTGACTTGTTTTGTTATTTTGTAGTCTACCTTGGCTCAGTACCGCATCCATAGCTCGTGCTAGGGCCAAAAATGAGGAGCTCCAGGCTGAGCTGAACGGTGCCAGAACCGCCATGATTGCCGCTCAAGAAGGTGAGCAGGCCGCCAAAGCTACCTTGACAGCTACTCAAAAGAATGAGCATGATGCCAAAGCTGCTCTGGCCTCGTCCCAAGAAAATGAGCAGGCTCCAAAGATTGCACTATCTGCCTCTCAAGCTCAAATTGCTCAACTTTAGGTCGAGATTGATTAGGTCAAAGCAAAAATGCTTGAGGCCGAAGTCACAACCAAAGAAGAAAAGGCGGCGTCATCATCGACCATGGAGGAGATGCTGTACCATTGCTGGGCCTTCAACTCGGATGGGAACTTCTCTTTCATGGAACCCAGGCTGTGGGATTCGTACCTTGCAAAATTCAAGGCTTGGCTCTTGCAAGAACCATTAGAGATTGGTGATGCATCCAGAATGGCGGAGGGAGATGTCGAGGAGGTCACATCTTCGAGGCGAGTTGATGGAGCCCTATGATATCTCCTTTGTATCTGTTTTTTTTAATTGTTTATCAGTTTCTTGGATATTAAACAATTGCCTTCGGGCTCAATTTGAGATTTGTCCTATTTTAATATATATCTAACTTTTGTTCCATTTATCTTTCCTTTATTATCTCTCATTCTTATGAATCCTTAGACTTGTACATTCGAGATTTTAGGAATCAATTTTTAGATCGGGATAAATTTTATCGAGCTTGGTTATATCCAAGTTTTTGTTTGATTATTTTCATCATACCTGTTAAGAATCAGGCCTCGAACCTGGTTATATCTAGGGTTTTTTAATGATTTAAACTTAGTTCGGTTGAGGCTCCTTGAATAATCAATTTTCCCAACTTTCCAAGTTTTTTTACCTAGTTATGTCCAGGGTTTTAAATGATTTAAACTTAGTTCGTGCTAGGTTTATTAAACATTCGAGCTTTAAAAAGCCGTTGAATACTTAATTTTTCCAAGCTTCTAAGTTTCGGACCTGGTTACGTCCAGGGTTCTAAATGACTCAAACTTAGTTCACGCTAGGTTTATTGAACACTCGAGCATTAAAAAGCCGTTGAATACTCAAATTTTCCAAGCTTCTAAGTTTCAGATCTGGTTACGTCCAGGGTTTTCATGCTGGATCCTTAATCTTATCAAGGATCAAGCAGGCTTAATTTTGCCAACCTTGGGTTGTGTGCCCCCCCGAGTAACCAGAAAGTAGAAACTTTCTTGGTTGCTTTTACAAATATTAGAACACGAACTAATACAACCTTAAAAATAAATTATTTAATAATCCATCTATTATCTAATCAAATGGCTTTTATAAGAAAGCCTTACATTGATGGTGGTATTACTGATAATACTTATTCAAATGTAGGGCATTCCAAGTCCGTGGGACTACTTCCCCATTCAGCTGAGTTATCTTGAAAGTTCCTTCACGCAAAACCTCAACGACTTGATATGGTCCCTCCCAATTCGGGCCTAATACACCATCCTTGGGATTCTTATTTGCTAAAAAGACCCTTCAGAGAACCAGATCACCCAGTCCGAGTCTGCGCCTCTTAACTTTAGAATTAAAATAGCGAGTGATTTTTTGTTTATAATGGGCGAGCTGTAACTGTGACTCTTCTCGTTTTTCTTCAATCAGATCGAGAGGTGCGTTAAGTAATCCATCATTCCGTTCTTGACTAAATGACCTTTGGCTATGGGTGGCTACCGTAGCTTCAACCGGAAGCACGACCTCACTTCCAAAATTTAAGGAGAAAGGAATATGCCCTGTGGAGGTTCTGTGAGAAGTTCAGTAAGCCCAAAGTACTTGCGGGAGCTGCTCGGGCCATAATCCTTTGGCTTCGTCTAACCTCTTCTTCAGGCTCGGCCTAAGGTTTTTGTTCACAGCCTCGACCTGCCTGTTGGCTTGTGAATATGATACTGAGGAGAAACTCTTAGTGAAGAGATCACTGTCGAATTGTGTCCCATTGTCTGACACGATCTTTTTAGGAAGCCCAAACTGACATATAATACTCTTCACCATGAATTCTAGGACTATTTTTGAAGTGATGGTTGCTAGAGGTTCGGCTTCCACCCACTTCGTGAAATAGTCAATCGCTACCACCGCGTAACGAACTCATCCCTTTCCCATAGGTAGGGAACCTATTAGGTCGATTCCCCATACCGCAAATGGCCATAGGGATGCCATCGTCGTTAGCTTGACCGAAGTAGCTCAGGAAATCGTAGCAAAACGCTGGCATTTGTCGCACTTCTGAACATACGAGATTGAGTCTTTCGTTAAAGTGGACCAATAATAGCCCTACCTCAATATCTTCAATGCTAGATTTTTCCCCCTAGCATGATCTCCACAAAATCCTTCGTGTATTTCTCTTAAAATGGTTTTGGATTCCTCGGGCAGAACGCATCGTAGGAGAGGCAACGAATGATCATGTCGATACAAAGTTCCATCCACTATTACGTACCACGGAGCTTGACAAAGTATTTTTCTTGCATCCTTTCTGTTGTCAGGTAGCCTTCCTGTTGTGAGGTATTCCATTATGGGAGTCATCCAGGTCGGTCTTTTTTCGATCATTTCGACCTCTATCGTTTCTTCTGTTACACTCGGGCTATCCAAGAACTCCACTAGCACTACATTCAATGTCTCAGTTTCTTTTGTGGTGGCAAGCCGCGCCAAAGTGTCAGCATTAGAATTTTGCTCGCGGGGTATCTGTTCAACAGAACCGTACTCAAATTCAGACAGTTCTTCCTTCACCTTAGCTAGGTAGGCCACCATCTTGGTACCTCGAGCTTGATATTCTCCCAATACCTGATTGACCATGAGCTGAGAATCACTATAGCATTGGATGACTTTCGCCTTGAGCTCCCTTGCCACTCTCAACCCAACTAGTAAGGCCTCGTATTCGACTTCGTTGTTGGATGCTTCGAATCCGAATCTCAGAGTTGTATGAAATCGATGCCCTTCTGTTGAGATTAAGATGATCCCAGCTCCTGATCCATTCTCGTTTGATGATTCATCCACAAAGATTTTCCATAACTCCTGCACCGGCTCCTTCAAGAGCTCTTGAAATCTGGTGCATTCAGCCATCAAATCAGCAAGGGCCTGACTTTTAATTGAGATTTATGGCACGTACAATGTCTCAAGCTAGCTAAGCTTGATAGCACATTTTAAAAGAAGCCCCGATGTTTCAGGATTTTGCAAAACCTACCTTAAAGGTTGGTCGATCATGACGTTGATTGAATGAGACTATAAATTTGGCCGGAGCTTCCTGGAAGCTAATATCAGACAGAATGCTAGTTTCTCTGTATGTGGGTATCGTGACTCAGCTCCGAGAAGTCTCTTGCTTATATAATATACTATTTTTTTTAGCACGGTCTGCTTATCAAACTAACACGACACTGACTACATTTTCTGTCACGGCCAGATAAAGGAATAGAGGTTCTCCAGATACAGGCTTAGATAACACCGGGGGCTCGGCCAGGTGCGTTTTTAGGTCGAGGAATGCCTGTTCGCACTCCTCAGCCCACTCAAATTTTTTGTTTCCTTTGAGAAAGTTGTAGAATGGCAGGCACTTGTCAGTAGATTTCGAAATGAAATAATTTAAAGCTGCTACCCTTCCTGCCATTCTTTGAACTTCTTTATGCGACTTGGGCAAGGGCATTTCCAACAATGATCTGAATTTCTCAGGATTCGCCTCTATCCCCCTCGTGTTGACTATGAGCCCTAGAAATTTTCCAGATGCCACTCCAAAAGTGCACTTCTGAGGATTCAACTTCATGTCATACCTCCTCAATATTCCAAAACACTCTTTTAGATTGGATACATGGTTATCGACAGTCTTTGATTTTACAAGCATGTCATCAACATACACTTCCATACTTCTCCCGATCTGATTAGCGAACATCTTGTTGACCAAGCGCTGATATGTTGCTCTGACATTCTTCAGCCCGAAAGGCATAACTTTATAACAATATACGTAATTTGGGGTCATGAAGCTAGTATGTTCTTGGTTTGCAAGATTCATCGCGATCTAGTTATATCCAGAATGTGCATCCATGAAGGACATGAGCTCGTGACCTGCCGTGGCATCTACCAACTGATCAATCCTTGGCAGTGGGAAACAATCCTTGGGGCAAGCTTTATTCAAATCGGAGAAGTCGATACAGGTCCTCCATTTCCCATTTGGCTTTGGGACCAACACGAGATTGGTGACCAAGATCGAGTATTTTTTCTCGCGGATAAACCCACACTTTAATAGTCGAGCTACTTCTTCCTCAAGAGCTTCGGATTGGACTGTTCCCAAGCGCTTCCATTTTTGGGATTTTGCAGGCACGTTCTTGTCCAAATTTAAGGTGTGCATGATTACACTCGGACTTATTCCCACCATATCCTCATGTGACCAAGTGAAAATTTCCATATTCTCCTGTACAAAATTGACCAGCTTCTTTTTCCTTTTATCGTCAAGATTCTTCCCAATCTTTACGACTCTTGAAGCTTATTTGGGGTCAATTTTTACTTCCTCAAGCTCCTCTATGGCTTGGAGTTCTGACCTGTCTTTGCCTATTTGTGGCTCAATGTCATCGCGTTGGGCAACGTCACTATCTTCCTTTTACTGAGGTTCTTCCATCCCGCAAGTAACTTCTACTTCCTGGGACTCCTCACCTTCGTCATTTATGACCATAGCTTGCTGCCCGGGTTGTGATTTTCCCTTCATAGAAATGCTATAGAATTCTCTGGCAGTGAGCTGATCATCTCTGACGGTGCATATTCCCGCAGCTGAGGGGAACTTTATTGCTAGGTGGTGAATACAGGTTATGCCTTCAAACGACAGCGCAGGTCGGCCCAAAATCACATTGTATGCAGTTGGGCAATCGATTACTACGAACTCGAGTAACTTGGAAATAGTTCGCAAGTCTTCTCCCAATGCCACCACCAATCCAATCGTCCCGATGGTTGCCGACCCTTCACCAGAAAACCCGTACAGAATCATTGAGGTCGCCTTCAAATCAATTACAAATAACCCCATATTTTCCAAGGTGGACCTGAAAAGTAGATTCACAGAACTTCCGTTATCTACCAGTGTCCTCCAGACCCTCCGGTTGGTGAGCTGAACGATTATGACCAAGGGATTATTATGTGGGAATTGGAGGTGGCTAGCATCCTATACTGTGAAAATGATTGGTTGCTTTTCCAATCGTTGTTGTTTCGATAATCGTTGCTTCGGGATGAACTCCACTCCGTTCTGGGCCTTCAATTCGTTAATGTACCTCTTCTGGGCCCCGCTACTCGTGCCTTCCAAATGAGGTCCTCCCAAAATGGTAGTTATATCTCCCCCTTCTATCAGAGGAGGGTCGACCTGATTTGCTTGACCTCCAGTTTGACTTACTAGAGCTTCGGGGACTGATGGAGGATTTGGTTCAGCGGGCTGATTAGGGACCACCCGATTTCAGCCGTATTGGGCCAAAGGTCCTGCTCTAATGAGAGTTTCAATCTCATCCTTCAGCTGTCAACAGTCAACAGTGATATGCCCGATGTCACTATGGAATCGACAGAATTTTGAAGAATCTATCTTCACCCTCTGGTTCTTCAATGGTTGTGGTTTCTTCCATGGAAGGCGAGTAGAATTTGCCAGGAAGATGCCCTCCCTAGTGTCTGTTAGGTCAATATAAGTAGCATAAACATGTTAGAATTTCTCCCCAGATTTGATTTTCTTTGTCTCGCTCTGGTCGCCCTCATCATTTCCCTTCCTCTTGTTATTTCCCCCTTTTTTATTCTGGGTAACAGTTTGAGTCGTAGCTTCAACGTCCGTTACCGCTCCGACGGGCTGGACAGGGGTCTGGCTAGTTCTCGCGATGGAAGCTCGCGCCTCCTTTAGGTTAATCCCCTCTTGAGCTCGGGCCAAGAATTCGTCCACACTCTTAACTCATTTTCTCTGTAATTCTTGCCACAGGTCACCTCCAACAAGGATTCCCGTCCTCATTGCCATGAGCTTGGAGCTGTCATCAGCATCCCTAGCTCATGCAGCAACATTGGCAAACCTACTTAGATATTCCTTCAATGTCTCACTAGGTTGCTGCTTTACGTTGGCCAGTGAATCGGTATCAACCTAAGCTGCCTGTGAAGCTCAGAATGCTTTTTTGAAATCAGAAGAAAACTTCTTCCACGAGCTTATGGAATGCCTCTTATATTGCTTAAACCACTGCCTGGCTAGCCCGACCAGAGTTACAGGGAATAAAATACACCTCAGATTGAGCCCGACATTGTGAGCCATCATCATGGTGTTAAACATTCCAAGGTGATCTGATGGATCTCCATCTCCATCAAAGTTTGACAAGAGTGGCATTCTAAAGCCTGGCGGATATGTGGTCGCTGCAATATTTAGAGCGAAAGGCTCAAGCTCGTCTTCTGAGTCACAATCGTCTTTTTCTTTTCCAAATAAAAGCCTCTTCATTTTATCTTCCATCAAAGCTAGTCTTTCGATATTTTGGTCCCTAGTCCCCAGGTTACTTGGGGGCTGTTCAACAACTCCCATCCTATCGTATGCATTTGATGGGTTATTTTCCCTCCAAGCTCGAGCTTGGTTTTGTGGGATGTTCCCATTATCACGTACTATGGACGTACCTCCCTCTTGTGGATTATAACTAACATCTTCATTCCGAGCTGGATTCCTCGTCTACAAATTCAGAAGATCGCACAAATCGGGCTGTGGATCGTACTGAGGGCTCTGTGCTGAGCTCAACTAATTTCTTATGTCGCCCTTGGACCTACCACTACGATGACTTTTAGTCCAGTAACTCCCATTTGCGAAGCTTACAGCTCGGGGTTGGGGCCGAGGATCTGGATTTTCAACACGTGTCCGTAGGATGTATGTATTGGCAGATGGGGGAGGATTTCTCCTACTGTCTCCATAAGCTGGAATGTCCTGTGTAGGACGAGGTGGCATCGAATGTCTCATAGGTGATGGGGGATGCCTTATTGGTAAGGCAATCCTTGTTCAATATGGGCAGACTAAATTAGCCCGACTATGTTCTACTCCATTGTCTCTAGCTCTATGCGCCTGACGATCCGATCGCGACGTAGGAGGGTTTGTTGGAAATTTTTTTCTTTGTGAGCCTTTCCTAGCCCCTCCTCGTTGATTTCCATGGGCATTTCTAGGGACATGTGAAGGAGGCACCGAACTTGGGGTTGCAGTTCTAACCGATCGACTGACATGCTGATGACCCTATGAGGGCCATTGGGTTAAGCATTCTGGGGATCTCGCTCGGTAGGTATAGAACTTGGGGCGGCAGTTCTGACTGATTGACTTGGTTTGGATCGATTATTCCTGTGGGACTTGTGAGACCCACTTTGCCTCTTTCCGACATTAACGTCGGTTGTAAGTGGGGGTAACTGAGCCAAAACCTCCTCAATCTGCCTGTTTCCTTAGCGAGATGGCTTCTCAATTGCATGTTTTCCAATTCGACAATAGTTAGGTAGTCTGGATTTGGATTCAGTGGCAATGACGTCAAACTCCCAGTGTCGTCATGACCCGCCAGTTGTTTTCTAGGACGTTGCTGAATCTCAGGGCCATGTTCATTCAGAACAGCAGTATGATGGGCCTCTTGCCCACCAGGCTGTTCTATCTCATTATCATGCATTGAGTGAGTGAGCACCTTGATGAGAATCGACTGGGGTTTTGGTGAAGCACTAATTTGCTCTCAATGAAAGCACCAAACTGTTGATGCAATTTTTCGCCAACAGTGTACTAAGAAATAATAAGGCAGATTAGTGCATAATAGTAAACCGTAATAAAAAATAATATGAATTCACTCAAGAATATATACTTTTTTATGTGGTTTAGTGGTTAAAATCCACCTAGTCCACGAGTCAATATTATTGCTGTTTCACTCTCTATTTTGGCAAAGTTTTGGTATTACAGAATAATGGTCTCCTTTTTTCTGTCCAATATGCCCATTATTTATAAGGGAATTCCATTGACAGGTTTGGGTAACCGCATGAGTCAATCACGCATTTACATAATATCTACATTTAATACAAATAATTCCCATTTATATTGGGATATGATTTGATAATAGAATAAACAGGTTCCTGCTATCTCGAATAATAAATATGACAACTTGGTCATAAAAAACGTATAAAGGGATCCCGAGTCTCTGGGGATCTGCGGGTATGCAATATACTAGAATTACCACGAGCTGGATATCTCCTCCAAGCTCGTGCTTTGACAACTATTTAAAATTATGAGCTCGCGCTTCACAGCCATCGCATCCTTAGTTCAGGATAAACTCAGGATGCCTTACACCACGTATGACCACTATGAATCCCGAGTTGTCCACGTGAATAATAAGCAGATATCATTCTCCTTGGCTATTTCTCCGTATATTTATCTGCCAGCTATACCCGAGCTGAGTGCATGGACTCGTGCTAAAATCAGGGTACAACAGGCCCGTTACGGGTATAGTTGGAATATATGTGCATATATGTGATATATGTATGAGACTACATTATTATGTGGATATATTTGGGTTACTTGGCACGAGGTGATCATAGGGAGTGAGTTAGCGGGAGAGTCACAACAGGAACAAATACCCGACTCGGGGTGAGTCAAGGGGTATTTTTGGTATTTGGTGCATTACCAGGATATCAGGTAATGGGAATAAATATTTGAGGATATATTCACAGTTAGTGCGATTAGGAGGGAAGTTAAGAGATTTTGACCATTTTACCCTCGGGGACGTTTTTGGTACCCCGAGCTTCGGGATTTGCTTAAGGTTACTTGAACCCTTAGTAAACCACACAAAACAGAAAAAGAAAAACGCTCAGCAAACTCTCTCAACTCTCTCTCTCTCTCTCTCTCTCTCTCTCTCTCGTGTATACTCCCACTCTCTCTCTCTTTGAATTTCTTGCGATCCAAGGGGAATCGAAGCTAGCTTAGGCTCGGGATTGCTTGGGAAAGGCTTAGCTATTAGATAATAGCTTGGAAATCCCTATATGACTAAATATTAGATATTTTGCCAAGCTTTGGGAATTTTCAAATTTTAAATTCAAAGCATAAAAACCTTTAAATTCAAATACTATTATTTTCTATAATTATATAATAAAACAAAGCTCTTAGTAATCAATTAATTAAATAAATATAATATAATATATCAAAAACAGATTTCGCATATTACGAAATCTCTTTTATTAAAACTTTATATATATATAAAATTATAATTATATTTAAACAATAATTAATTAATTAATTAAATCATTTATTCAAATTAACTAAATATAATTTGAACCTAGATTTATTACCATTTATCAATTTGACACCAATTTGTCACAATTAATAATTTTTCTCAAATTTCTCTTTTTTTTTTCTCTAAATTCCACATCTTAGTAAACTTGTCCAAAATTGACACAAACCAATTTTTACAATCCTAATTGACAATTAAATCAATTAATCGAGACTATCTAGATGATTTAATCAAAGGCATTGTGGGGACCATAGACACATGAATTCAAGCTCCAATAAGTTAACGTAAAATTATTGTTGAATAATTTCACTACCTTATTAATTCCTTGTGACTCCACTAAAGACTCATAATTTCACTCTTGAACTCATTGAACACTTTACTCTTAAATTAAATACGTTATCAATTGTTACAACCATAATTTTTCATTCAATCATCTATATGATCTACAACTTAGTCAGGTACAAATTATAGTTTTAGCCCTCATTGTACTGTTGGGGTTTTATGCCCTAATTAAAACCCAATTTTTTTGTAATCTCATTTTATTATCAATTAAAGAATAGAAATCAATTTTTGACTTGGTCAATCACTTTGCTCATATGTTTTATTTTCATGATTATTTGTTTAATACGAACTTCTATTAAATCCCGAGCATATAGCTAATCATATTTATAGTGACGTAATCACAGTGGAATATAGATATGATTATATTTTCAAACATAAGTTAGTCCTAAGATTAGTCAGTGCACAAGATTTACACTGACTTTCCAATCTATGATATGATCTACTTACACATTGTAGTGTTATGTTCTTTCCAGAGCATTAGAAAAGTAGATAAGATTGAATGTATTTCTTACATTGGACTGCACCGATATTGACAGTAGATAAGATAAGTAAACATACCGTTATTATCTATTCTAGTCATATGATATAGTTGACTATAGGTCAATTCAATCTCAATTCAGAGTGGTTAGTATTTTAACTGATTGTATTATTTGAGTTCTTTGGCTTGTTCGTTAGCAACTTACCTTACAGACTAGCTCATACTTACATCTTGGGAACTCAGTAGTATAATTGAGTAGGAGAGTTAATCATAGATATGAACATCTATAGCTTTAGATGAAGAAGTAAAATGACGGTTTCCTTTTAGTTTGGTTCAAGGTGCTAAATGATAGAGATCTCATTTCAGTAATTAATATTAGTTTACTAAAATATCATTTACAAGGAACTAAGTGTTTTAAGGATAAAATACAATGAGGGATAAAGCGATATTTTTCGTCCCATCTCATTGTAGACCATCTATAGAGGATTGAGTGACAATTATTGTTGTAACAATGGATAATTAATAACGTATCTATATTGGTTATAGAGCGTTCTATGAATTCAAGAGTGCAATTCTATGTCTTTAGTGGAGTCACGAGGAATTAATAAGTTAGTAAATTTATTTGTTAAATTTATAATAACTTATTGGAGCTTTATTTTATAAGCCCATGGTCCCCATTGTACCTTGAATAAAATCATATAGATAGTCTCAATTAATTGATTTAATTATCAATTAGAATTCTCAAAGTTTATACATTTATTAATTAATACAAATTGGTGTCTAAATCATTAAATAAGTTTAAATCAAGGTTTAAATTACAAATAATTAATTTGATAAAGGATTTAAATAATTAATCAATAGAAAATAATACTTGCCTTGATTTTAAGTCCAACGAGCTTATAATTAAAGGGAAAATTTCACGGGCCTAAAGCCCATGAAAATTTTGACCTAATGGCTGATATTACCTATAATTTTATTGATTTTTTAATTAAATAAATGACCTAATTCATACTATAAAAGGAATGCTAAGTGAGAGTTGAAAAAAAAAAGATGAACAGAAGAACATAACATCTAGTTTCGATGCTCTAGGTTTTTAGATTCTCTCTACAACAAAAAGTCATTTTCTAAGCCTCTAAATTCTCTCCTCTTCTTCTATTTGTATCTATCTCATGTGTTGAGAATTTCCCACTTTAGTCTAGGTGATTCTAAGGATACTTTGGAAGGTTGTGAAGAAATTTGAAGATCGGTTCTGTTTCTTGGTGATACCCTGCAACAAAAAGGATTCAAGGGTTAGAGAAACTGAAGGAAGGACTAACACATTCCGCTGCGTATAATGTAAGTGTTCTTATCATTATCTCTCTTTAAATTCAATTATAGAAACATGTTCTAGGTTGTCTTACATTAATTTGTTTAATATAAGATTTACATGAAAATAAACAAGATTATGTATAAGTTTTCCCAACATGTACTTTATCCTTAAATACCACTAAGTTCCTCGTAAATGATATTTCCGTGAACTTTAATCACATAAATGAGTACTTAATCATTTAACACCTTGAACCAAGCTATAAGGTGACCATTATTTCACTTCTTGTTAGAAGCTATAGATGCTCATATCAATGATTAACACTCCCATTCAATTATACTACCAAGTTTCGATGATGTAAGTATGAGTTAGTCCGTAGGGTAAGCTGGTAACAAACAAATCAAAGGACATGAATTATAAAATTAGTTAGAATACTAACCACTCAGAATTGAGATTAAATTGACCTATGGTCAACTTTATGATATGACTATATTAGATAATAACAATACATTTGCCTATCTATCTAAAGTCAATATCGGTCCAGTCCGATGTAATAAATACATCTGATCTTATCTACTTTGCTAATGTTTTAGAAAAAAACATAACACTACAATGTGTATGTAGATCATATCGTAGATTGGCAAGTCAGAGTAAATCCTGTGTATTGACTAATGTTATCCGAAAAACAGGCACGGATGACGTGGCAAGCGATTTCTGAACACGTGGCTGACACCTGGCAGAGTTCTGTTAGAGTATCGACCAGTAAGACATAACAGGCACGGCGGTTGAGTTTTCCTCACGACCAACATGGTCGCACACTCCGCATATTTCAAAATGATCTTGGGTGAATCAAAGTCAATCCCGAGATTATCTCCTATGATTCCTGATTATCTGATTAATTAGGAGAGAATATCTGTAACAAATTCATGTAATCCTCCTTGAGCCTATAAATAGAAAAAGATAGCTGAAGGAAGGGACTTTTGGCTATTAGATTAACGATTGTACTGTTTATCTCTCTCAGGTCTGTGAAACTCGGAGAACCCTACTTATTTGATCACTCCTTTGAGATCTCATATCAATAATAGCTCAAGTGGACGTAGGTTATTACCAGTTTCTGGGGCTGAACCACTATAAATTCTTGTGTGCTTTACTGTTTTTGTCATTATATTCATTCCAACATATCTGTCCACATCAAGCATTTTGACTCTGTGTCACTTGACCAAAACAAGGGTCAACAACTAATCTTAGGACTAACTTATTTTTGAACATATAATTATATTTATATTCCACTGTGATTACGTCACTATACATATCATTAGCTATATGCTTAGGATTTAATAGAAGTTTATATTAAACAAATAATCATGAAAAATAAAACATGTGAGCAAAGTGATTGACCAAGTCAAAAATGATTTCTTATTCTTTTATTGATAATAAAATGTGATTACGAAGAAATTGAGTTTTAATTAGGGCATAAGGACCCCAATAGCTAGGCCCTCACATTCTCTGCAGCTATCCATTGGCGATTACAGGCCCCTCTCTCGACTTGTCCCGCCAATAGATGGAGAACACAATTATAGTAACCACTTTAACTTGTCTCCTTTCCTTTCTGTTATATGTATGTTCTCACAATTTGCTTTGCTTTTCAGGCGGCGCCAACTGTGGTGAAACTTTATTTCCAACTCGAATGGAAGGCCGAGGATTTTCAAAAGACTCGTTCGGACCTCGAGAGTGCCATTTCGGATCTTGAGAGTGCATACTCCGTGCTCGTTGCCACAGAGCAGAAGCTTGCGAATACTCGTTCTGCCTATGAGGACACCACCATAGCTGCAAAGTGTGCCTAACAGGATGCCATTGCATGGAATATTTTGCACAATGCAATTGACATGATCCGCATGGATGAGTGCAGCAAGCTCCGTCGCGTGGTTGAGGTGACTCATAAGGGCGGTAGCGAGAAGACTAACAACATGTTTTCTATCCAGCGATTCAACCGTAGCCTTGACTTCAGCTTCATGGGTGATCTCACTTCAACAAATATCTTCACCTACTGCAAGACTCACCTAGCCAAGGGGACAGGCGGGGGTGAAGTTGATGATGGTGTCACCGAGGGTTTGGAGAACGCTGTTGTTGAAGTCACTGATGAGGATGCCACTGATGAGGATGCTTTGGAGCGAGGTGGTGTTGAGGGAGTTGCTCCTGGTAAGGACCATGTCGGCGAGGTGGCCCCTAGCAAGGATAACAACAACGAGGGGGTCCTTGCGATGGAAACCGCCCCACTGACCCCACATAGGATCTCATCGCTATTTTCCTTTATTTTTTTTTACTTTACATTGAGCTTTGCTCCTGTATTATGAACATTGGGCTTACCTAGGATGCTTTTTGATGTATATTGATGACAAATCTGCTATCTTTTCACATCCATGCTTTATGTTGCTTTGCAAAAGTTTCTTAATTTTGTTTTTTACTATTGTTTGTTTGCATGCTTCATTTTGTATGTGCCTTACACGAACTTTCCATGAACTCTACTTTGTTCCATATGCACTTTACATGATATTTACATTTCTGCTGCTTTGTTCCATACGCGTGATATCCCTTATTCCCCCTAAGTGACTAGGAGAGCGAGGGCGCTTGGTCACTTGTGATGCGACTAGCCCTCTGATTAACGAGGGGACTTGTGAGGGGTCCCTCACACCCCTGTGATGGCTATCGTGAATCTCGAGCAAACTGCTTGTTTTTCTTGGTCGCATGTAGTTGCTACCACATAGGGCAAGTTTCTTGTTTTCACCTGATCACATATGATGGCATTCACATTCCCGCGACCGAACTTGAGATATGGTCACGACCCCTTAGGTCCTTTGTAAATGCCACTTTCTCTTGCTCGATTGGCCCGACTCAACGAGTTTTGCCATTCGATATTAGATCTTATAGGGGACTTAGAGAAATCAAGACTATCCTGAAGATGTCTATTTTGGTTCTCATTAGTTGTGGCCTACAAGCCATTACATAGATGCCACCAAAATGTGATACCAAAAGCTCAAAATAATAATATTTAGAGTGATCACCTGAAGGTTGGTCTCTGATTACAAAAGTTGGGCCCTGACCACGTTACTGATAGTATTTCTTTAGGTGCTCTCCATTCCAATACCTCGGGACTGCCTTGCCATTGAGCCTTGCTAGGTTGTATGTTATTGGTTGCATTACTCCTTCTACCAAGTAACGCCCCTCCCAGTTTGGACCTAGGACCTCGGAAGATGGGTCTCTTGTATTGAGGACCACATGATGAAGGACAAGGTCGCCAATGGAGAACTTCATGTCCTTGACCCACGCATTGAAGTAGCGAGCCACCCTCTACTGGTAGGCTTCTACCCGCAAGTTAGCTTGCTCCCGCCTTTCTTCAACAAGATCTAGGGACTCACCAAGAAGTGTCGCGTTATGTTTCTGATCGTAGTTCATTGTTCTATGTAATAGGACATCTACTTCGACGGGTAGCATGGCCTCACAGCCATAGGTGAGCGTAAAGGGAATGTGGCTAGTAGAAATTTGGGTTGTGGTCATGTAGGACCATAGTACCTCTGAAAGTTTGTCTGTCCATGCTCATTTCGCTTCCTCTATGTGCTTTTTCAAGCCCTCTACTTGTCAATTTTTTTTTTGTATGTGCCACTATTGAAAAGCTCTTCACAATTCCACGGTGAACACAGAAGCTTGTGAAGTATTCACTGTCGAATTGAGTTCCAATATTAGACACAATCTTTTACGGCAACCCATAGCAACAAATGATATTCTTCACAAAAAATTCCAGTACTTTCTTGAAAGCGATGGTCGTCAATGGCTTTGCTTCACACCACTTAGTGAAATAGTCAACGATGATCACTACATACTTGACTCTGCCCTGTCCAGTAGGAAGTTGGCATATCAAGACAATCCCCCAAACTACAAAAGGCCATGGGCTCTACATCTGCTTTAATTCGTTCAGAGGGGCTTTCAAGATTTTGGCAAAACTTTGGCACTTGTCGCATTTTTTCACGTACTCTATGTCCTCGTTTATGGTGGGCAAAAAATAACCTTGCCGGAGTATCTTCTTAGGGAGGCACCACCTCCAACATGATCGCCACAAAATCCTTTGTGGACTGCTTGCAAAAAGGTTCAAGTTTCCTCCTTGGTGACACATATTAGCAGCGACATTGAATGTACTCTTCAGATAGGCGACCATCCTGCATTACATAGCGAGGTGCTTAGTAAAGAATCTTCCTTGACAAGTTGAGATCCAATGGGAAGACACCTTCACTTAGATATTTGATGATGGGGGTCATCCATGTTTCTTATTCGTTGATTAGCATTGAAGTGTTGTGGTTGCCACTAATGATGCTATCGAGGGTGCGATCTCCAATGACACGGTCGCTGATGGTGCAATTGCCAATGTCGTGGTCGCCAATGGCATGGTCGCCAGCCTTGCCATCGTCTGTGGCGGGGCTGATGCTAGGCACCATTAAGAACTCAATTAGAATGACATTGAGGGTCTCTACATCACTTGCACTTGCTAACTTTGCTAATGCAACGGCGTTAGAATTTATCTCTCTAAGGACATGCTCAATTGTGTAGTGATTGAACTGGGTGAGCATGTCTTTGGCTATGATGAAGAAGGTAGTCGTGCACAGTCCGCGGGCCTGGTACTCACCAAGAATTTAGTTGACCACCAGTTGTGATTTTCTTCTATCGTTAGGCACTTATCTTTCAATTCCTTTGCCATACGCAATCCTGCTAATATTGCCTCATACTTGGCTTCATTTTTTGTTGTAGTAAAACCAAACATCAGTGCGCAATGGATATGGTGGCCTCCCAGGGTTACTAAGATTAGGCTTGCCCCGAAGTTGTGTTCATTGGAGGTGCCATCCACATAAACTTGCCAATAGTCTTTCCTCGGTCGCTGGTTGTCATCCACCGCCTCCAATCGCCGGGTGCATTTGACAATGAAGTCAGCAAATGCCTGGCCTTTTATCATCGTCCCTGGTTGTTAGGCAATATCGAACTATCCTAACTCAATGGCCCATTTTAGCATGTGACCTAAGGCATCAGGCCGCTGCAAGACTTATCTAAGGGGTTGGTCTGTCAACACCTTTATTGTAACGCCCTGCTAATTAGGGTCCATTACCATGTGTGTTTAAAATTAGTGCTAAACGAGTCATTTGGACTAAAACATGTGATTAAGCCACTAAGGATTCAGGTAATAAATTTTTTTGTCAAGAAGTAAACATTTCCATTTAAAGAAACTTTACTCTTTACATGGGATCCCAAAATACAAGTTTAAAAGTTGGTTAAAATCCAGGGATTACAAAATAAGCCGGCCTAAGCAGCAAACACAGGGTCCATCACTAGTTCCTCAGTGATATCTCGGTCGTGGAGGTCGAGCGGACTGCATATGTACACATCACTCGCTATCGCTCTCCAATTCATGGCTGGCCAAGCTTCTCCTTACCCTTACCTGCACCACAAAGCACCCGTGAGCCTAAAGACTCAACAAGAAAACATATTAAGACAATTCACAGAATATAACATCGTTCCTAACAGTAATAACTGACACCAAGCATACACACTATACATATAAGTGACCATAGAGTCACACAAGTGCATGTCGCACCCCCGTTTATTCATATGGCATCTGAGCCAGTCAATTGCATAGTGAACTCCCAGGGTGGCCTAGCCATCACGGCCTGCGCTCAATGCACGTAATGCCGACCACGACTCCTAAGCCGAGCCTTAAAGATCCTTCATTTATAAGTCGAGCCTTGGAGACCCTCAACTTATCAGTTGAGCCCCTTTAACTAAGTATACCATCGACTAGTAGGTCGAACTTTAACCAGATGCAAAAAACAGAATCTCAGCTTATAAACCGAGCTTCCTAGTCATAATGAACATTCACATAATACATTCATCGTACACACAGACACAATGTGTTACAGTATACTAAAACAGATATACATAGACATAATCATAATCATGCTCATTAGCTGGGCCTGAGCCCTAATCACATTTACATTTAACAAATGGGCCAAGCCCCAATCATATTACATTAATAGCTGGGCCAAGCCCCAATCATACATTTCACGTATCGGGTGCACTTTTCTTACCTTTGGTCCAAGCACTAGATATAAGCGACCCCCGAGTACGATCCTGTCATGAGCCTTAGCGATAACCTAGTCACAACCCACAGATAATATCTTATCAACATTCGATTCCATAAACGAACCCCAGGACCAATCCCATGCTCTCGAGACCTCCAATTCCCCCAAACGGGGTGGTGGAATCGTCCCCTGAGCCCCTAGGAAAAAAACCCTAAAAATTGGATTTTAGGGATCCTAAAATTTGGCCTAGCACTGTAGCGCAGCCCCCCAAGCATCGCAGCACACAGTCAGGGCTCCCAGCCCTGGAACACCCCTATGTCGCGACATAGAAGAATAACACCGCAACGCTCCTCGCGAACCCAGAGATATTGGGTTTTTCCTGTGTTTTCTCAAAACCCAAATCTTCCAAAACCACCCCAAGGTTTCCCCAAAGTCCCAACTGAGTCGCAAAAGAATTATTACACAACATATGCATCCCAAACATCCCAACAACCAACTCAAATCCAAACCCAAACTCAAAACCCATCAAAGTTTAAACTTCTAAAAAAATTTAAACCACCAGAAATAAACTCACAAACAGAATGAATCCTTACATCCAATAGCTGAATTATGGCCCCAAGTTGCTCCTAGCTTGATCGTAGACACCAAACCTTCAATTCCCAAGCTTTGTTTCCTAAAAAACTTCAAAATTCTCAAGTCACCAAGGAGGGAGGAGAGAGAGAGAGAGAGAGAGAGAGAGAGAGAGAGAGAGAGAGAGAGAGAGAGAGAGAGAGAGAGAGAGAGAGAGAGAGAGCTTTTACTTTTGTTTTTTCCTGAATGTTTCCCTTATATTCCACAACCTTCTAAGTTGGCTAAACCAAGTCAAAGCCTACCAAATACCCAAATGCCCATAAACTCCATTTTTCTTCTCCAATGCCCACAAGGGTACTTTGGTCATTTACCACCATTCCCTCTAATTTCTAATAAATTCCACATATCCAAATAAATCCCAACTATCTCCAAGTAATAAACATTTAATCTCCCAGTACCCAATAAATCCCGCTAATGTGCTATATTACCAAAATATCCCTAGGCTCGCCCCGAGCTGGGTATTTTATCCCGTTGTGACTTTTCCGCTAACTAGCTCCCTAGGATCGCCTTGTGCAGAATAACCAAAATATATCCACATAATAATGTGGTCTCAATAATAAAACACACATATTCAGAATTATACCCTCAATAGGTCAAAATTACAAAAATGCCCTTCTAATAAGAAACAGGCCCACTTGCATATTTAGAACACTTAAACATGCAAGCATAATCATATCATAATGTGATTCAAAAAATTCACATAATAACATTCTCATAAAACATACACACTCAATTAATTCAATTATTGCCTCCCAACCCCCTAATCCAAGCACTATGCCATATTAGGGAATTTGGGGCATTACAATTATCGCCTCCTTACAGGAATTTCATCCTCGAAATTTTACCTGAGCAACTCGGGATACTGATCCTGCATGGCTGATTCCAATTCCCAGGTCTCCTCCTCGACCTTGTTGTTCCTCCATAGTACCTTAACTAAAGGTATGGTTTTATTCCTTAGGACCTTGTCCTTCTTGTCTAATGTATGGATTGGCTTATCCTCAAACGATAAGTCTGCCTGCAGCTTAAGATCTTCATAACTCAATACATGAGTCTCATCAGATACATACTTCCGTAGCATCACAATATGGAACACATTGTGCACGATTGACATTGCCGGAGGTAAGACCAATCTATAGGCCACCTGATCGATCCTCTCCAGGATCTCGAAAGGTCTTACAAACCTAGGGCTCAACTTGCCCTTCTTCCCAAACCTCCTCACCCCCTTTAGTGGTGAGACTCTAAGGAAGACATAGTCTCCCACCTGGAACTCCATGTTCCTGCGCTTCAATTCCGTATAACTCTTCTGTCTAGTCTGTGATGCGAGCATCCGAGCTCTGATCTTCTCGATAGCCTCACTGGTCCTCTGAACTGGCTTGGGACCTAAGTATCTATGCTCACCCATCTCATCCCATTAAACAGGTGATCTGCATTTCATACCATACAACATCTCATAAGGAGCCACTCCTGTGGTCGCTTGGTAGCTGTTGTTGTAGGAAAACTCTATCAGTGACAAATATTTACTCCAGGACCCCTCAAAGTCCAGTACACATGCTCTCATTATGTCCTCCAATATCAGGATAGTCCTCTTAAACTGATCCTCAGTCAGAGGATGATAAGATGTACTAAACTTCAACTGCGTGCCCATCGCCTTCTACAAACTTCCCCAAAACTTGGAAGTAAATGTAGGGTCCCGATCTGACATGATCGACCTTAGTGCTCCATGAAGACGCACTATCTCTTTCACATAGAGATCTGCATACTAGTCAACTATATAAGTCATTCTCACTGGTAGAAAGTGAGGTGATTTGGTTTTAGTCTACAATCACCCACATCGAATCGTGTTGACCCACTGTCTGGGAAATCCCACCACAAAATCCATTGTGATGTCTTTCCACTTCCACTTTGGGATATCCAAGGGCTATTGTAGCCCCACTGGTCTCTGATGTTCAACCTGATCTGCTGACACGTCAAACACTTGGCCATATACTCGGTTACATCTTTCTTCATCCCCAACCACCAGTATAAAGTTCTCAGGTTCTGGTACATCTTCGTGGTGTTAGGATGCAAATAGTACAGGGTAGTATGAGATTCATCTAGAATTTATCGTCTGATACTAGTATCCATCGGAACACAGATCTGACCTTTATATCTTAAGAAACCCATATCTTATATTGTATAGTCCCTAGCCACTCCAGCTAGGATGCCCTCTCTAATCTTTATCAACTGTGGCTCTTGTAACTGACTCTCCTTTATCCTTTCTAGAAGAGTAGACTGCAGGGTAATGTTGGCTAACTAGCCCACTACTAACTCAATCCATGCTCTGGTCATATCTCCTGCCAATTCCTTAGATATTTGCCTCAAACTGTACAATTGCCCCGGACCTCTCCGACTTAGGGCATCTACCACCACGTTGGCTTTCCCTTGATGATAAAGGATATCACAGTCATAGTCCTTTACCAGTTCCAACCAATGCCTCTGCCTCATATTCAAATCCTTCTATGTAAAGAAGTACTTGAGGCTCTTGTGATCAATATATATCTCACACTTCTCTCCATAAAGGTAATGCCTCCATACCTTTAATGCAAAGACCACCGCTGCTAACTCCAGATCATGAGAAGGATACCTCTGCTCATAATCCTTCAACTGGCGTGATGCATAAGAAATCACCTTCTCTGCAGGCATAAGGACACATCCTAACCCTTGTCTTGAAGCATCACAATAAACCATGAACTTCTCCTGATCTGTCGGAAGACTCAAGACTGGGGCGGTAATCAAACATTGCTTCAACTCCTGGAAGCTATTCTCACATCTGTCTGACCATGCAAAATTCTGACTCCTGCGTGTCAGTGGGGTAGCTATCCTTGAGAAACCTTCCACAAACTTTCTATAATAACCTGCCAATCCAAGGAAGCTTCTATTCTTAGAGGCATTCCTTCGCCTCAGCCAATTCATGACAACCTTAATCTTAGCTGGGTCTACCTTAATCCCTTCTTTACTAAAAATATGGCCCAAGAAAGTCACTTGAGGTAACCAGAACTCACACTTCTTAAATTTCACAAATAACATGTGCTCTCTCAGCCTCTGCAAGACCAACCCGAGGTGTTTCTCATGCTCTTCCTCTGATTGCGAATATACTAGGATATCGTCGATAAAGACAATCACAAATTGATCCAGATAGTTTTTGAATACCCTGTTCATCAAATCCATAAAAACTTCCAGGGTGTTAGTCAAACCAAATGACATAATGAGGAACTCATAGTGCCCATTTCTGGTATGGAAAGCTATCTTTGGTATGTCTTCCTCCTTGATCCTCAACTGGTGATAACCAGATCGAAGATCTATCTTTGAAAACAACATTTTACCTTGAAATTGGTCAAATAAGTCATCTATCCTTGGCAGAGGATACATGTTCTTAATGTTTAGCTTATTCAGTTCCCTGTAGTCTATGCACATTCTCAGAGAACCATCCTTCTTCTTCACAAATAGGACTAGCGCACCCTATGGCGAGAAACTGGGTCTGATAAAACCCAAGTCTAACAACTCCTATAATTGTACCTTGAGTTCCCTCAAATCTGCTGGGGCCATTCTATAAGGTGCTCTAGACACTGGCTCTGTCCCTGGTGCCAGCTCAATGATGAATTCTATCTCCCTGTGTGGCAGCAACCCTGGTAACTCTTCTGGTCCCACTAGCACGACCTGAGTGGTATCCACCACACTGGCCAAGAATCCTGTGCAAACTCCTCACAATAGGTCTTTAGCCCTCAATGCTGAAATCATAGGTACTCGGGGTCCGTGGATAGTGTCAACGAATACGAAGGGGTCCTCACCCTCAGGTTCAAAAGTTACCATCTTCTTTTTACAATCAATGGTTGCCCCATATCTAGTTAACCAGTCCATCCCAAAAATCATATCAAAGTCGATCATAACCAACTCTATTAAGTCGATTGAAAACTCCCTGTTGTCAACTAACACTAGCAGGGATCTGACCCATCTCCTGGAAACCACTAACTCCCCATAGGGTAATAACGTCCCAAACCCCACATCATAGTAATCACATGGCCTACATAAGAATGTGTAGCACTAAAGTTAATTAGCACAATATAAGATATGCCAACACTAGAAAGTTGACCTGTGACCACTAAGGGCCCAGCCTCAGCCTCAGCCTGCGTCAGTGCAAACACTCGAGCTGGAGTCGATTTGTCTACCTTTTTTGGTTCCTCTTTCTTCATTCTTGGCAATCCTTATTGAGATGCCCCACAACTTCACATAAAAAGCAGGTCTTTTCCTGACACTCCCCCAGATGACGTCTTCTACATCTGGCACACTCTAGGTATGTCCTCCAGTTCTCATTGTCGCCCTAGCGGCCAATCTGTACACCCTGTGGCCTTTTGTCAAGACTGGGAGCCAAAACAATATCCAGAGTCTTCCTTTTCTGGTCACTAGGGCCTCCGCCCTTACTTGATCCTGTGAAGAGAGGTCCTATCCTCCTCATATCCCTTCTGGGCGCATCTTGCACCAGATCTTGTTCTCAGCACCCTCTGTAGTAAGGGCTCTCTCTACTACCTGAGCGTATGTCATCACTCCAGGTACCGTTGTAATTCTAACATCTCGGGCTATCATAGGCTGTATCCCTTGAAGTAATCTTTCCATTCTTGTCCCATCAGTGAGCACCAAGTCTACACCGAACTTGGCTAACCTGTCAAACTCCAGGGCGTATTCTGTCACTGACATATTTCCTTGCAATAATCTACTGAATTCCTTAGATTTTTGCAGCCTTAATTGCTTCATTGCAGTACTTGTCATTAAATAGAGTTCAAAACTCTTCCAAGTTCATTGTGGTTACGTCCCTAGTCTGGGACACAACCTCCCACCAGATTCGGGCATCCTCTCGAAACATATACATGGCACATGCCACTCTCTCATTGCCCACCACCCTCATAAAGTCTAGGATGGATGTAATCATAGACATCCACTGCTCCGCCTTGAGTGGATCCGCGCTACCCTAAACAATCGGAGGGTGTTGTTTCCTTAACTGTTCATATACTAACTCCCAATGGTTTTCTAATTCAGTCTGTTGCTGTGCGGCCGGTACTAGAGCAGCAGGTAGGCCTCTAATGTAGTGTTCCCTGCTGGAGCCTGTTGTTGCCTCAACTGGCGAATCTCTTCATTTTGTCTATGCAGCCTAGCTTGCATATCAACAAGCATTTGTTGCCAGTTTTCAGGAGCTGGTGGAGGGTTCTGACCCTGGTCATTACTTCCTACCTGATTCTCAGCACCGACTGGCTCATTAGATTTCCCTGGAGGCATAATTCTAAGTCTATCTACAATCAATGACTCGACTTATCAGGCAATAATAACAATATCCCATGACAACCCCTGGTTCAAAACTTATTGAATAAACATTCACATGTATTAACAATGTTAATAAGCATCCCAATAATTCACACCTATACAATCATGCTAATAAGCATGGCGGTTCATGATCATACTCAAATAAGATGCTAATAAGCACGTTCTTAACATTCACAAGCATTAAAAATGAACATAAGCATGTTCCTAGCATTCCCATACATAACATGATGTTATTAAGCATTTCTAGCATTCAAAGGCAAAAAGGATGCTAATAAGCATTTTCTGGCATGCATAGACAACTAGCGATGCTAATAAGCATTCTTTTTAAAATTTTAATGATGCTAATAAGCATCTCCTAGTATACATGCACGTATAGCAGCGCCAATAAGCTTTTCTGACAATCAAAAGCAGTGACAATGCTTATAAGCAATCCCACCACATTTACAAGCAACTATTGTGCTAATAAGCATATCTTTAACATACATACAACAATCAAGGGTCAGGCCCTATCAAAATAGCTCATGATTTCTATTTAAACAAGCAGGTAAGGCATATATATTTCATTTAGGTAATTACACACATAACTATATTAATAGTTACCAAACTGTGAGTCGAGCTTGTCTTTAGCAGCGAGTGTATATGCCCAGTCCATCATCAGGAACCCTTAAGCCTTGGCAGCTCTTATACCAAGTTGTAATGCTTTGCTAATTAGGGTTTGTTACCATGTGTGTTTAAAATTAGTGCTGGACTCGCTAAAAGAGTCATTTGGACTAAAACATGTGATTAAGCCACTAAGGATTCAGGTAATAAAATTTTTGGTCAAGAAGTAAACATTTCCATTAAAAGAAACTTTAGTCTTTACATGGGATCCCAAAATACAAGTTCAAAAGTTTGTTACAATCTAGGGATTACAAAATAAGTTGGCCTAAGTGGCAAAACAAGGTCCAACTTTAGCTCCCCTATGATATCTCAGCCGTGGCGGTCGAGCGGATTGCATATGTACACATTACTGCTATCTCTCTCCAACTCATGGCTGGCCAAGCTTCTCCTTACCCTTACTTGCACAACACACTACACCAAATACCCCTTTCCATAACACATGAATATAATACTAATAAAAAAGTATTATGCTAGAGTATTATATTGGGCATGAAAAAAGGGCGGTAATATATTACCTCCATCCCGCCACTTAGCCTTTTTTTTTCATTTCTGAGACCTGAAAATTTGTGAGACCCGAGAGACTTGAAAATTCCTTTCATTCAATTCCTTCAACATTTCTGAGACCCGAGACCCATTTCCTCTCCTTCAACATATCTCAGGGGGCTATCGATTTACTCCTGACCATCTACATCACCACTGCAAAAAGCAGCCAAGGCGCTAACCTCTCTCCGCCTCCGCCGAACTATCAGCAGCACCATCTCCACACTCGGTCGCTCTCTCGCCGCCACTTCTGCAATTTCTGCACCGTCTTCCTCATCACCTCCACTCCAAGGCTTCATTTCGGTAGATTTCCCTACTTTGGTAGAGCATTCATGGCCTCTGCTCCGTTAATCTCGCCAGTTCAGATCGTCGTCTCTCTTGCTCTTGTCTGCCCGATCAGCATACGACAATATCAACAACTAGAACGACGAAATTGGGCCCGACATGATACTGTTCGAGGGATGTGACTACAACCACTGGCTCATCGTCATGGATTTCCCCAAGGACCACAAACCTTCCCAAAAGAAATGGTTCGTACCTATGAGGAAACCTGTGCCAGGGGCTTAAACATTAGGTCTAATCTCACCCTTTCTCTGTCTATATACATATATATATATATTTATATGGTATATGTTCCCCCCCTTTTTTTTTTCTTTTTTCTTCTATTATTGTATTTTATAAGATTAGAAATGAGTAGAAATTTTCATGAATTCTATTTCTTTGGGTAATGACTTTTGTTGGTTTCTTTCTGTTCATTATGTACCAGGGTAAATGATTATCAAGTGGGATTTTCTTTTCTCTTTTCTTATTCATTTATATATTTATGTTTTGAATTATTTGGATGTATGTGTTTTAACTTTTTCTTCCTGGGGTTGGGGTGGTCTGAATGGGATTACATTTTTTAAAAATGTTTTCATCTTTGTTTCTTTACTACATCACTACATGTCATGAATCTTTTCGTTTTAAACATGTTTTTGTTTTGTACTGAAAGAGCTAGTTAGCAGAATGATTCATATAAATTTTTGGTTTTCAGCGGCCTGGCACCGATTTTTGGAAAAAGATTTTATGTTTCCCTGTTGATGGAGAGAAAATTTGAATAGTTGGATAATAAATTGATTATGATACTGGGTTTGTCTTATGTTTCTTCATTTTTTTTTATATAAAAATAATAATAATTTGCTTTCATTTACGTTAGTTTGAAGGGCCTATGCAAATTCTCTTATGTCTCAAGACATGTAACATGTTATTAGTTTTGTACTCCAGATTAGATTTGTATTCAAAATAATTTAGCATTGCAATAATTGCTTTCTTGGATATAGTATGGAAGAGGCAAAAAAGAAAATTAATGCTTGTAGCACAACAACTTACACAGGCTTTCAAGCTGTAATTACCAAAGAAGAGCCAGAGAAGTTTAATGGTAGTTTAATGTGACACAAAAGTTTACTATCGAAAGTTTATGGAAGTTCAATAGTCATGATCTTAACTTTTTGCCTTGAACAGATCTACCTGGAGTTATCCTTGTACTCCCTGATTCTTACATCAATTCACAAAACAAGGAGTATGGAGGTATTTAACATGAACTTTTGTTTGTTTGTTACAATATCTATTTATTGTGTACTCAATTGCATTTATATCCAATGATCTTTAGAGAACTAGATTATATCATAGACTATAGTTGGACCTGTGTAGCACTTATTTATTTATTCAACTGCTGTAGGATTAAAAAAATAATAAAATTAAAATAGAAAATCCTGAGACTTTCTCTTCAATTATTAGGGGACAAATACATTGATGGAGCAATCATATAAGGCCACCGCCAATTCAGTATGGTAGGCAGACTGGAAGATATGGTGACCGCAATCAGCGTCCAAACCAACCAAGACAAGATCAGCTGGGAGGACCAGTGCCAAATCAGCAGGGAAATCCCTCATACGGTCAACGGGGTCCTATGCTACACAACATTCAATTAAATCAAGGAATGTTTTATGATTTAATTATGTCTTTATTTTAATTGGATAACAATAAGTACTATATATCTTAACAAAATTTACATTTTGTTGTCTATGTAGGTTCGAGATCACCTCATGAGAAATCACATAGCATGGAAGGTGTAAGGTTTTACTACCTCTAATTGTAACTTTGATTGGTAAATAATATTTGCATCTCTAAACTTTGATATAATTGTGCCTATTTATTTCATTGTAAAATGTTAGCTGTACCAGTATATGGTACCCTTTTGCAAATTGGTCATGAAATATCTATTTGCTGTAAATTAAGATTGTGACCCATTAGCAATTTATAGTATTGTCAACTTTATGTGGTCTTTTGAGATGTTGGACCTTACCTTTTTAGTATGATTGATGAAGGGTATTAGCACATATCTTGGAGCAGCTCCCATTGTTGAATGTTTGGAAAAGCACCAACCTAATGTAGTAATAACTTCTCGTGTTACATATGCTGCCTTATTTTTGGTGCCAATGGTATGCATTTTGTTTATTCTCATACAAAACTAATTACTCTTAAGATATTTCCAAGTTTTCTAAGTAAAAATACAGGTTTGCTTTATAAAAATATAAAAAGCAGCAATGTTTCTTCCTTTCTTATCCATCTGTGTAAAACTGTTATTGGAAAGGTTGTAATATTGGGTAGTGAGATCATTGAATGGGTAATTTTACCTAAAAGTTTGATCACATCTCTTGATTGTGAGCAACATAACTAGAATTTTTCTTTACTAATTGTGTCATGGTTTGATCTAGACAGGATAATTTCTAAAGGATTCTTCTGTTGTATGAATAGATACATGAACTGGGTTGGAACTGGGACAATTTAGAACTTCTAGCACAGGGCAGAAACTTCATGTTATGATAAATGGCAGTGTAAGTAACATCTCATTCAATGGAAGTCTTAAAGGCAGTGCTAATATAACAATAAAACTTTTTCTATAAGCCCTGCTAATTTAAAATTGTATTTGTCCTCTGTTTTTGCTAGTCTACTTAGTTTTGTTTCCTCAACTGAAATATATGAGTACTGCCCTGTTTTTGTTTCTCAGGCAAGTAAAAAAGCCTTGGATCTTGTTGCTCCAGTTTATAAGTACTGCCTTGTATCAATATCTAACATATTAACTTCAACATGCCAAAATGAGGTTAGCTGTCTCCATTTTCAGCGTTCAAGTCTAGCGCTAATCCATATTGCATTTTTTTTTCTACTTTTGGGTATAAACTTATATATGGCTCTTTCTTGCATGAAGTTTGGGGTGAATTTTAGTTAGTCATTTTCAATTCAACACCATACGTTTGTTGTTTTAGCGTGTTCGAGTTAATGCATTTTCTTTCCTGATCATTAATTTTTTTATTTGAACAACTAACCCATTGTTTCTCATTTAATATATTTTAATTAATACACCGTCTAGGTTGCTGATTTGAAAGATTCTGCAAGCTTTATTCTAAGAATAAACGAATTGTACTGAAAAGAACCAAATCTTGCACAAAGTCTAGGTTAATTTGAGAAAACCTAGCAAAAACTCCCAGAGTAGAAATTCTAAACTTTAACCAGTAACCAAATTCTTCTATATATCCCTTCCAAGTATTCTCTTATACTATTTATAGACTAACAATAACACTTACTAGCCAACCAATAGAACTTGAGTAAATTTACAAGTCAACACACTAATCCTATATAGCTCTATTCAATATCTGATGCCTAACAAAATGTTTGCAGATCATATAGTTTTAGATGGCTTCTTTGATGTGATTACTGATTATTGGCATTTTAAGTTAATTTATATTGTAAATATATGCAGGTTTCTGCCAGTTTAGTCATGGTGCATTTGATTGAGAAATTAGCTGTTGGTGATACTGGAAGTTTATCTGTATCAATACTTCAGAAGATGAGCACCATGTCTAAAAAGGTTTGCTGCTTCCCTTTTAAGATTGGTATAGTTAGTTTAGATAAATAGTTCAGGCATGTTGTCCTAAATTAATTGTGAAGTATTAAGCTCTTTGAGGGCTCATTTGAACTAAAATCTTAACTAGAACTTGTACACTTTCTTTCAGTTTTTCATAAATTTTAGGTAGCATAATATCTCTGTTTTTTTTTAATTCCATTTGCAGCTTAAAAGTCATCCTGCTTTCTCTAAATTGTTAGCCCAATATTCACAGAGCGGTTATAGGTATTAAATTCATTTTTGTTGTAAATCAAAGCATATTGATTCATGATACCATTATTGAACTTATGAAAAAGCTTTGGAGCTTATTTGTTTAATGGTCATTAACTACATGAGGTGTTCCTCTTATTTAGTATTTTAATTTATATTAGACTGAGCATAAACTTCTTAGTTGCATGAGTGATCTTTTTGAAAGTTTTTTTAAGTTATGATAGGTTTCTTACATTTTGTGGTGTATCTCTCTGTTTAGAGATAGAGTTCATCTCTTAAATTAACAAAATTTTCCTTTAGATTAGATTGTATCAGTGTTGATAATCCAAAAATCTGTTAGTAACAGCTTTGTCTTAATTTGTTATTGCTTTGTTTGTCTTTATTTTGTTAATAAGGTCTCCCACTATAGGTGGTTGTGGACCATTTTATTAAAAATAGTATTTTGTTTGCCTCTATGAAATTATTCCATTTTCAGCATATATATATATAGGGTATTACATATGTCAACAAAATTAATAAATAAACAATTACTTAGTTTCTATGTAAAGTCTTTAATGTAGACGACAAAATTGATGGAAAATAATAATAATAATAATAGTCCAAATTGATCAACACATAATTTTCAATGTCAATGTGATAGAAAATCTTCTGGAACTATTTATAATCAGTATCTTTGAAGGTTTATGCAACTAAATTATTTGGCTACCATAATTTAGTAGAGCAGCATTGTTATTAGTATTGAGTTGCTGAAATAGTGTTTATTTTAGTACCAACACTTGAACTCTGTAATAAAAATACACAAGCATGACATCTTCTACAACATTTACAAAAAAGTACTAATAATGAGAATAGAACAAGACGTTAAAATCAACATTTTGAAAAGAAAAAAAAAAACTAAACAGAAAGAGAAAGATTAGTCAGATTCCTATTTAGTAGGACCTACTGCCTTCTCGTAGGTATACCAATTTGCAATCAATAGATACACAAAGATCGAATTAGATAAATTTTGGATTTCAAAGGCTGTTTTAATATCTATTGACAAATTTTAATTTTGTATTAATCTTTTAAGTATTGATTATATTCTTTAGGTTGGGGATCAAATTGGCAAGGAGCATTGCAAAGTTAATTTGCAAGAGGTACAGAATTTGTTCTTTTAACACTTATTATTAATATCTTAAAAATGTTAGAGGAGTTTGAATATCTTAAATATTCATCCATAGAGAAGTAGGTTATGAGATTAAAATTGTGTGCTGCGGTGATAACGGAAGGTTGAAAACTTGTGTGTATTAGAGAAGTAGGTTCTGGAAAATTTGTTTGTGTGCTGTGGTGATATAAGGAAGAAAACTATTTGTGTGTTGTTTGAATTTTTTGACTTGGTATTGATAGATGGTTAGGTAAGCTTTTATATGTATAGATTAGATGTTTCATTATAGGTATAGATTAAAATTTTCATTTAGTCATATTGTTTTCATTATTTCCATATGTATAGATTAGATTTTTCATTATATGTATAGATTCCTGCATGACAAGTTGAACCCAACAAATACCAGCCTTTAAGAAATTTTCCTACTTCAGTATTCTTGAAATTAAAAAACTTGTTGATGAAGCATCATTGTAGACTTCATAAACATAAGTTAAGTAAAAATATAAGGTACTAGTCAATTAAATTTTGGTAGCAAGAATTGTCAACCCTTCACAAACTTCCTGAACCACAATGATAAATACTTTAGCATTTCACCAATCCTTATCAGCACCAAAGAATTCTCCAGTTAAACATTACTTACCTCCCATATTACCAAAATAGTCCATACCACTTTGAAGGAAATTTTTTCCAAAAATAAGAAAATATCAAGGGAGTGACTAGGAAGCAAAGTTCAATTTTATGATCATAAATTACCAAAAAAAGCTCGGCAATAAATAGCATGTCCTTATTAAGCTAAGTAAAAGCTATTTTATAAAAATTTAACCACATAGACCATGTAACAAATTTATCTTTAAGAAGCTAAGCATGGCCATGTTTAGTATATTTCCAGACTTATACAAATAAATATTCACAGCCACAAAACAGCTACACATGAAACACACAGTGCCTATGTAGGGTGTCAACTTCAGTTCACCTCACTGCCCATACCAATGGATTCAGAATGCAATGCCCATCCACAAAATATCAGTGACCTTGCATAAGACCCCACAGATCCTAAGAGAGCATCAATCTATGAAACCTCAAATGTCTTTGTCACTCAACATTGCTAAGCCCAGTGTCAAGCACTATAGTTTATAATATAGTGACTCCTTGTCATCTCTGATATTACCAGTGTCTTTTCTGACAATGAAGAGTACCACTTAAATCAAGGTGATTGGTGCCTTTGTCAGACCTGGCCAGACTCAGACCACAGACCATTGAAGGAAGCCTCTATAAAACTAATATTTCGATTAGCTCCTTAGGAAGCTCCTTATCTTTATAAAAATACAGAGTAACAGTATATTTTTAGAATTAAATAAATAACACATAAACTAATATTTCTTTCTATCTGTTTCATTTTCCTATTCTCTATATTCTTCCTTAGTCCTATTTGTTCGTTTCAATTCCCTTGTCTTAAATAACTTAAAAAACTTGTCCCTTGGTCAACCATTTATCATAACTGCTTCCTCCACCTCAAACCAAATTCTAATATAAAAATTCCAGACCTGCCTGTCACCCTCACCGAATTTTTCTTTGTACACTTTAAAAGATAATTTTTCAATTTATTATCATTCTTATGCTCAACATTCAATAAAAAAAAAAAACCTTAATCAGTAGCCCATTTGAATTGATGTTTTTCTTGAGTGTTTCTCTAGCTACTCAAGATACCTAATTGTACTCAATACTTTAAAGTTCCAATGTTGATAAAACAATTCCACCCTCCATTCCAATTTACTCTACCCATTCTTCAGACTATGATTTGGAATAGCATTGGCTCATCATTCTAACACCACTTTAAGCCGCGGTACTAAGCCAAACTTAGTGATGAAGGGATTACAAGTTCAACACAACAAAATTTCAAAATGGACTATTTTTCATGATGAATGAGAAGCAATAAAAGTTAGTCATATTTCAGATAATTTATCAAAGTCTAGGCATAGTTTACAGCTAATCCCATTTAATTGATGACAAAATAAACTAGGGAAACAGAATAAAAGTATCAATAAATCCCTTGATTAAATGTTCTACCTTTACAAAATCAGGAACCTAGTAAGTCTCCTTGTTGTTTTCTAACAATTTCTCTTTCAACAATTCCACCCGAATAAACCTAGAAAGATGCACCAAAACTCAATTAGGCGGCAAATAATCTTTAAGTAGGGACAGAAAATATTTCTTACAAAAGCACCATTGAAAAAAAAATACAAGGTTAACACTGTGAATCAAGTTCAGTAGATAAAGCTTTAAACTTCAATAACCCAAATATACTTATATATAAAACTTGTTTGAAGCCTAAATAACCTGTATACTTGTGTATAAAACTAGCTTGAAGCCTAAATGACCTAAATATACACCAGAATGTATTCATCAAAATGATGAATATCGATGTCATTAATCATCAAACTTTGACAAACTAACTGGAGGCCCAGTCATGTTCCTAAATACTATCTCATCTTTTCTTTCTTCTATATTAAAAATTACACCTATCCCTATAAGCTAAATTTTGGAAAAAAAAAAACACTAAATGTACTTACTAGGTTGGAACAGCTCTATAAATTAGAGGAGTTTTAGATCTCCAAGGAACAAGTTCTTAAGAGCACATGATGTAGAGTCTGCTGTCCACTAGACATAATATCCCTTTCTGTCTTAATCAAATTAAAAGGGCCAGTGCCCACTAGGCCTTTTCATTGATATATTTACAACCCACAAAACAATTGAGGTCGAAAATAACAATATGGTCAACTTCTATATTAAACAACATTGACTTAATGACCTTTCTTTTCTTCTTCTTCTTCTTCTTCTTCTGCAACCAACCCCAAAACAATAAAGGAATTCTTCCATTTTTAATCATTCATTGGATAAATAGAAAATATAGGATATTTAACTGAAGAAAAGGATCTTTTTAACTGGTATGACCTGAAATTCTCTTTTAAGATGACCTGAAATTCAACCAAGGCATGTTTTCTTTTAAAAGCATGTGTGTGAGTGACCAAGCGAAGGACAGTCTCGCAATGTACTGCAGTCAAACAATATTCAGTCCCCTAAGGTAAATTATAAAAGTTGTTATTGTTTTAAATTTTCATTTTAGAAGAACAAATACAGAAACTAATATATTGTCTTTAAAATAAATTTGGTAGAGTATTGCACTAGAAAAAAGACATAACTTTACAGAAGGGGAGAATGCTTGCTACTTGCTTGACTGGGCAGATGTAATTGTTGCTGAAGGTCGTTGGGATTCTAGTGATCCAAAGATAACTGTACATGGAAAGCCTCTTGGACCAGACTTTATGCGAGTATGTGTTGATGTTGATATTGTACCAGAATCTTACTTATTTCATCCTAATCATGCGATGCTTACAATACAAGAAGCAGTTGGTTCCACAGTTGCATGGCCTTCTAAAAAAGTTATTCCAAGAGGTACATTTTCATACTAAAAAAATAACCAATGTCTTATAATTTAGTGTTTGGTTTCTTTGTTTGCTTTGGTGTAGTTGTGAATCCATTATTTTGTGTTTGGTGTCCTTTCATGGATATAATTTCCATAGCATTTTTCTTGAAGTAATTTGTGATGCTAGATAATAACAATAAAATATTTCTTTGTTTATTTTGCGGATGTGATAAGTGAAGCAGAAAAGGATACTTAAGACTCCTTGAAAGTATTAACATTGTTTATTTCTTTGTGTTGAAAGTAGTAACTTTTAGACTCCTTGAATACTTAAAGAACATTTTGTTGTTGATGACAGTGTTGAATGTTTTAAACTAATTTGTGGATTGTTAATACAATGTTGAATGTTCTTACTTTTTGTTATTTGACAATCAAGTTCATTTGATGATGCTAGTATATATTAGAAAGCTAATTTTAATTATATAAAAAAAAATTAAAATATAATAGAATAAATTAGTGTTATATAAATAAAATATATAATGAGAATTTAAACATATCTAAATATAACAATAATACGAAAATTGAGCTATAATATCTATTACAATAACACTTTTTATGCAAAGAATTGTGTTATGCAAACCTCATTATATAACACAAATAATGTGTTATACTAAAGTGTAGTATAACAGAAAAAATGTGATATACTAAAGTATAGTATAACAGAAAAAATGTGTTATACTAAAGTGTAGTACAACACAAAAAAAGTGTTATACTAAAGTGTAGTATAACACAAAAAAGTGTTATACTAAAGTGTAGTATACCACAAAAAAAGAGTTATACTAAAGTGTAGTATAACACAAATTTATAAGTATTGAAATGTGTTATATAGTCAACTATAAATAACATAATTAAACACTTATCTATATATTAAAATAACACAGAAAATGTGTTATCGTTGACAGAATAATAACACATCTGTATAACAATGATAAAGTGTTATGTAAAGTACCCTGACCTACGATAACATAGTCGGTCTTAACACATCAGAAAGTGTTATGGTATGTTTTGATAACACATTTTCGGTGTTATTAAAAGCATTTTTTCTTGTAATGACAAAGCACCCGTGAGCCCAAAGACTAAGCAAGAAAACATATTAAGACAATTCACAGAATATAACATCGTGCCTAATAGTAATAACTGACACCAATCATACACACAATACAAATAAGTGACCATAGAGTCACACAAGTGCATGTCGCACCCCCGTTTATTCATAAGGCATCCGAGCCAGTCAAGTGCATAGTGCACTCTCAGTGTGGCCTGGGCATGATGACCTACGCTCAATGCACGTAATGCCGAGAACAGCTCATAAGCCGAGCCTTGCAGATACTCGATTTATAATTCGAGCCTTGGAGACCCTCAACTAATTAGTCGAGCCCCTTTAACTATGTATACCCTCGACTAGTAGGTCGAGCTTTAACCAGATGAAACAAACAGATTCTCAGCTTATAAACCGAGCTTTTTGGTCATAATGAACATTCACATAATACATTCATCATACACACATATACAATGTGTTACAGTATACTAAAACAAATATACACATGCTCAATCATAATCATGCTCATTAGTTGGGCCCGAGCCCTAATCACATTTACATTTAACAAATGGGCCAAGCCCCAATCATATTACATTAATAGCTGGACCAAGCCCCAATCATACATTTCACGTGTCAACTGCAGTTTTGTTACCTTTGGTCCAAGCACTGGATATTAGCGATCCCCGAGTACGATCTTGTCGTGTGCCTTAGCGATAACCTAGTCACAACCCACATATAATATCTTATCAACATTCGATTCCATAAACAAACCTCAGGACCAATCCTTTGCTCTTGGGACCTCCAATTCCACCAAACGGGGTGGTGGAATCGTCCCTTGAGCCCTTGGGAAAAAACCCTAAAAATTGGATTTTGGGGATCCTGAAATTTGGACTAGCGCTGCAGCACAGCCCCCCAAGCGTCGCGACACACAGTCAGGGCTCCTAGCCCTGGAACACCCCTGTGCCGCGACTTAGAAGAACAACGTCGCGATGCTCCTTCACGAACCCAGAAATACTGGGTTTTTCCTGCGTTTTCTCAAAACCCAAATCCTCCAAAATCACCCCAAGGTTTCCCCAAAGTCCCAACTAAGTCACAAAAGAATTATTACACAACATATGCATCCTAAACATCCCAATAACCAACTCAAATCCAAACCCAAACCCAAACTCAAAACCCATCAAAGTTTAAACTTCTAACAAAATTTAAACCACCAAAAATAAACTCACAAACATAACGAATCCTTACCTCTATTAGCTGAATTATGGCCCCAAATTGCTCCTAGCTTGATCCTAGACACCAAACCTTCAATTCCCAAGCTTTGTTTCCTAAAAAACTTCAAAATTCTCAAGTCACCAAGGAGGGAGGGAGAGAGAGGGAGCTTTTACTTTTGTTTTTTTTCCTGAATGTTTCCCTTATTTTCCATAACCTTCTAAGTTGTCTAAACCAAGTCAAAGTCTATCTCTGGGGATCCTCTTCCTAAGCAATGTGACGTTTCAGTCACCTGAGCCTTTTGGCCCTGGCTCTACGTAACTAGCCTTTAGACTAGATAAGCGCTTTAGTTTTCTTCGACCTTGGGGTCGGTCAAGCATTTAATGCTTATGTTGATTAGATCTAATCATTTTAGCTTGCGTTAGACACGATAATACTGTTCTTGACTCATAAGCCAATACCATACGACCAGTGCTCAGTACTACTGCCAATCTTGACTGATAAGGCATAGCTTCACTATCAATATTGACACCATTACCGTTCCCTGACTAATAAGCCAGTGCTTCCTCAATGAGGTAATGCAAACAGACATGTATCATATGTCAAGTATTCAGATATAAGGCATTTAGCATGCTTAATCAATAATCAAGAGCATAATTATAATCATGCACAATTACAGAGACTCAAGCTCTGAAAAATTCCATACTTCACTTTCATGCCATGCCATAATCACATATATTGCATGCATCACATATTGGGTGCAGTTTTCTTACCTTTGGTCCAAGCACAGGTTACCAATAAACGAGCCACAAGCACGATCCTGTTTCCAAGCCCCTAACGATAACCTAGTCACAACCATAATATAAAACCTCATAAAAATGAGTAAATAAATACTTCTAGACCCAAACAAAGCCTCCGGGATGTCGAATCCTATTAACTGGGTTGTAGGATCGATCCTAGACCCTTAGAGTTAAGTTCCCATGATTAAAAACTAAATCTAGGCAAAAATGCACAAGCCGGTCGCGACCTGGCCCTTAGGGTCATGACTTGCCCCAAGTCAGAGAGCATTTGCCTGGGCTTCAGGGTGCGGGCTGTGACTTGGCCTCTCTTGGGTCGCGGCGTCCTCCCAGGCAGAGACCTCTTGGCTCCTGACTTCATCCAAGTCACACCTTGCTAGAACAAGGTTGCGACTTGACCATGAAATCAACCATTTCCTATGATTTTTCCCACTTAAAATCCTCCAATAACCTATCCAAACATATCCAAATCCCAAAATCAAAGTTCCCAAACATCCTAATCTCCCAAAACCATGAAAACCCAAGTCTCAATCCATCCAAAAACTCATCAAAACATAAAATCCAATCAAAGCTTAAAAGCTTTTAAAACTTAGAACTTAAAACTTGGATTACCTCCGATCAAGACATTTCCCAACTAAATCCTCTGGATAATAAGCTTCTAATCTTCCCTAGAATCGTTATGCCTTAATCCTTGCTTGAATCTGAGTCCTAAAACTCAAGTTTCCTTTGAAAATGTGATCAGATGTCGAAAAGGGAACGAGAGGGAGAGAGAACTTTCTTTTATAATTCAAACAGGTTACTTCATGCTTAAGTAACCTCAAGCATATCCTAATGCTCGGGGTCCCAAAAATGCCCCTTGGGGTAAAATAGTCAAAATTCCTAGAATTTCCCCCTGATCTCACTAACTCCCAACATATCATCAAATATTTATTCCCATTACCCAATATCCCGGTAATGTGCTAAATACCCATTGACTGACTCCTAGGATCCCGTTGTGACTTTCCCACTGGCTTGCCTCCTAGGATCGTCTCGTGCTGAGTAACCCAAGCATAACCAAATAATAATGAAATACCACAAATATACCACATATATGCCAAATATACCCATAACAGGCCAAATTATGAAAATTACCCAATCAAACAAAAAATGGGCCCACATGTATATTTAATACACCTAAACATGCATATCAAGTCATATTATAATATAACTCACATAATCACATAATGATACACATAAATATCATATAATCACATAATTCAAAATTTGCCATCCTAGCCCCCTAATAAAGGCCCTAAGCCTTATTAGGAAATTTGGATTGTTACAGATGTCTAACATGTAGCCGTGGGACCACACAAATACGTCTTGGTTTTTTCGCAGGAAATTGATCAAGTCAACCTTCACCTTTCGAGTGGGGTCGCCATTCTTTAACTGTACTTCTTCAAGCTCTTTGACTGGTCCAATGAGTCTTTCTTCGTCCCTAAAGCAAGGATCCAACTCCTTCTCGCTTTAGGACTCATTTCATAAGGTGTGTGGTCGTGGGTCACCGTCGGTGATGACACTGCTCTTATGGTCGCAATTGACAACCATGTCGAGGGTGGCCTCAATCCTAAAGTGAGTAATGTACTCCGTTAAAATATAGAAGTTCAACATTCATTAATTGATGGTTGTTTGAGACTTGACCTCAATCCTCAAGTGAGTAATGTACTCCTATATGTTGTTTTATGACTTTTGACTTATCGGGATGGTTCAATATTCCTACAATCGAATTCTTGATATCTTGGAGTCATAGAACTGCAAGTGGCTAGGAACATACTTCACAGATATGGAATCTTCTCCTCACTTAAATGAAAGCAGATTAGTTGTTCCTTTTAGTGTTGATTCAAGGCTTAAACATAGAGCGCTTAATTTCAGTTAGAGAACTAAAATTTCATTCTATAATTAAATTTATAGAATAATGTTCATTAGAGGATCAATGAAATTAATTGATAAAAACATAATTAGAGAGGTAAGTGCACATTAAGACCTAGCTTTAATTATGAAAAACTAGAAGAAGGTCATAACTCATGCAATGACTAAATCAATGGACGAAAGTCATAGCTTCTACTAATATAAGACTGTAGTTTTTGGAGTTCAACTATAAATTTATAGTGGAATAATTCTTAGCTAATAAATTAATCAATGGAGTTAAGAGCTAGTGAAATTAATTAAATCATTGGAGCTTTGAACTACGGGTCCATACTGTCCCCATACTAGCTCGATAACACAGAGGAATGATTTTGGTATTAAAAGGAAATAATTAAAAATAATAAATTATTTTTAATCTCACATATTAATATTATTTATGAAATAATGTTTAATGGAAAATAAATTATATTACTAATTTTGTTAATTTAATCATATTTAATTTGTGGTATACTACATAAAATAATATGATAAAGGCCCAACAAATAACATTTTATAGAGATAAAATATCACAGGGCCAAAGCCCTATAGTTGGCGCCAACCATAGTCCAAATGAATTTTGGCTCACGCATAGGCCCAATGAGATTAGGGCTAGGTCTTCTTTCGATTGTTATATTAATAGAACATAACATCATGAGAAAAAGACATCAGATGTAATTTCACATTATATTTGCCAAGAGAGAAAAATAGAGAACTTTGTTCTCTCTGAATTGTGAGAAGAACACTCTCTCATGTGTTGAGATTCAAAAGTGTGTTCTTGTATATCCTATCAAATAGCATAGACATCCACCTATCTCCTTCTCTTTGTGCGAGCCATAGTATGGAAGATGGTGGGTTAGAAGGCTAAGACGCTATTTGATCTACACGTGTTCTACATCTAGAAAAGGTATTTGTAATTTTGCATTTTATTCAGATTTATGTTGCATGAGAAAGATCTCATTCTAGTTATGGTTCCTTGAGTGATTCGTTCTTATGCTTTAATAATTGCTATTATCGCATTGACATATTATTCAATGCTTTCGCTGCATTGTCAATCACTTGATCAAAAACCAACTTCCACTTACGCTGCAGATACCCTCACTCGTAGGGAACTTGATGGTGAGGTGCCAAATGGACATTATGGCACACATATCGATGAGCATGGGACGTCTAAGCATGACGTTGTACGCCGATGGGAAATCGATGACCATGAACGTCGCCAGGCAAGTTGATCTCCGAAAGGGATCTCCTAGTGTCGCCAGGAGCTTGATGGATCCAATAGGGGCCAAGCCCTCACTATTGAATCCGTAAATTGTGGTTGAGCACGGCGTGAGGTCGCGAACGGACAATTTCATTTTATCTAGGCATGACTTATACAGGATATTAAAGGATCTGCCATTGTCAACTAGAACTCTTAGCACTTTCAGGTTAGCGATTTGAGCCTGATGAACATGGGGTCGTTATGCGGGTAGTGAACGTGTCTTGAGTCTTCGCTTGTGAAGGTGATGTCATGGTCTTCCATGCATGAGACCTTGCTTGGTCTCTCTTTGTTCATCATCACCTCATCTGTCTGATGTTGTATCTCATGCACATACCTCTCCCGACATTCATTATTGTCTCCTGTAATATGTGGTCCTCCACAAATCGTGATGATGGTAGCTATCACTTATGGCACCTTACCTGCGTAGGGTGGTGATCGCGACCTATTTTGGCGGCGACCGCTGCCTTTGCCTCTCGTCATTTTGGCCATCATTCTGGTTCTGGCCTTGGTGGCGATCAACAAAACGAGTCATATGTCCCTTTATGAACATGAATTTTATCTCACCCTTAAGGTTACGACATTCGTTAGTGTCATGACCATGGTCCTTGTGGTAACGACAGTACTTGGTCTGGTCGCGCCTGCTCAAATCCTTCCTTATTGGAATCGGCTTTCTGTATGACGCCTGGTTTTCGGTTGCTTTGAAGATGTCTTCATGTGTTCAGGCCAGGTAGGTGTAGTTGGTGAAGTGTGGCTCATACGCTGGCTATCCTCCCTCCTGCTTGAGCTTCTTGTAGTCTTTCCCTTGCTCGTGGGACACTTGATGACTACTCGCTCTCTTCTCGTTACCGTTGTTCTTGTTACCCTTCCGATCCTCACAACTCTTTCGACCAGGTTGCCCATCTTCGCCGGGTCCACATTTTTCACCGCCTCATCTAGCTTGATGAACTTTTCTGTGTGGTCCAAGAAATCACGCATCAAACTGGCTGCTTTCTTGGTCAAGCTATTCCACAGAGTGCTCTGGACTCTGATGCCAGATATGATCACCATTAGCTGCCCCTCATTTCCAACCATATTGGCTCGAGCGACTTCCTCTTAGAACTTCATGATATATTCCCTCAAAGTCTCATTCTTTCCTTGCTTCAGGTTGGCGAGGTGGTTAGGCACACGATGGTGGATGCATGCGACATAAGACTACTCGTAAAAGTCTTGAGTGAGTTGTTCCCACAAGACAATGGATCTGGGATGATACTTCTAAAACCATTGCTTCGCAGCTCTGACCAATATGGCTGGGAAAACCTTGCATCATGCATTGTCCGACACCTTGTGAATCTCCATCTAAATCTCGAAGTTGTTGATGTGCTCCAAGGGATCTCCCTTGTCGTCGTGGTCACCATCAACGGCATCCTAAAGTTGTTAGGTAGCTGTGCATTGGCAATGGTGGGAGAGAAGGGGATCGCATTTCTTGGATTCAAAGTAGGCTCGCATTTCTTGAATTCAAAGAGGGCTTGCCATTCTTGTTCCCGCTCATTTCTCTAATCGCTCTTCTTAGCTTCTCGATCTGGGAAAAAATTTGGTCATTGGCGGATGTGACCTCTTGAATGTTGGCAATTGGGGGTCGCCTATTGTGGTCTCCTTGCTCTTCCCTTCAAGCATGAAGATGATCACACAGGTCACCTTGGCTCTCCATGTCCTGACCTCAGGCGCGACCTCGACGATAGTTCAGGTGTTCGCGCAGGTCAGGTTAATTTCTGGGTCTTACTCTTTCTCCAAGACGTGTAAAAACACAATCAGTGTGGGTGCTATTGGCTCCCTCTTCTCGCCTATGTGGTTGGCTACAAAGTGAACGAATAATTGAGCCTTTGTTATGGTCCCGAGCCTGGGGTGGTCGCTTTCCTCCCTGGTTCGGAGGCTGAGGGGGTCATTCCACCAGAAATTGGGATCTCTCAAGATTCGTCGTGCTTCTAGAGTGATGAGCAGTTGATTGCTCCACCCCTTCTCCGTCCGAGACATGGGACTGCCCTAAAAGAAATTGACGATGCCTCATTGCCATGTGTATTGCCATCTCGAAGGGGAGGGTTGCCTCTCGTTGGCGTTGCCCCATGTCCTGTTGTGGGCAGCCATCTCGGCGGCGTTCATGGTGCACAATTGTGCCATCTCTTCTCTCAGGGTGGTGACTTCCTCCTGGGATGCCTCGAGGTGTTGGGGGATGTGGTCACCATTGCCTTCATCCAGGTTCTCATGAGGGTCCTCCTCAACTGTCCTCGGAGGAGGAGGAGGAGGAGGAGGATTTGGTGGGGCTTCATGGTCGTTTCCTTTGGTAGGACCACACCTAGGTGCCATGACTAGTGAGGGGGGTAATGCAACCTTGGGTGGTAGGTGTGAAGATCACACTCTGAGACTCATACTCTCAATGAAAAGCACCAAAATGTTGATTCACTTTTTCGTCAACTTGCACATAGTAATAAATGAAGAGTTGTTTTGCGTATAAAATCTCAAAGCGAAACATAATGATGAACATTGAGCCAAAGAAAAGAGGAATGAATACAATAGTAAATGAATGAGAAAAGGATTTATAGTGATTTAGCCCAGAAAAGGTGACCTAGGTCCACTTTAGTCAGTATAATTGATGATGAACTTTGAGCCCTCAAGAACAAGTACATTGAATTTGATCTTGTTCTTGGGGCATTTGCAGTATTGGAGAGTAGGAGCTCTCTTCGAAAATGAGTAGTTACTAAATTGTTTTTCGACCCTCGTTACATTTCGATTCGCACTATTTATAGTCACGGAGATAGGAAGAGGTGATGGTGGTGGCAATTTATTTCTCGATCGTGCTAAATTTCGGTACACTTGGATGGAAGCAGATTTTTGTCTCACCAAAAATGGTAATCCAATGTGTCCTATTCATTTAAAGGTTGAAGGCACACTCTGATGGTCTAGAACGACCAACTATGGATGATGAAGACTTAGTTGGGACTCATGGTACATGTTAGTTTGGCTTGTGTGACCGGCTAGGGAAATATGCTTGGGTTCTTTTCTTCTTACGATTGGTGCTAGCGTGGCCATCTGGGGATCATTTGGCTTCACGCGATGGGAGAAGTAGACCTGCTCGTGTGAGTTCTGCCTCTTCTTAGGTGTTGGGAGAGTGGCGAGGGCCACTCCTTACGGCAGCTGGTGGCGACTATTGTGTCCTGCCACTTTGTCTTGACACATCATCGCTTCACGGGAAACTACGTGGAACTGCTAAATTTTGGGTATAACATATTAATATTACTACAGGACACCATATGATGCCTAACATCATTTAACGCGATATACAATAATTCCTACAATTTAATATTAGATATTGCCCATTTTAATTTAAAATAGAATATGTAAGACTCAATATTAAATTACAACAATCATCGTATACCGCATAAAAAAAAATTTGAGCACCATTAGTACCCCATAACAATGCTCAATTTTTTTTTACATAGTGCTACAATAATTCTCTAAATATTTTGTTTAATAGAATCTTTCTCCTCTATTATCTCTAATCTTTCTCCTCTATAATCTCTAATCTTTATTATCTCCTCTCTCATCTCTTTTCAATACTCTATATTTAAAATACATTAAAACATTTAAAAATAATAATATTACATAATTTCAAGAAAAAAAATAAAGAAGTAGGGTCATTTGACAAAATGACCTATTTTTTAAAGTCATTTTGTACTCTAGCCTAGTTTTAATATTTTTTTGCAAAATTGTCTCTTATAATTTAGATAGCTAGTTGAAAATTTAGGCAGGTGGTCAAAAAATTCAAACGGTCAGTCGAAAATTTTAGGCAGTTGGTCGAAAAATTTAGACAACTAGTCGAATTTTAGACAGATATCATTTTACAAAAAAATATCAAAAGTAGACTAGAATGCAAAATTACTTTATAAAAGATCATTTTCACTAATTTCTCTTTTATAAATAATAGAGTAAAAAAGTTATTTGGAGTGCTCTAAAAAGTTTATTCTTTTTCTAAAAATATATAAAGCCATTTTTTTTAGATTAACAATTAGTATGTTGTCCAAATTAGAGTGGAGTAGAAGTGTGTAACTATAGTGATCATTTCATGGGCATGATATGATAATATATGATTGAATACATAAAAGAAAAATAAAGTAGTTGCTCGGTAACATTCAAAAAAACAATTTATTTATTGAACTACAATTTTTAAAGCAAAATTGAAAAACTTGTTTTGTTACATTTTTTTTAATTTTAATTAAAAGTGGTCAAACCATGTTCTCATATCAATCACTAGAGAGGCTGAAATGACCCAACTAATTCTAAGACTTTGGACCATTAAAACTGCTACTCTTAAGAAAAACATACATACGAAACATTCATAACTTTATTAAAAAATTATAAAATAAATGTTAAAATACATAAATTCGGGGTATGGGATCCCATTGTTTGAAAAGAAAACATGACTTTAAACTGAAAATGAAATTTGTTTACAAACTAAGTGCGGAAAATACATAGAAACATAATAAGAAAAAAACTGAAAATAACGTCATCCTTGAATCGTTCACGCAGTCCACCGAATCCATTCTGCCTCAATACACAAGCCAACCAACCATGAATCCTTCCGCCGCCGTATCTATTTTCCTGCATACATAAAAAAAATAAAGGCATGAGCCTAATGCCCAGCAAGGAAAGTATACTAATAACATAAAACTATATCATAAACATATACTATAAACATATGTCATATACTACAATGGCCATCATACTTCTTGGGGTTTGTTAACTAAACAAGTCATATGCCCAATAGATTTGTGGGGCTTGCTAGCTAAGCAAGTTATATGCCCATAAATTATTGGGGCTTGTTAGCTAGATAAGTCATATACCCAAGGCTATAAACATACTATACATATAACATTACATAACATAACAGAACATAAGATAACATAACATAACATATAACATATCATATAAACATATAAAATTCTATCCTATTTTCCTTACCAATACCGGGATATGAGAACAAGGATGGGATTTGGAACACTCCTAAAACCAACAATAGGATTGTAAGTATTTCTAAAAGAAAGAGATGAAAAAGAAATGAACTAAACTACTCAGAAGAAGAGCTTACCGAAAGGAAACCTTAAGTTCAAAGAACTTAAATACCTAACCAAGAATTGAAAACAATGAGTTAGGATCTAGATGAAAACTAAAGAATTAAACTGAAATGAACTTAAGATTAGGAATACCTTTGAATGTACTAGAACCGAACTACACCTTGATATAGAAAAACACACTATTTATCTTACTTCCCAAGTGTTTATAAAGCTTATAATGATATAGCTTATAACCCAACCCAAGTGTTTATCACTCTATAGTAAACCTAGTAGCTTGAAGGCTCTGAACACATCTTGAAGAATGAGAGAAATGGCTGGGTACTAGGTCCTATTTATAGAGTTCAAGGAGTGAAAAGATCTTCTTTTAGCTTGAATAAAAATAATGAATATAAGTTGAAAAATATTTGAATATTCGTTCAACAGAGGCTTAAGACTCAGTCAAAACGTTCACAGGCTAGTCAAGAGGTTAAGTGTTAAATTGAGCTCGGTTTAAAAAACATTTGAAAACTTAGCCCAAGGGCTGATATATCACAGAGTTATGTATTTTTTAGAGGAAAAGATTAATTAGGGAAGATTTATTAATTAAGATAAATTGGTATATAAATTAATAAATAAGTTTAAATCAAGGTTCAAATTATAAATAATTAATTTGATAAAGGATTTAAATAATTATTTAATTAATTAAATCAATAGAAAATAATAGAGGCCTTGATTTTAAGTCCAATGGGCTTATAATCCAATGGGAAATTTCACGGGCCTAAAGCCCGTGATAATTTCGACCTAGGGCTTCAAATTGACTATTATTTTATTGATTTTTAATTAAATTAAATGGCCTCATTGAGTCTATAAAATGAGTGCTTAGAGAGAAGTCAAGATAGATGACAGATAAGTTTAATCACTGGTTTTCTAATAGTTTTAGACAATCTCTAAACACAAGTCATTTTCTAAGCCTCTTTGTTATTTTCTCTTCTTCTCTCTGTATCTATCTCATGTGTTAAGAATTGCCCACACTAGTCTAGGTGATTCTAAGGATACATTGGAAGATTGTGAAGAAATTAGAAGAACGGTTCAGTTTCTTGATAATACTCTGCGACAGAAAGGATACAAGAGTTAGAGAAACTGAAGGAATGACTCTTTCATTCCGCTGCGTATACTGTAAGTATTCTTATCTTTGTTTCCCTTTGAATTCAATTTTAGAAACATGTTCTAGGTCATCTCATATTAATTTGTTTAATATTAGATCTATATGAAAATAAATAAAGATCATGTATAAGTTCTCCCAACAACTAGCCTCAGAGCCTTTGGTAATATTTATTTTCATGAATGAACATGTTTAAAATTGGATTGTTTGATATGTTTGAATAATTGGATTGTTTTCATGTTTTTATGAAGCATATTAAATTTTATATGATTATTAGCAATTTTTACGTTATTTTGTTGTGTTTTCTATGCTACGAATTTTTATATATATACTTTATTTTTGTGTAAAATATGTTAAAAATTAATTAGAAAATGGATTTGGTTTGAAAAATTGCTCAAAAAAATTTTTGGAATTTTTTTTGCCCCGCGCGCGCCCCGCCCAGCCGCTCAACCACCTGCACGATGAACAGTACCCATCCAATTATTATTATTTTTTTAAATTAAAGAAAATTAAAAATTGTTGAAATAAATTATTTATAATCAAAGCCAAAAATTATCAGATTTGTTTTTTGTATTTAAAAATTGTTTTTTAAAAATAAGATATTTTTGTTAGTTGAGGTTTAAATAATTAGATATTTTCTACAAAGATTCAAATTCAAATTTAAAAATAAACTAACAACTTAATTTTCAATATTTTAATATATTAAAATATTACAATTAAGATATCAGATATTTAAGATATTTCTTTTAAATTCTTGATATTTTTATTTAATCTTTATTTGAAAATATAAATATCTTTTTATTCTATAGTTTTTAATATTTAAATTATTTGAAATTTGAATATTGTTAGTTAGATATTTTTATCGATATTTGAATTTGATTACCTGTTTTAAGATATTTTAGAATTGTTATAACTATTAATATATTTTTTTAAAATGGTTAAAATATTTGCTTATAGTTGTAACAACACAAGATATTTTTGAAAGAGAGTTTAGATATTGATTTTAAAATTTAAAATTGGTTAAATTTTGAAAAATATCATTTTTCAGCCAATTAATAAATATTTTTTTTTAATAAATGGGATTTAAATTAACTTTGGTTAATTGTTGATAAATCCTATTTAAATTAAATTAATATTTTTTTCAAATTAACCTAAAACCAAGTTGATTGTTGATAAATGAAATTTAAATTAACTATTGTTAATTGTTGATAAATTTCATTTAAATTGACTTATTTTTTGTAAAAAATTAATTAATTTGAATTTTTTTTGATAAATTTTAGATAATTAATTATGATATTTTTGCAAATGAAATAAATTGTGGTATTTTTGCATAAATTCATAGAATTGCTTATACAGTAACATGATTAGGCCCATCCAATTATAACATGTTTGTTTGCACTATATGTGGTATTTTTGCAATTGGGATTAGATGCATATAGTGGCCCATATGTTTGTTAGATATATGGTTTTTGCCAAATAAAATATTAATAAAATGATAGGTTTTATTTGGGCCCATTAGAAAATGTTAAGTTTGAATTCCTCTCCTGTGGGCGATCCCACTTGTGAATGCCCATTTGCTTTGCATGACTATAGTGGACTTAATCAATTAATAAAAAAAAATGTTTAAATTCTTATATTTTGGACCTTGTATGGAAGACAGGGGACCTTTGTAGTGGGAACGACATAATGGACTCAGCCCTCCTTCATACAAGCCCAATTGTTAAGACCCATTTACCTGAGTTGGACTTAATTGTATAGGTTCATTATATTAGTTAAACCTAAATATTGATTAGCAACAAATTAATTCTAAATTAATTGGATTTGTTTCAATGTGACACTTTGGAATCAATAGGAAATTATAGGACTTTGGTTTTAAAAATTTTAATCTTTTAATTTTTTTTTTGGGAAAACCATAGTCATTAATTTTCTGAAAATAAATAATAAAAATACTATTTTTTAATTTAATAATGAGCTTATTTTAAGAATTTTATTCGATCTCCACTGTTGGTTTAACATAGTCAATAGCTTAATGGGGCCTCGAGGCGCTTTGATTCATCCCCCTACGGAAGGTGTTCATTTGCTATTTTGACAAGGATAGATCTCAAAAGATAGATAATTATAGGTCAAATTCTACTAGACTCACCCCTACGGTGACTACTAGGACTAAATCTATGATTATCGAAACCGTGGGTTTAGCTCATAAAATAAGATATTTTGTTTTCTTATTTTGATCGAATAGTAGGTTGTGAATAGTGGTGTCCATTATTAAATGAGTTTACAACTCTATTTAACTAGTGGTATTTTTTTGACTCTCGCCTACCAGGACAAGGATATCATAGATTAGTTAAAAATCTAAAGAAATAGAGATATAATTGTTTTTGGTATTTTTTCTCATATCTTACATATTTTGGTATATGTTGTGCTATTTCTTGAAATTTGTGTGAATAGAAGTTTTATTGAGCAAATGTGATTGGTTTTTATTTGATTGGTAATTTGTAGTTTTAAGTTAAGTAGTGTTTGTGTCTACTCCCATCCTTTCTCAACTTTCGATGGAGAAACTCACTAGAGATTCCTTAAATGGAAGCAAAACATCAACATAGAGTTGATTGGTGACGACTCCGAGTTCGTCATGATTGAGGAATCCCAAGAACGAGCACCGTGTCTGCACGTTCATGATGGCACTGTCAGTGCTCGTGATGTCACCGTAAATGATTGGATAGCACTGTCTCCACGCGTTCGTGATGACACCGTAAATTCTCGGATGACACCGTGTCTGCACGTTCGTGATCAACTAAAATATGGTCTGACGCAGCTCATGAACAAGCTTCATATTATTGAACCTATCATGGGTGAACCTAGTAAAAGAGGAGAAAATAAGACTAATGTTGCTGCTGCTAATCCAGCTAAGGCTGAAGCTAACCAATCTTCGTCTTCGAAAGCTGGAAACAAGAGGAAAGATGGACAAAACAACAACCCCAAGCCTGCAAAGGCTGCAAAGATGAGTGCATAGACCCCTAAGGGGAAGAACAAGAAAAACAAGAAAGGTAAAGGTAAGTGTTTTCACTGCAAAGAGAAGGGGCATTGGAAACAAGATTGCCCCAAGTTTCTAGCAGCGAAAAACAAAGGTAATGATTATAGTTCATTTATCTTAGAAACATGTGTTTTAGAGAATGATAAATCCATTTGGATTGTTGATTCTGGATCTACCAACCATGTTTGCAACTCTTTACAACTTCTTGAATCGTGGGAGGAAGTGGATGAAGGCGGCTTAAAGTTAGAGTTGGGAACGGAGCGTTTGTTGCGGTCCAAGCTAGAGGAAGAGCTCATCTGAAGTTCGGAATAATTTTTTAATTTTAAAAGATGTCTTTTTCAGTTTCCTTGTTGCAATTAGAACAATTTGTTATGACTTTCACAAGTTTTAATATATTTATTTCTTTCAATGGATCACAATTGTGTATTGCATGTTTAGAAACCGGGCTTTATATTCTACGACCTAACGAACCCCTCACTCTTAATAATGATTTATTCAAAGTAGCTAAACCTAGGACCAATAAACGTCAAAAGACCAATAACGATAATATGACGTATTTATGGCACTTGAGACTAGGTCACATTGGCTATGATAGGATTCAAAGACTTACAAAGGACGGAATTTTGAGGGAACTCACCTTAGGTGAATTACCTGTCTGTGAATCTTGTTTAGAAGGCGAACTAACCAAGCTTCCATTCTCTGCAAAGGGTGATAGGGCCAAAGAACCACTTGGTCTTGTTCATTCAAATGTTTGTGGACTTTTGAATGTACAAGCCAGGGGTGGTTTTAAGTATTTCGTCACTTTCATTGACGATTACTCTAGATACTCATGTCTTTACCTAATGCATAGGAAATCAGAAACATTTTCAAAGTTTAAGGAATTCCTAGCAATGGCTCGGAACCAATTAGGTAAAACACTAAAGATCTTGCGATCTAATAGGGGTGGAGAATATTTGGATATGCAGTTCCAAGATCATTTAACTGAACTTGGGATTTTCTCACAACTTACTATCCCAGGTACTCTGCAACAAAATGGTGTAGCGGAACATCAGAACATAACTTTATTGGAAATGGTTAGATGCATGCTTAGTTACTCAACTCTACCAACTTTGTTCTGGGGACATGCAATTGAAATCGTGAACGAAATTCTCAATGTCGTGCCGTCTAAATCAATCCCCAAAACACCTTTAGAACACTGGAATGGTCATGAACCTAGTTTACGCCATTATAGAATCTAGGGGTGTCCTGCTCACGTCTTGAGGAAAAAGGAGGGAAAGCTAGAACCGTGAACTGAAGTTTGCATGTTTGTTGGCTATCCTAAAGGTACTCGGGGTGGACTTTTCTATAGTCATTCAGAAAAGAAAGTGTTTACTTCTACAAATGCTATTTTTCTGAAAAATGAATATGTCAAGAACTCTAAACCTCGCAGTTAAGTAGTTTTAGAGGAGATGGTTAAAGAATTGATTCCAACCAATGTTCCATCGTCATCAACGCAAGTTGATGATGAAATTCCCATTCTTCATGTCCAACCAACGTAAGTCGATTTAAATGAAGAAAGTACCACTCTTACTGAGTAGACAGTCACGGAGCCTCGTCGTAGTGGTAGGGTTTCTAGGAACCCAGTTTGCTATGGTTTGGATGGTGAAACTAATATGGTTGTTGGTGACACTAGTGATGATGATTCATTGTCTTTCAAATAGGCAATGGCTAGCCCTTAAAAGGAACTATGGCTCGAAGCCATGAAACAGGAAATGGAGTCCATGTACTCAAATTCCGTTTGGGGTCTTGTGGAAGCACCTAGTGACTTTTGGGCCATTGGGTGCAAGTGGATCTACAAGAAGAAACGGGGTGTTGGTGGAAATATCGAGACTTATAAAGCTCGATTAGTGGAAAAGGGTTATACCCAAAGAGAACGTGTGGACTATGAGGAAACTTTTAGTCCGGTAGCCATGCTTAAATCCATTCGCATCCTCCTATCCATAGCAGCCGCTCTCGACTATGAGATCTGGAAAATGGACGTCAAGATAGCTTTTCTTAATGGAAAGCTTAACGAAGTCATTTATATGGATCAGCCAGAAGGATTTAAAGTAGCTGGACAAGAAGGAAAAGTTTTCAAGTTGAATAGGTCCATCTATGGACTTAAGCAAGCTTCTCGTTCTTGGAATCTTAGGTTTGATGAAATAATCAAGACCTATGGATTTGAACAACATATTGATGAGCCCTGTGTTTACCAATTGAAGGCAAATCAAATAGTGGTATTCCTGGTTCTTTATGTAGATGATATCTTACTCATTGGAAACAATGTTAAGAAATTATCAGATGTGAAGAATTGGCTGAGCACTCAATTCAAGATGAAGGATTTGGGAGAAGCAAGTTATGTTCTACGTATCCAGATTATCAGGGATAGAAAGAACAAACTCTTAGCTCTATCTCAAGCCTCTTACATAGATAAAGTGCTTCATCGTTTCTCAATGACAAATTCCAAGAAAGGGCGTCAATCGTCCCGCCATAGAATTCCTCTTTCAAAGAAGTAGTCTCCTCAGACTCCTAATGAGGAAGATCCAATGAGAAAAGTTCCTTATGCTTCTGCAGTTGGAAGTCTGATGTATGCCATGTTGTGTACTATTCCAGATATCTGCTATGCAATGGGAGTAGTGAGTAGGTATCAGTCAAACCCAGGACTGGAACATTGGATAGCAGTTAAGCATATCCTGAAGTATTTAAGGCGGACTAGGGATTATATGTTAGTCTACAAAGGTGGTGTTCTGAACCCTGTAGGCTACACTGATTCAGATTTTCAGACTGATGTCGATGACAGGAAGTCTAGTTCTAGAATGGTGTTTACTCTTAGGGGTGGAGCTATGATTTGGAGAAGCGTAAAGCAGTCTACAATCTCAGATTCCACCATGGAGGCTGAGTACATAGCCGCGTCAGAAGCAGCTAAGGAAATAGTCTGGCTAAAGAAGTTCTATTCAGATCTTGGTGTTATTCCAAAAATAGATAAACCGCTTGTGTTGTTTTGTGACAATACAGGAGTGATAGCCAACTCGAAAGAACCTCGAAGTCACAAGAGGAGTAAGCATATAGAAAGGAAGTATCACATTATTCGAGAATATGGCCAAGGGAGATGTGAAGGTTATGAAGATTGCAACTGAAGACAATCTTGCAGATCTGTTTACAAAGACACTACCAGAAGCTACATTTGATAAGCATATCAAGGAAATATGATTAATAGAATTAAGGCATTAGTTTCAATTAGTGCAAGTGGGAGTTTGTTGGGGGTTTTATGCCCTAATTAAAACCGAATTTCTTTGTAATCTCATTTTATTATCAATAAAATAATAGAAATCATTTTTTGACTTGGTCAATCACTTTGCTCACATGTTATATTTTCATGATTATTTGTTTAATATAAACTTCTATTAAATCTTGAGCATATAGCTAATCTTATTTATAGTGACGTAATCAAAGTGGAATATAAATATGATTATATGTTCAAAATAAGTTAGTCCTATGATTAGTCAGTGCACAAGATTTACACTTACTTTCCAATCTACGATATGATCTATTTTAGTCATATCATATAAGATCGGATGTATTTGTTACATAGGATTGGACCGATATTGACAGTTGATAATATAAGATCGGATGTATCTGTTACATCGGACAGGACAGATATTGACAGTTGATAAGATAAGTAAACATATCGTTATATGCTATTCTAGTCATATCATATAGTTGACCCTAGGTCAATTCAATCTAAATTTCGAGTGGTTAGTATTCTAACTGATTGTATTATTTGAGTTCTTTGGCTTGTTCGTTACCAGCTTACTATAATGCCCTGGGTTGCCAAGATCGTTACACTGTGTATTTAAAAAGGTGCAAGACTTGCTAATCAAGTTATTTAGTTGAAAACGTGTTACTAAAACCATAAATGAACAAGGGTTAAAAGGTTTTGGTCATCAAAGGTACCATTCATTTCAATAAACATTTCAGACATGGGATCCCAAAAGGAAATAGAGTTAAAAAGGACAGTTTACAAAATTACAAGGTACATACAACCACTAGCCACTCTAAGGGAAAAACAAACATATAAGGTTCTCCCATTCCTGTCCCAACCCACAACTGTGGTGGCCGGATAGCTGACTATGCACATTCCGCCTCTAGAGCTCTCCAAGTCAGGGCTGATCAAGCTTACTCTTGCCTTTACCTGCACCACGTAGCACCTGTGAGCCAAGGCCCAGCAAGAAAACATAATGACAAACAATGATAGTAATCAAATAATTCCTTAAGCATGTTCTTATACTTAGCAGACCATATTAAGCAGATAATCAATAAACATAACCAGGAAATCCATAAACTAATACTCAAATATTCAGCATGTCAAACTCATCAGTTAACAATGATAACCAAATCACATAACAATCAGGGTCGACGCTCTTAGGTCGCCCCCTCAGTTTACCCCACTGACTCTGGCCCGCTTAAACCGAGCTCAGTGAATATTAAGCTGTCCCCAGCTACCAATGGCTGAGCCACGCCCTCTACACCAAAGTAAACTCTGTCATTCTTAGGCCGTTTGTTTAATATTTACATGGCATAATACCACCTTACATAATGCATACAAGAGTAGGGAACCCTTAGTCCCGTCATAAACTCACAACCGGGTGCAGTTCTCTTACCTTTAATTCTAAGTGCTCTGATTACGAGAGATGACCCTTGAGCACGATCCTTTTCCCGAGCCCTAGCTTACACCTAGTCACAACCAAGATAAGGGATTCCATCAATAATAATTGCATAAAGGTTTCCGGACCAAGTTCTAGCCTCCGGAACATCGAATTCCACCAAACACGGTAGTAGAATCGAACCCGAGCAACCTAGGTTAGGTTCCCGTGCGTAAAACCTCCTTAAGGCCAAGAATGCCTTAAGAGTCGCGTCCCAAGCTCTCTATGCCGTGGCTACCCCTATCCAGAGGCCCAGCCTCACCAAATAATAAACATGGGCCGCGGACCAACACTCCCCATGTTGTGGCCCGCCCCTCTTCCTCCGCTCCCATCTGCTCCAGAGGGCCACGATACACCAAGAACTGAGCCGCGGTTCGACCCCTTCGAACCCATAAAACCCACCATTTTTAACAATCAAACCTCACTCAAATCAACCCAAAATCATCCTAATGATACAATTCAACTATCATAAACATCCTAACATATTTCTAGCAGCATAACCCAATAAAACCTAGCCTAGAAACTCATCAAAATCCCACTTCAATCCTTGAAACCCATAAGCTCATAAACCCCTTAGAACAGCTAGAAATTCCAGAATTCAGATGCTAAACTTTAAATTAAAGCTTACCTTCACTGAAGAACCAATCCACCAATTAGTTGCTGAGGTAATTCCCAAATCCTTAGCCTCAATTCAATCTTCAATTTCAAAACCCAAAAACTCTTAGAACTCAGCCAAAACTATAGAATTTAATGACCAATAATGTGATTGAAGACTTACCTCAACTTCTGATTGGATTCCTTAGCTAAAAATGAGTTAATATCCAAAGCTCCAACTCAAATCTCTGAGTTTCCAGCCAAATTCCCCTTTTGTTTCTGTGGTTTCCTTGATAGGGAGTTGAGTGAGCTAAGAGAAGAGAGAGAGAGAGAGAGAGAGGTTTAGGTGTTTCTAGCTAATTCCTTCTTTGTTTTATCTTACTTAAGTTAATCCTAAAGCTCTGGTACCAAAAACGTCCTCGAGGGGAAAATGGTAAACTTCCCCAGTATTCCCTCCTAAGCTTTCTAACCTCAAATATATCTCCAATTATTTATTTTCATGATAACCCGAATAACCACCTAATACCCAGAACACCCCTGGACTCGCCCTGGGTCAAGTATTGGGTCTCGTTGTGACTTTCCCGCTGAATGGCTCCCTAGGATCGCCTCAAGTCGTATGCTACAGATATTTCCACATAATAATGTAGTCTTCACAATTATAACATATAATCACATTTATGCCCTCAACGGGCTAAAATTGCATATATACCCCTTTAAGCTAAACAGGGCCTACATGCATACTAATACTCTTAGACATGCATTTCATATATCCATATAATCATTTAAGCATGCTTATCACGGAATCATGCGTTAAATTATTTAATTCACACATAAATCAATTACTCATCTCCCGGCATACTAATCAAGGCCCTTAACCCTTATTAGTGATTTTTGGGTCGTTACAACTATCCCCTCCTACTGAGAATTTCGTCCTCGAAATTGACCTGACTAACTCGGGATACTGATCCCGCATCACCGACTCAAGCTCCCAGGCCGCTTCCTCGACCTTGCTATTCTTCCACAACACTTTAACTAGCAGAACTATCTTATTTTGTATAACCTTTTCCTTCCGATCTAAAATCTGAATCAGTCGTTCCTCATAAGACAAATCTGTCTGCAATTCCAAGTCCTCATACTTCAGCACATGTGTCGTATCTGAGATGTACTTCCGCAACATAGAAACATGGAATATGTCATGAACTCCTGACAACAACGGTGGCAAAGCCAACCTGTAAGCCATCTGTCCAACCCTTTCTAGAATCTCGAAAGGTCCAACGAATCGAGGGCTCAGCTTGCCCTTCATCCCAAATCTCCTTGCCCCACGCAGTGGTGAAACTCGCAGAAACACGTGGTCCCCAACCTGATACTCCACATCTCTACGCTTGGGATCAGCGTAGCTTTTCTGTCTGCTCTGTGAGGCGAGCATCCTAGCTCGAATCTTCTCAATAACTTCATTAGTCTTCTGAACCATGCCCAACCCCAAGTACTTTCTCTCACCCATCTCTTCCCAATGAATGGGCGACCTACACTTCCTCCCATATAACATCTCATATGGAGCCACTCCAATCGTGGAATGATAACTGTTGTTATATGAAAACTCAATCAATGGGAGATACTTACTCCAAGATCCCTCGAAGTCTATCACACATGCTCTAAGCATGTCTTCTAACACCTAAATCTTCCTCTCAGACTGTCCATCAGTCTCAGGATGAAAGGTTGTGCTAAACTTTAACTGAGTTCCCATGGCTTTTTGTAGAGCACCCCAAAATTTGGAGGTAAAGATAGGGTCCCGATCATACACAATAGACTTAGGAACCCCATGGAGACGAACGATCTCCCTCACATACAACTTTTCATACTGTTCCACTATGTAAGTCGACTTCGCTGGCAGAAAATGAGCTGACTTGGTGTATCTGTCCACTATCACCCACACCGAGTCATAAAGTCCCACTGTCCTGGGTAGACCTCCCACAAAGTCCATTGTAACATCCTCCCACTTCCACTCAGGAATTCCCAAAGGCTGAAGCAACCTCGCTGGTCGCTGATGCTCAACTTTCACCTGCTGACAAATCAAACACCTAGCCACGTATTCCACTACGTCCTTCTTCATCCTGGGCCACCAATACAATGTCTGTAGATCCTTATACATCTTTGTGGTACCCGGATGAAGCGAGTACAGCGTAGTATGGGACTCATCTAGTATCTCTTGTCTAATCCCTACGTCCGCTGGAACTCAAATCCGCCCCTAATACCGAAGCATACCAACCTCAAAAATAGAATAGTCCTTAGATACCCCCGCTAAGACATTCTCTCTAACCTCCTGTAACTGCGCATCCACCAATTGAACTTCCTTGATCCGCTCTAGTAGGGTTGACTGCAGTGTAACATTGGCCAATCGACCCACCACCAGTTCTATCCTTGCCCTGGTCATCTAATCAGCCAACTCTCTGGAAATCTGAAATTAACTGAATAACTGCCCCGAGCCTCTCCGGCTCAATGCATCTGCCACTACATTGGCTTTCATAGTCATAGTCCTTTACCAACTCCAACCAATGCCTCTGCCTTATGTTTAGATCCTTCTGGGTGAAGAAATACTTCAAACTCTTGTGGTCAGTGTATATCTTGCACTTTTCCCCATACAGATAATGTCACCACACCTTCAGTGCGAATACCACTGCCGCCAGTTCCAGATCATGAGTAGGATATCCCTGCTCATACTCCTTTAACTATCATGATGCATAAGCTATGCCTTTCTCATTCTTCATCAACACACATCCTAAACCCATCCTTGATGCATCATAGTATACCACAAACTTTCCTTCCTTCGAAGGAAGACTCAGCATAGGTGCAGTAATAAGTCATCACTTCAATTCTTGGAAACTGTTCTCACACTTCTCTGACCAAACGTACTTCTGATTCTTCCTTGTCAACTCTGTCATCAGTGAAGCAATCTTTGAGAATCCTTCTACAAACCGTGTATAATAACCTGCTAACCCGAGGAAACTCTGAACCTCCGAGGCGTTCCTTGGCCTCGGCCAATTTCTCACTGCCTTCACCTTAGATGGATCCACCTTAATCCCCTCTGCGCCAACTATATGTCCAAGAAAAGTCACCTCTGGCAACCAAAACTCACACTTCTTAAACTGGGCATATAACTGATGTTCCCTTAACCTCTGCAAGACTTGTCAAAGATGTTGCTCAGGCTCTGCCTCTAAATTAGAGTACACTAAGATGTCGTCGATGAAGACAATGACGAACTGTTCTAAGAAATCCTTGAACACTCTGTTCATTAAGTCCATAAAGGCTGTCGGGGCATTGGTCAAACCAAATGACATGACCAAAAACTCATAGTGTCCATACCTCGTTCGGAAGGCTGTCTTCAGTATGTCCTCATCCTTGATCCTTAGCGGGTGATAACCAGATCAAAGATCAATCTTTCAGAAAACCGTCTTTCCCTGCAACTGATCAAACAAGTCATCGATCCTTGGTAGAGGGTACTTATTCTTGATGGTCAACTTGTTTAATTCTTTGTAGTCTATACACATCCTCAAAGTCCCATCCTTCTTCTTTACAAACAAAACCAGAGCGCCCCATGGAGAGTAGCTAGGCTTGATGAATCCCAAATCCAGAAGTTCCTGTAGTTGTATCTTCAATTCCTTCAACTTTGCTGGTTCCATCCTATATGGTGCTCTTGATACTAGTTCTGTCCCCAGTGCTAACTCAATAACAAATTGAATCTCTCTGTACGGCGGCAGTTCGGGTAGATCCTCAGGAAATACATCCAAGAACTCATAAACCAATTTGGTCTCTCCCGGCTCTGCTGGCAAAACCCTAGTAGTATCCACTACACTAGTCAGAAAACCTATACACCCTCCTTGTAACAAGTCTCTTGCTCTCAGTGCTGATATCATGGGTACGCGGGGTCCACATATCGCACCCACGAAAATGAAGGGATCCTCGCCCTCCGGCTCAAAAGTGACCATATTCTTCCTACAATCAATGGTAGCCCCATATCTGACCAGCAAATCTGTAACGCCCTGGATAGCCAAGATCGTTACATTGTGTGTTTCTAAAGGTGCAAGACTTGCTAATTAAGTCATTTAGTTAGAAACATGTTGCTGGATCTATAATTGAACTAGGGTTAAAAGATTTTGGTTACAAAAGTTACATTTCATATAATTTAGCATTTTGTACATGGGATCCCAAAAGAAATAGAGTTTGAAAGACAGTTTACAAAAATGCCAGGTTATATACATGTACTGGCCACTCTAAGGGCAAAACAGATATTTAGGCTTCTCTTGTCTTGTACCACTCCTCGGCCATGGCGGCCAATCAGCTAACTATGTACATTCAGCCCTCGAAGCTCTCCATCTCAGGACTAGTCCACCTTACCCTTGCCTTTACCTGCACCACGTAGCACCCATGAGCCAAGGCCCAGCAAGAAACCATAACACAGTGTATAAACAATAAGCATCAATCAGATATACAACAAGTCATACAGCTCACATAAACAGTGGCATCAATCTTCAAACCAACAATCAGTTATTCAGTTAACAAACTCATCACAATTAATAATTAATCAACATTAAACATATGATGCCAAAATACAGGATCGACGCCCTTAGGCCGCACCCTCTGATTATCCCACTGACTCTGGTTCGCTTAGGCCGAGCTCAGTGATTATATATTTAACCTTAGCTACCAGTGGCCGAGCTGCGTCCTGTGCGCATATATTGATTCAGACACACTTAGGTCGTTTATCACATGTCCCATGGCATAATACCATCTCATGACATCACATATGAATATAGGGAGCTCTTAGTCCCACACAAACACATAACCGGGTGCAGTTTCTTACCTTTATATTTCGATAGCTTGATTAGTGAAACCGACCCTCAAACACGATCTCGTCTTAGCCCTAGCGTACACTTAGTCACAGCCATAAATTAAAACCATCACTAAACTTCAATTCCATAACCTAACCTCGGGACCAATTCCAAGCCCTCGGGAAGGCCTAATTCCACCAAAAGGGGTGGAGGAATCAAACCCTGAGTCCCCGGGAAAAAACCCTAAGAATTAACCCAAAAATCCACTTCTGAAGGCAGGGTAGTGCTACAATGCCACAGAATGGGCGCTATAGCGCTACAAGCAGAGCCAAAAGCCCTCAGAAAACCCAAGCCTAGCGCTGTAGCGCCCTAAGGCTAGCGCTACAGCGCTAGTCACAGAACCTTCAGCACTCTGATTTTCTTCCTTCGATTTTCCCCGAGCCAAAACTCACCAAAACTCCTCCAAACCTCAACCATACACCAAAATGAGCCTACCATCCCCTTCATCTCATCCCACATAATCCATCAACATAAAACCTAGCCACATGCACCATCAGACAAAGAAAACAAGGTTTGAACTCAAAAACTCAAGAACTCAACCAGAAACTCAGAACTAACCCAACAACTTAGTTGATCAAGCTCAGTATTTTCTTACCTTTGATGGGGAATTCGACTCTAGGTTATCCTCCAAACCTTCCCAGCTTTCAACTCCTTAATTCTTCAAGCTTAGTTCCCTCAACTTGCACCAAAAACCAAGTTTCAGAAATCCATTCCAACAAAACTCAAAAACTCAAGAACAACCTTAAAATCTTACCTTAATTAGGTGAGTAACTCCTGCTAAATCCTCAAGTTTTATCAAGGACCCTAGTCCCAAGCTCCAGCCCAAGTTTTCCCTGAGTTACAGCTCCAAAACTCCTCAAAAAATGGAGAAGAATGGCCTGAACCGAGAGAGAGAAAAGACCCTTGTTTTCCTTCTTTCTTTCCTTCCTTCTTTCACTTTTCTTTCAGCTTCTACTTGTTTCTAAACATTTCACTAAGTCTATAAAGGCTGAATATCACTTATCCCTTAAAGTCAAATGACCATTTTTCCCTCCCAAGCATAACCAAGCCTATAATCCTTCCAAGGAAATTTTGGTCATTTGTTCCCAATTCCCGCTAATTCCTTAAGTGTCTCTAATATTTACCGCTTAAATCCCGACACCTAACTAATCACCAATTACTTTCCTCAATGTCAAGAAATCTTCAATATATTTCCCAGATTCCCATAAATACCTCCGGACTCCCCCAAGCCAGGTATAAATCCCCACCGTGACTTTTCCGCTAAACCGCTCACCAGGGTCGCCTCGAGTCACAAGCTACAAATATATCCACATAATAATGTGGTCTCAACAATCTATCACAAATATTTACATTTATGCCCTCAACGGGCCAAAATTACGATTATGCCCTTTATAACCTAATCAGGGCCTACATGCATACTAATACACATAATCATGCATCTCATATATCAAAGTAATCATATAGGCATGCTTATCACATAATTATGCATTTAATCACTTAATTCACACATAGTCCAGTTATGCCCTCCCGACACACTAATCAAGGCCCTTAAGCCTTATTAGTAGTTTTGGGTCGTCACACAATCCATCCCTAGAATCATATCAAAGTACTCCATGTCTAGCTCAATCAAATCTATTGAAAGCTCCCTACTATCAACCATCATAGGCAGTGCTCTAATCCACCTCCTAGAAACTACCAATTCCCCAGTAGGCAATATAGTCCCAAACCCCGTGGTATGGTACTCACTAGGTCTACACAATCTATCAATCACCTTACTAGAAACAAATGAATGTGTAGCATCAGAGTCAATCAATATAGTAAAAGGAGAGCCCGCACTAGAAAGATGACCTGTCACCATCAAGGGACTAGCCTCGGCCTCTGCTTGTGTCAAGGTGAACACTCGAGCTGGAGTCAAGCTATCCACCTTCCCTGCTTCCTATTTCTTCACTGTTGGGCAATCCTTCTTGAGATGTCCCATTGTTCCGCACACAAAGCAGGCCTTGGACTGACACTCGCCCTGATGGTGTCTTCTGCACCTTATGCACTCCGGGTAACTCCTCCATTCCTCACCGCATCCCTGACGGCCACCCTGAGCACCCCGACCCCTCCTATCAAGACCAGCAGCAGTCGAAGTGTCAGGGGTCTTCCTCTTCTAATCCCTAGGGCCTCCGCCCTTACCAGACCCAGAGTATGGAGGCACTGCTCTACCCTCTCGCCTCGCAACACTTTCCTTACAAATCTTGTTCTCCGCTTCTTCAACGGTAAGAGGCTTCTTAACAGCCTGGGCATAAGTCGTTCCCCCACGTATTGTCAAAATTCTTAGATCATGGGCTATCATAGCGTTAAGCCCTCTAATAAATCTGTCTTGCCTAGCTGCATCTGTAGGCACAAGATCTGGTGCAAATTTTGCAAGTCTGTCAAACTTCAGGGCATACTCAGTAATAGTCATGTTGCCCAACACCAATCCCATGAACTCATTAACCTTCGCTGCCCTGATGGCAACATTATAATACTTCTGATTGAACAAGTCCTTGAATCCATCCTAACTCAGAGTAGTGACATCTCTGGTCTGTGATGCCACTTCCCACCAAATGCGAGCATCCTCTCTCACCATATATATGGGACAGGCCACTCTGTCATGACCTTTTACCCTCATGAAATCCAAGATAGAAGTAGACATAGTCATCCATTGTTCGGCCTTCAGTGGATCAAGTCCTCCCTCAAAAGTTGGGGGATGCTGCTTCTGGAACCGCTCATACAACGGCTCCAACCTGTTTCCAACTTCCACTGGCTGAAAAACTGGCGTCACTACAGGTGGCACAATAAGTGCAGCACTCCCTGACGGAGCCTGCTATCGCAGAAGACGGATCTATTCATCTTGGCTCTAAATTCGTGATTGCATATCTGCCATAATCTGTTGCCAGTTCTCAGGGATTGGCGGAGGGATCTAGCCCTGGTCATCACCTCCAGTCTCAGACTTAGTGTCGGCTAGTCGTGTAGATTTCCTTGGACGCATAGATGTCAAAGTTAATCTGTAATCAACGACTCGGCAATCAGACCATGATGACAGGGTAAAAGCCTTTCCAAAATCCACCAATGGAACACAATCAATCACAAACAATCAAAATATGAAAGTTCATCCAAATACTCTTTCACAGGCACCAGCAATGCTAATAAGCATGCCCCAACATCACCACACAACAATCAAGATATAGACAGCCATCCATATATAAGCAATATACAGAAAATCATTCAGATATTCATTTACATGCATAGCAATGCTAATAAGCACACCTCAATATTGTCACACAATAATCAAGGGCCAGGCCCTATCAGTATCTCATGCTTCCTATTAGTAATACAGATAACAATAATTAGGATTCTCTCCAACCACTTAAGCATATAAACACATATACACATTTATCAAGCACTGAACCGAGCTTGTCTTTAGCGGCGAATGTACATGTCCAACCAGTCTTCAGGTTCCCTTAAACCTAGGACGCTCTGATACCAAGTTGTAACGCCCTGGGTAGCCAAGACCTTTACACTGTGTATTTATAAAGGTGCAAGACTTGCTAATCAAGTTATTTCGTTGAAAATGTGTTACTAAAACCATAAATTAACTAGGCTTAAAAGGTTTTGGTCATAATAGTTACCATTCATTTCAATAAACATTTAAGACATGGGATCCCAAAAGGAAATATAGTTAAAAAGGAAAGTTTACAAAATTCCACGGTATATAAAACCACTAGCCACTCTAAGGGCAAAACAGACATATAAGGTTCTCTCGTTCTTGTCCCAACCCACGACTATGGCGGCCGAGCAGCTAACTATGTACATTCTGCCTCTAGAGCTCTCCAAGTCAGGGCTGATCAAGCTTACCCTTGCCTTTACCTACACCACGTAGCACCCGTGAGCCAAGGCCCAACAAGAAAACATAACATCATAGGACAAACAATGATAGTAATCAAATAATTCCTTAAGCATGTTCTTATACTTAGCAGACCATATTAAGCACATAATCAATAAACATAACCAGGAATTCCATAAACTAATACTCAAGCATTCAGCATGTCATACTCATTAGTTAACAATGATAACCAAATAACATAACAATCAGGGTCAACGCTCTTAGGTCGCCCCCTCAATTTACCCCACTGACTTCGGTTCACTTAAACCGAGCTCAGTGAATATTAAGTTGTCCTCAGCTACCAGTGGCTGAGCTGCGCCCTGTGCGCCAAAGTAAACTTCGACACTCTTAGACCATTTGTTTAATATTCACATAGCATAATACCACCTTACATAATGCATACAAGAGTAGGGAACCCTTAGTCCCGTCATAAACTCACAACTAAGTGCATTTCTCTTACCTTTAATTCCAAGTGTTCTGATTACGAGAGATGACCCTTGAGCACGATCCGTTTCCCGAGCCCTAGCTTACACCTAGTCACAACCAAGATAAGGGATTCCATCAATAATAATTGCATAAAGGTTCCCGGACCAAGTTCTAGCCTACGGAACATCGAATTCCACCAAACACGGTAGTGGAATCGATCCCGAGCACCCTAGGTTAGGTTCCTGCGCCTAAAACCTCCTTAAGGCAAAAAATGCCCTTAAGAGTCGCGTCCCAAGCTCTCTATGCCGTGGCTGCCCCTATCCAGAGGCCCAGCCTCACCAAATAACAGACACGGGTCGCGGCCCAACATTCCCCATGCCGCGACCCGCCCCTCTTCCTCAGCTCCCATCTGATCCAGAGGGTCGCGACACTCCAAGAACTGAGCCGCAGCTCGACCCCTTCGAACCCAGAAAACCCACCATTTTTAACAATAAAACCTCACTCAAATAAACCCAAAATCATCCTAATGATACATTTCAACTATCATAAACATCCTAACATATTTCCAGCACCATAACCCAACAAAAACCTAGCCTAGAAACTCATCAAAATCCCACTTCAACCCTTGAAACCCATAAGCTCATAAACCCCTTAGAACAACCAGAAATTCCAGAATTCAGATGCTAAACTTTTAATTAAAGCTTACCTTCACTGAAGAACCAATCCACCAATTAGTTGCTGAGGTAATTCCCAAATCCTTAGCCTTAATTCAATCTTCAATTTCAAAAACCAAAAACTCTTAGAACTCAGCCAAAACTATAGAATTTAATGACCAAGAATGTGATTCAAGACTTACCTCAACTTCTGATGGATTCCTTAGCTAATACTGAGTTAATCTCCAAAGCTCCAACTCAAATCTCTGAGTTTCCAGCCAAATTCCCCTTTTGTTTCTGTGGTTTCCTTGGGAGGGAGTTGAGTGAGCTAAGAGAAGAGAGAGAGAGGTCGGTTTAGGTGTTTCTAGCTAATTCCTTCTTTGTTTTATCTTACTTAAGTTAATCCTAAAGCGCGGGGTACCAAAAACGTCCCCGAGGGAAAAATGGTAAACTTCCCCATTATTCCCTCATAAGTTTTCTAACCTCAAATATATCTCCAATTATTTATTTCCATAAACCGATAACCCGATTAACCACCTAATACCCAGAACTCCCCTAGACTCGCCCTGAGTCAAGTATTGGGTCCTGTTGTGACTTTCCCGCTGATTGGCTCCCTAGGATCGCCTCAAGTCGCATGCTACAGATATATCCACATAATAATGTCGTCTTCACAATTATAACATATAATCACATTTATGCCCTCAACGGGCTAAAATTGAAAATATACCCCTTTATGCTAAACAGGGCCTACATGCATACTAATACTCTTAGACATGCATTTCATATATCCATATAATCATATAAGCATGCTTATCACGGAATCATGCGTTAAATTATTTAATTCACACATAAACTAATTATGCCATCCCGGCATACTAATCAATGCCTTTAAGCCTTATTAGTGATTTTTGGGTCATTACACTTACCCTACGGACTAGCCCATACTTACATCTTGGGAACTCGGTAGTATAATTGAGTGGGAGTGTTAATCATAGATATGAACATCTATAGCTTCTGATGAAGAAGTGAAATGATGGTTTCCTTTTAGTTTGGTTCAAGGTGTTAAATGATAGAGTTCTAATTTTAGTAATTAAATTAGTTTACTTAAATGTCATTTACAAGGAACTAAGTATTTTAAGGATAAAATACAATCAGAGGTAAAACTATATTTTATTCCTATCTCATTGTAGACCGTCTATAGAGGATTGAGTGACAATTATGGTTGTAACAATAAATAATTAATAGCGTATCTATATTTGTTATAGAACGTTCTATGAATTCAAGAGTGAAATTCCGAGTCTATAGTGGAGTCATGAGGAATTAATAAGTTAGTAAATTTATTTGTTAGATTTATGATAACTTATTGGAGCTTGATTTCATAGGCCCATGGTCCCCATTGTACCTTGGATAAAACCATCTAGATAGTCTCAATTAATTGATTTAATTATCAATTAGAAATATCAAAGTTGATCAGGTTAATTTTGGATAGTTTCACAGAGTTATGTATTTTTTAGAAGAAAAGATAAATTAGGGTAGATTTATTAATTAAGATAAATTGGTATCTAAATTAATAAATAAGTTTAAATCAAGGTTCAAATTATAAATAATTAATTTGATAAATGATTTAAATAATTATTTAATTAATTAAATCAATGGAAAATAATACATGCCTTGATTTTAAGTCCAATGGGCTTATAATCAAATGGGAAATTTCACGGGCCTAAAGCCCATTATAATTTCGACCTAGGGCTTCAAATTGGCTATTATTTTATTGATTTTTTAATTAAATTAAATGGCCTAATTGAATCTATAAAAGGAGTTCTTAGAGAGAAGTTAAGATAGACGACAGATAAGTTTAATCACTGATTTTCTGATAGTTTTAGATTCTCTCTAAACACAAGTCATTTTCTAAGCCTCTTTGTTATTTTCTCTTCTTCTCTTTGTATCTATCTCATGTGTTGAGAATTGCCCACACTAGTCTACGTAATTCTAAGGATACATTGGAAGACTGTGAAGAAGTTAGAAGAACGGTTCAGTTTCTTGATAATACTCTATGACAGAAAGGATACAAGAGTTAGAGAAACTGAAGGAAGGACTCTTTCATTCCGCTGCGTATACTGTAAGTATTTTTATCTTTGTTTCTCTTTGAATTCAATTTTAGAATCATATTCTAGGTTATCTCATATTAATTTGTTTAATATTAGATCTACATGAAAATAAATAAAGATCATGTATAAGTTTTCCCAACAAGAACATCTTTACCAATCATAGATAAAATCTTATACCTATTAGAATTATCCTTCCACCAAAGTAGGATATAAATTGAGGAAGTCATTGAATAAACTAGTTCTTCAGCCAAGTATCTGTCAACATCATTCATTTTCTAAGTCTCAAACATTTGTTGTTGTTGCAAATAATTTTCCAATAATCTCCTCCTATGAGTTTCATTCCCGTCACTCCTTGGTGGTGAGTCACTTTTGCTAACCAGAAAAAGAAATACAAACAACAACTCAACAAACAATAACATATTAAAACCAAGGAAAATAAATAAAAAAAAATTACAAACAACAACCTTATCACCATCACTATCACCCTCAACATTATAACAACTGTACAATCGTTGAAGGATTTGTTCCACCTTGACAACAATCTTAGCAACAGTTTCAGCATCATAAACAGTCTCAAAACAATACTTCAAATACTTCAACTTATACCTTGGATCAAGCACAACATCCAGAAACAACAAAGGATTGATGCTCTCTGAATTGCCCCAATATTTGTCATATTTCTTTTTCATACTAGACGCCATGTTCGATAACAAAGGATCACTACTAGTAGTCAAATCACTCAATTGAGTGTGAATCTCACAAATCTCATGGTAGAAGTTGTTGGAAGTTACATGCAAGGTGCCACTAAATTTTTGAGTAACTTCATAAAAAGTGGAAAGAAATTTAACAAAAATCATAGCATTCTCTCAATCACTAGAACTAGGTGGTTCAATCTTTTTCTTCCCATTTTCATTTTCCATGAAAAAACTTAAAAATTTATCATCTTCCTCCTCATACCTTGGAAAAGCTTTTTCAAATTTAAGAGCCACATTTAACATCTTAAAAGTGGAATTCCACCTTGTAGGGACATCTAAAACCTGCCACCCCTTGTAATTAATTCTTTCCGTTTCCACACAAGCTTTAAATTTTTGCAATCTTGCAGGAGATGACCGAATATATCTCACACAATTGTGAATGGCAGCAATTGAATCATGCATGTCTTTCAACCCCTCATTCACAATTATATTTATTATTATGTGAGCACCACACCTCAAATGCAGAAACTCACCATCAAGAACAGACCCATTCCATGCATTAACCCTCCTCTTTACATAACCAACAGCTACATCATTAGTGAACAACTCCAAAATGGATTGATATTTTATCGATAATAATTATCTATATTTATAGATGAGAGCATCATGAAGATGATGATATACTCTAAAAAAAAGTTTCAAACCACTCTATTTATTTTCTCTTTTAATTTAATTTTTTATTCATTTTATAGATTATAATAATAATAAATGTAATTTTTTTAATTTAAATAAGATATTATTATTTAAATATAGATAAATATATATGTGTGAATCTATATATATTCTAAATATTCTCTATTAATATAATATTTTTTGTACTCAATTTTTTTTTTCTTTCTTCTCTCTAAACTCTTTCAAGTTCAATTTTCAATGAATTTCAATTCATATCTCCAAATTTGATGGATTTACGTGTTAATGATAATACAATCCTCTCGGGTATTTATTCATTTCATTTGCAGTCGGTTAGGGATGCGACCTTTACTAATTGACATTTTTTTTGGTTTGATTGAATTAATCTTATTCTAAGTTTCTGATAATTTATTTTTCTATAGTTGCAGATTGGGCATAGATTATGTTGACGCGGTTCTTCGCCAACAGGTAATTAAGAAAAGAAGAGAAAGGGATTAGTGCTTAGGTTGAATCGAAACAAATATATGATCTTAGGAAATGAAATGGTGACTCAAAGTACGTTTTTTAAGTGGTTCAAAGGTTAAAATCCTTCTACTCCACTAGTCAGTATTATTGCTATATACTGGGTATTTGACTACAGGGTATTTCTTACAATCGAGAATCCAACCCCCATTAACTCCCAAGGTCTCCATATTTATAGGAGAAGGCACCTGGGAGTTGGTAAGAAGGTCATCCCGTGACCTTCTTACCTATCATGTCGACTCTGTGACATTCATGATTAATTCCTAAACCTGACACATAAGTGTGGTCAAATCAATAGGTAAGGGGATAATGGGCCGCACGGCCCAAACCAGTCGTGGGAGTTTGAATACGCACGTTCCTGCTGCGTGTCCGAGAAGTCAGGGATATATCCAACACGTGATGTCTGATATATGCACGTTTACCTTGCGTGGTTGAATTTATAAGGGGTCACAGCCTCCAACCCCAACTCGTATCACGAGCTGGATCTTCACTCGACCTGCGGCCTTCCGAGTCTAGACTCAATCCCTAGGCAATCTTGGTGAACCCTTAGGTTACCCTGAGCTAAGGAGGTAGGACCTTACAATGGCAGCTCCGGTCCTGGGGATGTCTGCCTGGTAATCATGACTAGGCCGTACCTCAGCTCGCTAATCAGCCCGTGGGAAAATCAGGGCGTACAGATTCTAACACATATCTTACAGTCTATATATATATATAAATGAGAGCATTCAGGAGATGATGTGGCACTCTAAAAAATCTTCAAACCACTCCATTTATTTTCACATTTAATCTAATTTTTTATTCATTTTATAGATTATAATAATAATAAATGTAATTTTTTAAATTTAAATAAGATATTTTTAAGATATTATTATTTAAATATAGATGAGTATATCATTGTGAATCTATATATATACTAAACATTCACTATTAATATCATAATTTCCTCAACTCTATTTTTTTTTTCTCTTCTTCTCTCTATACTCTTTCAATTTCAATTTTCAATGAATTCCAATTCATATCTCTAAATTTGATTGATTTACGTGTTAATGATAACACAATCCTCTCGGGTATATATTCATTTCATTTGCAGTCGGTTAGGGACACGACCTTTACTAATTGACATTTTTTTGGTTTGATTGAATTAATCTTATTCTAAGTTTCTCATAATTTGTTTTTCTATAGTTGCAGATTGGGCATAGATTCTAACACATATCTTAGAGTTTATTTTGGAAAAAATAGAACTAGCAGTTGATTTTATACGATTTGGTGTTGTTTGTCGTGAATGGCGTTGTGTGATAAAGAATAATCTACAACAAAGACTCAAAACGTTATATAATCGATATAGATATTTCCAAGTCCTAATGCTTCTAACTCCTACTAGTGAAGATGACAACACATGGAATATGTATAATGTTATGAACAATAAGTTCTTAGAGTCAAAACTTGTATTTATATAAAGTAGAGCATCAAGGAGATAGTGTGACACTCTAAAATTACTCTAAATAACTCTTTCTATTTTCCAATTATTAGTTAATTATTAGAAAAGAGAAAACTATAATATCTAAAATTAAATATTCTTTGCAAGTTATTTTTTTTACATATGTTTTCTTCTTTTTTTGAGAAAAAATTGTTGACCCTGATTTTGGCCAACTGACACGGAGTCAAATATGCTTGATGTGGACAAACACGTTGAAATGAATGTGATGACAAAAAACAATAAAGAACACAAGAGTTTATAGTGGTTCGGCCCCAGAATCTGGTAACAACCTACGTCCACTTGAATTGTTATTGATATAGGATTCAAATGAGTGATCAAAGAACTAGGGTTCAATGAGTTTCACCAACCTCTGAAGAACAAGACAATATATCAAATAGAATCACTCTAGTCTCAAATAATTCGAAAGCCAAAAGTCCCTTCCTTGAGCAATCTTTCTCTATTTATAGGCTCAAGGGGGATTACATTAATTTGTTACAGATATTCTTTCCTAAATAATCGGGTACTCAGGAAATTATGGGAGTCAATCTCGGGATTGACTAAGATCTTTATAAAATTATCATGAGACACGCGGAACCTGCGACCATACTGGTCACAAGTAAACTTCAACTGCCTTTTGCTTGCAATATCTTTACTGGTCGATACCTTAGCAGAACTCCGCCAGGTGTCAGCCACGTGTCCAGAAATCACTTGCCACGTCATCCGTGCCGGTTTTTTGGATAACATTTGCCCCCCAAGTTTATTTATTACGAGCAATAAATAAACTTTTGAGGAAACGACCCTTCGATTACCCCACCATACCTGTCAGAACACTTCGTGCAATCTTGGAAAAAACAACCTACCCTTGTCTAATCACGGATTTTCGCTTCCCAAGTAACCTTTCGACGGCTATCACCCTTCCCCATGCTTTGAAAAAGGGGAAGCTGATGATTACTTCCTTTTAACGCTTACGGACAAATATATATATATAGCCTCTTCAAAGTCTCATTTTTCTTTTTACGCAAGCCATCACTCTTTCAAGAAACCCTAACACCAGAGCCCCTGTCTTCCTCTGAAGACCATCCTTCGGCATTTCAAGATTCAGTCCGTGAGCCCTTTTACGCCCGAAAAATTTGTCAAACCTCCACGATCTTCATCTTGGTAAGTTTCTGGACTCTTACGCTTTATATTTTTGCCGTGCATGCTTTTGTAGACCGACTGTTGGGTTCATTCGTTTCTGGGTTGAGATGCATGTCAGTAGGGGGTTTAATAGGTGATACTGTATTGAATGATATTTTTCTGTTACTAAGGAGTTACGAGTTAGTTTGATAATTAAGATCATGACATTAGGACGTAAAACCGAAGTAAAAATTCGATTTTTATGCTAGCTGAAAAACCAGGTTTTTCCCGCCCTCAAAGGAATTGAAAAAGCTTTTTTTTAAAAAAAACTTTTTACTTTCACTTTTGATCTGCTTCTCAAACTGTTCGTGTGAAATTTTTTAGTTTTTTGTTAGAATGGTGTTGTATAAAAGCTTAACTTTTATACTCGACCAGCGTTATTCTAAAAAACTTTCAAAATTCTTCATCCTCACCTCCCCATTCTTCTGTTTGCAGACTTTAATGCCAGATTTGTGGGGAGGTTGACGACGATCTTCTTGCCCAGCTGCTCGAAGGCGAAGAACAACCAATCGACCGAGTTCACGATATTCCATTTTCACGATCTTCCTCTAGACCTCATCCATCGCCACCTCAAATGGCCCACTCTAAATCTCTAGGCAAGAAAAGACCTGACTCTGAAAACAGTCCAAATTTTCCTGCCCAGCCTGATTCACAGGCTAGGGTTCCCTTGACCAGTGGTCGAGAAAATGTCGCCCCAGACCCTCGTATCCAAGTCAGGGCCCGCCCTCGGCATCAAAACCTTCCTGATGTCGAGTGGTATCTCTCCCCCACCAGCTAAGTGACTCCTCAGATGCTAGCCAATTATTTCAGGAAGTATTCTCTTATAGGAGTCAATCTCACAATCCCGGTTGCTGACCAAAGAGCTAACCTTCCCGGGGGTGTCTATAGTGCTTGGTCCAGATATCACATAGAGGCGGGGACTATCCTCCCTCTACATCCTTTCTATCAGGGGGTGGCCAACTATTTCGGTGTCGCCCCCTTTCAAATTACTCCAAACGAATATAGAATGCTGGTCGCACTCTATATCATGTATAAGCTTAAAAAATGGCCAGAACCCACTCCTCATGAGGTCAATTTCCTCTTCGACCTTAAGTCCAACCCTCAACAATACGGGACGGGCTTCTTCCATCTCTGTCACTAGGAAACTAGCCGAACGTTCCTGAGTGACACTACCCACATTTCCAACGTGGGGCAGTATAATAGGGAGTACTTTCTCACGCCGGACATGACTACGAACACCCTGGCCTTTGCTCGCGGAGGTAAATGCTTTTTTCACTGGTCGCTACTTTTCCTTAATAAATTCTCCTGAACCTTTCTAAAGTATGCTATGCCTTTCAGGACCATGGTTACATCCAAACCCAACACCAGACATGGTGTTGAGGTCCAACGCACTGGCCAGGATGGCAGACGCAGAAAAAAGCGTCAAGTCCCTGGTCACCGATGAAAATCTAAGGCTATCTGGCCTCCTGGATCCTCGCCATGAAACAAGAGGACCTGTGGTAGCAGATGCCACGGCCGAAGGGGATCCCGAGCAGCAACCCCTGGCGTCTCCTCCCTAAAGGAGGCCAACGGGGGTTACGATCAGGGAACCCACTGGCGTCCCTTCAGCAGAGAGGCCTTCTGTGCCCCAAGGCAAGGGGAAACAAAATGTAACCGAGTCTTTCATAGACCTGGATGAATCCTCAGATGAAAACAGTATTGTTATCTTGCTTTTAAATAGCTTGCCAATTCCCTGTCACTTGTTTGACGGGGACGAAAATTTTACGTATACTCCAAATCTAGGGCCAGACTTCTTCATGCCAGATAGTGAGTGTATTACTAATAGAGTCAGTAGTATAGCGACCAGTTGTTGTAGCTCGGTTATTAAACTTTGTGACCTCTTTTCTGTTTTACCAATTCATCCGCCTTTGTCTTACCATCTGCATATTTTTCTTTGTACGTAGAGATGGCTACTCCCAACGTTTTCGATCTGTACCAGGCTCAAGAGGAGGCAGAAGTGCCCTTGGTTCGACGAAAGACATCCAGGAGGCATAATGGCGAATCAAGCCAAGGACCTGTGGCCAAGAAGGGTCGGACAGAAGATCCTTCCAAGGATGCGCCAACTGGACAAGCTTCTACTCAGCCTTCTGCTCCTGCTGAGAAGGAGGCTGCCCCTGCTGCCAACCCTCCGCCTGCGTCCCGAAGGGAGCACACCCCGCAAGCAGAGCTTCCTGGGACCAAGCTCTCGAACCACTCCCTGCGATCAGCCAAAGATCGCCTTGCCCATATCTTGAAGCACGACCGTTGCAGGGAGGCAATGGCTGAAGCTGAGAACATGGGGGTTGACCAGATCCTCAACAGGGCTCTTAACGAAGTGGCCAGTGTAAGTATTTTTCCTCTTGAATTTTACTTCTCCTTTTTATAGTATAGTCTAACTTTTATTTCCCTGACTACAGGCCATGATGACAATAACTGCCGCCCGCACCCGTGCCCTGGCTACCATCGACCAGGCTCGGGCAAAGGCCATCGAGGAGTTCCAGGTGAGAGCCATCGAGGAACTTCAGGCTGCAAAAGCCAGGCACGCTGGGGAGTTGGAGGTGGTTAATCAGCAGAAGGATGCTGTGGTGGCAAAGCAAGTGGAGGCTGAAGCTTCTCAGGCAGCTATGAAGAAGCAAAGGGATGAATACCAGGATTCCAGTCGAACCCAATATCATGAAGTCAAGAGGCTCAAGGAGGAGCTCCTTGCTAAGGACAAGGCCATAGTTGTTTTTGAGAGCCAGGTGGAGCAGCTGAAGCTTACCAATGCCAATAATCTAGAGAGGTAAAAGAATGCGACACTTCGGTGTTTCTACGACTTTTGGAAACACAACCGGGGTGCCAATTTTAACTACCTTCCAGAAGATACCAGGAACGCTGAGTTGGCCCGCTTCACTGCTCGATTGGCTGAAGAAGAAGAAAGAGCAAGGGTTCCTGCTTCCCCAAGCATCCAACCGGCCGTTGACGCAAAGGAGGGAGGAGTTGTTGAGAATGCGGCCAATTAGACTGCTAAGCAAGACCCTCCTGCTCCTTAAACTTATTTCTCTCTTTTTTATTTTTCTTCAATTACACGACCCACGGGTCGTGTTGTAAAGACAATTTTTACTTTTAAATTTGCTGCACGGGCAGCAAACTTTTCCTTTTACTTTAAACAATTACGTCCAACCAGTGATGCTTGCGGTGTAAAAGAATGCCTTATGATATTATAATATTTTCTTTTTATTATAACATCTGTTCGCATGACCGAACTTAGCATAGTACTTTGGCTTGACTTAACAAAATATAAAATTTGAAAAATACTCTAAGTACCGTAGCATGCTTTCACTTATTTTGTTCATGTGTTTACATACCTTTTGGTATGCTTTGCTATCGATGTACCTTATATGTTGTAACGCCCTACTACCTTAGAGCCGTTACTAAGTGAGTTTAAAAACAGAAATTGTGCATTTAGTTGACTCTAAGTGGTTTCTAAAACCAAAAGTGTGAATAAATCAAAGTTTAAGGTTGTACTCTTCGAAAATGATTAGTTCCATTGAAAATGTTAAATGTAAAACATCTGGGATCCCAAAATAAGGTTTACAAAATATTTACAACTCAAAAATAGATTTACACTTGATCAGTTATCAAAAGAATGATTTAATACAGCCATATACAAAATGCCCCCAACCAAAGCAGTCGGGCAGGCCAAACATGTACGCGCCGCCCCCACGCTCTCCATACTCATGGCCGGTTGACTGACTCCTTGCTTTTACCTGCCACACGGAGCACCCGTGAGCCGAAGCCCAGCAAGAAAACCCAAATAGTACATAACATATGCAAATCATATAGCTGGCATAATTCACTGATAAATAGGAAAACCATCATAATAAACAAGTACGGCCATGCCGCCCCCGAGGCCTTACCAAAGCCTGGGGTTTCGGTTCTCACCGCGAGGATAACTCATGTATCCCTTGGGTCCCACCCTGAATATAAGCATCCCATGTGCTGTGTGTTACTTTCGGCCCCACGGCCGTACCCGGCCTACGCTGCACTCGGCCCTTGCCGTTCATTTCATCATAATCACACATATAGTACATTCGAAATAATCATTCACACACATCATGATTCATTTAAGGTTAAACATTTGCACATAATACAATCTGGGCCATGCCCTACAATCACACAGTGGGGCCATGCCCTATTCTCGGGTGTTACGATTTTCTTACCTTTAGATTCAGTAGCCTTGATCAACCTGACTCCTTGAGCACGATCTTACCCTAGCCCTAGCGCTTACCTAAGAAAAATCCACAAGTCAAAGTCATCACCAATCCTCAAGTCCGAAACCTAGCCTCGGGACTAATCCCGAGCCCCCGGGAAGTCCTAGATCCCCAAAACAACGTGGCGGAATCGAGCCCCGAACCCTAGGTCAAAATCCCTTCACAAAAGCCCAAAAATCCCCTCTGTGAACAGTGCAGCGCTACAGCTCTTAAAAGAGGGTGCTGTAGCGCTACAAGCAGAACCACCCTCACCAGACAGGGGCTAGCGCTACAGCGCCCCCTGCCTAGCGCTGTAGCTCTAGTTGCAGCAGGCCAAAACCAAAAATCGCATCTTGCGATTTTCTTCCCCCATTTCGACCCCAAACTTGCCCAACTCTTTCTCAAGCCCAAAAACAAACTTATACACACCACACACTCATCCCAAGCACCCCATGAACTCAATCCCAAGCTCAATCAACCCACAATTCAAAATCTAACCCAATGAACCCAAAAACCAGAAAATCACTCAAACAACAAGGATAGGGTCTTAGAAATCATACCGTGGGTGGAATTTCGACCTTGAACTGAACCCTAGACCTCCTTGGCTTGCACCTTCACAACCTTGACCTATTTTCCCCAAAAACCCCATCCATTTAGTTCAAAAACACAGCTCAAAACCAGCAAAACCCTAAAACCGAAAACCTCAAGAACTTACCTCAAATCTCTGATGTGATCTTGCTAATCCCTTGCCAATCCTCAAGCCTAGCTTAGGATCCTTGATGCTCAGCTAACCCTAGCTTCCCACTGAGCTTAAGCTCAAGAAAAATCAAGGGAAATGGTTGGGGGAGCCACAAACCGAATCTTCAAAGCCAAACCCTTCAGCTTTCCCTCTCTTTTCCTTTCTCTTCTTTCTTTCTTTCTTTTCAGCCTATAGCTTCTCTCTACAAAATCCACTAAGTATAAAGACCTTCTTTATTTTATCTCTTACAAGTCTAATGACCAAAATGCCCTCCCTTACTAATTCTAAACCTTTATGTCCATAAAGGGGCATTTTAGTCATATTACCCAAATTCCCACTAATTCCTCAAGTGTTCCTAATAATTCCCGCTCGCTACCCAATACCGGATTAATCATCAAATATAATCCCAGATTCTCAATTAAACTCCCCAGGCTTAACCCAAGCCTGGCACAGGTTCCCGCTTTGACTTTCCGCTAACCCGCTCATTCTAAGATCGTCTCGAGTCATAGATCACAGGTATCAACATAGTCATGCCCAACATGGCCAAATTACAAATATGCTCAATCAGGTCTACATGCATACTAATTCACGTAGTCATGCATCACAATTAATCACATAATCACATAACGTGCATTAAATCATAATCATGCATAAAACTCATTAAAGACACACACAGAATTCCTTTATGCCCTCCAGGCACACTATCCCAGGTCGTAAGCCTTAATATCGAATTTGGGGTCGTTACATATGCCCTCCAAGTGATCGAGGAGATTTAGGTCCTTGGTCACTTGCCTTGACCACGACCTGTGCGAACATTACTGCTCGATAGTAAACATAACACGTATAATACAGCAAAACAATACACGTAATGAACAAATACTTGTAAAAATAAATTTACAAAGGTTGGCTAGAATGACTGGCTGCGCACAGTCCCTTATAATCTCGTATTAAAAATGGACTAAACATGTCTTTACGAGTGATCTTAAAAGATCTTACACTTATAAGCGATTAGCCATACATGTGGCTAACCCTTTTTCGAAACTTGTAAAAAGTGAAAATTAATACAAGCCAGTTCTTTAAAAAGGACTGTTTATTGGTAGTACTTGCGCAGGTGTTCACCGTTCCAATAGTGTGGAACGAGATCTCTGTTCAAGTGTGCAAGTTTGTAAGTGCCCGGATGAAGGACTTCTTCAATCTGGTATGGTCCTTCCCAGTTTGGTCCGAGCACTCCAGCAGTGGGGTCGCGGGTATTCAAGAAAACTCGTCGTAGCACTAGGTCGCCGACGTTGAATTTCCTTTCTTTCACCTTTGAGTTAAAATACCGGGCGACCTTTTGCTGGTACGCAGCAACTCGGAGTTGGGCTCTTTCTCGTATCTCCTCAATTGAGTCTAGGGACTCCATCATCAGTTCACTATTCTGGCTCTGGTCGTATGTAATGCGTCGATGTGAGGGGGGATCTAACTCGACAGGTAACATAGCTTCATATCCGTATGCTAAGGAAAACGGGGTATGACCTGTCGCTGCTCGATGAGAAGTTCTATACGACCAGAGGACTTTGGGCAACTGTTCTGGCCATGCTCCTTTAGCATCTTCGAACCTTTTCTTCAGGGTGTCCTTAAGCGTTTTATTCACTGCTTCAACTTGCCCATTTTCTTGTGGATGTGCAACTGAAGAAAAACTTTTAATGATCCTGTGTCTTTCCCAGAAGTCTGTGAATAAGTCACTGTCAAACTGGGTGCCGTTGTTTGAGACAATTTCTCGAGGCAAACCATATCGACAAACAATGTTTTTGATGACAAAGTCAAGAACTTTCTTGGTCGTTATGGTAGTGAGTGGCTCAGCTTCGACCCATTTGGTGAAGTAGTCGACTGCTACAACTGCGTACTTCACTCCTCCTTTTCCCGTTGGCAGGGATCCAATCAAGTCTATACCTCATACTGCAAAAGGCCAAGGACTCTGCATCTGTTTTAACTCGTTGGGAGCTGCGCGCAGGATCTTGTAAAATCTCTGACACTTGTCGCATTTTCGCACAAACTCCATTGAGTCTTCGTTCATAGTCACCCAGAAATAGCCTTGCCTTAGAATCTTTTTCGCCAAACTTTGCCCCCAGCATGATCCCCGCAGAAGCCTTCATGTACTTCTCTCATCAGCTCCTTAGCTTTCTCTGGTGTAACACATCTGAGCAGTGGCATGGAATATCCCCTTCGGTATAGAACACCATCGACCAGTATATACCTAGCAGCCTGCCTTTGAAGAGTTCTGGCTTTGTTCCTATCTGCCGGTAGTACACCATTTGTAAGATACTCCAAGTAAGGCACCATCCATGTGCTTCCCATCCGGATTTCCATACTGGTTTCATTTGATTTTATGCTTGGCTCGCTCAATCTTTCTACTGGCACAATATTCAAAGTGTCAGCATCTTTCGCGCTTGCGAGTTTGGCTAAGGCATCTGCGTTCAAATTCTGATCCCGAGGTATTTGCTGGAGGGTATACTTCTTGAACTGGGCCAATAGATCTTTAGTTTTGTTCAAGTAGGCCACCATTTTGAGGCCTCGTGCTTGATATTCCCCTAGAACCTGATTCACTACCAGCTGTGAATCACTGTAAATATCCAGCACCCTTATACTCATGTCTTTTGCCATTCTTAATCCAGCGAGGAGTGCTTCGTATTCGGCTTCATTATTCGACGTTGTGAAGTCGAACCTGATGGCGCAGTGAAATCGATGCCCCTCTAGCATTATCAAAATCACTCCTGCTCTAGCGTGAGATTCGTTGGAAGATCCATCCGTGAATAACTTCCACGAAGGAGCTTCATCTTGGGTCTCAGGCGCACTAGGCTTTTCGCACTGCTCATTGTCTGAGAGCTCGGTGAACTCTGCAATAAGATCAGCCAAGACTTGTCCTTTTACTGCTGCTCGTGGTGAATATGTAATATCGAACTGCCCTAGTTCGACTGCCCATTTTAATAAACGCCCAGCCGCCTCTCGTTTTTGGAGGACTTGCCGAAGGGGCTGGTCAGTTAAGACTGTAATGGGATGGGCTTGTGTATTAATAACCATCTGCAACCTATCTGGGGGAGTGCTCTTTGACATTCCCTTCTTCGCCTTCGTGAATGAGGCGTTGTAGCACTCCCTGGCCTCCCTCTGGTTTCCCAACACGCGTCCTACCCCTGCGTCTGTCAGGAATTTCATGGCTAAGTGCCATATAGAGGTGACGGCTCGAAGATCAACCAGTATAGGTCTTTCAATGACCGCATTGTACGCCGAGGAACAATCGACTACTATGAAAGTAGCGAGTAATGTCCTGGTAGCAGGCGATGTACCTGCCATCACTGGAAGTCTGATTGACCCCGCCGGGGTGAGTCCCTCACCAGAGAAGCCGTATATTGTTTGGTTGCAGGGCTCTCAGTCCTTAATGGACAACTTCATGTGTTCCAGTGAAGATTTATACAGGATGTTCAGTGAACATCCTGTGTCAACTAGCACTCTTTTCACCATCATATTTGCCATTTGGACATCCACGACCAGCATATTAGAATGTGGGAACCGGACATGCTGGGCGTCGCTATCAGAGAAGGTTATTTCGCCTTCCTCTGACCGAGCCTTTTTCGGCACGCGGTCATCCACAGTCATCATCTCGATGTCCTGGTCGTGGCACAGAGTCCGAGCATATCGTTCTCTGGCCTTTCCGCTGTTTCCCACGAGGTGCGGGCCTCCACAGATGGTTAACAATGTGCCAGTTACAGGATCAAGCTGCAAAGGTGGCGAGCGTTGGCGTGTGGGCGATTGCTCGTTGCCACCTGGAGCTTCTCGTTGGGAACTTCCCGAGGCCCATATATACCTTCTCAAGTGTCCTTGTCTAATAAGGAACTTGATCTCATCATTCAGCTGGTTGCATTCATTGGTATCATGTCTGTAGTCGTTATGATAACGACAGAACTTGGTAGCATCCCTTCTCGAAATATCCTTCCGAATGGGAGCAGGTTTCTTATAGGGCACACTGGAACTCGTGGCCTGATAAACCTCTCCCCGAGACTCAATAAGGGCAGTGTAGTTAGTGAATCATGGTTCATAACGATTACCCTTGGCTCATTTATTGTCAGAGGTGGAAGGCTCATTGTGCGGCCGTTTCCCCCCATTCTTGCCATTGCCATTGCCGTTCCCGTTACCTTTGCCGTTGTCGTTGGGTTTGGACCCATTGACGACTTTGGCGGGCTCAGCAGTCCCCTTGTCCTTGCCTGGGGGCTTCCCTTCATTGGCGATGGCATCTTTGAGCTTGATATATCGATCAGCATGATCCAAAAAAGCTTGGGTAGTTCTAACCCCATGTTTTCTGAGGCCATCTCAAAGAGGAGTGCATCGCTTAACTCCTACGGTTATGGCCATCATCTTGCCTTCGTCTCCCACTATTTTTCCCCAGCAGCTGCTCGCATAAAGCGCTAGACGTAGTCCTTCAGTGGCTCTCCATCTTGCTGGCGTATTTCGACCAGCTGATTTGCCTCAGTCGGGTGCACACGACCCGCATAGAACTGTCCGTAAAATTCTTTTACGAACATTTCCCAGGAAACTATACTTGTAGGAGAGAATTTGAAAAACCACTCTTGTGCGGCATCAGAAAGTTTTGCAGGGAAGATCCTGCACCGAGCGTCTTTAGACACTTTCTGAATGTCCATTTGTATCTCAAACTTATTGACGTGAGATACCGAGTCACCATACCCGTCAAAGTTCGGAAGCGTAGGCATCTTAAACTTTCTAGGAGTTTCTGCCATAGCTATCCTCTGGACGAAAGGAGTGCCCTTTCTCCTATCGTGGTCGATATAAGATGTTCTTCCCCCGATCAGCTGCTGTACTGCCTGGTTGAGGACATCTATCTGGGCCTGCACGGCGCTAGGAATTGCCATGGCCTCTGGTGTTGGGGGGACGTTCTCGTCTTGCCGCTCCCGGCGATTGTTGAGTACGTCTCTTCAATCCTCGTCTCTCCTCTACTGCTCGCTAGCTCCGAGCCGGTTGAAGACGTTATTTTGTCTGGGCTGCCCCCCAGCATCCCGTCTTTCGGGTTGGTCATCCCTAGGTGGCAGGCTTCTGCCTCCACCCCTTTCTTCATTCCTCCGACCGGCGTTTCCTCTGCCTTAGTCGGCCTCGTTATAACCATGTCCATCTCTGAATCTTGATTGGCTATGGTGGGATCGATTGTTCCCTCGGTTGCCTTCCTGGGCTGGAACCTCCCGAGCATTAGAGGGTGGCCTGCGTTGGTCGGTGGGCTCCCGTGCATTATCATGCCGTGGGGGGCCCCGGACCGCAGAGCCTGACTCTGAGTTCCTTCTGTTACTAGGAGGACGCTGTCCTTTGCTCGGAGGGTTTGGCTCGTCGCCCCTATGGCGTCTAGGACTGCGAGGCGGCTGCCCGTCCCTACTCTGCCTTTGCTTCGGGGGATTGCCGCGACCAGCCTGGGATAAAGGCCATGCTTCAGGGTCCCTTAGCGGGACATCATCCTGAGGTACCGGTGGCTGCTCGGGCCTTTGGGGTTGGATAGGCGGGCTAGGATCAGGACCCCTTTGTGGCGGCCCATTCGTAGGTTGATCAGGCTACGAGGCAGGTGCAGCCTGGTTCCTAGCCAGTTGTAGGGATGCTTCGAGGGCTGCCATTGCCTCCCTCTGGCGACGGTCCATCTCCGCCTGTCTTTCACTCAGCTCCAGGCGCTGCCGTTCAATTTCATGTTGCAGCTGCACCATAATTTCGGCAGCACTTTCCTGGCTGGCCCTCAGAATGGCCAGTTCATCCTGCAATACCCCTAGGGTATTCTTCAGCGTCTCGGAATCCATTTCTTCCTCATCGAATTCCAAATGTGGCTCATCCTCAGTCACGTTTGGAGGAGGAGGAGGAGGCGAGTGAGATGGTGCAGCGCTGGCCGCTTGTCCAGTTTTCTTGGTAGTTTTCGCCATTGATCTGTCAACGATAATGTATCAAGCTCTCAATGAAAGCACCAGAATGTTGACCCTGATTTTGGCCAACTGACACAGAGTCAAATATGTGTGATGTGGACAAACACGTTGAAATGAATGTGATGACAAAAAACAATAAAGAACACAAGAGTTTATAGTGGTTCGGCCCCAGAATCTGGTAACAACCTACGTTCACTTGAATTGTTATTGATATAGGATTCAAAGGAGTGATCAAAGAACTAGGATTCAATGAGTTTCACCAACCTCTGAAGAACAAGACAATATATCAAATAGAATCACTCTAGTCTCAAATAATTCGAAAGCCAAAAGTCCCTTCCTTGAGCTATCTTTCTCTATTTATAGGCTCATGGGGGAGTGCATTAATTTGTTACAGATATTCTTTCCTAAATAATCAGATACTCAGGAAATTATGGGAGTCAATCTTAGGATTGACTAAGATCTTTATAAAATTATCATGAGACACGCGGAACCTGCGACCATACTGGTCACAAGTAAACTTCGACTGCCTTTTGCTTGCAATATCTTTACTGGTCGATACCCTAGCAGAACTCCGCCAGGTGTCAGCCACGTGTCCAGAAATCACTTGCCACGTCATCCGTGCCTGTTTTTTGGATAACAAAAATAATTTTCAAATTTATGATTATTATTTAATTATTAAAAAATAAAAAACTATAATATCTAAACTATTTAAATATCAATAAATATCTAAAATTAAAACTCTTCACACATTTTTTTTACTTACATTTTTCCTTTTTTTTTTGAGAAAAAACGCTTTCTCCTATTTCTTATTTACCATATTAATAAAAAATTAAAAAAACATGTTGAAAGCCTACATGAGATTTGCTATACAATGAACACCATCATTAGAAAACTATGGTCAAGACATCCTCACGTGTTCATGTAAGAAACATGTTGTACGAGTATGATAAAAAAAATAAAAAATATATATTTTTTAATTATTATAAAAGACTGTGCGAAGCGCGATTATATTTTCTATTATATATATATATAAAGAAGAACACCAAAGAGATGATGTGGCACTCTAAAAACTCTTCAAACCACTCTGTATATTTTTTACTTTAATCTAATTTCTTTTATTCATTTTATAGATTAGAATAATAATAAATGTAATTTTTTAAATTTCAATGAGATATTTATAAGATATTATTATTTAAATATATATATATCTCTTTGTGAATCTATATATATTCTAAACATTCTTTATTAATCTCATTCCTCTACTCTAATTATTTTTTCTCTTCTTCTCTCAAAATTCTTTCAGTTTCAATTTTCAATGATTTCTAATTCATATTCGATTATTAATGTTTGCTAATCTTTAAAGTTTGGGTATTTATTTAATTATTAATGTTTGTTAATATTTAAAATTTTTATTTAAAATTATTGATCTTGATATTCTAATATTTTCATCTTATTTTTCTATTATGTTTTAGATGTTATCGGATGTTTATGTTGTATGGGTAATATTGAGATTGCTGGAGGTGGTTGGGAAAAAAGAGACATCAAAGTTTTAACAAATTAGTAAGTATAAGTTAATCGATAAATATTCAAATAGATTATGTAGCATCATTAATCGAAAGATTTTCCACTATCTCCAATGGTGTGGAAGCTATTGCGAGTTCTAATAAATTTATATTTATATTTTATTTAATTAATATTATTATTTAAAATTAATAAAAAATAGAAAAAAATAATAAAATTGATATAGCCATCTTATTTTTTATTAACTTATTTGGTGTTAATTAATTTACTATTATTGTTTTAAATTTAATAAGATATTATTTTTATTTATTTATAATAATATGTTCATATCTATTTATATATAAAATAAATAATCTATCTATTTGTATTTTTATCCTTTAGAGAAAATACGGGATCCAAATGTTACTTTTTAACAATAAATGATCCAAACAGGTAAGTCAACCAAATGCACGTGGTTCAAATAATCTAACTATATATTCCTATTTTTAACATTTTTACAAAACACAAGGTCCACAAATTAATCTTAAAAAAATAAAGGGTCCAAACGGGTTATCGGCTAAAATACAAGTGTTTACCAAGTTTTTTGGAAACTAGAATTATGAGAAGTAAGAGAGCTAAAATGAAAGGATTGAAGATAAACAAATAGAGTTTTTACATGGTTGGAGCGTTAATGAGCCTTAGTCCACAAGTCTATTGTATTAGAGCTTATAAAGCTTTTACAATGGAGTTTTCTGCAAGTGTAAGCAGACTAATTGCTTACAAGAGAAAATTCGGGGATCCCTTCTACAGTGCACAACCGGTCCAATTTATAGGCAGTAGGATGCAATGGGCTTGAGTCGGACTAATCCGGGCCCAATAGGAATATAATCATGGTTTGCTCGCTAATGGAGGCTTAATACAAAGGACTTTGCTAAATAATACACATTAATTAGTGCCCATTAGGCCGGCTTGGGCAAAACCAAGCTTTACTACTGACAACGGTACGTAGCCTCAGACTGGTCCGTGTGGGCTTCTAAGGAGATCCTGGGGACAGGATCCGCTAGATTAGTGGCAGTACTATTCCCCAATAATGGCATACATTTCGTATGTAACCTCTTCTGCAGGTTACTTGAGGAGACCAAACTCTGTGTTTCTCGGGAATGTGTCAGCGTCGGGGAAGTTCAATCTTGCCCACCCGGATGCCAGGTCTGGGTTCATTTACTGTAACGCCCTAGTTACCCCAAGACTGTTACGGTGAACGTTGAACCATGAATTTAACTCGCTAACCGAGTTCTTTGGTTAAAATCGTGCTTCTAGGTGTTATTAATAGGTTAAGGTGGCAAATCAATCAAAAGGAAAGGATACATTTTATTTTAAACATAAAATTGTTTATGGGCCCATAAAAGCATTTACAAGTTATTTACCATGCTAAATTGGACTACAATATAAAATTTACAACCCGCTGATCTAAGCGGCAAAAAATAGGGTAAACCCCCTAGTTCCCCTGAGAACTTTTTGGTCGTGGTGGTCAAGCGGCAGCATATGTACACATCACCACCTAAGCTCTCCACTCAAGGCTTGGTGAGTTTTTCTTTCCCTTTACCTGCACCACATAGCACCCATGAGCCAAAGCCTAGCAAGAAAACACAATAATGCATATAAATATTATCAAATGATTATCATTATAATCACACGGGGCTTAAAGCTCTGAACAGATGACTGAATATTACTTTGTGGTTACATTAACCAAGAAGGAGCTTAAAGCTCTAATCAGATGAGTGATTTAACACTTGAGGTTCTGGTAAACCACACTAACTGACTGACAAGAAAGTCATTAGCTTAAACAAATGATAGACTGATGGGTAAGTCTCTAGCTTAACAGATGAGTAAGTGATGGGTAAGTCACTAGCTTAAGCAGATGAGTGACTGATGGGTAAGTATCTAGCTTAAACAGATGAGTGACTGATGGGTAAGTCACTATAGGGCTCGGCACCCATAGCCATGCGACTAAATAGTCACCGAGGCTCGCTGGCCCTGGCTCTAAATGACTAGCCTTTGGCAAGACAAGCGCTTTTAGTTTTCATCAAACTTGAGGTCGGTCCGGTATTAATGCTCATTTGATTCATTAAATGCAGATGTCGATTAGATCTAACCTTTGTTGGCTTGCGTTAAACACGCTAAGGCCTTTCTTGACTTATGAGTCAATACCATGTGACATGTGACCAATGCCCAGTACCACCGCTGAACTTGACTAATGAGTCACAGCTTCACAGTTGATACTGACACCATTGCCAATTCTGACAATTTAGTTAGTGCCATACACAAGTGAGCAAGATTTTCTAAGCATTCAATATTCAATCCATGCCCACATTTAAACATTCAATATGCCTCAATAATAACCATGCATGTCACATATGGGGTGCATTTTTCTTACCTCTGGTTCGAGCGAGAATTAGTATAAGAACGACCCTTGAGAACGATCGACCTTCTGATTCCTTAGCGGTTACCTAATCATAATCAATTATAACCTCCATTAATGAAAATCAACAATAATAGGATCTTGACCCAAACCCCACTCTCTGGACCCCGAAATGTACCCACACGGTGAGTAGATTCGATCCCGGGCCTTAAGGATTGAAACCCCAAGCCAAAAACCCTAAAAAATGCCCAAAATGGGAATCTGATGGAACAGGGTAGCGCCCCAGCGCTTCCCCACGAGTGCCCCAACGCCTTTTCCAGAACTAAAACTGCCCAAGCATCCCTGGGTAGCGCTGTAGTGCCCCCTTGTGGGCGCTATGGTGCTACACCCAACCAGAAATACCCATGAACTTCTCCCCTTCGACTCCTCCATTTCCAACTTGATTCCAATGCTTCCAAACATCAAATTAAGTGCCAAATGAACCCAAAAAACACCCCCACATGTCCTAGGCATCACAACCCCAAGAACCCTAGCCAAAAACTCCAATCAAACCCATTCAACCTACCTAGAAATCCCAGCATAAAACCAAGAAAAAACCAGAGCAAACCAGAGATTTATTGGCTAGAATCTTACCTCAAGCTCAGATTATGATGCTCTTCAATGGAGGAACACAATCCCAAGCCCTCAAGACTTACTTCTGAAGCTTGAATCCTCAAATTAAGCTAAAAAATCCAAAGAGAAAAAGAGAAGAAAATAGGTACGGGAGGAAGATTTCTATACTCTGTTTTCTTCAAGTTTCTACAGCCTTCAATGGCTTAAACCAATCCTAGGGGTGAAAAGACTAAAATACCCCTAGGTCAAATAAAGGTTTCTAAAGGCTCCCAAGGACAAAACTGTCCTTTCCCGCCTATTTTGTTAATCATAGTTAACACTCTCCAATTCATGTTATTCTCGATATTCTTAATTACCAATAATTCATATCCTGTTACCCTTTAGTTCCCGGCAATGCTCAAATCTCCAAATTACCTCAAGACTCGTCCCAAGCCCCGAACTTAATCCTGTTATGACCAAATCGCTAATTTTCACTCAAAAACCGTCTCATGCCGAATGGCTTGAACAAATTCACATTATAATGTGGCCTCAACAATAGATCACCGACATGCATACAAATATACAATACGCCCTCAACGGCCAAATTACCAAAATACCCTGTAATGAAATGTGGACCCACATGCATGCATTTAACATCATATTATAATATAATTCACATAAACATGCATATAATCATTTAATGGCATAATAAAACAATTATGGCCCTCCCGGCCTACTAATCCAGCCATTAAACATCATTAGGAAATTTGGATCACTTGTGTCGGATCCCTTTGAGTTTTCATCGAACTTCAGGTCGGTCCGGCATTAATGCTCATTTGAGTCATTCAATCGATTAGATCTAACCTTTGTTGGCTTGCATTAAACACGCTACAACCGTTCTTGACTTATGAGTCAATACCATGTGACCAGTGACCAGTACCACCACTGAACTTGACTAATGAGTCACAACTTCAAAGCTGATACTGACACCATTGCCAATTCTGACTATTCAGTCAGTGCCATACACAAGTGAGCAAGATTTTCTAAGCATTCAATAATCAATCCATGTCCACATTTAAACATTCAACATGCCTCAATAATAACCATGCATGTCACATATGGGGTGCATTTTTCTTACCTCTGGTTCAAGCGAGAATTAGTATAAGAACGACCCTTGAGAACGATCGACCTTTTGATTCCTTAGCGGTTACCTAATCATAACCTCCATTAATGAAAATAAAAAATAATAGGATCTTGACTCAAACCTCACTCTCAGGACCCTGAAATGTACCCACACGGTGAGTAGATTTGATCCCAGGCCTTAAGGATTGAAACCTCGAGCCAAAAACCCTTAAAAATGCCCAAAACGGGAATCTGATGGAACAGGGTAACGCCCCAGCGCTAACCCACTAGTGCCCCAGCGCCTTTTCTAGAACCAAAACTGCCCAAGCATCCCTGGGTAGCGCTGTAGCGCCCCCTTGTGGGCGATATGGCGCTACACCCAGCCTGAAGTACCCATGAACTTCTCCCCTTCTACTCTTCCATTTCCAACTTGATTCCAATTCTTCCAAACATCAAATTAAGTGTCAAATGAACCCAAAAACCACCCCCACATGTCCTAGGCATCACAACCCCAAGAACCCTAGCCAAAAACTCCAATCAAACCCATTCAACCTACCTAGAAATCCCAGCTGAAAACCAAGACAAAAAACATAGCAAACCAGAGATTTATTGGCTAGAATCTTACCTCAACTTAATTATGATGCTCTTCAATAGAGGAACACAATCCCAAGCCCTCAAGACTTACTTCTCAAGCTTGAATCCTCAAATTAAGCTCAAAAATCCAAAGAGAGAAAGAGAAGAAAATAGGTACGGGAGGAAGTTTTCTATACTCTATTTTCTTCAGGTTTCTACAATCTTCAATGGCTTAATTTAAACCTAGGGGTGAAAGGACTAAGATACCCCTAGGTCAAATAAAGGTTTCTAAAGGCTCCCAAGGACAAAACCGTTCTTTCTCGCTTATTTCGTTTATCATAGTTAACACTCTCCAATTCCCGTTATTCTCGATATTCTGAATTACCAATAATTCATATCTCGTTACCCTTTAATTCCCGGCAACGCTCAAATCTCCTAATTACCCCGAGACTCGCCCCAAGCCCTGACCTTAATCCCGTTATGACCAAACTGCTAATTTTCACTCAAAAATCATCTCATGCTGAATGGCTCGAACAAATCCACATTATAATGTGGCCTCAACAATAGATCACCAACATGCATACAAATATACAATTACACCCTCAACGACCAAATTACCAAAATACCCCTATAATGAAATGTGGACCCACATGCATGCATTCAACATCATATTATAATATAATTCACATAAACATGCATATAATCATTTAATGGCATAATAAAACAATTATGGCCCTCCCGACCTTCTAATCCAGCCATTAAACCGCATTAGGAATTTTGGGGCATTACATTTACTAACGTCCTAGTCCGTTTACCAGGACCCTGGTTCGTTTACTAGAGCTTGGGTTTATTTACTAACGTCCCAGTCCATTATCAGAATGTTGAGCCCGCCACCCTTACTCGCATCCTGGATGCTGCCATTAGGTTGGAACCAGGAATATGAGTTGGGTCTGCATCTTGGTCCCGATTCCCTCTTTATGGTGGCGCTCATCGTACAATATTGGGCTTACTGATGATTGGACCACAACACTTTCTTCTTCCCTATCCATTGGGCTTAGGCTGGGCCTTTGATCTCTTAGAGAGAGCCCACAGACCCATTATGTCATGCCACGCGTCCAGGGGAAAAACGGGGATAACATTTACCCCCAAGTCTTCATCTGTGTTTGCATAATGGAGACTTGCTTCATTCTCCCGGATCAAATCCTGACATCCTGGTTTGTTTCCCAGAAGACGGGTTCATTTTCATGGGGACCACTCGGTTAACCTTTCATGGAAGAGGCTTGCATCAGTGTCCCTGATCAAATCCCAATAGACCGGCTTGTTTCCCAGAAGGCGGGTTCATTTACTTAGGGGCCACTTGGGTTATCCCCATCCTTTCGAATTCCCCACATTTTACATACATGTCCCTTAGTAATTGGTGCATCTATGTCACTCACGCCTCACGGATCTGGAGATAATCTGTTGATTGTCGTGTTGTCAGACGGGTCTCAGCGTGATTTTTGAGGCATCCCGTCTATACGAGAGATGCTGATAGGTTGCTTGAGTGGGCTATTTAATATCTTTGCACCATTTGGGACCATTAGAAGAGGATTTTTTTGAAAATTTCCTAACGTGGATCACTGGATCGGGTGGATGCGGATCGCGAAGTGGCGAATCTCGAAGTGGCGAATCCACGATCTGATACTTGATGGGGCTAATTAAAGCCTCTGCGTAATCCATGACCGTTAGATGAGAATAGTCATTCTGAACCGTCAAATCAAGCAGTGTGTTTTTGGCCCTATAAATACCCCCAGAATTTCATTCACAACTTTACACATTCTAACAATCAGAGCTAAATGAAAGCTTTTTATGTCTGAGGTTGTCGACGAACTACTCCAACGACTGCTTTATCTCCATTCTTGCCGATTTCTGACCCAGCCTTTTTTTTCACAAACATCAGACGATCTGATCCCGGTCCAACCAGTAGAGGACCTCCTGCATCACCTTCATCGATTCAAGGCTGAGATCTTGCCAGTCCTGTCGATGGAGACTCTACGACTTTCAAACTTAGTGCCTCACAGTAAGTTCTATGGTGTTTTGCCTCTTTTTATTTCCCCTTTATTTGTAGTATTAATTCTGCGACCATAGGATTGTTAGAGTCGGGACCACCGTGCAGGGTGGTCCTAAGTAGTATAGTGTAGGTCTGTAATGCAGATTGTCTAGGTAATATCTCCGATAGAGCCGTCCCGGATCACTTCGGACTTTCCGATATTAATTCGGGAACATTAGAGAAAAACCTTTCCTTCCTAGTTCCTGACCATGGCTCTTGGGATCTCCATTGATCCCAATACTGGGTCCGAAGGGGACTTCTCCAAGCAGTTGTAGGAAAAACCTTAACTAATTTTCTTGGGTTTTGGTGCTGATTACTTGGTTTTTTTTCCTTTGTTGTCCCCAGATTCCTGATCATGAGTCGCAGCGTCACTCTTCACCTGGAGAATTTTGTACAATCGGGCCTCATCATCCTGGAAGAGCGCAAGCCTCCCACAGGAACACATGGAAAATAGACGGGGAGAAAAACGAGTTCCGGAACTACTGGATGCTGGACGCCTTGGAGAAGCACTTAGGAGTAGAATCGACTCCCGGACTCTTCTACAAACGGCTGGCCCAGAAGGAAGAGAAGGCTCCTACCAGCGTGGGCGAGTTCGTCGCCTAGAGAGTAGGCCATATAAGTGCGGGAGCTACGCTTTTGCTTCATAACTACTTCACACGATTCCTAAAGTTTGTGGGAATCACCCCGTTCCAACTCTTGCTCCAGGCCTACAAGCTGCTCGCGGGGTGGCCATCTTCTGTGCGTCTAAGGAGATCCCAGCGCCCACCCCCACGGAGGTGTTGTATTCTTACAAGCTGGAGCCATAACTTAATGTCAAAAACAAGACACGGGATGACTTCTATAGATTGGAGTCGCACGGTAACTATCCGGCTCCCTATAGCACCTGGAAGCACACTTCGGATGTCAGACACTGCTGGTTCATGACATCTGGGTTCCTCCTAGAGAAAAACCCCACGTTGGTGCTAGACTTCCAGCACGTGGGTAAGTTTTTATCCCCCTTGATTCTTTTGGTTTTTCTTTTATTTTGTCTGACTCCTACTCACATTCCTAGGAAATAGGACCAGGCTCTCCTCACCAAATTGATCCTGGACCGAAAGAAGTACTATGATACCCTTAGCATTGAGGAGCTGGACGTGGGAGGCTTTGTGACCACAAACAATCTCTGGCTGGTTGGGATGCTTGCCGCCAACCAGACAATAGAGGCCCCTAGCCTCTGGGGGCTACAATGTGAGAGGGATCCCACCATGAGTAAGGAGTTTTCCCTCATGCATATCGAGGTTGTGGAGGTCGCGGCCAGGGCGGACGCGGAGAAGAGGAAGAAAGAGCAAGCCTGCCAAGTAGAGAGGGCCACATCCGAAAGGCTGGACGCCCTTATCGAGGGGGCTCATCCTAATATTGGGGCTCTGGGAGCCAGCATCACGGAAGGTAATTCGCCTTTGATTTTAACTTATGCTCCTCACTTTGGGGAATTAGTTAGGTATAGGTAAATGTACTGAGACTACCTAATCGGGGTCGTCAGAGAAGTGGGGCTACCATGCCCCATTGTCCTGGATAAGCTAACCCCCATGTATTCGTCCAGGTTCCTACAGTACGGTAATTTTTTGGACTTGGACGACATGGGGGATTGCATTCATTCCTTCGCCCTATGGGAGTTGAGTCATGCCCGTTCTTTAGATAGGGGTTCGTCTCGGAGGATTTTAGACCTTGCTATTTGCTTTAATTTTTGTCTCCTGTCCCCCTTCATAAGCTTTGTTGATTAATTTCTCCATTTATTTCAGGTGATCTAGAAATGTCTAACCCCATGGCCAAGATGAAAAAGATGATCGAGGGCAGGGCGGCCGTGGCCAAAGCATTGGCGAAGAAAACCGCCAAGGACCCGGCTGCAAAATAGGTCATGGAGCTGGTGATCGGGGGTTCTAGGCCAATCCCGGATGTTTCTAAGAGGGCTCCAGCTGCAAGTTCATCCCCAGTAGCGCCCGCCGAAATGATCTCGCCCCAAGCTGCTCCTCTCCAAGTTATTAACTTGGATCAGGAGCCATCTAAGGGTGGAAAGCAGAGAAGAGGGCAGCGGGCTCCGCCACCATAGGATCCTCGAAGCAGGCCAAGAGGGCAAGGACCAAGGATCTTGCCTTGGCCGAGGAGCATTCCTCAGGGGAGAGCCTGATCATCACGCAACAACTCCAAGATGCGCCCATGCTCCTTGTCAACCCAGCTCTTCCTGAGGAAGGGGATCTGGTCCTCCAGGAGGAGAGGACAAAGATGGTGCCCCAAGCTTGGGACGAAGGCCGAGACAAACGAGATGAGGTGTACCGGGCCCTGACCATCCGACAAAAGGTTAGATTTTCCAATCGTCCAGAGGCTTTCAATGCTCCCCAACCTATTATGGAAAATTGGTAGCTGAGACCGCATTTCGGCCTAAGCTGGGCCAGGACACGGCTCCGAAGGCTCCAGGTGGGAAATACCATGTCTACCCTCCAGTTTAAGCGGTACGCTTCCTTGGCCAGCCAAGATGCCTTGTTCATCCCCCAGGACACTGCGGTAATTCACAGGCTCGTGTAAGCTTTTACTTTACCATACTTATTACTTTTATATTTTCTAACTTTGGTTTGTTCCAGGACGCCCTGTTTCTCAATAGGAACGCAGATCTGGTGGCCGAGATGGCGATGAAGCTGGAGACGGCCCAGATGGAGCTGGAGACGGCCCAGATGGAGCTGGAGGGGGGTTGTGAACCAGCAGGAAGCCACTAAGGAGGTCCTGGTCAAGGAAGTTGCTTGGATCAAGGCTGCCCGCGAGGAGGCTGTCCGGATTAAAGCTCAGCATGAGGAATCTTTACCCAGGAAGGATGTTGCCCATTAGAAGTTGGTGGATAGCTTGGAGGTAGAGCTTGTTCGTGTTCGAGGCTTAGAGGCATCAACCAAGGCCCTCCTATAAGCAACTGAGGCCCAATCTCGCCAGGACTGAGAGAAGGTTGCAACCCTCGAGTCCCAGGTTCAGGCCCTGGACAGCCTTCTTCAGCTTGAGGTAAAGCGAAATGAAGAGGTTCGCCATAAGAAGGAGCAGGCCGATGCTTTGTTGGAGGCCACTTTCAACGAGGCCATTTACATGGCCTGGATCTAGGACAAGGACATGAACCTCCGTGTTTATCCTGATCTAGCCGCGAAGAGAGCTGAGTTTGAGGCTAAGGAGAAAGCTGATGCGGAGCTTTTGGTCGGGGACGAGCAAGACGAGACTGTCCTGGATGTTCTGGATCAAAGCGAAGCCTAGGCCTGGGCCTTTAAGTTGTAATCAGGGATTCTTTTTTGTTTATATTTGTATCACTTTTGTGGACGCGGATGTGTCCAAGACAATTTTTCTTGTTTGATTTTTTATATATTGATTTTATTTCTTCCACAACGTTTTCCATTTTTTATTCGTTTATTTTTCCTCCAAAATTCAGTAAGTATTTTACCACTTTGCATGAACATGAGTCGAATATTTGATCCCGGTTCCAACGGTCAGGACCACTAGAGAAAGGTTGTAGAAGGCATTTAGCCTGTCCGGGGACTCGTGTTTGGGTCTTGACGACCTGGACCGTTTCAGACTTATCAATACGACTCTAGCTTTTTTATCTTGATTTTGTAGTTCAGGCTCCAACGGCCTGGATCGTTAGAGATTCCTTTTGGATACGACTTAATTAGTTAACTCACTTTAATCCTGATGTTTAGGTTCCAATGGCCTGGATTGCTAGGGAGTAAGTAACTATCGCTAGATTTATTTGTCCTGATTCTGATGTTCAGGTTCCGACAGTCTGGACCATCAGAGATTAGTTTATTAGCTTATTTAGAACCTAGGGGTTAGGTTTCAACGGTCTGGGCCATTTATAAGTCTAATTTTAAACAACTTAGACCTAAGACTCACATTCCAATGGTTCTGGGAAATTATGGAGGAGACATGAACAAGGATTTGGTTACTTGAGACCACACTGGGTCAACCGTTTTTTAGGTATTTTGTACGTGTATGTCCGAGTTAGGAGTGGACCTGAGCCATACATCTTATTGAGTTTTATACCCCCCAAACCATGTATGTCCGGGTTGGGACTGAGCCTGAGCCTTGCGTCGTGTTGGGGTTTGTACCTCCCCAGACCATGTATGTCCGGGTTAGGACTGGGCCTGAGCCTTGTGTCCTGTTGAGTTTTCTACCCCCCAGACCATGTATGTCTGGGTTAGGACTGGGCCTGAGCCTTGCGTCCTGATGGGTTTTGTACCCCTGGACTGTGTATGTTCAGGTTAGGACTGGGCCTGAGCCTTGCATCCTGTTGGGTTTTGTACCCCCCGGACCATGTATGTCCGAGTTAGGACTGGGCCTGAGCCTTGTGTCCTGTTGGGACTGAGCCTGAGCCTGAGCCTTGCGTCGTGTTGGGGTTTGTACCTCCCCAGACCATGTATGTCCGGGTTAGGACTGGGCCTGAGCCTTGTGTCCTGTTGAGTTTTCTACCCCCCAGACCATGTATGTCTGGGTTAGGACTGGGCTTGAGCCTTGTGTCCTGTTGGGTTTTGTACCCCCGCAGACCATGTATGTCCGGGTTAGGACTGGGCTTGGGCCTTGCATCCTGTTGGGTTTTGTTGGGTTTTGCTACCCCCAGTCTATACAGACCGGATCAGAACTAAACTTTGCATTTTGCATCATGTTTTGTTTTTATTCATAAACTTGTTCGTATAGATGGCCATACCCCCCCAAGTGATCGAATACTGTAGTCTAGGAGGGTCACTTGTCAGAAAAAGAACGAAGATGGATGTGAACTTTTATTTCTTTACAATATTTATTTATGATGTTTTGTACACACCATTTTTATTAAGTAAGAAATCGCCCTAGGGCGTACATTGTTTACAAGAAAAATTAATAATAAAATCAGGCCCTACCAACTAATGATAGTACCGGCGAATGTGTTTTGCGTTCTAGGCCCTTGGGACCTCTATTCTGTCTAATCGCCTCAAGCGATTTGTTCCCGGACATACTTCATTTTGGATTTCGTAGGGTCCTTTTCAGTTTGGTCCTAGAACCCCCACTCCCAGATCTTGGATTACAGGGAAGACTCTTCTAAGGACTAGATCACTGGTTTCAAATTTTTGACTTTTAACTTTAGAGTTAAAGTGCCTGGTGATCGTTCCCTGATACATCTTCAGCTGAACCTAAGATTCTTTTCGGATCTCTGCAATGAGATCTATGGATTCTTGGAGTAAGGCGTGGTTCTGGACAGGATCATACATGTTTCGTCTGTGAGATGGGACTGTCGTTTTCTCTGGGATGACCACTTCACATCCGTATACCATTGAGTAGGGAGTATGTCCTGTAGACATTCTTTCTGTGGTCGGGTATGCCCATAGGACGCGGGGCAGTTCTTCTGGCCACTTGCTCTTGCAGGCTTGAAGCTTTTTCTTTAATGTCCCCTTCAAAATCTTGTTCATGGCCTATGTTTTCCTGTTTGCTTGAGGCCTAGCGACTGCGGGGAAGCTTTAGATGATGCCATGTATTTCACAGAATTCAATGAACTGGACACTGTCAAATTGCTTCCCGTTGTCGGACATGATTTTGTGAGTGAGGCCATATCGGCATACAATGTTGTTGTTGATAAAGTACAAGGCATTTTTGGAGGTGATGGTGCTCATTGGTTCCGCCTCGACCCACTTGGTGTAGTAGTCGATAGCCACGATGGCATACTTTACACCACCTTTCCCGGTTGGGAGCGATCCTACCAAATCGATTCCCCACACTGTGAAGGGCCAGGGACTAATCATCAGGGTTATTTTCGTTGGAGAGGCTCGCGGGATCTTCGCGTACCTTTGGCACTATTCACACTTGCGGGCGTAATCAACACAATCCTTCTTCATCGTTATCCAAAAATATCCTAGCCTTAGGATTTTCTTGGACAAGCTGAGTCCGACTATGTGATCTCCGCAGAAACCTTCATGCACTTCGTGCTTGATTGCACTCATTTTTGTCCCGGACACGTATCAGAGATATAGCATGGATAACCCCCTGCGATATAGTTTGCCATCCGCCATGACGTATCTGGGAGTCTGGTATTGAAGCTTCCTGGCGGCCACCCTGTCCGCGGGCAACCCCCCCCCGTGGTTAAGTAGTGGATGAGAGGGCCCATCCAGGACGTGGAGTAATCTATGGCATTGATTACAGGGGCCTGATTACTAGGTATGGGAAGATGGTTGATCGAGAAAAGCCACGAGAGTTTTGCTTCAACATTCATGGCCAAGTTTGCCAATGTGTCTGCAAACACATTTTGTTCCCTGGGGATTTGGCAGATGAGATATTTCTTGAAGGATTGGAGTAACTCCCGGGCTCGCGTCACGTAGGCGGCCATCCTTTCCCCCTTTGTTTGGTATTCCCTCGAAATCTGACTGACCACCAATTGGGAGTCGTTGTAGACTTCTATACTTGCTGCCCCTATCTCCCGGGCAAGACATAATCCGGCTAACATGGCTTCGTGCTCGGCCTCGTTGTTCGACGCTTCAAACTGAAAGAGTAGGGCGCTCTGCAAATGATGTCCATGGGGGATATTAAGATGATCCCGGCCCCAGTCCCATTTTCATTTGAGGCTCCATCCATGAAGACCTTCCACAGAGGCGTGACGGGGTCAATGGGTTCTTCATCTTCAGTGATCCCGGTACACTCCACGATGAAGTCAGCCAGGGCTTGCCCCTTGATGGAAATCCTGAGGACATATGCAATGTCGAACTGACTAAGCTCCATGGCCCACTTTAGGAGTCTTCCCAATGATTCAGGTTTTTGTAATACTTGTAGCAGGGGATGGTTCGTCATACCTTTATGGCGTTGGCCTGAAAGTAAGGTCCCAGCTTTCATGATGCAATCAGTAAGAAAATTGTTAATTTCTCGATTAATAGGTATCTGGACTCTGCGCCCGACAACCTTTTGCTCACGTAATAGACCGGGAGCTGGACCTTTCCCTTTTCCTACACTAGTGCGGCGTTGATGGCGTGCTCGGACACGACCATTTATAGGTATTATGGCTCCCCATCCACTGGCTTCGACAAGATTGGCACTTGGGCCAAATGTTCCTTCAACTTCTAGAAGGCCTATTCCTATTCGATCGTCCATTCGAACCTTTGGCTTTCATGAAGGATATTGAAGAACGGGATGCACCTGTCCATGGACTTCGAGACAAAACGGCTTAGGGCCACTATTCTTCCTGTCAAGCTCTGAACGTCTTTGTGCTTCCGTGGTGAAGGCATTTTGATCAGTGCTTTGTTCTTGTCCGGGTTGGCTTCTATTCCGCGGGAGCTTACTATGAAGCCCAGGAACTTGTCGGATGCCACGCCAAAGGTGCACTTCTTGGGGTTCAGCTTCATCCCATACTTTTGAATGATGGCAAACGCCTCTGCCAGATCATTAGCGTGTCCCTAGGAGGTCTTCGACTTGACCAGCATGTCATCTATGTAAACATCCATGTTCCTTCCCAATTGGGTTCGGAACATCCTGTAGACTGCCTTTGATAAGTGGCTCCGACATTTTTGAGCCCGAAGAGCATGACAATGTAGCAGTACACACCTTTATCTATCTAGAAGTTGGTGTGTTCCTGGTCTGCTATGTGCATTGAGATTTGGTTATAGCCAGAGTAGGCGTCCATGAAACTCAACACTTCATGCCCGGACGTTGCATCTACCATTTGATTGATCTGGGGCAGATGGAAACAATCTTTGGGACATGCCTTGTTAAGGCCAGTGAAGTCGATGCAAGTTCTCCACGTTCCGTTTAGCTTTGGTACCAACACCGGATTGGCCAGCCAAACGAGATACAAGGCCTCCCAAATGAAGTTGATTGAGGATAACTTCTCAACTTCCAATTTGAGGGCCTCGGCCCTCTCTGCCCCTAGAGGTCTCCACTTCTTTTGGACTGGATTTGCATCACATCAATGTTCAGGGCGAGACATATGACGTTGCGGTCAATTTCAGTCATGTCCGGGTGGGACCAGGCCAACAAATCCTGAATCTCCTTGAATCGGGCGACAATAGCAGCCCTGACTTCTAAGTTTAGGTTTCTCCCGACTCCGATTACTTTGGTTGGGTCGCTGTCATTGATACACACTTCTTCTACCTCCTCCATGGGTTCGAGTGCCCTGTCCGCTCCTATTCGCGGATCCAATTCATCTTCCTCCCGGACCATCCTCTGCGCCAGTTGTGAGAGTGGGAGCGAGATTATATCAACATTCACTTCCTCAAGAGGCTCTTCGCAGACCATGTAAATTGGTCGAGCAGAGATGTGGTAACATTTTTGGGCGCTCTTCTGATCTCCCCGAACCGTTCCCACCCCTCCATTGTCACAAGGGAATTTCATGCAGAGGTGGCAGATGAAGGTGATGGCGCTGAAATCGACCAGTGCGGGACGACCGAAAATAAAGTTTTAAGGTGTGGGGCAGTCCACCACTACGAATGTGAAAAACTTGAACAAGCTCTGAATCTCGTTCCCCAATGTTACGGGGAGTTGGATATTCCCCATGGGGAGCAATGAATCTGCATTGAAGTCATAGATCTATGTTGGACATGAGGCCACATCTTCCTCGATTAAGCCAATTACAATGAATCCTGGCTTGAACAACACATTGAAGGAGCTTCTGTCATCTACCAACACGCTGGACACCATTTTGTTGGTGATTTGGGCATCGATGACCAAAGGATCATGATGCAGGAAGTGGACGTTCCAGGCGTCCTCTTCCATGAACGTGATGGGTAGGTTCATCAACTTAGGGCGTTGCGCCAGAGCCTGAACCAAGGTGCATACCTCTTGGTTGTGGTCGAGTTTCTGATTATTCCGGGACGGTCCGCCCAGATGCGGTCCTCCCAATATGGTGGCCATGCGACCATCTATCCGTGGGGGCGCGGTTCCGGAAGGATAGGGCATTCCAGGCCCAGATGCTTGCACAATCGGCGCCCCCTGAGGGACTTGTGCTCCCGAACCTGTGGCATACCCTCTCTGGGGAGGTCAGTACGATCTAGGTGCACCAAGGGCCGTAGGTTGCTGGGAGCGGCTAGCAGTCCCGGAACTCCCACTGGCAGTCTGACCCATTAGTGGAGATGTCCTAACTTGATCAGATTTTCAATTTCGTCCTTCAGTTGACGACATTCCTCGATCGTATGACCCACGTCCTTGTGATAGGCACACCATTTGTTGGTTTCCCTTAATCTCTTTCCACCTTTAAACATGGGGGTAGGTTTCCAATAATGGACCGTACTCCCCATCGTCAGGGATATGTTCTCCCTGGTGTCCAGGAGGTTGGTATATTCTGTATATTGGGGTTCATAACCCCTTTTGCCCTTTTTGGAGGGCTCAGATCGGTTATGTCCTTTGCCCGATCTTTTCCCCTGGGAGGGGTTCATGCTCGCCTCTATTCCCCCAACTTGAGATGGTTGGGCTTCGCTGGGGGTCGTGCTGTATCCCATCGGCACCATGTCGAACCCAGAGAATGGGGTGGATTGTGTTGGTGCATACCCCGATGAAGTGGGACCATAGATCGTAGGGGTCACAAAGGTCATTCCATGAGTGTCAGTACCCTGGAGCCACCGGGAGTGTCGGATAATGGTTTGTGGGATACTGCATCCCATATACGGGAAAGGTCTGGGCACTCGATTGGGAGGCCGGCTGCCACCCGAAATCTTGGATTCGGGCCTCCTCCTAGTTGATAAAACCTTGTGCCCTCCTGATGAATTCTTTGAGGGTGGCCGCCTTGCTGCACTGCATATCGTCCCAGAGTGGGGATCCGGCCCTGATCCCAACCTGGAGAGCCACCAGGTGCTGTCCAACGTCCACTTTGGTTTTTGACACTTCTTCCGTGAAGTGCTGGATATAGGCGCTGAGGGTCTCTCTGGGATGTTGCTTGACATTCACAATTGTGCTGACCTGCATATCCATCCTCATGGCGCCCATAAATTATTTGCGCAATGCCGATTGCAATCTAGACCAGGACTGGATTGATCTTGGTTTAAATCTTTTCCACCACTCCTCTGCGGGTTCGGCTAGAGTGATCGAAAAGCACAGGCATTTGCCGTTGAGGATGGATATGCAGGTCATAAATTATTTGCGCAAAGCCGATTGCAATCTAGACCAGGACTGGATTGATCTTGGTTTAAGTCTTTTCCACCACTCCTCTGCGGGTTCGGCTAGAGTGATCGAAAAGCACAGGCATTTGCCGTTGTTCACTACAACAATATTGAGTATATATTACATTAAAGAATAGCATATATTTAGAAGTGCTATTATTAAGTGGGGGATTAAAAAACACGGAACTGAATAGTGGGGATTAAAAACACACGGTCTGTTTTTGGCGCCATATGACTAAAAACTCAGGTGGCAAAATGAATTTCTGCCAAATTCCCTTTCTCTCAGCCTTTCTCTAAGTTACCCTTTCTCTCAGCCTCCATCTCTCACTCACGAAGCCCTCTCCGCCCTCTCCGCCCTCACGAAGACTCACCGCCCTCAACTCATCTCTGCCTCACTGCCCTCACGAAGTCTCTCCGCCCTCAACTCATCTCTGCCTCACCGCCCTCACGAAGTCTCTCCGCCCTCAACTCAGCTCTGCCTCACGAAGACTCGCTCCAGAGTCGAGCTCTTTCTCCGCCTCACGAAGTCACGCTCCAGAGTGGAGCTTCTCTGCCTCACGCCCACGTAACTTCACAGCAAGAGAAGGTACTGATTTCCCATTGATCCTTAGTATCGATAATGATTTGTTCTTCTTCTTGTGTGAAGGAGCCTTTCTTAATCTTAATAAACCCTTCTCTGGTTCTCATCACTGGTGATCTCACAGGTTTCTCTCTCAATCTATCTTCCTTTATTTTTATTGAACTTTTATGTTTTGGCTGATATAGCTTCGTGGGTTGTTGAATTATTTGGTAGTCTGATATGGGTTTCTTCTATATTTGTAATATTTGCTTCATGTCTGAGATTAGTATCGTGGACTTTTATAAATATGTAACGCTTAAGGAATTAGATTCTTCTTATGCATGACTGTATCTGGTGAAATTTTCACTTTTTAAAAAGCATAACACAAATTTCTTATCTTGTTTGGGCAGAGACTAACCTTTCTAAAGAAGTTACCCATTCTTTTTTTAATTAATGGCATTGTTGTGTGTGTTTCTTTTCGGAGAAATTTGTGCTTTTTATATGCTGTCAACTGATATAAGTTTTGATGATATGCATAGTCAGATTTGAGAGTTGAGAGTCGTGTTGTACTTATAAGAGTTTAAGTTATTTTGCTATGTTCTCACTGGTTGATAGAGTACTGTTGCATGCTCCCCCTTATCCGTATAGAAATCATAAGCAGTTTGCTTTATATCAATATACTCAGTATAAATTAGATTATGATACCCACTAGCCTGCGTTAAGCCATCTACAAACATGATTTGTCAAATCGAACACTGTCTAACTTCTTGTTGTTATCTCCACTAGATGGCAAGAGCAAGGATTTTTTAACAATGAAGCAAAATGAGGTGGTCTAGTCTCAAATAGTTTATCCATCTTAATCTACAGCTCTTCCCACACCTTTGTAATCATGCACTCTAGTACTCATTCTATTCATTTATATTTACAAATTATTGAAATATATATATACATATTTAAAATATTATACATCTCACAATATAAGAAAAGATGATGTAAACTTTAAAATCACTAATTTTTACAGATAGAGCAAAAGAAACAGAACCTGCAAGCTTTGGGACAGAGCTCCAACTGCCATGGCCATGAGTGGTGATATGTGTAAGGAGCTTGTCATCTTCTTCAGGTGACCAAAGGCCACTCTTGACTTTCTGCTTGTTGCAGCAACGATGGCCCATATCCACAACTATATAATATTTACATTCCCAAATAGTTAGAAAGCTTATTAATAATGACGATCAATACTAGCTAATCACTTGAACGTTTTTCACAAGGAAAAATCATTCCAACTAACCTCTCACAACTCTCTCTCTCTCAATAATTTTTACATTCAATCATCTTATTGATATCCATATATACACTAGTCCTGTTATCTTGCTTGGCCAAGTGTACTTATGGTTTCTTTCATTTCTCTACATCCCTGATTTATTTTGTGTGTTTGTTATTACATTAAATCAGAAGCTCTTATAATTCTGTATTATGTTCTGTGCAGAGTCTCACCCATAACCTTTGAACTTGAGGCTACTCTGCGTGTGTTTAATAAATGATTATGATTTCACATTCATTGCATTAATTCAGAAGCTCTTATAGTTCTGTATTATGTTCTGTGCAGAGTCTCACCCATAACCTTTGATTTATTTAGAGGAGAATGACAACTTTTTATGTAATTGTTTTCTTTTCTTTAATTGTTTATGTTTTCAGTGGGGGTATTTTTATCTTCTATTGCTTGTATTATTTCACAATTTTCACTATCTTAATACAAGTTTAGGTTTTGTTTCAAGGTTATAGTAATAATAAAAATAATGCATGTGTTGTCGAACAAATGAACCAAATTGGGAATTTTCTTTAATAGTCTTTAGGTAAACTGTGTTTCTTATCTTATATATGTAAAAAAAAACACAAAATCTTATTCTGCTTCGTTCTTTCTTTTCTATTTTTATTTTTATTAGAAACACACACAAATGACATCTGTTAAGTCTTATATGTAGAGGGAAGAGATTCACATCCCAAAATACATCAGAAAATATTTCAATATGGATCATTAGTCTTATTGGGGAAGTTTTCTGCACTAAGCAGTTTTGTCTTATTGTTTTGTTTTGCTTTACATTATTATTCTCATAATTGTATTCAGACACTTTGAGGTCATCTTCTCACGATATTAATACAAAGAAGTTTCTTTTAGAAAAAAATTAGTATTTATTTTTTCCCATCTGATACTGTTATGGCTGCAGTTTTTTTCCCTTTCAATTTGGTCAATTTTTGATGTGTTTCATCTGTTTTAACATTCATTATTAGCAGACATTATGAACTAAGTTAAAGTACCCAGTATTTTGCTTGAGATCCTACCAAGGATTGTTGGGTACTTTTTTTTGAGCTGACTAAGGGTTGCAGGGGTTTGGTGCAATGACCCATTATGATATAATCAATGTTCAGCCTGACTAATGTTTATTAGCTTAAATATTGTTTTAAAGATTTCACATATTTTCCTGTATTTACTTTTAGGAATATTTATTATTATCTTTGTTTGAGATTATTTTGTTATTTATCATTTTATGTATTTTTATTATTTTATTATGTTTTTGCAGAAGAGAGCTGGCTAAGGAAGTTGTTGAACTTTTGACCACTGCTACAGATGGTGCTAAATCTTTGATTGATGCTAGTGATAGGCTAACGTTGCAGACGTGAGCTACAGTCATCAGGCAGTTGTAGCGGGACAAGTGGTCCCTGGGGTCAGCGTTCCTAGTGTAGGCGGGTAGGTTCGGCATTTTGAACCCTTTTGGTAGCACCGCATCCAGGATGTGTTCGGTGCATGGATCTTTTTCCTCCTCTTCGGAATCAGAGCCTCCTCCCTCTTTTTTCTGCACCAAGCGGTCTGTGACCTTCTTTAATGCAGCCAACTGTTCCATGAACTGTTTGGCCATTCCATCATCCAGGGGGACTCTTTCATTCCTCCTGTCGTTGAGGTTATTCCTCAGATCGCCCCCTCGGGGGAAAATCTTCTCCATTCGGGCCCGTTTCTTCTTGACATTTAGGCCATCGTGCAAGTCTATCCAGGAAGTATCGTCTCCTGAACTGATGGCTTCTGGATCTTCCGCGCGCTGGTATCCTCTGTGATCCTTGTTCATAGAGGCACTGGGATGAAAACGTTGTTCCCATCCGATTTGTCTAGGGACAGTCTGGGGTTTGGCACCCTACGGTCACTTCCCTTGCGAATCGATTGGAATATCTTGTCCTGAGACAAAACACATCCGTTCTTTCCTAGGGAGCTGCCCTAGGTTCACCCCAGTTTTTTGAACGAGATGAGTTTTCCTCTATGGGTTTGCTTTTCCCACAGGATCAGCCATCTTGGCTTTCCCTTTTTCTTGAACCAGATTCAACGGGCCGTCTCCAAGATGTGGTCCCAGAGGAGGGATTGGGCTCGTGTTCTTAGGCGTGTCGGTCCTAACCGGTGGGGCTGGCGGTTGCATTCCTAGAATCAGAACGGTCTGAGGATTAGCTTCCAATCCATGGGCAGCAATGAAGTCCTGAAGAGCCAGAAGGGACTCTTGCATCTAGCGGGTGGCCTCTTTCTGTTCAGCTATCCTAGCCTCTTGATCCAGGACTTGTTGTCTCAGACGGACCACTTCTGGGTCCTCTTGTTCGGGATTCATCTCTTCTTTAGGGTTAGCAGGATCTTTAGCCTCGTGATCCTGGTATTTCCCTCATTTTCTTCGTCTCCCTCATAGTAACCCTCCTCGTAGTCAGCCCCATCCTCAAAATTCTAGGAATCATCGAGTAAAGGCATTTGATAGGGTGTATCCTTAGGTTGGTCCTGAGGGAAAGGTTGGTTGGGCAATGGTTCCTCATTGCCTTGCCGTTGTTGTTGAGTGGGATCGAATATAGTGTGTCTGGTGTTCACCATTGTTGTAGACGTTCAAGATCCTTTCAAGATTTCTTTGGCTCTAAAAGAAAGCACCAAAATGTTTATAGAGTTTTTCTGAAACTAGAATTATGAGAAGTAAGAGAGCTAAAAAGAAAGGATTGAAGATAAACAAATAGAGTTTTTACGTGGTTGGGGCGTTAATGAGCCTTAGTCCATGAGTCTACTGTATTAGAACTTAGAAAGCTTTCACAATGGAGTTTTTTGCAAGTATGAGCAGAGTAATTGCTTGCAAGAGAAAATTCGGGAATCCCTTCTGCAGTGCACAACCAGTCCTATTTATAGGCAGTTGGATGCAATGGGCTTGGGCTGGACTAATCTGGGCCCAATAGGGATATAATAATGGTTTGCTCGCTAATGGAGGCTTAATACAAATGACTTTGCTAAATAATACACATTAATTAGGGCACATTGGGTCGGCTTGGGCATAACCAAGTTTTGCAACTGACAGCGGTACGTAGCCTCAGTCTGGTCCGCGTGGGCTTCTAAGGAGATCCTGAGGACAGGATCCGCTAGAGTAATGGCATTACTGTTCCCCAATAATGGCGTACATTCCGTATGTAACCTCTTCTGCAGGTTAGTTGAGGAGACCAAACTCCGTGTTTCTCGAGAATGTGTCAGCGTCAGGAAAGTTCAATCCTGCCCACCTGAATGCCAGGTCCAGGTTCATTTACTAACGTTCCGGTCCGTTTACCAGGATCCTGGTTCGTTTACTAGAGCTTGGGTTTATTTACTAACGTCCCAGACCATTCTCAAAATGTTGAGCCCGCCACCCTTACTCACATCCCGGATGCTGCCATTAGATTGGAACCGGGAAGATGAGTTGGGTCCGCATCTTGGTCCCGATTCCCTCGTTATGGTGGTGCCAATCGTACAATATTGGGCTTACTGATGATTGGATCACTAGGACTTTCTTCTTCCCTGTCCATTGGGATTAGGCTGGGCCTTTGATCTCTTCGAGAGAGCCCACAGACCCATTATGCGTGCCACGCGTCCAAGGGCAAAACGGGGATAACAACAAGGTTCAAAATGGTGTGAACCCTTATAGAAAACATAAATTATATAGATAATTATATAATTTAATTTTTATAAAGAATTTTTAACCTTTTGAATAAATACATGGTCCAAAGCTTAATTTTTATAAATAAAGGGTCAAAGTGAGTAATCGGCCAAAATATAATATTAAGATAATTGATCTATCTATTTCTATTTTTAACCTTTTGACAAAACTTAAGGTCCACAAGTAAATTTTTAAAAATAACGGTTCCAACGGGTAATTGGCTAAAATACAAGGTTCAAAATGGTGTGAAACCTTACAGAAAACATAAATTATATAAATATGTATAATTTAATTTTTATAAATAATTTTGAACATTTTGAATAAATACATGTTCCAAAGGTTAATTTTTTTTAAAAAAAGGGCCAAAACGAGTAATCGACCAAAATACAATGCTCAAACAATCGATTTATCTATTCCTATATTTAACATTTTGACAAAACACAAGGTCTAAAAGTTAATTTTAAAAAATAAAGGGTTCAAACGGGTAATCGGCGAAAATAAGTCTTACATAATAAAACATAAATTTTCTTATACATAATTTAGACTTTATATATGTAATTATAGGGGAATTCTCCTATAGGGGTTTCACTTTAAGCCATACCGGTAGGGCTCTCAGTGTTTACAACCCGTTAATAGTTTTCGGCGTGATTTTTTTTTATGACTGTGTATATTGTAGCTATTTAGAGCATCCTGCAAATTTTCAAAAAATTCCGAATAGTTTACAGTACCGAAAACTAAGTTCAAACATGTGGTTGCACACGTGACTAATTTTTTTATGTGCGTGGAAAACAACATGTTTGAACCTAGTTTTCGGTACTATAAACTATTCGAAATTTTCTGAAAATTTGCAGGATACTCTAAATAGCTACAATATACACGGTCATAAAAAAAAATCGCACTGAAAACTCAACAATAATAATAAATAAAAGCACATGTACAACAAATTTTTTGAACTTTATTTTTTTATAAGGAATTCCTACTCCACAAATTCTCAAAAAAATATTTTAAAAATATATATTTTTTAATAATTACAAAAGACTGCGCGAATCACAGTTATGTTTTCTAACTAAATGATAAATTGAAAACAAAATTGTAAATTTTTTTAACCAATGATATGTACAAAGATGAGAGATTGAGTATGATAAAATAATCATGAATTTTTCAATAAAACTAAATTTTCATATATTAGATAAATTAAGTAGCATATTGATTTTTTTAAATATAATTGTTAACTGCACAATTAAGTTTTTCAATTTATTTAAATCAAAACATTATACCATATTTTTTAAACTTTATCATTTATAATAAGAATACATGAAAAAGTGTATATATATATGGAAATATAAATATATATAATAATAAGAGTATATGAAAAAAATGTTTATTCATTCATATTCAAATATTTGTTTGTGCGCATAACTTTAACATGAAAATTATTTTTATTTAATGTACCAATCATAATTCTATCAGTATAACTTAATTATATGATGTCACCATTTTTTGGTGATTACATGTCAAAAGTGAAAATATTGACGTAGATGAACGTGTCCATATGGTATGTTGATGTGGTCCTGGGTTTGTGGTTAATGTAGCGATGAAGGGTGTATCCCTGAACGTGTATTAATAATAGCAGGTGTTGAGAATTCAGGGCTTATAATGTTAGAGATATTTAAATTGCCTTAACGATAATACGTAGAACTCTTACAACTATATGTAAAATGATACAAAAAAATAAATTGATTTATTAAATAAGATTACAACTCTATAATAAAAAGTATAAGTAAATATAAAAAATGATAGATGAAGGAAATAAAAGAGAATACAACTCTAGACAATAGATACAAATAAATTAAAAGAAGAAAAACAAAAGATGAAAATAGAAAAACAACTCTATAACATAAAGTACGACTAAATATGTAAATAGACAAAGAAGAGATGAGAAAGCAATAGAAGAAAATGAAAAACAATAACCAAAGAAACCCTTCACAACCAAAATGAAGAGTTTGGGGATCATTAACTTGAACAAAGTTTACAATATTTGCCCATAAGTTTATTTCCTCCTATCTCAAGTACTAAGGAAACTCTCACAAATGAAATAGCTTTCTAGAATAAACAAGCCTCTATGGTCAATTTCTAGCCATTGCTTTGGAGCTTGTTTCAATCCATATAAGGATTTTACAAGTCTACACACTTTATGTTCATACTTTGGTAGGACAAACCCTTTAGGTTGTTCCATATAGACCTCTTCATTGAGGTCACCATTAAGGAATGTCGTCTTGACATCTATTTGATAAACATACAAATTGTGTATAGAAGCCAAAGTGAACAAAATTCTTATAGAGGTTGCTCTTGCAACAGACGCATAGGTATCGAAACAATCGATGTCCTCCTTTTGCCTAAACCCTTTAGCTACTAATTTAGCTTTAAAGGTTTAGATAATGTCGTCAGTGTGGTATTTTCTCCTAAATACCTACTGTGGATACTAAACATCCACCAAGAAAAAAAATTTATAGTCCCTTGTTGAAGTGAGCGGCTAAGGGGCACTGCAGGCGCCAAGTACACGGTAGAGTCAGAAGGTCATCACGTACCACCAAGAGGCCACATATTTGCAAGGCCCTAGGCCTCACAAAGTCACTTCATGCCAAATGAGAGACAAGAATTCCACACCAGTAAAAAGTCCCAAGCAATCAAGTCCAAACCTCCATAAGGCCCACACGCATTGCAAGACCATCACACGAGACATCAAGCGCCTCGCACCAGGGTCTCGCAGAGGTCATCTCGGCCATGCCCAGCGCCTCGCGCTTGGGCCTCGTGAAGGTGCTTCGGCCACGCCCAGTGCCTCGCGCCTGGGCCTCGTGAAGGAGCCTCAGCCACGAGGCCCACCTTGCCTCACATAGTGAGGCTCGCCTCGCCTAAGTGCCCAAGCACCTAGGGCAGTCCCATCACAACTCGAGGAGTCATTAACAAGTGCCTCCAAGCTTATGGCTGATCAGGCAACTCTAGATGCCCAAGACCAAGCACCCCTTGGCCTCACACCAAGGGCCTCGCGGCATAGGTCTCGCACCAAGCACCCCTTGGCCTCGCACCAAGGGCCTTGCGGAATGGGTCTCGCGCAAAGCACCCCTTGGCCTTGCACCAAGGGCCTCGCGGCATGGTTCTCGTGCCAAGCACCCCTTGGCCTCGCACCAAGGGCCTCGTGGTATGGGTCTCGCGCCAAGTACCCCTTGTCCTCGCACCAAGGGCCTCTCGCTCCAAGCACCCCTTGGCCTCGCACCAAGGTCCTCGCGACATGGGTCTCACACCAAGCACCCCTTGGCCTCGCACCAAGGGCCTCGCGACATGGGTCTCCTGCCAAGCACCTCTTGACCTCGCACCAAGGGCCTTGTGGCATGGGTCTCGTGTCAAGCACCCCATGGCCTCGCACCAAGCACCCCATGGCCTCGTACCAAGGGCCTCGCGCATGAAGGCTGCAAAGCGATGGTCTCGTAAGGTGATATCCTAATCGCATACGTAGGCATCTTGCCTCACCGCACACGCAGCAGGCCTTGTTGAAGAGGTCTTACCTCTCTTCCTGAGGTAAGTGCCACCAACGGGGCACCACTTTCCCTGTGAGTCCCATGAGATGTAGAGTCAAGGGCCTCTTGAACATGCAGTTGAGGAAGGTCAGAAAGGGCCCCACAACGATTTGACGTGAAGTCAGAAGGGATACAGAATGAGCCTACAGACCAAGAAGAGTTAGAGTATGGATACGGTGTCCACACCAGACAAGTAGTGGCAGTACAAGAATGGTACATGGTCAGGACTCCCTCAGCACGCTTATGAGGTTTGTACCAGACAAGTAGTGGAGGCATAATATGGTGCCGAGACAGGAGTAATTTTACAGACCCCTAACACGTACTAGAGCAGACCACCACTCTTCCAACACCACTACCACCTGTGCTATTACCCTGACAGTGTACTCATGTCCTATTTTGTCCCGAGAGACCACCATGTATAAGGGGCCATTAGAGCCCAGCTATAAATAGACCTTCACCCCTCAGAATAAGGGGATGGAAAATTCTTTGTACACTCAGGCTATTAAGCAATACACAAAAGCTTACTCCATTGTTGATCTGTGTTTATCTTTCCTTAAGTTTTTCTAAGTTCTTCTCTAAAGATCTCCATACTTACCTTTGAGTTTTTCGACCTAATTTCGTTGACGAATTTTCACCGTCAACACCTACTTACACTCAATTGACTTTGACCCCGGTTGGATGTATACCAATTCCCAAGCGTTATTGGAAAGAATTAAATTCATCTCATCATTGATGAATTCTTTCCAAAATGCACTATCTCTAGATTGCATGGCTTCTCTATAAGTCCTAGGATCATCCTCAACAAGAAGTACAATGGGAATTTTCCTAACGACTTCTTCTCTATTTCCTTTTACCATGTAGAATGATATTCGTTGAGAATATATCTCATCCAATCCTAGACTTTTCTCTTTTCTAACCCTTTGACTTCTTCTAAGTTCAATGGGTTGCTCTACATTCCTTTGATAATTCTCTTGAGAATTATTTTTGGAAGTAGATGCTTGAGAATTGTTCTTATATAACAAATTCTCCTTTAGAGAGTTTGAAGCTTGAGAATTGTTGTCACATAACATGTTCTTAAAGAATTCAAGTTCCCTATATTATATCACTACATTAGATTTTAGGTCTAATAGCCTATAAGCTATACAATTGTTGGCATAACCAACAAAAGCGCAATTTATGACTCTTGAACCTAACTTTGTTCTATTAAGTTCATTTTTCTTGCAATATACAAGACACCCCCACACTTTGAAGTACCCTATATTGGGATTTCTTCCTTTCCATAACTCATATGGAGATATCTCATTTTTCTTCATCGGTATTTGATTAAGAATGTGACAAGCGGTTAACAACGCTTCACCCCATAAGTTGAAGTTATACTTAGAAAACACCAACATAGAATTTATCATCTCTAGATAAGTCCTATTTTTCCTTTCGACAACACCATTGAGTTGTGGTGTATAAGGTGCGATGCACTCATGAATTATGACATTTTCTTCACAAAATGCATTGAATTCATTAGAGAAGTACTCTCCTCCTCTATCACTTCTTAGCACTTTAATATTTTTATTTAGTTCATTTTCAACTTCTAATTTATAAACTTTAAAAGCATCAAAAGTCTCATCTTTATGCTCTAAAAGAAACACATATGTATATCTACTAAAATCATCAACAAAAGTAAGAAAATAAATTTTACCACTTCTAGTCAAAACACCATTTAATTGACAAAGATCACTATAGATTAAATCAAGTAAATTAGATGATCTTTCTACACTAGGAAATAGTTTCTTTATCATTTTTACATTAACACATGTTTTGCATTTTCCATAGTTTTTAATGTTGCATGCAATCATACCACATTTTACTACTCTTTCCATGGTTGAAAAACCTACATGGGATAGTCTAAGATGCCATAAAAATAAAGAATCATACTCAACAATATAAGCGAAATTGGAATTTTTATTGATAACATTGAAAGTTACATCATTGGTGACAACTTAACCATACCCTCACAAGAGTACCATTTTCCAAAAAATACATTGGACTTGGTAAGAATAAGTTTACCGGACGCAAAAACGGCCTTAATACCAGACTTTCCAAGAAAATCTCCACTTACCAAATTTCTACTCATTTCAGGAACATAAAGCACATTCACTAATGTGACTTTCTTGCTGGAGGTGAAAAACACTTCAATGGTACCTTTGCAAAGTACATTGGATTTGCCCTCATTGCCTATTTGAATCTCATGGTTGCCCTTCGACACTTCAAATGTCTTGAACAATGACTTGTCATAGGTGACATGGACAGTGGCACATGTGTAATACCATCACCATTTCACCTTGCCTTGGACCGCATTCACCTCACTAAGGGCAACAACTATATTATCCTCTTGAGTTGCATTCACCTTAGGTCCTTGTTGATCTTTTCTATGGCTACACTCTCTAGCATAGTGACCATTTTTCCCACACACAAAACAAGTACCTTTCTCGCCCTTAAACTTGTTTGGGTTGGTTTTTGGACCCAAAGATCTCTCATTACCCCTCTTTCCTTTCCCTTATTGATCTTTTCTATGCCTACACTCTCTAGCATGGTGACCATTTTTCCCACACACAAAACAAGTACCTTTCTCGCCCTTAAACTTGTTTGGGTTGGTTTTTGGACCCAAAGATCTCTCATTACCCCTCTTTCTTTTCCCTTTATCTCATTACCCAAAGATCTCTCATGTTTTGGATGTGTCACCGCATTTTCTTTGGAAGTCTCTCCACTAGACCCCTCCACAAATTTATCTCTAAATACCAATTCCTCCTCGATTTGAATATGTTTTTGGATTTTCTCCAAAGAATAATCCTCATTTTTATGAAGGATTCTTTTCCTATAGCTCCTCCATGTTGGTGGTAATTTTTCCACTATTGCACCAACTTGAAAGGCCTCGGGAAGCTCAATCTTCAAACCTTTCAATTTGTTAACAATTATTTGAAGCTCATGAATTTGAGGAAGAATATGTTTATCACCAAAAAAATTGAAATCAATGTATTGAGAAATCAAAACTTTTTGGTACCTTCCTCTTCCACCTTGAATTTTGTCCTAAGTGCATCCCAAATCTCCTTTGCTGACTTGGTCTTAGTATAAAGGTCATAGAGCCTATCAGATAGGGCGTTGAGCATATGAACCCTACAAAGAAGATTGTCATCCTCTCTCTTTCTTCTTTTCTCCACCACCTCGGGAGTGTCTTTGTCGGATGGCGCTGGGAGAGGTTCAAGGGTGGACTCTAGGATGTAGGCAATCTTGAGAGTGGTCAAGAGGAATGTCACCTTGTTTTTCCACCTAGTGAAATTGGATCCATCAAACCTATCTAACCTCACTAGGTCTTGGTTCATGATCTTGATAATCTCACCTTCCATTGAAACAAACAAGGGTTAAGATTTTGAATGTTAGAGATATTTAAATTGTCTCAATGAAAATATGTAAAACTCTTACAACTCTAAGCAAAATAATACAAAAAAAATTTGATTGATTAAGTAAGATTACAACTCTTTAACAAAAAGTAAAAGTAAATATAGAAAATGATAGATGAAGGAAATAAAAGAGAATACAACTCTAGACAATAGATACAAATAAACTAAAAGATGAAAATGGAAAGAAAAAAAATCTATAGCATAAAGATACAACTAAATAGGTAAATAGACAAAGAAGAGATGAAAAGGCAATAGAAGAAAAGGAAGAACAAGAACAGAAGAAACACTCTCACTCACACAATCAAAGTGAAGAGTTTGGGGATCACCAACTTGAACAAGGTTTACAACCTTTGTCCAAAAGCTTATTTCCCCATATCTCAAGAATTAAGGGAAATCTCACAAATGAAATAGATTTCTAGAATAAACAAGCCTATACGATAAATTTCTAGCCAAGTGCTTTAGTGGATAGAAATTGGTGTATCTTACAAGTGAGCAATAGACTCCTATTTATAGAGTTTTGAGACAACCTTTGATTTTCAAATTCTACCAATCCCCATGGCTATTACCAATGTTTAAGTAGATGTTTTATGGAATTAAAACAGAGATTTGGGAGTTACATGGTTGTTGGAAACATTCAAAATTGGATAAAATCAAAGTTAGGAAAAAGGCAGCCAGCCTCTCTGGCCGTGACCGTTGGCTTCTGTTCCCCAGGCCGCGGTCTGGGATAAGCACTGGTCGCAGCCATAGAGCATATCAACCACCCAATTTTCAAACTTTTCCAAAACGTTCCAAACTCATTCCCACTTAATTTTGTAACTTCCATACACATCATGGGAGTTAAAATCACATCTCTAATATTCATGTCTCTTATGGCTTAGACAAATTCAAATCAAAATGTGTAACATCAAATCTACACATTATTGGGTAAGATTTGGAAGTTACAAATTTGTAACTATTTTTGTAACCCCAAATATGTTACACATTTTGGATATTCACAATATCCAAAATATAACTCTTATATAAATTATGTTACAATATGTGACACACTTTGTCACATTTATTTAATCTAAACAATATATTATAGATAATATAACATATACACTTTAAATCAACACTGAATAAATAGAATTAACTCAATAATATAAACCCTAGATATTAATTAAGAACCATATGCATAGTATGAAGGTAGATCTTGAAAATTTGAAGATTAAATTATAATCTAGAAAATGATATAAAATGGAGAGTGAAATTACACCATCTAGATAAAGGAAATCATTACAGAAAATATAATAGAACTATCAAAAAAGAAATCACAAGAAATGATGAGAAACTCAAAAACGAAATCAAAATAGTCTATGTTAGAGGAATCAAAATTGAAGAACCCAAGGCTTATACACGAGGAGTATTACTATCCAAAACCTCTATTCCAAGTCTTCCCAAAGTTGGTTGAAGCTTCTACAAAGATGGAATGAGAAGTGAGATTAAACAAGCCTTTGAAAATCACACAAGTCAAGTAATTTTTGGAAATTTTCTTGGAAAAGTATGATCAAAGCTTCACTACCCTAAATGACATCTTCTATAGTGTATGCATTGTCATTAAGTCTAACCAGTAGGATTAGAGCTTTAAAGCGAATCATTTAGAGCTTAAAAAATGCACCTATATAGAATAGGCAGGCGACATGGCACCTGTCAAGTGATGTGCCACCCTATAGTAGGCGATGCATCGCCTGCTATGTTCCTTCAGCTCGAAAAGTCAAGTGTGACGTGTCACCTCTTGCCAGGCATCACGTCACCTCCAAGTATGGTAAACTTCTCCAAAAGTGACCTAAACCACCTCAAAATATTTCCAAACTTTTTGAGCATGTTTAGATACCTCATTGTATCACTTTAGATCCAAAATATTCAATTAGACATGTATACAACAAAAACTCATAATTTCACTTCAATTTAAGTGAAATTGTTAAGTGTTTTACACTACTTTGTGTAAGACTATTTAACATTATATTTTATCGATCTCAATAGCAGGGTGAACAATCTCAATAGTGGGGTCATGTCATGCCAGGAAAAATATTCTGATGAAGGAATAATTATGCGAGCTGATCATAGTGCAAAAAAGGTCTGTTTGAGGAATTCGATATCTAGCTGCATAGGACGTGCGAAGAAAGGTAAAGAATTATTCAAATTAAAGAAGTTATAATTACTGACTTTAGAGAACTTAAGAGTGATTTGTTTTCGCAAAGATAAGAGTCTCCCATATATTTAGGAGGATTTGTTATTTATTTAAATTAAAGTGTGACAAAGGTTAGCCAATAAATAAGTGTCCTTCAAATGTATATTTCGCACTCTAATTAAGATATCGAAAGACTATCCTGTAATAAGAGTTTAGTACTTTAGAAAAACTCAATTCACGCTTGGTCATCTGATTCTTGAGGTGTTGAGTGCAAAAAAGAAATAAGAGTGACTTGTAGACATATGTCATTCTTTCACACCAAACCACGTTAAAACCTTTATGTGTTTCTTCTTCTTGAGTTCATAAGCTCTCTTATTTGTCATATTTTAACACTATTGTCGGTTTCTTCATGAAATTATCGCTGACCAAATCTTGGGTCAACATTATTATTATGTTTTTATCATGTCCTAATGTAAAGATACAATCAAGAAGAGTGTTGTAAACCAACTCCTATAGAAAGGCTCACAAACAGGTTTTTTCCTAGTAGGTATCTTTCTAGCAAGCATCATGATAGGAAAGTGCTACGACTAGGTTTTAACGAGGAGAGTCACAAAATTATTAAAAAGGACTTGATTCAAAGAAAGTCAATGAACCATTTAATGTTGATTGGGTCAACTCCTACATAATAGAAAGCAAAATATTAGAAAACTAATTATCTAAAAATTATTTTGTTTCCCTAAAATATTTGCATGATGACTTGGCATGTTTAAGATGCACATGGACAACACATGAATGGGTATTGATGAAAACCTGGTCGACTAAAGACCAGAGTGTCAAGAGGAAATTGAGCTGTTCGATAGACTCAAGGAATATGCTGAGTTGCAGGAAAAGAAGATGTGCTGACATACGCAACCAGATCTGCTCGTAGGACCGAGGCCAATATTTAGGGACGGTTATGCGTTAGATATTCCTAAGATATTTGGTTACTTTTATATGTAAATATCATTATTTCTATTATTATTTGGTTATGCTTGTAACACAAGTTAAGGACGGCCCGTAGGCCTATATGTACATCCTTAAGCCTATAAATAAGACTCAGGGATTCATTTAGAGGATACACAATATTTTGTATTCAGAGAGAGAATAAGTGCTTTTATACACGATTATTTGTATTCAACCTCATAGCTTGCAAAACTTAGTGAACCCTAGTTCATTGATCGTAGGTTTTGTCGTTTACATCAATAAAAACACTAAGTGGACATATGTTATTACCAATCTCTAGGGCCGAACCATTATAAAATTATTGCATCATTTTTAGTTCTTGCATTAAGTTCTATAATTCTTATCGTTTTTAGTGACTCCGTGTCATTGACTAAATCGAGGGTCAACATTTTGGTGCTTTCATTGAGAGTTGAACTCAAGAACTTCAAAACAACAATGGCGAAGAACTCCACGAGCGGGTCAAGCTGGACAAACATCTGAAAATGTGCCAAATCCACCTCCTCCACCAGGTGTAGCAGAGAATGAGCCACAAGTGGAATTGGAAGAGGAGGAGATGGATGTTGAAATCTTGCGAACAACTTTAGGAGTGTTGCAAGACGAATTGAACGTGGCTGAAACTATGGTGATGCAGCATATGGAGATCGACCGACAACGCCGAAAGCTGAACGAGTGGCAGGCAGACATGGATCGTCAGCAAAGAGAGGTCACAGTAGTTTTAGAGGTAGCCATTTAGTTGGTACAGGGACAACCTCCTGCTCCATCTGCACCAACCACTCAGCCAGATCTACCACCAAATCTTCACCCTCCTCAAAATGCACAATCAGATCACCCCCAATGTTCTCAAAATCTGCCATACCCAAGGAGTTCACAACGACCGGAACAACTAGTTGCTCAACAGGAAAGGCAGACCTAGAATCCTAACGAAAATAACGAGCAGCAACCACCCTCTCATGCTGGTCGAGATAATACTCAGCAACACAGAAAGAATAGGGACGAGCAGCGTCCCAGCGCAGGCCTCCACTTGTCTACCAGGACAGACCATGGAGAAAAGAGGGGAACAATGCATATAGCAGGTCGCGCACTAAAAAGTCATAATTCATAGACGACCATGATTACAATGAAGCGGACTCTGGTTATGATAGGATGAATAATGGTCGACAGCAGGAGGAAAGGAATGGGCAGCGAAATCCTCCGCCAATGGACAACCGACCAACAAGCCAGATCGCTAAGGACAGCCCAAACAACCCAACGTCTTTGACCGACTAGGTGCCAGCGAGCAGGGACATAGGGATAAGGATCTAAGGGATGTACTTAATGACTGGGGAAAGGTACGATGAGTACTTCCCTCCAGCTCCGGCCGCTCCTGCCATACCAGATGTTGTTCAGACTTAAATAGATGCCCTGAATCAAGTTGTGCAACAATTGGCCGGGAATAAAATGTCCCATATATAATATAACCAAAGAAAGGGTACCCCATTCATCCACAAAATTGCTATGGCAGAAATCCCAAGAAAGTTCAAAATGTCAGTACTGCCCAACTTCACTGGAAGAGAAGGCCCGATATCTCACGCGAATAAGTTTGAGATACAAATGGACATCCAGAAGGTGTCCGAAGATGCTCGATGTAGGATCTTTCCTGCCACTTTGTCTGATTCTGCTCAAGAGTGGTATTTCAAGTTTCCACCGGCCAGAACAGTTTCATGGGAAATGTTCCTAAAAGAATTATACGGATAGTTTTATGCTGGTCGGATACATCTGACACAGTCCAATCAGCTAGTCGATATCCGGCAGAAGAAAGGAGAGTCCCTTAAAGAGTATATACATCGGTTTATACGAGCAACTATTCAGGCCAAGACTGTTGGACATGAGGGAAAGATGATGTCCATCATGATTGGAGTGCAACGCCAATCTCCCTTTTGGAGCAGCTTAAAGAAAAATGGAGTCAAGAGCACTTAAGAATTTCTGGATCAAGCTAGAGGAGGCTATCACCAATGAAGGAAAGTACCCAAAGGCTGACCAGGGCAAGAAGGAAGAATTGACCAAAGCCACTAGTGGGTTTGGAAAATCCAACGGCAACAACAACAAAGGCAATAATAAGAATGGAGGGAAAATGGCAAACACTATGCAAGAAATGTCTAATAATAAGAGCCCTAAGCAGAACAAATACGAGCCGAGGTTCACCAATTACCCGACCCTAGTCAATAGCCGAGTTGAAGTGTATCAAGCCAGTCATACCACAGTCCCCTTTAGACGACTAGCCCTGATCAGGAAAGACATATCCCAAAGGGACACAACCAAGTTTCGTTGTTTCCATAACCACTATGGCCATGATACCAACCAGTTAAACCAGCTTAAGGACGAGATCGAGTTCCATATCTGACAAGGACATTTGAGAAGATATGTATGAGCAGGGGGATAACGGAGGCATCGAGCAAGCTCCTACACGCCAACGCCCGCCTCCCCTGCAACCAGCTCTGGTTGCTGGTACTTTGCTAACCATCTACATGGGACCAAATATATCTGGTGACAGTGGTAAGGCAAGAGAGAGATATTCCAGGACCCTATGTCACGATCAGGACATAGAAATGCTGAATTTTGAGGAGCGAACTGTCAAAAAATCTCTAACATAGGAAGAGTTAATAACTTTCTCTGAGCTGGACGCACAACATGTCCGATTCCCCCACTCAGATCCTTTGGTCATAGATGTACAAATCACCAATATGATGGTGAAACGAGTGTTGGTGGATACTAGAAGCTTGGTAAATATTCTATACAAGTCTTCACTGGAAAGAATGAAACTCAGTGCAAGATCTAGAACCATGCAACCAGACCATCTATGGTTTTGCTGGTGAGGGGCTAGCACCAACAGGGTCAATTAGACTCTCGATCACAGCAGGAACGACACCCCCGAACAAGACATTACTCGCTACTTTTATAGTAGTTGATTGTCCATCCGCGTATAACGCTTTGGTCGGAAGACCCATCCTGGTCGATCTGCGAGCAGTAACTTCAGTTTGGCATCTGGCCATGAAGTTTCCAACCGATGCAGGAGTTGGATGTGTATTGGGAAATCAACGAGAAGCTAAAGAATTTTACCACTCCTCGATCACGAAGGCAAGAAGAGGCGGATCAGGGGGCACAGCAGAAAAAAGGTTGCTGGTGGTAAACGAATCACAAGCCAAATTAGGTGAATAGGTCGCCAAATATAGCGTTGTCCAAAGTGAGGATAGAGACTTAGATCCTCACTTTGGGGATTTTAAAGAAAACATTGGATCCATGGAAGACCTCGAGGAGGTCCAACTAAAAGAAAAAGATTTGACCAGAGTTGTGAAAGTCGATAAAAACTTAGAGACAACAATCAAAAAAGAGCTGGTGGAGTTTATGAGGAGGAACCAAGAGGTCTTTTCCTGGTCGCATAAAGACATGGTTGGGATAGACCCAGCATGTAGCGTCCCAAATTTTGCAAATAAGTCTTAGGGCCTTGATTAGTGTGCCGGGAGGGAAATAATTGATATAATTATGCTAATATGTGAATTAAAGGATTATGTGATTAGAAATGCATGTTTAGGTGAATTAAATATGCATGTGGGCTCCATCTGGCTATTAGGGGCATATTTGTAATCTTAGCCTGTTGAGGGCATAAATGTGATATATGTGTATATTGTGACTAATACTATGAATGAGTGGTGATATATCTTTGATGTACGATCCGAGACAGTCACAGGGAGCAATTTAGTTAAATAGTCACAAGGGGGTCGAATACCTGACTTGGGAGTAGCCTGGGGGTATTTTTGGAAAACAGTTGGTGTTCGGGATTTATCGGGTAACGAGTAGTAATTTAGCAATTATTTGGACATGTCGGAATTGAATAGGGATTTATAGGAATACTCGAGCACTTAGCGGGATGTGGCATATGATGAAATTTCCCTTGGTGGCACTTGAGGATTTAGATAGGCTTTAAGGGTATTTGGGGTATTTTAGGGATAAACATGGCTTAGGTGGCTGAGGGTAGGCTTAATTGATCAGGAAGAAAAGATACCTTTCTATAATTAAAAAAATAGAATCTCTCTCTCTTAATATCTCTCTCGGTTCTCTCTCTCCCTCTCCTTGGAACGTAGAGGATGATGAAGCTTTGAGAGCTTTGGACTAAAGAATTGAGGAATCTTACTTGCTAAAGCTTAAGGGTTAGCTCAGGGTGAAGTTATTTGTAAGAGAAGTGCTAAATTCAAGTTATTTTTTTTGTTGAATTCTGCTAGGAATTTGATATTGCATGTGAGATGAATTTTGGTTTGATTTTGGCTAATTGGAAAGATTATGAAGTGGTTCATGGGATGGTTAGGATGCTTAGGCTGTATGGAGAGAGAATATGGGCTTAATTATGGGTTTAATTGGTGTCTGGGGTATGAATTTGAGGTTTAGGCTCGAGGAAAAACGCAGAAAAGAGCTTGAATTTCTGGGTTTGGGGGCTCGGGTCGCGGCCTTGTTCTTCAGGCGCCGTGGCCCGTGTGCTCGAAGAGGCTGGAGAAACCTCTGGTTTGCCCAGGTACCGCGGCCCTAGGGGAGCATGCCGGGGCTCATGTCCTCCAACAGGGAGGGACTTGCCCTCTGACTAAGTAGCGGGCCACAACCCTAATTGGACAGAAAATGGGAATTAAGGTTTCAAGCTCGGGAATTCAAAAGTTAAGGCTCAGGAAGGATTCTACTACCTGGTTTAGTGGAATTCAAGGTCCCGGAGGCTAGATTAATATTTTGAAGTTAATTATTAATTTAAGGCTTGATGAATGGTTATTATGAATGCGTTGTGACTAGGATTTCAGCAAGGCTCGGATTAGGGGACTGTGCTCAGGATCGCAATGGCTTATCAGCTCGGGACACAGGAAAGAAAACTGTTGTACCTGTAAAGCAGGGCACGACCCTATTTTTTGTGTTTCAGGGCGCGGCCCTAGTGTTTATGCTTGATATAGTTGTGAATATATGTGATTTTTATGCTACTTTATGTTAGGAGTGTGTCCTAAAAGCATGTAAAGACATTTGTTTTTTCTGTGAATAAATAAATACAATGGTTTATTATTATTGTCATATTTAGATTGTTAAATTATTGTTTGAATAATTTTATAAATATCAGAAAAATTCTATATTCATTATTGAGGATGTGATCTTGTATTAGTACGAGAGAATTAAGATCACATGAATGAATAAAAATAGTCAACAACAATAAATTAAAGTTATGGAATTCTTTAATTGGAGTTGTAAGTACGGTTTACTGAGTATCATAATGATACAAATAATCTAGATTCAGATTATTGATGTGGTAAGACATCTCGGTAAAGGTGCTTTATATAATATGATTATATATGACATGGACCGATATGAATTAAAGTCTTTATCCGAAAACTATTTAACAATAAAGACTTGTAATTCATATCATAACTGATGATCATTTATAGATCAACCTAAATCCTGAGTGTTCATGAACTCATGTTCATGTTTATTAAATCTTTTGATTCATTCGTTAAGGTCTCTTCAAAGAATAAGGCTAATGACTTTTGTTTTGGAGATTTAATATCATGGATGGCTGGGAACATGTATCAACAATACGGAATCTAATCTTTCCTAACGAATCGTATATTTGTTCCCTTAAGGGTTAATTCTGGAACTTAATGATTTTGAGCTCAAATCTATAATTAGATTATAGATTAGTTATTCACTAATGAATTAATGGTACTTGAGGAATAAGAAATAAATTAGAAAGGTAAAATGGTAATTCTTCCATTCTAATTTATGAACTAATTAATTAGAGGGTTGAACTATTGTAAGATGGCTATATCAATGGACGACTTAAGAAAAATATTTCTGTGAAAGTATATCTATAACATAAAGAGTGCAATTCTGAATCTATAGTGGAGTAATATCAGAATTAATAAATTAACTATTATAATTAAAGAGTTTAATTATTTAGTTTCAATTTATTGGAGCTTAATGTTATAGGTCCATGGTCCCCGAAATAGCTCAAACAATCACTGTCAAAGGCAAATACAAAAAATGGGCAAAAAGGACTTATGTGATAAGTAAAATATTTTTCTATGTATCAAACATAATTATTATTTAATTATGTGTAATTAATTAATTAATTATTTGATTTAACAAAAAATATAATTAATTTTGAATTAATTTATTTTTGGGATTTTTGGTATTTAAATAATAATAAAAATTGGGAAAAATCACATGCCATCACAGGCATGTGGTACACGTGTGGCACAGTGCACATGCACTGTGCTACACGCATAAGAGAGTTTACTCAGTCTCTTGATTCCACAATTTTAGTTATTTAAATATTAAATAAATAATGAGATATTTTAATATGATTAAAATATTATTATTTAAACAAAAATCTGATAACTGATCAGTTATTTTGAATTTGTTTAAAATAACAAATATTTTAATATGTTGGATATTATTAAATATTGGATATCAGTTTTTCACAGAACGTAACTTTTCAGGGATAGAAAAATATCTAGGAATCTCTCTTAGAGAAAGAGAACAGTGACAAAAACTAAAGTCATTGTTCTTCACAAAACCTAGGTCCAAACTTTATCAGATCTCATGTGTTGAGAACATCTGATAAATAGTTATTGCCTATTATTTGTATAGCGAGCCCACACTCGTTCTTTGTGTGCCCGAGAACATTTCGGAAGATCTTGGTGTGAGATCTCAAGGAATTTAGCCATACGAAAAGATAGCAGCAAGGAAGGACCTAAGGTAATTTTTCTGTTCATGTCCTTGATTCAATATATATATGCATGTGAAGAAGTAGATCTAGAAATCTTATGGGATTAATCTAACAATTTGATTGTTGTTCCACTGCGCATAATCTCTTATTTGATCAATAAAAACCAACAAATGGTATCAGAGCCATCTTCACATATATATGTATTGAATCTGTGTGGGTTTAATTTTATGCATTTATTTATTTTGATGAATGAATGGATGGCTTAATGTGATTGAATGCATGAGAATGTTGAATCGTTAATTATATGGTGTTTTTGGGTTAGGATTTGTTTATGATTAGATCATTGTGTAAGCCATTAAAGGGCATAGGATTTATGTAATTTTATTTGGTTTTTGACACCATAAAATTGTAATTCTGATCACATAAAAGTCAGAACGGAGCCCGGGATTTAGAATTCAGCCACCGCACATCCGAGGCCAACCTCCAAGCCACTGCCGGACGTCGTACGGATGGGCGTACAGATGGGTCCGTACGGTTCCGTACAGTCCAGCCCGGCAACCCCCGTTTGACGCCACGTGTCCCCGTCTGATTGGTCCATAATTTTTTTTATTTATTTTTTTCTGAAATTAATCTGTTATTTTTTAAAAAAATTTAAAATGTTTAAATATCCTATTTTTGAAATTTGATATTTAAATAATGAGATATTTTTGTTGTCTTAACAAACTTTTTTGAATATCTTATTTAAATTTTATTTTTTCAAAATAACATATTTTAATTTAAATTCATTTCAGTTTTAATTAAAAGTTGTTTTATTTAAAAATAAAAATAAAAATAATGATTATTTAAAAGTTTGTTTTAATTAATCAAAAATAATTATAAAATTGTTTTCTTATTATTATTCTGGACCAACAATGCCACATATCCTACCGACAGTAAAGTAAAGAAGCCCGATGGAGATCAATGCAGTTTTATTTTATTTATTTTAATTTTATAAAGTGGTTGTGAAATTAGAAATACCCAAAAGCGCCCGGTTCAACATTTATTGTTTATTTATTTATTTAAATAATTATTTTCATGTGGTTAATGTGATTGATAACATGTTCATGCATTGTATGCCATACATGAAAACCCACACAGTCATAACCATGCATCTCATTAGTAGAAACATGATTATTAGGATTGTCCTATATGTTTATATGAATTGTTTTGTGAAATCAATTGCATGTAAATTACTTAGTTTTATTTTGAAAACTTGGTAAAATATCACACCAATTTTTAAGTCTTTATGACTTAATTTCTTTAAACCAACTTTATTTTAAAAGTGTTCTTTTTTAGTAAAGTTTAGATGAACATGATTGGTAATTTAAAATTGGATATGCACCTAGAAATTCGCTTTCTTTCCAATTTTAATTATGTTCATAAAGAATAAAGAAACTGTAATTAATTTGAAATTAATTAGGTTAAAAACACTTATTTCAAAATAGTGAGTGGGAGAGGGTTGATATCTCAAACATAACCCACGGTCTCCATTATTAATATAACACTGTGAGATATGAATAGCGCCTCGCGACGGCTTTGTTTTCGTCCCCCTAAGGTGTCTGGACATATCAATAGCAAGGTTGTATTTCTTACACAGATAGGAACTAATGATGTATTTTAGGCTTGACCGACCCTAAGGCGGCATGTCCTAAGTTAAGTCATGAACTCCGAAATAATGGGTTACACTCACAAAGTTATGATTAAGCTCGTGCAATGGATAATCTTAACTTGACCAAACTAAGCGGTACTTTAATGTTTAAAAGAGAAAATACAGAGTTATTTTAAGTATTAAACAATAAAGATAAGAATGTCTTATAAATTCTCTAAAATTAATTTGACTGACCCTAAGGCGGCACTTTAATTGTTAGAAAATTTTATCGTGGAAATTATTCTTTATTTTATGTGTTTTAATTGTGCTCATGCATCACGTTTAATTTCCAAAACTTTGATATTTATTTTTCTAAATATAATAATAATATTTATTTGTACTTATTTATTACCAGCAAAATGCCTATTGGTGAATCACACACCGATGCCTTTCTCAAAACCTTGGTTTTTGAACCTGGAAATATGAAATACTGGTTTCGAGGCATGTTGACTATTTTTTCTTATAAGAAGATGATGTCAACTGTCTGTGAAAAACCTCCAACAGAACCACCTCTGGCTACTAGCTATGAAGCAGAAGAAAGATATGCAGATTGGATGAAATCCGATCGTATGGCACGTTATTGCATGCTTTCCACCATGCCTGACGAAACAAAGGAAAAATATATACACTATGACTCAGCACATGAGATGTGGCGAGCAATGACAGAGGAAGTCTATGCTGAGTGTCATCGTTTATATCAAACGAAAAAGGTAAATAAGATTTACATATATTTTTTCAACTATGAATAGTAGATTCAAACACTATGAATAAAATATTCAAATTTTTGGATAGTAGATTCAAAAATATATGCCACTAATCTATTTTTCTTTTGTCTTTCCTTTTGCAGAATCAGAACCCTGAAAATGAGGAAGAGACTAATGAGGATTATGGTAGCAAGTAAGGAGCTGGAGAAGTTGGAGAGCAGTAGTTTTTATTTAGTAATTTTATTGTTAGTTGAACAATTTAAATTTCTTTATTTTGTTTTAGAAATTTTAGATTTCTTTGAACAAAGAAAACTACAGTCTAGAAATTTAGTTTATTGTTAGTAATCTTGATTATTAATGTTTGGAAACTTATTTATATTTTTGCATAACATTTATTTCTTTTATTAATAAAGTAGTTATTATTTAAAGAAATTATCTATTTACTTGTTATGCAAATGCTTTGGGATAAACAAAGTTTACATAATTATATTGAATGACAATTTTTTTATATATAATTCTGAATTATTTAACACAACTAATCCTAGATCTATTTAACTGATTACAATAGTGAGACATATCTGTGGCACTTGAGATTGGACCATATTGGTCTAGACAGAATAAATAGGCTTGTAAAGGATAGTCCTTTAAGAGAACTATCTATTGGATCTCTCCCTATTTGTAAATCCTGTCTAGAAAACAAAATGGCCAAGAGACCTTTCTCTGATAAAGGTTCAAGAGCCACAAAACCACTTTCAGCTAGTACATATGGATGTTGCAATCCACTTGATGTACAAGCAAGAGGAGGTTGTGAATATTTCGTCACTTTTATTTACGATTATTCAAGATATGGTTGCCTATACTTAATGCAAAGAAAATCTGAAACTTTTTGAAAGTTCAAAGAATTTCAAGCAGAGGCTAAAAAGCAATTAGGTAAATCACTTAAAAGCACTTCGATTTGATCGAGGAAGAGAGTACTTGGACTGTGAATTCAAGAACCATCAACGTGAGCATGGCATTCAATTCCAACTCACTACACCTGAAACAACACAATAAAGTGATGTTTCAGATAGTCGGAATAGAACGTTATTAGATATGGTTAGATGAATGATGAGTTTCTCATCATTACCACTGTCATTCATGGGATATACGATTCAATGTGTTCTATACACATTGAATGATGTTCCACCTAAGTCTATTCGATAGACACCCATAGAATTATGGAATTGTTGTAAGTCTAGTCTACACCATTTTCAAATTTAAGGGTGTCCTACACATGTGCTTAAAGGAAAGACCGGGAAGTTGGAAACGCGCTCTGAAGTGTGTATGTTTGTGGGATATTCCAAAGAGACTAGAGGTGGAATTTTCAATAGTCCAAAAGAAAATAAAACATTTGTATTGACAAATGCAACTTTTCTTGAATAAGACTATGTTAATAACCACAAACCTCGCATTAAGGTTGTACCGGAGGAGATGGTCTCAAATGAAGTCGCAAAGTCACCAGCAACAATTAATGATAAAACAACCAAAGAAACCACAATTCCTGAAAAAGGAAAAACCAGTGCAACATCGTAGTGGGAGGATTGTGAGACAACCTATTCATTACGAACATGAGGCACACGTTCTTGTATCAAATACTGAAAAGGACGATCCATTGACTTTTAAAGAAGCAATGGAAGACCCTGATGTTGATAAGTGGCAAGAAGCCATGAATCAAGAAATGGAATCAATGTATTCCAATTTAGTCTAGGAACTTGTAGATCTGCTTGACAATGTTAATGCCATTAGATGCAAATGGATCTACAAGAAGAAAAGGGGTGCAGATGGAAAGGTAGAAACCTATAAAGCAAGGCTTGTGGCCAAAGGCTACACACAGAGAGAGGGTGTGGACTATGAAGAAACATTTTCTCCTGTGGCCATGCTTAAGTCCATTCGTATACTCTTATCCATAGCTGCCATTTATAATTATGAGATATGGCAAATGGACATCAAGACAACTTTTCTGAATGGCCACCTTGATGAAACCATTTATATGGAACAACCAGAAGGGTTTATAAAGAAGGATCAAGATCAAAAGGTATGCAAATTGTTGAAATTCATATATGGATTGAAACAAGCATCAAGATCTTGGAACTTAACATTTGATGAAACTATTAAAACATATGGTTTCGAACAAAATGTCGACGAAGCTTGTGTTTATAAATACATCAAAGGAAAAATTGTGGTTTTCTTAGTTCTTTACGTTGATGATATCCTACTCATTGGGAATGATGTAGAGACATTATCAAATGTAAAGAAATGGTTGGCTGACAAATTCCAAATGAAAGATTTGGGAGAAGTGAGCTATGTTCTAGGCATTAAAATTATAAGAGATAGAAAGAACAAGCTCCTAGCACTGTCTCAAGCAACTTATATTGATAAGGTGTTAAAATGCTTTAATAAGCAAAACTCCAAAAAGGGTGATATGCCAACCCATTCTGGAGTATTCCTTTCCAAGAAGTAGTGTCTCAAAACACCTCAGGAAAAGGAAGACATGAGACAGTATCCCTATGCCTCAGCAGAAGGCAGTCTGATGTACACCATGCTGCGTACAAGACCTGACATTTGTTATGCAGTAGGGATAGTCAGTCGTTATCAATCCAATCATGGATTGAGTCATTTCATTGCAGTGAAGAATATTCTCAAGTATCTTAGAAATACTAGAGAAACTATATGCTAGTATATTCAGGTGGAGACCTGAACCTCATTGGTTACACTGATTCTGATTTTAAATTAGACAGAGATAGTCGAAAATCGACTTCTGGATCAGTGTTTATTGTTGGAGGAGGAGCGTTAGTCTGGAAAAGCATTAAGCAAACCAGTATTGCAGACTCCACCATGGAAGCCGAGTATATAGCGACTTGTGAAGCAGCTAAGGAGGCTCTGTGACTCAAAAGGTTCTACTCCAATCTGAAAGTTGTTCCAGAAGTGGAGAAACCACTTGTTCTTTACTGTGACAACAGTGGAGCAGTGGCCAATTCTAAAGAACCAAGAAGCCACAAGAGGGGAAAGCATATAGAGTGAAAATACCACTAATTCATAGAAATCGTACATAAAGGAGATGTGTCCATTCTGAAGTCGTATCAGAACACAACCTCGCAGACCCGTTTACGAAGATGCTTCCAGCAAAGCAATTCGAGGGTCATGTACGTAATATGGGATTGAGAGAAATGCCTCACTTGCTTTAAGTACAAGTGGGAGATTGTTAGGAGTGTGTCCTAAAAGCATGTAAAGACATTTATTTTTTCTGTGAATAAATAAATACAATGGTTTATTATTATTGTCATATTTAGATTGTTAATGCGACGCCCCACATCACTATGGCTGCTTTCTGGAATGACGACTGGCCCTACAAACCAACACAGGTCTTTTCAGCATGCTTTGTCCTCACTCACATGCTTCCTAGGAAAACTTCCCAGGAGGTCACCCATCCATAGATTACCCCAGGTCAAGCACGTTTAACTTTGGAGTTCTCAAGTGATGGGCTACCGAAAAGAAGATGCATCTTGTTGATATAGGTAGTACCCATCAATCCATTTAAGCCCTATTCAACTATGTAGTCCCAAACCTACACAGTCTTAGAATCATCACACTTGACCTTCCCCAGGTGGTGTGGGATTGCACAGCTTACCTGGTCTTTCCCCTTACGGATCACGGGATTCTAACTGTCACAATCACCCCCCCTTACGGGCCCGACGTCCCCGTCGGCCACACTTTCGGCTGGGTCAAGGCTCTGATACCATTGGTGACGCCCCACGTCACTATGGCTACTTTCTGGAATGACGACTGGCCCTACAAACCAACACGAGTCTTTTCAGCATGCTTTGTCCTCACTCACATGCTTCCTAGGAAAACTTCCCAGGAGGTCACCCATCCCTAGATTACCCCAGGTCAAACACACTTAACTTTGGAGTTCTCAAGTGATGGGCTACCGAAAAGAAGACGCATCTTGTTGATATAGGTAGTACCCATCAATCCATTTAAGCCTTCTTCAACTGTGTAGTCCCATACCTACACAGTATTAGAATCATCACACTTGACCTTCCCCAGGCGGTGTGGGATTGTACAGCTTACCCAGTCTTTCCCCTTACGGATCACGGGATTCTGACTGTCAAAATTGAGCAAGTTGTAATGCCCTGGATAGCCAAGACCGTTACACTGTGTGATTATAAAGGTGCAAGACTCGCTAAACAAGTCATTTTAATCAAACGTGTCATTAATTGAGGTGTTCTAGGGTTAAAACATATTTTGGCCTCAAAAGATACATTTCATAAAGTATAAACCATTTACAGCAGGGATCCCTGAAACCACTTAGTGTTTACAAACAGATTTACAAAAAACAAAAGTCAAAGACAACGTTGGCCCTACTAAGGCAAAACAGGTGATTCCGGTCCTCCTGTCCCTATAACCTCCTCAACCGTGGCGGTTGAGTGGCCTGACATGTACATTCACCCTGCAGAGCTCTCCAGTCAGGGCTGGTCGATCCTGCCTTTACCTCTACTTGCACCACGCAGCACCCGTGAGCCAAGGCCCAGCAAGAAAACAACATACAAAGCATAAACAATATTATCAAACAGACATTCCAATACACATGTTTAGCTATTCAATCCACAGCATATAAGCACACCTCAAGGTACAAGTAACCTCATCTATACTCAGATTATTTAGCAATCTCATTAATCACATCCATAGCCAAGTATAATAATCAATTAACACAAATACTAGGGTCGACACCCTCTGTTTAACCCATTGACTCCGGCCCGCTTAAATCGAGCTCAGTGGATAATAAGCTATCATCGGATACCAGTGTCCGAGCCGTGCCAATTGTACAAGTTAACCGTGGCACGCTTAGGCTGTTGGTTTACAATTTACATGGCATAATACCATTCTTTCAATCATATATATCAGGGAGCCCTTAGTCCCGCTCAAATATTCAACCAGGTGTAGTTTTCTTACCTTTAGCTTCTAGATGAGTTAGCTATGGGCGATACTCCTTGAGCGCGATCCGATCCCCGAGTCCTAGCTTAGAACCTAGTCACAACCATGATGAAAGATACCATTAACAATCTTAAATGAGTTTCCAAACCAAGTTCTAGTCCCCGGATCATTGAACTTCACCAAATATGGTAAAAGATTCAATCCCAAGCACCCTAGGTTAAATTCCCAAGCCTAAAATCTCAAAATCCCAAAATCCCTTAAGCGCCCCGGCATAGGCCACCCATGCCGCGGCATGGCCCCCAAATAGAACCATCTAAGGCACAAAAATAGGTAAGGGTCGCGGCATTGCTTGGACCATGCCGCGGCCCGCCCTCCTTCCTCAGCATGCAACAGCCTCGAAGGGCCGCGGCTCACCAAGAACCATGCCGCGGCCCGACCCTTCAAACCCAGAAAAATCCACCATTTTCAATCTCTAAACCTCACCTTAAGCCATCCCAAAGCCCCCAACTCAAAACCAATTAATAACAACATCATTAGAATGATTTAAACAACACAATCCAACCATAAATCCAGCCTAACACTCACCAAAATCCCAATTCCAATTTCTGAGATTTCAAACCCACAGAACTCAAAACCAGCCATGAAAACTCTCAAATTCAACCATCAAACTTTAAATAAAACCTTACCTCAACTGTAGAATCGTTTCTCCAAGGATCCCCTGGCCTATCTTCAGAGTTTTAAGCCTCAACCCCACCTTGAATGTCAAAACCACAACTATTAAAAACTCAGCCATTTCTCCTTAAATTTCTAACCTCAGAAATGAAAATTAATGCTTACCTTGGCTCTAATTCAACCTTGATTAGTTCCTTAAGCTAATCCTCTGGTTCAGCCCTTCAATTTCCCCCAAGTTTCAGTCAATTTCCCCCTTGAAAATCAGGGTTTTGCCTTTGCTAAGAGAGAGATGAAAGAGAAGGAGAGAAAGGTCGGTTTAAACTTGTGTCTACTGTTTTCTAACATATTCCTTAAGTCTAACCTTAAGTTATCAGACTAATCCCAAAGCTCGGGGTACCGGAAACATCCCCAAGGGCAAAATGGTAAAATCCCCCAATAATCCCGCCTAGACATCCTAACCTCAAATATATCTCCAAGTATTTATTTCCATCACTCGATAGTCTAAATCACTACCCGATACCAAAAATACTCCTTGACTTATCCAAAGTCAATTATAATGCCCCGTTGTGACTTTTCCCGCTATCTAGCCCTAGGATCGCCTCGAGTCGCCGGTTGCAGAATTATCCACATAATAATGTGGTTATCACATATATAACATATCTATTTCATATTATCACATAATACCATCAATTATCATATAATATCATTTAAGCACTATTAATCACATAATATCTCATTCAAATAAATACTATTCACTCAAATCCCAATTATGCCCTCCCGGCACACTAATCAAGGCCCTTAAGCCTTATTAGCAAATTTGGGTCGTTACAACTATCCCCTCCTAATGAGAATTTCGTCCCCGAAATTGACCTGAATAGCTCCAGATATTGATCCCGCATCGCTGTCTCTAACTCCCAGGTCGCTTCCTCGACCTTGCTATTCCTCCACAATATTTTCACCAACGGAATTGTCTTATTCCGTAAGACTTTGTCCTTCCGATCCAAAATCTGAACTGGTCGCTCCTCATAGGACAAATCTGTCTGTAACTCTAAGTCCTCGTACCTCAGTACATGTGTCGTATCAGAAACATACTTCCGCAACATGGAGACATGGAACACATTATGAACTCCTGATAGCGACGGTGGCAAGGCCAGCCTATAAGCCACCTGTCCAATCCTCTCCAGGATCTCAAAAGGTCCAACAAACCGAGTGCTCAGCTTACCCTTCACTTCAAACCTCCTCACACCCCTCAATGATGAAACTCGCAGAAACACGTGGTCCCCAACCTGGAACTCCACGTTCCTACGCTTAGGATCAGCGTAGCTTTTCTGTCTACTCTACGACGCAAGCATTCTAGCCTTAATCTTCTCTATGGCCTCGTTAGTCCTCTGAACCATATCTGGCCCCAAATACTTTCTCTCACCCATCTCATCCCAATGAATGGGCGATCTACACTTTCTTCCATATAACATCTCGTAAGGAGCCACTCCAATCATGGACCGATAGCTGTTGTTATATGAAAACTCGATCAATGGGAGGTACTTACTCCATGAATCCTCAAAGTCAATCACACATGCCCTAAGCATGTCCTCCAATACTTGAATCATCCTCTCAGACTGTCCATCAGTCTGAGGATGAAAGGCTGTGCTAAACTTTAGCTGAGTCCCCATAGCTCTCTGCAAAGCTCCCCAAAACTTGGAGGTAAGGATAGGGTCTCGATCAGATACAATAGACTTTGGAACCCCATGGAGACGAACTATCTCCCTCATATATAGCTCTGCATACTGTTCCACTGTATAGGTTGACCTCACTGGTAGAAAATGAGCTGACTTAGTGTATCTGTCCACTATCACCCACACCGAATCATGAAGTCCAACTGTCTTGGGTAATCCTCCCACGAAATCCATCGTAATATCTTCCCATTTCCACTCTGGGATACCCAAAGGCTGAAGCAATCCCGCTGGTTGCTGATGCTCAGCCTTAACTTGTTGACATGTCAAACATCTAGCCACATACTCAACTACATCCTTATTCATCCCGGGCCACAAATATAATGTCCGTAGATCCTGATACATTTTCGTGGTACCTAGATGAAGTGAGTATGGTGTAGTGTGAGACTCATCCAATATCTCTCACCTGATCCCCTCATCAGCCAGAACACAGATCCGCCCCTGATACCGAAGCAAACCCATCTCAGAAACAGAATAATCCTTAGTTGTCCCTGCTAAGGCATGCTGCCTATTTTCCTGCAACTGTACATCCACTAACTGGCCCTCCTTGATCCGCTCAAACAGGGTTGACTGCAAAGTGATGTTGGCTAACTGGCCCACTACCCGTTCTATCATTGCCCTGACCATCTCATCAGCCAATTCTCTCGAGATCTGGGTGGAACTATACAATTGCCCTGGGCCCCTCCTACTCAACGCATCTGCCACCACATTGGCCTTTCCAGGGTGATAAAGAATATCACAGTCATAATCCTTAACCAGCTCCAACCAATGCCTCTGCCTCATGTTCAGATCCTTCTGAGTAAAGAAATACTTCAAACTTTTATGATCAGTGTATATCACGCACTTCTCCCCATACAGATAATGACACCACACCTTCAGTGCGAATACCACTGCTGCTAACTCCAAATCATGAGTCGGATACCTCTGCTCATACTCCTTCAGCTGTCGAGATGCATAGGCTATAACTTTCTCATTCTGCATCAACACACAGCCTAAACCCATCCTTGATGCGTCACAGTAGACCACAAACTTCCCTTCCTCCGAAGGAAGACTCAACACAGGTGCAGAAATAAGTCGTCGCTTCAACTCTTGAAAACTGTTCTCACACTTCTCTTACCAGACAAACTTCTGATTCTTTCTTGTCAACTCTGTTATCGGTGAAGAAATCTTCGAGAACCCCTCTACGAACCGCCTATAGTAACCAGCCAACCCAAGGAAACTCCGCACCTCCGAGGCATTCCTCGACCTCGGCCAATCCCTAACTGCTTCTACCTTGGACGGATCCACCTTAATCCCTTTTGCCCCAACTATATGTCCAAGGAAGGTCACCTCTGGTTGCCAGAACTCGCACTTCTTAAACTTGGCGTACTACTGATGCTCCCTTAACCTCTGTAGAACCTATCGAAGATGCTGCTCATGCTCTGCCTCTGAACTGGAATATACCAAAATGTCGTTGATGAAGACAATGACGAACTGATCCAAGAAATCCTTGAACACCCTGTTCATTAAGTCCATGAAAGCCGCTGGGACATTGGTCAGACCAAAAGACATGACCAGGAACTCATAATGCCCATATCGTGTCTGGAAGGCTGTCTTCGGTATATCCTCATCTTTGATCCTCAGCTGGTGATAACCAGATCAAAGATCAATCTTTGAGAACACCGTCTTACCTTGCAGTTGGTCGAACAAGTCATCAATCCTTTGTAGAGGGTGCTTATTCTAAATAGTTAACTTGTTCAATTCTCGATAATCTATGCACATCCTCAAAGTCCCATCCTTCTTCTTAACAAACAACATTGGAGCGCCCCATGGAGAGTAGCTAGGCCTGATAAACCCCAAATCCAGAAGTTCTTGCAGCTGTATCTTCAACTCTTTCAATTATGTTGGTGCCATTCTGTATGGTGTCCTTGATACTAGTTTTGTCCCTGGTGCTAGCTCAATCTCAAATTGAATCTCCCTACGCGGTGGCAACCCTGGCAGATCCTCAGGGAAGACATCCAGAAACTCACACACCAATCTAGTCTCTCCCGGCCCTACCGGCATGACTCTAGCAGTATCCACTACACTAGCCAGAAAACCTATGCATCCCCCCTGCAACAAGTCCCTGGCTCTCAATGTTGAAATCATGGGTACGCGGGGTCCAGACACCGCACCCACAAAGACAAAAGGGTCCTCGCCCTCAGGCTCAAAAGTAACCATCTTCTTCCTGCAATCAATCCTAGCCCCATATCTAGCCAGCCAGTCCATCCCCAAAATCATATCGAAATCCTCCAAATCTAACTCAATCAGATCTACCGAGAGTTCCCTACTATCAACCATTACTGGCAGTGCCCTAATCCATCTCCTAGAGACTACCAGTTCTCCTGTAGGCAACAAAGTCCCAAATCCTACGGTCCGATACTCACTAGGTCTACACAGTCTATCAATCACTCTACTAGAAACAAAAGAATGCGTAGCACCAGAATCAATCAATATTGTAAAAGAAAAGCCAGCGCTAGAAAGTTGACCTGTCACTACTGAGGGACTAGCCTCAGCCTTCGCCTGAGTCAAGGTGAATACTCGAGCTAGAGTCAAGCTATCCACCTTTCCCACTTCACCTTTCTTCACCGTTGGGTAGTCTTTCCTAAGATGCCCCACTACTCCGCACACAAAGCAAGCCTTGGCCCGACACTCGCCCAGATGGCGTCTTGTACATCTCGGACACTCTAGATAGGTCCACCATGCCTCGCCGCCACCCCGACCCCTCCTATCAGGACCAGCAGCGGTCGAAGTGTCATGAGTCTTCCTCTTGAAGTCACTAGGGCCTCCGCCCCTACCAGACCCAGAATATGGAGGCACCGCCCTGCAGCCCTCCCTTCTTGCTGCACCATCCTTCCATATCTTATTCTCCGCTTCCTCAGCGATAAGAGCCCTCTCAATGGCCTGGGCATAAGTTGTTCCTCCAGGTACCGTTGTAATTCTAACATCTCGGGCTATCATAGCATTCAGCCCTCTAATGAATCTATCCTGCCTAGCTGCATCGGTAGGCACAAGGTCTGGTGCGAACTTCGCCAGTCTATCGAACTTTAGGGCATATTCAGTAACGGTCATGTTGCCCTGCACCAGACTCACGAACTCATTTACTTTCGCTGCTCTGACAACTACATTGTAATATTTCTGACTGAATAGATCCTTAATACCTTCCCAACTCAGTGTAGTCACATCCCTAGTCTGCGATGCCACTTCCCACTAGATACGGACATCCTCTCTCAGCATATAAGTGGCACAGGCCACCCTATCATGCCCCTCTATCCTCATAAAGTCCAGAATTACAGTGATCATAGTTAGCCACTGCTCGATTTTCAATGGATCTGGTCCACCCTCAAAGATTGGGGGTTGCTACTTCCTGAACCGCTCATATAATGGCTCCCATTTGTTACCAATCTCCCCAGACAGCACAACTGGTACCACTGTAGGTGGTACAGAAGGGGCGGCACTCCCTGACGGAGCTTGCTGTTGCAGAATACGAATCTGCTCATCCTGACTCTGTAATCGAGCCTGCATCTCAGCCATTAACTACTGCCAGTTCTCAGGCACTGGCGGAGGAGTCTGGCCCTGATCATCACCCCGGGTCCCGGACCTAGTGCCGGCTAGTCGTGAAGATTTTCTTGGACGCATAGCTATCCAAGTCAATCTGCAAATATCGACTTGGCAATCAGACCATGATGACAGGGTAAAATTTCTTCAAGATCCAACAATAGAATATCACCAACCACAAACAATCCACATATAAGCATCCATTCTCATGCATTGGCTGCTAATAAGCACGCCTCCAATTCAATTGCACAAAAGCTATGAAACAGGCATTCATACATGCACAATATACAATTAATCATTCAAATATTCATCTACATGCGCGGCGATGCTAATGAACATGCCTCAATATTTTCACACAACAGTTAAGGGCCAGGCCCTATCAGTATCTCATGCTTCCTAATAATCCAGTAAATAACAACATTCATAGCTCATCACAAACACATAAACACATAGGCACATATACACATTACCGAACCCTGATTTGAGCTTGTCCCTAGCAGCGAATGTACATGTCCAGCCTGTCTTTAGGACCCCTTAAACCTAGGACACTCTGATACCAAGTTGTAACGCCCTGGATAGCCAAGACCATTACACTGTGTGATTATAAAGGTGCAAGACTCGATAAACAAGTCATTTTAATCAAACGTGTCATTAATTGAGGTGTTCTAGGGTTAAAACATATTTTGGCCTCAAAAGATACATTTCATAAAGTATAAACCATTTACAGCAGGGATCCCGGAAACCACTTAGTGTTTACAAACAGATTTACAAAAAACGAAAGTCAAAGACAACGTTGGCCCTACTAAGGCAAAATAGGTGATTCCGGTCCTCCTGTCCCTGTAACCTCCTCAACCGTGGTGGTTGAGGGGCCTGACATGTACATTCACCCTACAGAGCTCTCCAGTCAGGGCTGATCAATCCTGCCTTTACCTCTACCTACACCACGCAGCACCCGTGAGCCAAGGCCCAGCAAGAAAACAACATACAAAGCATAAACAATATTATCAAACAGACATTCCAATACACATGTTTAGATATTCAATCCACAGCATATAAGCACACCTCAAGGTACAAGTAACCTCATCTATACTCAGATTATTTAGCAATCTCATTAATCACATCCATAGCCAAGTATAATAATCAATTAACACGAATACTAGGGTCGACACCTTAGGTCGCACCCTCTGTTTAACCCATTGACTCCGGCCCGCTTAAACCGAGCTCAGTGCATAATAAGCTGTCATTGGATACCAGTGTCCGAGTCGTGCCAATTGTACAAGTTAACCGTGGCACGCTTAGGCCGTTGGTTTACAATTTACATGGCATAATACCATTCTTTCAATCATATATATCAGGGAGCCCTTAGTCCCGCTCAAATATTCAACCGGGTGTAGTTTTCTTACCTTTAGCTTCTAGATGAGTTAGCTATGGGTGATACTCCTTGAGCGCGATCCGATCCCCGAGCCCTAGCTTAGCACCTAGGCACAACCATGATGAAAGATACCATTAACAATCTTAAATGAGTTTCCAAACCAAGTTCTAGTCCCCAGATCATTGAACTTCACCAAATATGGTAAAAGATTCAATCCCGAGAACCCTAGGTTAAATTCCCAAGCCTAAAATCTCAAAATCCCAAAATCCCGTAAGCGCCCCGGCATAGGCCACCCATGTCGCGGCATGGCCCCCAAACAGAACCATCTAAGGCACAAAAATAGGTAAGGGTCGCGGCATTGCTTGGACCATGCCGCGGTCCACCCTCCTTCCTCAGCATGCAACAGCCTCGAAGGGCCGCGACTCACCAAGAACCATGCCGCGGCCCGACCCTTCGAACCCAGAAAAATCCACTATTTTCAATCTCTAAACCTCACCTTAAGCCATCCCAAAGCCCCCAACTCAAAACCAATTAATAACAATATCATTAGAATGATTTAAACAACACAATCCAACCATAAATCCAGCCTAACACTCACCAAAATCCTAATTCCAATTTCTGAGATTTCAAACCCACAGAACTCAAAACTAGCCATGAAAACTCTCAAATTCAACCATCAAACTTTAAATTAAACCTTACCTCAGCTGTAGAATCGTTTCTCCAAGGATCCCCTGGCCTATCTTCAGAGTTTTAAGCCTCAACCCCACCTTGAATGTCAAAACCACAACTATTAAAAACTCAGCCATTTCTCCTTAAATTTCTAACCTTAGAAATGAAAATTAATGCTTACCTTGGCTCTAATTCAACCTTGATTAGTTCCTTAAGCTAATCCTCTGGTTCAGCCCTTCAATTTCCCCCAAGTTTCAGTCAATTTCCCCCTTGAAAATCAGGGTTTTGCCTTTGCTAAGAGAGAGATGAAAGAGAAGGAGAGAAAGGTCGGTTTAAACTTGTGTCTACTATTTTCTAACATATTCCTTAAGTCTAACCTTAAGTTATCAGACTAATCCCAAAGCTCGGGTTACCAGAAACATCCCCAAGGGCGAAACGGTAAAATCCCCCAATAATCCCGCCTAGACATCCTAACCTCAAATATATCTCCAAGTATTTATTTCCATCACCCGATAGTCTAAATCACTACCCGATACCAAAAATACTCCTTGACTTATCCAAAGTCAATTATAATGCCCCATTGTGGCTTTTCCCGCTATCTAGCCCTAGGATCGCCTCGAGTCGCCGGCTGCAGAATTATCCACATAATAATGTGGTTCTCACATATATAACATATCTATTTCATATTATCACATAATATCATCAATTATCATATAATATCATTTAAGCACTATTAATCACATAATATCTCATTCAAATAAATACTATTCACTCAAATCCCAATTTTTCCCTCCCGGCACACTAATCAAGGCCCTTAAGCCTTATTAGCAAATTTGGGTCGTTACAGTTAAATTATTGTTTGAATAATTTTGTAAATATCAGAAAAATTGCATATTCATTATTGAGGATGTGATCTTGTATTAGTACGAGAGAATTAAGATCACATGAATGAATAAAAATAGTCAACAACAAATTAAAGTTATGGAATTCTTTAATTGGAGTTGTAAGTACATTTTATTGAGTATCATAATGATACAAATAATCTAGATTCAGATTATTGATGTGGTAAGACATCTCAGTAAAGGTGCTTTATATAATATGATTATATATGACATGGACCGATATGAATTAAAGTCTTTATCCGAAAACCATTTAACAATAAAGACTTGTAATTCATATCATAACTGATAATCATTTATAGACCAACCTAAATCCTGAGTGTTCATGAACTCCTGTTCATGTTTATTAAATCTTTTGATTCATTCGTTAAGGTCTCTTCAAAGAATGAGGCTAATTACTTTTGTTTTGGAGATTTAATATCATGGATGGCTGGGAACATGTATCAACAATACAGAATCTAATATTTCCTAACGGATCATATATTTGTTCCCTTAAGGGTTAATTCTGGAACTTAATGATTTTGAGCTCAAATCTATAATTAGATTATAGATTAGTTATTCACTAGTGAATTAATGGTACTTAAGGAATAAGAAATAAATTAGAAAGGTAAAATGGTAATTCTTCCATTCTAATTTATGAACTAATTAATTATAGGGTTGAACTATTGTAAGATGGTTATATCAATGGACGACTTAAGAAAAAGATTTTTGTAAAAGTATATCTATAACATAAAGAGTGCAATTCTGAATTTATAGTGGAGTAATATCATAATTAATAAATTAACTATTATAATTAAAAAGTTTAATTATTTAGTTTCAATTTATTGGAGCTTAATGTTATAGGTACATGGTCCCCGAAATGGCTCAAACAATCACTGTCAAAGGCAAATACAAAAAATGGGCAAAAAGGACTTATGTGATAAGTAAAATAATTTTCTATGTATCAAACATCATTATTGTTTAATTATATGTAATTAATTAATTATTTGATTTAACAAAAAATATAATTAATTTATTTTTGGGATTTTTGGTATTTAAATAATAATAAAAATTGGGAAAATTCACATGCCATCACAGGCATGTGGTACACGTGTGGCACAATGCACAGGCACTGTGCTACACGCATAAGAGAGTTTACTCAGTCTCTTGATTCCACAATTTTAGTTATTTAAATATTAAATAAATAATGAGATATTTTAATATGATTAAAATATTATTATTTAAACAAAAATATGATAGCTGATCAGTTATTTTGAATTTGTTTAAAATAACAAATATTTTAATATATTGGATATTATTAAATATTGGATATCAGTTTTTCACAGAACATAACTTTTCAGGGATAGAAAAATATCTAGGAATCTCTCTTAGAGAAAGAGAACAGTGACAAAAACTAAAGTCATTGTTCTTCACAAAACCTAGGTCCAAACTTTATCAAATCTCATGTGTTGAGAACATCTGATAAATAGTTATTGCCTATTATTTGTATAGCAAGCCCACACTCGTTCTTTGTGTGCCTGAGAACATTTCGGAAGATCTTGGTGTGAGATCTTAAGGAATTTAGCCATACAAAAAGATAGCAGCAAGGAAGGACCTGAGGTAATTTTTCTGTTCATGTCCTTGATTCAATATATATATGCATTTGAAGAAGTAGATCTAGAAATCTTTTGGGATCAATCTAACAATTTGATTGTTGTTCCGCTACGCATAATCTCTGATTTGATCAATAAACACCAACATTTTATGCATGTTGTTGAGTGAATGGCGAAGGCCGGGAATGGGGAAGGCTAAGAATGGAAAGAAGCCGGGTTCAACAAGGGGCCAGGATTGGCATTGAGCACATTGAGTGTAGGCCGTTAGGGCGAGACCCTCTTAGGGTGACCGTGAACCCAGGGCCTTATAAAGTGCCTAGGACGACATTGGCCACTATGTTTAACTCGTTGGCTTTGTTGTTGTATATTGTGGATTGTTATGTATATGTTATATGATTTGTGTTGAGTTTTCTTACTGGGCTTCGGCTCACGGTTGCTCTATGGTGTAGGTAAGGGCAAAGGAAAGGTCGACCAACCATGAGTACGGAGAGCATGGAGCGACGGGTTCATGTTCGGCCTACCTGGCTACCACAACCAGGGTTATTTTTGGGAAAAGTATTGTAATTAACCACTTTGTCGCTTAGGACGACCTTAATTGTATTTTGAGTTGTAATATATTTTCCAAATAGTATTTTGGGATCCCAACTGTGTAACTTTTCAATGAATGTCCAAATTTTTTATACTTAATGTCATTAAATGAGTTTTATTTCGGTTTAGTCACACTTTTAACCTAAAACCCCTATTAGCGAGCTAATGGCACATTTTTAACTCATGTAGTAATGACTCTAAGGAAGTAGGGTGTTACAACTTAGTATTAGAGTGTGCCAAGGTTTATGGTTCCTGGAAATCGACCGAACATGTACGCTCGCTGTCAGTGACAAGCTCGACTCAGGGTTGGTTGGTAATTAATGAATTATATGCTTAATCGCTTGCTTAAATTGCCTTTTTGCTTGAATATACATAGATAGAGCATGATGAATATGCTGTTATATGCATGATATTAGGGCATGGCCCCTTGATTGTTATGTGTTATGTGTGACTTGTGCACTTGCTAGTTGTGATTAGTTGATGAATTTGGGAGGTGGTTTTGGATGTTGTTATCATGCCTGATGTGCGGCGTCATTGATTGCAGGCATATTGCTATAATGCCTCGGTGATCAATCAGACTCCGTGGCAATAGGGCCGAGGATGACACCAGGGTTAGGACCCTCCACTTTCCCTACCGAAATCGGCAAAATTTATTTGCTGAGATGGAAGCTAGACTTCACTGAACAGAAGAAGAGCTTCGATAGTGGAGGCAGCAGGCCCCTCCTCTAGGCATTGGGTTACAGGTTCCACAAGCTGTGGCACTAGTGCCAGCCCATCCTGTTATGGAAAATAGGTGGGAACCTTTGTATGAAAGGTTCAGGAGGTAGCATCCTCCCACCTTTGAGGGTGGCCCAGACCCACTGCGGGTAGAGCAGTGGATGAACATGATTTCTTCTATCCTATACTTCATGAGGGTGGAAGGGAATGGGAGAGTATCTTGCACCAGCTGCATGTTGAGAGAAGATGCCCGCATCTGGGGGAATGTTGTGTCTCAGAGAAGGAATGTTGCAGTCATGACTAGGGAAGAATTCATAAACATATTCCATGAGAAGTATTATAGTGTCGCAGTCCGAGCTACAAAGGTTGATGAGTTTACAAACTTGACCCAGAACTGGATGTCAGTCACATAATATACCTTGAAGTTTGATCGGTTATCAAAGTTCGTGTGGGATTTGGTGCCTACTGACATGGCACGGAGAGATCAATTTGTGTGGGGATTGAATGTTATGATCGCCTGTGACATTAAGATAACCTTAGATCCGGGAACTACCTATGCACAGGTAGTGGAGAAGGCCCTTACAGCTGAAGGGGTCGAGTGAAGAGAGGGTGTTGCTAGGCATGATGCTCAGAGGATGGTGCCTCCTTTTACTGGATCTAACCGGGGTAGTGGCCCCAGTGAGCAGAAGAGAAAGGCCCCAGACTCTTTTGCTCCTTCTGGCTCGGATAGGAGGGCACGAAGTGCTTTCAGTGGTCGTCAAGGTAGGGAAGACAACTGGAGGATTTTCCTAGTGTGTCCTCGGTGCAGACGATGACATCAAGGAGTGCAGGATCATCACCTGCTTTACTTGTGGAAGTATTAGTCATTTGAGGAAGGACTGCCCACAAGCCAGGAAGGAAGAACTAAAATAGAGTGACATCCTCACTCTTGCCAAAGTATTTACCTTGACCCAGACTGAGGCTGAGGCTAGCCCCTCGGTCGTGACAGGTCAGATTTCTAGTGTTGGTTCTTCTTTTACTGCATTGATTGACTCAGGGGCTACTCATTCTTTTGTATATGCTAGAGTGATAGATCAGCTATGTAGACCTAGTGATTTGTATGCTAGGGAAATTCAGACTTTGTTGCCAACTGGGGAACTGGTAGTCTCTAGGAGATGGGTTAGAGCATTGCTAGTAGAGAAAGACAGTAGGGAGTTGTTTGTGGACCTGATTGAGCTAGAAATGGATGACTTTGATATGATCCTAGGGATGGATTGGTTATCAAAGTACGGGGCGACGATTGACTGCAAGCATAGGATGGTGAACTTTGAACCGGAAGGGGAGGTACCCTATGTATTCGTGGGGACTATGAGTGGACTGCGAGTATCTATAATTTTGGAACTGAAGGCTAGAGACCTATTGCAAGAGGGTGGCATAGGATTCCTAGCAAACATTGTGGATACTTCTAGAGTTGTTTCGGTTGGACTGAATGAGACCAGACTAGTATGTGAGTTTCCTGATTCATTCCCCGTAGATTTGACAAGGTTGTCGCTACACCGAGAGATCAAGCTCGTCATAGAGTTGGTGTCAAATTCTACTAGACTCACCCCTACGGTGACTACTAGGACTAAATCTATGATTATTGAAACCGTGGATCTAGCTCATAAAATAAGAGATTTTGTTTTCTTATTTTGATCGAATAGTAGGTTGTTAATAGTGGTGTCCATTATTAAATGAGTTTGCAACTCTATTTAACTAGTTGTATTTTTTACTCTCGCCAACCGGGACAAGGATATCATAGATTAGTTAAAATCCTAAAGAAATAGAGATATGATTGTTTTTGGTATTTTTTCTCATATCTTACATATTTTTGGTATATGTTGTGCTATTTCTTGAAATTTGTGTGAATAGAAGTTTTATTGAGCAAATGTGATTGATTTCTATTTTATTGGTAATTTGTAGTTTTGAGTTATGGCTGTGTCTACTCCCATCCTTTCTCAACTTTCGATGGAGAAACTCAGTGGAGAAAACTTCCTTAAATGGAACAAGATCATTTAACTGAACTTGGGATTTTATCACAACTTACTACCCCAGGTACTCCGCAACAAAATGGTGTAGCGGAACGCCAGAACAGAGCTTTATTATAAATGGTTAGATGCATGCTTAGTTACTCAACTATACCAACTTCATTCTGGGGACATGCAATTGAAACCGCGAATGACATTCTCAATGTCGTGCCGTCAAAATCAATCCCCAAAACACATTTAGAACGCTGCAATGGTCGTGAACCTAGTTTACGCCATTATAGAATCTGGGGGTGTCCCGCTCACGTCCTGAGGAAAAAGGAGGGAAAGCTAGAATCGCGAACTGAAGTTTGCATGTTTGTTGGCTATCCTAAAGGTACTCGGTATAGTCATTCAGAAAAGAAAGTGTTTACTTCTACAAATGCTACTTTTCTGGAAAATGACTATGTCCAGAACTTTAAACCTCGCAGCAAAGTAGTTTTAGAGGAGATGGTTAAAGAATTGACTCCAACCAATGTTCCATTGTCATCAACGCAAGTCGATGATGAAATTCCCACTCTTCATGTGCAATCAACGCAAGTCGATTTAAATGAAGAAAGTACCACTGTTCCTGAGCAAACAGTCACGGAGCCTCGTCGTAGTGGGAGGGTTTCTAGGAACCCAGTTCGCTATGGTTTGGATGATGAAACCAATATGGTTGTTGGTGACACTAGTGATGATGATCCATTGTCTTTCAAACAGGCAATGGCTAGCCTTGAAAAGGAACTATGGCTCGAAGCCATGAAACAGGAAATGGAGTCTATGTACTCAAATTCCGTCTGGGAACTTGTGGAAGCACCTAGTGACTTTAGGGCCATTGGGTGCAAGTGGATCTACAAGAAGAAACGAGGTGTTGATGGAAATATCGAGACTTATAAAGCTCGATTAGTGGCAAAGGGTTATACCCAAAGAGAAGGTGTGGACTATGAGGAAACTTTTAGTTCGGTAGCCATGCTCAAATCCTTTCGCATCCTCCTATCCATAGCAGCCGCTCTCGACTATGAGATCTGGCAAATGGACGTCAAGACAGCTTTTCTTAATGGAAAGCTTGATGAAGTCATTTATATGGATCAGCCAGAAGGATTTAAAGTATTTGGACAAGAAGGAAAAGTTTGTAAGTTAAATAGGTCCATCTATGGACTTAAGCAAGCTTCTCGTTCCTGGAATCTTAGGTTTGATGAAATAATCAAAACCTATGGCTTTGAACAAAATATTGATGAGCCATGTGTTTACCAACTGAAGGCAAATCAAATAGTGGTATTCCTGGTTCTTTATTATGTAGATGATATCTTACTCATTGGAAACAATGTTAAGAAATTATCAGATGTGAAGAATTGGTTGAGCACTCAATTCCAGATGAAGGATTTGGGTGAAGCAAGTTATGTTCTAGGTATCTGTTGACGCGGTTCTTCGGCAACAGGTAATTAAGAGAAGAAGAGAAAGAGATTAGTACTTAACAGTAGAACCGCCGCAGATATGAAATCTTTGTGAGAAGAACTAGGTGACCCTAAACACACTTTTTAAGTGGTTCGAAGGTTAAAATCCTTCTACTCCACTAGTCAATATTATTGATCTTTTCTGGGTAATTGGTTTACAAAATATATAGTTCTTACACGACTATTTTTTCCAACCCCTATCAATTCCCAGGGTCTCCATATTTATAGGAGAAGGCACCTGGAAATTGGTAGGGAGGTCATCCCGTGACCTTACCATTTGTCATATCAAGTCTGTGATATTCATGATTACTTCCTAAACCTGACACACAAGTGTGGTCTAATCAGTATGGAAGGAGATAATGGGCCGCACGGCCCAACCCGTCCGTGGGTGTCTGAATACGCACGTTCCTGCGGCGTGTCCGAGAAGTCAGGGGGATATCGGACACGTGATGGCAGGATTATGCACGTTTATCTTGCGTGTTGACTTCCCATAGGGTCAGAGCTTCCTGAGAAGCTCGCTACCGGAGCAATCCATAACCCGAGCTGATTCGTCAGTGGTCGTCGGATGTTGTTCCCAGCTCCTGGAACAACAAGAGGGAGCAGGAAACTCCATCCCCTCGAGCTAGAAAGGGCCCGTCCTGAAGATAAAGCCTCTGGCCTGTGGGAGCCTCGGGCTAAATCATGTTTAGTCCGAGGATCGTCCTGCTAAACAGCCCGTGGGAAATCCAGGGCGTACAGTATCCAGATCATCAGGGATAGAAAGAACAAACTTTTAGCTCTATCTCAAGCAGCTTACATTGATAAAGTGCTTGAACGTTTCTCAATGAAAAATTCCAAGAAAGGGTGTCTACCGTCCCGCCATGGAATTCATCTTTCAAAAAAGCAGTCTCCCCAGACTCCTAAAGAGGAAGATGCAATGAGAAAAGTTCCTTACGCATCTGCAGTTGGAAGTATGATGTATGCCATGTTGTGTACTAGACTAGATATCTGCTATGCAGTGGGAGTAGTGAGCAGGTATCAGTCAAACCCAGGACCAGAAGATTGGATAGCAGTTAAGCATATCCTGAAGTATTTGAGATGGACTAGGGATTATATGTTAGTCTACAAGGGTGGTGTTCTGAACCCTGTAGGCTACACCGATTCAGATTTTCAGACTGATGTCGATGACAGGAAGTCTACTTCTGGAATGGTGTTTACTCTTGGGGGTGGAGCTGTGATTTAGAGAAGCGTAAAGCAGTCTGCAATCTCAGATTCCACCATGGAGGCTGAGTACATAGCCGTGTCAGAAGCAGCTAAGAAAATAGTCTGGCTAAAGAAGTTCTATTCGAATCTTGGTGTTATTCCAGAAATGGATAAACCGCTTGTGTTGTTTTGTGACAATACAGGAGCGATAGCCAACTTGAAAGAACCTCGAAGTCACAAGAGGAGTAAGCATATAGAAAGGAAGTATCACATTATTCAAGAATATGTGGCCAGGGGAGATGTGAAGGTTATGAAGATTGCAACTGAAGACAATCTTGCGGATCCGTTTACAAAGACACTACCAGAAGCTACATTTGATAAGCATATCAAGGAGATGGGATTAGTAGAATTAAGGAATTAGTTTCAATTAGTGCAAGTGGGAGTTTGTTGGGATTTTATGCCCTAATTAAAACTCAAATTCTTTGTAATTTCATTTTATTATCAATAAAAGAATAGAAATCATTTTTTGACTTGGTCAATCACTTTGCTCACATGTTTTATTTTCATGATTATTTGTTTAATATAAACTTCTATTAAATCCCGAGCATATAGCTAATCTTATTTATAGTGACATAATCACAGTGGAATATAAATATGATTATATGTTCAAAATAAGTTAGTCCTAAGATTAGTCAGTGCACCGGATTTACACTGACTTGCCAATCTACGATATGATCTACTTACACATTACAGTGTTATGTTCTTTCCAGAACATTAGCAAAGTAGATAAGATCAGATGTATTTGTTACATCGGACAGGACCGATATTGACAGTTGATAAGATAAGTAAACATACTGTTATTATCTATTCTATTCATATCATATAGTTGACCATAGGTCAATTCAATCTCAATTCTGAGTGGTTAGTATTCTAACTGATTGTATTATTTGAGTTCTTTGACTTGTTCGTTACCAGCTTACCCTACGGACTAGCCCATACTTACATCTTGGGAACTCGGTAGTATAATTGAGTGGGAGTGTTAATCATAGATATGATCATCTATAGCTTCTGATGAAGAAGTGAAACGATGGTTTCCTTTTAGTTTGGTTCAAGGTGTTAAATGATAGAGATCTCATTTCAGTAACTAAATTAGTTTACTGAAATATCATTTACAAGGAACTAATTGTTTTAAGGATAAAATACAATAAGGGGTAAAACGATATTTTAGTCCTATCTCATTGTAGACCGTCTATAGAGGATTGGGTGACAATTATGGTTGTAACAATGGATAATTAATAGTGTATCTATATTTTTTATAGAGCGTTCTATGAATTCAAGAGTGCAATTCCAAGTCTATAGTGGAGTCACGAGGAATTAATAAGTTAGTAAATTTATTTGTTAGATTTATGATAACTTATTGGAGCTTGATTTCATAGGCCCATGGTCCCCATTGTACCTTGGATAAAATCATCTAGATAGTCTCAATTAATTGATTTAATCATCAATTAGAATTATCAAAGTTGACCAGGTTGGATAGTTTCACAGAGTTGTGTAATTTTGAGAGGAAAAGAGAAATTATGGCAGATTTATTAATTAAGATAAATTGGTATCTAAATTAATAAATAAATTTAAATCAAGTTTCAAATTATAAATAATTAATTTGATAAAGGATTTAAATAATTATTTAATTAATTAAATTAATAGAAAATAATATAGGCCTTGATTTTAAGTCCAATGGGCTTATAATCAAATGAGAAATTTCATGGGCCTATAACCCATGATAATTTTGACCTAGGGCTTCAAAATGGCTGTTATTTTATTGATTTTTTAATTAAATTAAATGGCCTAATTGAGTCTATAAAAGGAGTGCTTAGAGAGAAGTCAAAACAGAAGTTTGATAAGTCACAAGTCAAATTTTCTGATAGTTTTAGATTCTCTCTAAACACAAGTCATTTTCTAAGCCTCTTTGTTATTTTCTCTTCTTCTCTCTATATCTATCACATGTGTTGAGAATTGCCCACACTAGTCTAGGTGGTTCTAAGGATACATTGGAAGATTGTGAAGAAAATAGAAGATCGGTTCAGTTTCTTGATAATACTCTGCGACAGAGAGGATACAAGAGTTAGAGAAACTGAAGGAATGACTCTTTAATTCCGCTGCGTATACTGTAAGTATTCTATTCTTTGTTTCTCTTTGAATTCAATTTTAGAAACATGTTTTAGGCTATCTCGTATTAATTTGTTTAATATTAGATATACATGAAAATGAATAAAGATCATGTATAAGCTAATCCAACAATATATAGTTTCCATATGAACATTTATATTGTTTTACTATATAAATTTATATGTACTTATTTCTTCAAATATTATGTAACCGTTCAGATATGGCTGAAAAATATGGATGTTATTCCTACTGAAAGATGGTGGATTCCAAAAATGTGATAAGCCAAGTGCAAGATCTTCAATTGATTATCCATGGAATACATGCTGAAGAGATGGTCTTGAGTGAGTCTTTCCAAGTAGCTGCAATTATAGAGAAGCTACCCCCTGCATGGATAGACTTCAAAAATTATCTCAAGCACAAGCGAAAGGAAATGAGTGTTGAAGATCTCATTCGCAGACTTCGCATTGAAGAGGATAACAAAAGTGCTGAGAGCGATCCTCAAATCCCAATGCTGCCAAGGCTAATATGGTGGAGCATGACAAAGGATCCAAGGGGAAGAAGGATAATAAGGCCAAGCCATGGTCCAAACTAGGACCAAAAGGTGGAGTTTCAAAGAAGCCGAAATTCCAAGGTAAGTGCTTTAACTGCAACAAGACGGGACATAAATCATCAGATTGTAGACTACCAAAAAAGAAAGGAAATGAGGCTAATGCTGTGGAAGCCATGTCCCAAGAGATCGCTGACCTAGACCTATGTGTTGTGGTCTCTGAAATAAATCTAGTGGATGCTAATCCAAAGGAATGGTGGCTCGATACTGGAGCTACTCGTCATGTCTGTGCGAACAAGTCTGCCTTCTCCGACCTTACTTTGGTGGAAAATGGGGATAAGATCTACATGGGCAACTCGGCAACCTCTGAGATAAAGGGGCAGGGTACTGTGTACTTGAAGATGACGTCTGGAAAGAGTGTCAAGCTACAGAATGTGCTGTATGTGCCTAACATTCGCAGGAATCTGATCTCTGGAACACTGTTCAGTGTACATGGGTTCAAGTTGGTTTTTGAGTCCTAGAAAATTGTACTAACTAAAGCTGGTGTTCCTATTGGGAAGGGTTATGTGAAAGAGGGAATGTGGTAGATGAATGTAATGGCTGTTAAGCCAAAGACTATTAGTAATAATAATACTACTACTTCTTCTGTTTACTTGCTTGAGTCTTCAAATTTATGGCATGGTAGACTAGGTCATGTTAATTATGATACTTTGCGTAGACTGATTAACTTGAATCACATACTCACGTTTAATATTGATTCCAAACATAAGTGTGAAACTTGTGTAGAGGCAAAACTAATCAGGTCATCATTCCAAACGGTTGAAAGAAACACTGAACCCCTTGGTTTAATTCACAGTGACATTTGTGATTTAAAGTTTGCTCAAACAAGAGGAGGTAACAAGTACTTTATTACTTTCATTGATGAAAATACAAAGTATTGTTATGTATATTTGCTAAAAAAGCAAGGATGAAGCTATAGAAAAGTTTACTCTTTATAAGCAAGAGGTTGAAAATCAACTTAATAAGAAAATTAAGCAGATAAGAAGTGACAGTGGTGGTGAATACGTACAACCTTTTGATGAATTATGTGCACAACACAGAATTATTCACGAGGTCATACCACCTTATTCTCCTCAATCCAATGGAGTGGCAGAATGGAAAAATCGCACTCTAAAGGACATGATGAATGCTATGTTAATAAGTTCGGGATTGCCACAGAACATGTGGGGTGAAGCCATTTTGTTGGCTAACTATCTTTTAAATAAGATTCCCAAAAAGAAAGAACAAAAGACGCCCTATGAACTTTGGAAAGGTAGGCTACCTTCTTACAAGTACTTAAAAGTGTGGGGGTGTCTTGCAAAGGTTGTAGTACCATTGCCAAAGAAGATGAAAATAGGTCCTAAAACAGTTGACTATATTTTCATTGGCTATGCGCAAAATAGCAATGCATATCGATTCCTTGTACACGAGTCTAAAAACCCTGACATCCACAAGAATACGATAATGGAATCCAAAAATGCATCGTTCTTTGAACATATATTTCCTTGTAAACCTAATGGGGATGAACCAAGCTCTTCTAAACGAACATTTGAGATCATGGATGAGAATATCCATGAGCAAGAAATAGAAGAGGAGAGTGAAGAAGTCCAAGTAGAGCCAAGACGAAGTAAAAGGGCAAGGAAAGAAAACTCTTTTGGACCAGATTTTCTAACTTATATGGTAGAGCCAGAACCTCGTACATATAAAGAAACTGTGAGCTCTACTGAGGGTCCTTTACGGAAGGAAGCCATAAGAAGCGAAATTGATTCCATCATGCAAAATCATACTTGGGAACTTGTTGGCCTCCCTCCCGGATGTGAACCTCTAGGGTCCAAGTGGATTTTCAAACGGAAAATGAAAACAGATGGAACAATTGATAAGTATCAGGCTAGACTTGTAATAAAAGGTTACAAACAAAAAGAAGGCCATGATTACTTTGACACGTATTCTCCTGTGACGAGAATAAATTCCATTAGGATGATTTTGGAAATTGCTGCATTGCGAAATCTTGAAGTCCACCAAATGGACATAAAAACTGCCTTTCTAAATGGGGATCTTGATGAAGAAATCTACATGGAACAACCCGAGGGTTTTGTAGCTTCAGGAAAAGAAAGGAAAGTGTGCAAATTGGTAAAATCCTTATATGGACTTAAGCAAGCTCCAAAACAATGGCATGAAAAATTTGACAGTGTCATGATGACCAGTGGCTTCAAAATCAAGGAGTGTGACAAATGTGTTTATATCAAAAATACAAATGATGGATATATTATTCTTTGTTTGTATGTAGATGATATACTCATTGTCGGAAGCAACCAACGAATGGTAAAATCTACCAAAGATATGTTGAACTCAAGGTTTGACATGAAGGATATGGGACTGGCTGATGTAATTCTAGGAATAAAGATTACAAGGACGCCAGTTGGACTTAGTTTGAGTCAGTCACACTATGTGGACAAGATTCTTGACAAATTTGGTGAAAATGATTCTGGTGTGTCCAGAAAACCAATTGACATAAATCATCATCTGTCCAAGAATAAAGGCGACAGTGTCTCTCAAGTAGAGTATGCTAGAGTGATAGGTAGTCTAATGTACTTGATGAGTTGTACAAGACCAGATATTTCTTACACTGTAAGTACTTTAAGTCGATTCACGAGTAATCCAAGTATTGAACACTAGAAGGCAATTACAAGAGTACTAAGGTACCTGCGGTATACTCGAAACTATGGATTGAACTATACTAGAGAACCAGATGTTCTTGAAGGATATACTGATGCAAGTTGGATATCTGACATCCAAGATTCGAAAGGTACTAGTGGATATGTGTTCACTCTAGGTGGCGCAGCTGTTTCATGGAAATCATCGAAACAAACTGTAATCACTAGATCCACGATGGAATCTGAGTTTGTAGCTCTGGATAAATGTAGTGAAGAAGCAGAATGGTTGCGTAATTTTTTGGAGGATATTCCAGAATGGCCTAAGCCTGTGCTCGCAATATGCATATATTATGATAACCTAGACACATACGTCGACGACATAATTCCGTTAGACAATTGATCTCAACTGGAGTTATCTCAATTGATTATGTGAAATCAAAAGATAACATTACGGATCCGCTAACCAAAGGGTTAAACAGAGATCAAGTTGAAAAGACATCAGAAGGAATGGGACTTAAGCCCAAAGGAAATTAAGGTTGATATAAAGGAAACCCAACCTAGTTGACTGGAGATCCCAAGATCTAGGTTCAATGGGACAACCTAGTTATTGAGATCGAGTAGGATCACTGTGGGGGATTACCCCTACCCATTCCAATGCTAAAACAGCGATGCCCATTGTAAAAGAGGTTAAGCTCAAGCTTTTAATGACCCTTACGCATCGGTAGTCCGAGCAGAGTAATGCGGGATTGCTCTTATATAAGAGGTCACCTATGTGAGAAAGAAGTGGGGCCGCTTCGAATGAGAATTATGGGGGCTCAATTCTCTAAAACCTCTCACAGAACCAGGCAGATGTTCACGGCCAAAATGAACATAACCATGAGAACCGAAACTATGCTGGAAAGATATCTGTGTGAGATATATCATCATTTACACAAATGACAGAACAGTTCAAAGACATCGCGTCTACTGATCAGTTAGTAAAGTAAATATATTCTCACACGGGAAGGTTCAAAGGCTAACACCCACCTATCCTATGCAGGTATCAATCAGAGAACTCTATCACCTTGTTGTGTCGAGTCGTGTCGAGTCTTTGTTTCTTAATGTTGATCAATTTCATTCATGTGGGGTATTATTGGAAAAAATTGAGTGAATGAGAAATTGATGCCTAAAATGGAAATGATTCAGCAAATCACCTTGATTAAAGATGATATTATATGAATATTATGTGATTTATTCTGATTGATTTTGGCAAATCACTTTGGTCAAAATTAAGATATCAGAATATTGTGTAATTAATTCTGATTGACTGTCAGAAAATCACTTTGGGTAACAACTGATATTACTAGAATAAGTGTGATTAATTCTGATTGATTATCAGAAAATCACTTTGGGTAATTGCTGATATTACAAGTATAAGGGTATTTAATTCTTATTGATTTTCAAATATTAAGATACCAGATTTGTTGGATATTTGGGCATTAATGTATTTGATTCACACATTTTTCAACTCTCCATGAAGCCTATAAAAAGAGGCTTCTCCTTTCATTCTAGGCACACTGATACAGAATATCATACACTTAGTCTTTTTCTCTCTTCAGTCTCTGTAGTATTTTTTAGTGATAGAGGGAAGGTTTGTTTCGAGTTCGCCTAAGCAGACGCAGTGGTGCATTCGTCCTGCTTGATAGCTGTTGTATCCTGGGAAGTAGTTGCTCATGAATTCTCTAGCACCGTTCAGGTAGAGAGGGCAAATCTGCTTTAAGGAAAGCGTGTTTCGCATGCTTCGGCTTTGGTTTATTCTTTCTATTGTATTGTTTTTCATTTCTGTTCTTCAATTAAATATATTAATATACATTTTGTTCTTCTCTACTATATTATTTCTAACATGTTATACACTAGAGCCCATTAATCACGAATACTAAAATGCCCTTGGAGCCATTCATTATTTTGCAACCCATTTTCCATTATTAAAGTCTTCCATCTCTCATCAAAATATTTTTTTTATATGTTGCCCAAATACATTGTTTCATCTCAATCTTGAACTTTGACTTTTTATAATACACATATGATAGTTTCTCAACAAATTTCTTCTTAATATGTCAAATACATAAACGATGACGAGTGTTTGGAAAACCTTTAGCAATTGCATTCTTCATTGCTTGGTCTTGATCGGTGATGATTGAACCTGGAGCACACCCTCCCATAGCTTTAAGCCACGTCTCAAATAACCATAAGAATGTAACTTCACTTTCTTCTTGTAGTAATGCACACCCAAACTGTATTGATTGCATATAATGATTTACTCTGGTAAATAGCAGAAAAGGCATACAATATTTGTTTGTTCGATATGTTGTATCGAATGTGAATACATCTCCAAAGTATTGATATGACATACAAGATCTAGAGTCTACCCAAAAGAAATTTGAGGCTCTTCCATCTTCATCACATTGAATAGCATAAAAAAATTGAGTATTCTCTGCTTGTTTTCTCTGAAAGTATGTGAGTACAGAATGAGAATCTCCATCATCTAACTCTATGTGTCATACAATCCTCAACTGGTTATAACAATCTCAATTCTCAAAGCCAATGTGTTCACCACCAAATATTGATGAAACTTTGCCAATTTCCAAATTCTCTCTTTGAAATGTCTCAGTCAAAACCTTCATTGCTTTCGACATATGTCGATTTGTTTTCATTTTCATTCTTCTGTTTGGGCTAACAAATTTATTATTGTGATTGTCGCTGAACACTTTAACTTTCTATTTTCCACTCCATTTATCAAGTGTAGCCTGCATGTAAGCTTTGCAATCACACTTAAGAGTAGAACGACTTCAAGTTTTTTTTTTTCAATCTATTTATCACCATTAGCTTCATCCACAATATCTTCTTCAAAGACATCATCTTCTTTACCATTATATTTTCCATGATGTGAGCAACATAATACACTACTAGTAATATCATTTGATCGAGTTGTTTTCGTTGTACTTGGAATACGAGTGCCAAAACCTTTTTTTTCGACTATAATCTCTATAGTATATTTTTGTATCATCCATTGTCTCAAAAAGCATTCCCACATATGGCATTTTCAATCCATCTAAATCATCACTTAAACTTGAAAAATTGAATTCATCACTACCTTGTTCTTGAATTTCATCTATCATCTAATGAATTTCAATAAAATTATCAAATAATTTTTTTTCAATACACATATTTTTTGTAAAAGAAAAAAAACATATACACAATGCCCAATATTATTATGAGATATAAAATCAGATTTAGTATATAAAACATCACAAAATAAAAATTATGATAATATATAAAAGAAAAGAAAAATTAATAAAATAGTATTAGACTAAGAATCAATTTGTTGTTAATCCCATACCCCATTAATGTTTTCAAATAGATGATCTACATATTTTTAGTTGATCAATATACAAAATTTCTTATACCCAACTTGAACAAAAGCACATACCTAAAAAAAGAAGAAAAAACCATGAAGAAATTGGCACATAATGAATGGATTGGCACCTATGATCTGCGACAAAGTAGAAGAAAATGACACTGGAAGAAAAGGTCGAGAAAATACTCTCATTGCCAACTAGAAACTCTATTAAAGAGAAAGTGTTCTTTTAAGGTTTTTATTTTTTTAATTATGTTTATACTATGATCCTTTGATTTTATTTGATCTAAGGGTTAAAAAAGAGTGTAACAAATAATGTCCAAAAACCCGTGTCTAGGGAACGTGTCCTCGAGGCTTTTACCCATAACTTTTTTTAAGATCGGCAAAGATGATATTTTCATGAGTTTAATGGCTGAAATTTTGTGTTCTTAGGTAGACAACTTGATTCTTGGTGTTGTTTTTGAAGGGAAATATAAATTAATGATAAGATTAAAAAATAGGTTCCATGGGATTTTGGGCATGGTGTTTGAGAGAGGATGAGAAGAGAGAGATATTGGATGGGAATTGTGTGAGAGACATTGTAGGCCCAAAATGGAATTTCAAGTATAGTTTTGTAATTTTAAACCTTAGGGTATATTTATCAGATAAGGTACACATAATACATAGGAACCCAAATTTCCCATTGGAGTTTTTATAATATATATTTGGTTTAACCAAGGTGTCTACATCATTTCACAATCAACATGCATTAAATCAAATACTATAAGAAAAAATATTTCAATTGTGCATTTTTCGGTGATTTAAATGAAGAAAAAAAAAAGAGTGAAAAAAGTTCTTTCTAGTAGTTGATGTAAAAAAGAAAGGGAAGAATTAAGAAAAAGGAACAAGAAGAAAATGCACTTAATTTCAACTTTTTGAAAAAGAAAAGAATAAAAATATATGAATGAACTGAAAAGTACCAGTAGAGGACAACAATGCGCAATAGACTTAATTACTATCTGATTGGAGTAAATACATGGCAGGCACAGTGCTTTTGAGCTATGATCATTTCATTTCAGCCAAAAGTAAAAGAAAATTAGATTTTTGGATTGTACCCGTCACAGAAGAAAAATCTCTAAAGACCCAATACAGGTAAAAGAAAATCTGCAACAAGTTCAGAAACCCTTTTGAATTCAAATGAGAAAAATAAAAAAAATTCATAATATAATGACCATTGTCTCTTTCTGGTCCCTATAACTGTGTGCCTCCCTCCTTAACTGGTTAGTTATCACATACATATATATAAATTTATTTATATTTATATTTAAATATATCATTTATTGTCATCTTCCTAAGAGCCCAAAAAGATTCTCCATTTCTTTAAAATTTCATTTTGTTGTTGTTTAAACAAAGTTGTTTTTTTTCCTCCTCTTAATTAAAACATGGGCTCCTTCCACTTGTCTTTCTTCTTCCTCCACGGGTGACTTTTTCAGAGAAAGTTTTAAAAAATGCATAAAAAACTCTGGTTGGGCGGCTTTCTGAGAGGACTCAACAGAAATGGTATACTTTTCAGACTTGTATGTTTTCACCAAGACATTTCATGAAGCTCTTACCTTTCATTTGCTTGCTCATTTGTTTTTTTTTTTTTTTGTGTGTTTAGAAATGGGAGTGAAACTTCAGGGAAAGAGAGCTCTGTACCAAGGATAGAAAGCTCTTTTAGGCTAAAGTTGTAGTATATTGCTTTATTTTCCACAGCTTTAATGGTGGTGAAAAATAATATAAGTAATGGAAGAAATGTGAAGATTTGAAGCATTGGAAACATTATTAGTAGAGCCAAGAAAAGGGTAGTCAGGGAAAATTGAAATATGCCAACAGTTTGGTTCTCTCTGAAGAAATCTCTACACTGTAAATCAGAGCCATCAGAAGTTCATGACCCAAAATCCAGAAAACACTTGAGCACAATCTTGACTCGAAAAGCTGGAAGGTCAGGCTGTTCAAGGTCCATAGCAAATCTCAAAGATGTCATCCATGGGAGTAAGAGGCACATGGAGAAACCCCCAAGTTGTAGTCCAAGATCCATAGGGAGCAGTGAGTTTTTAAACCCGATAACACATGAAGTTATTTTGAGTAACTCAAGGTGTGAGCTTAAAATCTCTGGCTTTAATGGCTTCCAAGAAGGGGTTGGGAATGGCAATATAGGTAATGGCAGTGGAGGTAGTGGTGGAAATGGTGGTGGGTCAACCTTTGTTGGAACTTTGAGACCAGGCACACCTGGGCCTGGTGGCCACTCTACAATGCATTACTTTAACCCTTCCTTTAGGACCTCATCAACTCCTCCAAGAAAGTCTCAGTTTCTTGTATCAGATAAAGAAAATAGTACAGAAGGGTCTGGTTTTGGAGGCTCTGCTATTTTTGGTGGTGGTAATAGTAATGGGGTTCGTCCAAGTAATAGGATCTCTCTTGATGCAGATTCTAATGGTTCCTCGACAATCACTTGCCACAAATGTGGAGAACAATTCAACAGATGGGAAGCTGCTGAATCTCACCATCTATCCAAACATGCAGGTAAATAGATGAAAATTTACTATTTGGGATTTACCAAAATTTTGAAGTTAATCTTTTTTAATTCATGATTTGGTGACTTGTCATATCTGAGTTCCTCCCAAATCTTGGTTATCTTTTCTTATCATCAAAAGTTGCAACTTTTTTTAACCAAAACATTCTGAGTGAAAAGTACTGTTATCCTTATCTACAACTTTTGAACTTTTAACTTTTGAATATAAGATTACTGTTCTCTCTGATTTGCAGCTCTTTACTAGATTATTAAATGATCAATCCTTTTGAGCTTTGGTAAATTTGTTATTTATGTCACTGATTTACTTACCCACTCTCCCTTAAAAGATCCCCATAAAATTGCAATGAGAAGTCATTTACTTGATCAATAATAGCCAATGAATTAGTTAAAGCACGAAAATGCTAATATTGGTTTAGATTATTCCTTCATCAGAAGGCTCACTAAAGCGTTTAATGCTCTTCATCATTGACAGTGACTGAGCTTGTGGAAGGTGATTCATCCAGGAAGATTGTGGAGATAATATGCAGGACCAGCTGGTTGAAATCTGAGAACCATTGTGGTAGGATTGAGAGAGTTTTGAAAGTTCACAACATGCAAAAAACTCTTGCCCGGTTCGAAGAACACAGAGAAATGGTAAAGATGAAAGCCAGCAAACTCGCCAAGAAACACCCGCGGTGTCTTGCCGATGGCAATGAGCTTTTGAGATTTTATGGCACCACATTAGCCTGCTCACTTGGTCTAAGTGGTTCTTCTAGTTTATGCGTATCAGAAAAATGCAGTGTATGTAGGATTATAAGAAATGGTTTCTCAGCAAAGAAAGAGCTCAAGGAAGGAGTAGGAGTGTTCACAACTTCAACCAGTGGAAGAGCTTTCGAATCTATTGAGATAATTGAAGAAGACCCTACTTTAAGAAAGGCCTTGATAGTTTGTAGAGTTATAGCTGGGAGGGTTCATAAGCCTTTGGAGAACATACAAGAGATTACAGGTCAAGTTGGTTTTGATTCATTGGCTGGTAAGGTGGGTCTTTACTCAAATATCGAAGAGCTTTATCTGCTTAATCCAAGAGCTCTTCTTCCTTGTTTTGTGGTAATTTGCAAACCTTGAGAGATGGGTGATAGAAAGTGGAAAGAAATACCTGCACATGTTATATTGTTTTGAAGTTATGTGAATCCTTTTCTTGTTTCTAATTTTTTTTTGAGAAAGTTTTAGTTCTTTCTCTTTCTCTCTTGTTTTTGGAGGAAATATGCTTATTCTTTCAGCCCTCTTTTGTCCATTTAGCAATTTATTAGAACCTGTTCTTTCTTTCTTACTATATATGCAATTTCTCAAGTCTATGCAAGCTATTGCCAAAATTTTATAGCATATGTGATTGAAAAACAATAACTGTTAAAGTTCATTATATAGTAATTCTCATTATTCAAATTATTATTATTATTATTATTATTATTATTATTATCATAAGTATGGACTTGGTTGGTTGGCTCTTGGAGTGATCATAGTTGTCAGAATACTGTTATTTGAATCTTCTAAACATTACAAAGGTTGCTACCTTGATTTCTGATCTATGCAATAAAATAAAATAAAAAAACTTGGTTTGAACAAGAAAACAAGTACGAGAATGATCACATTATTAGTTATATAACATAATTCCTGGATCTTAATGGTTTAAAGGCCAAGTAAACTGACCTGAGCATGAGCACCTCCTAGCATGTTCACATCTATTTATAAATGCGTATTATCATTAACTTGCATACATACAAAAAAAAGATTTGGAATCTAATAAAAAATATCACAATTCACTGTGGAGAAAGGCATGTGGCGTGGTCCATGTTAGAAGGGCATGCATGTTTCAAAAGATGAGTCCAATAGAGAGGACAAATAACAAGCAAGAATGCTATATGTTCTCTGTCCAGAATTGTCTTTTTCTTTTTATGTAAAAACTCTCTTACCCTTCTTTTTCAATTCAGACTTGCACTCTTTTTCTGAATCTTATACTTAATAGAATCCCTTCCTGTGCAACTCTAAATTCAGCTTACATTTATGATAAGGCAACAAAAAAAAAAACATTACAGATAAGGTCGAATCTCTCTTTTTTATTTTCAATCTACAACTCTAAATTCAGCTTACATTTATGACAAGGCAACCCAAAAATAAAAATAAAAAAAACATTGCAAAGGTTAGGAATCTCTCCTTTCTATTTTCAAACTGGTAACTTCTATAGGTAAGTTTAGGACATTCCAAGGTATTATATGCTTGACTTTAGCTTAGTTTAATATATATATATATATATATAATATGTATATTCATTTTCTTACTTAAACATCTATACAGCTTTTAAAGCTCTGTTGGCACATGCAGCTCATAAATGTATGATATAAATTTATACTAACTGGCTCATATTGAAAGCAGCTACCAAGCCCAAATTTGGATTTGAAGAAAATTGAAAGTGGTATTTAATTTGAAGTCATAAATGTTTGGAAGTGGGTAGTTTGGGGAGATGTAGCAGATGAACCTATATGCATAAATCTTTACTCCTTGACATGGACTCTTCATCTGGTGGTGACCAGCAATTTGGTAAGAAAATCATTTCAATCTTCTTCTCTGCTCACAAAAAAGAAAGTCTTCAATTATTATATAAATATGCTTGAAAATAAATATTGTATTAATTATTCAACAACTATCTAATTCATAATCATATATAGAGTCAACTTTCATTTACGAATATAAGTTGTGTCGTATTGTTCTTTATTTTACATCGTCTTTTACTCTTGTTCTTTGTAACCCCTTAGCTTCTACAAACTGAGACATTTTTAGAAGCCAAGGAAAAGGTTATTTGTATTGGTTTTCTTTTTACTCAAACTTATTAACATATATAGGATCTATGCTTGGTCTACCCAGATGCCCTACTAACTACAAATCCCTGCATTTAGGCCCCATAATCAGTTTTGGGTTTGCTTGAGTTAGTTGAGAAAAGTCAATTTGTACATTTATAGTTACATATGCCCACATTTAGATGAGTTCCAACATACCTGAATGGATTTTGTTTATACTGAAACCAAATCATTGTCCTAGCAGTTCTAGCTACATCTTGTTGTTCTTACATAATTTGTAGTTATTGGTGTGTCCATTTTTAGTTAATAGTAATAAAATTATAATGGTTTTATTTATAGAATATAATACAGTTATCCTTGTAATGAGAGTATCGTCTGATTGCCAGCTAAATTTTTGGAATTATTATTGGATATATAAATATAGGGCAAGGTTACAATGGTGCACATTTTTGTACACTATCATAGTGAATCGTACAATTTTAGACATGTAGACCTCAATTATTTTTTTTTTATATAATAGTGTTTATTATAATCATAGCGAACCTCTTGCAAATTTTTAGAAAAAATTGAATAATTTAGGGTGCTAAAAATAAGATCTAAAACATATTTGCGTGCGTGATGATATCTGTTTTGGCATCCTAAATTATTCCAATTTTATTGAAAATTTGCAGGAGGTTGCTGTGACTACAATGAATACCGTCATGTAAAATGTTCACCGAGTTTTTCGGAAACTATAAATATATTAAGATTTAGAACTAGCAAGAAAGAAAATAAACTATTAAGACCAGGATTTTTACGTGGTTGGGGCGTTAATGAGCCTTAGTCCACAAGTCCATAGTATTAAGCTTTGAGTTTCAACAATGGAGGGTTTGAATAACCAGTTCAACAACGTTTTTGCATGCATGAAAAATTGGGATCCCCTCTACAGTGAACTGAGGGCCTTATTTATAGGTGGCTATGTATTTTAAGTCGAACTAATTCGGGCCCAATAGGGATGTAATTATAATTATCCCTCTAATGGAGCTTGATACAAGTATATAAAATGCTATTCCAATATGTTTAATCTAAATCCCATTGGGCCGGCCCAAGTTTAGTTGGACACTCCAGCTGTCCTTTATACATAGACAGTGACTGGCATGCGTGAGCCGTCATGGGGATTCAGGGGACAGGATGTGTCAAAGTAGTGGTAGTGCCAATCCTAAGAATATTGTACCTTTTTGTGCGCACCCCTTTTGCAGGTTGGTTGAGGAGACCAATCGCTGAACTTCTCGGGGAAGGTGTCAGTAGGTGTCTATCTCGCGCTTCCTGGATGGAGAGTTCAGATTCATTTCCAAAGGTAGGCATTATTCTGTGGTGGTGAGTCCAAGATATATCCTAGTGTAACAAACTGGGATGCACAGATGGAGCCGGAGATAACATTCGAGACTCAGATGTTGGGATCTATTCAATGAGCTGGACTATACACTGTAACGACCTCTATCTAGGTTGATACAGACCATTCGGGGTCATAGTGTTGGTTCAAGCCTTCACTTTTGGTCCGGGTTCTCGCCATACTCCGGGTAATCATTATTTATCGGACCCAAGTTGGGCCTGGGCCTACCCTGAGGGTCCACAAAGCCCATTTGGTGGTGCCACGTGTCCTTGGTAGAAAATACGGACAACATTCACCCCCCAAATCTCCATCCGTGTTCGCGCGGTGGAGACTTGCTCCTTCATCCCGGTTCAATCCATTGGGGGCCAACTGACCAACCCCAACCTTTCAAATTCCAAAGGACCCCAACCTTTCGAATTCCAAAGGCCTTGGGCACGTGTCTCCAGGTGGGTGGCAAGTTGATGCCACTCGTGCCCTGAATACATGTGGAACCCCCTTCGTTGTCCTGGGTGACTGATGGGTGTCATTGCATTTCTCGAGGCATCCCATCATGGTAAATCGACGTTTTAGCACTCGAGTGGTTAATTAATGTATGCTTGTTCTCTAGGGTCGTCAGATGTAGTCTTTCTTGGGATACTCAATGCGAGTCGTTGGATTAGAAAGGCATGGATTACAGGTCTGTTTGCATAAATACACCTACAAACTTTTCTCTTCACTTTTATCATATTTGAATTTCCAAACCATAGAGAAAAGAGAATTCCCTGTAAATGTCTAAACTTGCCGGCGAACTTCACCAAAGTTTATTACAACTTCGAGCCCACTAATAACCGTCGAATCCTCCTTCCATTCATCAAGAGGAGTCCTTCACCCCAACTAGCCCCTCTAATAGTATTGACGAACTGCTCTACCACCTTCTCAAATTAAGGGTCCAGTTTTCACCGTCGGTTTCACCCTTTCATCACCAGGCTTAAAACTCAAGTTTCTCAAGTAAGTGTTTCCAGCAATCTCTCTGCTTTATTGCCTTAGTAGTCTCTGTTAAGATTTTGGCTGTTAGGGTAATTAATAAGTAGACAAATTAGCTTTTAAGGCGATTTCCCATCAGAACGCATGTTGTGAATATTGAAGCAGGCTGGGCCACTTCGAATCAACAAACGCAGATACCTTAAAATGGTTTGGTTGAATTTGTTCATCTCTGCAAAATTGTTTTGCTCTTTGTTCCCGACTTATGCTTCTGGGACCTTAGTTGTTCCTGGAGCTCTGCCAGAGGGAACTTCTCCAAGTAGTTTAGAAGAGTTCCCGTACCTTAACAATATTTGTTGGTTTCGGTGCTAACTTCTTGGTTCTTGCTTCTTCCTTTCACTTCCAGGTCCCTGATTATGGCAAGTATCACTATTTTTCCAGAAGATGAAGTTAACGCGACTCCTGTGGTCCTAGAGGGGCACAAACTCCCTACCACCAATACTTGGGAGTTGAAGACAGAAGTAAATGAGTTTCGAAACTATCCAATGTTGAATGAGCTGGAGAAATCCTTCAGCATCGAGTCAACTTCGGGAATCTTTTTCAATAGGCTAGCCCAGAAAGAAGAGAGGGTCCACATCGGCGTTGGTGGGATTGGGGCCTGGAGCACGAGCCACATCAACGTCGGGGCCAGTCTCCCACTACATAACTACTTTGTGAGGTTCCTCACGTTCGTGGGAATTGCCCCGTTCCAGCTTCATCCCCAGGCATACAAAATTCTTGTTGGGTGGTACATGTTTTGTGCGTGGAAAGAGATGGTTGAACCTACCCCCGCGAAGGTGCTTTACTACTACCGGCTGGAGCCGCAACTGAATTCGAAGGACAAGAAGCGGGATGGGTTTTATAGGTTGAAAACCTGTAACATTGGTTCAACACCTTTCAGTACCTTGAAGCATCCCCCTGATGTCAGACAATAATGGTTCATGACATCGGGGTTCCTCCTTGACAAAAACCCAACTCTGGTTCTAGACTTCCAACGTGTGGGTAAGTTTCCCTTTCACATTTTACACTTCTTCTTTCCTCTTTCTTTATCTTTCGTCGGATATTCATGTCCCTTTGAATAGGTCCATACTCCTAGACCCGGATGACTAAGTTCATCCTGGATCGGAAGAAAAAATACGCCACCTTCAAGCTGCTGATCTGGCCGCGAGGATTAGTGAACACGTAGAATTTCTTGCCGACCATCAATCGATAAATGCCCCCACCTCTGTGGACTGCAATGCGAGAGGGATCCTGCCCTGAGGGAAGGGTTGGCCCTTATTCACATCGAGACAGTGGAGCCTACGGTCAAAACTGACATGGAGAGGTTGAAGGAAGAACGTAAGCGCCTTGCAGAATGGGTCGAGTCCGAAGAGCTGGAAAACTTGCTCGAGGGGAGGCAGCCCAACATTGGAGCCCCCGGAGCCAACATTTCAGGGCAAGGTAAATCGCCACTGTCTTACGCTCCACGTATTGGGGACTATGTTAGGATTAGGCAGCGAAACCTTGACCACTTAGTTGGGAGTCCTAGCAACAGGAGGCCCCATCCTTATCCTATTGTTGTGGACACGCTTACCCTTATGAATTCGCCCTGGTTTCTTCAATACGATAGCTTCCTGAGCCCGAATGACATGGGGAATCAGATTCATTCCTTTTCTCTAGGAGAATTAAGTCGTGCAAGATCTACTGCTAAGGGTTCGTCCCAGAGGAACTTAGACTCGCATATTTGAATGTTCCCTTTACTCCTTTTTTTTATCGTATTATATTTTATATACTTCTTTCTATACAGCTTTGATACTAATCCTTTTGTTGACGCGGTTCTTCGACAACAGGTAATTAAGAAAATAAGAGGAAGGGATTAGTGCTTAATGATGAACCGAAATAGATGAATGATCTTTGTAATTAGACTGGTGACACAATTACGTTCTTTACGTGGTTCAAAGGTTAAAATCCTTCTACTCCACCAGCTAATATTATTGCTATATGCTTGGTATTCTGTTACAGGGTATTTCCTTACACAATAGAATCCAACCTTTCGTAACTCCCAGGGTCTCCATATTTATAGGAGAGGGCACCTGGGGTTGGTCAGGGGGGTCATCCCGTGACCTCCTTATCTATCATATCACTTCTGTGATATTCATGATTAATTCCTAAAACCTGACACATGAAGTGTGGTCTAATCAATAGGTAAGGGGGATAATGGGCCGCACGGCCCAACCCAGTCGTGGGTACCTGAATACGCACATTCATGCTGCGTGTCCGAGAAGTCAGGGATATATCAGACACGTGATGTTTGATATATGCACGTTTACCTTGCGTGGTTGACTTTACAAAAGGTCATAGCTTCCAACTCTAGCTCGTGGCACGAGCTGGATGCCTCCTCGACCTGCGACCTTTACAAACCTGACTCGGTCCTTGAGTAGTCTTGGTAAACCTTTTGGATACCCGAGCTAACGAGGTAGGACCTGACGACAGCAGCTCCGGTCATGGGGGATCCACGTGGCTGATATGATTTAGGCCGTATCTCAGCTCGCTAATAGCCCGTTGGAAAATTAGGGCGTACATTTTCCCCCCAAGCCCATGCTCGTGGTACACGACGTCGTGTAGGGCCACAATAGGGACTTTTAGGCTTCCCCACGAACTCTTCATATTCCACACTTTACGCAGGCGCCGAATACGTGGAACATCGTGGTTGGTGACGGTACGTCTTCCGAGAATCGCATTAAATGGCCTAGCCTATACTCGGCCGTCGTTTTGCCTTTCAAGTGGAGAGCCTTGGATCCCACATCAGGGCAATCCAACAGCCCTCCTCACGTGGCCTTTCACATATATAAAAGGGGTGGCCACCTTACGCATGGGCCACCCGTTCATTTGAAAATTTTCAGAATTTTCCTTCTTCTTACCCTTAAAAAACCCTATTCTTTCCGGCCGCCATTCCCAGCACTCAAGAAGTTCAGGTGTAAGGGCTCCCTTGAAGCTTTGGAATCAACTACTCCGACGAAGCCCCAACCCAGACGATCCCTCCATCCTCTTCTCAACCAGAATACTCCGTAAGTCTCCTGACTGTGCATGTTTTGAATTCCTTTTCCACTGTAGCTTAGGTAAATAATCCCTGTAGCTGCATGCAAGGTTCCGCTGGTTTTTTGTGGGTATGAAGGGAGAAAGCCTTTAGGTTAGGGTATCGCTTGTAGTAGAAAACCATTTAGGAGCATGGTTTATAGGGTGCATTTTCTGGGGAAATTTTTCTGGGTAGGATTTTTGGTATGGTTGTTTAAAATATCTAGTACTCTTGGGTGCAAAATCGGGTAGCTTAGGGGACACGCCTCACAGGCGGTTTTGCACCCCTTGCCTACTGAAACTTTCCCTCCAAGGCAAATTTTCATCCTGACCCTCCTGACACACGAATTCCGAGCAATCAGGGATCTGTTGGGAGCATAGAACTGCATGGTCTCACTCTCCACGAGCTGAGATTACCTCAGCTCGTGCAAAGGAAACACCTTTTTCTGACTCTCCCTTATGCTTAGGTTGACTTTTCTGAAAATTTATTCTTTTGTTCGCTAGGTGACCAGATGGGACCCAAGAGGAACGCTCCAAAGAGGATCGCTGGCAGCTCGTCCTCCCAACAATCCAAGGGAAAAGAGGTGATGAAGGACTCCCCAATTCCTGTCTTCGAGTCGGCCGTAGAGCAGGAGCTCGAGGTGGCACCCGATGCTTTCTTCGAGGCCGAGAGGATCATCTCAAAGGTCACTGACCAGGGGAAAGTGAATAAGATATTCCTTTCCCACAACATTGAACTAGGGAGGGGCGCCCTGATCGCCCGACCTCCCGCAGAAGGTGAGCGGAGCTGCGCGCCGTTCGACGAGGAGTTCACGGCCTGGAGTGATGAGCACTTCAAAGCTGGGGCTTTCCTCCCGCTGGACCAATACTTCGCCGAATTCCTCAACTACGTGAGGTTGGCTTCTTTCCAGCTCCCCCCCCCCAACTCCTATCGTCTGTTGGCGGGGTTGAGATATCTGTTCTTGAAGCAGGAGTGGGAGGTCCCCACTCCAGCAGATATCTTATACTTTTTCTACCTCAAGGCCAGCCCAGAGCAGCGGGGGCGAGGCGACGGGTTCTACTACTTAACCCAGTTTCCAAATACGGCTGCGGTCATCGAGCTGCCCAGCCACCCCCAACGACTTCAAAGAACAGTTCTTTATGTCCAAGGGGTTTCGCAACTACGACTTGCACTAATTCAACCGTCCTCGTAAGTACCTCTCATCCTTAGCTCGTAAGTTAAGTATTGGTTAGCTCCCCCCTGTATCCATTTCTGACTTAGAATAATTCTGCAGCTATCTTCGCGAGGACAGAAAAGTCTGTGATCCTCGGGAGCCAGTACGAGACACTGGCGGGCTTGCCCCCCAGTGAAAAGGACTATCGCCAGCTCGTGACAGACGAGACGATGCTGGCCTGCAAGCTGATCTCCCTAGGCCAGACTTTGAATCTGAGGAGACCCTGGGTGCCTCCCCCAGCTCGCGAGATGAGGGCCATCCCCGAGGAGGAGGTCGCGGGGGATGAGGACGAGGAGGACGAGGTGCCACTCGTGAGGAGGAAGCGGGCGCTGGAGGTCGCCCAAAGGACGGGCGAGGAGAGGATTCGGTCTGGAGCAGCTGCAGGTCCCTCCGGCCAAGGTAACCCATATCTGTTTAGGAACTTAGATAGGGCCACTGCAGACCCCCGGCTAGCTAGGTTCAATCCCAAACAGCTCGTCCAACGCCATCGAAGTGACCCAGACCTTGATGTAACCTTGCTCCATTGTGTCGACCGGCTCGTGTTGGATTACGAAGATAGCCGCCCTAGGGGTACCATAGTCGTAGACAACACCCTAGCTTTTAGGTTGGCCCTATTTGAGGAGTATGGGACCAACCTTCGGTCATGGCCATCACTCCGGGAGGGTATCGTAGCTCGAGGTCTTAGGCAGTATGTAGAAGAGTCTAGTCCTGAGCCAAATTCGGACCCAGAGCCCGAGCCAGCTCGCGTAATCATTGACTTAGATTCCCCAGCAGAAGCTCCGGGGCTGATGGTCGTGACCATAGACTCCTCTCCTAGCTCAGGGGGTAGAATCCCTTACTATATGTGTCTTTTGGATTTTGTCCTCCTTATCTTTGTTGTTTTTGCATAAATGCTAACTTGTGTACTAACAATATCTTTGTTTTAACTTAAGAGATGTCTCAGCCTGGCAACCTGCGAGCTAAGTTCACTGGAGGGAACTCCTCCGCTAGGGCTTCCGGGCCCATGGTGAAGAAGCTCCGGATGACCAAGAAGGCCATCGGGACAACATCCAAATCCACTGCCAAAGGGAAGGATCAGAGCCCCGCTGCCCAGGCCAATGTACCTCCGCCTCCGCCAGTGGAGAAGATGCTCCCGCCCCCTCCACGAGCTCAGTCCCCTGCTAGGGACATGGAGGCGGAGGCCGGGACTACGATGGTCGTAGTCCCAGAGGTGCGCATCCCCGTGGACCCCCGGGCCCTAGAGAAGATTCCTGACGTCTTCCGGGGGACGGTGTATGAGACGGCGAGCTACGCCGTCGACCACTTCTACCGCTTCACTGAGAGAGAGCTGCGGGCCATCGAAACAAGGAGCCCGGATGGTGTGATGGAATCTTCATTGGGCATGGCCCTAACGGTAAGCTGACTTTACCCTTTTAGGATTTTTGATTATCATGCCTTGCCCTGTTTTTCCTCTCTTTTTTTTCTAAGGCAATAGTTTCTCTGTTTTTGTAGAGTGTCTTGGCCCTTCACCGGAGCATAGCCAGGTCCAGGGCCCAGCTTGAGGATATGAGGGGCGAGCATCAGACAGTTCTGGCCGCCCATCAAACTGCCCTGGCCGCCTTGCAGACGGCCCAACAGAAGGAAAAAGAAGCCACAGATGCCTTGGCAGCTGCGCGGGCTGAGCTAGAGGTAGCTTGCCCTAAACTTCAAGAGACCAAGGCCGCCATTGCCGCCGCGCTGGCTGAGCTAAATTCGGCGAAGATTGGGGCCGAGGATGCTAAGGTCGCCCTGGAAACAGAGAAATCAGCTTCCAGCTCCGCCATGGAGGACATGCTCTATCATTGCTGGGTCTTCAACTCAGATGGCGAATTCTCCTTCTTAGGAGCGGATTGGGAGGTCCTTCGGGAAGGATTCAAAGCCCGCCTCCAGCGAGAGGCACCTTCTGAGACCGGGGAGGCATCCGTGGTAGCCGAGCAAGAGGGCGAGACAGCGACCTCCATAGGGCAGCCCGGTGGAGCCTAGGGCCTTTCTTTTTCATACCCAGTCCTTTATCATTATTATTTTTGTGTAACTATGCATGAGGTTTTTCACCTCGAGACACTTAATCTTTATCAATTTTATTTTTGATTGGTTTTCCTTTTGCTTCTACGTATTTATGTTACTGCTTTGAAAAACTTAGTTCGCGTTAATTTTTATCAATATCTCGTGCTCTTTAAGAAAAACAACGATCAATCGATTTAAATTAACTTCTAAGTTTTATGACCTGGTTATGTCCAGGAACTTAGTTTGAAAACTTAGTTCGCGTCAATTTTTATCAATATCTTGTGCTCTTTAAGAAAAACAACGATCAATCGATTTAAATTAACTTCTAAGTTTTATGACCTGGTTATGTCCAGGAACTTAGTTTGAAAACTTAGTTCGCGTTAACTTTTATCAATATCTCGTGCTCTTTAAGAAAAACAACGATCAATCGATTTAAATTAACTTCTAAGTTTTAGAACCTGGTTACATCCAGGACATTATTTTGAAAACTTAGTTCGCGTTAATCCTTTATCAATATCTCGCATTTTTTGAGAAAAACAACGACCAATCGATTTGAATTAACTTCTAAGTCTTTAAGGTGACCGGGTTATATCCAGGCACCATATGCCCCCCAAGTAACTAGGAAAGGGTCTTTTGTGGTTACTTTAGATTACACTTGCAAATATATTCACTCATGAACGAAAAGTTAATTCTCATTGCTCAATACGTAAAAAATGGCTCTTAGGCCTTACAAGGGTGTCATTGATAATATCTCTTCAAATGGATGGCATTCCAAGTTCGTGGGACTGCCCCTCCATCGAGCCGAGCTAATTTGTAAGTTCCTTCTTTAATGATCTCGATGATTTGATATAGCCCTTCCCAGTTCGGTCCCAATACTCCATCTTTGGGATTCTTACCGGCTAAGAAAACCCTCCTGAGGACCAGGTCACCAATGCTAAAGGCGCGCTTTTTGACTTTTGAGTTGAAATAACGAGTGATTTTTTGTTGGTAATGTGCGAGTTGGAGTTGCGAATCTTCTCGTCTTTCATCAACCAAGTAAAGGGAAGCGCAGAGTAGCTCGTGGTTGCGGTCCTGGTCATATGCCTGGACTCTATGCAAAGGTACCTTAATCTCCACAGGGAGGACTGCCTCACTCCCAAAAGCCAGGGAGAAAGGAGTATGACCCGTAGGAGTCCGATGCGAGGTCCGGTATGACCACAGAACCTGGGGGAGCTGTTCTGGCCAGACCCCCTTGGCTTCGTCTAGTCTCTTCTTGAGGCTCGCCTTTAGGGTCTTATTGACGGCCTCGACCTGGCCATTTGCCTGAGAATAGGCCACGGACAAGAAGCTTTTCACGATCCTGTGCCTTTCGCAAAATTCGGTGAATAGGTCGCTGTCGAACTGAGTCCCATTGTCGGAAATGATTTTCTTAGGCAGCCCGAATCGGCAGATAATGCTGTTAACCACGAAGTCGAGGACTTTTTTGGAAGTTATTGTTGCCAAAGGTTCTGCCTCAGCCCACTTCGTGAAGTAGTCGATGGCCACCACAGCATATCAGACCCCGCCCTTTCCAGTAGGGAGGGCGCCAACCAAGTCGATTCCCCAGACCGCAAATGGCCACGGGGAAGAGATCATCTTCAGCTCGACTGGGGGAGCTCGGGCAACTGTGACGAACCGCTGACACTTGTCACATTTCTTGACATACGAGATCGAGTCCTTGGACATAGTGGGCCAGTAATACCCTTGCCTTAAGACCTTTAGGGCCAAGCTTTGCCCCCCAGTGTGATCCCCGCAAAAGCCCTCATGCACTTTCTGCAGGATGGCCTTTGCTTCGCCTGAAAGAACACATCGTAGGAGAGGTAGGGAGTGCCCATGCCGGTATAGCACCCCGCCTACCACCGTATACCTCGGGGCCTGGTACAGTACCCACCGCGCATCATTACGCCCTTCAGGTAGCTTCCCCTCGGCGAGATATTCAAGAAGGGGGGTCATCCAGGTCGGCCTGGCGTCGATCATCTCGACCTCTGCCCTGACTTCTTCTATACTTGATTTCTCCAAGAATTCTACCAGCACTAACCCCAAGCCTCCGTCTCCCCGGAGGTGGCGAGCTTGGCAAGAGCGTCTGCGTTAGCGTTCTGCTCCCGAGGTATCTGCTCGATTGAGCCTCGCCCAAACGCGGACAGCTCAACCTTTACCTTTGCCAAGTAGGCAGCCATCTTAGGTCCTCATGGTTGATATTTGCCCAGAACCTGGTTTACCACGAGCTGGGAGTAACTGAAGCACTGGACAGAGCTCGCCTTCAGCTTCTGGGCTATTCTTAGCCCGGCCAGCAAAGCTTCGTATTCGGCCTCGTTGTTGGAGGTCTTGAATCCGAATCTCAGCACCGAGTGGAATCTATGTCCCTCAGGGGATATCAGAATGATTCCAGCCCCGGAGCCGTTCTCATTGGATGAGCCATCCACGAAGATCTTCCACGACGTCTAGGCCGAGGTGACCTGGTGTGAGTCTTCTACAGGATCCTCCCGGAATCCTATGCACTCTGCCACAAAATCGGCCAGGGCCTGACCTTTTATAGCAGTTTGTGGGGTGTATAAAATATCGAACTGACTGAGTTCAATAACCCACTTTAACAAGCGTCCCGATGCTTCAGGTTTTTGCAAAACCTGTCTTAAAGGCTGATCGGTCATGACGTGCACTGAGTGGGACTGGAAGTACGGCCTGAGCTTTCGGGAGGCCGTGATAAGGCAGAACGCCAATTTTTCCATCAACGGGTATCGGGATTCAGCTCCGAGGAGTCTTTTACTGATGTAATAGATAGGTTTCTGAACCCGGTCTTCTTCTCGGACCAATACGGCACTAGCTGCATCCTTTGTGACAGCTAGGTAGAGAAAAAGGGGCTCCCCTGCCTTTGGTTTGGATAATACGGGTGGCTCGGCCAGATGTGCCTTCAGGTCGAGGAAAGCACTTTCGTACTCTTCTATCCATTCGAACTTCTTATTTCCTCGGAGCAGGTTGTAGAATGGCAGGCACTTATCGGTGGATTTTGAAATAAACTGATTGAGGGCTGCCACCCTTCCTGTCAGGCCTTGGACGTCTTTGCGCGACCTGGGTGAGGGAAGCTCGAGTAATGACCTGATCTGGTCGGGGTTTGCCTCGATTCCTCGGGTATTGACGATCAAACCCAGGAATTTTCCAGATGCGACTCTGAAAGTGCACTTCTGTGGATTAAGCCTCATGCCATACTCCCGTAGTATCTTGAAGCATTCTTCCAGGTCGGAAACATGGTTATCGGCAGTCTTTGACTTAACTAGCATGTCATCAACGTACACTTCCATGTTCTTCCCGATCTGGTTGGCGAACATTCTATTTACTAACCTCTGGTACGTAGCACCGGCGTTCTTCAGCCCGAATGGCATGACCTTGTAACAATAGACGTTAGTCAGGGTCATGAAGCTAGTGTGCTCCTGGTCCGCCGGATTCATGGCGATCTGATTGTAGCCTGAGTACGCGTCCATAAAGGACATGAGCTCGTGTCCCGCTGTAGCATCCACCAATTGGTCAATCCTTGGCAAGGGAAAACAATCTTTAGGGCAGGCTTTATTCAGGTCGGAGAAGTCGATGCAGGTCCTCCATTTCCCATTGGGCTTCGGGACCAGCACGGGGTTGGCGACCCAAATCAGAAACTTGGCTTCGCGGATAAAGCCGCATTTCTTGAGCCGGGCTACTTCTTCCTCTAGGGCTTCAGCCCGAGTTGTTCCCAGGCGCCTCTGCTTCTGGGACTTCGCAGGAACGCTCTTGTCCAGATGAAGGGTGTGCATGATGACATTTGGACTGATTCCCACCATGTCCTCGTGTGACCACGCAAACACATCCAGGTTATCCTGCAGAAATTTGATCAGCTCCGCTTTCCTCTTGTTACATAGGCTTTTCCCGAGCTTGACCATCCGTGAAGGGCTTTGTGGATCGATGTTTATTTCCTCGAGCTCTTCAATAGCCTGGAGCTTGGACTTATCCTCGCCTATTCGGGGGTCAATATCCTCACTGAAGACGATATTTTCCCCTTCGGCGTTCTGAAGTTTTTCAATCTCAGGGTTAGTTGAAGGCTCCTGAGATTCCTCTCCTCCACCTTGGATGGCCATTGCTAGCTACCCGAGTTTCGATTTTCCCTTCATGGAAATGTTGTAGCATTCCCTGGCAGCGAGCTGATCACCACGGACCGTGCATATCCCCGTGGAAGAAGGGAATTTCAGCGCGAGGTGGCCAACGGAGGTGATGGCCTCAAAAGCTATGAGTGTGGGTCGGCCCAAAATAGCATTGTACGCAGCAGGGCAGTCGATGACCACGAACTCGAGGAGTTTGGAGACTATCCGAGGCCCTTCTCCTAAGGTGATTACCAGCTCAATAGTCCCTATAGTCGCTAATCCTTCTCCCGAAAAACCATACAGCATCATGGAGGTCGCCTTCAGCTCGGCGACAGTCAAACCCATCTTCTCCAGCGTGGACTGGAATAGAAGGTTTACTGAGCTCCCATTATCGATTAGCACCCTCCTAACCCTCCGATTAGCGAGCTGCACTGCTATGACCAGAGGGTCGTTATGAGGGAACTGGACATGGCCAGCATCTTCTTCTGTGAAAATGATTGGTTGCTTCTCCAATCGTTGTTGTTTTGGCAGACGCTGCTCTTGGACGAACTCTACCCTGTTATGCGCCTTGAGTTCGTTTACGTACCTCTTTTGGGCACCCCTGCTCGTGCCGGCTAAATGCGGACCTCCCGAGATTGTGGATATCGCTCCTCCTATCACTGGAGGAGGGACGTCTTGATCCACCCGAGACCCAGGCTGGCTGATCGGGGCTTCCAGAGCAGGTCGGCTTGCTGGAGCCCTATTCCGCGCGTACTGAGCCAAGGGGCTGGCTCTGATGAGAGTTTCGATCTCATCCTTCAAATGCCTACAATCATCAGTGTTGTGGCCAACGTCGTTGTGAAAACGGCAAAACTTGGAGGTGTCTCTCTTCCCCTTCTGGTTCTTTAACGGCTCCGGCTTCTTCCAGGGGAGGTGAGCAGAATTCGCCAGGAAGATGTTCTCCCTAGAATGGGTGAGCTCTATATAAGTCGCGTAGACTGGCTTAAATTTGTTTACGGACTTATTCTTCTTTGGGTCGTGCTGGCTGCCCTCGCCGTTCCCCTTTCTCTTGCCTCCGCCGAACTGGTTATTCTGTGTAACGTTCTGGGTCGCAGTCATGACCTCCGTTCCCACTCCAGCGGGCTGTTCAAGGACCTGGCTGGTTCCTGCAGCTGAGGCTTGGGCTTCCTCCAAGTTGATCCATCCTTGGGACCTATTCAGGAATTCATTTACCGAGCTGACTCCTTTCCTTTGTATTTCGTTCCAGAGTCCCCCTCCGACGAGGATTCCAGTCCTCAAAGCCATGAGCTTGGAGCTGTCATCTGTGTCTCTGGCCCAAGCAGCGACGTTCCCGAACCTGCTCAGGTAAGCCTTCAAAAACTCGTCGGGCTGCTGCCTCACGTTAGCCAGAGAGTCGGCCTTGACGAGGGCAGCCTGGGAGGCTCGGAATGCCCTCTTGAAGTCTGCAGAGAAAGTTTTCCAGGAGCTGATTGATTGTTTCTTGCTTTGTTTGAACCACTGCCTGGCTGGTCCAATCGGTGTGGAGGGAAATATCAGACACCTCAGCTCAAGGCCAATGTTGTGGGCCATCATCAGGGTGTTGAACATCCCCGGATGATCCAACGGGTCTCCATCTCCGTTGAATTTGGACAGATGCGGCATACGGAAACCGGGTGGGTAAGCCGTTGCTGCTATGCTGGGGGCGAAGAGTTCAAGCTCGTCCCCCGAATCATATTCATCTTTCTCTTTCTCCGATAGGAGCTTCCTCATCAGCTCCTCCATCTAAGCCAGGCGCTCAAGGGTTTTGTCCTGATTTCCTTGGTTATTCCGGGGCTGCTCGACAGCTCCAGATCCATTGTGTACGTTTGGTGGGTTATTGCCTCTCCTATCTTGAGATAGGTTATTTGGGGCGTTCCCGCCGTTACGCACCTCGGACAGGTCTTCCCCTGAGCGAGCATGGCTGCCACCTCCTACTGGTTCCCCTCTATGAGAGTTAAGGCGATCTCGAAGGTCGCCCCTCTGGGTGGCTTGAGGACTTTGCGCCGAGCTTAAGTGTTGACGCAGGTCTCCGCCAGAAAGGTCGCTCCAGCGACTGCCGGTCCAGTAGCTCTCGTTAGAAAAGGTCAGAGTCCGCCTCTGGGGGTGAGGATCCGGGCTCCCTCTGGGTGCCCTGCTACGTTGGGAAGGTCCTGAGGATGGCGGGTTTCTCTTGCTGCTTCCATAAGCTAGAATATCTCTGATGGGCCGAGGAGGAGACAGATATCTTATGGGCGACAGAGGATGCCTGATCGGAGATGCAATCTTGGTTCCGTCAGGGCGGATCAAGTTAGGTGGGGCCCTTTCAGCCCTGCCAACCTGCGGGTCCCGCGCCTGGCGATCTGGACGAGGCGCAGGACAGCTGGTGGGGATGGGCTGATGCTGTGAGCCCTCCCCGGATCTCCTTCTGGAATTCCCTCGAGCCCTCCTGGGCGCGCTCGAGGCTGGCTATGAATTGGGAGTTGAAGTTCGGACCGAGCGGCTATACTGTTACTCAGCTCTAGGCATTCCTTCGATGTTTGCCTCTCGACGGTGCGATGAGGGAACAGAGTTGGATGCTGGCAGTCTGTCCGAGCGGCTAGGCCTAGACCGATTACCCCGGCGGGACTTATGAGTCTCGCCTTGCCTCTTTCCGACGTTAGCGTCAGTTGTAAGAGGGGGTAGTCGGGCCAACACCTCCTTAATCTGCTGACTAGCTTTCACTAGTTGGCTCCTCAGCTAAGCGTTTTCCATTTCTACCGCAGTGTAAAAATCTGGGTTTGGATTAGGTGGCCGGGGCGCCGAACTTCCAGTGTCATCTTGGCCCACCGGCTGTTTGCTCCGCCGCTGCTAGACCTCAGGAATTTGGTCACCGGAGATGGCGGCATGATGAGCCTCCTGCCCATCATGTTGTTCCACCTCGTTACCGTGTCTTGATCGAGTGGTCACCATAGTTGGATGTTTGTGATTGCACCAATCTAACTAGATCTCAATGAAAGCACCAAACTGTTGATGCAGTTCTTCGACAACAGGTAATTAAGAAAATAAGAGGAAGGGATTAGTGCTTAACGATAAACCGAAATAGATGAATGATCTTTGTAATTGGACTGGTGACACAATTACGTTTTTTTACGTGGTTCAAAGGTTAAAATCCTTCTACTCCACCAGCCAATATTATTGCTATATGCTTGGTATTCTGTTACAGGGTAATTCCTTACACAATAGAATCTAACCTTTTGCAACTCCCAGGGTCTCCATATTTATAGGAGAGGGCACCTGGGGTTGGTCAGGGGGGTCATCCCGTGACCTCCTTTTCTATCATATCACTTCTGTGACATTCATGATTAATTCCTAAAACCTGACACATGAAGTGTGGTCTAATCAATAGGTAAGGGGGATAATGGGCCGCACGACCCAACCCAGTCGTGGGTGCCTGAATACGCACGTTTATGCTGCGTGTCCGAGAAGTCAGGGATATATCAGACACGTGATGTCTGATATATGCACGTTTACCTTTCGTGGTTGACTTTACAAAAGGTCATAGCTTCCAACTCTAGCTCGTGGCACGAGCTGGATGCCTCCTCGACCTGCGGCCTTTACAGACCTGACTCGGTCCTTGAGTAGTCTTGGTGAACCTTTTGGATACCCGAGCTAACGAGGTAGGACCTGACGACAGCAGCTCCGGTCATGGGGGATCCACGTGGCTGATATGATTTAGGCCGTATCTCAGCTCGCTAATAGCCCGTTGGAAAATTAGGGCGTACACCTTTCATATTAGGTGAGCAAGGCATGGCAGACCAGGTGGAAAAAATGAAGGAACTCATCGAGGCTAGGGTCGCCAAGGCCAAGGCAACAGTGAAGAAGGCCGCCAAGAGCTCGACCACGACCAAGATAGTAATTATGCTGGGCCAATCCATGGAGCTGGCTGCCAAGGCCCCGTAGGGGTCAACAGCCGCTGTCCCAGATAGCATGGCTTCGACGGAGTCGCGACTGCCCCCAGCTGCTCCCTTTTATATCATCAACCTGGAGCAGGAGCCACCGACAGATGATTTGGCTCGGAAGAGGAAGGTAGACATCGCTAGGGGAGCTCAGGGAGAGCATGCAAAGAAGGCCAAGATGGTGGGGGACTCTGCTATTAGTGACACACATTCTCCCGAGGGCGACCTCATCGTTTCATCAGTGCTCCCGGATGCCCCCGTGCTTCCCATCAACCCCACCCTTCCGAGAGAGGTCGAGTCACTAATAATGGAAGAAAGGCGAGTGATGGTGGCGAGGGCCTGGGAAGAAGGTAGAGATTATCGGTACGAGGTGGTCCGCCCTGAACACCCGACGAAATGTGGAGTTCTCCGGCTGCCCCAAAGCATTCAACTCTCCACAACAAATTGTGAACTAATTGGGAGCTGAGACCGAATTCCGTGCAAGATTGGGGAAGGACCTAGCTCCATTTGTCGCGAACCTTCTGGCTCAGGTGGGGACCTCCATGTCTCACCTACGGCTCAAATGTTATGCCACCTTGGCCAGCAACGATGCCCTCTTCATCTCTCAGGCCATCCGACACCAGGCCACAACGGTAAGCCTTATTTGTTTATTTTGTTTCTATCATTTCCTTGTGTGTTTCTAACTCGGCTTTGTTCTAGGACACACTTTTGGCTCACTGGAATGCAGACTTAGTGGTTGAATTGGCCATGAAGCTGGAGACAGGCCAGATGGAGTTGGAGGCGGCCATCAACCATCAAGAATCCTCCAAGGAAGTTCTTACTAAGGAAATGACTAGGATTAAAACTGAGCACCATAAGTGTAACGCCCTGGGTAGCCAAGACAGCTACACTGTTTGTTTATAAAGGTGCAAGACTTGCTAATCAAGTCGTTTAGTTAGAAATGTGTTACTGAAACTATAATTGAATTAAGGTTAAAAGATTTTGGTCACAAAAGTTACATTTCATATATTTTAACATTTTGTACATGGGATCCCAAAAGAAATAGAGTTTAGAAGACAGTTTACAAAAGTTCCAAGTTATAAACATGTACTGGCCACTCTAAGGCAAACACAAACATTTAGGCTTCTTCCGTCCTGTATCACTCCTCGACCGTGGTGGCCAAACAGCTGACTATGTACATTCAGCCTCAAAGCTCTCCAACTCAGGACTGGTCCACCTTGCATTTTCCTTTACCTGCACCACGTAGCACCTGTGAGCCAAGGCCCAGCAAGAAACCATAATACAGTGTAAGAGCAATAAACTACAGTCAGACATATAACAAGTCATACAGCTCACATAAGCAGTAATATCAAACCACAAACCAATAATCAGTTATTCAGATAACAAATTTGTCACAATTTTTAATTAACCAACATTAAACATATCATGCCAAAATACAGGGTCGGCGCCCTTAGGCAGCACCCTCTGATTATCCCATTGACTCCGGCTCGCTTAGGCCGAGCTCAGTGATTACATATTTAACCTCAGCTACCAGTGGCTGAGCCACGTCCTGTGCGCAAATATTGATTCCGGCACTCTTAGGTCGTTTATCACATGTCCCATGGAATAATACCATCTCATGACATCACATATAAATATAGGGAACCCTTAGTCCCAACACCAACACATAACTAGGTGCAGTTTCTTACCTTTGATTCTGATAGCTTTGATTAGTGAAATCGACCTTCAAGCACGATCCCGTCCGAGCCCTAGTGTACACCTAGTCACATCCATAAATTAGAACCATCACTAAACTTCAATTCTGAAAACTAACCTTGGAACCAATCCCGAGCCCTCGGGAAGCCCTAATTCCACCAAATGGGGTGGTGGAATCAAACCCCGAGCCCCCGGCCAAAAACCCTAAGAAATAACCCAAAAATCCACTTTTGAAGGCAGGGTAGCGCTACAGCGCCATAGAGTGGGCGCTACAGCACTACAAGCAGAGCCAAAAGCCCCCAGAAAACCCAAGCCTAGCGATGTAGCGCCTTAAGGCTAGCGCTACAACGCTAGTCATAGAACCTTCAGCCCTCTGAGTTTCTTCCTTCGATTTTCCCCGAGCCAAACCTCTATAAAAACTCCTCCAAACCTCAACCACACACCAAAATGAGCCTACCATCCCCTACATCTCATCCCACATAACCCAACAACACAAAACTTAGCCACATGCACCATCAAACAAAGAAAACAAGATTTGAACTGAAGAACTCAACCAGAAACTTAGAATTAACCCAACAACTTAGATGATCAAGCTCAGAATTTTCTTACCTTTGATGGGAAATTCAACCCTAGGTTGCCCTTAGTATCCTTCTAGCTTTAAGCTCCACAATTCTTCAAGCTTAATTCCTTCAACTTCCATCCAAAACTCATGTTTAGAAATCCATTCCAACAAAACTCAGAAACTCAAGAACAACCTTAAAACTTTACCTTAATTGGGTGAGTAACTCCTGCTAAATCCTCAAGCTTTATCAAGGACCCTATCCCCAAGCTCTAGCCTAAGTTTTCCCTGAGTTACAACTCCAAAACTCCTTAAGAAATGGTGAAGAATGGCCTAAACCGAGATAGAGAAAGAGCCCATGTTTTCCTTCTTTCATTCCTTCCTTCTGATTCCACTATCTTCTACAATTTCCACTAAGGCTAAAAAGCAGCTTAGCACTTCTCTTTTTTTTTCTTTTTTTTTTTAAAAATGACCATTTTGCCCTCCCACTTAAATCCTAAGCCTTTAATCCTTCCAAGGGTATTTTGGTCATTTGGTCCCAATTCCCGCTAATTCCTCGAGCGTCTCTAATAATTACTGCTTAAACCCCGACACCTAACTAATCACCAGTTATTTTCCTCAATGTCAAATAGTCTCCAACATATGTCCCAGATTCCCAGAAATACCCCTGGGCTCCCCCGAGCCGGGTATAAATCCCCTTCGTGACTTTTTCGCTAAACTGCTCACCAGGATTGCCTCGAGTCACAAGCTACAAATATATCCACATAATAATGTGGTCTCCACAATTTATCACAAATATTACATTTATGACCTCAACGGGCCAAAATTACGAATATGCCCTTATAATCTAATTAGGGCCTACATGCATACTAATACACATAATCATGCTTCTCACATATCCAAATAATCATATAAGCATGCTTGTCACATAATCATGCATTTAATCATATAAATCACACATAATCTTGTTATGCCCTCCCGGCACACTAATCAAGGCCCTTAAGCCTTATTAGTAATTTTGGATCGTTACAAGGAGGCCTTGTCCCAGAAGGATGCTGACCACAAAAAGGAGGTGGAAAATTTGACTAGGGAGTTGGAAAAATTGGGGACCGAGGTGTCTGGTGCCCGTAACTTGGAGGCCTCCCTTAAGTTGCTTCTGGAGATAGCCGAGACCCATCTACAGCAAGGGTAGGAGAAGGTGGAGTCCCTTGGGGGTCGGGTCAAGGCATCGGAGGCTCAAGCTCAACTAGAGCGAGAGTGATGCGAGAAGGCCTAGAAGGAGAATGAGGAAGCGGAAGCTCTGCTTGCGGCCACCTTCAACGAAGCCATCTACATGGCCTGGCTCCAAGCAAGAATATGAACCTTCAACTTTATCTTGATCCAGCTGCTAAGAGGGCCGGGTTTATGGCCAAGGAGAAATAGGACGTAGAGCCCCTTGAAGATGATGGCAATGAAGATGGTACTGCCCCCCTTATCCCGGACCAGGATGAGGCCCAAGCTTAAGGGTTTTTGTAGTTAATTTTCCTATAACTTTTTTCGTTGATATTTTTGTAATTTCTTGAATGAGCGCAGATGCGCTTAAGAAAATTTTTGTTATACTGTTTTTATATTAGCATCCATCTTTTCAATCTTTTACTTCCCCTTTTATATTTATTTGTCCCCTTACAAATTCATCAAATGCATTACCACTATGAATGAAATTTGTATTTGTGGGATCTTGGTTTCAATTGCTAGGACCATTAGGGGAAGTATTAGATAAAAATTAATTAACTTATCCCAGACCTAAGATCTTGGTTCCAACGGCCATGACCATTAAGGGAAACTTTAGATAGAAATTAAATAAATTATCCCAAACCTAAGATATTGGTTCCAACGGCCAGGACCGTTAAGGGAAACATTAGATAGAAACTAATTAGGTTATCCCATAATATGTTATGGCTGAACCAATTTTCAGTTTTTGGAGAATTTTCAATTTTTGGGAGGTTCTGGACTCCCGATCCGTATGAATCCGGACTAAAAGTGGGCCTCGGGCCTTGCATCCTTTTTTCTTTAGATTGCACAGACGGATCTATTGATGGCCCTACACCCCAAGTGATTGAAGAGTATGGTCTTCGGTCACTTGTTTAGGAATAAATTAAAGTTGGACATTGAACTTCTTCTTTTCTAAAATATTTCTTATGGTGTTTTGTTCACACCGTTCCAAGCCCTTGGGACCTCTGTTCCATCTAGCCGCCTTAGCCGATATGTTCCCAAACACACTTCGTTTTTGATCTCCTAAGGTCCTTCCCAGTTGGGTCCCAAAACCCCCACTCTCGGATCTTGAGATGCAGGGAAAACTCTTCTTAGGACTAGATCACCAATCCCGAACCTCCGACTTTTGACTTTAGAGTTAAAATGCCTTGCGATCTTTCCTTGATACATTTTTAGTTGGACTTGTGATGTTTCTCGAACCTCTTCAATGAGATCCAGGGATTCTTGGAGCAAAGCGTGGTTTCATATTGGATCATATGTGTCTTGTCTATGAGATGGGATTTCGGTTTCCACTAGGATGATGACTTCACATCCATAAACCATTAAGTAGGGAGTATGTTCGGTTGAAGTTCTTTCTATGGTCCGGTATGCCCATAGTACATGGGGCTACTCTTCCGGCCACTTACTCTTGCAAGATTGGAGTTTTTTCTTCAATGTCCCTTTTAGAATTTTGTTTACAACCTCTGTCTTCCTGTTTTCTTAAGGCCTTGAGACTGGGGAGAAGCTCTTGATGATTCCATGTCTTTCACAGAAGTCGGTGAAGTGGATGCTATCAAATTGCTTCCCACTGTCAGACACGATTTTATGCGGGAGGCCGTATCTGAATACAATGTTGTTGATGAAAAAATCTAAGGCCTTTTTGGAGGTAATAGTGTTGATTGGTTCCACCTCAACCCACTTGGTGTAATAGTCGACGACTACGATGGCGTATTTTACCTCGCCCTTCCCGGTTGGGAGGGATCCTACCAAATCAATTCCCCAACAACAAAAGGCCAGGGATTGTTCATCAGGGTAATCTCCGTTGGAGGAGCTCACAAGACCTTTGCGTATCTTTGGCATTGTTCACAATTGCGAACATGGTCCATACAGTCCTTCTTCATCGTTGGCCAAAAGTATCCTTGCCTTAGGATCTTCCTAGATAGGTTGAGTCCGGTTGTGTGATCTCCAGAAAACCCTTCGTGTACCTCATGCATGATTGCACTCATTTTGGTCCCAGATACACATCTAAGATAGGGCATAGATAACCCCCTGTGATACAACTTTTCATCCATCATGACATATCGAGGGACCTGGTACTGTAGCTTCCTTGCAGCAGCTCTTTCCGCGGGCAATTCCCCTGTAGTTAGGTACTTGATGATAGGCCCCCTCCATGAGGTAGTGTAATCGATGGTATTCACAGTTATAGGGATTTGGATATTGGGTACAGATAAATGGTCGATCAGGACTACTCCTGATAGTTTGGCATCCGTGGCCAGCTTTGCCAGAGTGTCCGCGAACATATTTTGTTCCATGGGGATCTGGAAAATGATATACCTTTTGAATAACTGAAGCTACTCTCATGTTTGTCACATAGCCATCCATCTTTTCTCCCCTCGTTTGGTATTCTCCAGATATTTGTTTCACCACTAACTGGGAATCACTATGAACTTCGATGTTATTTTTCCCCACTTCCCGGGCCAGGCGTAGTCCAACTAGCATAGCTTCATGCTTAGCTTCATTGTTTGATTCTTTGAACCGGAAGCGTAGGGCGCTTTGTAATTGGTGACCTTAGGGAGCGATTAGGATAATCCCAGCCCGACCTCGGACCCATTCTCATTTGAAGCTCCGTCAACAAAAAATTTCCAAACGAGCATTATAGGATCGATTTTCTCTTCGTCCTGCGTGATCCCGGTACATTCCATGATGAAGTCGGCCAGGGCCTGTCGCTTGATGGAGATTCTGGGAACGTAGGCGATGTCAAACTGGCTCAACTCCATAGCCCATTTCAAAAGTCTCCCTGATGATTCTAGTTTCTGTAATACTTGTTGTAGGGGATGATTCATTAATACCTTGATGGCATGAGTATGAAAGTAAGGTCTCAACTTCCTAGAAGCGGTCAACAAGAAAAATGTCAGCTTCTTGATCAGTGGATATCTGAACTCTGCACCCAACAACCTTTTGCTTACATAATAGACTGGGAGTTGGACCTTTCCCTCTTCTCACACTAAGGCATCACTTATGACATGTTCTGACACGACCAAGTATAGGTACAATGGTTCCCCATCCATCGGCTTTGACAAGATTGGTGCTTGTGCCAAATGTTCCTTTAGTTTTTGGAAAGCCTCTTCACATTCGCCTGTCCATTCGAACTTCTTATTTCCACGAAGTATGTTGAAGAACAGGATGCAATTTTCCGTGGACTTTGACCCGAAGCGATGGTGATGGCATGTCGATTAAAGCCTTGATCTTTTCCGGGTTAGTCTCTATCCCTTTGGAGCTTACGATAAAGCTAAGAAACCTCCCTGATGCCACTCCAAAAGTGTACTTTTTGGGATTCAGCTTCATCCCGTACTTTCGAATAATGGCAAATGTTTTAGTCAAGCCATCTGCATGCTGGGCTGATGTCTTGGACTTAACTAAGATATCATCTATGTATATTTCCATATTCCTTTCGAGTAAATTCATGAACATCCTGCTAACCAATCTTTGGTATGTGGCTCCGACATTCTTCAGTCCAAAGGGCATAACAACGTAGCAGTATACACCCTTGTCTGTATGGAAGCTAGTGTGTTCCTGGTCTGCTATATGCATGGAAATTTGATTGTACCTAGAATAGGCATCCACGAAGCTTAGCAACTCATATCCAGAAGTGGCGTCTACCATTTGGTCGATCCGGGGAAGTGGGAAACAATCTTTTGGACATGCTTTGCTGAGGTCTGTGAAATCAATGCAGGTTCTCCATGTCCCATTTGGTTTTGGAACCAACACTAGGTTTGCTAGCCACACCAGATACAATGCTTACCGGATGAAGTTGATCGAGGATAACTTTTCAATTTCTTGTTTTAGGCCTTTTGACCATACCAGATCTAAAGGCCTTCGCTTTTGTCGGATTTGGGTTGCACTCTCATCGATGTTCAAGGCATGACATGTGATGTTACAGTCATTCCCGGTCATGTCCACGTGGGACCAAGCCAAAATGTCTTGATTTTATTTTACCCAGGCGACCATGGTAGCTTTAACTTTGAGACTCAAATTCCTCCCTACCCAGATTACTTTGGTTGGATTGGTGTCACCGATGCACACCTCCTCTATCTCTTCTGTCGGCTCCAGTATTCTACTGCCTCTACTCTAGGGTCTAATTCATCATCCTTTCGGACCACCACCTGTGTTGGTTGTGATTGTGGGATGGGAGCAACATCCCCCATCTCTAAGGGTTCTTCACGAACCATGAAGATTGGTCTGGTAGACACATGATAGCATTTTCGAGCACTTTTCTGATCTCCCCATATTGTCCCCATTCCACCGTTATCACATGGGAACTTCAAACATAAGTGGCGGATGGAAGTGACGGCACCAAAATCAACCAAAGTGGGGCACCCAAAAATCACATTATACACAGTGGGACAATCTACTACAACAAACGTGTAGTACTTGAAAGTGCTTTGAGTATCACCTCCTAATGTAACTGAGAGTTGTATCTTGCCCATTGGGAGCAACGAAGTCCCATTAAAACTGTATATCTGTGTTGGACACGATGTCAGATCCATTTCTGTCAAGTTGATTGTTGTAAAGGCTAGTTCAAACAGGACGTTGACGGAACTTCCATTGTCCACCAACACTCGGGATACTCTCTTGTTGGCAATCTGTGCATCGATGACCAAGGGATTGTGATACGGGAAATGAACATTCCAGGCATCTTCCTCTGTTAAGGTTATTGGTAAATTCATCAGCTTCAGGCATTGGGTCGGGGTCTTGACCAAAGGACACATCTCACCATTGTGATCAAGTTCATTGAAGTACCTCTTTTGATCGTTCCAGAATGGTCCTCCCAGATGCGGACCTCCAGATATAGTGGCTACGTGGCCATCTACTTGAGGTGGTACGGTTCCTAGTGGAGACAACGCTCTAGGTCCAGGAGCTAACATGCCTCCACGAGGTCGTACTATTGGGGCCCCCTGAGGGGCCTGTACTCTTGATCCTAGCACATATCTTCCCTGAGGAGGTCTGATCTGACCTTGTGCCCCTGGGATGAAAGACTGTCTAGGAGCCAAAGGTTGTCCCGAAATTCTGACTGGCATCCTCATCCATTGGTGGAGGTATCCTAATTTAATTAGGTTCTCAATTTCTTCCTTCAACTGACGACACTCTTCGATTGTGTGGCATATGTCCTTGTGATAGGTGCATCTCTTATTTGAGTCCTTTGGATTTTTTCCCCCTTTAAACATGGGGTTCGGTTTTTGGTAATGAACTACATTGCCTGTTGCGAGGTAGATATTTTCTTGGGTATCCACCAAGTTGGTGTTTTCCGTATACTGGGGCTCATACCCCCTTTCTCCCTACTTCGCGGGCTCGATCTGACTTTGGTTCTTAATGGAACGCTTCCCTCTGGAATGAGTTATGCTTACCTCTGCTGCTTCTGTCTGGGACTGTTGAACTGCTCCGGGAGTGGCAATGTATTCGATTGGTGCCACTCCATAACCAAAGAAAGAACCTAAAGATGTTGGGGCATATCCTGATGAAGTGTGCGGATAGACAGTTGGTGTCATGAAATGCACTCAGAGAGTTCCTGAGATTCCAGAAATTACTGGTGGTGCTGGATAAGAGTTGGTTGGGTACTGCATTCATATCCTAGAATGGTTTGTGTTGTCGCGTGTGGTGCCGGAGGCCATCCAAAAGCTTGAATTCGGGCTTCTTCCCAGTTGATAAAGCCCTGAGCCCTTCTTATAAACTCTTCCAGTGTGTCCGCCTTCTTTCGCTGGATGTCATCCCAGAGAGGGGATCCTACTCTGATCCTGGATTGGAGGGATACGAGATGCTTTCCATCATCCACTTTTGTTTTTGAGGCTTCCTCCATGAAGTGTTGGATATAACCCCTGCAATTCTCGGTGGGATGTTGCTTAATATTGGCCAGTGCACTGACCTCCATGTCGATTTTCCTAGCAGCCACAAATTGTTTACGGAAGGCCGACTGTAATCCGGACCAAGATTGGATTGACCCCATCTTGAACCTTTTCTACCATTTCTTAGTGGACCCAGCTAAGGTGATGGAATAAGCACAAGAATTTGTCGTTGTCGCGGACATGGGCCACAATCATCAAGCGATTATAGCAGGATAGATGATCTCTAGGGTCTATATTCCCCGTATAAGTAGGTATATCTAGCATTTTAAACCCTTTGGGTAACACCACATCCAAAATATGTTTTGCACAGGGATCCTTCTCTTCATCTTCAGAATCGGAACCCCCACCCTCTTGTTTCCGAACAAGGCATTCTGTTACCTTCTTAAGATCAGCTAGCTGCTGCATGAATTGTCTAGCCATTCTATCATCGTTGGGAACTCTCTCTCTTCTCCTGTTGTTTATATCATTTCTTAGGTCCCCCCTCGAGGGCGAACATTTTCTTTCCGAGCCTGCTCCTTTCTAGGGTTGAGGTCATCTCGTAAATCCATGCAGGACGTGTCATCCCCCGAACTTATAGCTTTTGGCTCCCTGTCCTTATGTCCCTCGTGGCCCTTGTTCATGGATGTGTTGGGGTAGAATATTTTTCCCTCAACATCCTGCCCCGGAGCGTTCCGGGTCCTGTTACCCTGCGGGCGTTTCCCCTACAGATTGATTGGGTGATTCCCTCCTGGAATGGGATTCACTCGTTCTTTCATGGGGTCCACCTTGGTCTTTGGAGTGGGAAGAGCTATAGGAGGCTTCTTCTGTAGGTTTGACTTTTCCATAAAATCGGACGCTTTGGCTTTCCCTTTATCTTGAACAAGGTTTGAAGGTCCGGCTCCGAGATGATTGGATCGTCCCGAGGGAAAATTCAGGGCTGTGTTGTTTGGAGCACCATTCCTCGGAGGTGGGATAGCTGGATGGGTTCCCGCAGAAGGAACTGCTGCGGGATCAACAGTGAAGCCCTGAGCAGCAATGAACACTTGAAGCCCCAATAGCGTCTCTTGCATTTGACGGGTTGTCTCATGTTGTTCCGCCATCTTTGCTTCTTGATCGAGGACATGTCGTTCCAAAAAAATCACTTCTGGATCCTCTTGTTCATCTTCCACATCATTTACATCATGGTCTGTGGGATTCTTAGCCTTGTGGTCCTCATATCCCTCTCCATCTTCTTCATAGTAATCCTCTTCATAGTCGCCACCTTCTCCGAAGTTCTAGGAGTTATCAGGTAGCACTACAAGAAAAAGACTGTATAGTGATGACATCTATTGCGACGATTCCAAAGTCATCGCTGTATGTAGTCGAAATCCATGAAAATTTCATTTTTTTAATTTATTAAAATAAATAAGCTACATCGACGATATGTCGTCGCTATAAGATTATCAACAACACACAACCAAACCCTCCAAATTCCTGGTACCCTACAGTGACGATAAGTCGTCGCTGTAGGGTACTAGGAATTTGGATGGAACAAGAGGCAGGAACTGACTATATGGCGATGACATGTCGTCGCTGTAGGGTCTTGGTAAAAAAGAAAATGAAATATGTTTGTATATAGCGACGACCTGTCGTCGCTGTAGGATGGGGAGGGAACTTAAACCGCCAAGAGTTGGTTGCCTATTTTCATTCCCTATAGCGACGACATGTTGTCGCTATAGAGTCTAATTTAATCCACTTGTCAATTACTTTGTACTATATAGCGACGACATTTCATCGCAATAGGGTAAAAAAAAACGTGGGAAAGTGAACCGCCAAAAAATTTAAGTCAAATTTCACTGCCTAGAGCGACGACATGTCGTCGCTGTAGGGTAGACACGTAGCACACGAAAGGATTCGTGTACTATTCATTATCCTACGGCGACAACATGTCGTCGCTGTAGGGTCTCATCATTTGAGTGAAACAGTGCGTTTGATATCAACGACGACTGGTGGTTACCTATAACAACGACATGTCGCTATATGTCACAGCGATATAACCCCCAGACAGATGCTTTCTTCCTCATTTTGCTCGGTTTTTCTTCAAAAAAACATAGAAACTGAGAGTTTCTCCACCTCCCAGCGCTGCCCAATGCTGCCCAACCCTGTTTTGCTCAATTTCTTCCAAGTTTCGGTAGTCTAAACCCATTATCTTGCTATTATATCCTTTAATATGTACTTTTTTCTTAATATATGTGTGTATTTTGTATTTGGTGGAAATGAGTTTTGATATATTTTTTGTTTTCTTTTTCAGATTTGGGTATTGGATCATTATGCCGAGCCTTTGCCTTTGGATGATCCCCCAGCCCAAGCCTTGGGTAATTTTCTTTAAAAATATTTTGTGATTAATTAATGGTTAAATTATGTTTTTAATTGTGTAATTGGTTATTTTAGATAGTGTTGAATTTTGTTTAATCATTTTAGGGATTTGTATTGTTAATTTAATTATATTTGTGATTTTTAATTTTGTTAATTTAATTTAAATAAATGTTATGTTATAAAAAAAATGTATGATATGTTAGATATACAAATAAGTATATGTATATAAATGTGATTATGTGAATATGTTTATATGTATATAAATGTGAATGTGAAATATATTTTTAAATTGTGTGGTAGGTTAGATTAATATGATTAGATATTTATTATAATTTTTTGTTTTCAATTGCATATATGCTAGGTTAATTTTTTTTTTTTGAATTATATATAAGTTAGGTTATATAAATAATATGTTGATTTGTGAATATGTTTATAATATGTTTTTGTTGTTTATTTGTAAATTTAAATTATTGTATTAAATTTTCTGTATGTTCTGGGACTGGTTTATATGTTTTTATGCAGATTTCAAATTTTGGGATAGGCTAGATTACAGCCGTTATGCTGTCGAAATTTTTGTAGATTTAGAAAAACTAAACATTACAAAATAGTTTTAAAGTTAGTGTGATTTAATTAATAAATTTTAAAGTAATTAATAAAAATTAATAAAAAAATTATGAAGTATAAATTAAAATAATAATTTTACAAGTATAAAACTTTATTAATATTTTTTTATAAAATAAGTAGAAATTAAAATAATAATATTTAATGGTAAATTAATAAATTTATAATTAAATATTTGTTTATTTAATTAATTTTATAATATATTTATAAAATTTGATAATATATGTAGAGAAAATAGGTAATTATGTTACCTTTACTCTTAAAATTAAAACAATAATTTTAAAATAATAAAACTTTATTGTTATTTTTTTAAATAAGAAGTGAAAATTATAATAAGAATTTGATAATGATTAAAGAACCTAATAATAATTATAATGAAATATTTTTTTATATGATGAAACTTTATAATACATTCACAACTAAAAATAATATATATTCATAAAATTTAATAATTTATTCATAAGATTCAATAAAATTTCACAATTTACTTGAAAAAATTAGTGTTTTGATGACAAGAAAATTATTAGCAAATAAATGTAGTTTTTATGATTATCACATTGTGATAATTTATTTTTCACTTGAATCAGTTATGACGATTGACAAGAGTTGGATAACTAATAGACGACGTAACTCTGATGAGTTTTAGAATGGTCTTCAAGCATTTATACAAATGGTCAAGAATCATGTGAATGTTTCGGGAGAAGTCAGATGCCCATGTGAGGCTTTCCAGTCCATGGTTCAACACTTCAATCAAGTCATTATGACCCAGAACAACAATTTCCAACAAATGCAACAATTTTTGCAAGAAACAAATTCGAACATCCAAGCTCTACAATTTCAGCCTGTCAACTTGAACATGAATATGATACAGTCCATGATGGTAAACTTTCAACCACAGCAGCCACAACCACCACAACAACTCGACGATAATGACTTTGGAATTGATTTTGATGACTTTTAGTTTTATTATATTATTATTTTGAACTTATTAATATTTTGTGTGGTTTTTATTTTTATTTTGGAGACAATAATATTTATGTTTTGTTTTTTTTTACATTTTGAAGACTATGGATATTGTTAAATTGGTTTTATTATTTAATTAATAAATTGGTTTTATTATTTAATTAAATAAATTAGTTTTATTATTTAATTAAATAAATTGGTTTTATTTAATTAAATAAAATTTAATCAATATAATTAATTAATTTTTGTAAAAATATTATATACCTACAGCGACGACATGTCGTTCCCGAGGGTGCTCGCTGAACACGAAAATCTGAGACTTCGTGACACTATAGCGACGACATGTCGTTGCTGTATGTATATAAACCCACACACTCTCAAGTGATGATATGTCATCGTTGTAGATAGGGTGGTTGACGGACCTACAGCGACAACTTCGCTGTAGGAGTTTTTGAAATTCAAATTTTCAAATTTTGTAACCACATACAACAACGACATGTCGTCGCAATATCCCAGTCCAACCAAAAAAATGATTTCATGCTGCGACCGACATGTCGTCGTTGTAGTAAAACACTACTGCGACGACTGCGTTTTGTCGTTGCTGTAGGTTGCTACACATACGGACCTACAACGATGCCATTTTGGCGACAATATGTCGTCACTGTATACCTACAGCGACAACTTCTTGATCTGCAACGACGAATTTTGTAGTGTAGGGGCTCGTTATAAGGCAAGTCCTCAACTGTTGGGTCCTATCGATCTGGAGGGAGTTGTGAGTCTTGCAACGGTTCTCCATTGTTTTGTTGCCACTATTGCTAAGCGGGATCAAACACAGTGTTTCTGGTATTCACCATCTTTGTAGAGGGCAAAGAGTGGTTCAGAATTTTGTCTAGCTCTCAATGAAAGCACCAAAATGTTTACCAATTTTTTTGGAAACTATAAATATATTAAGATTTAGAACTAGCAAGAAATAAAATAAACTATTAAGACCAGGATTTTTACGTGGTTGGGGCATTAATAAGCCTTAGTCCACGAGTCCATAGTATTAAGCTTTGAGTTTCAACAATGGAGGGTTCGAATAACTAGTTCAGGAGCGTTTTTGCATGCATGAAAACTTGGGATCCCCTCTAAAGTAAATTGAGGGCCCTATTTATAGGTTGCCATGTATTTTGGGTCGGACTAATCCGGGCCTAATAGGGATGTAATTATAATTACCCCTCTAATGGAGCTTGATACAAGTATAGAATGTTATTCCAATATGTTTAATCTAAAGCCCATTGGGCTGACCTAAGTTTAGTTGTACACTCTAACTGTCCTTTATACATAGACTGGCGCGTGTGAGCCATCATGGGGATTCAATGGACAGGATGTGCCAGAGTAGTGGTAGTGCCAATCCCCATGAATATTGTACCTTTTTGTGTGCACCCCTTTTGCAGGTTGGTTGAGGAGACCAACCGCCGAACTTCTCGGGGATGACGTCAGCAGGTGTCTGTCTTGCGCTTCCTAGATAGAGAGTTCAAATTCATTTCCAAAGGTATGCATTCTTTCATGGTGATCAGTCCAGAATATATCCTGGTGTAACAAACTGGGATGCACAAATGGAGCCAGAGATACCATCCGAGACTCAAATGGTGGGATATGTTTAATGAGCTGGGCTATACACCGTAACAACCTTTAAAACTGAAAAAGTGGTAACTATTTATTGGGATTTGATTTTTTTTTTTATTGAAAACAAAATAACTTCATATTCAAGATACAATCCACATAAAAATTCTAAGCCTTTTTTTTTTTACTAGAATTGTATATTAACTAATTCTCTTATTGGATAACATAAAATCAATCAATATTATAAATAAATAGGGATTGTGGATTCAAAGCCAATATGGCATTTTCTTTTCATCTAAGCAGCCGTATAATGAGAGGATGAAGATAACAAGTTGGATTCAGCTAAAAAAAAAGATGGGGAGGGTGATGAGATTGTTGATTCCCCTTTCCTAAATTTGGGTTGACTTTTTTTTTCTTAGAAAGTTTACTAAAATTTTTATTTTGTCAGTCTCATAGATTTTGAAATGGTTCTTATTTTCCCCATGTATGAAAAAAATCTTTAAATATATACCTCACCAAAGACTTTTCCATATATAAGTGTGAATATAATTGCATAAAGCTAAATTGTGACACAAATACTATTAAAAAAATTAGCGGAAAAAATACCCAATGTTTTTAAAAACTTGTAAATTAGTACCTATTAACCAACAATTTGGCCAACGACACTGAGTCAACTAAATGATATAAAATGATAACTGAACTATGAAATATAAAACGACACATAATTTTTATAGTGGTTCGGCCCCAGAATGGAAATAACCTACATCCGCTTTAGTACTTTTATTTATGCAGAATCTCAAACCTCAAATAGATGAACAAGATCAAATGAGTTCCGTGAGTTTGAGAGGATACAAAGTTTGCGTATAAAAGCACCTAAAATCCTAAATTCTCTTGAGATCAAAGAATTACATCATAAGAAATAATGATTCACTAAGACCTCTATTTATAGGCTTAGGAATGTACATAAATGAGTCGTGAGCCTTACAAGATTTACGTAATAAATATTGATAAAATAATACAAGATAATTAAATATCTAACAAATATCTAATTTTAACTAACTTTGAACATTCTTTACGTATTATCCGACCAACTCTAGTCGAGTAGGAATCAACTAGCTTGGTGAGCAATTCCTTGAGGAGCATTTGAGTGAGTCTGAATTAGTGACGAAACGACTCCTTGAATATTTTCTTGTTTCCTAGTCGAGGATCGATGAGACTCTTCCTAACTAGGTTGTCATTTGAACAACCACATGTTCGGATTCCTTGCCATGTCATCAAGTCAATTTTTTCGTGAAATATTTCCCCTCAAGTTTATTATATGCGAACAACATTGGATAGACTTGTTCGATCAGAAGATTCCCTTCGACCAACTCTACATGTTTTCCTTTTAACCCTCCTTTCATTGTCTTGAAAAAGTAAATGTCAGCCTGACACACTGCCCTAGGTGAAAATTAACGGTTTTACATTTCCCAAGACTTTGAAAAGACACCTTTCTAGTTCTACCTTTTCACCTTCCCTACTCATATGTATAAAAGCCTCTCAGCCTTCCTTTTTTTACGTTTTGTCTCTCTTCAAGAACTTAGAAATTTCTCAAGAACTTCTTTCAGTCCGTGAGTAATCTGAAGGCAATCTCCACGCAAGCTCGTCAATCTCTTCTGCAATTCCTGCTCCAAATAAGTTCTTGCACTTTACCCTCCTGTTTTCGAGAAATTTCCTCTTATAATCATGCATGATTATTTTAGTTTTTTTTTTCTTCGAATTTGTACATTCTATGAAAAAACTGATAGGTGTCTTGAGGTTTTCTAAAATTTTGTCAAATGGGGTAGGTAATCAAAGGTTTAGGCAGTACAATGTAGTTTATAGGACATTAAAAATACTAGGTAGGCTTAAATATGATAGGATTGAAGTTTTAGGACCCGAAATTGAAGTAAAAATTCGATTTTGGACACTTCGAAAAAATTGGGTTTTCTTTTTGACAGATGAAAAGCTTTCCCGAAAAACTTTTCATTTTCACTTTTTGATCAGAAATCTTCGCTGCTCGTATATTCGAATATGTTTGTCTTTAAATGCTTCTGGTCGGATAAAATCTTGAGTTTATCTACGAGCAACCTTTATTTTCTTATTTGTTTTATTCCTGCTATTGGTCGTAGATTCTCACTTCCCCTTCTTCTTCTCAGATATTAATTCAAGACTATTGAGGAGGGGAGAGGCCAATAGATGAAGACCTCTTAGCTTTGCTGTTTGAGGATACTGAGTAACCTACCCTTCCAGTTTCACAAACTCCAGTTGTTGCACCCAACTTTACTACTACTCCTCCAAGGCGTAGGACTCGAAAACGCAAAAATCCAATGGCCAGAGTAAAGAAGGTGGCCCATAGAAAGAAGAAAGACCCCTATGTTAGTTGACACGCAACTAACACAAAGACCTCTACAGCAGATCCTTGACCACCTAAAGAAATAGTTTCTAAGTTGGTACTCTCCATAGCCGTTTCCAAAGTTGGCTTTCAAAAGATCCACATTCCCTGGCATATAGCCCGGCCCAGATTTCTCTCAAGCAAGGTGGTGGCCAAATATCCAAAGAAGTATGAACTCCATGGTATAACCATGTACAAGTATTCTCCCAACGAGAGGGCCAATGTTCTTGGAGACGCTGACAGTGCCTAGTTGAGGTATAACATCGAGGTAGGAGCAACCCTTCATCTCCACGATTATTTCAAAGGGGTAGTTAATTACTTTAACATAGCTCATTTTCACATCACCCTGAACGGGTATAGAGTGCTATTTTCACTCTATATTCTTTATCATCTTAGGAGATGGCCCGCTCCTACTCCACACGAGATCAACTACTTGTTTGATCTCAAGTTGAACCCAAACCACAACAACATTGAGTTCTTCCATTTTTAGCATCAAGAAAACTCTCGCTCCTTCTTGACAGATACTATGTAAGAATATTACCAAGAGTATTTTCTCATGACTGATCTGGTCACGGAAAACTTGTCCTTCACTTGGGGAAGTAAATTTCTTTTATCCTGATCCTTTGTATTCTTGGTTAAACTTTTCCTTGTTTTAAATGTCTTCTCAATACATTTCCATAATTTAGGCCCATGGTATCAACCAGTGCCTACCCAAGCCATGATCGATAGGGCTGGCATTCTGGCCAACCTTACACACGAGGAGAAAAGCATCAAGCATCTGGTGATTGTATCCAACCTTTGACTGGTCAGACTTTTACAACCTCACCAAGATGCAAAAGAGTCAACCATAGGGAGTGCCATTGGTTAAGGCACTAACGACCAGCTCCCCACGGATCAGTCCCAATACATTTCACTACCCTTCAGGCATCGAGCTACCAGAATTAACATAAGGGAACCGAGCAAAATTTCCGGACCAACACCAATCCCTCCCTCTCATGGCAAGGGAAAATAGAAAATGCCAGAGCGCCCTGGTTGGGTGAAATATTCCTCGTCGGAGGACAAAGAATGGAATAAGTTTATCCTTTTCATTATTTGCACTATTGCCCATCCCTACCAATTTATTTGATAGGGATGGCAATTTTATTCCCTCCAACAGCAACAATTCAGATTTATTTGAAGCATATAATGAATATTTTAGTAGTAGTAATAGCTTAGATAATGTAGCGACCAACATACATAGTTTGGGTATTCTTACTAGAATTTTGCCTCCATTTAATTTCTTACTCTGCTCGCATATCCTTGACTAACTTGTTGTCTCATTGCAGTCATGCAGACCTCAAAAGCTTTTGACATCTATGCTTCAGGATGCGCCCCTGGTGGTACCAAGAGGTCGAGCAGAAAGGAGAGGAGACGCTCCAGTGGGGCCTCTCCAGCAAAAAGGCCAAGAACAAAAGATGCTAATGCTTCGACTAGTGATGCCACTCCTCGACCGTCCATGGAAAATACTCATCTACCATCTACTTCTTAGGATTCAGTGTCCGACCAGAATGACATTTTTGGAGTTGCTGAGATGTTGAGCAACGCTACCAACTCAACCATCGACAAGCTCAACAAAGTAGCAAGACACCGACTGAGCAAACATGTGTTTGCCACTCTCCCTCCTCTCATGTCTGACTAGGTTCTTGGTCAAAATTTCAATGAGTTCCTCAGTCTAAGTATCCTAATCTCTTTTCATTGTTGTTGAATTTTTCACACTTAAAGTCTTAACTTTAATCTCCTACTTTGATATTTCTCTAATCGCAGGCTTTACTGCCCTTCAACAATGGTTGGAGGTGTGTTGAAGAAGTACATGAAAAAAATTGCTGATGAGCAAAAACAATGGGCCACCAAGAAGCAAACTGCGGCTAACACAATTAAAGCTCTGATTGAGGAGTTGAAGCAGTCTAATGAGGAGGTGAATAAGTCCAAGGAGGAAGTGAAGAAGTCAAATGAGGACCTGGACAAGGAAAACCAGTCACTGAAAAAGTATAAAAATATTTCCAAGGCCAACCACGATGAGGCAATGAAGCTGGAGAAGTATCTGATCTAAAGCAGACAAGAGTCAAGCGACCTTGAGAAGAAAGTAGAAATGCTCGAGCAGACCAATCAGAGCAACTTGGAGCAGTTTCAGGGAGTAGTGTTTGACTGCTTCTATATGTTCTGGAAGAGTAATCAAAAGTGCCAACTTTGATTATTTCCCGAGCAGGTAAAGCAGGAAGAACTCGAGAAATGTGTTGCTTGCTTGGCCGAGGAGAACAACCCTCCTGCTTCTCCAGAGATCTCTCTAGCCATAGGCATCGATGGAGTAGATGATTCTAACACTGCAGCCGTCCAACAAGATCAACAAACTTCGCCAGCCCAATGATTTTCTCTTGTAATAACTTAGTTATTTTTCTTTTTGCAACACCTGAATAATTTATTGGTGGTGTTGAGACAATACACTGCCTAAGGCAGTTCCTCTTTCTATTTACTAATTACATCCGAGCATACCATTGTCATAGTGTAAAGACATTCAGTTTAGTATTATAAATTTCACGATTATAACACCTACTCGTATGACCGAACCTAGCACAACTCTTTATATATTCTAAAAATGCTCAAAAAATTTTAAAAATATTCTAATTGTTTTTGCATGCTTTCCCTTATTTTTCTTATGTGTTTACATATTTTCGTATGCTTTGCTTAGCCTTTGTATCTCATGTGCCCCCCAAGTGATCAAGGGGCTAAAGGTGCTCGGTCACTTGCCATAGACCGTACCTGTTTGAACATATCTGCTCGTATAACTTGTAAACAATTATAAATATAGCAAATCAACACATTAAAGAGCAAATACCTGTATAAAAATACAATAGTTGGAAAGAATATCTGGTTGTGCACATTTCCTTTTATTTCTCGTAAAAAATGGACAAAATTCATGTATGTACGAGTGATCATAATGGTCTTACACTTATAAGCGACCAACAAAAAATATGACTGACCCTTGTTCAATACGTAGCATTTAAATACAAGCCACCCCTTGAAAAAGTGATGTTTATTAATAGTACTTGCGTAGGTGTTCTTCATTCCAATAGCAAGGAATGAAATCTCTGTTTAATCGAGCAAGTTTATATGTTCATGTATGGAGAATTTCTTCAACTTGATAAGGATCTTCCCAATTTGGTCCAAGGACTCCAGTAGCCTGGTCGTGAGTGTTGAGAAAAACCCGTCAAAGTACTAAGTCGCTAACAACAAACTTCATTTCACGTATTTTAGAGTTAAAATATCGAGCAACTTTCTACTGGTGAGTTGCTACTCATAGTTGGGCTTGTCCTCAACGCTCTTCAATCAAATCTAACGATTCTTCCAGCAGTTGGTGGTTTGTATTCTGGTCGTATGTTAGCCTCCTATGCAACATTGGATCTAACTCAACTGGTAGCATGTCCTCATACCCATATGCTAGAGAAAATGGTGTATGGCCAGTGGTTGTTTGATGTGTTTTTCTATTCAGCCAAAGTACTTTGGGTAATTCTTCTGGGCAATCTCATTTTTCCTGTTTGAATCTTTTCTTTAGGGTATCCTTCAGTGTCTTGTTTACAGCTTTGAATTTTCCATTAGCTTACAGATGAGCAACTGAAGAGAGGTGTTTTATGATTCCATGCCATTCGCAGAAGTCAGTGAAGAGGACGCTATCAAATTGTGTGTCATTGTCTGACACTTTCTTCTTAGGTAATCCATAGCGACAAATGATGTTTTTGACCATGAAGTCAAGAACTTTCTTCGATGTGATTGCTGCGAGCAAGTCAACTTCTATCCATTTGGTGAAGTAGTCGACAGCTACAACTACATATTTTACACCACTCTTTCCTATTGGTAAAGTCCCGATCAAATGTATTCCCCAAACGAAAAATGCAAGGACTTTGCCTTTATTTTAAGTTATTAGGAGCTGCTCGAGGTATCTTGGAGAATCGTTGGGACTTGTCACATTCACGTATATACTCCATTGAACCCTCGTTCATAGTTGGCTAGGAATACCCTTATCATAAAACATTTTTGGAAAGACTCGGTCCCCCACCGTGATCACCACAGAACCCTTCATGTAAATTCTATAAAATTTCTTTGGCCTTTTTCGTTGGTGACACACTTTAACAATGGTAGCAAATACCCACATCAGTATAGGATTTAATCGACTAATATAAACCGAGCAGATCGCCTCTAAAGTATTTTTAATCTATTCCTATCAGTAGGCAATATCCTTTGTCCGAGGTATTGTATGATGGGAGTATCCAAGTATCGACGATGTCTGTTGATCGCGTTTTTGGCCAACGACATGAGAACGTCAAAAACGATAAAACCTTCAAGAGAAATTAAACGACACAGACGATTTTATAAAGAAAGTAAATAACACACGCAATTTTTATAGTGGTTCAGCCCCAATATGTTGGTAATAGCCTAATCCACTTAGTGTTGTGATTATAGATTTGTACTCAAGATCAGATGAACTGAGCCAACTGAGTTTCTTCAGTACAGATTACAAGAATACAAGAATTCTTTCGGATATAAGCATTTTCTCTCTCTAGAAAATTCAGACCCAAAATTTGCCCCCAAAAAGTCTCCAAAGAAGCCCCTTTTCTAATCCCATAAGCCAAATATTTATAGGCTTAGGATCATACATCTGCTATCCCCTAGAATCGAGATATTTTATTATTCTTATTATATTTAAATTACAAAAATATTCAAAATGTAACAGAACACCAAATTTGTGGGAAGAATGAGAGATTCCCGCGTGTGCCAAGACCGATTCTTGTTGAAGCCGTTTCTGGGAATCTTGACGTAGTCATGCTCTATCTAGTTGATCCACATCACCTTCATTCTAGTCGAACACACCTTCACTGGGCAGATTGCCTGTGTTGAAGTGCACGCCAGTATACCTTATGTGCACGCCAGTATACTCTATGTGCACGCCAGTATACCTTATGTGCACACCAGTATACTCTATGACTGGGCAGTCATGCACTTGGCTGGTAGGACATGCACTTAGCTGGTCGGACATGTGCATGACCAATCAGCCAAGTTCATTCCTGGGCAGCAAGGTCATGACTGGGCAGTAAGGTCATTACTGGGCAGCAAAGTCATTACTGGGCAGCAAAGCCATTACTGGGCAGCAAAGTCATTCCTGGGCAGCAAAGTCATTACTGGGCAGACAAGTCATTCCTGGTCGGTCATGACACTTCTCAAGCCAGTCAAAATTCTTCATCAGTCTACCGGGTAACTTTATCACAACTCTAAGGAGTCAATTTATTTATTGACTATTTAATGTGTCTTTTACGGACCATGTACTGCCACTTGTCACTTCTATTTCCACGTCATCGATCTCCAATTTTTGGGGATAACAATGTTAATAACCATGGTAGAGTCTTTCTCTTGTATACTAGGAGCTACTAGATGTTCGACCAGAACAATGTTTAGCATATCGGCCTCTTTTGAACTAGCTAATTTTTCTAAGGCATCTGCGTTTGAGTTGTGGTCACGAGGTACTTGTGTAAAGTATGTTGGGAATTTATGGCTTTACACTTTAGAGATCAACAATGAATAATTGGAATAATTCAATATTACAAACCCTGGATGCTAATCAAGATTCTAATTCAAAGTATGAATGCAAATCTTGATAATCAAATAACCATATTCAATGTATGAATGCAAATCTTGATATTCAAAGAACCATATTCATGGTATGAATGCAAATCTTGATATTCAAAGAACCATATTCATGGTATGAATGCCAATCTTGATAATAAATAATTAACTTATTAAATGATGATAAGATGAACTTAGAAACATTTAATCATCAATACTAATAATATAAACACAATTAAAGAAGTAAAACACAATTACAAAGTTAGGGTTTAGAGAGATACAACATTTGATTTTGAGAAACTTGAAACTTCAAACTTGGGGAACATCTAAGGCTTATACACGAGCTAGAATCTCTCTCCAAAATCTCTATTCCAAGGCTTCCCTTTGTTGCTTGAAGCTTCACCAAGATAGAATGAGATTTGAGATTGAACAAACCTTTAAAACTCACCAATTCAAGCAATACTTGGTGAGTTTCTTGGAGAAAACTTATGAACTTTGAGAGCTAGAAAGAAAGAGAGAGAGAGAGAGAGTTGAAAAGTGTGATCAAGACTTTGCAACTCTAATAACCCTTATTTATAGTGTAGGCACCATCATTAAGTCTAATTAATAGGATTAGAGCTTTGAACACATCATTTGGAGCAAAAAATGCAACCTTCAGCATTTTGAAAAATGCTGCAAAAAAATGTTGTAGCATTTTCGAAGAGTTACTAAATTCTTAGGCTTAAGTACCCAGGCAACACGTCGCCTCCCAGAGGGGATGTAACGCCAGTTAACTTGACTTGGCACCCCTAAACTTTCCCCAAAACATCTCCAAATGCCTCCAAAAATTTTGGGTATGCTTAGATACATCATTGTATTACTTTAGACCCATAAAAGTCAATCATAGACGCCTACAATAGAATCTCATGTTTTCACTTCAACTTAAGTGAAAACTGTGAAATGTTTTGCATCTCATTGTGTAAACAAATTAACCATTATATTTAACTAATCTCATCATTTCCCCACTTTGTTAAATATAATACTTTCTTCTTTGCTTATACATTATTGGTGCATAAAATAAAGTATCTTTCGATTTGAACTTTACCTTAGTGAAAATATTACAAAGTCTAATCGAAGTCATTAGTATCTTAAACATTGAACCAAGTACTCCTTAGTGATAATACCGGTAACATCTCACACACTTCCACTTGACCATTCATTTTCCCACTTTTCTCACTTAGCACTCATATGACCCTGTGCTCATCCAATTCATGAACTGTCCGGGGAGAAATGCCTACTCCCATGAGCGGTGACACCACTTCTAAGTTCATATAGGTGAAGTTCTTACAACAACCTTGCTACCTTTAGAGATGCTTGTTGCACACAACTACTTCATTAAAAGCCCTAGGCTTAACCCTCAATCGGTAGCAACAAACACTAACCATCCTTGGATGGAACTCGTGACTATGTTAGTGTTGAAACTATTCACTCAATGACTTGTTCTTACCCATTGAACTCTTGCCCTTATGTATACAAGTTTGGAGTTTGGTTGCTATGATTGATGAATATATTATTCTAGGAGTTTCAGTCCCAGCCCTTTTGAAATGGAACTTACTGACCTCTTCACAAGAGGTTTTATAAATGGATTCTATAAGTTCACACTTGTCTTAACATATGCAATCGAAATGATTCCATCTTGAATCAATTATCTCACATACTAAGGTCTTAGACTAATATGTCTAGAGTTCCCATTATATACACCATTATAAGTTCTAGCTAATGTGACTTGACTATCACAACATATTGAGATCATCGATAGCTTATCCGCGATTATTGATATATCCAACATCGACACATGTTTATTTCTTTGAACCCAAAGACACCGCTTCTCCTTCGAGCATAAACACTCAACTGGTTGTGGAGAGATTATCTCCTACTCGATATCCAACTTGTATTAGAATATCCCTCAACTATCTTAGAAAATTTGAATATTGGAGGCTTAGTTTCTTGGTCCTCTCTAGGTACCCTATAACTCTCTCACTTGCCTTCCAATGTTTGATATTTAGATTGTTAGTAAACTTACTAATATTTACTAATCGCTTTACCATTGTTCATTTCAAGCTTTATGATTGAATCAAATGATATATTCTCCTCTTTGGTTTTGAGATGACTAAACTTGTCAAACACTTTCTCAACAAAGTGAGCTTGTTTTAAGGCATAACCCCCACTATTTCTTCTCACTTTATACCAAAGAAGGTATCGACCTCTCCAAGGTCCTTCAACTAGAAAGTGGAAGATAGAAACCTCTTCGTTTCTATTATGCCTTTCATCCCATTAATCAAAATAAAAAATCATCAATATGTATAGACACACCAAGATGACATAGTCATCACAAGTCTTAGAGTATAAGCACTTATCCACATTATTGTTTCTAAACCCTATCTGAAACTATGACTTCTCTTGCAATTGTTTTAGTGCTTGTTTTAATAGATATAAAGATTTAACAAGCATACACACTTTATGTTCCTTTCACCTTAGAACAAAACCCTCTGGTTGTTCCATATAGATGTCCTTATCGAGATCTCCATTTAGGAATGTCATTTTGACATCCATTTGATGAACATACATGTTATATATTGATGATAAGGAAAAAAAACTCTTATTGTGGTTGTCCTAGCAACTGGTGCATACGTGACCAAATAATCGATTCCTTTATTTTGTTTAAACCCTTTAGCTACTCATCTAGCTTTGAAGGTTTGTATGTGACATCGGTATGATATTTCCTCTGAAATATCCACTTGTGCCCAATTGAATCCATCTCATCATTTATTGCCTCCTTCAAAAAAACATAGCCGCTCGAAGACATTACTTCTTGGTAGGTTTTGGGATCATCCTCAACTTGAAGAATCATATGAAATTTTCTTGTGGCTTTTTCAAGTTTACCGTAGAGTATCTCTACTTGAGAATATTTCTCAATTGATCCCAACTCTTTATGTCTTTGTTTTCTTCGAGGCAATGGATATTTCTCTTCACAAGATTCTCCAATACCTATGGGTTCTTGAGAGTTGTAATCATAATATAACATATTCTCAAAGAACTCCACTTCTCTTGATTCAATTATCACATCAGACTCCACGTCTAATAGCCTATAGGCCTTGCTATTTGAGGCATAGCCAACAAATGCACACTTAATGACCCTTGAACCCAACTTGGTCCTTTTAGGTTTCGTGCTCTTGCAATAAGCAAGACACCCCCATCTTTAAGATAACCTAATTTAGGATTCTTTCTTCTCTATAACTGATATGGAGATACATTGTTCTTTTTCATAGGAATTCGATTCAATATATGACACGCAACATGCAAAGCTTTGTTATGATTGGTTAAATACAAAGTGAAATTGGTTAGGCACGAAGAAGTGCAAAAACAATAACGATTTTACAAAAGTCAACATGTGAGAGTTGGCTTTCAATATAGGCATTTATAAATCATATTTTGGGTTCAAAGTGTTTCTTTGGAGTATAGGTGAGTACCCAAAATTTGGAGCATTTGGGGATGTTTCGAGACATGTTTTGGAGCGCCATGCCAGTGGCATCGATGATGCGTCCCTTCTAGGAGGTGACGCCTTGCTTGTTTGTGAAATAAGCACCCAGGTGATATGTCGCCTGGGCCGTCCGTACGAATCCGTACAGTGACATGTTTTGGCTCCAAAATTTAAATTCAAATAATCCCATTGGTTGAGTCTAATAAGGTTCCTATACTATTTAAAGGGTTCGTTTCAGTTAATTGTGACTTGATCACTCACCTCTCTATCTCTCTAGCTCTCAAGATTACTAGTTTTCTCCAAGATCTTCATCAAGAAAGCTTGACTTGCATGAAGATTCAAGGCTTGTGAATCCAAATCTCATTCCAAAGTAGTAGCTTCAAGCAATCTCAAGGAGGAGGCTAGGAATAGAGATTTTTGGACAACACATCTTAATTTGTGTCAAGCCTTGTTACATTTTGTGATTCAAACACAATCATAGACTTATGATTTTATGTAACTTGGTTTTCTCTCCACAAATGTCTATTCTTTCTCTTGATCTAATTTGTGTTATACTCTCATTAAATCCATGGTTATATAAATTCATGTTACAATTATTTAATTACTTATTATTTGATTATCAAGATTTGCATTCATACTTTGAATATGTTTCTTTAATTATGAATATTTGCATTCATACTTAGAATATGGTTATTTAATTATCAATATTTGCTTTCATACTCTGAATATGGTTCTTGATTATTCTCTAAAGTTTATAATATATAATTAATTCACATTATTCATTGTTGGATTAGAAAGTGTAAGCCATAAATTCCCAACAATAAAAAATCTCTATATCTAATTACTTTCTTTTATGTTTTTGCATAATCAACAGTGAGGAAAATTTGTTCATATTCCAAAATCTTCAAATCTTTGCTTCAAGATTTGGTTTGTGCTGAATACATAACCATGAGAGATCAAAGAAAATCATATTTGGATATGCGCTACATGAATGTGACAATGGACTCAAAGTCTTCATCAACAAAGAATGAGACTGCTCTATAGGATTGCAAAGTTAAGGCAATTGATACCATCAAATTCCTTATTTGTATATGTGTAGATTTCAAGAATTTGAATGAAATGTGTTTGCTGCCATATTTTTGTGAGTTTGAGTTTATTGTTTATGTCAAGAGTATAATGATTAATGTTAATGAATTATTCAAGATTTATTTTTATACTTGTTTTGTTTGTAAAATTATTGATCATCATGTGAGATATGGTAATTGTAAAATTAACCATATTAAGAATAAGGTTGATGTTGAGATCATTGCACTTCTAAATAAATTTAATTGGGTCACATCTTTCTGACCTTAATTAAATTTAATACATTCAATGAGGAATGCATTGTAACCCTAATTGAGAATAATTCATTCAATGAGGAATGTATGATAACTCTAAAGGAAATTGACATAGTTTATGCATGTAGTGATGAGACTAATACAACCTTAAGAGAAGGTAAACATTTCAATGCAATTGATGATGAGATCGTTGCAAAAGTAAGTGATGATAATAAGAATAATGCATTTTATAATGAGATCAATGCAAACCTAAGTATGGATACTAAGGTCAATGCATTTGATAATGAGGTCATTGAAAACCTAAGAAAAGGATACCAAGGCCAATGCATTTGATGTTTAGCTCATTACAACATTGAGTGAAGTTAATGCAACCCAAAGAATGGTGCAAGGATAGTGGTATGATACTTGTGCCACCATTCATGCAACCTATGATAAAAATCTTTCAAAACATTTGAAAGTGCAAAGAAGGGACTTGAAGTCCAAATGAGAAATGAAAAGAGATCATAACAAAGGGAAATAAGGGAAATAAAGTGACCATAACTAATGATTTCTATGTTCCCAATGTGAATAGAAACATTATAAGTGGAAGTCTATTGGGTAAATCCGGTATCAAAATGGAGTTTGAATTCAGTAAACTTATTTTGACTAAATTTGACACTTTTGTGGGAAATGGTTATTCATGTGAAGAGATGATCAAATATGTACTCTTGATAATGACAATAATGATATGGCATCTAATTCTTGTAATGTGATTACTTCTAGTTTTATTTCTTTGTGGCATAATAGACTTGCTCATATAGATTATAGCACAATTAAAAGAGTTGTTAAATGTTGATTAATTAATTGTGATGTGAATGAGCATGATAAATGTGAATTATGTGTTAAATCTAAAATGGTCAATAAATTTTTTTCAAGTGTTGATAGATGTTCAAACTTGATAGATTTAACACATAGTGATTTATGTGAATTAAATGCATGTTGACTAGAGGAGGAAATAGACACTTCATAACTTTTATAGATGATTGCTCTAGGTATACTTATGTGTATTTGCTTTAGAGTAAGGATGAGGCATTTAATGCATTTAAAATCTATAAAGCTGAAGTAGAAAATCAATTGGAAAGGAAAATTAAGACTCTTAGATGTGATAAATGTGGTGAATACTTTCAAATGATTTTAATGTGTTTTGTGAATAACATGGTATTATACACAAATGCACTACATCATACACTCTACAAAAAAAATGGAATAGCTAAAAGAAAGAATATGACATATCTTGAGATGATTAACTTTATGCTTTTACATGCTAAATTGTGTTATAATTTGTGGGGTGAAGCTTTTCTTGCTGGGTCTCATATATTGAATCGAATTCCTATGAAAAAGAACAATGTATCTCCATATGAGTTATTGAGAGGAAAGAAGCCTTATCTAGGCTATCTTAAAGTATGAGGGTGCCTTGCTTATTGCAAGAGCATGGAGCCTAAAAGGACCAAGTTGGGTCCAAGGGCCATTAAGTGAGCATTTGTTGGCTACGCCTCAAATAGAAAGACCTATAGGCTATTAGACTTGGAATCTATTGACGCGGTTTTTCGCCAACAGTGTATTAAGAAATAAAATGGGTAGATTAGTGCTAGATCATAAACCACAATGAAATAACAAGCATTCACTCAAAAGCACATAATATTTTTTACGTGGTTCAGTGGTTAAAATCCACCTAGTCCACAAGTCAATATTATTACTATTTCTCTCTCTATTTCTATAGAGTTTAAGCAGTACCAAGAATCGTCCCCTTCCCTGTCAAACATTCCTAGTATTTATAGGGGAATTCCATGGACAGGTTTGGGTAACTGTGTAAACAAACCGCGTAATTATATATGGCATGTAATTAAAACAGATTATTCTCATTTACATTGGGATATGATTTGATAACAAAATAAATATGCTCTTGATATCTCGGATAATAAATAATAGATATATGATACAACATGATCATTAATGAGCACACAAAGAAGTCTTGAATCTCTTGGGATCCTTCAGTATGTGTTATATCTAGGTCCTCACGAGCTGAATATCTCACTTGAGCTCGTGCTTGGAAACTATCTGAGTCTGAGCTTGTTGTAAGTTCAAAATGCCTAAAACGGGGTTTGACCATTATGAGTCTCGAGCTGCTCATATGGTTAATAACCAGATACTCTACTTGGTGATTCTTCTACACTTTTAACTGCCAACTGTACCCGAGCTGAGTAATTGAACTCGTGCTAAATTTAGGGTACAACATAGTCTAATATGATAATTGAATCAAGAGAAGTGGAGTTCTTTCAGAATATGTTATATTGTGATAGAAACTCTAAAGAATCCACACGTATTGGAGAATCTCGTAAAGGGAAAGATCCAAAGGTTGATGAGTAACCAATATTGCCTCGGAGAAGCCAAATGCTTAAAGAGTTGGGATCAATTGATAAATGTTCTCTTAGATATTGGCAAACCTACTTAGATATGCTTTCAACGGTTCACCAGGCTGATGCTTTACATTGGCTAATGAATCAGCCTTGACCCGAGCTGTCTGGGAAGCCCTGAATGCTCTCTTAAAATCAGCAGAAAACTTCTTCCACGAGCTAATAGAATGCCTCGTGTATTATTTAAACCACTGCTTGGCTGGTCCAATCAGAGTTGAGGGGAATAAGATGCACCTTAGACCGGGCCCGATGCTATGGGCCATCATCATGGTGTTAAACATCCCAAGGTGATCAGACAGATCCCCATCTTCGTCAAACTTTGACAAGTGTGGCATTCTGAAGCCCACCGGATATGTGGCCGCCACAATATTTGGAGCGAAAAGCTCAAGCTCATCGTCTGAATTGCAAACGTCTTTATCTTTTCCAAATAGGAGCTTCTTCATTTGCTCTTCCATCTGAGCTAGCCTCTCGAGGGTTTGGTCCCTAGGTTATTTTGGGGCTGTTCAACAGCTCCCATCCTATCGTGCGCATTTGACGGGTTGTTTTCCCTCCAAGCTCAAGCTTGGTTTTGTGGGTAATTCCCATTATCACGTACTTCGGAAGGACCTCCCTCTTGACGAGTATAACTAACACCCTCATCTCGAGCTGAATTTCTTCTTTGTGAATTCAGGTGATCATGCAGATCAGGCTGTGGATCGTATTGAGGGCTTTGTGCCAAACTTAGATGATTTCTTAGATCACCCTCGGACGTACCACTTCGATGACTTTCAGTCCAATAACTTCCATTTGCGAAGCTTACAGCTCGCGGTTGAGGCTGAGGATCTGGATTTTTGACACGTGTCCATAGGACATAGGTATGGGCAGACGGAGGAGGATTTGACTGGAAGGACGGCCTCACTTCCAAAAGTTAAGGAGAAAGGAGTGTGTCCCATGGAGGTTCTGTGAGAAGTTCAGTATGTTCAAAGTACTTGCGGGAGCTGTTCGAGCCACACTCCTTTGGCTTCGTCTAACCTCTTCTTAAGGCTCTCCTTTAGGGTTTTGTTCACAGATTCGACCTGTCCACTGGCCTGTGGATACGATACTGAGGAGAAGCTTTTAATAAATCCGTATTTTTCACAAAAGTTAGTGAAGAGATCACTGTCGAACCGTGTTCCATTGTCTAATACGATCTTTTTAGAAAGCCCAAACTGACATACAATATTCTTCACCACAAAGTCCATGACTCTCTTTGAAGTGATGGTTGCTAAAGGCTCGGCCTCTACCCACTTCGTGAAATAGTCGATTGCCACCACCATGTAACGAACTCCTCCCTTGCCCATAGGTATGAATCCTATTAGGTCAATTCCCCAGACAGCAAATGGCCATGGGGATGAGATCATCGTTATCTCGACTAGAGAAGCTCGGGCAACTATGGCGAAGCGCTGGCATTTGTCGCATTTCTGAACATACGAGATGGAATCTTTTGTTAAAGTGGGCCAAAAATAGCCCTGCCTCAATATTTTCAGTGCTAGGTTTTGCCCCCCAGCATGATCTCCACAAAAGCCTTCATGCACTTCCTGCAAAATGGTTTTAGCCTCCTCAGGCATAACACACCGTAGGAGAGGCAATGAATGACCATATCGGTACAATGTCCCATCCACTATCACATACCTAGGAGCTTGATATAGTATTTTCCTTGCATCATTTCTTTCCTCAGGTAGCCTTCCTGTTGTGAGGTATTCCATTATGAGGGTCATCTAGGTGGGTCTTGTGTTGATCATCTCAACCTCTACCATTTTTTCTATCATGCTCGGACTCTCCAAGAACTCTACATGCACTACATTCAAGGTCTCAACTTCCTTGGTGGTGGCAAGCCTTGCCAAAGCGTCAGCATTGGAATTCTGCTCGTGAGGTATCTGTTCAACAGTACTATACTCAAATTCAAATAGCTCTCATTTCACCTTAGCTAGGTAAGCTGCCATCTTGGTGCCTCGAGCTTGATACTCTCCCAACACTTGATTAACCATGAGCTGAGAATCGCTATAACACTGGACGACCTTCACTTTGAGCTCCTTCGTTATTCTCAGTCCAGCCAGTAAGGCCTCATATTCGGCTTCGTTGTTGGATGCCTCGAATCCGAATCTCAAAGCTATATGGAATCGATGCCCTTCTGGGGAGATTAATATGATCCCAGCTCCTGACCCGTTCTCGTTCGATGATCCATCTACGAATATTTTCCACAAATCTTGCACCGGTTCCTTCAAAAGCTCCTCTTGAAATCCGGTGCATTCAGCCACAAAATCAGCAAGGGCCTAACTTTTGATTAAGGTGCGCGGCACGTACAATATCTCAAAATGGCTGAGTTCAAGTGCCCATTTTAAAAGACGTCCCGACGTTTCAATTTTTTGCAATACCTGGCTTAAAGGTTGGTTGGTCATGACATTGATTGAATGGGACTGGAATTATGGTCGGAGCTTCCTGGAAGCCAATATCAGACATAATGCCATCTTTTCTATCAGTGGTTACTGTGATTTAGCTCCGAGAAGTCTCCTGCTTATATAATACACCGGTTTTTTCGCACGGTCTTCTTCTCGAACTAACACGATACTGACTGCATTTTTTGTTACGGCCAAATAAAGGAATAGAGGTTCTCCAGACATAGGCTTAGACAATAATGGGGACTTGGCAAAGTGTGTTTTTAGGTCGAGGAATGCTTGCTCGCACTCTTCAGTCCATTCAAATTTCTTGTTTCCTCTGAGCAAGTTGTAGAATGGCAAGCACTTGCCAGTGGATTTTGAAATAAAATGGTTCAGGGCTGCCACCTTTCCAGTCAGGCTTTGAACTTCTTTACGTGACCTAGGCGAGGGCATTTCTAACAATGATCTAATTTTATCAGGATTCACCTTTATCCCCCTTGTATTGACTATAAATCCCAAAAAAATTCCTGATGCTACTCCGAAAGTAAACTTCTGAGGATTCAGCCTCATATCATACCTCCTTAAGATCTCAAAACAATCTTTCAGATCAGATATGTGGTTATCGACAGTCTTGGATTTGACAAGCATATCATCGACATGCACTTCCATATTTCTCCCAATCTGATTCACAAACATTTTGTTGACTAATCGCTGATATGTAGCTTCGGCATTTTTCAGCCCGAAGGGCATGACTTTATAACATTATACGTTAGTTGGGGTCATGAAGCTAGTATGCTCTTAGTCCACAGGATTCATCGCGATCTGGTTATATCCAGAATACGCATTCATGAAGGACATGAGCTCGTGACCTGTCGTGGCATCTACCAACTGATCAATCCTTGGCAGTGGGAAGCAATCCTTGGGGCAAGCTTTGTTCAGGTCGGAGAAATTGATGCAGGTCCTCCATTTCCCATTTGGCTTTGGGACCAGCACGAGATTGGCAACTCAGATTGGGTATTTTGCTTCACGAATAAACCTGCACTTTAACAGTCGAGCTACTTCTTCCTCCAGTGCTTTAGCTCGGGTTGTTCCCAAATGCCTCTGTTTTTGGGATTTTGCAAGCACGTTCTTGTCGAAGTTTAGAGTGTGCATGATTACACTCAGGCTTATTCCCACCATGTCTTCATGTGACCAGGCGAAGATGTCCAGATTCTTTTATAAGAAATTGATCAGCTCCTTATCTTCAAGATTTTTCCTAATCTTAACAACTCTTGAAGCTTATTTGGGGTCTATACTTACTTCCTCGAGCTCCTCAATCGCTGGAGCTCTGACCTGTTGTAACGCCTTAAACTCCAGGGACCGTTACGGTGCGCATTTTAAATAGTGCTTGTTATCCAGATTTCCGGATAGCGTTTAGATGGATAGTCTCAAGGAACCAGAATTATCAAAGTCTTTCACGAAAGGAGACCAGAGCTCGCGGATGGACAGAAAGGCTCCGCCTCTCCCGTTTAGTGTCCAGTATACTCTTTCAAGCAACCGCGACGCGGAAGCTCGTCAATTCTCCCGGACTCCCGAAGGGATATCCTTCGGCGAAGGTCCTTCCAGGAGAAGCTCTTCAGGTTACCTTCGCGGATACAGTTCCGTGCCTCGCACGGAAGAAGACCAAGCGGTCGAGTCATGGAGAAGGCATAGTTGGAATGATATCCACCTGACACAGGATCCCGCCTGACACGCCCGACAGGTCCAGGCCGCACACATCCCAGCACGCCTAAAAGTACCATTTCGCCTACTGTTCCGCTGACAGCCTGGAAAAGACAGCTGCCTTTGTGCATTCCCCATACTTTCATGTAAATATAACCACATAGAGCTTGGTAGCCAGGCGACTGCGGTAATTGTATCCCCTATTTATGGCTGGCGTAATTAAGACTCAGGGGGGCAAAGCAAAACCCTAATCCAAAACTCTAGCTATAAATACCTCCTCATTTTGCAATAGGGAGGGGAGGAGAACACATTACATAGCAAGAACTCTGCTAAAATCCCTCTAGCTTCGTCTTCTTCTAGAGAACTCGAGAGAAACACTGTGAGTTTGTGAGGTTCTTGTACACCAGCCATTTTACTGTAATTCTCTACAAGTATAATAACATCGACTCGTGGACTAGGGCTCGTTAACGCCTGAACCACGTAAAAAACCTATTTGTCTATTTATATTTCTGCACTTCTACAGTTCTTATCTTTTTATTATTTTGTTTGTATTCGTTTCCAAAAAACTCGGTAAACATTTTGGTGCTTTCATTGAGAGTTGTAGGGAGTTGTTAGTCAGCTCTTTTTCTGCGTACTGAAAAGATGGTGACTACGAGAAAATCCGCGGTTGACAAAAATACTAAGGTCAACCCCGATACTATGATGGAAGATGCGGTACAAAACGAACCCTCGGCAGCCCAGACCGAAGGAGAAAGTACCCACGACTCGGACTACCAACGTGAAGACCCGACATCCCGCCAGGATCAGGTCAGTACTGAAGATACGACATACTAAGAAAACGAAGAAGAGTATGTCCGAGACGGTTACTACAAAGACGGCTACTACTACGAGAAGGATCCCGAACTGGTCCAAGTAGCCGAAGAACTGGTGGCCACTAAGGCCAAGCTCGCTGAGCAGGAGCGCGTCTCCGGAAAAATGCAGCGCATGATGGAGCACCTCCAAAGTAGGTTCGGAGATCTAGGCGACTCGGACGAGGACGCCTTTGTTTTAGGTGGTGCTGATGCCACCATGCCGGATCCCGCCGCTGCTGGACCGTCCAAAGCCGCCCCTAACAAGGGCAAAGAAAAAGTTGGAGAGCCTGTGCGCACTAACGCCCCTGCACCTCCTAAAGGCGTGAATCACCAGGCCGACTGCCCCCCCCCCCCCCCCCCCGCGCACAGAAGGTCTCTGGCGCTTCTAAGCCCAGACGTCCTTCAGCCCCAAGGGGGAACTCTGTGCCTAAAGGGCCCGGTGCTAAGGCACCCAGGCCTAGGGGAAGGAACAACCGCCCCAGTGATTCCATCAACCAGGACGGTCGAGCTGCGGACACGCACTCCGAAGATAGCTGGTCCACGGTGGACCTAAGGAAAAGGTTGGAGGCCAAGTACGAAAAGGCCAAAGGAGAAAAGGCCCGGCCTCGCGGAGATGACCTGCGAAATCATCTCAACGACAAGCTCCGGGGATGTGACCTCCCGGAGAGCGATACAAAGAGGCTCGAGGAACAGATCGCTGCCTTGACCAAGCTGGTCCGGAAGCAAAGTGGGGCCCTGTCAGACTCTGAGGAAGAAGACCCGGAACCATGTATTCGGAGGATCGCAGAAACGCCCCTCCCGGAGAACTTCAAAATGCCTCACATAGAATTATATGAGGGGAGGACAGACCCGCGCACCCATCTAGCTAAATACAACAAGATGATGCAAGTGGCGCGCGTCAGTGAGGATGCCAAATGCATGTGCTTCTCACTCACCCTTACCAAGTCCGCGGAAGACTGGTGGAAAAGATTAGCTCCCGGATCCATCCACAGTTGGAAGGAGCTACAGTCCGCATTCAGGAGGCAGTTCATTGCTGCCCGGGACCACGACATGGAGGTTGGTTCTTTAACCAACATCAAGCAGCTACCCAATGAGAGCCTCAAAGCTTTCATTCAAAGAATGATGGAAGCTGCTGCTAAGACCAAGGTTAGCGATGACATGAAGCTGATCGCCCTTCAATCGGGGCTTACCGTCGGCTCCCTGCTATGGGGAGAAATGCAAAGGAGGCGAGCAGAAACTCTGTCTGAATTCATATCAAAAGCTCAAGGAATCATCAACCTTGAAGATGCCTACCAACAGGCCTTTGGAGTTCCCCCAGCTCCGACGCCCTCCGTGACTGCACCGAGCTTTGCTTCGCAAGCTCCCGCGCTATCCCTCACGCTTCCAGGAGCCCAGTTCACTCCAAGCGTGTATGGACCTTCCGCGTCTGCTCAGACGCCGAGACAAACCCATTTCTCTGGGTACGGAGCTGTACCAACCGGATGTAGTATCGCTCCCGGCCCGTCGCAACCGCAAGCGGAAGGCCTAGAACAAAATCTGAGCCAATCGCAGAATAAACGAGGCGGAAGAAACTCCAACCGGGGGGACCATTCAAAGAAACCCCGGAAGAACTATGAGCCCAAGTTCACGGATTACACCAGTTTGATAGACTCGCGAGAGAACGTCTATCGGGCGACCTGTAATATGGTCAACTACCGGAAGCCCCCGAAAGTGTCTCATGGAGGAAGGCGTCCGCGAGACTCCAATAAGAGGTGTGAGTTCCACGGAGACGTAGGGCACACCACAAACGAATGCCTTCAGCTGAAGGATGAGATCGAGTCCCTGGCAAGAGCGGGACACCTCGGTCAGTGGGTGAGAATACCCATAATCTATCCCGGACAGGGAGTAGTTCACGGAGATATGTACTCTCCGGGACAGAGGGGGACCGCTAGCGCTCCTGGAGCCGGTCACCCCCAAGCTCCTGGATCTCAGTTCCCAGCGCTTCCTGCTCCGACCTCTCCGGCACCCATTGCCATGTTGACTCCAGGACCCGGAAAGCCATATCCGCCTGGCCTTGCTCTGCCACCCGTTGACGGACACGTGGCCACCATTTCCGGAGGACCGCACCTTGCCGGCAGCACCCGCAACTCCCAGAAAAGGTACTTGAGGGAGTTAGAACACACCGGGGAGATGTGCGCCTTGGTTCAGTCACCTGCTCAACGTCCCCGAATGATGGATCTTCCCATCACCTTCACGGAAGACGACGCCCGACATGTGCACTTCCCCCACAACGATCCCCTCGTCGTGGAAGCCCAGATCGCCAATAAGAAGGTGTCACGGATCCTAGTCGATAATGGAAGCTCCGTCAACATCCTCTTCAAAGCTGCCTTCCACGCGATCGGATTAACCGAGACAGATCTGATCCCATGACCCATCCAGCTTCAGGGGTTCAATGGGGATGCACTCATGCCCTTAGGCAAAATTCAACTTCCAGTCACCCTCAGAGGAGACAGCGACGCTTGTGCCTTCAAGCACTGCACATTCGTGGTGGTCGACTGCCCCACGACGTATAATGCCATCCTAGGCCGACCGGTCCTAATCGATGTTGGGGCCATAACCTCGATACGCCACTTATGCTTGAAGTTTCCATGCGACGACGGGCGCATCGGCACCCTCCGGGGAGACCAACGAAGTGCACGAAGCTGTTATAACGTCTCCGTCCGATCCGTCTACACGGTCCAGGAGGCGATTGTTGCCACACCTTTGGCAGAGGATTTACCAGAGACTGGGGGTGCCCAAGGGGCATACGTTGACGAACTCGACCCTAGAGTGGGGGTCGAGAGGGCGATAGAGCCGATGGAGGAAGTCGAAGAGGTGATCCTCAACTCGGAAGATCCCACCAAAGTCATTCAGGTGGGGAAAAACCTTCCATCGGCCATTCGAGAAAAGATCGTGGCCACTGTGAAGAATAATCAGGATATCCTGGCATGGTGCCACGCTGATATGACGGGGATTAATCCTAATGTTGCGTGCCACGCACTCAACATAGACCCATCTGCAACTCCAGTTCGCCAAAAGAGGAGGCCGTTAGACCCAGTAAGGGCCGAAGCAGTCAAAGCCGAAGTGGACAAGCTGATGTCCATAGGCTTTCTCCAGGAGTCACTCTATCCCGTGTGGTTGGCCAACCCGGTTCTGGTCCCGAAACCCGATGGATCCTGGAGAATGTGTATTGACTTCACGGACCTGAACAATGCCTGCCCAAAAGACTGTTTCCCTCTTCCGCGAATCGATCAGATGGTAGATGCTACTTCCGGGTATGAACTCTTGTCCTTCATGGATGCATACTCCGGATACAACCAGATCAAGATGCATGTCGCAGACCAGGAACACACCAGCTTCCTCACGGACAAGGGTGTCTACTGTTACGTGGTCATGCCATTCGGTTTGAAGAATGCTAGGGCGACATACCAGCGTCTAGTAAACAAAATGTTCAAGGATCAGCTGGGGAGGAACATGGAGGTATATGTAGACGACATGTTGGTGAAATCCAAGACCTCCGGGGACCACAGTGACGACCTTGAGGAAGCTTTCGCCGTGATCCGAAAGTACGGAATGAAACTGAATCCGAAGAAATGTACTTTCGGGGTCTCGTCTGGGAAGTTCCTCGGTTTCATTGTCAGCTCCCGCGGAGTGGAGGCCAATCCTGAGAAAATTAAAGCGTTCATAGATATGCCTTCTCCCCGAAAGCATAGTGATGTCCAAAGCGTTACCGGAAGGATAGTTGCTCTCAGCCGCTTCGTATCTAAGGCCACTGACAAATGTGTCCCCTTCTTCAATGTGTTGCGAGGAAACAAGAAGTTCGAGTGGACCCCCGAATGCGAAGCAGCCTTCCAACACCTCAAGGAACATCTAACTCGAGCTCCCATTCTGTCCAAACCTGTCGAAGGAGAGGCGTTGTTCTTGTACTTAGCTGTGACAAAGCATGCCGTAAGTGCCGCTCTCGTCCGGGAAGACGGCCGTCTCCAACTCCCTGTGTATTACGTGAGCAAGAGGTTACTGGACGCCGAGTCCAGATATACAATGATCGAAAAACTCTCCCTCTGCTTGCTAATCGCTTCGCGGAAGCTAAGGCCCTATTTCCAAGCACACACCATCAGAGTACTCACCAACCACCCTCTCCGGCAAGTCCTGCAGAAGCCCGAGTCTTCTGGCAGATTACTTAAATGGGCCATGGAACTGAGCCAGTTTGACATCCATTACCAGCCATGTGTTTCCATAAAAGGTCAAGCTCTCGCGGACTTTATTTTGGAATGCTTAGGAATGAATGACCTCCCGGAAGATCCTGTCCCGGAACTTCCCACATGGAAGGTCTATGTAGACGGAGCCTCAAATGAAAAAGGAGCTGGGGCAGGTGTTATCCTAATTTCTCCCCAAGGACATCAGCTCCAGAGCGCCATCCGTTTCGCGTTCCCAGCATCCAACAACGAGGCAGAACACGAAGCCATGCTAGCTGGATTACAACTGGCCAGAGAAGTCGGAGCCCAAAAAATCGAAGTATACAGCGACTCCCTACTTGTGGTAAACCAAATATCCGGAGAATACCAGACGAAAGGCGAAAAAATGGCTGCTTACGTGTCTCTCTCCCGCAGCCTCCAGCAGCATTTCAAAGGCTACCAAATCCGCCAGGTCCCCCGGGACCAGAATTCACTCGCGGACACGCTGGCCAAGCTTGCAACAGACCCGGAGATTGAACAATATGGCCTAGTGCCCATCGGGCACTTAGAAGCACCTAGTACTGAGACACAGAGGGTAAATGCCATCATCGACCATTCCCATTCCTGGATGGGACCCATCCTCAGATTTCTCACCACCGGAGAGCTCCCCACTGATAAAGCTGACGCAAGAAAGCTCCAATATCAAGCTCCCCGATACGTGGTTATGGATGGAAAGCTTTACCGCAGGGGGTTGTCCATACCCTTCCTTAGGTGTGTTGCCGAAACCAAAATCAGCACCATCATCCATGAGATTCACGGAGGCTTCTGTGGCGACCATACCTCCGGGCTGAGCCTCTCCAAAAAGATCCTTCGTCAAGGATACTTCTGGCCCACCATGAAGAAGGATTGTGTGGATTATGTCAGAAAATGTGAGCAGTGCCAGAGGTACGCCAAGGTTCCGCGAGCGCCGCCTACAGAAATTACCTTAATGACCAGCCCCTGGCCGTTCGCCGTTTGGGGCATTGACCTAGTAGGTTCCCTTACAACTGGAAAGGGTGGAGTGAAGTATGCCATAGTCACGGTAGACTACTTCACCAAATGGGCTGAAGCAGAACCTATGAACACGGTCACGTCTAAGAAAGCACTGGACTTTGTCATCAAGAATATAGTGTGCCGTTTCGGGCTTCCACGTAAAATTGTGTCCGACAACGGGAAGCAATTTGATAGTGAACATTTCACGAACTTCTGTGCTTCGCATGGAATCATCAAAAGCTTTTCCGCAGTTGCCAGACCTCAAGCTAATGGGCAAGTGGAGGCAGTGAACAAAATTTTAAAGACCACGTTGAAGAAAAAACTCCAAGCATGCAAGGCTCACTGGCCGGAAGAGCTCCCGTGAGTACTTTGGGCCTATCGCACAACAGAGAGAACTTCGACAGGGCACACACCTTACTCCATGACCTTCGGTTGTGAGGCCGTCATCCCAGTAGAAACTATGATCACCTCTCACAGGCAGGACACCTACGACCCTACCCGGAACCACGCCCTTCTCCAGAAGTCCCTGGACATGATCGAAGAGCTCCGGGAGCAGTCACAGGTCCAACTCAAAATGTACCAAGGCAAGATAGCCCGACACTTCAACTCAAGAGTCAAGAGCCGTACATTCGAAGTTGGGGACCTTGTCCTACGGAGAGTATTTCCTGCAACGCAGGATCCGGGAGTGGGAGTCCTCGGACCCAACTGGGAAGGCCCCTATGAAGTCCAAGAAAAAGTGGGCCATGGGACGTATCACTTAAAGAGACTCGACGGATCTAAAGTCCCGCGCGCCTGGAACGCGGAGCACCTCCGCCGTTACTATCAGTAAGCCCCGGACTATCTAGTCGAAAGTCCTTGGTGGACGTAGCAAAAATGTAAAATATGGAGATAGTCCTCCCAGCTGTAAAACACATGCCTAACAGGCTAATTTAATAAAACACGGAGAGTTTCACTCCACTTTTACTGCATTTTTTATCCCTTTGTTCCAAGCTGCGTTTTAACAAGTGACCACGCGGTCCGGAGACGTCCGGACCCCACGATCACTTGGGGGGGTATACATGGCTAAGGCATAGCCATACGCCCCTCGAACAAAACATAAAGCGAACACCACTTATGTGCTAGCATTGTGTTTGAAATTTTTAAAATTGATTAAGCTTAGGTTGATTTGTTGCCATGAACATATTTGCATTACGTGTCATGTGTGCATTATGTGGTTATGTGAAAATTTCCATGAAAATATCTGCCATTAGGCATCATGAAAGTTATCTCCTGTGTAGCCCAGCGATGAACAGGACTGGAGGTTGGGGCACATTCAGAGAGCCATGCCGAAACACCCCCAACTCCCTGGCAAGTCCTTCGCAGAATACTACGCGTCCACTGCAAGCTTTGCTACGCAAGCTTCAGCTCCGGGACTCATAAAGTAATGCATGGCAAGATCCGCGACCGCTGAGAGCTTTGCTTCGCAAGCTCCAGCTCCGGGCCCCGCAAGGCAAAAGAGGGCAAGATCCGCGACCGCTGTAAGCTTTGCTTCGCAGGCTTCAGCTCTGGGTCTCACAAGAAAATGCATGGCCAGCTCCTCGACCACTGCAAACTTTGCTTCGCAAGCTTCAGCTCTGGGAGCAAATATAATCGATCCCCCAATTACAGCAGGCCTTGCTTCGCAAAGCCCCTACTCCAGGATCGCACATGGTAGGCGTGACGATTTCCTCGACCGCAACGAACTTTGCCTCGCAAGGCTTCATGCCAAGTCCCTGAAGTCGTCCACCGTGAGGTCCGCAATGACAGTTAGTTTTGCTTCGCAAAGATCTAGCCCTAAGTCTAGCAACGCCCACCAAAAGATCTCCCGTTCCGGCACCATCCCGCGGAATTGTATTAAGTGTTGGCCTCGCAAGCTTTGTAAAGATCATGATGGGAAGATGCAACGGGTCACCTTAGCCATCCCAGCGAACGGTATAACTACAAGTCCCGGGATTGGCTATTTACCTTAGGAAAGCTGAGTACGATGAAAGAGGGAGTCTGGCCGTTGGAACCAAGAACCCTCCGTAACCTAGAAACTACATGGGAAAAGACATAAGCCGTTGGAGCTTCAAGTTAGAAATGCATAGGTTCTGGCCGTTGGAACCTAAACCTCATGCGCCCCTACAGCAATTTCTATCGTATAAAAGTCTCTACCCTAAGCACAAAATTAAACAAGGAACTCAGCAGGAAAGGAAAGAAGAAGTCTACAATTATGACAATGAAGGCCCTGCAGACCGGATATCTGTAATGTTCCCGCAATCAAAGAAAAAAAAAATTATTATTACACAAAGAATAAGACCCCTTCAAGCACTGGGGGTGGCAGCGGCTTCCACGACCGGGGTCTCGGAGACAGCGGTTTCAACTGGGGCTGGCGGAGTCAGCTCATTGGAAGATGGAACGTCATCAATGGCAAGTTCAGAGGTCCCCGCCTCTTCGGGATCTTCTGCCTCAGGGACTCCAGCAGGCTCGTCGATGTTATAAGTCTGGACGTACACCTCTGGGCTTTGATCCCACGCCTGTATCTTTTCCCTCATGGCGGCGGCGTCCTCTCCCAGGTAGCCTACTACCTCCGGGTTTATTTTCCAAAGTTGGTGCATGAGGACCACGTGGGATAGATTAATCGTTCTATTCAGCACCACCTCAGCATCTTCCTTCTCCTTCAAGCGCTCCGCCTCAGAGGTCGCCAGCTTCGCTTCTGCGACAGCCAATTGAGCCCTCAGTTTTTCCAGCTCGGCCTTGGATGCATCCCGCTCTCCCTTAAGGGAATCAATCTCCTTGCACTGCAACTTATTTTGATCCAGCAAGGATTGCTTCTCGGTCACATGCCCCCTGACAGTGAATTGCAAGGCTCCAATCTGTTTATCCTTCTCAGCGAGCCCCAACTCCAGCATAGACGCGAGATCCTTGCTCCTCTTGTGATCTTGCTCCTCCTCGTGCAGCTTATTCTGAAGAATGGCATATTCCTCGTTCTGCTTAAGGAGGAGATCGTTTTTCGATTGCAAGCGGGCATTCAGGGTGTCCTTCTCCCCCCTGGCCTGGGATAGCTCTTCCTGGAGCTTGGAGTTCTGGGCCTTCAAGTCATCCGACCGCTGCTTGAACTCATTCTCCGCGCTGGCCCGGTACTCTCGATATTTGGGAAGATATTTCTTGTCCGCCTCTTCTTCAACCGTGCGCCGGGCCTAGTTAATCTTCTCCACAGCCTCCCCCTTTATGCTCTCGACCTGTTGGGTCAGTTTCTGCTTCTCCGCCTCCAAGGCCTGGCGAGCCACCTGGCTCTCCTCCAGCTGAACCAGAACTGCACCCACCTCCCGGAACGAGCGTTCCGCGATGAGAGAGGCCTGCGAGGAAAGACAACAGAATGAGTTAAGCAGAACCAAATGTACTAAGACAATTGATCCCGGAACACAACAACTGACAGCTTACCCCCGAAAGTTGCTGCTTTACGGCATGTGTCAGCAACAGCGGGTCCTTACTGCTACTGATGGCCCATTTCTCAGAATTGAGTTCGCACAAGCTCAGGGCCATGTCCTCCATCATCTCCACTCCGAACGGCGCCAATGAACGTCCGAGCCTAGGCACCAGCCTCTTCTCCAAGGCCGGGCCATCCAAAACTGCTCCAGCCGGGTGAAGGGATCTCACCCCCTCGGCCAGCTCAGCTCTCTTCACAGCAGACAAGTTGTCTGCCCTTCCCTGAGTAACAGCCTTCTCGGCCTCCAACCGCCTCTTCAAAAAATTATCAGCCCGTCTTACACCCTCCAGGAGGGCAGCGGGGAAACGGGTTGGTTTCTGAGGGAAGTGGAACTTCAGGCCAGGCCGAGGAAGGCTTGTTTGTTGAGAAAGTGGAAGAGAAGAAGAAGAAGGAGACCCCGAAAGGGTGGACTCCCTTTGGATTGGAGGAGGAAGTAGATGGGGTATTGGGGACGGTAGCAAAGACACTACCGCCCCGCTTTGTGGTTGTTGCTGATGTTGCTGTTGCTTTTGCTGCTGCTGTGGCGGTGTTGAATGTCTTTGTGGTTGTTGTTGTTGTTGCTGTTGCTTTTGCTGTTGGAGTTGTGTTTGCTGCTGGGTGGGGGTAGTCTGGTGGGGACTGCGCGCAGCCCAGAGGTCTCCATCACCTCCGGGAGAAGAGTGTCTAAGGCGTTTCTTCTTGTCGCCCTCAGCCTCTCCTCCGGAGCGCTTGCTCACCCCGGCCCTCTTCGCGGGGAACACAAGACCTTCCCCATCGCTGCTACTGCTCGAGACCACCATGTTCTCGAAAGGCCCCTTGACAGGAGGCTTCTCCACCACGGGCACGATTGACCTCTCCACCACCGGAGACCCTTGCGCCTCGCCACTTGTCTTCTTGGGTGTGGCAGCTTTACCTCCCCTACCAGCTCCGGCCTTTCGTCTTTTCCCCTTGGACAGGTCTTGGCTAGTGGCGGCCTTCTTGATAAGTGAGGTAGCTCTCCCCAACATCTTTGCTTCAGGATGTTCTGCAAGAAATGTGCGAAGCAAGGTTAACCAACCAGCAAGCAATGTGAAAAAAGATAAGCAGAAAACAAAACAAGCAACAACATAAAAGCACAAACAAGTCCCCCAGCAGGGAACAAGAAACAAAAAAAGGGAAAAGTTTGAAAGGGACGACCATGCACGAGAAACGTGGATGGCCTTCCCCGAGCAAAACAAAACACCGCTTCCTGCTCCAGGAAGCTCCTGTACTCCTTGAAGTCCGGGAATGACATGCTGAGGGAAGAAGGGTCAACCATGGTGACACCTTCTGGCAGACTACCGTCACTCAAACACCCGAGGAGATCATCTACCCTATCGCAATATCTGTCAAAGGGTATCCTACGCGGATCTAGCCTAAGGAAGCGGGGATCGAACCCCGCCTGAGAAGTCCGGGAAACCTCAGACAGGCTGGGGGTGTGGATCAATCGAAAACTAGTCTTACCTCTCCCGGAGGTACCAGCTCCCAGAGTCCCTTCATTGAGGTAAGCTGCGGCGTGGCGAGCCTCGATCTCTTCTTCCTCCGGCTGGGGGTCGGGGAACCTCTCCGCCCAACTAGGAGATAAATTATTCTCGTCCCGGGCCGCTTGGCAGATCACCTTGGACAGCTCCAGGGCAATCTGCTCCCGGACGTCAGCTGACACCTGACTTTGCCCCCTGCCACTCACTGGCTCAATATTTTGGAAATAGGCGAGTAGCCCATACTCCCTCAAAGATTCGGTGGTCACAAGTCCTTCCACCTTCAGCTCTTCCTCCGAGAGCCCCTCGTAGAAGTTTGACCTCTTTATCATCTCCGCACAGCGAGGTGTCCGCGGGACGGCTTCTGCAAAATCCAAACACGAGTGTTAGAGATCCTCCCGGAAGGCAAACCAAACTTAAAGAAACAAAGTTAAAGAAGAGAGGAAGGAGCACTTACCAGGAACTTTGAAGTCCAAAGATAGAGCTGGCACCCTCTTCAATGGGAAGCCAGTCGTCAGGAACCAGTACTCCCGGAGATCTGGAACCCTCGCGGTATGACATGTGGGGCACATCACGTCCGGATATCTCTCCAGCCTATAAAACCCCACCTTGTCTGCATGACCTCTCATGGGCTGAGACTTCAGCCCATAGAAGTATAGCACCTCCTCCGGGGTAGGGGCTTCCAGATTCCTGGATTTGCAAAAGATGTACCACCCCGCTAAAAGCTTGTAGCTGGGGGGAATCAACTGGAAGGGGTAATCCCCGCCTTCACGCAGAAGTTGTCAAAATAACTTCTTAGGGGCAAGTGTGCCCCACACACTATGTGTGCCCAGCTCCAGGCACCAAAACCCTCGTGACTCTGACTGGCAGACTCACCTAGCACCAACAGGCGGTGCCACATCAGGCCTGGGATGTTCTTCAGGCCTGCCTCTGAGGAATACAGCTCCAGCATGCCGTAGTTCCTGAGCAGGTTCGGCTTCTGGTCCATCTCCCAGATGGAGCTGTTGATAGTCGGTGGGCTAGCCGAGGCCACCTTAGTTTTTGCTTTCCCCTTCGCGCCGGCAACAGGGGAACCTTGCCCCTGGGCAGATTCAGCCTCTACCACAGCGATGACTTGTTCCTTTGAGGTGCTCGTCACTGAGCAAAAGAAACAAAGAAGAAAACACTCCAAGCAGTCAGCACCCTTGCCATACCCTAACGGTATTAAAGGCGTCGGGGAGACCCTCCCCGAAAACTGCTTGGAGAGGCTCCCACCGAGCTTGCCGAGGGACTGGCACCATGCCACCCGGAGGACAGCAAGGAACCAGATTCAAACTTCGAGCCTAAGCCCGCCGAGAGAAGTGTTTTCCCAGGGGAAAACACCCTAAAGGCGTTCACGCTTATGCCCTAAAATAACAAACCAGAACAGCACAAGCAGACGAGAAACAACTTTCCAAAAGAAAATCGTCAAAGCATGCAAAGAAATGACTTATTGACTCGCATCAGTCACATGCCTATCAAAGCCCTATTCACGCATGCATAAAGATGACACCGGCAGAAAACTCAACCCTAACAACTACCAACAAACTGAGGTTTAGAAGGGAAAAGCAAAGTAAAAATACTTACTGGTATTCGAGTAGTTGAAGATTGAGGGAGTAACCGGGTCACTACACCGCACGAACGCGTGAAGTAAAGGCTGCAAAGACAAGCAACGATTCAAACCTAGAACTTCGGCGATCAAACCTACTGCCTAATCGAAAGAAAAGTTCCTGGATTCCTTACCAAAAGAAGTGGCGAATTCGAAGGAAAGGAAGCTTGGAAGCTTGAGAGTTCGAAGATTTGGGAATCTGAGAATCTGAAAGCTCGAGAATTTGAAAGCGTAAAGAGGAAGAAAGGTCCGTTCCCTCGTTTTTATAGCAGGAACGAAATCGTTTCGAATTCCACAAATGGACGGTCCCGATCTTCCCATACCGCATGCATCAAATCCAACGGTTGGGGATGAAGCGCCGGTCCCATTTAAGACTCCTCGGATGGGAATAAAGTATTTATTTCCCATCATTATACCACCTCGGGCCCAGTGCACCATTAAATACCGTCAAATCACTACTCAGCCAGTCGCCTCACGCACACGTCTTGGTCACAGAGCCATTCCCTACATGACGCGTGGCCCTCGCCACACTTGAGTACTTGAGTTCAAACAGAAGAAATTTCCTTTTTTTTGTACTGACACTCAGGCGGGAAAAAGGAACCCTTCCAGGAACGCAGGAGGTGACCCCTCGCCTAATCTAGAGACCAGAACACCCGGAGGACTGTACAAGCTCCCGGACCTCTCAAGCCCCGTGACCTTGGGGGGTAAATGTTATCCAGATTTCCAGATAGCGTTTAGATGGATAGTCTCGGGGAACCAGAATTATCAAAGTCTTTCACAAAAGGAGACCAGAGCTCGCGGATGGACAGAAAGGCTCCGCCTCTCCCGTTTAGTGTCCAGCATACTCTTTCAAGCAACCGCGATGCGGAAGCTCGTCAATTCTCCCGGACTCCCGAAGGGATATCCTTTGGGGAAGGTCCTTCCAGGAGAAGCTCTTCAGGTTACCTTCGCGGATACAGTTCCGTGCCTCGCACGGAAGAAGACCAAGCGGTCGAGTCATGGAGAAGACATAGTTGGAATGATATCCACCTGACACAGGATCCCGCCTGACACGCCCGACAGGTCGAGGCTGCACACATCCCAGCACGCCTAAAAGTACCATTTCGCCTACTGTTCCGCTGACAGCCTGGAAAAGACAGCTGCCTTTGTGCATTCCCCATACTTTCATGTAAATATACCCACATAGAGCTTGGTAGCCAGGCGACTGCGGTAATTGTATCCCCTATTTATGGCTGGTGTAATTAAGACTCAGGGGGGCAAAGAAAAACCCTAATCCAAAACTCTAGCTATAAAGACCTCCTCATTTTGCAATAGGGAGGGGAGGAGAACACATTACATAGCAAGAACTCTGCTAAAATCCCTCTAGCTTCGTCTTCTTCTAGAGAACTCGAGAGAAACACTGTGAGTTTGTGAGGTTCTTGTACACTAGCCATTTTACTATAATTCTCTACAAGTATAATAACATCGACTCGTGGACTAGGGCTCGTTAACGCCTGAACCACGTAAAAATCCTATTTGTCTATTTATATTTATGCACTTCTACAATTCTTATCTTTTTATTATTTTGTTTGTATTCGTTTCCGAAAAACTCGGTAAACAGTGCTAAACTCGCTAACCTAGTCATTTGGCCATAATCGTGTAACTAAGTATGATTAGCAATCTAGGATTAAAATTTTTGTTTAAGATATAATGTTTCATTAGAATGTTTACTGTATACATTGGGATCCAAAAAATATAATTTAAAGGTTCATTACAAGAAAATATTTACAACCAGCTGATCTAAGTGGCAAAACAGGGTTTAACCCTAGTTCCTCTTTCAACCCTCGGTCGTGGCGGTTGAGCAGCCGCATATGTACACATCGTCACCTAAGCTCTCTAACTCAAGGATGGTCCAACTTTCTTTTTCCTTTACCTGCACCACATGGCACCCGTGAGCAGAAGCCCAGCAAGAAAACTCAATGTGCTCATGAACAGTAATAACATGTCATCAAATCATAATGTGCATGCCTAGCAATAATATCCTTCATCACGCATGCAAATAAGTTCAAATAAATGATTATGGGGTCCTGCCTCTGAATAGATGACTGATGAGTAAATCTCTGGGGACCTGCTTCTTGAATAGATGACTAATGAGTCTATCTCTGTGTGAGTGACTAATGAGTCACACTCTATTAGATGACTAGTAACTAAATCCCAGAGGTCCCACACCCTCCTAGCCATGTGACATGTAGGTCACCTTAGCCATTCTGGCTCTGTCTCTAAATAACTAGCCTTTAGACTAGACAAGCGCTTTTAGTTTTCATCGAACTTGAGGTTGGTTCGGCATTAATGCTCATTTGAGTCATTCAATGCAGATGTTGATTAGATCTAATCTTTATCGGCTTGCGTTAAACACGCTAAGACCGTTCTTGACTTACGAGTCAATACCAGGTGACCAGTGCTCAGTACCACTGCTGAACTTGACTAATGAGTCACAGCTTCACAGTTAATACTGACACCATTGCCAAATCTGACTAGTTATTCAGTGCCACGCACAAGTAAGCAATGCTACCAGGCATATATCATATGTCAAATATCCAAATACAGGGCATTCAACATGCTTACTTAACATTTGCTAGCATAATTAGGATCATGCTCAAACACAGAGACTCAAGCTCTGAACAATCTCATATTCAACATTCATGGCATGCCCTAATCACATGTTTTTCATGCATCACATTTAAACCCTCAACATGTCTCAATAATAACCATGCATGTCATATACGGGGTGCAATTTTCTTCCCTTTGGTCTAAGCATGGGTTACCAATAAACGAGCCACAAGCACGATCCTAATTCCAAGCCCCTAGTGATAACCTAGTCACAACCATAAACGATGATCCAATGAGTTCAAGTTCTAAAACCCAATCCCGGAACCAAGACCTAGCCTCCGGGACATCGAATCTCACTAAACCGGGTAGTAGGAACGATCACGAGGCCTAAGGTTTGAGTTCCCATGATCAAAACATCATTTTAGCCACAAATGACCTCAAGCGCTGTGGCCCCACTAACCAAGCGCCGCGGCCCCCCAAGCCTTTCAAAAACCTCCACCTTCTTCATCGAGCCTGGGCCTCGGCACCCAAGAATAGGGCCACGGCCTAACCACTAACCAACCATTTTTCTTCGATTTTACCATTTTAAAACCTTCCAAAAACCTATCCAAATATCTCCAAACTCAAAAATCAAAGATCCCAAACATCCCCATGATCCAAAACCCATAAAACCCAAGCTTCAATTCCTTCAAAAACTCATCAAAACACAAACTCCAATTCAAGCTTAAAAACTTTAAATACTTAGAACTTAAAACTTGAATTTTCTCCGATTATGTCGTTTCCCAACTAAATCCTCCGGCTAATATGCTTCTAATCTTTCCTAGAATTGCTATGCCTCGATCCTCGCTTGAATCTGAGTCCTAGAACTCAAGTTTCCTTCAAAAATGTGATCGGGAGACGAAATGGAACTTTGAGGGAGAGAGAACTTACTGAACGTTCTTTTTTATTTCTTAACAGGTTACTTCAAGCTTAAGTAGCCTCAAACAAATCCTAACACTCGGGGTCCCGAAAACGTCCCTGGGGGCAAAATTGTCAAAACCTCCATAATTTCCCCCTGATCTTACTAACTCCCAATTTATCATCAAATATTTATTCCCATTACCCAATAACCCGGTAATGTACTAAATACCCCTTGACTCACTCCGAGTCAAGAATAAATCATGTTGTGACTATTCCACTAGCTTACCTCCTAGGATCGTCTCGTGCTGAGTAACCCTAGCATAACCAAATAATAATAAAGCTCCACACACATATCACATATATGCCAAATATGCCCGAAATGGCCAAAATATGAAAATCCCCCAATTAATCAGAAATGGGTTCACATGCATATTATCACTTAATAACATAATAAATCAATGATGGCCCTCCCGGCCTCCTAATCAAGGTCCTAAACCTTATTAGGAAATTTGGGGCATTACACCTGTCCTCGCCCATTCGTGGGTCAATGTCATCATGTGGGACGACGCTGCTATCCTTTGCTTCTTGGGGTTCTTCCGTCCCACAAGTGTCTTCCACTTCCTGGGACTCCTCATCTCCGTCACTTATGGCCATAGCTTGGTGCCCAGGTTATGATTTTCCCTTCATAGAAATGTTATAGCATTCCTTGGCAGCGAGTTGATCGCCTCTAATGGTGCCTATCCCCGCAGCTGAGGGGAACTTGACTACTAGGTGGCAAATAGAGGTTATGGCTTCAAATGCCATCAATGCAGGTCGGCCTAGAATTGCATTATATGCAGTTGGACAGTCGATCACAATGAACTCGAGTAACTTGAAGGCAGTTCGGGAGCCTTCTCCCAATATTATCAGTAACTCGATCGTTCTGATGGCTGTTGATCCTTCGCTAGAAAATCCGTACAGAAACATTGAGTTCGCCTTCCGTTCTGTTACAGACAACCCTATTTTTTCCAAGGTGGATCTAAAAAGTAGATTCACAGAACTCTCGTTATCTACTAGTGTCCTCTGTACTCTCCGGTTGGCGAGCTGAACGGTTATCACCGAAGGATCGTTATGTGGGAACTGGATATGGCTAGAATCTTCTTCTGTAAAAATAATTGGTTGTTTTTCCAATCGTTGTTGTTTGGATAACCGTTGTTCCGGGACGAACTCCACTCCGTTATAGGATTTTAGTTCGTTAATGTACCTCTTCTGGGCACCTCTGCTCATGCCTGCCAGATGAGGTCCTCCCGAAATGGTGGCTATATCTCCCCCTATTATCAGATGAGGGTCGTTCTAATTCGCTTTAACTCGAGCTTGATTCATTGGGGCATCAAGAGCTGACAAAGGGTTTTGCCCAATAGGCTGACTAGGGACCATTCGGTTTCGGGCATATTGGGCCAAAGGTCCTGCCCTGATAAGGGTCTCGATCTCATCCTTCAACTGTCTACAATCATCAGTGTTATGACCGATATCATTGTGAAAGCACCAAACCGTTGATGCGGTTTTTCAGTGGTGCTGGCTTCTTCCATGGAAGGCGAGTAGAATTGGCTAGGAAGATGCGCTCTCTAGTATCCGTGAGGTTGGTATAGGTTACGTAAACAAGTTTGAATTTTTCCCCAGACTTATTTTTCTTTGTTTCACTCTGGTCGCCCTCACCATTTCCCTTCCTCTTGTTATTTCCCCCTTGGTTATTCTAGATAACGGTTTGAGCCGTAGCTGCAACATCCGTTACCATTCCAACGGGCTGGGCATGGATCTGGCTAGTTCCTGCGACAGAAGCTTGCGCCTCTTCCAGGTTAACCCATCTTTGAGCTCTTGCCAAGAACTCGTCCATATTATTAACTCCTTTTCTTTCTAATTCTTGCCACAGGTCGCCTACAACAAGGATTCCCATTCTCATTGCCATGAGCTTGGAGCTGTCGTCGGCATCTCTAGCTCGAGTAGCGACATTGACAAACCTACTTAGATATGCTTTCAATGGTTCACGATGCTGCTGCTTTACATTGGCTAATGAATCAACCTTGACTCGAGCTGTCTGGGAAGCCTTGAATGCTCTCTTAAATCAGCAGAAAACTTCTTCCACGAGCTAATAGAATGCCTCTTGTATTGTTTAAACCACTGTCTGGCTGGCCCAATCAGAGTTGAGGGGAATAAGATGCGCCTTAGATCGAGCCCGACGTTATGGGCCATCATTATGGTGTTAAACATCCCAAGGTGATCAGACGGATCCCCATCTTTGTCAAACTTTGACAAGTGTGGCATTCTGAAGCCCACCGGATATGTGGCCGCCGCAATATTTGGAGCGAAAAGCTCAAGTTCATCCTCTGAATCGCAATCATCTTTATCTTTTCCAGCTAGGAGCTTCTTCATTTACTCTTCCATCTGAGCTAGCCTCTCGAGGGTTTGGTCCCTGGTCCCTAGGTTATTTTGGGGCTGTTCAACAGCTCCAATCCTATCGTACGTGTTTGACGGGTTGTTGTCCCTCCAAGCTCGAGCTTGGTCTTGTGGGGTATTCCCATTATCACGTACTTCGGAATGACCTCCCTCTTGACGAGTATAACTAACACCCTTATCTTGAACTGAATTTCTTCTCTGTGAATTCAGGTGATCACGTAGATCAGGTTGTGGATCGTATCGAGGGCTTTGTGCCGAACTTAGATGATTTCTTAGATTGCCCCCGGACCTACCACTTCGATGACTTTCAGTCCAATAACTTCCATTTGCGAAGCTTACAGCTTGCGGTTGAGGCCGAGGATCTGGATTTTCGACACGTGTCCGCGGGACATAGGTATGGGCAGCGAGTGAGCACCATGATGAGATTTGACTGGGATTTTGATGAAAGCACTAATTTCCCTCTCAATGAAAGCACCAAACTGTTGACGCGGTTTTTCGCCAACAGTGTATTTAAGAAATAATAAGGTTGATTAGTGCTTAGTAATAATCCGTAACGAAAGATGAAATGAACTCACAAGAACACAAATCTTTTACGTGGTTCAGTGGTTAAAATCCACCTAGTCCACGAGCCTATATTATTGTTGTTTCTCTCTCTATTTTGGCAGAATTTCAGTATCACAGAATAACCGTCCTCTTCCCTGTCCAATATTTTCAGTATTTATGGAGAAATTCCATGGACAGGTTTGGGTAACCGCATGAGTCAATCACGGATTTACATATTTATTACATTTAATATAAACTATTCCCATTTATACCAGGATATGATTTGATCATAAAGTATATATTCTCCTAATATCTAGGACATTAAATACGACAAGCTGGTCATAAATAATTGTATAAAAATACCCGAGTCTTTAGGGATCCGCGGGTACGCAATATATCAGAGATACCACGAGCAGGATGATATTTCTCTAAGCTCGTACTTCGACAACTGTTTGAATATTACGAGCTCGTGCTTCACAACCTTGATGTCTGTAGGTCGGGTTAAACCCAGGACGCCTAACACCATGCGTGCCCATGTAAAACCGGAGTTGCTTACGTGGATAATAAACATATATCATTTCCTTGGTTATTTCTCCGTATATTAATTTTCCAGCTGTATTCGAACTGAGTGGATGACTCGAGCCAAAATTAGGGTACAACAGGTACTAATTTACAATTTTTTTTATTACATTATTTACTTTTGATGCTAATTCTTAAAAAAGGAAAAAAAACTTTTTAAGATTTTTCATTAATACATTCTACTAAATCAACAGTGGCAATAGAAACATAAATAGGAGGGAGTAGCTTACGCCCGTCCCGGCCCATTATAACGAGATAAGGTTGCGATACGTGGTAGCTTCAATTAATTTTTTATTTTTTTTGCTTTTATAAGTGACTCTAAAATTCTAAAATTTTATAATCTTTTTATCTACTCTGAAATAGTGAAATTACCGTCAGTTTGCAAGACGATCCCGTATTTTGACCAAAATAATTCGAGAAAAATCCGATCCAATCCGTCCGCATTCACTCACCACACCCAATTTTCTTTTTGACAACGAAACATTTCTACTTAAAACGACAATCCTACCCTTGACTTCACTCATATAAACCTGTCAAAGTGTGTAACAGCTTTCAATTTGATCTGAGACTTTATGGGATTGACTAACTTAACTTTGGTGATTGTTTTGAATTTTATTTACGGTTTTCACTTGACCACATGATCATATAAAAAAAAAGTTTCTTACATTTAGGTAGACATATTGTCTATTAATAAATTTCTAATTGGAGTTAAAAAGCCATAATTTAAACACGCAGTAACAGTCTGACTAATGATATCTTCGATACCATGCTTGTACTCAAAACCCAACTCTCTTAGCTTCTTTGAAGAAATTTCTGAAGGAACTTGCTCAACATCTCTCACAGATCTGCACACACCAAAACCAGTTGTAACTATATATAACAACAAAGAAGAAGAAAAGAAAGACTTGAGAAAGCGGAAGTACCTCTCCAAGTTTGAGCATGGATACCGTTGAGCCAGATGATTAAGCAACTTACACAATGGCCAACTTTGGGCACAACATATATACCTACCATCTGCTTTAGCATGCTCCATTAGGAATAGGTGAACTCTACATATATCTTCAATATGAACTAATGCAATTGACCCCATCCTTGCATTTACAGCTGATAAAATCCTAAACAGCTCAGAGTCACCTACAAAAAAATATCCCACATCTTAGATTTTATTTAGCAACTCTTTTTACTCTTCTTATATATAATATGAATAATCCTAACATATAATAGCTACCTACCACTATAGGTGCAGACTCCATAAAGAGAAATAATTAGTCGATAAAAAACATTGTTTAGTAAATATTAGTATTAAAAATAGTACTAATTCATTCGATATTTTTTTTAAATAACATTTGACTTAATTTGGTTAAATTTTAATAAAAAAATTAAATTGCTATAAAAAAATTAAATTCTATAACAATTCAGGCCCAAAATTATTATTATTTTACAATACTAAAATTTCAACAAAATTATATAATTTAGCATAAAACCTATTTTTAAGTAACGCTTAAACTTGCTAAAGAAATTAGTAAAACTTGAGGCTTTGAGTAACAATTAATATCCTGGATTTGCGTATCATCTTTACAAAAAACGATGACAGAAAATTCACCTGTTAGTGGTGACAAGACAACTTGAATGCTTGAAGGAACACTGGAAGTTAGGAATGGACCGGCAACGGTAGGTGTTATTACAGAGACAAGATCAACACCATTCTCACTTGCAAATCTAAATGCTGCTTCCTCTGTGAGAAGCTTTGGAAGTACATAAACCTGACTTATATATATAGAGAGAGAAACAAAATGAGTGACAATGAATTTATTTATAAAGAAAAAGAGAAGAAGAAATTAAAGAAAGGAAGTAAAACATTAGTACCCATCCACTTGCTTTTTTATTCCAAACATGGTCAATGGGAGTTTGACAAGATTCATCTACAACCCCTCTCCATTTCCCATCTCTGTCTTTAGCACTGAGAGTGCTAATGGAAGATGTGAAAACAACCCTTTTCACAGATTTGGATTTCAAGCAGGATCTCAGAATATTCAAGGTTCCACTGATAGCAGGGTCAATGATGTTTGACTGAACATAACTCTCTTATGAGGTCAAGAAAAGATGACACTATATATGTTAGAAAATTAGAATTTGTAGCAAAATAATAATCAAGCATATGTGTTTAATTATTTAGTATTGTTTCAGTAGCTAATTAGTAATTACCAATGTTTTCTTCTGTTACATTAACACTGAATTCCATTGAAGCTGCAACATGAAATACACCATCACATCCCTTCACAGCCTCATCAAAGCTCCCTTCTTCTTTCAAATCAGCTCGGAACAATTTCAACCGATCAGCCCCGCTCCACGTTGATAATAGGTGCAAGCACTTGGCTGAAATATTTTAGGATACAATTTAGCCAATTCTTTACAAAGAAAGAGATCAAGAGGAACACTTATTGGCCATTTTAGGTCAATTTTCTTCACAGAAAAGTAGCATGAAGAGAATTTAATTTTTTGGGTGCTTAATACAGTTGTTATTAGTGAACTGAAAAGATTTTACAGATTCTCTACATTCAATTCAACAATGTTGTTCCTAGGCAATGGTTTTTTAGCTGCCTAACCAGACCTGTGCTACTAAAACCAAACAATATATGGTCACATTTAAGCTATCATGTTATGATAATAGCAAATCTCATTGAAAATGACTATAGACAGAGCATGAATTATGACTCCTGTTTTGGAACCTCAATTCTAGGACTCTACAGCAGCTATTGGAAACCTATAAAAGTCAGCCCAAATTTGCTAGCCAGTCTCCAAATCTTTAAGTGGTTGTTGAAGAGTCTTCCTTCATTTATTTATCAAGGGCTAAATGCACCAAATATCCTTTTTCTTAATTTATTAGGAGATCTATAACCTTAGGGTACTTTAAGAAAAATTTATGAAAGTTGAGTCTTCACTCTTTGTATATAATTCTTTTGTGCATTAAGTCAAATGCCTAGGTCTTCACTCTAGGACCAGCAACATGTTTCACTTAGTGGGACACAAACTGGATGTACACTACAGTAAAACCACAAAGAATTAGCCATGCACATTTTCTCCATGGGACGGGCCCCGCCCCTAATGGGGCGGGGAATCTCCATCTTAATGGGAAACGGGGTGAAGACGAAGATAATTTTTAATCCCCGAATATTAAATAGGGCGGGGACGGAGATAGCCCTCCCCACCCCGACGGGCCCGTTTAAATTTTTATATATTTTTGTAATATTTTATATGTATTTTATATCATTCTTTATGTGTTTGTGTAGTATAGTAGTAACTTTTTTAATATTTCAAATTTTATTTAGGATAATGTTTAATATTTTAAATAATAAATATTATTTTAATTTACATATAATTTATTATTTTTATTTTAAAATTTTAATTTTTAAATAAATGGGTTCCCGTAGGAATTCTCCACCCCAATAGGGGATTCCTCACCCCGTCCTCGACGAGACGAGGAATAAGCAAAGATGGAACGAGGATGAGGATTAGAAATATAAATAGGGATGGAACGGGGAGCACTCCCCGCCCCGTGTGCATCACTACAAAGAATATGTGTACTGTTAACATCAATACGTATACACATGAATATAACTCCCATATGTGCTTGTAATTGAATATTTTGCTTTTATTTGTATTGTAATTGAGCTATCACCTAAGCTATGATGTTAGGCAATAGTGTTAGGAACCTAGTCTTTTCAGAAATTCTTTATTGATACACAATATACTATGTTGGTCAAATAAATTTAGGTAGGTGGAGCAAATTATTGGTATAAACTTTTGAAATAAAAAACTAGAATAAGATGGCTACATAAACACAAGACCAAAAAAAAAAAAAGAAAGGTAAATGAAAAAGAAGAGGGAGAGAGAGTTTCAAACCAGGATCACGAACTGTGGCATGAACTATGAAGCCTCTGTCGAGAAGAGTCTTTACTAACCAAGAAGCAACATAACCAGTTGCCCCAGTAACACAGTAAGTCTCTGAAGCTTCTCTTCTTTTGGGCTGCATCACTTTTATGTTGTTTGAATCCTCCATTTCCTTCTCTATCTACTCTACCAGTTACCCCTGATCTATACTTTTAAACAAAAAGATTCAGAATGTGAGTTGTGTTACTACTGCTTTTCTTATTATAATGTACTAAAATTTGGGAAATATTTTATGCGAATATATGTATAGTAGAGCAGTACAAAGTTTGAGAAACAGCCAGAAGAAAGAGGAGACAACGTGGTTGTAACCTGGTTAATTAGTAAAACACGTGGTCTGCTTGATGTGACACAACTAATGTTTTATATTATACAATCCACCATGGACGATGGGGAATTTATTTTTGCATAGTGCACATCGCCTAACTCTACCTTCATTTCATTCTATGGTGCAGATGAAAGATCAGAAATATTTTAACATTTCTTAAATCAAACAATTGATAACTATTTTGTCAGGAAAAAAATCACCTTTCCCAAATTCTTGTCCTCTTCCCTTTCCCTCCAAACACATTTGATAACTCAATTAAAATTACAACTACATATTTAACTTAACGGATATTTGAATTAGTTAGCTCTGTTTTTTTTATTTATATATATTTTTTAATTATGAAAAAATCACTACCGTCCATTTCTTTCTCTCATCTGAGTCAACTTTCTCTTTTTCTTTTCTTCCTTTTAGATTGACTAACAATATTCTTTGTTTCATGTGCGCCCTTCAACAATTAGTTTAAGGTGATTGAAATCTTTCTTTTCAATTATTATTGCATGAGAGTTTCTCATAGAAAGATAGATAAAAATTCCATTACAAATTAGATTACCGAAGAAACCAACTACAATTATAAAGGCAGCTTTTAATACCATCTTTTACAAATAATAACATATATTATCCATTAAAAGTAGGAGAAAATCCTAGTGAGAGCAAATCGACAGAGAAGACATTTCTCAAGAGTACTTGTTGAAAGATCAAGTTCACAATACTGTAGTGAACTTAGTTGCTATAGAGATTAAAGTACCGCAGTAACAACAATAATCAGAGACCAAAAAAAATGAAATACAGACCCATCTTCAGATTCTGTATATAGAAATCCACAACTTAGACATACTATAAGCAAACCAAGATATTAAAGAGGAAACAGTCTTATGAGTTTTAAACTTACCGATCTGAATGAAAAAATACGAATAAAAATTGAAGAAGATGAAGCATTGCCAATGAGATGGAGAAAAACAGTGAGTATCGAGATGAGAGAAATAGAGGGACGGAGGTGGTGATTTTTTTTATAATTAAAAAATAGGGTTTTTACCGACGAAAATACTCAATGTTTTCATATTGTTTCACTTATACACCCAATCTTTATTTTTCGCGGTAAATATACCTAAACCCACATGAACTGTGTCTCTGTCACTACTTAACCCCTAACAGCGTTAAAAACGCTTACGTGGCCAATTGCGTGTACAAAACTAGACACATATACTTTAAAATATTAACTGCAAATCAAAAAAAAGTTTTCCAACGGCTTGAACAGGGAATGCATTCTTTATACCCACATTTCATGTAGAAAAGGCAAACCCACATTTAGAGTTTTTTCTGAAACTAATTTCTTGAGACTACGAAGATCACAGAGGAGGACGACGAAAACTGAGGACGAAGAACCCCCTGCTTTTTACTATTTCGGATTGAGGACGACGACGAAGCAGGAGGAGGAACTGGAACAAAATGCCCATGCTTCAGACTGAGGACGAAGAACCCCCTGGATATGCTAAGCCCCTGACTGTGTTGTGCATGTACTTTTGTGGGATATTCTTTGTTTTGTTTGGGTAATGTGCTTTGTCGTATATCACATGAGTTTGTCCATTTTCCCACTAACTTTCTTTGTATTTTTTTATTATCTGATATGCTAGATCTGTGTGGGGGCCATTTTACTGTGGCAATGCACCATGGAGGAAATTTCTTCACTCCATTTGGCAACAAAAGGTATCATGGAGGTAAAGTTTCCTTTTTTGACTGGAATCACATTGATTACTTCAGTAGATATGAGTTGGATTGGATGGTGCAATGCTTAGGGTATAAATTGCCTGTGGGTTTTTTGTGGAAGCCTAAGGAGAAGCATTTGAATTTTGCTAAAATGGTAATTGGTGATAAACAAGTTATTGAAATGGTTGAAGATATGATGAGGAGAAATTATAGACAAGTGGATATTTTTGTGGCCCAACTACAAAGAACTTTGGAGTTGGAATGGAGTAAGGAGAAAGATGCAATTCCTTATATCCCAGAACTTTCTAAGAAGACGGTGTGCACTATAGAAGAGTTTCCTGATGATACAACTATCCCAGCAGATGTAGTGGTCAACCCATTATCAGATGATGAAGATCCTTGGTTTGATCACAATGAAATTAGATATGAGGATGGTCCTGAAGTTGTAGACATTGACTCTGTGAACTCTGAAGATGAGGACCCTTTTTTTGTTGTCAATATGCCAGAGGAATGGACACAATCTAGTTGTGTCATTGAAGACTTGCCTGATGATGCAGATGTATTTGTCGATGAGGTTGTCAATCCAAAACTCAATTGTGTTGCAGAAGAGGCCCAAGTTGGAGAAGAGGTCGAATATGAGTATGAGTATAATGATTTTGGCCCAAGTCAACATGATGAAGCTGATGTTGGTGAGAATATTCAGAGTGAAGGTGATGTTGGTGAAAGGGGTCTAGAGAGTCAGCATGATGAAGTTGTTGTTAATGAGAATGGGAAAAATGAAGGTGAAGGTAATGAAGAGTCTGAATTTGTTATGGAGGAGGAGGAGTACATGCAGAATGAGGGTGAGGTTGAAGAGATGTTTGCTAATGCTAATCCTGCAACATGGTGGCATTCAGTTACAGACGGTTGTAGCCAAGCTGATCCAAATGATGATGAAGGTGCTTATGTTAGTGAGGAAGACCTACAAAGTTTGTCTAGTTCAGATGAGGATGGTAATGCCAGGAGGAGAAAAAGATCCAACAACCAATTCAATCATGCAACAAACATGGATAACTTCATATTTAAATTAGGCATGCTTTTTGCTACCGTGGACCAATTTAGAACTGCATTGAAGGAGCATTTTATTAAGATTAACAGGGAGTATGTTTGGCTGGCCAATGACCAAAGGAGGGTAAGGGCAAAATGCAAGAGTGAAGGCTGCAATTGGGTCATTTATGCAAGAGTCCAACTGTCAGACAAGTGCTCATTCAGGGTAAATACATTGGTGGATAGGCACACATGTGGATTGGTTTTCAACAACAAACATGCAACCTCAAATTGGCTTGCAAAGCATTATCTTGAACAGTTCAGAATAAACCCAAACTTAACTTACACAGGTTTCATGCAGCTAACAACACGTACTCAGTTTTCAAGAACAACAAGGTCAACTTTCTACAGAGCAAAGAATTGTGCAAAAGTGATGTTAGAAGGGACTATAAGGGAACAATATGCCATACTGGAAGATTATTACAAGCAACTGTTAGAGACAAATCCTGGGAGCACATCAATATTGAAAACCAGAATGCAGGATGGAAAGAGGTTATTTGAAAGGGTGTATATATGTCTTAAAGCTTGTAAAGATGGATTCCTCAATGGTTGTAGGCCCCTTATCTGCTTGGATAGTTGTTTTTTAAAAGGATATTGCAAAGGAATGTTATTAGCTACAATTGGCATTGATGCAGCAAATGCCATGTTTCCAGTGACTTATGTTGTAGTGGAGAAGGAGTACACAGGCAGCTGGACATGGTTTTTAAATTTATTGAAGGAGGATTTGAAGATTGATGAACCAGAGAGAATAACAATGATTTCAGATAGGCAAAAGGGCTTAGAAAAGGCATTAAGTACTGTATTTCAAGGTTCGGAAGTGAGATTCTGTGTGAGACATATGCATGCCAATTTCAAGAAGCAATTCCCTGGACTCTTACTTAAGCAAATGATGTGGGCCGCTGCAAGGGCAACAACTAAAGTTGAATGGAAAAATAGGATGAATGAAATTAAGCAAGAGAATTTCAAGGCGTATGAATGGCTGATGAAAAAAACCCAGAAGAATGGACCAAGTCTCATTTCAGGGAGCATGTGAAATGTGACATTCTTATTAATAAACTTTGTGAAAGTTTCAACAATGCCATTCTTGATGCCAGAGATAAATCTATTATCACTCTGCTAGAAAATATTAGGCATTGGATGATGATTTTGTTCTGCAATAGAAGAATGAGTGTCTCTAAGTGGGTGCATCCTGTTTCCAAAAGAATTATGGACATCATTGAGAAAAACAAGAATGTTGCTAAGCACTGTTTCCCTATGCTTACTGGAGGTGGTAAATTCCAGGTAAATTTATTGCAAAGCATCAATGCTCAGTCATTAGTTGTGAACTTGGAAACGAAAACATGCACATGTAGGCTATTCCAATTGTCTGGCATACTGTGTGGGCATGCTTTAGCTGCTATCTGGTTTTCAAACCTAGATCCCGTGGGATTCATAGATGACTACTACAAGAGGCAAGCATATGAAGCAACTTATGAGACACCAATCGAACCAATGCCTAGCCCAGATAAGTGGCCTGACACTGGTCTGAATCCGATACATCCTCCAACAGAGACAATTTTACCTGGAAGGCCTAAAAAGTCTAGAAACAAAGAGGCAGATGAACCACCACCTACTACTGCAACAAAGGCTAGGAGAGTTGGCCAAGTTAATCACTGCAGCAATTGCAAGCAAACATGCCATTCAAGAGTAACATGCAAGAATGCAACTATGGAGGTAATCTTGGTACACGGTATGCCAGACTTGTATTCATTTGCAGTTAAAATGAATGTGATTTGCTTAAGTATGATGAGTTATGTTTTTGGTTTAATTACAGCCTGCAAGGCAAAAAAAGAGAGGAAGACCCACCATCTCAGAATCCTGCTACTGAAACTATTAAAAGGAAGGAGCGAGCTAAGAGACAGAAGCAAATGAATGGTGGTTCCACATCTCAGACCAACTAAGAAGCTGCTCTTTAATCTTAAACCCTTTTGATGTAGAAAACTTGTTTTCTTTTTGGTGTAGTCGCCATACAATATAGGCATTACCATACTTTTGACATGTACATATTCAGTCTGAATTTATCAATATTTTGGGACATCTTGGCCATTAGGAATACTTTTGACATGTAGACATTATGCTACTTAACAATATGTCATATGTTTGCTCTGTAAAGTTGAAAATATTAATCAATGACAAAATATCTGGTTTGGTGCATCATTCTATTATGCTTGAAAGCAACACTAAATAAATATATTTCTCTTACACTATTTCAATGAAGCCATGATTTTTTTTCAGGGAAGGGTCGAACACTAAATAAAATACATCATTTTTATTATGCTTGAAAGCAACACTAAATACAATAAACAGGGAAGTCGAACATTACATAATTTTTTTCAGCCAATACACAATTACAAAAAAAAAAAAAAAACATCATCTTCCTCACATTTCCCTTTACCAACCAGGAACTTGCATGAACTCTTCCATACAAACTTCCATTCATATAGCCACAATTTTGACATTGAAAAGGCTCCACACTAGGTTCAAAGCAAGACTCATATCTATCGTCATATTCATAATATCTGCCCAGATCACCATCAAACTCACGTACTCTTCTTAGCAAACCAGGTATCACCATCTTTGACCTTTCACACATAGGGGGGTCAATCCATTGGAAATAGTTACAACCCCCATTCCACTGTTCACAAATAGTTTTCTTGAATTAATTTATTTCCAAGCTAATAATATATAAAGGAAAAAGAAGACAAAAAATATAAACTGGCTCACTTTCATCCTATAGCAAGATTTGAACCGTCTCCCTAGATTATCATCGGTCCATGATGTCCTCTCCACTGTTTCTGCCCCACAATCACAATGCTTACGACAAGCTTGAAATACACCTTGTGCCCTAGATCTCGACGACCTCATTTTGGCTCCACCTTGGTTTATTGATTCGCCCCAAGACACACTTGGGTCTTCCCCTTTCATCTCTTCTCTCTTCTTCTTCTTCTTCTTCTACAATGGAGATCTCTCGTACATATGGTATTTAAGGATTTAAAGCTTTTTTTTTCAATCAATAATTAAAAACTTACTTGGGCTAAATGATGTGTCTGGTTTTGTACACGCAATTGGCCACGTAAGCGTTTTTAACGCTTTAGGGGTTAAGTAGTGACGGAGACACAGTTCATGTGGGTTTGGGTATATTCACCGCAAAAAATAAAGATTGGGTGTATAAGTGGAACAACATGAAAACATTGGGTATTTTCGCCGGTAAAAACCCTAAAAAATATACATAAATAAAAAAACAGATTTAGTTAATTCAAACATCCGTTAAATGTGTATCTGTAATTTTAATTGAGTTGTCAAAATGTGATTTGAGGGACAGAAAATGGGATAGTAATTTAGAAAATAAAAATAATAACAAATCTAACATTTTTTATAACTCAAAATTAAAAGTAATATTTTTGTTAAAAAAAATAAAATTAATATTACCATCAAGTTATGGGATTGTTTCCAAGTAAAAGAATATAATTAAATTTGGAAAATAAGTCTTTTTTTTTTTATCAAGAAAGATAGACTTTATTAATCACAAACCAAATACACCAAAATTCAGCCCAAAGGACCAAACACAGATACAAACAAACAAAAGGCAATCACCTTTCAGTAACTAAGCTCAATGCCTCTTAAGTTCTTATGGGAAAAACAACTAAGCCTAAACATGATGTCTTTTTTTATCAAATCTATTACAGCTTTGACACTAAGAGAATAGTGATGAATATAACATATGTTTCTGTTATGCCAAAGATAATAAACTGTGGCTGAGAAAACAGCTGCCACTAACGAGGCATGAACTCCCCCCCTCATGTCTTCAATCCAACCAGCCCAGGCAGAGAAACAAAGAGGCCAAGTGCATCTAACCTATTCCTGAATCAGCCGAACCACCTGCTGGGAAAACAAGCACTCAAAAAACAAGTGGTTGTGGCTTTCATCAACCAGCTCACAAACTGGGCACAAAACAGAGTCAAGAACCATAAAAACTCGAAGAAGATGATCTCTGGTTAAGAGCTTAGAGTTAACAGCTTGCCATGTGATGAATTTATGCTTGGGAACACTCATTCGGCTCCAAACAAATTGATGATATTTGGCAAGAGCTTGGTATATAAGCCTAGCATACAACAGTCCAATTTTAAACTTCCCATGACTACTAGCATTAACAATATCCTCCTGAACAAACAAGTTTCGTAATTGGCAGAGTTTTTTCTAGTACCAACTTGTGTCTGTCTTGAGCTGGTAGTGCCAGAAATTGTTACCTTTTAAGTACACAGCATGAATCCACTTAACCCATAAAGTCTCCTGTTGATGGTTTATTGCCCAAATAAATTTCCCAAGCATGGCCTTGTTCCATTTAGATCCTTCACCAAAGCCCAATACTCCAAGAGATTTCGGCAAACAAACTTTAGACCAGGAAGTGAGATGGAAGTTACTCCTGGACCCATTGTTGCCCCAAAGAAACCACATGCATAGTTTGTCAACTTCTTTTATAACACTGTGAGGCAATAAGAAAATATTCATCCAATAGTTACGCAGCCCTAGAAGAACTGAGGTAATAAGCTGAACCTTACCTGCATAAGATAAATGCCTACTAGACCAAGTGTGAAGACGAAGCTTAATTGTTTTCAAAATTTCACCACAGTCAGCCTCTTTCCATTTAGTAGGACGCATAGGAATCCCAAGATATTTGAGGGGAAAAGAGCCTTCCTCAAGATGGAGAACTTCCTGTAACTGAGCCTTATCTTGAGCAGATAAGCCACCAAAAAACACTTGAGACTTACTGAGATTAGCCTTCATACCCGAACTGTTGTAAAAATCATCAAACACCTGTTTTATAATTTGAACAGAGCCATAGTTAGCTTTGAAAAATATCACTAAATCATCAGCAAAGCATAAGTTGATGATTTTGAGACTTTTACACATTGGGTGGAACCGAAAAGCAGGTTGCATAGATCCAAGTTGAAGCAGCCGAGACAGGTATTCCATAACTAAAACAAACAGTAATGGCGATATAGGGTCCCCTTGACGAAGCCCCTTAACCCCTTGAAAACCCCCCTGCAGCCTCCCATTCATCATAAGAACATATGAGGTACCCCTGAGACAAACCATAACCCAGTTTATAAATTGGGTGGGGAACCGAAGGCTGATCAATAATCTTTCCAAGAAATCTCAGTCAACTGTATCGTAAGCCTTGCTAAGGTCGATCTTCAAAACACATATCGGGGAGGTGTTCTTCCTATTATAATTCTTAATCAAATCCTGAAAGATGAGGATATTGTGAGCTAATGATCTCCCTCTAATAAAAGCTCCATGATTAGAACTAATTAGATATAGAAGAACTTCTGAAAGTCTACTGCAGAGCATTTTGGAAATGCATTTATAGAGAGTGTTGCAGCAAGCTATGGGTCTATAATCTACCGCCCTGCTAGGAGCATCAGTTTTTGGGACCAAGGTTAACACTGTTTTATTAATCTCAGTAGGTATCCTTCCAGAATTGAAAAAATTTAACACAGCCACTGAGATTTCATCACCAATTTGCTTCCATAAAACTTTGTAAAAATCTGAGTTATACCCATCCAGACCTGGGCTCTTAGTACCCGGAATGCTGAATAGAGCTTTCTTCACATCAGCCTTAGTAAAATCTCTAATTAAACCCAGCTGCTGATCTATATCTAAACAAGGCCCCAATTCTATGCAATCTGTTTTAACAAATCCAGTAGCAAAACCAGTACTGCCCATAAAGCTTTTGAAGTGATCTAAAAAATGATGCACTACTGCATTATAGTCATCAATGATGTCCCCTTGGTCATTTAAAAAAGAAACTATCCGGTTCTCCTCTCTCCTTTTTTTAATGCAAGCATGAAAATAGGCATTATTTTCATCTCCTTTTTGCAGCCATGTTACCTTGCTACCCTGAATCAAGAAGCTCCTATATCTAGCATAGTGAGTTTTATAACAGATCGCTGCTTTCCTTTCTGCCTCCTGAGCAGTGACATCAAAGGGCAACTCTTGAGCTTTAGTTAAAGCTTCCTGATAAACACCTTTAGCTTGATGAAATTTTTTCTCAATATCTCTAATTTCCATCCTATTAAACTTCCTCAGAACATGTTTCAGACGTAACAACTTCTTAGTTACTCCCTATAAGCCTCTAGCTGTCATAGGCTTAATCCAATTTGCCATAACAGTTTCTTTAAATTTGCTGTGAGTAATCCAGCAATTAAAGAACCTGAAAGGTTGCACTCCTAAATTCCCAACCGTGAGAGTCTTAATGAGGAAAAAGCAATGATCTGAATAAACCTCCCAATGTAGCTCAGCAATGGAATTTAGCAGAGAGTCTATCCAACCTTCATTGATAAATGCATGATCTATTTTTGAATAGACCCGATCTCCCCCCTCCTGTTTATTAGACCAGGTAAAGTTTGAACCAACACATTTGAGTTTAGCAAGGTGAGAATGAGCTAGCCATGTAGTAGAATCAACAGTCTCATTTGCACTAATCTCCCTTCCTCCCACTCTATCATCAAAATTAAACACTGCGTTAAAATCTCCTACAACCAGCCATGGCATGTTCAGAATTGACAGGGAAGATAAACCCCTCCACATATCCAACCTCTCAGTCAACAAGTTAAACCCATAAACAAATGTAATAACCAATTCCTGTTGTAAACTAGAAAATTTAACTAGACAATGTATGAATTGCTGGTGTTCCAGCAATACCTGAACATTGACAAAGGATCTCCTCCACAGAACCAGTATCCTACCTTCAGTTGCCGTACTACTATAGTAATCCCAGCCAACCATCACTTTAGAAATCATATCTTGAACCTTATCACCCTTTAATTTATTCTCTAACAGAGCACATATACCAACTTTATACAACTTTAAGAGATGTAAAATAGCATGTTGTTTGTCTCTCTTATTCAAACCCCTTACATTTCAACTAAGTATGTTTGTGCAATCCATCAGGATAAGAATCAATCGGTACCCCACTCATTTCCCCTGTTAACTGTTCTTGAAGCACTTTAAACACATTTTTATCCCTGTCCAGATGTGAACTCACAGTCTTACCCTTGCTTTTAGAGGTCCCAATTTTCCTTGGAACTTCTCAGTTCTCTTTGTTTGCTGGAGACCGAGTCAGACCTTGAATCGGAGCCCTGTCCTGAATAGCAGCCTCATGTGTAACTGTTTCAGTTGTATTATTCTTTGTATCCACAACTTTAGGCTCCTCTTGAACCTCAGATGTCTCTCCTGCTTTGGCCTTAGTAACCACAATATCTGGAGCAAGATTGGTCGAATCTTGTTCTAGTTTGCTCTTAGTAACCCAAGCTTTTGTTTCAGTTTTCTTGCATTCTGCTGCATTATGGCCATAACCTTTGCAGGTCGAACACTTAATGGGAAGCCATTCATATTCCACAAATTGCTCCTGAATTTGTCCACGTTCATTGACAAAATGGATGATGAAAGGAGGGTCATCTGTAATCTCCATCTCAACCAGAACTCTAGCAAACCTTATCATAGATCTATCCTTTGTAAACTTATCCACCATAATAGGTTTCTCAATTGTACTAACCAAGACACTTAAGCAATTTTTCCCCCAATACTGCAGACCAAGATTTGGCAACCGAATCCATAATGGAACAGATCGCACTAGTCTGATCGAATCAAGATCTTGAGTCCAAGGTCTCACAATAACCGGCTTCCTATCAAACTGCACAATTCCATTCTCCAAAACAAAATCTCTTGCAGCCTCATCATTGAACTTGACAATGGTGAGATCCATGTGCATCCTCACTACCCGTTCAACACCCAAATGACACCAAATTCTTTTAACAAAACCTTCAAACACAGCAAATGGGGGATTAGCACCCAAAACCATACATATCATAGCTGAATTCCAATTCTGAGCCTGTTCAGATACCTCATCCAAATCAATTTGGGCTACTTTCTTTCCATTTTTCAACATGGGTTCCTCATAATGAAGTTTTGACGTTTCATTAAGCTGAAGCTTATCTCTGAGATTCACCCAATGAGATTGGGCAGAGGCTTGAAAGTCATCCTTCCCGACATTTGAATCCATGTCCTTAACCAACTCATCATCCACCAGGTGAAGTTGATTACCCTCTGTACTCGGCCCCTGCGAATTCAATCCCTGCTTTCCTTCCAACACAGGCAAAGAAACATCTACCTCAGTCTGTAAATTAGTCTGAATCTGAATGGAGGTTTCAGGAAGTATCGATGTTGTAATAGTCTCCTCAGTCCGAGCTCTAGATGCAGGCTTTCGAGTCACTTTCTTCTTCTTCATCGTGGAGAGAAGAGAGAAACTTCACACACCTATTCTTATGTTTGAAATTAATAACTTATGATAGTTTTCTAAAAAAAAATACCAATTAGCATTACAATAAATTCAGCCAGATCTTGATTTTTTTTTTTAAACTCCATTACCACATTAAACATATAACACAAGGTAACCAAATCTATTAAATCTTTTACTAAAAGGTAATTGATAATTTATCGAAAAAAAGTAATTGATAAAAAAAACTAACTAACTAATATAACTAAATACTAAAAGACATAAAAATGTATATATAAATACTAAAACATAAAAAATAATCAAAACATTTAAATGTAATCCAAAAAATGTATATATAAATAACTTAATAGTAACAATCTATTATAACAACAAAAACCAAATAATATCATATAACCCTTGAAATTGAAAAATGTAAGGGATATTTACACGAAAAACTATTTTAGGAAAAAAAAATCATATGTACGGATCACGAAATTATTGACATTTATACCATCTAAGCTTTTAACTTTCATTTTTATGGTGTTCTTTATGAAAATAGTCCACCAAGGAGCTTCGAAGCTTTTGTTCATTGACAACCTTGAACATCATTCCATTACCAACTGTGACCAATAGTCACTGCACATCCTTAGCTTATAAAAAATAATAATTTTGTAGACATTAAATTTTTTTAGTGTGTTAATATTTATTTAATTTAAAAATATATATATATATATTTCTTCTTAGGTTTATAAAATTATTAGAAAATAATAATTATATAAATATAAAACTTATTTATAAAAATATCTAAAATTTAATTTTAGGTATTTAAAATTACTTATCTTTTTTAATATTTTAAAATTCATTTTTTATTCAAATAAACATAAAATATTTACAAAAATATTATTTTATTTTTTAATAAAACTCTATTTTAAAAGCGTATATAAATTTGATTAAAAAAATAAATTTTTATTAAATAATTTATTTCAATTATGTTGATATGTAATAAAAATATGATTATTTTATTAAAATGAATTTGAATTAAAATTGAGCTCAGCTAATTTAAAAAAAAAAGAGTATTTTCAATTGATTGATTAAATATATAAGTGTGTTTAAACATTCATGAAATATTGAGAGTTTATTATTAATAATAATTAATTCTTTAAGATTAATATTTTGTAAGATTATTAAATTATTGTTATCATATAAACAATGGAGATGAAAAGGTCAAAGTGAAGAAAAGATATAAGCAAATAAATATATGATTGATTATGCATGCATGATAGAAATAAAGAAAGCAAAAACGAGAAAGACAAAAACAAAAAAGAAAATGTTTATGTACAATTCTACAAATAAGACAAAGAATAAATAAATAAATAAATAAGCAAGTGAAAGAAGGACATTCAGCTGCTTATATACATAGCACCCCGTTTATATTAGGAAAATTTATGTTATATGTAAGATACAATTTTTAATATGTCAACATAAATTATTATTTTAAATATATAATAATTTCAATTTTTTTAAACAAAAATACGTCTAATATTCAAACACTTATTTTTCTCTTAGTCCGAACTATCTCTCTCTCTCTGAAGTCTTTCATTGCATCACTCTCTCATTCTAATCCTGTAAATCTCAAAAAAAATATTAAAATTAAAAAAACAATCATCTCAAACAGACATTTAAGTGAAAAAATATAAACCTTCAAAGTTTTCGTCAAATTTCAGTGCAGAGCATCGAAATTACATCGAAATTGCATAAAAAAAAACATCGTTTTGGTCAAAAATCAAGTTTTTATGATTGCATCGCAACACTATCGATTTTGCATTGAAACATCATCGATTTTGCATCGAAAAAGCATCGTTTTGGCCAAAAAATAAGTTTTCATGATTGCATCGCAAGAGCATCGAAAAAACATCGAAATAGCATCGTTTTGGCCAAAAATCAAGTTTCATGATTGCATCGCAAGAGCATCGAAAAAACATCGTTTTGGCCAAAAATCAAGTTTTCATGATTGCATCGCAACAACATCGAAATACCATCGATTTTGCACCAAAACACCAACGATTTTGCATCGAAATTGCATCGATTTTGCATAAAAAAAGCAGCGTTTTTGCCAAAAAACAAGTTTTCATGAATGCATCGCAAGAGCATCGAAACACCATCGATTTTGCATCGAAATTGTATCGAAAAAGTATTGTTTTGAAAAAAAAAAACCAAGTTTTCATGATTGCATCGCAAGAGCATCGATGGTGTTTTGATGCTCTTGCGATGCAATCATGAAAACTTGATTTTTGGGGCAAAACGATACAGTTTCGATGCAATTTCGATGCTCTTGCGATGCAATCATGAAACTTGATTTTTGGCCCACATGATGCTATTTTCGATGCAATATCGATGATGTTTCGATGCAAAACCAATGGTGTTTCGATGCGCTTGCGATGCAATCATGAAACTTGTTTTTGGCCAAAACAATGTTTTTTTTTAATGCAAAATCGATGTAATTTCGATGCAAAATCAATGGTGTTTCGATGCAAAATCGATGATATTTCAATGTTGTTGCGATGCAGTCATGAAAACTTGATTTTTGGCTAAAACGATGCTTTTTTAATGCAATTTCGATGGTTCATATTTTTTCACTCAAATATCTGTTTCAGATGATTTTTTTTTTAATTTTGGTATTTTTTTGAGATCTACAAGATTAGAATAAGAGAGAGAGAGAGAGAGTGAGAGAGTGAGAGAATGAGAGATGTTAGAGAGAGAAAGAGTTCGGACTGAGAAAGAAAAGTGGTGTTTAAATATTAGGGGTATTTTTATCCAAAAATTAAAATTATTATATATTTGGGATAATAACTTATGTTGGCATATTAAAAAATTTCACGTTTTTATGTATATAACATGAAATTTCTAAAATTATTATTTTATAGCAAAAAAGTTATTAAAAGAAAATATATTTAATATAGTTGTACGCCTTAATTATCCACGGGCTATTAGCGAGCTGAGAAATTGCATAATTATATATCAGCCATGTGGATGACATGTACCCGGAGCTGCTGTTACCAGGTTCCACCTCTTTAGCTCGAGGTAACCAAAGGCTTACTAAGGTTACTAAGGAGTCGGGTCAGAAGTATGGACATTGCGGGCTAAGAAGATATCCAGCTCGAGGTACAAGCTTGAGTTGGCAGCTGTGACCCCTTATAAAGTCAACCACGCAATGTAAACGTGCATATATTAGACATCACGTGTCTGATATATCTCTGAATTCTCGGACACGCAGCATAAACGTGCGTGTTCAGGCACCTACGACTGAGTTGGGCCGTGCGACCCATTATCCTCCTTACCTATTGATTAGACCACACTTCATTTGTCAGGTTTTAGGAATTAATCATGAATGTAACAGAAGTGACATGATGGGTAAGAAGGTCACGGGATGACCCCCCTTGCCAACCCCCAGGTGCCCTCTCCTATAAATATGGAGACCCTGAGAGTTGCAAGGGGTTGGATTCTATTATGTAAAGAAATACCCTGAAAAGAATACCAGAAAGATAGCAATAATATTGGCTGGTGGAGTAGAAGGATTTTAACCTTCGAACCACCTAAAAAGATATTCGTGTCACCATTTTATTTTAATATCATTCGTCTGTTACGGTTCATTACTTAGCACTAATCCCACTCTCTTATTCTATTAATTATCTGTTGGCGAAGAACTGCGTCAACAGTTTGGTGCTTTCATTGAGAGCCTGTTAGATTGGTGCTATCGCAAATACCCAACCATGGTGGTCACTCGCTCAAGACATGGTAATGAGGCGGACCAACATGATGGGAAGGAGGCCCATCATGCCGCCATCTCCGATGATCAGAACCCTGAGGTTCAACAGCGGTCGGGCAAGCAGCCAATAGGCCAAGATGACACTGGAAGTTCGGCTCCCCGGCCACCAAATCCAAACCCAGATTTCTACACGGCGGTGGAAATGGAGAATGCACAACTGAGGAGCCAGCTGGCGAAAGCTAACCAGCAGATTCAAGAGGTGTTGGCCCGACTACCCCCTCTCACAACCGACGCTAACGTCGGAAAGAGGCAAGGCGAGACTCATAAGTCCTGCCAGGGTAATCGGTCCAGGCCTAGCCGGTCGGTCAGACCCCCGACATCAAACTCTATCCCTACATCGCACCACCGGGAGACCACTTTTGACGGTCTGAACTTCAACTCCTAGCTCACTTCCGCCCTCGAATGCGCCCAGGAGGGCTCGAGGGAATTCGCGAAGGAGATCCGGGGAGGGCTCACAGCGACAGCCCGTCCCGGCCAGCCGTCCTGCACCCCGTTCAGACCGCCGAGCGCAAGACCCGGAGGTTGGTAGAGCTGAGCGGCCTCGACCTAACCTAATCCTCTCTGATGGGACCAGGATTGCATCTTCGGTCAGGCATCCTCCTTCACCCATAAGATATCCGTCTCCTCCTCGGCCAGTCCGAGATATTCCAGCTTATGGGAGCAGTAGGAGAAATCCTCCTTCCGTCGGACCATCCCATCATAGCCGGGCGCCCAGAGAAGTCTCGGATCCTCATCCCCAAAGGAGGGCTCCAAGCTTCTCAAATGGGAGCTATTGGACCGGAAGCCGTCGAAGTGACCTTTCTGGCGGAAACCTGCGCCAACGCTTGAGCTCGGCGCAAAGTCCTCAAGCCACCCCGAGGGACGACCTCCGAGATCGTCTGAACTCTCAAAGAGGTAACCCGGCGGGAAACGACAGCCGTGCTCGCCCAAGGGAAGACCTGTCCGAGGTACGCAACAGCGGGAACATCCCATATAACCTATCTCAAGATAGGAGGGACAATAACCCGCCAAACGCGTACAACGGAAGGAAGTCAGGACAAAACCCTTGATCGCTTGGCTCAGATGGAGGAACTAATGAGGAAGCTCCTATCAGAAAAAGAAAAAGACGAATATGATTCAGGGGACGAACTTGAGCTCTTCGCCCCCAGCATAGCAGCAACCTCGTATCCACCTGGATTCCGTATGCCGCACTTGTCCAAATTCAACTGAGACGGGGATTCGTCAGATCATCTGGGTATGTTCAATACCTTGATGATGGCCCACAACATTGGCCCCGAGATGAAGTGTTTAATATTTCCCTCCACCTTGACTGGGCCGGCCAAATAGTGGTTCAAACAGAGTAAAAAACAGTCAATCAGCTCGTGGAAAACTTTCTCTACTGACTTCAAGAGAGCATTCCGAGCTTCCCGGGCTGCCCGCGTCAAGGCCGACACCCTGGCAAACGTAAGGCAGCAACTCGACGAGCCTCTGAAGGCCTACCTGAGCAGATTCACGAATGTCGCTGGTCGGGCCAGAGACACAGATGACAGCTCCAAGCTCATGGCTTTGAGGACTGGATTCCTCGTCGGAGGGGGACTCTGGAAAGAAATACAAAGGAAGGGAGTCAGCACCGTAAATGAATTCCTAAATAGGGCCCAGGGATGAATCAACTTGGAGGAGGCGCAAGCCTCAGCTGCAGGGACCAGCCAGGTCCCTGAACAGTCCGCTGGAGTGGGAACGGAGGTCGTGACAGCAACCCAGATCGTTACGCAGCATAACCAGTTTGGTGGAGGCAAGAGAAAGGGGAGCAGCGAGGGCAACCAGCACAACCCAAAGAAGAACAAGTCCGTAGAAAAATTCAAGCCGGTCTATGCATATTATACGGAGCTCACCCACTCTAGGGAGAACATCTTCCTAGCAAATTCTGCTCGCCTCCCTTGGAAGAAGCCGGAGCCGTTAAAGCACCAGAAGGGAAAGCGAGACCCTTCCAGGTTCTGTCGGTTCCACAACGACATTGGCCATAATACCGATGATTGTAGGCACCTAAAGGATGAGATTAAAACTCTCATCAGAGCCGGACCTTTGGCTCAGTATGCACGGAATAGAGTTCCCGCAGGCAATCCAGCTCCGGAAGTCCCGGTCAGTCAGCCTGGGTCTCGGGTAGATCAAGATGTCCCTCTTCCCATGATAGGAGGAAAGATCTCCACGATCTCTAGAGGTCCTCATTTGGCTGGCACGAGCAGAGGTGCCCAAAAGAGATATGTCAACGAACTTAAAGCTCACAACGGAGTGGAGTTTGTCCCCGAGTGGCATATACCAAAGCAGCAGCAGTTGGAGAGGCAACCAATCATATTTACTGAAGAAGATGCCAGCCACGTCCAGTTCCCTCATAACGAGCCTCTGGTCGTAATAGTTTAGCTCGCTAATCGGAGGGTTAGGAGAGTGTTGGTCGATAATGGGAGCTCGGTAAACCTACTGTTCCGGTCCACGCTGGAGAAGATGGGTTTGTCTGTCACCGAGCTAAAAGCAACCTCCATGATGCTATATGGATTCTCTGGAGAAGGATCGACGGCAATAGGAACGATCGAGCTGGTGATCACCTTGGGAGAGGGACCTCGGACAGTCTCGAAACTCCTCGAGTTTGTGGTCATCGATTGTCTCGCCGCATACAATTCCATTTTGGGTCGACCTACGCTTATAGCGTTTGAAGCTGTTACCTCCATCTGCCACCTCGCGCTGAAATTCCCCTCTTCCACGGGGATATGCACGGTCCGTGGTGATCAACTTGCTGCCAGGGAATGCTACAAAATTTCCATGAAGGGAAAAGTAAGACCCGGGCAGTTAACGATGACCGTCCAGAGTGGAAGCGAGGAATCTCAGGAACCTTTGCCTAATCCTGAGATTGAAAAACCTCAGAGTGCCGAAGGGGAAAATATCGTCTTAAGTGATGATATTGACCCAGAGTAGGCGAGGATAAGTCCGAGCTCCAAGCTATTGAAGAGCTCGAGGAGGTAAGTACTGATCCACAGAATCCCTTGCGGATGGTTAAGCTCGGAAAAATCCTCTGTGGCCAGAGGAAGGCAGAGCTGATCAAGTTCCTGCAGGAGAACCTGGACGTGTTCGCATGGTCTCACGAGGACATGGTGGGAATCAGCCCGAGTGTCATCATGCACACCCTCCATTTGTATAAGAGCGTGCCAGCGAAATCCCAAAAATAAAGGCGCTTAGAAACAACCCGAGTTGAAGCCCTAGAAGAGGAAGTAGCCTGGCTCAAAAAGTGCAGCTTTATCCGCGAAGCTAAGTACCCGGTCTGGGTCTGTAACGACCCAAACTCCAGGGACTGTTACGATGTGCCTTGTAAACAGTGCTAAACTCGCTAATCGAGTCATTTGGCCAAAATCGTGAACTAAGTATGATTAGCGGTTTAAGGATTAAGAACTTTGATTAAGATGTAACGTTTCACTAGAACGTTTAATATATACATTGGGATCCCGAAAATATAATTTCAGAGTCTATTACAGAAAATATTTACAATAGGCCGTTCTAAGCGGCAAAACGGGGTTTAACCCTAGTTCCACTTTAAACCTCGGCCGTGGCGGACGAGCAGCTGTATATGTACACGTCATCACCTAAGCTCTCCAACTCAAGGGTGGTCCAGCTTCCTCTTGCCTTTACCTGCATCACGTAGCACCCGTGAGCCAAAGCCCAGCAAGAAAACACAATAAAGCATGATATAATATCAACAATGATCATAATAACCATTCAGGACTATCAGTCCAAGCAAATAGGTGACAATAGCCAAAAGTCACAATAATGAGCATAGCTCCCTCTAGTCACGTGACGATAGGGTTACCAGGGCTTAACTGATAAGTGATTCTTTCATAAGTTTGATTAGGACAGGTGCATGGTGAATGGTCACCAACATAACCCTCCTCCCGACTCTAGAGTCGTGCTATGGACAGCGTCCCCTAGCCATGTGACAAACAGTCACCGGGGTCAAATACCTTGGCTATAAACATCTGGTCATAGACCAGGCAAGCACTTATAAGTTCTTCGACCTTAGGGTCGGTCCCGCATTAATGCCATGGAGCTATTCAATGCGTGATCATCGACCTTAGGGTCGGTCTAGCATTAATGCCATAGAGCCATTCAATGCGTGATCATCGACCTTAGGGTCGGTCTAGCATTAATGCCATAGAGCCATTCAATGCGTGATTCTCGACTTTAGAGCCGGTCCCTGACTAGTCAGTGTCATACACAAGTAAGTCATGCCACCAATCATATATCACATGTTCCATATCCATAAACAAGGTATTCAGCATGCTTACTGAACAGGTATTAGTACAATTAGGACCATGCATAAACACAGAGGCTCAAACTCTGAACAGTATCATACCCAGTATACAAGCATGTCCTAATCACATGTTTCTCATGCATCATACGCAGTATATCCAACAATCCAACATGCACCAATAGCAGCCATGCATGTCACGTTTAATAATCAACCAACATGCATCAAGAATAACCATGCATGTCATACTTAATGATCAACCGACATGCATCAATAACAGCCATGCATGTCAAACATAATAATCAACCGACATGCATCAATAATATCCCTGCATGTCATACATAATAATCAACTGACATGCATCAATAATAACCATGCATGTCATACATAATAATCAATCGACATGCATCAATAACAACCATGCATGTCTCATATACACAGGGTGCCGTTTTCTTACCTCAAAGTCGAGCTAGAACGATTAAAAGAACGACCCTTGAGAACGATCAACTTTTAGTCCTTTAACGGTCACCTAGTCATAACCAAATATAGGATACCATCAATAAAAATGATCAACACAAGTTCCCAAACCAATATCTAGCCTCCGGGACATCAATCCCCACTTAACTAAGTAGTAGGATCAACCCCGAGGCCTATGGTAAGCATCCCCAAGCTAAAAACACAATTTTGGTCAAATCTGTCCTGATGGGCCGCGGCTCACCATAGCCATGCCGCAGCTCATCTCCCTGACAGAGGCATATTTGCCTCAGAAGCCACCTTAGGCCGCGGCACATAAAAGCCAGGCCGCGGCTCATTACCCAGATCAGCCAAAAATCAGCAGCGCACCAACTCGACCCCCCTGCGTTTTCCCTTAGAACCAAGCCTTCAAACCAGCTCCAAACCTTCTCCAAACACCCAATTAAACCTCTAAACATCACCCATAACTCCCCCTCATCAAAACCCAACCAAACATACACAAAAACTCCCCCTTGATTCCCACTTTCTACATCAAAAACCTTAAGTTGAAAACCAAAAGGAAAAACAGAGCATAACCTAAATTCAATGGCTAGAACTCACCTTAAAAACGATTTTGAGTCCCCTTAAATGTCTGAATCAAGTTCCCTAACTCCCACCTTTGATCTCCTAGCTCAACTCCTCAAAATGGCTTTCAAAATTCAAAGAAAGGATGAAGGAAGAAGCTTGTACGGGAGAGAAAGGGAGAGATGAGGATAGGCTCTATTTTATTATCATTCCACAGCCTTCTAAAATTCCCAAGGCTGATATAAATCCTTAAGGTCAAAAGACCATAATGCCCTTAAGCCAAATAAATCCCTCTAAAAGCTTCCGAGGGTAAAACCGTCCTTTCCCGCCTATCTCGTTAATTATAATTAACGCTCTCCAATTCCCGCTATTCTCAATATTCCCAAATACCAATAAATCATATCCCATTACCCTTTAATTCCCGGTAATGCTCTAATCATTAAATTCACCCTGAGACTCACCCTGAGCCCCGAACTTAAACCCGTTATGACTAGACCGAACACTTACATCTCATGATCGTCTCATGTCGAATAGCTCGAACCAATCCACCTTATAATGTGGCTATATTAGTTAATCACAATCACGCACCCAAAATATACAATTACGCCCACAGTGGCCAAATTACCAAAATACCCTTATAATAGTAAATACTCCCATATGCATGCATCCACCCTCATATAATAATATAATTCACTTAAACATGCATTTAATCATTAAATACTATAATAAATCAATTATGGCCCTCCCGGCCTCTTAATCAAGGTCCTAAACCTCATTAGGAAATTTGGGGCATTACAGGGTCGCTAATCCTGTGTTGATCCCGAAGCCCAACGGGAAATGGCGGACCTGCATCGACTTCTCCGATCTGAACAAAGCTTGCCCCAAAGACTGTTTTCCCTTGCCAAGGATCGACCAATTGGTGGACGCCACGGCGGGGCACGAGCTCATGTCCTTTATGGATGCGTACTCGGGCTATAATCAGAACGTCATGAATCTAGCGGACCAGGAGCACACTAGCTTCATGACCACAACTAACGTCTATTGTTACAAAGTCATGCCGTTCGGGCTGAAGAACGCCGGAGCTACATACCAGAGATTGGTGAATAGGATGTTTGCCAACCAGATCGGGAAGAACATGGAAGTGTACGTTGAAGACATGCTGGTCAAGTCAAAAACTGCCAGTAACCATTTTTCCAACCTGGGAGAATGCTTCAAGATACTAAGAGAATACGACATGAGGCTTAACTCGTAGAAGTGCACTTTCGGGGTCACATCTGGAAAATTCCTGGGTTTCATTGTTAACACCAGAGGAATCGAGGCAAACCGCGATAAGATCAAGTCGTTGCTCGAGCTGTCCTCACCTCGGTCGCGAAAGGACGTTCAAGGCCTAACAGGAAGGGTGGCGGCCCTCAATCGGTTTATTTCTAAATCCACCGAAAAGTGCCTGCCATTCTACAACCTGCTCCGGGGGAATAAGAAGTTCGAATGGACAGAGGAGTGTGAACGTGCCTTCCTTGACCTGAAAGCACATCTAGCCGAGTTGCCTGTATTGTCCAAACCAACGGCAGGAGAGCCTCTTTTCCTTTACCTAGCTGTCACAGAAGATGCGGCTAGTGCCGTGTTGGTCCGAGAAGAAGACCGGGTTCAAAAACCAGTCTATTACATCAGCAAGAGGCTTCTCGGAGCTGAGTCCCGATATTCGATGATGGAAAAGATGGCTTTCTGTCTCATCACGGCCTCTCGAAAGCTCAAGCCGTATTTCCAATCCCACTCAATACACGTCATAACCGATCAACCTTTAAGGCAGGTTTTGCAAAAACCTGAAGCATCGGGACGTGTGTTGAAGTGGGCTATTGAGCTCATCCAGTTCAAAATTTTGTACACTCCGCGAACTGTAATAAAAAGCCAGGCCCTAGCTAATTTTGTGGCAGAATGCACAGGATTCCGAGAAGATCCTGTGGAAGATTCACCCCAGGCCACCTCGGCCCAGGCGTCATGGAAGGTCTTCGTAGATGGCTCGTCTAATGAGAACGCCTCTGGGGTTGGAATCATTTTGGTATCCCCGGAAGGACATAGATTCCACTCGGTGTTGAGATTCGGATTCAAGGCATCCAACAACGAGGCCGAATACGAAGCGTTACTGGCTGGGCTAAGGGTGGCCCAGGAGCTGAAGGCCAGCTCCGTTCAGTGTTTCAGCGATTCCCAGCTCGTGGTAAACTAGGTGCTAGGTGAATACCAAGCACGGGGAACCAAGATGGTCGCTTACCTGGCCAAGGTAAAAGTTGAGCTGTCTGCATTTGAACGGGGCTCAATCGAGCAGATACCTCGGGAGTAGAATGCCCACGCAGATGCCCTCGCAAAGCTCGCTACCTCCGGGGAGACGGACACTTTGGGGTTAGTACCGGTAGAGTTCTTGGAGAAACCAAGCATAGAAGTCGGGGCGGAGGTCGAGATGATCGACGCCAGATCGACCTGGATGACCCCCATCTTCGAATATCTCACCAAAGGAAAGTTACCTGAAGAGCGTAATGACGCACGACAGGTACTTTACCAAGCCCCAAGGTATACGGTGGTAGATGGGATGCTATACTGGCGTGGGCACTCTCTACCCCTCCTACGATGTGTTCTGTCAGGCGAAGCAAAGACCATTTTACAAGAAGTGCATGAGGGTTTTTACGGAGATCACACCGGGGGGCAAAGCTTGGCCCTGAAGGTCTTAAGGCAAGGATATTACTGGCCCATTCTGTCGAAGGACTCGATCTCTTATGTCAAGAAATGTGACAAGTGCCAGCGATTTTCCACAGTTGCCCGAGCTCCACCAGTCGAGCTGAAGATGATCTCGTCCCTGTGGCCATTCACGGTCTGGGGAATCGACTTGGTTGGCGCCCTCCCTACTGGAAAGGGAGGGGTCCGTTACGCAGTGGTAGCTATCGACTACTTCACCAAGTGGGCAGAGGCAGAACCCTTGGCAACAATCACTTCAAAGAGAGTCCTCGACTTCATGGTCAAAAGCATTATCTGCCGGTTCGGGCTACCAAAGAAGATCGTATCAGACAATGGAACGCAGTTTGATAGCGACCTCTTCACTGAATTCTGTGAGAGGCACGACATTGTAAAGAGCTTCTCCTCCGTGGCCTATCCCCAGGCGAATGGGCATGTCGAGGCCGTCAATAAGAAGCTAAAGGAGAGCCTTAAGAAGAGACTGGACGAAGCCAAGGGGGTCTGGCCAGAACAGCTCCCCCAGGTACTGTGGGTATACCGGACCTCGCATCGAACTCCGACAGGTCATACTCCTTTCTCCCTAGCTTTCGAGAGTGAGGCGGCCCTTCCTGTCGAAGTAAAGGTAGCCTCGCATAGAGTCCAGGCGTATGACCATGACCGCAATCACGAACTGCTCTGCGCGTCCCTCGACCTGATTGATAAAAGATGAGAAGATTCACAGCTCCAGCTTGCGCATTACCAGCAAAAGATCACTCGTTATTTCAACTCAAAGGTCAGAAAACGTGCCTTTGGCATTGGCGACCTGGTCCTCAGGAGAGTCTTCTTAGCCAGTAAAGATCCCAAAGATGGAGTATTGGGACTGAACTGGGAAGGGCCATACCAAATAATCGAGGTCATAAAGGAAGGAACCTACAAGTTAGCTCGGCTTAATGGAGGGGCAGTCCCACGAGCTTGGAACGCAATCCATTTGAAGAAATATTATTAGTGATACCCTTGTAAGGCTTAATCAAAAAGGCCATCTTTTGTTTATTAAGCAATGGGAATTAAATCTTTTTCCATTATTGTGTATATTTGTGGATGTAATCTCAAGTAACCACGAAAGACCCTTTCCTAATTACTTGGGGGGCATACAGTGCCTGGATACAACTAGGTCATCTTAAAGACTTAGAAGTTAATTCAAATCGATTGATCGATGTTTTTCTTAAAAAGCACGAGATATTGATAAATGATTAACGCAAACTAAGTCGCATCCTGGATATAACCGGGTCATCCTAAAAAACTTAGAAGTTAATTCAAAATCGATTGATCATTGTTTTTTCTTAAAAAGCATGAGATATCAATAAAGGATTAACGCGGACTAAGTTTTCAAATTAACGTCTTGGATATAACCAGGTCCTAAAACTTAGAAGTTAATCCAAATTGATTGATCGGTGTTCTTAAAAAGCACGAGATATTAATAAAGGATTAACGCGAACTAAGTTTTCAAATTAACATCCTGGATATAACCAAGTCCTAAAACTTAGAAGTTAATCCAAATTGATTGATCGGTGTTCTTAAAAAGCACGAGATATTAATAAAGGATTAATGCGAACTAAGTTTTCAAATTAACGTCCTGGATATAACCAGGTCCTAAAACTTAGAAGTTAATCCAAATTGATTGATCGGTGTTCTTAAACAGTACAAGATATTAATCAAAGATTAACACGAACTAAGTTTTCAAATTAACGTCCTGGATGTAACTAGGTCCGAAAACTTAGGTTAATTCAAATTGATTGATCGTTGTTTTTTCTTAAAAATCATGAGATATTGATAAAGTATTAATGCGAACTAAGTTTTCAAATTAACGTCCTGGATAAAACTAGGATTTAACTCTTAGAAATTGGTTCAAGTTGATTAGCATGTTTTTCCCTAGAAAAGCATAAGGTGCCAATCACAACACCAACAAAAACTAAGACTATTACCAAAATGGATAAAAGAGAAATGAGATAGAGGCAAAAGGATGTAAATCAATTAAGAATAAAGTTGATAGAACCAATTGTCTCGAGGTCAGAAAACCTCATAATACAAAGTTACAAAAAAAAATGTTCGAATGGTAAAAAGAAAAGAGAAGTCCTAGGCCCCGCCAGGCTGCTCCGATGAGGTCACCACCTCGCCCTCCTGCTCGGTGGCTATGGAAGTCTCCCTGGTCTCGGAGGGCGCCTCTTGCTGAAGGCGAGCTTTGAACTTCTCCAGGAAACTGTCCCATGCGTCCGCCCCAAGAAAGGAGAAGTCACCATCTGGGTTGAAGACCCAGCAGTGGTACAGCATAGCCTCCATGGAGGAGCTGGAGGCTGCCCTCTCCGTCGCCAGGGCGGCCTTGGCCTCCTCGGCCTCGGCTTTCACGGCGTCCTGTAACGTCCTGGATAGCCAAGACCGCTACACTATGTATTTATAAAGGTGTGAGACTTGCTAATCAAGTCGTTTAATCAAAACGTGTCATTAGCTAAGGTGTTCTAGGGCTAAAAGACATTTTGGCCTCAAAAGATACATTTTATAAGTTATAAACAGTTTACAGAAGGGATCCCCAAAACTTGACAATGTTTAAAAGCCGGTTTACAAAATTTAGCTGTTAAGAGTAAACATTCGCCATACTAAGGAAAAATACAAGGTTCTGGTCCTCTTGTCCCTGTAATCTCCTCAACCGTGGTGGTTAAGCGGCCTGACATGTACATTCACCCTGCAGAGCTCTCCAATCAAGGTTGATCGATAGTGCCCTTGCCTTTACTTGCACCACGCAGCACTCGTGAGCCAAGGCCCAGCAAGAAAACAACATACACAACATAAACAATATTATCAAACAGACATTCCAATAAGCATGTTCAGATATTCAATCCACAGCATATAAGCACACTTCAAGGCACAAGTAACCTCATCTATACTCAGAATATTCAACAATCTCATTAATCACATTCATAGCCAAACATAATAATCAATTAACAAAAATACTAGGGTCGACACCTTAGGTCACACCCTCTGTTTAACCCACTGACTCTGGCCCGCTTAAAACGAGCTCAGTGCATAATAAGCTGTCCTCGGATACCAGTGTCTGAGCCGTGCCAATTGCACAAGTTAACTGTGGCACGCTTAGGCTGTTGGTTTACAATTTACATGGCATAATATCATTCTTCAGTCATATATATAAGGGAGCCCTTAGTCCCGTTCAAATATTCAACCGAGTGTAGTTTTCTTACCTTTAGCTTCTAGATGAATTAGCTATGGGCAATACTCCTTGAGCGCGATCTGATCCCCGAGCCCTAGCTTAGCACCTAGTCACAACCATGATGAAAGATACCATTAACAATCTTAAATGAGTTTCCAAACCAAGTTCTAGTCCCCGGATCATTGAACTTCACCAAATATGGTAAAAGATTCAATCCCGAGCACCCTAGGTTAAATTCCCAAGCCTAAAATCTCAAAATCCCAAAATCCCTTAAGCGCCCCAGCATAGGCCACCCATGCCGCGGCATGGCCCCCAAACAGAACCATCTAAGGCACAAAAACAAGTAAGGGCTGCGACATTGCTTGGACCATGCCGCGGCCCGCCCTCCTTCCTCAACATGCAACAGCCTCGAAGGGCCGCGGCTCACCAAGAACCATGCCGCGGCCCGACCCTTCGAACCCAGAAAAATCCACCATTTTCAATCTCTAAACCTCACCTTAAGCCATCCCAAAGCCCCCAACCCAAAACCAATTAATAACAACATCATTAGAATGATTTAAAGAACACAATCAAACCAAAAAACCAGCCTAACACTCACCAAAATCCCAATTCCAATTTATGAGATTTCAAACCCACAGAACTCAAAACCAGCCATGAAAACTCTCAAATTCAACCATCAAACTTTAAATTAAACCTTACCTCAGCTATAGAATCGTTTCTCCAAGGATCCCCTGGCCTATCTTCAGAGTTTTATGCCTCAACCCCACCTTGAATGCCAAAACCACAACTATTAAAAACTCAGCCATTTCTCCTTAAATTTCTAACCTTAGAAACGAAAATTAATGCTTACCTTGGCTCTAATTCAACCCTTGATTAGTTCCTTGAGCTAATCCTCTAGTTCAGCCCTTCAATTCCCCCAAGTTTCAGTCAATTTCCCCCTTGAAAATCAGGGTTTTGCCTTTGCTAAGAGAGAGAAGGAGAGAAAGGTCGATTTAAACTTGTGTCTACTGTTTTCTAACATATTCCTTAAGTCTATCCTTAAGTTATCAGACTAATCCCAAAGCTCGGGGTACCGGAAACATCCCCGAGGGCAAAACGGTAAAATCCCCCAATAATCCCGCCTAGACATCCTAACCTCAAATATACCTCAAATTATTTATTTCCATCACCCGATAGTCTAAATCACTACCTGATACCAAAAAAACTCCTTGACTTATCCAAAGTCAATTATAATGCCCCGTTGTGACTTTTCCCGCTATCTAGCCCTATGATCGCCTCAAGTCGCCGGCTGTAGAATTATCCACATAATAATGTGGTTATCACATATCTAACATATCTATTTCATATTATCACATAATATCATCAATTATCATATAATATCATTTAAGCACTATTAATCACATAATATCTCATTCAAATAAATACTATTCACTCAAATCCCATTTATGCCCTCCCGTCACACTAATCAAGGCCCTTAAGCCTTATTAGCGAATTTGGGTCGTTACAACTATCCCCTCCTAATGAGAATTTCGTCCTCGAAATTTACCTGAATAGCTCGGGATACTGATCCCGCATTGCTGTCTCTAACTCCCAGGTCGCTTCCTCAACCTTGCTATTCCTCACAATACTTTCACCAACGGAATTGTCTTATTCCGTAAGACTTTGTCCTTCCGATCCAAAATTTGAACTGGTCGCTCCTCATAGGACAAATATGTCTGTAAGTCTAAGTCCTCGTACCTCAGTACATGTGTCGTATCAGAAACATACTTCCGCAACATGGAGACATGGAACACATTATGAACTTCTGATAGTGACTGTGGCAAGGCTAGCCTATAAGCCACCTGTCCAATCCTCTCCAGGATCTCAAAAGGTCCAACAAACTGAGGGCTCAACTTGCCCTTCACTCCAAACCTCCTCACCCCTCTCAGTGGTGAAACTCGCAGAAACACGTGGTCCCCAACCTGGAACTCCACGTTCCTACGCTTAGGATCAGCGTAGCTTTTCTGTCCACTCTGCGAGGTAAGCATTCTAGCCCGAATCTTCTCTATGGCCTCGTTAGTCCTTTGAACCATATATGGCCCCAAATAATTTCTCTCACCCATCTCATCCCAGTGAATGGGCGATCTACACTTTCTTCCATATAACATCTCGTAAGGAGCCACTCCAATCATGGACTGATTGCTGTTGTTATATGAAAACTCAATCAATGGGAGGTACTTACTCCATGAATCCTCAAAGTCAATCACACATGCCCTAAGCATGTCCTCCAATACCTGAATCATCCTCTCAGACTGTCCATCAGTCTGAGGATGAAAGGCTGTGCTAAACTTCAGCTGAGGATGCATACGAGCAATGGATACAAATGGCAAGGCCAACTTTCCGTGAGAGCCATCCCCAGCGAAGACTCCATAACATTCCCCGGGCTCCTTGTCTCGATCGCCCGCAGGTCCCTCTCGGCGGCATTGTAATAATGGTCCACGGTGTAGCTCGCCGTCTCGTAGACCGTTCCTCGAAAGACATCGGGGATCTTCTCCAAAGCCCAAGGATTCACCGGAATGCGCACCTCGGGGGTTGTGGTCTACAAGGTCCCGAGGGGCACCTCCGTTTCCCGAACAGAGTCGGGAGCTCGCGGGGGAGGCGGAGTCATCTTCATTGCAGGAGGGGGTGGAGGCACTTTCTCCTGAGCTGTCGAAGTTTGGTTTTTCCCCTTCGCAGGGGACTTGGAGGTAGTCCCGATGGCTTTCTTCGCCAGCCGGAGCTTTTTTACCATGGGCCCGTAGCCCCCAGAGGAGGGGTTCCCTCCAGGGAACATAACTCGCAAATCGTTGCTCCCGGGCTGAGACATCTCCTCTATAGAAGAAAAGAAAGCATTAATATACATGTAGAAATATTTATGCAAAACAACAAAAATAAAAGGGAAAAACAAAGCTCAAGTATGTATTGAAAGGGATCCTACCCTTCGAGCTAGAGGAGGAATCTATAGTCACAACCACCGGCCCCAGAGCTGTAGCAGGGGAGTCTAAGATAACGACTTCGCGGGCTGGAAGAGGCTCTGGGTCCGAATCTGGCTCGGGACTAGACTCTTCTACGTACTGCCTAAGACCCGGAGCTACCACACCCTCCCGGAGGGAGGGCCACGACCGAAGGTTGGTCCCGTACTCCTCAAAAAAGGCCAACCTAAAAGCTAGGGTATTATCTACGACTACAGTACCCCTAGGGCGGCTCATGTCATACCCCAGCACGAGCTGGTTGACGCATTGGAGTAAGGTTATGTCACGGTCCTGGTCATTTCGATGGCGATGAACGGGCTGGCTGGGATTGAACCTAGCTAGCTGAAGGTCTGCAGTGGCCCTATCTAAATCCCTAAACATATAAGGATTACCTTACCCGGAGGGGCCGGCTGCTGCTCCGGATCGAGCCCTCTCCACGTCTGTTTCTTGGGCGACCTCCAGCGCCCGCTTTCACCGCACGAGGGGCACCTCGTCCTCCTCGTCCTCTTTTTCTCCCGCGGCCTCCTCCTCGGGGATGGACGCCATCTCGCGAGCTGGAGGGAGGCTCCGCGGTCTCCTCAAGGCTAGAGTCTGGCCTGGGGAGATTAGCTTGCACGCCAGCATCGTCTTGTCGGACACGAGCTGGCGATAGTCCTTTTCGCTGGGGGGCAGCCCCGCCAATGTCTCGTATTGACCCCCGAGGGTCACGGACTTCGCCGTCCTCGCGAAAAATGGCTGCATGATGGTTTCTAGATCAGGAGCTAATAAAAGAAGCTAGTTAGTAATCAACTTACGAGCTAAGAGTAGAAGATACTTACGAGGGCGGTTGAAATAGTGGTGTTCGCAGTTGCGAAACCTCTTGGACATAAAGAACTGGTCTTTAAAGTCATTGGGGTGGCTGGGCAGCTTGATGACCGCAGCCGTGTTTGGAAAACGGGTCAGATAGTAGAACCCGTCGCCTCACCCCCACTACTCCGGGCTGGCCTTGAGGCAAAAGAAGTGAGGATGTCCGCCGGTGTGGGGACCACCCATTCCTGCTTCAGGAATAGGTATTTCAGCCCCGCTAACAAGTGATATGAGTTAGGGGGAGCTGGAAAGGAGCCAACTTCACGTAATTGAGAAAATTCGCGAAGTACTGGTCCAGCGGAAGGAAGGCCCCAGCCTTGAGATGCTCGTCGCTCCAAGCGGCATACTCCTCGTCGAGCAGCGCGCAGCTCCGCACACCTTCAAGGGGAGGTCGAGTGTTTAGGGTGCCCCTCCCAATCTCGATGTTGTGGGAAAGGAATATCTTATTCACTTTCCCCTGGGAGTTGACATTCGAGACGATCCTCTCGGCCTCGAAGAAAGCGTCGGGCCCCACCTCGAGCTTCTACTCCACGGTTGGACCGAAAACGGGGACTGGAGAGTCTGTGACCACCTCCTTTCCTTTGGCTTGCTGAGAAGATGAGTTGCCAACAGTCTTCTTGGGGGCGTGCTTCTTTGGTCCCATCTGGTCGCCTAACGAACAAAAGAAGAAAATTTAGAAAGGGCGACCTAAGCATAAGAAAGAATTTGACGCGAAGTGTTTCCTTTACAGGGGCTGAGGTAATTTCAGCCCGTGGAGAGTGAGACCACGCGGTTCTATGAACACGCGCCTGTGCTCCCAACGGATCCCCGATTACTCGAAATCCGTGTGTCAGGAGGGTCAGGGTAAAAGTTTGCCTTGGAAGGAAAGTTTCAGTAGGAAAACAGTGCAAAACTGCCTGTGAAGCGTGTCCCCTAAGCTACCCGGTTTTGCACCCTAAAAGCTGGTTATTTCAAACAGGCACACAAAAATTCTACCCAGAAAATTTCCCCAGAAAGTGTACCCTTTGAGTCGTACTCCTAAATGGTTTTTTCTATGGTTGATGCCCTAGAATAAAAACCTACGCATATCATACCCACAAAAAACAAGCAAAATACTGCATGCGGCTACAGAAACAATTTACCTAAGCAACAATGAAGAAGAAATTTAAAGCATGCACAAGCGGAGAACTTACAGAATGTTTTGCTGTGATGAGGCTGAAAGGGTCGTCTGGGTTGGAGTCCTGCTGAAATTGCTGGTGCCAAAGCCTCAAAGGAGCTCTCGTGCTTGAACTTCTGGAACGCTGGGAACAGTAATTGGAAGGAAGAGAGGGTTTTTTGAGACTGAGAAGATGAAGAAATGAGAAAACTTTCAAATAAACGGGTGGCCCATGCGAAAGGTGGCCACCCCTTTTATATACGTAAGAGGCCAAATGAGGAGGGGCGTTGGATTGCATTGATGTAGGATACGAGGATCATTACTCGAAAGGCGAAACAACGGCCGGGTATAGGCTAGGCCATTTAATACGGTTCTCGGAAGACGTACCGTCACTAACCACGATGCTCCACTTATTCGATGCTTGCGTAATGGGCGGGATGTGAAGAGTCCACAAAGAAGCCTAAAATCCCCCACTGTGGCCCCAGGTGACGTCATGTGGCACGAGCAGAGGCTTGGGGGGCAAATGTACGCCCTAATTATCCACGGGCTATTAGCGAGCTGAGAAATGGCATAATTATATATCAGCCACGTGGATGACATGTACCCGGAGCTGCTGTTACCTGGTCCCACCTCTTTAGCTCGAGGTAACCAAAGGCTTACTAAGGTTACTAAGGAGTCGGGTCAGAAGTATGGACACCGCGGGCTAAGAAGACATCCAGCTCGAGGTGCGAGCTTGAGTTGGCAGCTGTGACCCCTTATAAAGTCAACCACGCAATGTAAACGTGCATATATCAGACATCATGTGTTTGATATATCCATGAATTCTCGGACACGCAGCATAAACGTGCGTGTTCAGGCACCCACGACTGGGTTGGGCCGTGCGGCCCATTATCCCCCTTACCTATTGATTAGACCACACTTCATTTGTCAGGTTTTAGGAATTAATCATGAATGTAACAGAAGTGACATGATGGGTAAGAAGGTCACGGGATGACCCCCCTTGCCAACCCCCAGGTGTCCTCTCCTATAAATATGGAGACCTTGAGAGTTGCAAGGGGTTGGATTCTATTGTGTAAAGAAATACCCTGAAAAGAATACCAGAAAGATAGAAATAATATTGGCTGGTGGAGTAGAAGGATTTTAACCTTCGAACCACCTAAAAAGATATTCGTGTCACAATTTTATTTTAAGATCATTCGTCTGTTACGGTTCATTACTTAACACTAATCTCACTTTCTTATTCTATTAATTATCTGTTGGCGAAGAACTGCGTCAACAATAGTATTTATATTAGTAAAATATTTTATAAAGATTACCATATATGTTAAGAAAAGAAAAGAAAAGAAAGACAAATTTATATATAGCGGTTTGTGTCCTGAAATAACTATATGTATATGAAAAAACACATGGTTCCGTTCTTACCCATTAATTGAAATTTTAATATAAACTTCTGGTAGTTTATTTAGCGGATACAATGTGAATTATTTGTGGTTTGTTAAATTTTATTTATATTTTAATATTTATTTATAAATAAATAAGACACGACAAAAGGAAGCTTAACATGTGATTTGTTAAATTTTGATTTAAGGTACACGTGGCTAGTGATCATTCTGGGTCAAATTCATAGATAAGAAATTAGAGCTATAAACGTGGGCCGCCCGGGCTCATATTTTCGTGCCTCTGGTAAATTTGGGTCGGGCCAGAACCGGCCCATATATAATTTGTGCCGGCCCGGGCCGACCCATTTTTGAAAGAGTAGGCCCAGCACGGCCCATGTCGTGCCGTGTCGGGCCGGCCCACTTTCCTTATTTGGGCCCACTTTATTTTTGCCAAAAAATGTAAGGATGGAGAATTGAACCCTCTACCTCTTCCTTAACCATCAATGAACTTATCACCAAACCAAATACATTTGTTTGTTTAAATTATAATTTTAGATATTTTTATATACTTTTTAATAATATTTTACACAAAATTATATCAAAGATAATTATTAGAATTTTAATATCTACTAATAAATGCTAAATTTAACTCACAAATCTTAAAATAAATTAATATAATTGTAAAAATATAAACATTGAGAAAAATAAGACTTCTATTATCATTTTAATTTATTAATAATTGACAAATAAAAATTTATTATGATTATTAATATCAAAATATCAGGTTTTTTATCGTGTCGTGCTTTCGGGCTAGTTTGTTTGTGCTTTCGTGTCGTGCCTTCGGGCTTGTCGTGCCGTGCCGTGCTCAGGCCCATGTCGTGCCGTGCTGTGCCAAATTTCAATTCGTGTCGTGCCTGGCCCATGCCCATATTTTTTCGTGCCGTGTCGTGCTTGTGCCTCTCGGGCTCGTGCCGTTCTAGAAAGTCCGGCCCGTATTTACAGCTCTAATAAGATGAATGAAATAAGTAAAAGAAAGAGAGAGAAAGGAAGCTCACAAGGGGTATTAGGAAAATACAAAAAGAAAAAGACAAACAAGAGGGACGACGTTTAATTAATTAACCAAGCTTCGAGGCAAAGCTTCTACGTGCATTATTACAAGGACCTCATCATATGTAGAAGCCACATGCTTCTCAAGATCAAAGCTCCAAATGAAATAAGGAATATTGGCCATGTGGAGTAAGTGAGGGACATAATAAGCTCTGGGTAGGGGACACGTGGTAAATAAAAAAAATTAGACCTGTCAATCAATGACATTAGAGGCTTTATTTGTAACTTAACAGCTTATTGGTGTTTTTGTAAGGGAAATTTGATTTTTAATGCAATAAGTCACAATCTGTTTGAAAAATACCCTATCCCTATAAGTCTCTCGTTTTGGTCCTACTAATGCCGTTACTACCCAAAATACCCCTGGCATAATTTTCTCAAACTCTCCGTATTCTCTCCCAAAATACCCGAACCAAGCAAACTTTGAAATCGATAGGCCTCGATTGAATCCGTAGAACCCAACCTTCATTGTCTTCCACGAACACGAACAAGGGCTCCCAAAGGTCGGACTTGACGATCGGAGAAGGGGAAGGAGAAAACGTCGAGCAAGGCAACCAAATTTTTAGGAAACAACCTCAAAGAAAGTGAAGGTGAGAGATTTTGTTTTTAATCTGCAATATGTGTATGTGCCTGGTTTTTTTTTTGGTTGATTTTTGTTCATAGGATAGATTGGGGCTGGCAATAAAGAAATCTGGGTTTTTTTTTTTATATTTTCATGAAACTCGATAGAAATCGATAGGAATCGATAGGACTCGATAGTATAGGATGAGGAATGGATTAGATTGTGCTCGATAGGCCTCGATAGGACTCGATGATACAGGCTTTGGGAATTTTTAGAACCTACATCGATAGGACTCGATGATACACGACTTTGGGAATTTTTAGAACCTACCTCGATAGGAATCTATAGGACTCGATAGGGACTCGATGAAACACGGCTTTGGGAATTTTTAGAACCTACCTTGATAGAAATCGATAGGACTCGATGATACAAGGCTTTGTGAATTTTAGAACATAACTCGATATGAATCAATAGGACTCGATAAGACCGATGATACACGACTTTGGGATTTTTAGGACCCACCTAGATAGGAATCGATAGGCCTCGATAGGGACTCGATGATACACGGCTTTGGGAATTTTTAGAACCTACCTCGATAGGACTCGATGATACAAGGCTTTGTGAATTTTAGAACATAACTCGATATGAATCGATAGGACTCGATAAGACTCGATGATACACTGCTTTGGGATTTTTAGGACCCTTCTCGATAGGTGTAACGCCCTACTTCCTTAGAGCCGTTACTAAGTGATTTTTAAGACAAAACAGTGTGCAATGAACTCGCTAACCGAGGTTTTGAGACAAAAGTGTGACTAATTAAAATTTAAGGCTGTAATCTTAGAAAATGCGTCGTTTCATTTAAAACTGCTAGTATTAAACATTTGGGATCCCAAAATAAGGTTTGAAAACTATTTACATCTTGAAATAAGTTTACAGTTGATAAATCTAAAATCATGGATTATTACAGCCATTTTCAAATAAACCCCCAACCAAAGCAGTCGGGCAGGCCAAACATGTACGCATCGCTTCACACTCTCCGTACTCATGGTTGGTTGACTCAGCCATTGCCCTTACCTGCAACACAGAGCACCCGTGAGCCGAAGCCCAGCAAGAAAACTCATGCAGAACATAACATATGCAGATAATAATATCACTGGCATAATTCACTGATAAATAGGAAAACCATCATAATAAACAAGTATGGCCGTGCCGCCCTCGAGGCCTTACCAAAGCCTGGGGTTTCGGTTCTCACCGCGAGGATAACTCATGTATCCCTTGGGTCCCATCCTGAATATAAGCATCCCATGTGCTGTGTGTTACTTTCGGCCCCACGGCCGCACCCGGCCTACGCCGCACTCGGCCCTTGCCGTTCATTTCATCATAATCACACATAGCATAAATCAAGCAACCTTCAAACAAATGCTAATTCAATTAAATCTGCACCCTAACATGTAATGCAGTATAGGGCCACGCCCGGAAATCATCTCATCATGCAACATGCAATATAGGGCCGTGCCCCGCAATCACACTATGGGCCCACGCCCCATCCTACGGGTGTTATAGTTTTCTTACCTGACAATTCGATAGTTAAAATCACGTGACTCCTTGAGCACGATCCCACTCGAGCCTTAGCGTACACCTAGGCACAAGCATAGGTCAAAGTCAACACCGAACCCCAAGTCCGAAAACCTAGCCTCGGGACCAATCCAGAGCCCCCCGGAAGTCCTAGATCCACAAAACAAGGTGGCAGAGTCGAACCCCGAACCCTAGGTCAAAATCCCTCCCAAAAAGCCCAAAAACCCCATTCTGGGTGCAGGGTAGCGCTACAGCGCTCAAAAGAGAGCGCTGTAGCGCTACAAGCAGAATCAGCACCTCCCCAGAAAGAAGGCCTAGCACTACAGCGCCCAAAGACTAGCGCTGTAGCGCTAGTTGCAGGCAGCCAAAACCAAAAATCGCCTCTTGCGATTTTCTTCTCCCATTTCAACTCCAAACTTGTCCAAGTCTTTCCCAAGCCCAAAAACAAACTTATACACACCTCACACTCATCCCAAGCATCCCAAGAACTCAATCCCAAGCTCAAGCAACCCAACAACTCAAAATCTACCATGAACAACCCTAAACCAGAAATTCATGTAAACCACAAAGATAGAGTCTTAGAAATCATACCATTAATGCAATTTCGACCTTGATTCAACCCTAGGCCTCTTTAGCTTGTTCATCATCAAAGCTTGACCTGCTTTTCCCCAAAAGTCCCATCCATTTAGCTCAAAAACACAGCTCAAACCAGTAAAGCCCTAAAACTGAAATCCTCAAGAACTTACCTCAAGTTTCAGATGTTCTTGCTAATCCTTGCCAAGTCTTCAAGTGTAACCTTAAGATTCTTGATGCTCAGCCTATCCTAGCTCTCCACTAAGCTTTGCCCCAAGAAATTTGAAGAGAAGAGGTGCTAGAACCCCCAAACCGATCCCTTAGAAAACCCATCAGTTTTCTCTCTTTTCTTTCTTTCCTTTTTCCTTTCTTTTTCAGCCCCTTTACTCTATTCTACAAAATCCACTAAGTGTATAAAGCCTCATTTATTCTATCTTCAAAAGCCAATTGACCAAAATGCCCTCCCTATTAATTCTAAACCCTTTTACCCAAGTAGGGCCATTTTAGTCATTTACCCAATTCCCGCTAATCCTCAAGTGTCTCTAATATTTTCCCGTTGCTTCCCAATACCTGATAAATCACCAAATAATTATCCCCCATCATCAAAATAAATCTCAATCTATTTCTCTGAATTCCTGTTCATTCCTCCAGGCTCGCCCCGAGCCGGGTGTAAATTCCCGCTAAGACTTTCCGCTAGCCTGCTCACTGGGATCGCCTCGAGTCACAAATCACTGATACACCCACATACCACTGTGGTCTCAACAATCATCACATATCAATGCAGTTATGCCCAACATGGCCAAAATTACAATTATGCCCTTCTAACACGATCCGGGCCTACATGCATACTAACATACATAGTCATGCATCTCAGATACACAAATGGTCATATAACATGCTTTAAATCATAACAAATCATTAAAATCACACATAAATCCCATCATGCCCTCCTGGCACACTAATCAAGGCCCTCAAGCCTTATTAGCGGATTTGGGTCGTTACAATAGGAATCGATAGGCCTCGATAGGACTCGATATGACTAGACTTTGGTTTTTTTGCCTTACCTCGATAGGCCTCGATAAGACTTGATAGTAACCTGATTATATTATTCTTTGTGATTTTGGAACCCACCTCGATAGGCATCGATAAGACTCGATAGAACTCGATTGTTTCTGCCTCGATAGTAACTGCCTTACCAGATTGTTTTACATTTTTAACATTTTTTTTGTTTTTTTTTTCCAGATGCCTGAACTTATTGTGCCGTTGGAGAAACACTTTCCTGGCCGTGTCACTTATAGGGGTAGTGCCTACTTGGATACCCTTATAGAGCAGTTTAAGAGGCATGGTCTTATTGAAAGGGCACAGGCATGCCCATTGGGACAGTTCTTTAAGGAAAAACTGTTTAGTTTTTCTGGGGTTCTGCTGCATCAGCTAATGTTGCGTAAGGTAGAAAGTAAGAAGCCTGAAGAGGGTCAGTTCTTCCTGGGCAACACTCCGTGTAGATTTGGTATTGTAGAGTTTTCCCTAGTTACCGAGCTAAATTTTGGGAAATCACCGTCCCTAGATGAATTGAAAGAGCATCTTTCAAGTGATCAGATCATCCAGGAATATTTTAATGGTGATTCGAAGGTTAGTTTTGGTCAGTTGGAAGATGCATTGAAGGCCTCCATAAGCCCAGAAGATGCATTTAAGCTGGGTTTGTGCTATTTGATAGAGGGGGTACTGAATGCCCCAGAGAAGACAACAACGATATGGGGAGATTCCCTGAGGATGGTTGAGGATAATGATTACTTTTTCAAGTATCCTTGGGGGAAGTTGTCATTTAAGAAGGTTAGCAAAGGCCTTCAAAAGGACATGAAGAGGCAATTGAAACACTATGAGGAGAAGAAGAAAGAGGGGTCAAGCAAAAAATAGAAGGAGGCGAAGTATAGTTTCACTTGCTATGCAACCGCGCTTCTTTACTGGGCTTTTGAGGCCATGCCTTCTCTCGGGAGTAAGTTCGATGAGAACAGTGGGAATCAGATTCCCAGGATGCTCAGCTGGGCTACGAAGACTGATATCACTATTTCGACAGCTCTGTTGGCTCCTATATTCGCCAATCGTCGAGTAAATTCCATTTTATCTTGTTAAATGTCACAAATTAATTGATTAACGATTTATTTTATTAAAGTTTTTCTGACACATGTTATTCAACTATGCAGTTAGTGGTATTTTCCATGCTGAAGCCACGTCCCGGTAAGGTAGTCTACTACAATAGCCTCCCAGAAGTTGATTCCAGGTTATTCACTGAGTTGGAGGCTGGGACTGCAGTGGATGAAGTAGTGGTACCTGAGAAGGAGGCAGAGAAGCTAGCAGAAGTTGCAAAGGAAGCCTCCATTTTTTATGAGGATGTCCCGAGGGTTGATGAGGGCACTTCACAGGCCTGTGTAGCTTCATCTAGTCAAGTTGCCCAGCCTGATTATGAGCAACTTCTGTAGAGGCTCAAGAGGGTTGAGGAGGGCCAGGCAACCTTACTACAGAATCAGACCACGATCATGGCTCAGTTGGCGCAGGTGCTTTCACTGGTCTCAGGTCGATCCACCGACATAAAATCAGATACAGAGTCTGATATCTTGCCTGCAGACTACGAGCGCGGTGATCAATCCTCCACTCCACAGGCCCAGACATCTGTAGCTCCCAGTGATGCTGACAGTCCCAGTGTACGAGTACTGCAGCCCGAGGAGGCAGCTGGTCTTGAAGTTGTCAGGAAGAAACGCAAGCCCAAGCATTTTGATGACTTCACCGACCCAACAAAGAAGGCCAGACTAGATAAACAGGGGCTAGTTGCTGAACCACTGAGGAAGTGTGACCCACAGCAGGAGAAGAGCTTCCATAGGTGGATCGTCGGGAAGATCAACAAGAAGAGAGACCGCAACGTGTATACTGGGACGCACGGTGTGGCATGGTTCTTACAGTTGCACACAGTCCAGACTTGGCTTTGGGATTCGGTATGTAAATTACATTCATGTTTTCAATTCAATCTTAAAATATATTGATGGTACTAATGAATTTTTATGTTTTTTTTAGCATATTGATGCCACTTTGCACATGCTACGTCGCCGACGCCACTTTTACCATGCTGCATTTCGGTAGGATGCTGCGATCATGAACACCACCTTCCCCCAGGTGTGCCATATAGTTACATTTTTGTCTTACACATCTTGTATAGTATACCATATAGTTAGTTTTGTATATTATTTTTTTCCAAACAATATTTTTTGAAAAAGTTATTAAATAAAAAAATATTAAATTCACATAATGTGTCTGCCTCGACATCCAAACACAAAAAGTATTAGACGAAGTATTCCATATGATAAATGCAGCAAAATCAATTAAATAATTACATAACACAATATTTTAAATCCTAGCCTTACATGACTTCCTATTGTGTCCACTACCACCACATATGCTACACTTACGTGGCTTGACAATCTTTTCCCCGCGTGAAGCATAGTGATTTGTCTTTCGCCTACCCACTTTCTGTTTCTTGGGCCTTCCTACAGGGGTTTTCTCAGCGGGGACGCCGACAACCGTACCTCTGATGTGATCAGGGATCAACCATTCATCCTCGTTCCCAACAGGGTAAATAGTATCTTTATAAGTGTCCTTCAATGCCTCGATTCTATAGTAAGGGGAACACAATGAGTAAATGTTTATGCTTCTTTTTCTGGCTGCAGCAAAAGCATGTACACAGGGTATCCCAATGGTTTGGAACATGCCACAAGAGCATGATTTTGTGGCCAAGTTCACCTCACCATCACCATTACCATCGACCACAAGAAATTCGTGATGACCAAGGACTTGGACATCTAAAAAGATTGCTTTATCACCTATTTGCTTCAAATCCTTTTCCATCTCAGGTGATAACATTGTTGTTGCTTTTGCAGCTCTTTCACGTCTATCTGCAAACCAAGACTGAAGAGTGAATCTTATGAATTCAAGAAACGTGGCGACTGGAAAGCTCCTTGCCTCCTTGGTCTTATTGTTAAAGCTTTCTGCGTAGTTACTCGTCATGATATTGTATCGGTTACCAGGAAAATAAGCACTACTCCACCTTTCAAAGCCAATTCCCTCTAGATATTGAGCAATGGGCGGATCAATTACCTTAATCTTGTCAAAGAACTTGTGAAATTCCGTTCTTCGAAATGCGTACGTTGCACACCCCATGATGTCTTGTACGTGGTCAGTTTTGAATTTTGCCACAACATTCATACAGATATGATGGTAACATGCACCGTGATACGCATCTGGGAACACAAGCTCCAAAGCATGATTAATGCTTTTATGCCTGTCCGATACAAAAGCAAGGTTCTCAACGTCCCCTATGGCTTCCTTCAATTTTCTCATGAAATAAGTCCAAGAGTTATGGTTCTCACTGTCCACCAATGCAAACACAATTGGAAACAACTGGTTGTTTGCATCCAACGCAACAGCACAGAGCATGTGGCCACCATAATTATTCTTCAAGAATGTGCCATCCACACAAATTACAGGACGACAGTACTGGAAACCACACCTAGAAACACCTAGGGAAAAGAAGCAATACAAGAAATAACCATCTTCTGCTACAAAATCAGTAATTGTACCTGGGTTCTTATGCTCCAACTGACACAGGTATCCAGGTAACTTGGAGTATGATTCCTCAGGTGTTCCTCTGACATACATAAGAGCCTTTTCTCTGCATCTCCACGCCTTCTCATAGCTCATTTCAACCCCAAAATGGTGCTTCATGTCCTCCCTTATGTTGTTTGCCATGTACTGAGTACCATCGGTAGCAAATTTTCTCTTGATTAGGTGCCCAACAACCCATGGTGATGCTTCACGGTGGTCCTTATCTCGAATTTCTTGTGAGCAAGTGTGTACTTCATTGTATACAGTAATCTCAAACATTTCAGATCGCATTTTTTTCTTACCCCTCAATCTCCAACCACAATCAGGATCCTTGCAAGTAATGTACCACACATCAGTCCCAGATTTCTTCACCATAAACTCAAAATTATTCTTCATCGCAAATATGGATGCTTTGGTTTTCAATTCAAGCTTGTTCTGAAAGAACTTCCCAAGGTACAATTCTCCTGAAGCTTTGCTGGTTGAGGAATGATGTTGATGTGAGGCCTCTATATCCTCTTTGGTGAACATGGGAGCACTCCATGTTCTATGATCTTCACCTAAGTCCAATGGAGAACTCCATCTAAAACTATCATCGGTTCTACTTGGACCTGGACGACTACTGCTGGTCCCAGGTGTTTGCCGATCTTCTATTCTGCGCTCCTCATCTACCATAACATCTGAACTTTGTGTTGGAAAATCTTCCCTAACATCTGGCCCACCAAGATCTGTTGCATCAGCAACAGGATCGTCGTTGACATAAGGTTCGTAGCCATAGGGATCGTACTCCGCCATGTCATGCACATATGAAGGATCTCTAACCGGGATATCATCATGGACTATGACATCTGGATTTGTCTCAGGAACACATGTTCCAACATCACCTTGAGTTCCTTTGAAACCATGACATGGAGGAGAAATGTTCTCTTCAAATTGAACTTCTTTATTAACGCTGGCAAAAGCCGACCCATTTTTTACACCTCCCTTCTTAATCATTGTGACACATAAAGGAGTGAGTTTCTCTACAGATTTCGATGCTAACCCAATGAATGCACGCACATGCCTATCATTTTTTATAATGGTAGGTTTGACGGATTGTGATAGACATGTGTACGGGACCTCAATTTTCAAGTCATGCACACATTTATCCACTTCAAGCTCATCGTACAGAATGTCAAGCAGTTGCTCATATGTCACACCCTTCTCCATGAGCAAAACTTGATTTTCAGCATCTCTGAAAATCCAATCCCTATTTTCGAGTTCCCAAACACCATTGAATGCAACAAATACGGAAATAGTCGAATCTGCAAAAAAAAAAAAACAAAAAAAAAAAGGTCAAAAAGTTAAACTACAACATAAAACAGAAAATATCGATTTCTATCGATATAAGTCGAGTCCTATCGAGGTCACACATATCGAGTTTTATCGAGTACAGTCGAGGACTATCGAGGCAAGCAATCCAATTAAACTCTTATACACCTATCGAGTTTTATCGAGTACAATCGAGGCAAACAATCCAATTAAACTCTTATACACCTATCGAGTTTTATCGAGTACAATCGAGTTATTAAATCCAATTAAACTCTTATACACCTATCAAGTTTTATCGAGTACAATCGAGTACCATCGATTTATTAAATCCAATTAAACTCTTATACACCTATCGAGTTTTATCAGGTACAATCGAGTACCATCGAGTTATTAATTCCAATTAAATTCTTATACTACACGTATCGAGTGTTATCGAGTACAATCGAGTACCATCGAGGACCATCGAGCCAGCATGCATGCAACACATCGAGACCTATCGAGTTTCATCAAAACTCATCGAGGCAGGAAAAAAATCCAGAAAAAAATGCACGAAGTATCCAAAATTCATTCCATGAAAAATTGCAATAAAACATGAAGGCATACACAGATCTGTTCGAAATAAGACAAGTAATGTAACCATACAAGTTTCCTTACTACATATAACAAATATATACTTACCCATACGATTTTTTCTCCTAGATTCGAAATCCAAAATGAAGTTTCTTGACTTGAAAGGACTCACAACTTGCCCCTAGATCCGAAATGCAAATTAATGGTGGCTAGCTTTTTTTGTGTGTACAATAGTTTGAGAGATAGAGAGGGAAATAAGAGATAGAGAGTGAAGACTATGAGAAAAAGAGAGGGAAAATTATGCCAGGGGTATTTTGGGTAGTAACGGCATTAGTAGGACCAAAACGAGAGACTTATAGGGATAAGGTATTTTTCAAACGGAGTGTGACTTATTGCATTAAAAATCAAATTTCCCTTTTGTAATTCAATACCCTTACGCCAAAATTATTTTATTTGACAACAAAGAAAAACACTCAGGTTTAGTTTTGTCATTAAAATATGTTTGGTATATTTTTAGTTTATTTGAGATATAATATACATATTAATTTTTTTTGGTTAATTTTTAGTAATTTTTTTTAAATTTATTTTGAGTTGATGCCTCATTTTTTTTAGGTATATTTGGGATTCATGTCTAGTTAATTTTTAATTGAATACATTTTTTGTTAATGTAACTTGAGTTTCTTTAAAGCATTTCTTTTATAATCTTTGGGTATATTATTAGTTTATAATAAGTATGTTGTGTTGATTATTTTTCTAAGTTTAATTAAATTTTGTTGTTTTTGTGTGATTAGTTCATTATTGATTTTTTAGTTTATTTTAGGTATATGTATAGTTGTTTTGAGGTATATTTTAGGTTGATTTGTAGTTGAGAATATTTTTGATTTAATTGTAGTTTATTTTAGGTATACCTTGTATTTATATATACATTTACACTTAATCTTTGTGTGTGTTAATGGTAATGTTTTTCAAGTTGTATTTTAGTTATTTTGGGTATACGTTTAGTTATTTTAAGATATAATTTGATTTTTTTTTTATACATTTTAAAATATAGTGATAGCTTTTTTGAGGTGAGTTTTTTTAGTTATTTTGGGTATTGTTGTCCGTATTTTCGCCACTCGACACGTGGCAATTAGGATTAATTAGCGACAAGTCATGAAGTTCTTAGAGTGTGAGCTCCTCCAGGAAGTCCAGTCCGGCTAAGACGTAGGTGTCATCAAGTGAGGCTACGCCCCGAGGTCTGTCTTCGAGGAGAGGATGTCTCCGAGCGAGGTCACGTTCCGAGATCTATTTTCAAGACGGAGATTTCTCTGCATTAGACTACGTCCCGATAAGTTCTCCTTACTCACCCACTTTCTATGTTTATGACTCTACTCCTCGGCCCCAGAGTGGCTGCCAGGTGTCAGTCACTACGTGCATGGACTGCCAAAAGATCATCTGAAAACTTTTGGTGGGCCTCGATTAGTGGTGTCGAGTTTGTACACTCGACAATCGACATTTCCCACAATGCCGCCTGACATGGGTAAACGTGCGCCGTAGAATCCGCGTGGGCCATAGTATTTGTTTTAGTGTAGCCCTTTTTGTATTAACTCAACATTAATACCCCCGGATGGGGGGATCTTTTATTAATGACACATGATTAGCATTAATAACCACATCCTCTATAAATAGGGCTAGGGTATCTCCCTGTAGGGGGATTGGATTTTTAGAGAGAGAAACTCTATAACTCAGTTCAATATATACGTTGTCTGAGAACTACAATTAAAGCTTGCAAAAACAAGCTTCAAGCTCACTAAATATCAGACTTGTGGACTAGGGCTCTTTTATAGCCTCAACCACGTAAAAACCCTGTGTTCTCTTATATTGTTTTCTTTACTCTCAGATTTAGTTGATAGCGAAAAAGATAGTCTACATGTATATATTTAGTTGTTTTGAGATATATTTTGACTTTATTTTTAACATATTTTAAAATGCAGAGACAAATTTTCAAGGTTATTTTTTTGTTGTTTTTTAGTTTATTTATTGATTTGCAATTGCCTTTTTAACACTGTATTTGTTGAGTGGTTACTGTTTAGTTGATTTAAGTTGTTTTTTCAACATTGTATTGATATGGGTTAATGTCTAGTTGAGATCGTATTTTTATAATTATGAAACTTTAAAATCGTATTTTTGAAAACTTGAGTTAGTAAAATTGGAAAAAAAAAACAGGAGTCATTAAAATAACATAAATAAATATGTATTTATAAAAAAAAAACCCAAAACATTATCTAAAAAAAATACTAGATTGGGCTATTGTAAATACCCCTTTGTCAACAGTTCTCTTAACAACTCATGCACACTAATTAGACTATTATCACTCTAACCACCGTGCCCTTATGGTTGATGTCTTACCAATCACTCTTGTCCCTTCTGAGCCACCTAAAATAAGTCATGATTCCGTTTAGAATCACTTTGGCACTCCAACAAGTACAACACAATATTGAGTTTGCTCTAAATCACTTCGAGACTTACATCATTCTAAATTAAGCCATTTCAAGAAGAATATAGCTGCAGCACAAAAAAAAAGTCTCATTCAAGGGATCAAAATTGCCAATCTATTGCATGCTTTTGATAACTGAAAAGCAATGAAGCTATTCTTGATTAGGGATGGAAAAAAACCCAGTGGATCGGGGCAGGTTGGAGCCCCGACCCGATGGGGCGACTCTTGATCCAGATATAAGCAAGACAAAAATAGGGCGAGTCGAGATCCGACCCGACCCGCTAGTAATTGAAGCGGGTCGGATCACGACCCGACCCGATTGTTGTTGTTGTTGTTGTTTTTTTTTTGTAATAAATAAATTTTTAAAAAAATAATTACTACCACTATTTAGGGTGATTCACAATACAAATATATATATATGTTTACTGAGTTTTTCGGAAACTAGAATTATGAAAGATAAGAGAGCTAAAAGAAAGGATTCAAAGAAAATCACACAAGGGTTTTTACGTGGTTGGGGTGTTAAAAAGCATTGTGTGATTTTCTTTAAATCCTTTCTTTTAGCTCTCTTATCTTTCATAATTCTAGTTTCTGAAAAAATCAGTAAACATTTTGGTGCTTTCGTTGAGAGGCGAAGAAAGCTTGAAAGAAATCTTGAATATCTACAACAATGGTGAACACCAGGCACACTATGTTTGATACTGCTCACCAACAGCAGCAAGACAATGGGGAGCCATTGCCAAATCAACCATTCCCTCAGGACCAACCCGAGGATACACCCTATCAAATGCCTCAGCCTGATGATTCCCATAATTTTGAGGACGGGGCAGACTACGATGAGAATTACTATGAGGAAGACGAAGAAAATGAAGCGGGATACCAAAATCACGAGACAGAGGATCATGCAATCCATGAAGAAGAGATGAATCCCGAACAGGAGGATCCAGAGGTGGTCAAACTGAAACAACAAGTCTTGGATCAAGAAGTCAGGATAGCTGAACAGAAGGAGGCCACCCGCCAGATGCAAGAATCCCTCCTGGCCTTTCAGGCCTTCATTGCTGCCCAAGGATTGGCAGCCAATCCTCCAACCATTCCATTTCCAGGAACACAACCACCGGCCCCACTAGTTAGGACCGGCGCGCCTGAAAACACAAGACCGATCCCACATCCCAGAGACGAACCATCAAACCCGGCTCAAGAAAAAGGGAAAACCAAGTTGAGTGACCCTGTGGGAAAAGCAAACCCCCAGAGGAATACTCGACCTGTTCCGAAAACTGGGGCCAACCCAGGGCAGCTCCCTAGGAAAGAGCAGATATGTTCCATCCCAGGACGGGATCATCCAATCGATCCGCAAGGGAGGCACTCGTAGGGTGCATGGCCCCGAACTGTTCCTAGACAGACCGGACGGGAACAACGTCTCCATCCCAGTGCCTCTGTGAACAAAGATCACAGAGGGTGCCAGCGCGCGGAAGGGGCAGAGGCCATCAATTTAGGGGACGACACGTCCCTGATAGACTTGTGTGATGGTTTGAATGCCCGAAAAGAACAGGCCTGCAAGGAAAAGATCTGCCCCTGAGGGGGAGATCTGAGGAATAACCTCAACAATAGGAGGAACAAAAGGGCCCCCCTGGACGACGGAATGGCCAGACAATTCATGGAACAGTTGGCTGCATTAAAGAAAGTCACAGACCGTCTGGTCTGGAAATAAGAGGGAGGGGGTTCTGATTCCAAGGAGGAGGAAAAAGAACCACGCACCAAACACATCTTGGATGTGGTGCTACCAAAGGGGTTCAAAATGTCAAACCTACCTGCCTACACTGGGAACACAGACCCCATGGACCACTTGTCTTGCTACAATCGATTGATGATTGTGGCCCACGTCTGTGAAAACAGCAAGTGCTTGTGCTTCTCAATCACTCTAGACAGACATGCGAAGGAGTGGTGGAAGAGACTCAAGCCAGGATCAATCCAATACTAGTCTGGATGAAAATTGACGTTTCGCAAACAGTTCGTGGCTGCCATGAGGATGGATATGTAGATCAATGCCCTTGCCAATATCAAGCAGCTCCCTACGGAGACCCTAAGGGCCTACATTCAGCACTTCACAGAGGAAGCCTCAAAAACCAAGGTGGATGATGGAGAGTGCCTAGTGGTTCTCTAGTCCGGGATCCGAGTCGGGTCCCCTCTCTGGGATGACATGCAACGCATCAAGGCGATCACCCTCGAAGAATTCATAAGGAGGGCACAAGGCTTTATCAACTGGGAGGAGGCCTGGATCCAAGCATTCGGATGGTAGCTGCCCCCCAGCCAAGTGCCCAGACCTTTCTCGGATATGGGATGCAATATCCTGCAAACCATTACCCGACACCCCCGGTGGCGCCAAGATCAAATGGCACTCACGGAATGACCTTTGCAACCTCGACGGTCTACAGTCCCACTTCCTCGGGATATGCGCCAGCACAATCCGCCCCATTCTCTGGATACGGTATGGCGCTGGTCGGATACAGCGCCGCTCCCGGTGAAGCCCAACTGTCTCTAATGGGGGGAACAGAGGCAAGCGTGAACCCCTCCCGGGGAAAGAGATCGCGGAAAGGACAAAACTGATCCGAGCCCTCCAAAAAGGGCAAGAGGGGCTACGAGCCCCAATACACATAATACACCAACCTAGTGGACATCAGGGAGAACACCTGGCCACGGGAAGTACGATCCATCACCGGAAACTCACCCCCATGTACAAAGGGGGAAAGAACTCAAGGAACACCAGCAAAAGGTGTGCCTACCACAAAAATGTGGGTCATACGACCGAGGAGTTTCGTCAGGTGAAGGACGAAATCAAAAATCTGATCAAGCTGGGACATCTCCACCAATGGGTCAGGATGCCAGTGGGAGTTCCGGGACTTCTAGCAGCTCCTGGACAACCCACGGTCCCTGGTGCATCTGGATCATACCAACCTCCCCAGGGAGGGTACGCTGCAGGGCCGGGAGCACCGGCCCCTCAGGGGGCCCCAATTATGCAGGCACCCAAACCCGGAATGTCATTTCCATCCGGAACTGCACCTCCGCGGATAGATGGTCACGTGGCCACCATATCAGGAGGGCCACATCTGTGGGGACCGTCCCAGAATGATCAGAAATGGTACCCCAGTGAACTCGACCACGACCACGAGGTATGCGCCTTGGTCCAGACCCCGGCTCAATGCCCAAAGCTGATGAATTTGTTATATTATTGATAATATAATATAATGTAATATTATATTATTTTATAATATAATGTTTTCGATTAAATAAATGTGGCAAAGAGTGTCACATTATTTAGATATATGTGAAATATCAAAATATGTAACATATTTGGTGTTACAAATTCAATCACAAATTTGTAACTTCCAAATACTACCCATTATTGTGTAGATTTGTTGTTACACAATATTGAGATGAATTTCTTAAAGCCATATGTGAAATGGTTGTTAGAGAAGTGATTTTAACTCCCATAATGTGTATGGAAGTTCCAAAATCAAGTGGGAATGAATTTGGAACGTTTTGGCAAATTTGGAAAATTGGTTGTTGAAAAAACATCTTGGGTCGCGGCCAGTGTTTTTCAAGCCGTGGCCCAAGAGGCAGAATACATCGTAGGCCGCGGCCAGAGCGGATGGCAGCATTTTCCAAACTTCAGTTTTATCAAATTTTGAACGTTTCCAATAGCCAAGTAACTCCCAAATCTCTATTTTAATTCCATAAGCATCCAATTAATCATTGGTAATAGCCATGGGGGTTGGTGGAATTTGAAATTCAAAGGGTGTCTCAAAACTCTATAAATAGGAGCCTATTGCTCACTTGAAAGACACAACTTTTCTATCCATTAGAGCACTTGGCTAGAAAACACCTAGAGGCTTGATTATTCCAGAAAGCATTTCCAAAATCTGTGAGAGATCTCTTAGTGCTTGAGTTAGGGGGAAATACACTTTTGGACAAAGGTTTCAAACCTTGTTCAAGTTGGTGATCCCCAACACTCTTCACTTTGGTTGTGTGAGTGAGAGTTCTTTGTTCTTTGTTCATTGTTCTTGTTCTTATTCTTTTATTCTATTGCTTTTCATTTCTTATATTATTCTCTATTTACTCTTTTATTTGTATCTTTTGTTTTAGAGTAGTAATCTCATCTATATCTTTCATTCTACTACTTCTGGTTTATTTGTATCTTTTTGTCTTAGAGTTGTATTTTCTACTTCTATCATCTTCTACCTCTTTCTCTATATTTACATGTATTTTTTTTTTGTCATAGAGTTGTAGCAATTTTTAATAAATAATTATTTATTTGTAATATTTTGTCTAGAGTTGTATTTTTCTTGCTAATTTCCATTGAGGCAAATTACATTTTCCTAACATTCAAAAGCTTACCCCTTTTTGTTTCAATGGAAGGTGAGACCATCAAGATCATGAACAAGACCTAGTGAGGTTGGATAGGTTTGATGGATCCAATTTCATTAGGTGGCAAGACATGGTGAAATTTCTTTTGACAACACTCAAGATAGCCTACATCCTTGAGTCATCCTTGGCACCTCTAGCCAAGCCATCCGACAAAGACACTCCCGAGGAGGTGGAGAAAAGAAGGAAGAGAGAAGAGGACAACCTTCTTTGTAGGGGTCATATCCTTTATGCCCTATCTGATAGGCTATATGACCTCTATACCAATACCAAATCTGTGAAGGAGATTTGGGATGCCTTGGAGAGTAAGTACAAGGTCGAGGAAGAAGGTACAAGAAAGTTCTTAATTTCTCAATATTTTGAATTTTCTTTCATTGATGGGAAAACTCTTTTACCTCAAATTCATGAGTTACAAGTAATTGTGAACAAGTTGAAAGTTCTCAAGATTGAGCTTCTCGAGGCCTTTCAAGTTGGTGCAATAGTGACAAAATTACCACCAACTTGGAGGAGCTATAGGAAAAGAATCCTCCATAAGAATGAGCATTACACTTTGGAAGAGATCCAAAAACACATTAAAATTGAAGAGGAATCGAGAATAAGAGACAAGGGTGTGAATGAGTCTAAAGATGAGACTTACAAGGCCAATGAAGTTTCACACAAGCATCCCAAGGGCAACAACAACAAAAAGGGTAGTGGGAACCCTTTTGTTGACTGCGTTTTTAGCCAACGACGTGAGAACGTCAAATACGACGAACCTTCAAGAGAATGTAAACGACAACAGACGGTATAAACAAGAAAAGTAAATAACACAGAATTTTTATAGTGGTTCAGCCCCGATTGTCGGTAATAGCCTAATCCACTTAGAGTTGTGATTTATAAATCTATACTCAAGATCAGATGGACTATGCCAACTGAGTTTCTTCAGTATAAATTGTGAAAATACAAGAATTCTCTCTAATTTCAGCACTTTCTCTCTCTAGAATAGACAGACCCAATTTTATCTCTCTAGAAAGAATAAGCAGAAGGGGTCCTCTTCTCATCCCATCAGCTCTCTATTTATAGAGATGGGATCCTCAACTGATATCCCCTTATAATAGGGATATTTTACTATATTTATTATATTTATATTACAAATAAACATTCAACATTCAAAATGTAACAAACTCCCTATTTGTGGGAAGAATGAGAGATTCCCGCGCATGTTGTTGAAGTTGTATCTGACTTAGTCTCCTCTAGCTAGTTGGTCCACCTCCTACTCACTACCCATGCAAGTGCTGGTTAAACATGCATGGTGGTAGGATATGCATGGTGGTAGGACATGCTTTGGGTGGGCTGAACGTGCATGGTTCTCCTCGAACATGTACTCTCCTCCAGCATGCCATGTCCCTCCTTGAACCAATCTCCTTAGCTTCTCCTCGGACCAAGGTGGTCCGAGGCAACTTCCTTGGCACCTCACCTTGAACAACATTGAGGGAACCTCACCTTGGACAATATTGAGGGAACCTCACCTTGGACAATATTGAGGGAACCTCACCTTGGACAATATTGAGGGAACCTCACCTTGGACAATATTGAGGGAACCTCACCTTGGACAATATTGAGGGAACCTCACCTTGGACAATATTGAGGGAACCTCACCTTGGACAATATTGAGGGAACCTCACCTTGGACAACATTGAGGCAACCTTCTTTAGCATCTCCCAAACATGTCCGATCGAACAGTGTATAGACTTTCCTTATGAAAGTCTAAGTCTCCATTCTCTTGCATGAGACTCCTCCTCCTTAGCTATTTACCTTGGGCACGTTCGAGCCAACACTTAGAAAACCTTGGGAGGCTTACCTCCTACACACCCTTGGGGTCTCCTAGGACCACCCTCTTAGCCCTCCTAGGAGGCACTCTCCTGGATGCATTCTCCTTAGCCTCCTAGGATGCATTCTCCAATTTTTGGGTATAACACCTTTAGGTCCAAAAAGAGATCATGGACAATTCAAAGACGTGAGAGGTCATTGTTTTGTTTATGGAAAATCCGGGCACTATGCTAGAGTATGTAGGTACCGAAAGGACCCACATGAGAATGAGGTAAACACTATAGAAAAGTAAGAAGAGATCCTAGCATGATTACCATATCTATGTGCCTTGTTGGGAAATTGTTATTTTGCAATAAAGCTTGTACTCTTGAAAGCTATCAATAAAATTAAAGTATTATTCTATAATAATTATTTATTTTGCTATGAGACATTTGTGTGAGATATTAACAAAGTTTCAAAATAAACTTGTTAAAATAATAGGTAAGAGTGTAGACCTATTATTTCATAATGTGATTATTTGTTTGAGAAATTCTCACAAAACATTTGTGTTCACATTTTTATCTTGTGAAGTACATAAAAGAAAGAAACTAAGTAAAAGTTTCTTTGAAAGAAGTTTGCAAGTAAATAAATCAAGATAAACATTGAGGTTTTATCTTGAGAGTTTATCATGTGGCTCAGAGGACTCATGATGAACTTTGAGAATCATAAGTCTAGATTTATCTTGGAGGATAAATGACTTAATAAAAATGAAAAAAAATTCTTCTTAAAAGTGATTATCACTATGAGAGAAATGTGGGGGTGATGCTCCAAAAGTTAATCAATTTATTTTGTTGATAATAATTGATTAATTCGGTCATCCTATCAAATAGGTGATTTGGAATTCCACATTCTAAATCACATTGGCTATATGTGTATAGAATGAACAAATCTAGACATGCTTGGTGTCTAAAGTTATTGTTTGTAATATTTTGATTCAAGAAGGAATCAATTTAAAACATAAAGGAGAATTATAGAAACAAAGCGGTTTCTAGAATTAATATTCAAACGTTTATCTTGGATATTGAACTATAAAATAGTGGGGGTGTTGACTATGGTCAAAATCACTATTTTAAGGAGGTGACTATTTTAATCAAACTATAGGTAGCAACAAAGTTTGAATAAAAATAATGAGAGTGTCTAAGTATGCATACATGAGAAAAGAAATGATTCAGATGGAATCATTTCTACATCTCAAGGGATGGGACTTAGACTCCCTAAAGAGATTCACGGTTGATGGTAACCTATCTTAATACTAGTAACCAAACTAGTATTAGGTTCAATAGGTAATAACAAATCAATCAAGTGAATAGTAGTAGTACTCAAATTTGGTCCCATTTGAGATATGAGTACTAGTGTGTTACCAAAATTAGGGTTAAAACCGAAAGGTTTTTTAATAGAACTCAGTCTTGAAAATAAAAGTATTTTAGGGTAACAAAATATTGTAAGAGTTCTACCTATAAAGACCTAGGGTTGGTGCTGCCCCTCATGAGAATTGGGAGTCATTATGAAGAAAGGTCTATGAATGGAATGTGCACATGGCCATTAACGGTGCAAAAGTGAGACATTGAGGTCTTAAGTGAGCATAGCAAAGGTGTGTGTGTTATCACCGGTTTGTTATCAAGGGATAGTGGTTCAATGTTTCGGCAACCAAAATTTCAACAATCTTTGTGATAATTACACTAAGGTAAAATTCAAGTCGAAAGAAATTTTACTTTATGCATCAATGCAAATGTTTCTATAGAGAGTGATTATTTAATCAAATGGGGGAATATTATATTTTATATAATGTCTGATTGATTAAATAAGTGTTACAATAGATAAACTATTTAATCTAGTGGGGAATGGTATATTATTTATAATATAATGTAATTGTAACGTCCCAAAAATCACTAATAAGGCTTAAGGTCCTTGATTAGTGTACTGGGAGGGCATAATTGGCTTATGTGTTATTTAAATGACTTAATGCATGATTATATGATAAGCATGCTTATATGACTATATGGATATATGAAATGCATGTTTATGGGTATTAGTATGCATGTAGGCCCTGTTTAGCTTAAGTGGGCATATTTGTAATTTTGGCCCATTGAGGGCATAAATGTGATTATATGTTATAATTGTGGAGACCACATTATTTTGTGGATATATTTGCAGCGTTCGGCTCGAGGCAATCCTAGGGAGCCAGTTAGCGGGAAAGTCACAACGGGACTTAATACCTGACTCGGGGCGAGTCAAGGGGTATCTTGGGTATTAGATATTTATTTGGGTTATTGGGTTATGAAAATAAATAATTTGAGATATATTTGAAGTTAGGAAGTTTAGGAGGGAATAAATAATTTGGATATATGAAATGCTTGTTTATCGGTATTAGTATGCATGTAGGCCCTGTTTAGCTTAAAGGGGCATATTTGTAATTTTGGCCCATTGAGGGCATAAATGTGATTATATGTTATAATTGTGGAGACCACATTATTTTGTGGATATATTTGCAGCTTTCGGCTCGAGGCAATCCTAGGGAGCCAGTTAGCGGGGAAGTCACAACGGGACTTAATACCTAACTCGAGGCGAGTCAAGGGGTATCTTGGGTATTAGATATTTATTTGGGTTATTGGGTTATGAAAATAAATAATTTGAGATATATTTTAAGTTAGGAAGTTTAGGAGGGAATAAATAATTTGGATATATGAAATGCATGTTTATGGGTATTAGTATGCATGTAGGCCCTGTTTAGCTTAAAGGGGCATATTTGTAATTTTGGCCCATTGAGGGCATAAATGTGATTATATGTTATAATTGTGGAGACCACATTATTTTGTGGATATATTTGCAGCGTTCGGCTCGAGGCAGTCCTAGGGAGCCAGTTAGCGGGAAAGTCACAATGGGACTTAATACCTGACTCGGGGCGAGTCAAGGGGTATCTTGGGTATTAGATATTTATTTGGGTTATTGGGTTATGAAAATAAATAATTTGAGATATATTTGAAGTTAGGAAGTTTAGAAGGGAATATTGAGGAAATTTACCATTTTGCCCTCGGGGACGTTTTTGGTACCCCGAACCTTGGGATTAACTTAAGTAACTTAAGTTAGAAACAAAAGACAAAAAGAAACAGATAGAAGCTGCCTAAACCGACCTTTTTGTTTCTCTCTCTCACTCTTTTTTCCACTAGATTTTTCCAAGAAAACCTTTGAAGTTAAGGAGGAATTTTGGGTTAGGAATCACTTGAATTGAAGCGAAGGACTTGGGAATTAGCTCAGTAACTACTTGGTGGGTTTATTCTTCAGTGGAGGTAAGTATTTAATTATGGCTTAGCATTTGAATTCTGGAAATTGCTGGCTGTTTTAAGGTGTTTATGAGCTTTTGAGATTCAAAGATTGAATTGGAGTTTTGAGTGTAGTTTTCTGTTGGGTTTTATTGCTGGGAACATATTAGAACTATTGTGATAGTTAAATGATGTCATTGGGATGATTTTGGGTTAATTTGGTTGAGGTTTAGTTGTTGAAAATGGGGATTTTTCTGGGTTCGAAGGAGTCGGGCCGCGACTCTGTTCTTGGTGAGCCGCGGCCCTCTAGAATAGATGGGAGCCAGGAAGAAGGGTGGGCCGCGATATGGGGGGCTTAGGGCTGCGGCGCATGTCTATTATTTCGGGAGGCTGGGCTCTAGTTGGAGGCGGGCCACGACTCTTAGGGGAATTTTGGCCTTTGAGAAGGTTTTAGGTGCGGGAACTTAACCTAGGGTGCTTGGGATCGACCACTACAATGTTTGGTGGAATTTGATGTTTCGAAGTCTAGAACTTGGTCAGGAAACCTTTATTCACTTATTATTGATGGAATCCTTTATCATGGTTGTGACTAGGTGCACACTAGGGATCGGGAAGGGATCGTGCTCGAAGTCGTTTTCTTAACCAAAGCGCTCAAAATTAAAGGTAAGAAAACTGCACCCAGTTATGTGGTTATGTTGGGACTAAGAGTTCCCTGTACTTGTATGTAATGTCATATGATGGTATTATGCCATGGGGACATGAGATATACGGCCTAAGAGTGCCGGAATTAATATTGGCGCACAAGGACGCGGTTCGGCCACTAGTAGCTGAGGTTAATTATATAATCACTGAGCTTGGCCTAGGTGAGCCAGAGTCAGTGGGTTAAATAGACTGTGTGGCCTAAGGGTGTCGACCCTAGATATTGTATGATATGTTTATTGATGTTAGTTTGATGAATGCGTCATGTTTATTATCTGGATGATTAATTATTGGTTTGCAGATTGCTATCTCTCATTATGTGAACAATGCGATTTGCTGAGTGTCTGATTGGTGATTTGTGAATTATTTGACTATTGATTATTGAATATGCTCTGTTATATGGTTTTCTTGCTGGGCCTTGGCTCACGGGTGCTACGTGGTGTAGGTAAAGGCAAGGGTAAGCTGAATCAACCCTGGTTTGGAGTGCTCTAGAGGCGGAATGTACATAGCCAGGTGTAACGCCCTCCTAATAAGGACCGTTACACTGTGTAGTTTAAATAGTGCTTAACTCGCTAAACGAGTCATCTGAGTTTAAATCGTGTAATTAAACTAACTATAGGTTTAGGTACTAAAATCTTCGATCAAAGTAAACGATTTATTAAAAATGTTTAACTTCCATGCATGGAATTTCATTGAAATTAAAAATGGTTGCAAACCCAGAAAAAAAATACAACAGCTGACCTACACGGCAAAATCAAGGTTCAATTCTAGTTCCAACTGACAACCTCGGCTGTGGCGGCCGAGCAGGCTGCATATGTACACTCCACCCCTGAAGCTCTCCAACTCATGGCTGATCTAACCTTTCCTTTTCTTTACCTGCACCAACTAGCACTCGTGAGCCAAGGCTCAGCAAGAAAACATAATCATACTTATAAGCAATACATTATCACATCATAGATTTACAACTAACATGCCTAGTATCAATAATCCTACTATCACATGCAATTAACTTAGCTGAGTGGCTACAGAGCCACACTAGAGCCCATCTCCATCTTTTGTACAGTCGGCCCTAAAGCTGGCCAAGAAGGTGAGATGTTAACATTTCTGGCGACCATAGAAGCATTCAAGCGTGTGTCTCGCTTCTGGATTGGCTTAACCCTATCGGTCAACGCATGGCACGTTACCGCCACCCTCAACTCCAGGGTTGAGCCTTTAAACTCTCGACTAATAAGCTGAGTGCATCAGCCCTTTGACTAGTAAGTCAATTCCTTTAGAGTTCAACTGGTAAGCTGAGTCCTTTAACTTTCAACTGATAAGTCGAGTGCTTTACCTTTGACTAATAAGTCAAGTCTTTGTTTTTCGATTGGTAAGTCACATTTCTAACCTCAGACTGATGAGTCAGATCCATAATCTTCGACTGATAAGTCAAGTCCTTAAACCTTCGACTGATAAGTCGAACCCTTTCGTCCTTTGACTGATAAGTCAAGTCTTTCAATCTTCGACTGATAAGTGGAATCCTTTATCCTTTGACTGATAATTTGAATCTGTAGAGCATGTTATAATCCTTACTATTAAGCCAGGCCTTTTATCAGATAAAACAGACAAATCTTCAGCTTATAAGCTGAACTTTCCCAACCAGGTACACAGATTAACAGCCACAGGATTACACAAGTGCGTATCGCACTCCTCCTTATTTGTATGGCATCCGAGCAAGTCAATTGCATGTTGCACTCCCAGGGTGGCCCAGCCATGGTGGCCCACACTCCACGTGCATAATGCCAATCTCAGCTCATAAGCCCAGTCTTACTGATCCTCAACTCATAAGTCGAGCCTTACAAGTCTTCGACTTATAAGTTTAAGCTTTAGGACCCTCGACTTATAAGTCGAGTCTCTCAAAATCCAACGTAACCTCGACTAATAAGTCAATCCCAACTAACATCCTAACAATCCCCTGGTTTATAAACCGAGTTCACTAATCACAATGGACGATCACCTATTTCATTTATCATACATAGATACAAATACAAGGTATTATAATACACTCAACAACATACACAGGCATAATCATAATCATGCGCACTTTAGTGTGCTTAACTAGACATTCACCAACATAATTATAATCATGCCCATTAACAGGGCCAAAGCCTTAATCATGCCTATTTTTAACCATTGGGCTAAGCCCTAATCACACAATCACATATTGGGTGCAGTTTTCTTACCTTCGATCCAAATGCAAGTTACTAGCGACGCTCTTTGAGTACGATTCTAGATCCGAGCCCTTAGCGATGACCTAGTCACAACCATAATAAATAATTCCATCAACATCGAGTGATTAAAGGCTTTCAGACTAAGTCCTAGCCTCCGGGACATCAAATTCCACCCAACACAGAAGTAGAATCGATCCCGAGCCTGAAAGGTTAAGTTCTCGACCTAAAAACACTCCTAGGGCCAAAAATCCCCTTAAGGGTCGCGGCGCTAAGGACCCATGCCGCGGCTTGCCTCTAAATTAGAGGCTCGGCCTCCCTGGAAAACCACACACGTGCCGCAGCGCTCCCCTGAGGCACCGTGGCGCGTCTCTGCCTCCGAGCCCTCGTGGCTCCTTCTTGCTCCATAGGGCCGCGACACACCAAGAACAAGGCTGCGGCCCAGCCCTTCGATCCCAGATTTTCTTGGTTTTTCTTTAGCCGAACCCAACCAGAAACAGCCTAATTTTACCCCAAATCTTCCAACTCAATTCCCATAATTAACACAACCCTTTCTAGCAACAAAACCCAACTAATTACCAGATTAAAACTCATCAATAATCCCAAAACCCATCCTCCCAACTATCAAGCAAGCAAAACACCATAACTCTCAATGAATTAACAGAACCAACATAAGAACTTCAATTTAGAACTCTTACCTCAACTGTATGACCCAAGTTTTAAAATAGCTCTAAAAAATTCCCTGGTTTCAAGCCTCCCTTCAAAGCCAATTCTCTATCAATTGATTCAACCCACCAAAGCTCTAAGAGGTTAAGTGTAGAACGTGAGAGAGAAGGAGAAGCTGCTGAGTTTCTTTTCTTTTCCTTAAGTTTCCTAAGCCATCTAAGGGGTTCCCAGCCAACCAAGTCCTACACTTGGACAGAGATGACCAAATTGACCCTTTGCCCTTAGCCTATTCATCAAATGTTCTCAAGGGAAATTTTGTCATTTGTCTCATACCCCACTATTCACAATTTACGTCCTATAATTCCCGTTACCTCCAATATTCTCACATGATTACCAAATAATTTCCCATTACCCACTAGTTCCCGGTAATGTACTAAATTACTAAAATACCCCCAAGCTCACCCTGAGCCGGGTGTAGAACCCCGTTGTGACTTTTTTGCTAATTTGCTCATCAGGATCGCCTCGCGTCAAGTAACCCAAATATATCCACATAATAATGTGGTCTCAATCACACAAGCACATATTTGCATCTATACCCTGAACGGGTCAAATTACTAAAATACCCTTCTTATAAGAAACAGGCCCACACACATATTTAATATTTATAACATGCAATCTTAATTATATTATAATATAATTCACATAATAACACAGTTATTGCCTCCTGGCCCCCTAATCCAGGCACTAAGCCACATTAGGAAATTTGGGATGTTACACCAGCTACTCGGCCGCCACGGTCGAGGGGACAGAAGAACCTTAAATGTCTATTTTTCCCTTAGAGTGGCTTGTAGTTGTATATAACCGTGAAATTTTGTAAACTGTCCTTTAAACTTTATTTCTTTTGGGATCCCATGTATGAAATGTTTATTAAAATGAAATGTATATTTTATGACCAAAATCTTTTAACCCTAGTTCAATAATGGTTTTAGTAACACATTTTCAACTAAATGACTTGATTAGCAAGTCTTGCACCTTTATAAACACACAATGTAATGGTCTTGGCTACCCAGGGCGTTACAACTTGGTATCAGAGCGGTCTAGGTTTAAGGGTTCCTGAAGACTAGCTGGACATGTACATTCGCCACTAAAGACAAGCTCGACTGAGGGTTTGGTAATTTTGTATACATGTTTATATGCTTAAGTGACTAGAAAGAATTATGAATGTTGATATATGTTTGATTAATAGGGAGCACGAGATACTGATAGGGCCTGGCCCTTGACTGCTGTATGATGATATTGAGGCGTGCTTATTAGCATCATTGTTGCATGTGGATGAATATTTGGATGAATTGTTATATCTTGACTACTTGTGATTGGTTGTGTTCCAATGGTGATGCATGGAAAGATTGTTACCTTGTCATCATAGCCTGACCGCCGAGTTGTTGATTGTAGATTAACTTGGATAACTATGCATCCAAGATGATCTGTAGGACTAACCGGCACTAGGTCTGAGGCAAGGGATGATGACCAGGGCCAGACCCCTCCGCCAGTCCCTGAGAACTGGCAGCAGATTATGGCAGATATGCAAACCCGGCTTCAAAGCCAAGATGAGCAGATCCGTCTTCTGAGACAATAGGCTCCGCCAGGGAGTACTGCATCCATTGTGCCACCTATAGTGGCACCAGTTGTTCAGCCATTGGAAGTTGGGAATAGGTGGGAGTCGTTGTATGAGCAGTTTAGGAGACATCACCCTCCAACCTTTGAGGGAGGACCTAATCCATTAAAGGCCTAATAGTGGGTGAGTATGATTACTGCTATTCTAGACTTTATGAGGGTAGAAGGTCATGACAGGGTGGCATGTGCCGCATATATGCTGAGAGAGGATGCCGCATTTGGTGGGAAGTGGCATCACAGACCAGGGATGTTACTACCCTGGGTTGGGATGGATTCAAGGATTTGTTCAGTCAGAAGTATTACAATGTTGCCATCAGGGTAGCGAAGGTTAATGAATTTGTGGGATTGGTTCAGGACAATATGACAGTTATAGAATATGCCCTGAAGTTCGATAGACTTGCGAAGTTCGATCTTGTGCCTACTGATGCAGCTAGGCAGGATAGATTTATCAGAGGGCTTAATGCTATGATAGCCCAAGATGTGAGGATTAAAGCAGTACCTGGGGGAACAACTTATGCCCAGGTTGTTGAGAAGGCTCTTACCGCTGAGCAAATGGAGAATAAGATTTGGAGGGAGAGTGCTGCAAGACGGGAGGGTCACATAGCAGTGCCTCCATATTTTGGGTCTGGTAGGGGCGGAGGCCCCAGTGATCTGAAGAGGAAGACCCCTGATACTTCGACCGCTCCTGGTCCTGATAGGAGAGGTCGGGGTACTCAGGGTGGCCACCAGGGAGGCGATGATACATGGAGGAGCTATTCGGAGTGCACGAGGTGTAGAAGACGCCATCCGGGCGAATGTCGGGCTAAGGCCTATTATGTGTGTGGGGTGGTGGGACATCTCAAGAAGGACTGCCCAACAGTGAAGAAAGGGGAAGCAGGGAAGGTGGACAACTTGACTCCAACTCGAGTGTTCACCTTGACGCAGGTAGAGGCTGAGGCTAGTCCCCCAGTGGTGACAGGTCAGCTTTCTAGTGTTGGCTCTCCTTTTACTGTATCGATTGACTCTGGTGCTACACATTCATTTGTTTCTAGTAAGGTGATTGATAGATTGTGTAGACCTAGTGAGTATCGTACTGCGGGGTTTGGGACTATATTGCCTATAAGGGAACTGGTGGTTTCTAGGAGGTGGATTAGAGCACTGCCAGTGATGGTTGATGGTAGGGAGTTATCAGTAGACTTGATTGAGTTAGGTATGGAGGATTTTGACATGATTTTGGGGATGGATTGGCTGGCTAGATACGAAGCTACTATTGATTGTAGGAAGAAGATGGTGACCTTTGAGCCTGAGGGCGAGGATCCCTTTGTCTTCGTGGGAGCTGTATGTGGACCTCGCATACCCGTGATATCAGTGCTGAGAGCTAGGGACTTATTGCAGGGTGGATGTATGTGTTTTCTGGCTAGTGTGGTGGATACCACTAAGGTTTTGCCAATAGGGCCGGGGGAGACTAGATTGGTTTGTGAGTTCTTGGATGTATTCCCTGAGGATTTACCAGGGTTGCCGCCGCACAGGGAGATTCAGTTTGTTTTTGAGTTGGCATCAGGGACAGAGCCAATGTCGAGGGCATCATATAGAATAGCACCGACAGAACTGAAGGAATTGAAGATACATCTGCAGGAACTTCTGGATATAGGGTTTATCAGGCCTAGCTACTCGCCATGGGGTGCTCCAGTTTTGTTTGGGAAGAAGAAGGACGGGACTCTAAGTATGTGTATAGACTACAGAGAGTTGAACAAGTTGACCATCAAGAATAAGCATCCTCTACCAAGGATTGATGACTTGTTCGACCAGCTGTAGGGAAAGACGGTATTCTCAAAGATTGATCTTCAATCTGGTTATCACCAGCTGAGGATCAAGGATGAGGATATACCGAAGACGACCTTCCGAACGAGGTATGGGCACTATGAGTTTCTGGTCATGTCGTTTGGTTTGACCAATGCCTCGACAACCTTCATGGACATAATGAATAGGGTGTTCAAGGACTTCTTGGATCAGTTCGTCATTATCTTCATCAATGACATTTTAGTATACTCCAGTTTAGAGGCAGAGCATGAGCAACATCTTCGATAGGTCTTGCAGAGGTTAAGAGAACATCGGTTATATGCCAAGTTTATGAAGTGTGAGTTTTGGCTACTAGAGGTGACCTTTCTTTGACACATAGTTGGAGAAGATGGGATTAAGGTGGATCCATCTAAGGTGGAAGCAGTGAGAGATTGGCCGAGGCCAAGGAACTCCTCGGAGGTTCGGAGCTTCCTCGGGTTAGCGAGTTACTACTGACGGTTTGTGGAAGGGTTCTCAAAGATTGCTGAACCGATGACAGAATTGACACAGAAGAATTTGAAGTTCATCTGGTCAAACAAGTGTGAGAACAATTTCCAAGAATTGAAGCGACGACTTATTACTGCACCTGTGCTGAGTCTTCCTTCGGCGGAAGGAAAGTTCGTAGTATATTGTGATGCATCGAGGTTGGGTTTGGATTGTGTGTTGATGCAAAATGAGTAGGTTATAACTTATGCATCACGACAAATGAAAGAGTGTGAGCAGCAGTATCCTACCCATGATTTGGAGTTGGCAGTGGTGGTATTTGCACTGAAGGTTTGGTAGCATTATCTGTATGGGGAGAAGTGCGATATATACACCGATCATAAGATTTTGAAGTACTTCTTCACCCAGAAGGACCTGAACATGAGACAGAGGCGTTGGTTGGAGTTGTTAAAGGACTATGACTGTGACATTCTTTACCACCTAGGGAAAGCCAATGTAGTGGCAGATGCATTGAGCCAGAGAGGCTCGAGGCAGTTATTTAGTTCTACTCAAATTTCTAGAGAGTTGGTTGATGAGATGACCAGAGCGAGGATATAACTGGTGGTGGGCCGATTGGCCCACATTACCTTGCAGTCGACCCTACTAGAGCGGATCAAGGAGGGGAAATTGTTAGATGAACAGTTACAGGAGATTAGAGAGAATGTCTTAGCGAGGGTAGCTAAGGACTATTCTATTTCTGAGGTTGGTCTGCTACAGTATCAAGGTCGGATTTGTGTTCCGATTGTTGTGGGGATTAGACGAGAAATACTGGATGAATCTCATACTACGCCGTACTCACTTCATCCGGGTACTACGAAGATGTATCAGGATCTACGGATGTTGTATTGGTGGCCTGATACGAACCACGCCAACGAATGTGATGAAACCCAAACCAAATTTGGACAAACAACCCAAGAACACTCAAAATTGGAATGGAAAAACTGTGACCCAATGCTTAGCAAAGCACTGACCTTGGTATGGTGAAAGACGCCACAAACGGGGATGGATTATCCATTTGATAAGTCAGGTTTGAACGCCACAAGGAAACCCTTGATAAGTTCGAAAGTTTCTTCAAGAACTCAAGAAGAAAACTCACAATATTTCTCATTAACCAAAACTATCTGAATTCCAAGTTGTCAATATAGCCAAAAAATACAAAGAGGGTTTTTAGACAAATAAAAATCCTAAAATACCCATAATGAAAAAGCCCAAAACGACATGTCTTTTTGACTCCAACAAAGACTCTAATAAAACATGAAAATATAGTTCAAACTAAAAACAAATAATTAAAGGAATCAAGCTCCTAAACTGAATCAACTTTGATGAGCAACACAAGCTTTTGTTCACCCTCAGTAGTGAACTCGACCTCTTCCTGTTGTAGAATTCTTCGGACTAAGTTGTTAAGTTCTTCTTTGAATATCCTAGCTCACGCCCTCGTCACCGGGCCAACTGGAACTTGAATTGGGTCGTTAGTCTTGATGTCCTCATCATTCCCCCCCTCTTGAGAAGGATTTGTCCTCAAATCGTCACCTATGTCAAAAGGACTCAGATCAGTAACATTGAAAGTAGCACTAACATTGTACTTACCTGGTAAATCTAGTGAGTAGGAATTGTCATTGATCTGTTCTAGCACTTGAAACGGACCAGCTCCTCGAGGTAGCAACTTGGAACGTCTTTGTGCTGGAAATATTTCTTTCCTCATGTGCAACCACACCCAATCATCGGGCTCAAAAACCTGCTTGTGACGTCCCTTGTTAGCTTGCTTGATGTATTGCTCTGTCCTCCTCTCTATGTTGAGGCGTGCCCTCTCATGGAATTGCTTCACAAATTCTGCCTTCTTCTTGCCATCTAAATTCACATGCTCAGAAACAGGTAAAGGTGATAAATCTAAAGGAGTTAAAGGGTTAAAACTATAAACAATTTCAAACGGTGAAAACTTAGTAGAAGAATGCATGGAACGATTATAAGCAAACTCAACATGTGGTAAACAATCCTCCCAAGTCTTAATGTTCTTACTAATGATAGCCCTCAACAAAGTGGATAAAGTTCTATTAACTACTTCTGTTTGACCATCAGTTTGAGGATGACAAGTAGTAGAAAACAACAGTTTCGTTCCAAGTTTACCCCACAACGTCTTCCAAAAGTAACTCAAGAACTTAGCTTCCCGATCTGACATAATTGTCCTAGGCATACCATGTAATCTCACAATCTCCCTAAAGAACAAATCTGCAACATTAGAAGCATCATCAGTTTTATGACAAGGTATAAAGTGAGCCATCTTAGAAAACCGGTCTACAACCACAAAGATTGAATCCCTCCCACGCTTACTCCTAGGTAAACCCAAAACAAAATCCATCAAAATATCAACCCAGGGTGAACTAGGAATAGGTAGTGGCGTGTAAAGACCATTTGGCTGGACTCTCGATTTAGCCTGCCTACAAGTGACACACCTACCACAAATTTGCTCAACATCTCGTTTCATGTGTGGCCAATAGAAGTGCTCCTGTAACATAGCTAGAGTCTTAATGACTCCAAAATGTCCCATCAACCCTCCACCGTGGGACTCCCTAACTAACAACTCTCTTAAAGAACAATTAGGTACACACAACCGATGCTCCCTAAACAAGAAACCCTCATGCCTATAAAACTTTCTCTCAGCAGATTTTTCACAAGCACCATAAATCTCCCCAAAGTCATGGTCAACATGATAAAGTTCCTTAATGTGCTCAAAACCAAGTAATTTAGCATCAAGAGTAGAGATTAAGGCATACCTGCGTGAAAGTGCATCAACAACCACATTCTCCTTACCTTGTTTATACCGAATGGCATAAGGAAACGTCTCAATGAACTCAACCCAACGTGCATGTCTCTTGTTCAGCTTATGTTGTCCTTTCAAATGTTTCAAAGATTCATGATCCGTACGAATCACAAACTCCTTCGGCCACAAATAGTGTTGCCATGTCTCTAAAGCTCGAACCAATGTGTACAACTCTTTGTCATAAGTGGGGTAGTTAAGTGCAGCCCCACTTAGTTTCTCGCTAAAGTACGCAAGTGGTCTCTCATCCTGCATAAGAACAGCGCCAATACCTATACCAGAAGCATCACATTCAACTTCAAATGTGTTAGAAAAGTTAGGTAAAGCAAGTAAAGGAGCGTGAGTAAGCTTGTGTGCCTCCTCTTGTGCATCACCCCATTTGAATGCAATGTTCTTCTTGATAACTTCGGTAAGTGGTGCGGCGATGGTGCTAAAATCCTTTACAAACCTCCTGTAAAAGCTAGCAAGTCCATGAAAACTTCTAACATTACTTACACTGGAGGGGGTTGGCCACTCTTGAATGGCTTTGATCTTCTCTTTATCAACCTCAATACCTGTAGCACTCACAACAAAACCTAGGAAAACAAGCTTATCGGTGCAGAAAGTACATTTCTTGAGGTTAGCATATAATTTCTCTTTCCTAAGCACATCCAAAACCGAATGCAAATGTGAGGCATGATCATGCAAACTCTTGCTATAAATAAGAATATCATCAAAATACACAACAACGAATTTTCCAATGAAAGCACGCAAAACATGATTCATCAAGCGCATGAAAGTGCTAGGTGCATTAGTTAATCCAAAAGGCATGACTAACCACTCATACAATCCATGTTTAGTTTTAAATGCGGTCTTCCATTCGTATTTGATGATACCCACTCTTAAGATCAATCTTAGAAAATACACAAGAACCATGCAACTCATCCAACATATCATCTAAACGAGGAATGGGGTGTCGATATTTTACCGTTATGTTGTTGATGGCTCGGCAGTCAACACACATTCTCCATGTCCCATCCTTCTTGGGAACTAGAATCACTGGCATAGCACAAGGACTCATGCTTTCTCTCACATGCCCTTTCTCCATCAATTCTTCAACTTTCCTTTGAAGTTCCTTGGTCTCCTCCGGATTGCTCCTGTATGCTGGTCGGTTTGGGATAGAAGCACCGGGAACAAAAATCAATTTGATGTTCAATCCCTCTGATGGGTGGTAAACCATGTGGTACCTCCTCGGGAAACACATCCTTGAACTCCTGCAAAATAGAAACAACAACACTAGGCAGCAAAGAATCAAGTTGGTTAGTGTTTAAAAGAGCCTCCTTGTACATGAGTACAATCATCGGCCATTTTGCAATCAATGCTCGCTTAACCTCACTTGTTTTTGCATAAAAATTTCTTTGTTTTTTCTCTGATTTTCCTTCCTTGGCTGAACTCTTCTCTCTCTTTTCTCTCTCACTTGATTCGACCTTGCTCTCTGTTTGTCTCTCTTTTCCCTCACTCTCATTCATCTTTTCACTCTCTTTCTTTTGCTCACTCAATTTTTGCAACCTCACCTTATCTTCATATACTTATTTTGGTGTCAACGGAGCTAGAGTGATTGTCCGTTGATGGAACATGAATGAGTACTTGTTGGTGAAGCCATCATGCTGCACCCGCCGATCAAATTGCCAAGGTCTTCCTAGAAGGAGATGTCTAGAATGCATTGGAACCACATCGCACAATACTTCATCCTCGTATTTGCCAATTCGAAATGATACAACAACTTGCTTTGTAACCCTTACTTCACCACTATCATTCAACCATTACAACTTGTATGGACGAGGATGTCTAAGTGTTGTGAGCCCCAGCTTCTCAACCATGGAAGAACTAGCAATGTTAGTGCAACTACCACCATCAATAATAACACCACATACCTTGTCTTTCACATGACAACGAGTGTGAAAGATGTTCTCCCGCTGCACCTCTTCTTCCTCTTCTTTTGCTTGCAAATTTAAGGCTCGTCGTGTGACTAGTGCAAGCATCTCACAAGATTCTACCCCAAACTCCTCACCACCCATAGAAGCGTCCTCCAGTGGTGGAATGTCATCAAGATCATCTTCATCTTCGGAATCTATCTCCCCATTATCCCGAATTACCATAACTCGATTGTTTGGGCATTGGCTAGCTATGTGTCCTCTCCCCTGACATTTGAAACACTTAATCTCACTAGAACGGAATGAAGTAGGGGCTGTTTTACCTTGGGAGGCTTTGGTTGTGGTGGCTGGTTTTGGCTCGGTTTTAGGCTTGTGAGTGAAAGGGTTTTCTTCTTTCTTTGGATAGTTCGACCGCCAAGGTGTTGCACTTGGATTTTGTGGGATTTGTCTCAGATTTGAACTTGTACTACCCCTCTTGAGCTGCCTCTCAACTTTCATTGCCATATGCACCAAATCTTCCAATTCCACATAATGGTGTAGCTCAATTGTATTAGCAATCTCTCGGTTCAATCCATTCAAAAACCTTGCCATTGTCGCCTCCCGATCTTCTTCCACATTGGCTCTAATCATAGCCATCTCCATCTCTTTGTAATACTCATCAACACTCTTGTAACCTTGACAAAGACCCTGCAACTTAAGGTATAGATCCCGATAGTAATGAGCTGGTACAAAACGTCGCCTCATCACCCTCTTCATATCATCCCAAGTCTCAATAGGACGATCTCCATTTTGCCTCCTGTTGATGCACAACTGATCCAACCAAACAATAGCATAATCAGTAAATTCAATTGCAGTAAGTTTTACCTTCTTCACTTCAGAGTAGTTGTGACAATCGAAAACCAACTCCATCTTCTTTTCCCACTCAAGGTATGCTTCAGGATCACTCTTCCCTTGAAATGTGGGGATTCTTATCTTGATATTTCCCAAATTATTATCTACCCAGTTCCTATCTTCTCTATCTCGGCCATACCTCCTCTGGTTACCCTCTGACATCCTATCAAGCTCTTCATCTAAGTATTCCCCTTCAAACTCTCTTTCACCCTCAACATCCCATTGTTGCACCTTGTTCCTCCGTGCCCTCCATTGCGTTCCCTCTTCTACCCTATCCAACCTCTCATGTATTTGTTCACACTCCGCCCTCATCATCCTCCGCATCTCCCCCATTAATGCTTGAATTTGTAGATTCGGAACCTCAGGTGGTGGAATCTCATTGCTTGCATTTTTCTCTGGATTTTGTGCCATGATGGAAATCTGTAAAATAAGGTTAGAACAATATGGAGAAGAGACCTCACCACAAACCCTCACGTGTTTCACTCGAACAATATTTTCACTCAAATCCACTCGTGTTTCTCTCAATTTCAATGGCTCTTACCCTCAAATAAACTCTCACCTCTGCCTTTTTCCACTCGTATTCTTCTTTATGCTCTTTCAAAACTAATCAAACGATATTATGGAGGATTCAAGTAGCAAATCAAACCAGAACAAACTAAACAAATATATATATATAGATTTTTCTTTTTTGCAAAAACTGACAATTTTTTATACACTTGTGTGAGGATTTGGAAAAAGAGCCTCTAGAACATAAGGAACAAGATTAGAACAAAATTTTTTAAGATAGGTATCCAGACTCTTTTTTTTTTTCGGATCCTCTTGATTTTTTTTTCTTATTCTTTCTTTTCTTTCTTTCTTTTTCTTTTCAAACGCAGGTAAAAGACAAAAGAAAAAAAATCAGAATGGGTGGAACTAGAACGATTCGAAAACAAAACAACTCGGATTTCACAAAAGAACAAGAGAAACTCAATGCCAATTCGGATTTTCACAATAAAAACAAGAGAAACTCACTGCCAATTCAGATTTTACAATAAGAACAAGAGAAACTCAATGCCAATTCATATTTCACAATAAGAACAAGAAAAACTCAATGCCATTTCGGATTTCACAATAAGAACAAGAGAAACCCAATGCAAATTCAGATTTCACAATTAGAACAAGAGAAAACTCAAAGCCCTAATTCACGATAAGAACCCTAATTCACGATTTCAGAAAAAAAAGAAAAGATTAGAGGGATTTTCAGTAACCCTAATTCAAACGCACCAATTAAACAAAGAAACGGAAAAAAAACAAGGAAGAAAAAACGATAGGCCAAACCGTATGAACCTAGGCTCTGATACCAACTGATACGAACCACGCCAACGAATGTGATGAAACCCGAACCAAATCTGGACAAATAACCCAAGAACACTCGAAATTGGAATGGAAAAACCGTGACCCAATGCTTAGCAAAGCATGAACCTTGGTATGGTGAAAGACGCCACAAACGGGGATGGATTATCCGTTTGATAAGTCAGATTTGAACGCCACAAGGAAACCCTTGATAAGTTCGAAAGTTTCTTCAAGAACTCAAGAAGAAAACTCACAATATTTCTCATTAACCAAAACTATCTGAATTCCAAGTTGTCCACAAGGCCTAATATAGCCGAAAAATACAAAGAGGGTTTTTAGACAAATAAAAACCCTAAAATACCCATAATGAAAAAGCCCAAAACGACATGTCTTTTTTACTCCAACAAAGACTCTAATAAAACATGAAAATATAGTTCAAACTAAAAACAAATAATTAAAGGAATCAAGCTTCTAAACTGAATCAACTTTAATGAGCAACACAAGCTTTTGTTCACCCTCAGTAGTGAACTCGACCTCTTCCTGTTGTAGAATTCTCCTGACTAAGTTGTTAAGTTCTTCTTTGAATCTCCTAGCTCGCGCCCTCATCACCGGGCCAACTGGAACTTGAATTGGGTCGTTAGTCTTGATGTCCTCATCATGGCCTGTAATGAAGAAGGATGTGGTGGAGTACGTGGCCAGATGTTTGACCTGTTAGCAGGTGAAAGCTGAGCATCAGCAACCAGAAGGGTTGCTTAAGCCTTTGGGTATTCCCGAGTGGAAATGGTAGGATATTACGATGGATTTTGTGGGAGGTTTATCCAGGACAGTGGGGCTTCATGAATCGGTGTGGGTGATAATGGACAGATACACCAATTCAGCTCATTTTCTTCCAGTGAAGAAAACGTACACGGTGGATCAGTATGCTGAGTTGTATTTAAGGGAGATCGTACGTCTCCATGGGATTCCTAAGTCTATAGTGTCCGACCGGGACCCTATCTTCACCTCCAAGTTTTGGGGTAGTTTGCAGAAGCCTATGGGGACTCAGTTGAAGTTTAGTACAACCTTTCATCCTCAGACTGATGGACAGTCTGAGAGAACGATTCAGGTGTTGGAGGATATGCTTAAGGCATGTGTGATCGACTTTGAAGGATCTTGGAGTAAGTATCTTCCGTTGATTGAGTTCTCATACATCAATAATTATCAATCAACGATTGGAGTGGCTCCTTATGAAATGTTATATGGGAGGAGATGTAGATCGCACATTCATTGGGATGAGATGGGTGAGAGGAAGTATTTGGGGCCAGACATGGTTCAAAAGACCAATGAAGCTATTGAGAAGTTCTGAGCTAGGATGCTTTCTTCACAGAGCAGACAGAAAAGCTACGCTGATCCAAAGCGTTGGGACGTGGAGTTCCAGGTTGGGAACCACGTGTTTCTGCGAGTTTCACCACTGCAACGGGTGAGAAGGTTTGGAAAGAAGGGCAAGCTAAGCCCTAGATTCATTGGACCTTTTGAGATCCTGGAGAGGATCGGACAGGTGGCTTACAGGTTAGCTTTTCCACCGTCATTGTCACGAGTTCATGACGTATTCCATGTTTCTATGCTTCGGAAGTATGTCTCAGATACGACGCATGTGTTGAAATATGAAGACTTAGAATTGCAGACAGATTTGTCCTATGAGGAGCAACTGGTTCAGATTTTAGATCAAAAGGATAAGGTTCTACGGAATAAGGTAATTCCTCTGGTTAAAGTGTTATGGAGAAATAGCTGGGTCGAGGAGGCGACCTGGGAGCTTGAGTCAGCGATGCGGGATCAGTATCCCAAGTTATTTAGGTAAATTTCGAGGATGAAATTCTCAGTAGGAGGTGATAGTTGTAACGACCAAAATATCACTAATAAGGCCTAATGACCTTGATTAGTGTGCACGATTATGTGATTTAAATGACTTAATGCATAATTGGTTTATATGTGATTTAAATGACTTAATGCACGATTATGTGATAAGCATGCTTATATGACTATATGGATATATGAAATGCATGTTTATGGGTATTAGTATGCATGTAGGCTTTGTTTAGCTTAAATAGGCATATTTGTAATTTTGGCCCGTTGAGGGCATAAATGTGATTATATGTTATAATTGTGGAGACCGCATTATTTTGTGTATATATTTGCAGCGTTTGGATCGAGGCAACCCTAGGGAGCTAGTTAGCGGGAAAGTCACAATGGGACCCAATACCTGACTCGGGGCGAGTCAAGGGGTATCTTGGGTATTAGATATTTATTTGCGTTATTGGGTTATGAAAATAAATAATTGGAGATATATTTGAAGTTAGGAAGTTTAGGAGGGAATATTGGGAAAATTTACCATTTTGCCCTCAGGGACGTTTTTGGTACCCCGAACCATGGGATTAACTTAAGTAACTTCAGTTAGAAACAAAAGACAAAAAGAAACAGATAGAAGCTGCCTAAATCGACCCTTTTGTTTCTCTCTCTCACTCTTATTTCCTCTAGATTTTTCCAAGAAAACCTTTGAAGTTAAGGAGGAATTTTGGGTTACACTACTACAAAAACACCCTTTTAGGACACTTTTTTAGGGCGCTCACCTAGATGCGAGTCCTAAAAACTACTCCTGGACTTTTTAGGACTGAAATAATTTCTTTTAGGGCTCGCGGAGCAAGTCCTAAAAACTATGTGTGTCCTAAAAGTTTGAGATTTTTTTTTAAACAAACACCTCCTGGACTTTAGTCCTAAAAACTTGTGTGTCCTAAAAGTTTGAATTTTAAAAAATTTCATATTCCCTCCATTTTTTTTATCTAAAATTGCGAGTCCTAAAAGAATGTTTTTAGGACTTGCTCCTAAAAGTTTGAATTTTAAAAAATTTCAAATTCCCTCCAATTTCTTTAACTAAAATTGCGAGTCCTGCGAGTCCTAAAAACTTATGTGTGTCCTAAAAGTTTGAATTTTAAAAAATTTCAATTTCCCTCCTATTTTTTTAACTAAAATTTTATTATTTATTACTTCACAAAGAAAAACATAACATAACAGCCCATTCTCTCTCTCTCTCTCTCTCTCTCTCTTTCCTTGCTCTCCTCCCCCCATTTCTCTCTCTATCTCTCTCTCTCTCAAGAACTCCACAACCAAGCCACGGATGGTGGCGCTCCGACCACCCCCCTCCTACATGCACCAACGCAATGGATGCAGAAGGTCGGCGACCTTCGACCCCACGAGCCCAGCCCCTCATGCGCCGCCCTCCGCCGCCTAAAGTCGTTCGAAGTCGCAGTGGTGCTATTTTTCCCAAACTCATCCGAGTATTTTCTGACTGCCTCGATCCAACCTGACCCAAACGAACACCACCAGTGCATTCCTTGTGCTTTGGGCATCAAAACCCACTAAAGGATTGATCATTTTCCCGAACCACCACTGTGGGGTGGTGGCACCGCCGTTAACGTTGGAGCTCCGGCGAGAGCTTTGGCTATCAATTAATTTTTAAAAAATTAAAAAGAAGACTTTTAGGACTCGCATTGCGAGTCCTAAAAACTTACTTAAAGGCACTCAACGGGATTTTTTGCGAGTCCTAAAATACCTCTGTTTTTAAGGTTCTCAAATAAAGGTCTCGCAGGGCAAAGCCTTTTTTTTTTGTAGTAGTGTTAGGAATCACTTGAATTGAAGCTAAGGACTTGGGAATTAGCTCAGTAACTACTTAGTGGGTTTATTCTTCAGTAGAGGTAAGCTTTTAATTATGGCTTAGCATTTGAATTCTGGAAATTGCTGGCTGTTTTAAGGTGTTTATGAGCTTTTGAGATTCAAAGATTGAATTGGAGTTTTGAGTGTAGTTTTCTGTTGGTTTTTATTGCTGGGAACATATTAGAACTATTGTGATAGTTAAATTATGTCATTAGGATGATTTTGGGTTAATTTGTTTGAGGTTTGGTTGTTGAAAATGGGGATTTTTCTGGGTTCGAAGGGGTCGGGCCGCGACTTTGTTCTTGGTGTTCCGCGACCCTCTAGAATAGATGGGAGCCTTTTCTATCCATTAGAGCACTTGGCTAGAAAACACCTAGAGGCTTGATTATTCTAGAAAACATTTCCAAAATCTGTGAGAGATCCCTTAGTGCTTGAGTTAGGGGGAAATAAGCTTTTGGACAAAGGTTTCAAGCCTTGTTCAAGTTGGTGATCCCCAACACTCTTCACTTTGGTTGTGTGAGTGAGAGTTCTTTGTTCATTGTTCTTGTTCTTATTCTTTTATTCTATTATTCTATTGCTTTTCATTTCTTCTATTATTCTCTATTTACTTTTTTATTTGTATCTTTTGTTTTAGAGTTGTAATCTCATCTATATCTTTCATTCTACTACTTCTAGTTTATTTGTATCTTTTTGTCTTAGAGTTGTATTTTCTACTTCTATCGTCTTCTACCTCTTTCTCTATATTTATATATATTTTTTTCATAGATTTGTAACACTTTTTAATCAATAATTATTTATTTGTAATATTTTTTCTAGAGTTGTATTTTTCTTGCCAATTTCCATTGAGGCAAATTACATTTTCCTAACAGAATTTACCCATCACTTTCACGGAAGAAGATGCCCGGAATGTCCACTTCCTGCATCATGACCCTCTGGTCATTGATGCCCAAATCGCCAACAAAATGGTGTCCATAGTGTTGGTGGATGACGGAAGTTCCATCAATGTACTGTTCAAGGCGGCATTCATTGCAATTGGCTTGACTGAGCCAGATCAGGCCTCATGCCCAACGCAGATCTACGTCATGATGGATGGAAAACTCTATCTCAAAGGGTTGTCCATGCCATACCTCTGGTGCGTGTCCGGGACAGAAATGAGTGCAATGATGCACGAAGTGCACGAATGTTTCTAGCCAACAATGAAGAAGGATTATGTTGATTACGTTCGCAAGTGCGAACAATGCCAAAGGTATGCGAAGATCCTGCGAGTCCCTCCGACGGAAATAACCTTGATGACCAGTCCTTGACCTTTCACAGTATGGTGGATCGACTTGGTAGGATCTCTCCCGACCGGGAAAGGTGGTGTAATGTATTACATCGTGGCCATTGACTGTTACACCAAGTGGGTCGAAGCGGAGCCAATGAACACTATCTCCTCCAAAAATTCAATGGACTTCTTCATCAACAACATTGTGTGCCAATATGGCCTCCCTCACAAAATCGTGTTTGACAACGGGAAGCAATTTGACAGCGTCCACTTCGCCGACTTTTGTGAAAGACATGGCATTGTTAAAAGCTTCTCCGCGGTCGCTAGACCCTAAGAAAACGGGCAAACAGAGGCCGTAAATAAGATCTTGAAGGGGACATTAAAGAAAAAGCTTCAAGCCAGCAAGAGCAAGTGGGCAGAAGAACTGCCCCGCGTCCTATGGGCATACCGGACCACAGAAAGAACGTCTACCAGACATACTCCATACTCAATGGTGTACGGATGTGAAGCGATCATCGCAGTAGAAACGACTGTCTCGTCTCACAGACGAGACACGTATGACCCCGTCCAGAACCACACCTTACTCCAAGAATCGTTGGACCTCATTGAAGAGATCTAGGAAGAATCCCAAGTTCAGCTGAAGATGTATCAGGGAAAGATCGCCAGGCACTTTAACTCTAAAGTTAAAAGCTGAAAGTTTGTAACCAGTGATCTAATCCTGAGAAGAGTTTTCCCTGCAACCCAAGATCCGGGAGTGGGGGTTCTAGGACTGAACTGGGAAGGACCTTATGAAATCCAAAATGAAGTATGTCCGAGAACATATCACTTAAGGTGACTAGACGGAACAAAGGTCCTAAGGGCTTGGAATGCTGAACACCTCCGCTGGTACTATTAGTAGTCGGGAGGACATGGTTCTGTTCTTAGTTTTTCTTGTAAACAATGTATGCCCTAGGCCGATTTCTTACTTAATAAAATTGATGTGTACAAAACATTACAAAGAAATATTGTAAAGAACTAAAGTTCGCGTCCGTGTTCATCCTTTTTTACAAACAAGTGACCCAAGAATACAGTCTTCGTTCACTTGGAGGGATATGACCATCTATACGAACAAGTCTAGGAATAAAAACAAAACATGATGCAAAACACAGAGTTTAGTCCTAGTCCAGACCGTATAGATTGGGGGTGCAAAACCCAACTCCCAACAAAATAGGACGCAAGGCTCAGGCCAAGTCCTAACCCAGACGCACATGGTCTGGGGGGGTACGAAACCCAATAGGACGCAAGGCTCAGGCCCAGTCCTAACCCAGACGCACATGGTCCGCGGGGGGGGGGGGGGGGGGGGTATACAAAAACCCAATAGGAAATAAGGCCCAGGCCTAGTCCTAACCCGAACGCACATTGTCCAGGGGGTACAAAAACCCAATGAACATTGTCCGGGGGTTACAAAAACCCAATAGGACATAAGGCCCAGGTCTAGTCCTAACCCAAACATACACGGCCCAGGGGTACATAAACCCAAAAGGACGTAAGGCTAAGATCCTAGTCCCAACCCGGACATACATGGTCTGGGGGGTACAAAACCCACCAAGAAATATGGCCCAGGCCCGATCCTAACTCGGACATGCATGGTCCGAGAATACGAAATACCTAAAAATCAGTTGACCTAATCTGGTCTCAAATAACCAAATACCTATCCACGTTTCCTCTGTAATATCCCGGAACCATTGGAACATGAGTCTTAGGTTTACGTTGTTTAAAATTAGTCTTACAAATGGCCCAGGCCGTTGGAACCTAACCCCTAGGTTCAAAATAAGCTAGTCAACTAATGTCTGATGGCCCAGTCCGTTGGAACCTGAACACCAGAATCAGCACAAACAAATTTAATGATAATTATTAGCTCCCTAACGGTCCAGGTCGTTGGAACTTGGGCATCAAGATTAAAGCGAGTTAATTCGTTAAGTCACACCTAAAAGAAATCTCTAACGGTCCAGGCCGCTGGAGCCCGAACCATAAATTCGAGGTGAAAAAGGCTAAGTTATATTGATAAGTCCAAAATAGTCAAGGCCGTTGAGACCCGAACACGGGTCCCTGGACGGGCTAAATGCCTTCTACAACTTTTCTCTAGTGGTCCCGGCTGTTGGAACCAGGACCAAACATTCGACTCATGTTCATGCAAAGTGGTAAAACACTTAGTGAAATTCTAAGAAGAAAACAAACGAATGAAAAAGGGAAAACTTTGTGTAAGAAATAAATTCAATATATAAAAAAGCATGTTGACCTGTGAAATTGGCCAACGGTCGTATGCACAGTATACAACACCTTTTGAAAGAAATAAATAGAATAGACGACAGAGTATGATTGTCTTAAGTAAACACACATAAATTTTTTAGTGGTTCAGCCTTGTTCTAATGAACAGTAATAACCTAATCCACTTAGCTTTTAGTATTGAATAACTCAACAATTACACTGATGAAAAAAAGTATTCACACGTTCTAACTTGCCCAGAATTTCTCCCCAAATATTCTTTAGATCTCCAAAATTCCAAAAAAAGCGATCAGGGAAAAGTCCCAAAGTCCCCTTTATGAAGCCCTGGATCCCTTATTTATAGTACCCAGGGGCTGTTACATGATCAGTAGTACTGGAGATCGTGGTTTGGTACACGATTATCAGGTAGTGGAGATACATGTCCACCTCCCCATGATTATGAGATCGTGGCTCTTCTCGTTGTTTCTCTAGATCATGGTGGATAATGCACGATAGAAACCTCTAGGAAGATGTTAAGTATCTGTTGGTATATGGGACTTAGGTGCTAGGCCCGATGACCTGATCATGGGTGCTAGGCCTGTGACCTTCTGGATGTTGGACCTGTTGATCCTCTGGGTGCTAGGCCTATTGATTTCAGTTTGAATGTGAGTGAGTATTTCTCAGTGAAGTGTACTTGGGGGTTTAGGCCAACCACCCTATGAAGAATAGGATGGGCTGACCACCCCTAGGGGCCCTTGGGCATACTGGGGCCGACCACCCCTAGGGTAGGGGTCAGGCCGACCACTCCTAGGGGCTCTTGGACACACTGGGGTTGACCACCCCTAGGGCTCTTGGGCTTGCTTAGGCCGACCACCCCTAGGGGGTTTAGGCTTGGTCAATTTCTCTATAGGTCCTGGACCTATCTCTTTTGCCCGTCGGTCTTTTCTCAATAATTCGTCGTTTTTCCATGATTTGTCATGTCACGTATCGCATTCTCATTCACCACGACATCCTCGTATTTTTTAGGGATAACATTGTCCCCCCCAAGTTTATTGTAATGTTTTTAACATTACGGTAAACTTGATCCTGGCCCGAGAAACATACCATAGCAATACTTAAATAGTCAAGTCCCTCTGGACATTACATAGTACTTTTTTAACTATCGATAATTTGCTCGGCACTAATTTTTTAGGGATAATTAGTAAATCCTAAAAATAATTAGGTTTTTCAAGAAAAATTAATTTCCCAAAAATCTAATATATTTTTCAAGGAAATTTGGAATCCTAAAAAACATAACATATTTTTCAAGGAGTTTGGACGTCCTAAAAATATAATATATTTTTCAAGGATATTAATTCCTAAAAATACAAAATATTTTTCAAGGAATTTTAATTCCTTAAAATATAAATATTTTTTTCAAGGAATTTGATTTCCTAAAAATATAGATATTTTTCAAGGATATTAATTCCTAAAAATACAAAATATTTTTCAAGGAATTTTAAAGGAATTTTATTTCCTAAAAATATAGATATTTGTCAAGGAATTTTAAATTCCTAAAAATGTAGATATTTTTAAAGGAATTTGAAATTTTAACCATACCAGATATTTTTCAAGGAAATTTGAATTCCTAAGAATATCTTGTCTGCCTAAGAGGTTATAAGTAGGGCCTCTCTTCTCATTCTTGCTCTATGCGCCTCTCCCAAACGAGTTCCAAGCGTGATTTCTCCAGTCCCTCATCAAACTCAGATCTTTGGTAAGTATTGTCTTCTAACTCTTACACCATTTAATTTAAATGTGCTTAGATTTAAAAGAAACACTTTGAATTTTTAAGGAATTTTGTTTGAATCTTGTTCTGTTTTATTTTGATCCAAAATACTTGACTTTCTTGAATCAAGTTAATATTTCTCTGTGAAATTCCTTAGCCTGGGCGATTTCCAGGGTGACAAACCCTAGCACATGCGAGTTTAGGGATGTAAAACCCTAGTCCGACCACCTCTATGAGATCCATTAGCCTACAATTTCTAGAGTTTCAACAATTTCCAGGGATGTCTATTCCCTCACAGGGCGACCACCCCTAGGGCATCATTATGGGCCGAGCATCTCCAAGGCTTCTCTCCCTATGTGATTTCCAAGTCTAGGATTAGTGTAGCGTCCAAAATTGGCTAATAAGGCTTAGGGCCTTGATTAGCGTGCCTGGAGGGAAATAACTGAATTAACTTGTTAACATATGCATGATGCCAGGGCATGGCCCATTGAGTGTTATATGCTATTTATGTTATGTGGATTGTTGTTATGGTTGGCTGATGTGAATTGGGAGGTGGTTTTGGATGTTGTTATCATGCCTGATGAGCGGCGTCGTTGATTGCAGGCATATTATTGAGATTCCTCGACAATCATCGAGATTCCGCGGCAGCAGGGCCAAGGATGACAGCCAGGGTCAAGACCCTCCATCTGCCCCACAAAATTGGCAACAGATGTTTTCCGAAATGGAAGCGAGATTGCAATGAACTGAGGAAGAACTTCGACAGTTGAGGTAACAGACCCCTCCTCAGGCCATTGGGTTGTCAGTTCAGCAGGCTATGGCGCCAGTGCCGGTTCAGCCTGTTATGGAGAACAGGTGGGAACCTTTGTATGAGAGATTCAGGAAGTATCATCCTCCAACCTTCGAGGGTAGACCAGACCCACTGCGGGCAGAGCAGTGGATGAATATGATTTCCTCCATCCTGAATTTTATGAGGGTGGAAGGAAACGAAAGGGTAGCCTGTGCCAGCTACATGTTCAGAGAAGATGCCCGCATTTGGTTGGATGTAGTGACTCAGAGGAGGAATGTGGTAGTTATGACTTAGGAAGAGTTCAGAAATATCTTCAATGAAAAGTATTACAGTGTAGCAGTCTGAGCTGTGAAAGTTGACAAGTTCATCAACCTAACTCAGAACCAGTTGACTGTTACTGAGTATGCTCTGAAATTTGACTGGTTGGCGAAGTTTGCACTGGACTTGGTGCCGAAAGATGCGACAAGAAGAGATAGATTTGTTGTGGGATTGAATGTTATGATCGCCCATGATGTTAAGATTACCTTGGACCTAGAGACTACTACTTATGCCCAGGTAGTGGACAGGGCCCTTACTGCTGAGGGGGCTGAGGATCGGATTTGGAGAGAGGGCGCTGCGAGGCGCGATGCCAGGAGGACGGTGCATCCTTTTACTAGATCTAGTCAGGGTAGTGGCCCCAGTGAACAGAAGAGGAAGGCCCTAGATTCCTTCATTCCTCCTAGCTCGGATAGGAGGGCCCGAGGTGCATTTAGCGGCCGTCAGAGCGAAGGTGACAACTGGAGGAGTTTTCCAATATGTCCTCGGTGCAGACGACGACATCAGGGGGAGTGCAGGATCAGGGGCTGCTTTACTTGTGGGAGTGTCAGCCATTTGAAGAAGGACTTTCCGCAAGCCAGAAAAGAGGAGCCGAAGCAGGGTGACAGCCTCGCTCCTGCCAGAGTATTCACCTTGACTCAGACTGAGGTGGAGGCTAACCCCTTGGTCATGACAGGTCAGATTTCTAGTGCTGGTTCTTCTTTTACTGCGTTGATTAATTCAGGAGCTACCCATTCATTTGTGTCAGCTAGAGTTATAGATCAGCTGTGTAGACCTAGTGATTTGTACTCTATGGATTTTCAGACTTTGTTGCCAACTGGGGAACTGGTAGTCTCTAGGAGATGGATTTAGGCATTGCTAGTAGAGATTGATGGTAGGGAATTGTCTGTGGTTCTTATTGAGTTAGTGATGGACGAATTTGATATGATTCTAGGGATGGATTGGTTATTGAAGTATGGGGCGACAATTGACTGCAAGCGTAAAATGGTGACTTTTGAACTAGAAGGGGAGGTACCCTTTGTATTTGTGGGGACAGTCAGTGGACCGCGAGTACCTATGATTTCAGCACTGAAGACTAGAGACCTGATGTAGGAAGGTTGCATATGATTCCTAGTGAACGTTGTGGATTCTTCTAGGGTTGTGTCTGTTGGACCGGGTGAGACCAGATTGGTATGTGAGTTTCCAGACTTATTTCCAGCAGACCTGCCAGGGTTGCCGCCGCAGCGGGAGATTGATTTTGTTATAGAGTTGGCTCCAGGGGCGGAGCCAGTATCTAGGACACCTTACAGAATGGCTCCGACGGAGTTGAAGGAGTTGAAGATTCAGTTGCAAGAGTTACTGAATTTGGGGTTCATTAGACCGAGTTTCTCGCCATGGGGTGCTCCAGTGTTGTTTGTCAAGAAAAAGGATGGATCTCTTAGGATGTGTATTGACTACATGGAGCTGAACAAGTTGACCATTAAGAACAAGTACCCATTACCTAGGATCGACGATTTGTTTGACAAGTTACAGGGGAAGACAGTGTTTTCCAAGATTGATCTCTGGTTAGGTTACCATCAGTTAAGGATTAAAGAGGAGGACATACCAAAGACCGCTTTCCGTACGAGGTATGGACACTATGAATTCCTGGTTATGTCCTTTGGATTAACCAATGCCCCAGCAACTTTTATGGACATGATGAACAGGTTTTTCAAGGACTACTTGGACAAGTTTGTGATTGTGTTTGTCAACGACATTCTAGTATATTCTCAATCAGAGTCGGAGCATGAGCAACATCTGCGTTTGGTATTGCAGCGGTTGAGAGAGCATAGGTTATATGCTAAGTTTAACAAGTGTGAGTTTTGGCTACCGCAAGTCACATTTTTGGGCCATATTGTCAGTAAGAAGGGGATTCTGGCTAACCGAAGTAAGATTGAGGCGGTGAGAGATTGGCCTATACCAAGAAGTGTTCCGGAAGTTAGGAGTTTTCTTGGATTGGCAGGGTATTATCGGCGGTTTTTTGAGGGATTCTCCAGAATAGCTACACCGTTGACTGAATTGATCAGGAAGAAGACTAAGAATGTTTGGACATACAGGTGTGAGGACAGATTCAAGGAATTGAAGCAGTGACTGATCACCGCTCCAGTGTTGAGTCTGCCAACGGACAATGAGAAGTTTGTGGTTTATTGTGATGCTTCCAGATAGGGTTTAGGGTGTATGCTGATGCAAGCTGGAAATGTGATAGCCTATGCATCGAGACAGTTAAAGGAATATGAACAGAGATATCCCATGCACGATCTGGAGTTGGCAGCGATGGTATTTTCACTTAAGGTTTGGAGACATTATCTGTATGGTGAGAAGTGCGAAATATACACCGACCATAAGAACTTAAAGTACTTCTTTACTTAGAAGGATCTGAATATGCGTCAGCGACGGTGGCTGGAGTTGGTAAAGGATTATGATTGTGATATCCTATACCATCCTGGGAAAGCTAATGTAGTGACTGATGCATTGAGTCAGAAGGGCCCAGGACAATTGTTTAGTTCAAGGCAGATATCTAATAAGTTAGCTGAGGAAATGACTAGAGCGGGTATAGAGTTGGTGGTTGGTCGGTTAGCCAACATCACTCTTCAATCTACACTCCTTGAGAGGATCAAAGAGGCGCAGGGGAAGGATTCCCAGTTGAGAGGACACAGAGAGAGTGTCATAGTCGGAGCGACTAAGGACTTTTCTATCTCAGAGATGGGGTTACTAAAGTACAAGGGTCGGATCTGTGTTCCGATGGAATCTGATATCCGGCGGGAGATCTTGGATGAATCGCATACCACTTCCTACTCTTTACATTCGGGTTCGACGATGATGTACCAAGATTTGAGAACCTTATATTGGTGGTCGAGAATGAAGAGAGACGTGGTGGATTATGTGGCCAAGTGCTTAACGTGTCAACAAGTGAAGGTTGAACATCAAAGGCCATTAGGGTTATTGCAGTCTCTAGGGACTCCAGAGTGGAAGTGGGAAGATATCACCATGGACTTCGTGGTTGGGTTGCCGAGAACCGTAGGACAGGATGACTCGGTGTGGGTGATTGTGGATAGGTATACAAAGTTCGCCCACTTTTTACCTGTCAGGACGACTTATACTGTGGAGCAGTCTGCCGAGTTATATGTGAAGGAAATCATTCGAATTCATGGGGCTCCGAGGTTGATAGTATCCAACAGGGACCCCACCTTCACCTCCAAGTTTTGGGAAAGTCTACAGAAGGCTATGGGCACACGGTTGCGATTTAGTAGCGCTTGTCATCCCCAGATAGATGGACAATTTAAGAGGTCGATTCAGATACTGGAAGATATGCTACGAGCCCGTGTGCTAGATTTTGGGGGATCTTAGTGTAAGTATCTCCCTTTGATTGAGTTCTCGTGCAATAACAGTTATCAGGTGACTATCGGAGTGGCTCCGTATGAGATGCTATATGGGAGGAGGTGTAGATCACCTATCCATTGAGATGAGACGGGTGAGAGAAGGTACTTAGGTCTTGAGATGGTTTAGAGGACCAATGAGGGGATTGAAAAGATTAGAGATCGAATGCTCGCCACCCAGAGTCGCCAGAAAAGTTACTCGGACCTGAAACGCAGGAGCGTGGAATTTTAGGTCGATGACCATGTGTTTCTTATGGTTTCACCTTTGAGAGGAGTGAAACGGTTTAGTGTTTGGGGCAAGCTGAGCCCTAGGTTTGTTGGCCTCTTTGAAATTCTGGAATAGGTTGGAGAGGTAGGTTACAGGTCGGCAATGCCTCCAGCTTTATCAGGGGTTCATGATGTTTTTCACGTGTCCATGCTCCGGAAGTATGTATCAGATTCTACACACGTGTTGAGTTATGAGAATTTGGAGCTGGACCATGATTTGACACATGAGGAGAACCCGATTCAGATCCTCGACCGGAAAGATAAAGTTTTGTGGAGCAAGATCATCTCCTTGGTGAAAGTGTTGTGGAGGAACAGCAAGATAGAGGAGGCGACATGGGAACTTGAATCAGTTATGAGGGAGTGGTATCCAGAGTTGTTTAGGTAATTTCAAAGACGAAATTTCTGTAAGGAGGGGATAGTTGTAGCGTCTCAAATTTGCTAATAAGGCTTAGGGCCTTGATTAGCGTGCCTGGAGGGCAATAACTGAATTAACTTGTTATTATGTGAATTTGATAAATATGTGATTAGAAACACATGTTTAGGTGAATTAAATATGCATGTGAGCCCCATTTGGTTGCTATGGGCATATTTGTAATTTTAGCCCGTTGAGGGCATAAATGTAATATTTGTATATATTGTGATTGACACCACGTGTGAGTGGTGATATATTTGTGTTGCACGATCTAAGACAGTCCTAGAGAGCGGTTTAGCTAGAAGGTCACAACGGGGTCAAAGACCCGGCTCGGGAGGAGCCCAGAGGTATTTTGGGAATATTATAACTTGAGTACGGGAATTATTGAGTAATGGTTAGTAGCTTATTAATAATTTGGTAAGTTGGGATTAAATGTGGATTTATAGGAATACTTGAGGATTTAGCAGGATTTGGGTGAAATGACTAAATTGTCCTTGGAAGCACTTAAGGATTTAAATAAAGCTCAAGGGTATTTTGGACCTTTTGTATAGGAGGGGATTTTGATCAAATAATGTAGCTGATTCTAGGGTCATGTAGAAGGGAATTAGAGGGAAAAAAAACAGAAGGAAACTCTCATCTTTTTCTCTCTTTCTCCCCAATCGGTCCTCCCTCTCTAAGGTGTTGATTTTGGAGGATCTTAAAGCAGAAACTCGGGAGCTTAAGGGCTTAGCTAGGATCAAGGACTTGGAAAGGTTCAGATGGGGATTAGAGGATTTGGGCTTGGAATTGAATTTGAAAGAAGCTCAGGGATGAATTTCTACTTGAGATTTCAGCGAGGCTTGGGTTAGAGGACTGTGCTCGGGATTTTGGAAGAAGCTCGGGACACAGGTAAGAAAACTGCTATACCCATAGAGCAGGGCGAGGCCCCATTTTTGTGTTGCAGGGCACGACCCTATGTGACTGTGTGCAGGGCATAGCCCCATTGATTATGTTAATATGTGTTTAAGTATTTGTTTAATTATGCTATGTGTGCAAATATATGAATGAACGGTGAGAGCCGGGAACGGTGAAGGCCAAGAACGGCAAGGGCCGGGAACGACGAAGGCCGATAATGGCGAAGGCTGAGAACGACAAAGGTCGAGAATGGCAAGGGGCTGGGAGCAGCATTTAGCATGCAGAGTGCAAGTTGCTAGGGTGAGACCTTAAAGGATACCTGGGATATCCTCACGGTGTAGACCGCGAACCTAGGGCCTGGTAAAGCGCCTGGGACGGCATGGCTGTATGTGTTTAGCCTGCTGGTGGTTTGACTATGTATTAAGTGAAAGATGTGCATATTTTATATGTTTGTGTGAGTTTTCTTTCTGGGCTTCGACTCACGGGTGTTCTATGGTGCAGGTAAGGGCAAGGGGAAAGTCGACCGACCATGAGTACGGAGAGCATGAAGCGGTGCGTACATGTTTGGCCTGCCTGGCTGCCACGACCAGGGGTATTTTTGGGAGATGTATTGTACTAAATTATATTTTGTCGTATAATTGAATTTAATCATATTTTTGAGTTGTAAATATTTATAAACAGTATTTTGGGGATCCCGAATGTTGAACGCTTCATAATTTTCAATGAATGACTACATTTTCAAATTATGTGATTTTAATACAGTTTAGTTACACTTTTGACCTAAATTCTTGATTAGTAAGTTAAATGCACATTTTAGACTCACTAAGTAACGACTGTAAGGTAGTAGGGCGTTACAATTAGGGCTAGGGCCGACCATCCCTACAGTTTCCAATCATGGGTTGAGTACCTCCAGGGCTTCCATTTCCTTGCCTTATGCGATTTCCAGGTCTAGGACTAGGGTTAGGGCCGACCACCCCTAGAGTTTCCATCATGGGCCGAGCAGTGCTTACCTCATGGGCCGACCACCATACCCTTGGGCGATTTTAAGGGATCCAGGGTGGTCGGCCCAAGCATAAGCCGACCACCTAGTACCCTAAAAATAATTCTTTCTACAGACTTGAATAATCCTCTAGCATTTTTCTTAGGCTTGCCTCCCTGGGGTGGTCGGCCTAAGGTGGTAGGCTGACCACCTATGCCCCATCTTTTATGCTTTGTAATTTGATGGATTCAGGGTGGTCGGCCCAGGCTTAGGCTTAGGCTCACTGGGTCGATCCCCTATATAGAATTTTTCTCCTGATTTCTTCATTTTTGCTCCTTAGTTCATGATTATGCCCCCAGCTATTGGCTTCATTATGCTCACTTACTAACTTTGCTCTTTATTTTTCTTCTATTGTAGATGTTTAGCTCCTCTTCATCAGACAAGTCAGTAAGTGAACGTACTCCCCAGGAGTTCTTGGAAAGGTTGAAAAGGATTCTCCCTCGCTCCACTTTAATTTGTTTAGTGAGGAAGATTTCTTGAAAATGTACTGCCCAATGGCGAGAGTAGAACAGACAACTCGGAAACCCTCAGAAGATGATCCTCATATTATTAGGCACATCACTCCGGGCTCCTCGCCTGGCTCTTCTCAGATCTCCTCTCAACACAGTACGCCCTGCGGCTCTCAAGACACATCTCAATGAAGTTATTCTTCTCAACAGGATAGGTCAGGTCAGCGAGACTCATTACAATATCCTTTGCACCAAAAAAATAGTCGGGCTCCTCATCCATTTTCTTCTCAGCAAGAACATACCAAGGGCTCTCATTGCTATGCTACTCATCCTCAGGAGTGTTCTATTCACAAGTTTCAACCAAAGGTGGTTTGCCCTCCTTCCAAGAGCAAGGCAGTCTCGCTAGCTGCGCAATAGAAGAAGAGATGACAAAACGTGTTCCATTCATCAGACTTGGGGCCACCTTCGCCAGTGAGATCATATGGAAACCGTTTGAGAAGTCTCGCCCTGCTGATTATGAGGTTTTTTTATTCAAGGGGGTGGCTTCTGACATGACTGAAGAGAAGGTAAAGAACTTAAGGAAGACCTTTGACCTCTCCAGTGTGTCTATTATTATCCCTGGTCCAGATGACAGAGCTGAGGAGCCCCCTCTGGGTATGTGCGCTTGGACACGTTCTGCCATTAATTCAGGCGCCCTACTTCCTCTTCATCTATACTTCCGTAGTGTTGCAGACTATTTTGGTATTAGTCCTTCTCAACTGGCTCCTAATGCGATCTTGGTCTTATCTGCATTGTACATTATCTATCACTGCAGAAAATGGGTTGCTCCAGTGCCTCACGAGATCCAATACTTATTTGACCTGAAGACGAACCCTTCTCAGCGCAACTCGAGGTATTTCCACTTCCACCATTATATGAGCGAGGGTACCAACACCTTCTTGGAAGAGATTTATGGAAATATCAAGGCATTTAGATACGCTGACAACTATTTCTTTACTAAGGACGTAGAGGCTAACTATTCCAAGTTTAAGCACGTGGGGCCATTTTATAGACCGCTCCCGACCCAGGCTATGACAGTGAGGGCCAAGGCACTAATTGTAATGACCCCCATGGAGAAGAATGTCATGACTCTCATTACTTTATAGAACCTTAGGAAGGTGGGGCTGTCTCCTCCTACTATAGCTGATGTTCCGGATGACGATGGTCCCGAGCCCGTGATCGCCATAGACTCCCCGGGACCCATGCATGTCGAGGAGGTACCCTCTTCACTGGTGCCAGCTGGACAAGAGGGTGATGAGGTGGGGTCATCTGTCGCATACTCATCGCTTTCTTTGGACGACTTTCGAACCCAAATCTCATTCAGAAGGTTCGACACTTTATAACCTTTATTTTATGATTCATATGTGTTTAATATCCTTCTAACATTTGAACTTCTTTTACAAGCTCAGACATGTTTGGTTTTGTTCATACCCAACAGAGGTCGACTCCCACCGAGGCCAGTCCTTCTATTTGAGTGGAAAAAAGGGCCAGGGTTGAGGCTGAGTTGGTCATGGAGGTTCCTCCTGAGGTGTCTCCTCCGACTCCTTTGGCATCTAGTCCAATTATTTTGGCATCTAGTCCAGTCATAGAGGTAGAGCCATCTTTTTCTACACCAGCTCCTCCCATTTTCGCTGATGCGGGTGCTTCCTATTCTGCGCCTGCTCCCTTATCTGAGCCACATCAGTCTGCTATACGGAACTTAGGTGCTCTCATGGACCGAGCATCTCATCTAGAGCAAAGGATAACAACTTTTAATGGGATTAAGAATGAGGACTTGAGCACCATTCTCACAAAGTCACTCCTAGACATTCAGAGTGTGAGTCCTTTACAGTTCTCTTCTTGTCTAGTTAGATTGTGTTCTGACGTTTATCTAGCACTTGTATGTTTTTTTTTGCAGGCACTGATGCTAGTCTCTCATGTCCGTGATAAGTCTGTGGAGAATACCTTCGTTCTGATCTTGAAGCTATCCACCAAGAGGTGCTGGACCTTAGGCACGCTCTTGGCTTTAGGGATGCTGACATTGCTTCAAAGGATGAAGAGATCAACACCCTCCGTAGTGCCGTGGAGCTCAAACAGCAGGAAGTGACTGAGTTGACTCTCAGAATAACCCAGATGGAGGGGAAACTTGCCGATCAGCTCCAACAGTCTGAAGCCGAGAAAGAGAAGCTGATTGCTGACATGGACCAATTGTGGAAGGAAGTTCTGGTCGAGAAGGAGCAAGAGGTCAAACCTGCCCCGAACAAAGCTCTAGAGAAGTATTAAGAGACAAATTTCTCTTGCTTCTACTTGATCTTGAAGTCCAAAAAAAATCTAAACTTCGATTTCCTTCCCGAGAAGACGCGAGCGAAGGAGCATAGGAAATGTCTGGCTCGAGAGGCTGTCGAGGCTCAGGGTGGTCTTTTAGATGATACTTCTCACCCTAGTTAGTCTTCTTTTGGTCTTTTACTCTGTCTTTCCTTTCATGCCATTGGTGGGGCACCTTGTACTTGACAATTTTTACATATGACATTTCATTCCTTTATGCTTTTTTGTTAAGAGAACTTAGTGTATTGATTGAAATTTTTTATTTCCAATGCTTACTAAGTATATCAACTCACAACCCTCATTGGTTTAGGTATTAGTATACTCTGAACACATGTATTTCACGTGCCATACTAACCTTACTCTTTTATGTATTTCATGCTAACTACCATGGTAATGTGAGTAGTATGATACTTCACCAAGTACCATGAACAAAACAGGTCAACCACCCTATGGGTGATAGGCCGACCACCCTATAGGGTTAATGATCTGGCCGACAACCCTATAAGGGACTTGGCTAGGAGTCTCCCTACCAATGCCTTTTTTATTCTTGGTTTTTGCATTTTTGGAACATATGTTGAACAAATGTCCTAGAAAAACTTTAGCTTGCTTAGTACTTAAGGTCACACCCTCATTGCTCGTGTATACCCCGATCGGTATGTACTATATGCCCCCAAGTGATCATGGGTTTAAAAGCCTTGGTCACTTGCTACTTGACAATGCCTTGCTTCGATCAGTTAGACACATAGTACTATCATTTTCACCCAGTGATGCAAGCAGCAAATGCTTGTCCCTCATTGGTAGTTAGGTGATGGTTTCATACTCAGTAGTAATGACACCTATACACGGATGCATATTGTGTAGCAAGTTTCGATCACGATCTACGTAATCTCTCGTGTACTCGTTATAATGATTGTAGAAAAAAGTGTCTAAGTTGGACCAGCCGGGTCTAAATTGGCTAATCGAGCCTGTAACGAGTCTTAGATCAAATTATCGATCGGTCCCTCAAGGATCAGATTTGATTATGATCTGATGATGGCAACTGGTCCTCGGACCAGTCTCTTTTGTTGATCGTATGGGTTGATAGGTTCCTCAAGAACCAGGATCGAACGTGATTAATAAATTTAGCAACAAGGTCCTAGGACCTGTCTCTTGCTTGGATCGTATGGGTCGATAGGCTCCTCAAGAACCAAGATCGAACATGATCCATAAATTTGGTGACAAGGTTCTCAGACTTGTCTCTCGTTTGGATCGTATGGGTCGATTGGCTCCTCAAGAACCAAGATCGAACATGATCCATAATTTGGCAACAAGGTCCTCGGACCAGTCTCTTTTTTGGATCGTATGGCTCGAATGGCCCCTCAAGAACCAAGATCGAACATGATCCATAAATTTGATGGCAAGGTCCTCGGACCTGTCTCTCGTTTGGATCGTATGGGTCAATAGGCTCCTCAAGAACCAAGATCGAACATGATCCATAATTTGGTGACAAGGTCCTAGGACCTGTCTCTCTTTTGGATCGTATGGGTCGATAGGCTCCTCACGAACCATGATCGAACATGTTCCAATAGTTTGGCGACAAGGTCCTCGGACCGGTCTCTTGTTTTGATCTTATGGGTCGATAGGTCCCTCAAGGACCAGAATCGAACATGATCTGATAAATTTATGACAAAGTCCTAGGACCTGTCTCTCTTTTGGATCGTATGGGTCGATAGGCTCCTCACGAACCATGATCGAACATGTTCCAATAGTTTGGCGACAAGGTCCTCGGACCGGTCTCTTGTTTGGATCTTATGGGTCGATAGGTCCCTCAAGGACCAGAATCAAACATGATCTGATAACTTTATGACAAAGTCCTAGGACCTGTCTCTCTTTTGGATCGTATGGGTCGATAGGCCCTTCAAGGGCCAGAATCGAACATGATCCGATGGAGTTGATAGGTCTAAAGGACAAGTCCCTCGTTGAAAGAAATTTAAAGAATTAAGTGAAACTTAAGAAATTAAATTCATTCATTCATTGAAGTACAATGGCTTTTACACAGATAATTTGAAAATAATACATTTGCCTCCTACTCAGCTATGCTTCTTTCCGCCAAGGATTCGATGGGAACGACATTTAGGGTGTCCGCATCTTTGGCACTGGCAAGCATGGCTAAAGCATCAACATTGGAATTCTGCTCCATCGGGACTTGTGTAATCGAGTATCTCTTGAACTGTGTCAACAAGTCCTTCACATTGTTCAGGTACTGCACCATCCTATGTCCCTTGGCTTGGTACTCCCCTTGTACCTAGTACACCACTTGTTGGGAATTTCTAAAAATCTCCAGGGACTGTACATGCACATCCCGAGACAAGCGTAATCCTACTAATAATGTCTCGTACTCAGCCTTGTTGTTTGAAGCATTGAATCCAAATCTGAGAGCGCAATGGATTTGATGATTCTCCAGAGTTGTGCTCATTGGATGCTCCATCAACTTATAGCTTCCATACAGGAGTATCTCCTTCCTTCTCGGTATCTCCAGTCTCTGATTGGTATGAAGGGTCTTCAAGGTTGGTGCCTTCGACTATGAAGTCTGCCAATGCTTGTCCTTTTATTGTCGTCCTCGAATGATAAGTGATATCAAACTGTCCTAGTTCCACTGTACACTTGAGTAATTGTCCCTAGGCCTCTGGTTTCTGAAGAACCTGTCTCAGCGGTTGATCAGTCAAGACTCGGATCGAGTGAGCTTGGAAATATGGATGCAGCTTTCGAGAGGCGATTACTAAACAGTAGGCTAGCTTTTCAAGAGGGGGATATCTAGACTCCACTCCTACTAGCCTTTTACTGATATAGTATACAGGGTATTGTACCCTGTTCTCTTCCTTTACCAAAGAAGCACTGATTGCATGCTTGGTGATTACCAAATATATGAATAGTACTTCATCATATATTGGCATTGCTAGGATAAGAGGTTGGGCGAGGTGCTCCTTCAGAACTTGGAAAGCTTCTTCATATTCCCCGGTCCATTGGATCTTCTTGCTGCCCCTCAATAAGTTAGAGAAAGGGACACATTTGTCCGTAGACTTTGATATGAACCTACTGAGGGCAACTACTCTCCTGGTTAAGCTTTGCACTTCTTTGATTATGGTAGGTGACTTCATGTTGATCAAAGCTTTGATCTTCTCAAGGTTAGCCTCGATTCCATGTGAATTGACTATGTATTTGAGAAACTTACCAGAGCCAACTCCAAACGAGCACTTGAGAGGGTTTAACTTCATACTATACTTTCTAAGTATTACAAAGAATTCGTCCAAGTCTTGAACATGCCCTCCAACTTCTTTGGACTTAACCAACATGTCATCGATGTATACCTCCATATTTTTGCTGATCAAGTCTCGGAACATGCCATTCACTAAATGCTGGTAGGTGGCTCCTGCGTTCTTCAAGACGAATGGCATCACCTTATAACAGTACAATCCCTTGTCTGTCTGGAAGCTGGTATGTTCCTCATCGGGAGGGTGCATACTTATTTGATTATACCCAGATTACGCATTCATGAATGAGAGTATTTCATGTGCTGTCGTTGCATCGACCAATTGGTCTACTCTGGGTAGTGGGAAGCAGTCTTTGGGGTAGTCCTTGTTCAGATCTATGAAGTCCACGCATGTTCTCCACTTCCCATTTGGCTTTGGGACCAGCACGAGGTTTGATACCCAATCTGGGTAGTAGGCCCCCCTTATAAAACCGTTTTCCTTAAGCCGCTCGACCTCCTCCTTCAGGGCTTGAGATCGGCCTTTGTCAAGTAGTCTCCTTTTTGTTGCATTGGTGGGTAGTTCTTGTCTACATTGAGGACATGACTTATAACGGATGGAGAAATTCTAACCATGTATTTATGTGACCAGGCAAAAATGTCCTGGTTTTTCTTCAAAAATTCCACCAACCGTGCCTTAATTTCCACCTTTAATTCCTTCCTGACTTTGATTACTCTAGTCGGGTCCTCCTCATCTAGTAGGACTTCATCAGGATCTTTGACTAGTCCTACCCCCATGGTGTCATCCCTAAAGCGAGGATCGATGTCGTTTCCCTCGCTTTGGGAAACTTGCTATAATTACAATTCTTCGTTAAAAGGAGCCCTCGGCTCCAGTAGAGTGTTTCTTTCAACGTCAACTTCCATGTTGACAACCTCATCAGTTCCTCCTTCTCTTCGCAGCAGGCTACTACCATGTTGTTTATGCCTGAACCTTTCTTTGCCTTGACCACTGACGAATTATAGCATTCTTGTGCCTCCCTTTGGTTACCCTGTACGCATCCTTGCCCTGGGCTTGTAGGGAACTTCAAAGATAGATGCCAGATAGATACTGCTGCGTGTAACGCCATCAGGATGGGTCTCCCGATAACTACATTGTAATCCGATGAGAAATCTACCACCAGGAACTCTGTCATCATAGTCTCATGCCTGAGGGCATCCCCTACTGTGACTGGTAGTCTGATAGTTCCTACTGGTGCTAGGTACTCTCCCGTGAACCCATATATCACTTGGGAACATGGTGTCAGGTCCTTGACCATGAGCTTCATCTTCTCGAGGGATGACTTGTAGATGATATCTACTGAGCTTCCCGTATCCACCAAGCATCTCTTCACTCAGGCATTGATGATTTGAATGGTAAGGACCTGAGGGTCATTATGGTGGTACCTCACGTGCCTGGCGTCATCCTCTGTAAAAGTGAGAGTTTCACTTTCATACTTTTGATTTTTTGGAGACCGCTGCTCGACTGCCATACACTGGGAAGACTCCCCTACCTCATGTCTGAGAGTCCTTGCATATCGCTCACGAGCATTGTTATTGTTGCCTGCTATGGTATCCAATGTGAAGTCTACAACTGCTCCAGTGGTGGACTCCTCTACCTTTGGAATTCTGGATTCCTGCTTGGGGTTTCGGTCTTGCCTTGGTACCTTGAGAGTTTTCCTGATCGGAGAAGAAACAATTCTGGACTCAATTGTTTGCACTCGTTTGTGTCATGCCCGTAATCATTATGGAAACGAAAAAACTTATTCTTGTCCTTTTTTCCTTCTAAACACAAGGGGGGTGGCTTTCAGTATGGTACCTCCTGGTATGTTTCCAAGTAAATCTCAGCCCTTGATGTGGTCAGGATGGTATAATTGGTGAACCTGGGCAGGTAGGGTTGATGCTTAGCTTGTTTGTCGGCGGGTGCTGACTAAGCTTTCTTTTCTTCACCCTAATCGGCCTCTAAGGTATTCCTCTTCTTACCGTTGCCCGACCTACTGCTCTGAGGGTTTGCGCTGTTCTTATTTTCCTTGACAGTGGTCAGATGGTTTATGCCTTTTTCTTCCTTCATGATAGCATCATCTAGCTTCATGTATTCGTCGGCTCGGTCCAAGAACTCCTCCAAGGTGTTGACAGGGTTCTTGTGTATACAATCCCACAAGGGACTACGATAAATTATTCCTGTCGACATGGCAACGAACTTCCCTTCATCTCCTACCGTGGATGCTCGGTTTTCCTCTCTCATGAATCTTTCAATGTAGTCTTTCAGGGATCCATATTTCCCTTCCTTGATGTCAACTAACTGATTTTCATAAACTGGTTGAATCCGCCCGACACTAAAGACCTTGCATAATTCTTTCCTGAACTGCTCCCAGGAAGTGATGGATCCAGGTTTGAATTTCCAATACCATTCCTAAGCCGAGTCAGAGAGAGTGGTAGGGAATACTCTACACCTATAATCATGCTCTACACTGAGTAACTCCATCTGATCCTCAAACTTTCCAATGTGTCATACTGGGTCTTCTTTCCTAGTGCATGTTGGGAGTTTCGGGGTCTTGTATTTCGGTGGATGTTGAGCAGCTTGGATATTAGCACTGAAGGGACTCCCACTTCTATGAGTCAGCTCGATATTGGAAGGTTTCTTTGTCAAACCATGAACAACCATGACGAGTGCATCTATTTGAGCCTGCATTGCAGGTGGGATCGCTGCTCCAGGTGGGGTGGACGTCCATGTTACCCCCTCCTAAGCGCTGGTCCTTCTATTGATGACCTCCCTCAAATCCTGAGGTTGTGCATCTTTCCTGAGCCTATCGAACACCGTATTAGTGTTTTTCATCGGTTCCTTTCCCTTGCGAGACTGAGGGTGTAGGGGTGGTAGGTCCGCTGTGCCCTTGTCGGTGCGACGCTGTCCCGGGGCCTTTCCTCCAACATGACTTTGAGATTTTGAGCGGCCATTTCCATTCCTGTCATGCCCCTCAGATGTTTGACTCTCATCTCCTGCGTTGTTTCATCGGTCCCCCTGGGAGGGGGCCTTCAGGTTGGTTATACTCCTACTCCGAGATGAAGTGTTATTCTTCTTAGTCATGGAGGAGGCAGTCTTGGACTGTGCCTCTTCATCCGGTCACTGGGAAAGTGGTTCTGAGAGTGTCCTTGGGGTCCTACTCCTCCCATGGGACTCTCGTGACTGTGGTCTTGCATTCTTGCTGCTTTGGCCTGAGCCTCCCTCACCGCCTGAGACGCATCTTTAGCGTTAGCTCGAGCTAATTGAGTAGCCGCCTCCAAGGCCACAGCAGCCTCCGGTCAGCTTCCTGCTCTCTTTGGATCATCCTCTGGACCTGTTCATCTATCTCACGTCATTGTCGTTCCATAGTTTCCCTCTGGAGGGAAATTTTTGCAACAAAGGACTCCTGCCTCCCCAGAAATTGCACCATCTCCTCCTGGTGAGTATCCTGTGGATCTTCTCATTAGGTAGGTCTCCAACCTTCATCCGAGGTTCATTAATGAGATCGATGGTATCTTGAGTGTTGGAATCCCTAGGAGTTGTCTTTTTTGTCTGACTTGGTTTTGGAGGAATCGTAAACTGATGAAAGTGTGTTTCTTGATTTTGCACTCTCAATGAAAGCACCAAAATGTTGACCTGCGAAATTGGCCAACGGTCGTATGCACAGTATACGGCACCTTTTGAACGAAATAAATAGAATAAACAACAGAGTACGATTATCTTAAGTAAACACACATAAACTTTATAGTGGTTCAGCCCTGTTCTAATGAACAGTAATAACCTAATCCACTTAGCTTTTAGTAATGAATCACTCGACAATTACATTGATGAACAAAAGTATTCACTTGTTCTAACTTGGCAAGAATTTCTCCCCAAATGTTCTTTAGAACTCCAAAATTCCAGAAAAAGCGATCAGGGAAAAGTCCCAAAGTCCCCTTTATGAAGCCCTGGGTCACTTATTTATAGTACCCAGGGGCTGTTACATGATCAGTAGTACTGGAGATCGTGGTTTGGTACACGATTATCAGGTAGCGGAGATACGTGTCCACCTCCACATGATTATGAGATCGTGAGTCTTCTCGTTGTTTCTCTAGATCATGGTGGATAATGCACGATAGAAACCTCTAGGAAGATGTTAAGTCTCTGTTTGTATATGGGACATAGGTGCTAGGCCCAATGACCCGAGCATGGGTGCTAGGCCTCTGACCTTCTGGGTGCTAGACCTGTTGATCCTCTGGGTGCTAGGCCTATTGATTTCAGTTTGAACGAGAGTGAGTATTTCTCAGTGAAGTGTAGTTGGGGGTTTAGGCCGACCACCCTATGAAGAATAGGATGGGCTGACCACCTAGGTGGTTCTTGAGCATGTCAGGCCGACCACCCCTAGGGGACCTTGGGCATACTAGGGCCGACCACCCCTAGGGGGTTTAGGCTTGGTCAAGTTCCCTATAGGAAAATTGTCTCAGACCCACCCGCGTCCATAAAAGTGATAAATACAAATACAAAAAAAGAAAGGAAGCCACAAGTGAAACTTGAAGGCCCAGGCCTAGGCTTCGACGTGCTCCGGGGCCTCCGGAACGGTTTCATCTTGTTCATCCCCGGCCAAGAGCTCCGAATCAGCTTTTTCCTTAGCCTCAAATTCAGCTCTCTTCGTGGTAGGATCGGGGTAAACAAGGAGGTTCATGTTTTTGTCTTGGAGTCAGGCCATTAAGATCGCCTCATCAAAGGTGGCCTTCAGCAAAGCATCTACATGCTCCTTTTCTTTGCGAACCTCCTCATTTCGCTTCACCTCCAGCTGAAGCAAGTCGTCCAGGGCGTCGATCTAGGAGTCAAGAGTTGCAACCTTCTCCCAATTAGGTGAGATTGGGCCTCGGCTGCCTCCAGGAAGGCCTTGGTCGATGCCTCCGAGCCCCAAACACGAAGAAGCTCTGCCTCCAGACTACGTACCAACTTTTTGTGGTCAGCTTCCTTCCTGGACAGAGTTTCCTCAAGTTGGAACCGAACCTGAGCGGCCTTCTCACTGTCAACCTAAACCCGAGCAACTTCCTTGGCCAGGGCCTCTCTAGCGGCTTCCTGCTAGTTCACGACCCCCTCCAACTCCACTTGGGCCATCTCTAGCTTCATCGCCATCTCTGCCACCAAGTCAGTGTTCTTGTGGGCCAACAGCGCATCCTGGAACAAAACAAAGTTAGAAAACGTATAGGTAAAAAATATGGTAAAGTAAAAGATCATGTGAACATATGACTTACAACAGTGGCCTGGTGATGAATGGCCTGGGAGATGAACAAGGCGTCTTGAATGGCCAGAGTGGCGTACCGCTTCATTTGCAAGTTGGACATGGTCGTTCCAACCTCGGCCAGCGGAGCTGTATCCTGTCCCAACTTGGGACGAAACCCAGTCTCAGCAGCGAGCCGGTCCACGATCAGTTGCGGAGCACTAAAGGCGGTCGGGCGCTCGGCGAACTCCACCTTTCACCGGACAGTTAAGGCCTGGTAGACCTCTTCCCATTTGTCCCGACCATCTTCCCAAGCCCGGGACACCATTCTCGCCCTCTCCTCCTGGAGGACCATGTTCCCTCCTCGGGAAGGGCCAGATTGATAGGGAGCATGAGGGCCTCTGGGATCTCCCAATTGATGATAAAGCTCTCCCCAGAAGAATGCTCCTCGGCCAGGGCAAGATCTTTGGTCCTAGCCCTCTTGGCCCGATTTGAAAACTCGCTAGCGGCCGAGTCCACGACTCTTTTCTCTGACCCCCGATTCCCCAAGGGCTCCCGCTCTAAATCGATAACCGAGCGGAGATGGAACGACTTCAATGTGTATCGTCGGGAGAACAGACATGGCTGGAGTCTTCTCGACGACCTCTAGTTCTGGCCTTGAATCCTCAAGGACCAACTCCAGCACCTTATTCTTGGGCAGGCCCTTGGCGGCCTTCTTCGCTGATGCTTTAGCCACAGTCAACCGAGCCTCCATCATCTCCTTCATCTTGGCCACGGGGTTAGACATGTCTGAATCATCTGAAAGGGAGAAACAAAAGATAGTCAGCAAGACACATAAACAGGGATAGAAATTAAAGATAAAACAAATGTTAGTTTAAGGTCCTCCGGGACGAACACTTGTCTAAACCATGGGCATGACTCAACTCCCCTTAGGTGAAGGAATGAATGTTGTCCCCCATGTCGTCCAGGTCCAGAAAATTACCATATTGTAGGAACCCGAATGAATACATGAGGACTGACATATCCAAGACAATGGGGCAAGGAAGCCCCACTTCTCGGATGACCCCAAGCCAGTAGTCTCGGTATATTTGCCTATCCCTAACTAAGTCCTTGAGGTAAGGAGCATAAGTTAAAAGCAAAGGAGAATTACCTGGCCCCGAGATGCTGGGTCTGGAAGCCCTAGTGTTCGGCTGAGCCTCCTCGAGGAGGGGATCCAGCTCCTCAGATGCGGTCCTCTCAGCTTGGTTGGCCTGCTCTTTTTACTTCTTAGCCGCATTCACGCGAGTTGCGACCTCAACGACATCGATATGAACGAGGGCCAATTCCTCCCTCAAGGCAGGATCTCTCCGCACTGCAGCCCCCGGAAGCTAGAGGCCGCGATTGTCTGGTTGGCTGCGAGCATTCCAACCTGTCACAAATTCCTCATGTTCACATAGTCCTCCACGTCCAGCTCCTCCATACTCCGTTTGGCGTAATACTTTTTCCGGTCCAAGATTGACTTGGTGAGTTTGGGCATACAATCTTGTTTTCCAGGAGCATGAATGAGGAACAGACAAAACAAAAGGAAAATGAAAAGGAGTTCTGGAGAAAACAACTTACCCACGCACTGGAAGTCCAGCACCAACATGGAGTTCTTCTCTAAGAGAAACCCGGATGTCATGAACCAGTAGTGCCTAACATCCGGAGGGTGCTTCCAGGAACTATAAGGAGTCGGATAATTGTCGTGGGGCTTCAATCTATAGAAGTTGTCTCGGGTCTTATCTTTAATGTTAAGTTACAGCTCCAGCTTATAGAAGTATAGCACCTCCACGGGAGTAAGCACCGGGATCTCCTTTGACGCACATAAAATGTGCCACCCCACGAGCAACTTGTAGGCCTGGGGCAGGAGTTGGAACAACACGATTCCCACGAACTTAAGGAATCGCATGAAGTAGTCATGAAGCGGGAGAGTAGCTTCAACACTGATATGGCCCACGCTCTAGGCCCTGAAGTCGCCCACGCTGGTGTGGGCCTTCTCTTCCCTCCTGGCCAGTCGATTATAGAAGAGTCCGGGAGTCGATTATATTCCCAAATGCTTCTCCAAAGCGTCCAACATCTGGTAGTTCTGAAACTCATTTTTCTCCCCATCCATCTCCCATGTGTTACTAGTGGGAGGCTTACGCCCCTCCAGGATAATGGGGCTCGATTGTACAAATTCCTCCGGATGAAGGGTGACGCTGCTGCTCATGATCGATGATCTGGGAACAAGTAAGGAAACAACAAAACCAAGCAGTTAGCACCAAAACCAAAAAATATTGGTTAAGTTACAGGGGTTTCTCCTAAAACTGCTTGGAGAAGTCCTCTCTGGACCCAGATCCGAGACCAATGGAGATCCCGAGAATCTTGATCGGAAACTACGAAATAAAGGTTTTTTCTCGATTTTCCCGAATCAATCTGGGACGCCCAAAGAGATCCGAGATGACTCTACCGGAGACACTACCTAGACCGTCTATTCTACAGATCTACTCTATTTTGCTAAGAACCACCCAATGCGGTGGTCCTGACCCTAACAATCCTATGGTTTCAAAGGAAATACAAAAAAGAGTAAAGAACCAGGAAACTTACTATGGGGCACTAGATCTGGAAGTCGTGGGGTCTCCAGCAATAGGGTCGGCAAGATCTTAGCTCTAAATCGGCGTAGGCGATCCAGGAGCTCGTTCATTGGTTGAACCGAGACTGGACTGTCTGACGATTGTGCGGAAAGGACGTGGTCCAGGAAGAAATGGCGACGGAGATGAAGCAGCCATCGAAGAATCTCGTTGGCAAACTCGAACATAAAACGCTCTCTCTCTCAACTCTGATTGTTTAGAATGTGTAAAGTAACAAATGAAAGTCTGGGGGTATTTATAGGGCCAAAAGCACACTTCTTGATCCGACGGTTCAGGATGACTTCCCTCATCTAACGGTCCCGGATTACGTAGGGGCTTTAATTATCCTAATCGAGTATCAGATCATGGATTCACCAATTCGCGATTCGCGTCCACCCGATCCAACGGTCCACAATAGGAAATTTTAGAAATTTCCTCATCTGACTGTAACGCCCTGGCTATCCCAGAACAGTTACGGTGAACGGTGGACCGGAAATTTGACTCGTTACCTGAGTCCTTTGGTCAAAAACGTGCTCTAAGTGTAATTAACGGGTTAAGGTATAAAACCAATAAAAAGGAAATGGAGATTTTATTACAAACTGCTATGCAGAGCTAAACAAAACATTTTCAAGTGGTTCTCAGTACAAAATGGTCACTATAGTTGTAAAGTTACAATCCCGCAGACCTAAGCGGCAAAATAGGGTAAACCCCCTAGTTCCTCGGAGAACTCCTTGGCCGTGGTGGTCAAGCGGCCGCATATGTACACAACACCACATCAGCTCTCCACTCAAGGCTAGGTGAGCTTTTCTTTCCCTTTACCTGCACCACATAGCACCCATGAGCCAAAGCCCAGCAAGAAAACATAACACTTTTTATAAACATTATCAAATGAATATCATTATAATCACACTGAGCAATAAGCCTTAAACAAGTGAGTGAACATCACATGAGGTCCTGATAATCCACACTGAGTGACTGACGGGCACGTCACTAGTTCAAATGGGAGAGTGGCTGTTAGGTAAGCCACTAGCCTTCAACAGGTTTTGGTAAACCATATTGAGTGACTGACAAGCACGTCACTGTTTTCAAATGGGAGAGTGGCTGCTAAGTAAGCCACTAGCCTCCAAGCGCTTATTTCATTCATCAACCCTCGGGGTCGGTCTGGCATTGATGCTCTTTGAGTCATTCAATGCTGATAATCGATTAGATCAAATCTTATTGGCTTGTGTAATACACGCTAAGGCCGTCCTGACTAATGAGTCAGCTCAACGTGATCAGTGCCCAGTACCACTGCTGAACCTGACTAATAAGTCACAGCTTCACAGTTGATACTAGCACCTTTGCCAAACCTGACTAATGAGTCAGTACCATGCACAAGTGAGCAACATATGCTAATCATTCTATATTCAATCCATGTCCATATTCTCACAATCAACATGCCTCATGAACATCCATGCATGTCACACTTGGGGTGCAGTTCTCTTACCTTTGATTCGAGCTAGAATGAACAAAAGAACGACCCTTGAGAACGGTTTAGCTTTTAGTCCTTTAGCGGTTACCTAATCACAACACATATGGAATACCATCAATAATCAAGATAATCAAGGCTCTCAAACCATTATCTAGCCTCCAAGAGATCAATCCAAACTAATCCAAGTAGCAAGGACACTCCCGAGGCCTAAAACTAGGTTCCCGGGGTCAAAACGAGCAAACGGGGCGAAAACAGGGCAAGGGCTGCGGCCCTAGCGCCTTGGGCCGCGGCCCCCAGAATTTCTAGAGGCAAGCGCCGCGGCGCCCCACACAAGGGCCGCGGCACCCAGCGAAACAGAAAGGCCACCTGCTAACTCGAGCTAGGGCCGCGGCGCCCAACCCAGAACCATTCTCCCACGTGTTTTCAACACTTCAACGTCCCCAAAAACACACCTAAACATTCCCCAATCATCAAAACAAAGTTCCCAAGCTTCCCCATACATCAAAACCCTCAAAACCCAAGGCTCGAATGAACCGAAAACTCAACAATTCACAAAATCAATTCAAAGCTTAGAAACTCGAAAAAACTCAAAACTTAAACTTCGATTACCTTCAATTGGTTTGTTTTCCGTCGAATCCTTCGGTTAAGAAGCTTCTAATCTTCCCTAGGATCGCTATGCCTCGATCCTCACTTGATTCCGACTCCTAGAACTCAAGATTTCGTCAAAAAGGCTTAAACGGTAAAACGAACTTTGAAAAGGAAGAACGAAAGGTTTTCTTATCGTATGTTCTATCTGATAAGCTACTTCAAACTTAAGTAACCTCAAATAAAACCTAATGCTCGGGGTCCCGATAACACCCCCAGGGACATTATAGTCAAAACCTCCAAAATTTCACCCTGATCTCAAATATTCCCAATTTATCATCAAATGAACATTTCTATTACCCCAAAATTGACCCCATTATGGTAAAACCGTTAATCCACTAAAAATAACCGTCTCATGTTGCTTGGCTCGAATATATCTCCATAATAATGGAATCTCATTCACAAATCAAGTTATGCACCCAAATACACAAATTACCCTCAACGGGCCAAATTATCATCACACCCTTGTAATGAAAAATATGGACTCACATGCATGCATTTCACATCATATCATAATATAATCAACATATACATGCATTTAATCAATTAACAACATAATTAAGCAAGTATGGCCCTCCCGGCCAACTATTCATGTCGTTAAACACATCGGTGAATTCGAGGCATTACACTGACGGTCCTAGTTGGTACAGAAATATTAAATAACCCACTCGATTACCTTATCAACATCACTCCTACAGACAGGACGCCTCAGAAATCACGCTGACTCCTATCTATCAACACGATAATCAAGAGATTCTCTCCAAACCTGTCAGGCGTGAGTAATATGCACACACCAATTATAGGAAAACACGTACATATGACATGATGAATTTGAAAGGACAGGGGTCTCCCAAACGCCCCATAAGTAAATGAACCCGCCTTCTGGGAAACAAACCGGGCTGTTGGGATTTGATCAAGGACATTGGCGCAGACTCTTTTCATGCGAGGTTAACCAAGTGGCCCCCCATGGAAATGGACCCGTCTCCCGGGAAGCGAACTGGGATATTGGAATTTTATCTGGGAAAATGAAGCAAGCCTCCACTGTGGAAGCATAGACGAAGGCTTGAGGGGTAAATGTTATCCTTATTTTCCCCCGGACACGTGGCACGACACACTGGGTCCATGGGCTATTTTAAAGAGATCCAAGGCCCAGACTGAGCCCAATGGACGGGGAAGGAATAAATTCCGGTGGCCCAATTACCAGCTAACCCAGCATTGTCCACTGGGCGCCCCCATATGAGGGAACCGGGACCATGATGTGGGCCCGATTTGTCTTCCCGAGCCCAACCTAATGCATCATCTGAGATGCGATTAAGGGTGATGGACCCAAATCTAAGAATGGACTAGGAAGATAGTGGATGAACCCGAGCTCTAGTAAACGAACCAGGGTCCTGGTAAATGAACCCGGACTAGGCGTCAGGGTTCGGCATGATAGACTATCCCCGACACTGACATCATCCCGAGAAACATGGAGTTTTGTCTCCTCAACTAACCTACAGAAGAGGTTACATATGGAATGTACGTCGTTATTAAGAACAGTATTGTGACTACTCTGACGATCCTGTCCCTAGGATCTCCTCAGAAGCCCACGCCGACCAGATTGAAGCTGCGTACTGTTGTCAGTGGTATAGCGTAGTTATGCTCAAGCCGGCCCAATGGGCCCTGATCAGTGTATTTTATTTGATAGAATCCTTTGTATTAAGCCTCCGTTAGTGAGCAAGACATGATTATATTCATATTGGGCCTGGATTAGTCCGGCACAAGCCCAGTGCACCCAACTGCCTATAAATAGGACAAGTTGTGCACTGTAGTGAGGATCAAAATTTTCTTTTATAAGCACATATTCTGCTCACACTTACAGAGAACTCCATTACTAAATCTCTCTAAGCTTTAATACAATAGACTCGTGGACTAAGGCTCTTTAACGCCCCAACCACGTAAAAACCCTTGTGTGATTTTCTTTAAATCCTTTCTTTTAGCTCTCTTGTCTTTCATAATTGTAGTTTGTGAAAAACTCGATAAACAATATATAAATAAGACAAAGTATATTTAAGAGAGATAGATGAAAAAATTTATGTTTTGCTTTGAACTACATTAAATTTTATTTTATTATGCAAGACCATTTATAAAAAAAAAATTAGGCAGTTCATTTCTATATAGTATGATAGATCTTTTTTGCCATTTATTTTTATATTGTAACATTTTTTAAAAAAATTAGTCTTTCTTTTATTAAAGAAAAATAAAAATAAACCTTACCGAGTCGAGTCTGACCCGCCCCATCACATCCGGGGTGGGTTTGACCCGACCCGCATCAATAGCCTTAACGGGGCGGGTCAGGTTGGGGCAGAAGCTTAGCGGGTCGGGGCGGATCTTTAGCGGGGTGGGGCCGACCCGCCCCATTTACATCTCTATTCTTGATGACCTTCTCATAAAATAAGAAATATATTGGCAACAAAGATTGTTGGGAAAAAGACTTAGTTTCTTTTATAAATATAAATATGAAGACTAGAGAATATATCAATAGAGAAAGAGATGTGAAGAAATAACAAATCAGACACATACTACACTCCACTAACTCCACTTACTCAACTACATAGACACATAAACAATTACAGAAATAACAAAATTGAGCAAACCCACTTAATACATCTCATAAACTAATTTCCTAAACAATAGGAGTTATTGAATAAAAAATATGACCACAATTTTGAATCATTCTTCAACACTCCCCCTTGGTTCAAAGTCAAAAACTCCAAGACGTAATCTGACATAGAAGAACTTATCTTTTGGAAGTGATTTTGTAAGAATATCTGCCACCTGCTCATGTGTACTGCATTGCTTCAACATAATTTCATCATTTGTAACCAAGTCTCAAATGAAATGAAATCTAATGTCTATATGCTTTGTCCTTTCATGAAAAGCTGGATTTTTTGTCATTGCAATTGATGCCTTGTTGTTACAAAAAATATCAGTTGCACCTCTTTGTTCTTGATACAAATCAGTAAAATTCTTCTAAGCCAAACTGCTTGACAAGCTATTGAAGTTGCAGCAACATACTCTGCTTCTAAAGAAGAAATGTTGTTGTAGCTTGCTTCTTTGAATTCCATGTGATTGATCCTGACCCAAGGTTAAAAACACTTGCTGATATGCCTTTTTCGATCATCTAATGAGCCCACCCAATCGCTACTAGTAAATCCACAGAGACTGAAGTTGGAAACTTGAGTGTACCAATTTCCATAATTTAATCTTCCAGCAAAATACCTCAAGATCCTTTTTGCTACTCCAAAATGATGCTTTGTGTGATTTCTCATGAACCTGGAAATTATACCAACAAAGAAAGAAATATCTGGTCTGGTATTAGTTAAATAAATTAGACCTCCAACCAATCTTCTAAAACTTTTTACATTAGCCTCCTCTGTGCCATCTTCAAGCTGCAATATCTCATTCGTATTCATGGGTGTAGTAGTTGGTTTACAATTAAGCAAGTAGAACCTTTTGAGAAGATATATTTGTTAGGAGTATGTCCTAAAAGCATGTAAAAGACATTTATTATTTCAATGAATAAATGAATACAATGGTCTATTATTGTTATATTTAGATTATTAAATTATTGTTTGAATAATTTTTGTAAATATCAGAAAAATTCCATATTCATTATTGAGGATGTGATCTTGTATTAGTACCAGAGAATTAATATCACATGAATGAATAAAAATAGTCAACAACAAATTGAAGTTATGGCATTCTTTAATTGGGGTTGTAAGTACGGTTTACTGAGTATCATGTTGATAGAAATAATCTAGATTCGGATTATTGATGTGGTAAGACATCTCGGTAAAGGTGCTTTATATAATATGATTATATATGACAGGGACCGATATGAATAAAAGTCTTTATCCAAAAATTATTTAATAATAAAGATTTTTAATTCATTTCATAACTGATGATCATTTATAGATCAACCTAAATCATGAGTGTTCTGAACTTTTGTTTATGCTTATTAAATCTTTTGATTCATTCATTAAGGTCTCTTCATAGAATGAGGCTAATGACTTTTGTTTTGGAGATTTAATATCATCGATGGCTGGGAAAATGTATCAACAATACGGAATCTAATCTTTCCTAACAGATCGTATATTGGTTCCCTTAAGGGTTAATTCTAGAATTGAATGATTATGAGCTCAAATCTATAATTAGATTATAGATTAATTGTTCACAAGTGAATTAATGGTACTTAAGGAATAAGAAGTAAATTAGAAAGGTAAAATTGTAATTCTTCCATTCTAATTTATGAACTAATTAATTAGAGGGTTGAACTATTGTAAGATGGTTATATCAATGGACAACTTAAAATAAGATTTCTGTAAAAGTATATCTATAACATAAAGAGTTCAATTCTAAATTTATAGTGGAGAAATATCAGAATTAATAAATTAACTATAATGATTAAAGAGTTTAATTATTTAGTTTTAATTTATTGGAGCTTAATATTATAGGTCCATGGTCCCCAAAATGGCTCAAACAAACACTGACAAAGATAAATACAAAAATGGGAAAAATGACTTATTTGATAAGTAAAATATTTTTCTATGCACTAAGCATAATTATTGTATAATTATGTGTAATTAATTAATTGATAATTAATTAATTATTTTATTTAACAAAAATATAATTAATTTTGAATTAATTTATTTTTTGGATTTTTTGGTATTTAAATAGTGATGAAAATTGGGAAAAATCACATGTCCTCTCTGGGATGAGGTGGGCGTGTAGCACAGTGCATAGTCACTGTGCTACATGCACAAGAAGGTTCTAAAAGGATCTTGATTCAACAATTTTAGTTATTTAAATATTAAATAAATAATGGGATATTTTAATATGATTAAAATATTATTATTTAAACAAAAATCTGATAACTGATTAGTTATTTTCAAATTGTTTAAAAATAACTAATATTATTTATTTTTAATATATTAGATATATTAAATATAAGAGATGAGTTTTTCAGAGCGATACTTTGAGTGATAGAAAATATATCGTGAAATCTTCCTGAGAGAAAGAGAACAGTGCTACAAGCATAGGTCACTGTTCTTCACAAATTTAGGTCCAAACTTTATCAAATCTCATGTGTTGAGAACATCTGATAAATAGATCTTGCCTATTGTTTTGTATAACGAGCCCACACTCGTTCTTTGTGTGTTGAGAACATTTTGGAAGATCCTGGTGTGAGATCTCAAGGATTTTTTCCGTACAAAAAGATAGCAACAAGGAAGGACTTGAGGTAATTTTCTATTCATCTCTTTGATTCAATATATATATGTATGTGAAGAAGTAGATCTAGAAATCTTGTGGGGTTAAATTAACAATTTTGATTGTTGTTCCACTACGTATAATCTCTGGTTTGATCTATAAAAACCAACAATATTGTATATTTCCTTTCTGAGATAAAAACTCCATCAACTCCTTGCTTCACCTCAAGACCAAGAAAATAATGCAATAAACCCATGTCTGACATCTCAAACTTTTTCATCATGTTGGACCTGAAACTAGCTACAAGTGAATTAAAAGAGCTCATATATATAATATCGTCAACATAAAGGCATACAATGATAAAGAGTTTAATTAATAATCTAGTTTATTGGAGCTTTGTATTATAGATCCATGGTCCACAAATCACCTCTGTCCTACACTGTCAAGGGTAAGGATGTCAAAAGAAAGATTTGTAGAAAGAATGACTTAATTGCAAAGCAATTAATTTTCCAGGGCGAGGAAATAATTATGTGATAATTATAGGCAATTGATTAATTATGAATTAATTAAATATTTAACTATGTAGTTTTTATTTTGAAAAACTATAGGTTAAAATAAATATAAATCTTGTTTGGATTAATATATAAAGAAAGATTAATAATTATCTTATTTAGAATAAGATATTTATTTAAAACTGATATTTTAAAATAAAGTTAATTTTGAATTAACTGATATTTATGTTGGGATAAATATATTGTCTTAAAAGTTGATTAAACAAACAAATGAAAAAATTAGGGAAAATCCTAATATGTGGGGCGACACACTCAATGTGCATTAAGTGTGGTGCCACACACAAGGATTCCTCAATTCCTGGGATTTGCCTTTTTAATTTCAAATTAGTTATTTAATCAATTATTTAATTATTCATTTTAAATATTTATTTGTATTCTATTTTCAATAAAATAAAGATTAATTATCTTTATAAAACTGATAGAGCGATATTTTTAGTGATGTTGTCTTTCATGTGATTAAAAATAGACTCTCTCTCTCTCTCTCTCTGAGACAGAAGTGATAGTTTTCCTAAACCTAAAAACTATTCAATTCCTCTTCTCTCAATCAAACATCTCTAGATTTCATATGTTGAGTACATCTAGAGAGTCATAAATCAACATTTTGAATCCTACGTGCCAACACACGTCCTTGTGTGATTTAGGATTGGTCTGGAAGATCAAGGTGTGAGCTTTCAGAACTTGGATAGGAAGATCGTTGATTTTATGCAAAAAGATTTGAGGACACTTGATAGGCTACAAGAGGTAATCTCTAATCTGATTGTATGTGATTTAATATATAGATATATGTTTATGATCTTGGCTGATATTAATAATTATTAAAAAGGGTCCATTCCTTGTTGCGTATCTTTGATTTGCTCTTTTAATACCAACAAATTTTTCCTAAGAATGTGGAGATATCTTTGGAGGAGATTCTAGAACACCATAAGAATGAAGAGGGTCTCGTTCTAGAGACAAATGCATGGAAGAGTCCAGTGGTGGGACCTCTGAGGCTAATGCCATAGAGAAAACCCCTCAATCTAATGGAAAGACCCACAAGAAATCCCAATCGAAGAAGGACAATTACCTATCCCCAAAGAGAAATGAATGGAAATTTAAGGGTGTGAGCGCCCTTCTTTTGTTTGTGGCAAGAGTGACCACTTGGCTAGAGAATGTAAGTTCTGAAATCATACAAATTTTGGATCCAAGATCAACACAACTGAAGAGGAGTTGGTTGCTACCTTGAGTGTGGTAAATGTCATCCAAGACAAAGTGCAAGGATGGCAGTATGACACTTGTGCCACCATTCATGTAACTTATGATAGAGATGTCTTCAAGACTTTTGAAGAATCCAAGGATGACCATGAGATCCAAATGGGGAATGAGCAAAGATCCAAAGTCATGGGCAAAGGAAATGTTAATCTCTACTTTACACCCGGAAATAAAGTTCTTCTTATGACATAACATAACATTTATGACATTCTCATTTTAATGTCGTAAAAATTTAGATAACATGACATTTTTATCGTTAAAAATAATTAATATTAATAATAAATAATAAATGTCAAATAAATTAATATTAATGACATAATAAAAATGTTGTCAAAGATATATTAACTATGACATTTGTTTGTAAGTAGTTATTATAATATTTGTGACAACATTTTTACCATAAATGTTATCTTTAGTTAAAATTGTTAAATTTAAAATTTTCAATTAACTTGCAATTTTAGAAGTCTCTATCATTGATGTAGAATAAATTAGACTAAACTTATTTCAATAATTATTAATTATCCTCTTGGAGGTTGATACTTGAAAGTTTTTCATATAAATATAAATATATATAGATACTATGTAGAAGGAATGTGCAATGCACGTTTGCTTAGTTTTAAAGTTGTAAAGATTGTCTATAATTTTAATAAAAATGGGTTCACTATTTTTTAATATATATATATAATAGAATGAATTATAATTCTATAGCATATATAAATATTTATATCAATAATTTCTACATATAAGATATCTAAACAAAACTTTTATCTGTATTTTCACCTCCGATAGGCAACCCCCAGTGACTAGCTTGGACGTTCGTAGGCAACCTCGGGGCATGTTACTGCCCGAGGTCTTTAGTCGGAGCAAAGGTCCTCTTAGGTGAGACCTTGCCTTTGACAGTGGGTTGTGGGTGCCTTAGTAGATTACTCCTCGATGTTCGTTCTTGGAGCTGGAGGTTCTCCAGCTCAGGCAATTAAGGTGAGTGGTCTCGTCTCCCAGTCGTTTCTCAGGTCCGAGGTTCTGGTTCTCGGACCTAAGATAAGGTGCAACATGTTAGCAAATGCTAGTTTTCAAAGCCATAGGATCGTCTGACAACCTTTATGGGTGATCCATCAACAGTGTTGTCAAGTGTACGACTCGACAATTCACACACCCACTATGCTGCCTGACATGGAGGTACTTACAGCACGCCTTGACAATACATGGGGATGTCGGTGTCTTGATGAATTCATTCATCGAGCACAAGAGTACATCAGTTGGGAAGACACCCAGATCGGGGCATTCGGAGCGCCCGCTCTCTTCCCTACGTCGGCCACACCTGGCCCCGTGGTTTCGGGGATCCAGCACTCCCCCTATTTTCACATCCAATAGGGGTCGGGGGGAGTCCAACCCAGCCAGAGCACCACCCCTTCCGGTTACAATGCCATGTCTACTCCTGGATTTGGTATGGCTTTGGCAGGGTTCAGGGCAGCGCCCACCGGATATAGCGCTTTTCAGCTTGCATTCAGTGCTGGAGTTGTTGCCCCATCCTAGCCTGCTAAATCCAGTTGAGCTCCCAATGGCACAAGGCACGAAAGGAAGGGTAAGGGCCGTAAACCCAGAATGAGCGGAAGCACACAGCCCGAGAAAGGAGTCACATCAGGCGAGAAGTACGTCTCACAATATTTCGAGTACACTGAATTGGTAGACTCCCAAGAGAACATCTTCGTATCCATGATACAATACGTTCATTACAGGAAGTCGCAGCCCATTTGAAGAAACAGATATAGGCGGGACCTTGGCAAATTTGTCATTTCCACAACGACATAGGGCACCATACCAATGAGTGCCGTCAACTCAATGATGAGATTGAGAATCTCATCAAGCTAGGACACATCCATAAATATGCTAAGGGTGGATCGCGTCAAGCACAACCTCTCGTGGTAAGACCGGTGGTTCCACCTATCGCACCATAGGCTCCGGCAATAACTCTTGTAGTTCCCTAACTTCCAGTGGCCCAAGGACCTCCTCCAGTGAATGGGTGGGAAGGAACCATCTCAGCAGGGCCTCACTTGGGGGGTACTTCATGAAGCTTGCAAAATAGGTATGCGCGAGCTTTGAATCACGATGATGAGGTAATGGATTTGGCCCAGATGCCTGCCCAAATGCCACGAATGACTAAACAAGTCAAAACATTCTTCAAATACAATGCTTGGAGAGTGCATTTCCCATATCACGATCCGTTGGTGATCAAGAGCCAAATCTCCAACAAAATGGTGGTATAGATTCTAGTAGACAACAGGATTTCAGTGAATATCCTGTTTAATTCAGCCTTCGAGAAGATAGGGATGACTACATTAGACTTGTCCCCATGCGCTTTGAAACTCTATGGATTCTCGGGAGAAGCCCTCATCCTAATGGGGCAGATAAAGCTCCTTGTGACGCTTGGAGAGGTACCTCACCAAGCCTTCAAATACTGCACCTTTGTAATGGTGGATTGTTCCTCAGCGTACAATGCCATCCTGGGACGAACTGCACTCTTGGAGTTTGGGGCCGTCACCTTCATCCGTCATCTGTGCATGAAGTTCCCCATAGATGCAGGTATCGACACTGTCCATGGTGACCAGAAAGAGGCGAAACAGTGCTACAATGTCTCCCTCAAGGCTCTACAGATGATGGTAAGGGAAGAAGGTCCCGAGAAGTTTGTGGCCTCGGAGATAAAAGTTGTCCAAGAGTCAAGGCCCGATGAGTTAGACCCAAGGGTTCAAGAGGAGAGGTCCATTGAACAAATAGAGGAGGTGGAGGAGTTACTTCTTGATACCTCCACCCCCGACAGGAAAGTAAAATTTGGGGGAAGCTTGAAAATGGATATCTGTGAAGCATTGGTGGGCTTCCTCCGAGGAAACCAAGACGTGTTCGTGTGGTCACATTCCGACATGAATGACATTGATCTAAATATCATATGCCATGCCTTGAATGTTGATCCTAGCTTTTCTCCCATCCAGAAGAAGTAACAGACTTTTGATCAAACTCGAAAAGAGGCGCTCAAGGTCGAAGTGGACAAGCTCCTCTCCAATGTGTTTATCTGAGAAGCCCAATATCCCAGGTGGCAATCCAATCTTGTCCTCATGCCAAAGCCAAATGGCACTTGGAGGACATATATCGATTTCTTGGACCTTAACAAGGCCTGTCTGAAGGATTACTTTCCTCTTCCCAAAATAGACTAGATGGTCGATGCCACCTCTGGTTATGAGTTGTTGTCATTCATGGACGCATACTTGGGATATAACCTGATATCCATGCACATCGCCGACCAAGAGCACACTAGCTTTCGAACCGGCAAAGGTGTCTATTGTTTCATCGTGATGCTTTTCGGGTTGAAAAACGCTAGCGCAACCTACCAAAGGCTGGTTAATAAGATGTTCAAAAACCAATTGGTTCGGAACATGGAGGTCTATGTGGAAGATATGTTGGTCAAGTCCAGAACCGCCCCAGATCACGTAGGCAATTTGTCTGAGTTCTTCGCGGTGCTTCGTCTGTTAGAGATGAAGCTTAACCCCCAAAAGTGCACATTTGGGGTAGCCTCCGGCAATTTCCTAGGCTTCATCATAAGCACTAGAGGGATTAAGGTGAACCTCGAGAAGATCAAGGATCTAATCAAAATTCCCTCTCCCTGAAAACATAAAGATGTTCAAAGCCTGATAGGAAGGATCACAACTTTGAGTCGTTTTGTCTCTAAGGCAACGAAAAAGTGCATCCCTTTCTTCAATGTTCTCTAAGGAAGTCAAAGGTTTGACTGGATAGATGAGTGTGAGCAGGCGTTCCAACAGATCAAGGCGCACATGGAAAGCCCTCCGATTCTATCCAAGCCAGTAGACGGAGAGCCCCTCCTACTCTACATGGCTGTGTCGGAAGATGCCATCAGTGTCGCATTGGTAAGGGAAGAAAGCCGTGTTCAGCACCCTATCTATTATGTAAGCAAAAGACTCCTTAGGGAAGAGTCTAGATACCCGCTGAGAGAGAAGTTAACCTTTTGCGTAATGGTTGCCTCTCGGAAGCTAAGACCCTACTTCCAGGCACATCCAATTAAGGTCCTCACAAACCATCCCCTTAAACAAGTCCTTCAGAAGCCTGGGAATCAAGAGTGGACCGAGTGCACTCCAGTGGTCAAACCGGCCTGGAAGTTGTTCGTGGATGGGTCTTCGAACGAAAATGGCACTTGGGAAAGACTTAGTTTGGTTTCCCCCAAGGGACATAGGGTGCATTGTGCCCTCCACTTTGGGTTTAGCACCTCTAACAATGAAGCATAGTACGAAGCCTTAACAGCTGGACTATGTGTGGCACTGGAGCTCAAGGATGAGGGACTCGAGATCTTTAGCAACTCCCAACTCCTGGTAAACCAAGTTCTCAGAGAGTACCAGGCTCGGGGAATAAAGATGGCAATGTACTTGGAAAAGGCTCAAGAAATGCTGCATAACTTCTGAAGATTCACTAAGTACCGCAGGAGAAAATTTCCAATGCTGACGCCCTGGCTAAACTGGCCACGACCAAAGATGTTGAATTAATCAATGTGGTCCCCATTGACTACTTGGAGTCTTCGAGTATCTCGGCTCCCGACAATGTGGAGTTAATACAACCCCAAGATGGGTGGATGGAGCCAATAGTTAAATACCTTGTCTCCGAGGAGTTGCCCCAAGAGAAGAAGGTTTCTTGGAAGTTATTATACCAAGTACCGGTACACAGTTAAGGATGGTAGGCTTTACAAGTGAGGTTATTCTTTTCCTTTGCTTCGGTGTGTATCCGAGCAAGAGGCCGGTTTAATACTACGAGAGGTACATGAAAGTTTCTGCAGAGATCACACTAGGGGCAGAGCCTATCCAAGAAAATCTTAAGACAAGGGTATTTTTGGCCCACCATGAATGGAGACGCGATGGGGTACGTCAAGAAATGCGACAAATGCCAGCGCTTCTCCAACATCCCTTGAGCACCTCCAAATGAGCTTACTCAGATGACCAGCCCATGGCCTTTTGCTGTCTGGGGCATCGACCTTACAGGGTCCCTGCCTGCAGGGAACGGAGGGGTAAAATATGCTATAGTGGTCGTCGACTACTTCACGAAGTGGGTTGAGGCCGAGCCGCTGCCACAATCACCTCCAAAAATGTAACAACCTGAATTTTCTAATCGGGCTTAGGGCCTTGATTTGTGTGCCTGGAGGGCAATAAATGATTTAATAGGCTTATATGTGGATTTATGTGAATATATATGATAATGATGCATGTTTAGTTGAGTTAAATGTGCATGTGGGCCCCGTCTGGATATTAGGGGTATAAATGTTATAAATATGTGATATGTCTGTGCAGCATGACCCAAGACAGTCATGGGGAGCGGTTAGCCGGAGGGTCACAACAGGGTTGAGATTCCAACTCGGGGCGAGTTGAGGGGTAATTTGGGTATTAGATATATTTTGGGGTTATCGGGGTATGAAAATAAATATTTGGAGATATATTTGAGGATAGGAAGTCTAGGAGGGAATATTGGGAAAAATTACCATTTTGCCCTCGGGGACGTTTTGGTACCCCGAGCCTTGAGGTAACCCTTTAGACTTAAGTTAAGTAAAACAAAAAGGAAGAATCACTTAGAAACTTTGGGAAACTGACCTATACTCCTCCTTTCAGCTAAGGATAGCTTTTCACCACTCTTTTCTTCTCTATTCCTTCTCTAAGGCTTAACAAAGGGAAATTCTGGTGGAAATAGCCAAGGATTGAGGATTTTGGAGCTGTTTGAACTAAGGAGTTTGAGCTGGGTACTTGGGGAATCAGTTCAGAAGCACAGCACAGCAAGGGTAAGCTTTAATTATAAAGATTATGTTGAGAATTGTTGCTGGTTTGTTAGAGTGTGCATGTTAGTTAAGCTTGATCTGGTTTTGGGTGTCTTAGCTGAGTTTTGGAGCAGGTTTTAATGGAGTTTTGATGTTGATATTGAGCTGGTATATATGTGTTAATTATCTGGGTTTGTTAGATGAGCTTTGAGTGAGTTAGCTTGAGGAAAGTGCAGGGAAGATGATGGAAATTCTGAGTTTGGAGGTGTGGGCCGCGGCCCTAGGAAGGGTGCGCCGCGGCCCGTGTGCGTGCACGGCCAAGGGAGGCCGAGGATTTCATGCACGTCGCGGCGCTTGGTGCGTGCGCCGTGGCCCGTGTGGGTGACAGTGGGAAGCTGGCCTCTGTTTTGAGGCTAGCCGCGGCGCTTGAGGATGGGACTGCAGCTCTTAGTGCCAGTTTGTGTTTTAAGGGAGTTTAGGCTTGGGAATTCAATGGTTAAGGCTCGGGATGGATTCTATCACCCGGATTGATAGAATTCAAGGTCCCGGAGGTTAGGATTATAGCTTAAAGTTATTCATTGGATTAGAACTTGATGGGTGGTTATTATTAATGTGTTGTGACTAGGGTTTCGGAGAGGCTCAAGTTAGAGGACTGTGCTCGGGACATCGATGCTTGGAGAGCTCGAGACTCAGGTAAAAAAACCCTTGCTCCCATAGAGCTTGTATGTAGGGTTGAGCCCATTGTGTTTGAACTGCGGGGCGTAGCCCTTTAACTGAATTTGCTAGAATTCTATATTTGCTTGCTATGCTATGAATGCTATTATGTGAATGATCGACAAGAGCCGGGAACGGTGTAGACCGAGAGCGGCTGGGGCTGGGAACGGCGAAGGACCGGGAATGGCATTAGGCACGTTGAGTGCAAAGCCGAGTACGGCCAGGGGCCGGGAGCAGCGTTGAGCACGTGGGGTGCGAGTTGCCAGGGCGAGTCCCTAAAAGGATACCTGGGATATTCTCACGGCATGGACCACGAACCCAGGGCTTGGTAAACGCCCGGGACGGCTAGGCCGTATGTGTTTAGCCCATTGGTGGCCTGTTTATATGCTTGATATGTGTATTGCATATGTTATTTGTTTGTGGGTTTTCTTGCTGGGCTTCGGCTCACAGATGCTCTGTGGTGCAGGTAAGAGTAAAGAGAAGGTCAACCAACCATGAGTATAGGAGGCGTGAGGCGGCGTGTACATGTTTGGCCAGCCTGGCTGCCACAGCTAGAGGATTTTGGGAGATGCTTGTAAATAAACTTAGATTTTGTCGTTTAGTCGACTTGGTTCAATTTTTATGTTGTAAATATCTCTAAACTATATTTTGGGATCCCAGGTGTCAAACTTTTATGATTTTCAATGCTACGGTGTTATTTCTAAAAAATTTCCTCTGTTTATTGCTTAACTACACTATTTGACCTAAAACCTCGATTAGCGAGTTGAAAGCACGTTTTTAAACTCACTTAGTAACGGCTCTAAGGAAGTAGGGCGTCACAAAAAAGGCTTTGGATTTCGTCATAAAAAATATCGTTTGCTAGTATGGGCTTCCGAGGAAGATAGTCTCGGACAATGGATTGCAGTACAACAGTGAAGTGTTCAGGGACTTCTGTCAATGGCATGGTGTCATCAAGAGTTTCTCTTCATCTGCAGGCCAATGGCCAAGGGGAAGCAGTTAACAAGACACTCAAGTCCACTTTGAAGAAAAGGCTGGAGCAAGAAAAAGGAGCTTGGCCCGAGGAGCTACCTAAGGCATTGTGGAGCTGCCGCACCACTGCTTGGACCTCCACCGGCCATTCTCCCTTCTCGATGGCCTATGGGTATGAGCCTATGCTCATAGCTGAAGCAACAATCTCCACTCACCGATGGGATACGTATGATCCGACCACGAACCATGCCTTACTTCGAGAGTCCCTGGACCTCATGGAGGAGCTACGCAAAGTTTCTCAGCTTTGAGTAGCGTCTTACCATCAGAAGGTAGCCAGATATTTTAACTCCAAAGTAAAAGATATAAAATTTGGGGTTGGAGATTTGGTGTTACGAAGAGTCTTCTTAGCCACCGAGACCCCGGTGCGAGAGTGCTGGGACCCAACTGGGGGAGTCCATACCAAGTCAAGAGTGTTGTGTGTCCAGGAACATACAAGTTAGCCTGACTAAGTGGGAGCTAGTTCCTCACACCTGGAATGTCGAGCATCTTCGCCGGTATTACCGATAGTATGAGCAACGAGTATTGTCTATTTCTGTAATACCCCATATAGCCTTCGGGCACATGTAATGGAAACCATGTATGTAAAACATGGTAAGAAATTTATTGTCTGCTTATATTCTTTAGTTCCTTTTACTTTCTATTAATGTTGTGTAAGAGCATCCGCTCGCCTGGACAAGTGATCGCAGACTAGTCTCGGATCACTTGGGGGGCATGGAGTTAGGACAGCACTACGCCTCACAAGGAACGACCTAGGAAACTAAACTTGTTAATTGTCAAGAGGAGTAAACCTAGCGTCGCCATCCCGAGAATAGAAAATCCTAGGAAATTAGTAGTCTAGCCTAGAGGGCAGCTTGTTCCAGGTAGAACTAAGCTCAGCATCTAAGAGATAGATAACTCAAGTAGCGCGAGAATAGACTATTGTCACCTCCCGTGGACACCGAGCCCGAGGAGCTCTGGCTAAGTCTCTTGGTCTCGAGGTGTGAACAGAAGGCCGAGTACCCTATACTGGGCCTCAGGATATCCATGACAGGGGAAACTTGGCTAGTCGTCGAGCGAAGTGCCCCCAATGTCACTATATCCCATATCTAGAAAACCCAGTGTAACACAGACTAAGAATTTAGGTTACCTCCCAAGAACAGCGCGCGCTCGGAGAGTAAAAACCAAATCCTAATTTGTGCGATACAAACGGATGCCCAGGCAACATACGCCTGGGTGTCTCATTAGCATCACCCCCCGAGGAGGTGTAAGATGGCATGGAAATGATAAGATATGCATTAGGAGAGGTTCTGAAACCCCCGACTTCTTGAGTAAGGCATACTTAGGGGGCAAGTGGTTTCGCATGCTAAGACCCCTAAAAGCCCAAATCTTTGGATTGCAAGGGCATGAGACGTCGAGTGAAGACCAACGGTGAATTCTGCGTCAAAGTTACTTCTAGGACTATGGGCCAACATGGGACTAAACATGGGAGCCACCAGTAGAGTAGCTTGACTTCTTGTTCTCGTGACATTCGTGTTACGTTGAACTTATAGAACCAAGAGTTTAAAATGGTTTGAGTTCTTGTTCTCGTGACATTCGTTTTATGTTGAGCTTATAGAACCAAGTGTTTAAAATGGTTTGAGCTCTTGTTCTCGTTATATTCGTGTTACATTGAATTTATAGAACCAAGTGTTTAAAACAGTTTGAGTTCTTGTTCTCGTGACATTCATGTTATGTTGAATTTGTAGAACCAAGTGTTTAAAAGGGTTTGAGTTCTTGTTCTCGTGACATTTGAGTTACGTTGAATTTATACAGCCAAGTGTTTAAAATGGTCTGAGTTCTTGTTCTCGTGACATTCGCGTTATGTTGAATTTATAGAACCCAGTGTTTAAAACAGTTTGAGTGCTTATTCTCGTGGCAATTTAAGTTACGGTGAATTCATAGAACCAAACCAAAAAAGCAGGGCAAGCTACATAATTCTTAAACGTGTGAATAATTACAACTATGCTCGGGGGCTTAAGTGATTGTTTGTCTATACCCCAATAAGTTTATGGCACACAGGCCTAAGTGCAAAAAATATAATCAGTCTTTGGGAACCTCTGCCACCAGTTCAATAATCGGATCTCCACTCGGGGCACCCCCTGCCTGTGCTGTCTCAGCAGCTGGGGTCGCCTCAATTGGTTGAGTGGCATTGGCAGATGGGGTCCCCTCGACTGTTGGAACCATTTGGGTCACCTCGGAAGCTTGGGTAGCTCGGAGGCGCTCAGTGAAAAGGAGTTTATACTTCTCGGGCTCCCCAGTGAAGTCCAAGTTCATGTCCTGGTTGTGATATCAGGCCACATAGAAGGCATCCTCAGTGATAGTCTCAGTCTCTTGTTTGAGCTCCTCCACCTGGCATCAAGCATAACTGTTCATCTCCATGGCTTGGAGAGCCTTCTTCTTGGCTAAGTCAACCCAGTTGCTAGCCTCCTTAGCCTGCTCCTGAAGCTGGGAGTTCTCCAGGGCCACTCGAGCAATCTCGGTTGTGGCTTTCTTAGCCTCCTCCTGGGCCCGCTGCATGCCCTCAATGGTCGCCTTCGTTTCCCCTTTGTCTTGCTATATATTCTTTGAGGCCGTCTGGATGGTTTCCTCAAGCCCCTGAGAGATTTTTCGCTCGGCCTTAGGGGTAGCCTTGGCTCGGGCAAGTTCTTCCCGAAAGCCTTTCATCTTCTCCTTAAGGGAGACAAACTTATCCTGGGACTTCTGAAGTTGGTATGAGTTCTCCATCATGATGTCTCCCAAGCACTGTGTAATGTCCTAAACTCCAGGGACCGTTACGGTGTGCCTTGTAAACAGTGCTAAACTCCCTAATCGAGTCATTTGGCCAAAATCGTGTAACTAAGTATGATTAACAGTTTAGGGATTAAATTTTTTGGTTAAGATATAACGTTTCATTAGAACGTTTATTATATACATTGGGATCCCAAAAGTATAATTTAAAGGTCTATTACATGAAAATATTTACAACCAGTCAATCTAAGCAGCAAAACAAGGTTTAACCCTAATTCCTCTCCTTCAAACCTCGGCTGTGGCGGTCGAGCAGCTGCATATGTACACATCGTCACCTAAGCTCTCCAACTCAAGAATGGTCCAACTTTCTTTTGCCTTTACCTGCACCACATAGCACCCATGAGCCGAAGCCCAGCAAGAAAACTGAATATACTCATGAACAGTCATATCATGATATCAAATCATATCTGGCATGCCTAGCAAACATAGCTTTATTCAAGCACGCAAATAAATTCAAACAATGCTGGGGAATTGAGGATCAAAAATCCTGCCCTCCTGATTGGATGAATATCAAGTCAATCCTAATCAGATGAGTGATTTAACACTAGAGGTTCTGGTAAACCATACTGAGTGACCGACAAACAAGTCACTACGGGGCTCAGCACCCAAAGCCATGCAAATGATGATCAAAATGACCATACAGAGCTTATAGCTCTAAGCAGATGAGTGAATATCACTTTGAGGTTCTATTAACCATACTGAGTGACTGACAAGCAAGTCACTATGGGGCTCGATGTCCATAGCCGTGTAACGAAACCGTTACCTGAGCTTTCCTGCAATGGCTCTAATCAGATGAGTGAATGATGGGTAGTCACTAGCTTAAATAGATGAGTGACTGCTGGGTAAGTCACTAGCTTAAACAGATGAGTGACTGCTGGATAAGTCACTAGCTTAAACAGATGAGTGACTGCTTGGTAAGTCACTAGCTTAAACAGATGAGTGACTGATGGGTACATCACACAAGCGCTTTTAGTTTTCATCAAACTTGAGGTCGGTCCGGCATTAACGCTCTTTTGAGTCATTTAATGCAGATGTCGATTAGATCTAATCTTTAATGGCTTGCATTGAACACGCTAAGGCCGTTCCTGTCTTATGAGTCAGGATTGTGTGACCAGTGCCAAGTACCACTACCGAACTTGACTAATGAGTCACAGCTTCATGGTTGATACTGACACTTTTGCCAATTCTGACTAATTAGTCAGTACCATGCATAAGTAAGCAATGCTACCAATATATATCATATGTCAAATATTCAAAAGTAGGGCATTCAACATGCTTACTTAACAGTTGCTAGCATAATTATGATCATGCACAAACACAGAGACTCAATCTCTGATCAGTCTCATATTCAATATTCATGGCATGCTCTAATCTCATGTTTCTCGTGCATCACATGCATCACACTTAATCATCCAACATGCATCAAGAATAGCCATGCATGTCACATATGGGGTGCAGTTTTTTTACCTCTAGTTCGAGCGAGAAACAACAATTGAACGACACTTGAGAATGATCGATCCTTTAATCCTTTAGTGGTCACCTAGTCATAACCAAATTTAACCTCCATTAATGAAAATCAACAAAGATAGGGTCTTGATCTAAACCCCACTCTCGGGACCCCAAAACGTACCCACACGGTGAGTAGATTCGATCCCGGGCCTTAAGGATTGAAACCCCGAGCCAAAAACCCTTAAAAACACTCAAAACAGGATTACAGAGAAATAGAGTAGCGCTACAGCGCTTCTCAATAGCGCCCCAGCGCTATACTTAGAACCCCAAACCGTCCAAACAAATCCTGTGTAGCGCTATAGCGCCCTCTGATGGGCACTGTAGCGCTACCCCCAGCCAGATGCTCCCCTGAAATCTCTTCCTTCGACTCCTTCAATTCTAACTCGATTTCAATGCTTCCAAACCCCATTTTTGATGCCAAATGAACCAAAAAACCATCCTTACATGCCCCAAGCATCACAACCACAAGAACCCTAGCCAAAACTCCAATCGATTCCCAACTTTCCAACTCAAAAACCAGCTGAAACTTAACTAAGAAAATAGAGCAAAACCAAGAGTTCTAATGGCTAAAAACTCACCTTAATCTCAGCAACACACCCTCTTCAATGGTGGAGCATAACCCTAGCTTATCCCAGCTTGGTTCCTTGGCTTGATTCCTCAAAAAGAGCTTGAAAATTCAAAGAGAAATGGAGGAGAAAAACCATCAGGAGAGAAGGGGAAATGGGACTCTATTTTTGGTAAGCTTCTACAGCCTTAATGGCTGATATCTATCCTAGGGGTGAAAATACCAAAATACCCCTAGGTCTAATAAGGGTTCCTAAAGGCTCCCAAGGGAAAAATTGGTAGTTTCCACCTATCTCATTAATCATAATTAACACTCTCCAATTCCCGTTATTCTTGATATTCTCAAACACCAATAAATTATATCCCATTACCCTTTAATTCCCGGTAATGCTCTAATCATTCAAATCACCTCGAGCCCCGAACTTAGTCTCGTTATGACCAGACCGAACACTTGCATTTCATGATCGTCTCATGCCGAAAGGCTCAAACAAATCCACCTATAGTGTGGTACCATTCATAACTCGCGCCACATGCACGAAAATACAGAACTACGCCCTTAACGGGCCAAATTACCAAAATGCCCTTATAATTAAAATACACCCATATGCATGCATTCATCATCATATAATAATATAATTCACATAAACATGCATATGATCACTAAATAACATAATAAATCAATTATGGCCCTCCCGACCTCCTAATCAAGGTCCTAAACCTTATTAGGAAAATTCGGGACATTACACACTAGCAAGGCAAGGCGGACTGCAAAACAAAAAAATAAAAGGAAGGAAAGTGTTAGCCTAATAAAACATTGCTAAGTTGAATTCAAGCACGAAAATGATTAGCTTACTTGGACAGAGGCATACCGACATGAAGCCACGAGAGATGCCTTGTTACTATCGCCGAGCTGGGAGAAGCTTCGGGCAGTCAACTCGCACATGGTGGAGCTGATCACCTGGAGGAGCTCGGCAACGAGAGGAGAAACGATCTCCCCTAGCTTGGTGGAGAACAAAGTCTCTAGCTTGGCCTGACCAATTAGAGGGATGATGGGCCTCTCTCAGGGTGGTTTGAGTTGACGAAGGGCCTCGGCTGTCTCGTGCAAGGCTTTGTTGCTTTCTTCCAGCTTTGCTTCAAAGTGTTGAAGCATCTTCTTGTACTGCTCCAAAAAATCCCCCTAATACTTCTCAGGGTACACTAGGAGATGGATTTGGGGTGGCACCGCCTTCTGCTTCGAGTCTTGAACCAACCCTTGGTTCGGTTCTGGGACCTCCTCCTGCCTTGCCTCTTGAACTGCCTCGTCTGACCCGGGTGAAGAGGGAATCTCCGCTATCGAGGGAAAGTCGGCTGCAGGGACCTCTCGGGGGGAGTGGAGACTCTCTGCCTCTTGGCCGAAGGAGAGGGTTCAGGTTGCTCCCGAGGACGCGACGACCCCTCTCCTGCCGAAGAGCTGGGGGGCGCTCCTAACCTTAGCGCAAACCGCGCAATGTCCGCCAATCCCATGTGAGTTGCAGGACAAGTTAAATAGTTAGCGCACACTCTACACAAAATGAAAATGCAATAAAATAAGCTACTCGGAGGCTCACCATGAGTTGAGCCTCAATGCAAATAGTGAGGGTGTACTATCCTATTCGCGACCTCACAACTAATGTTGGTGCCATATTGGCAAAACCAGCTCGAGGTGAAGGATGTCACTCGGTCTAAGGGTATGAATCCATGAGAGGTGGACTACCTCCTAGGGCGGTGCAGATAAATGTCTATGAGATCTAGGTAATCCTGGAATTCTTCCCTAGTTCAACGACGATGTGAGATTTGACCACAACGAACGAGTGCTGGGGAAGTCCAAGCATGCTCGGGACTTATCCTATCACCTACTCGGAAAGCGGAAGTCAGAGCAAGAGGTGATTTACCTGAGTCCAGGTGGGAAGCTTCCATCCCTGCCTGAAGCTTTTCCTCAAGCTCCCGATCCTCTTGAGCCTCTCGGGCCTCTTCTGCAGCACGCGCATTCACCAGCCTTTCCTCCGCCAGCCATTTGTGAAATGCTTTCTTGGCCAGCCCTTTTATGTAATTGATATGACGGGACGCCAACTCTTGAGACTTCTTGGACTGGCGGTATTTGGTCAGCTCTAGGTTGCTTATTCATTGTTCAATGCTGAAAAGCCCCAACCTAATAAGATTCGATTCTGTTACCAGGACACTAAGGTCCAAGTCCTGGTTGGGGAGAGCCTTCATTTCCTGGAGATGATCCTCAAAAAGCTGAGCATAGGGATTTCGCCAGAAATGACCTATTCAAACGGAAATAACTAAGTATCGAATACAGAAAGGCTCTAGTTAGGCAAGGAATAATCGCATTCGGAAAGATACTGTAACGCCCCACGTCACTATGGCTACTTCTTGGAATGACGACTGGCCCTACAAACAAACACGAGTCTTTCCAGCGTGCTTTGTCCTTACTTGCACGCTTCCTGGGAAAACTTCCCAGGGGATCACCCATCTTGAGATTACTCCAGGTCAAGCATGCTTAACTTTGGAGTTCTCAAGTGATGGGCTACCGAAGAGAAGATGCATCTTGTTGATATAGGTAGTACCTATCAATCCATTTAAGCCCTCTTCAACTGTGTATTTTCATACCTACACAGTCTTAGAATCATCACACTTGACCTTCCCCAAGCAGTGTGGGATTGCACACCTTTACCTGGTCTTTCCCCTACGGATCACGGGATACTGACTGTCACAGATACTCACCTACTCGGGTGAAGTCAAGAATCAAGGTTGGGTTACTACGGGTCGAGAAGCCGTCCGTGAAGAAGAAGTCATCCTTGTAGTCCCGAGCGTGATTCTCATTTTGGTGGGGAGCCTTGTAACTAAGTGACGAAGCTGGGTACTTCCACAAGGCATAGTGGCCGTCTCGCTTGGAGCCCTTCTTTCGAGGAATGGTTTTGAAACTATAGAAATAAAGAATCTCTGCCGATGAAGGCTCAGGCCATTTGTGCTTCCAGTACAAAATGTACATCCCCATGAGCACTCTGTAGCCGTTGGGGGAGAGCTGGAAGGGGGCTATCCCCATGAACTTTAGGAAGTTCACGAAATATTGCTTGAGGGTAGGGTAGCCCCCACCATCAGGTGGGCTTGGCTCCAAGCACCCAGGCAGTAGATGCTGCGATGCGCCCTCTCGGACTCCCGACATAGGCGGATGAGGCATCTGTCTCCGATAGAGTAATACCTTATGATCGCCTCGAGGGCCTCGAGGTGTTGAAGTAGAGTGTGGTAATCCTCTGCTTTGAACGCATCACCCTCGTAATCTTGCATAGGGTGTGGAGTGGGGGCCCTATTTACCTCATCCACATTGAGTCCCCGGTCATCGGGCATTTTGGGCCTCACTGCCACGTGAAGGTCGGGACGAACAACTAGTTCCCAGGACGAATCTTGAGTCCCTGTCCTTACATTTCTTTCGGAAGAATCTCGTGCTCGGGCCATATTAGAGATCTCCTGATCGAAGAGGTAGAACCCGTGTTCGTGTAGTTGATGGAGTTGCTTGGACATTTGAGACAAAAAACCAAGTAGTTAGTATTCTGATCGAAGGAAAGATGGCCAAAACACGAACGACTCTAGGAATACTACTCGGAAAGAAAAGGAGGGTTTTGGAAATGCAAGGTATCCCTGGCGCCTAAGGACAAGCCGGAGAAGATGAACCTACCAAAATCTGGAAAATTCCCAGATTCTGGTCACAAGCTTAGAAACGCAAAGTTGACAAAAAGACTCTTGAAGGTCATTTCGAACGAGCCTAATATTAAAATGTGCCTAAAATGACCTGTGAAGACGAGAAATAGACTCCAAAATTCCATACTACTGCCATTCCTAAGCATATATCAAAAAACACCAAGCACACACCAAAAACAGAAAAGTGGGTCGAAAGTACTTACCTGAGACAAAGCGAAGGTAGGTGCTGAGGCGAGTCTTAACCTTGAAGTATTGTTTGCCGTCTGACCAGAAGTAAGATGATTCGTGCCAATTGTCCAAAACTTCAGGAAAGGGTTGAAGATGAGAGGCAAACGAGAGAGAAGAAAATGTGTTGGGAAAGTTTTTTATTTTTTAATGGTTATAGTATGAGACTAAAGGTTTTTCTGGGATTTTATACCCAGTAAAACATACTAGGGAAGCAACTTCTCCACAATCGTCGGATGGCTTACCCTAGTAAATTCACGAAGGTGATCCGACAGTCAGGGTTCAAAAGGTGCGGATCGCAATCATTGTTTCTTTTGGAAAAGACGCCTCGGACGCATAGTGGATGTTTGGGATATCGAGTTGACCCCTAATCAAATGCACGGACTGATGGGCCTAGCAATGGGGTGTTGACACGTGATTTTTCTTTTCAGAGTGACATTAGCAGAAGTCCAAATGTTTCCTATCCGAGGACTTTTCGAAGTCTTCCTAAGTTTGAAGTCTCCACTGTTCGAGGACGAGTAGAGACTTGGGGGGCAAATATTGTTTGTATTTTCACCTCCGTCACATGGAAATCCCCAGTGACTGGCTTGGAAGTTCTTAGGCATCCTTGGGGCATGGTAGTGCCCTAGGTCTTTAGTCGAAGCAAGGGTCCTCTTAGGTGAGACCTTGCCTTTGATAGTGGGCCGTGAGTGCCCTAGTAGATTAGTCCCCGATGTTCGTTCTTGGAGCTGGAGGTTCTCTAGCTCGGGCAATTAAGGTGAGGGGTCTCGTCTCCCAGTTCCGAGGTTTTGGTTCTCGGACCTAAGATAAGGCGCAACGTGTCAACAAATGTTGTTTTCAGAGCCAGAGGATCGTCTGACAACCTTTATGGGTGATCTGTCAACAGTGTTGTTGAGTGTACGACTCGACAATGCGCACACCCACTACGCCGCCAGACATGGAGGTACTTATAGCACACCCTGACAGTACCTGGGGCATGTTCCCCATAAACTAGGAGCTTTTCGACAGTGGGCCCCGCAAATCTCGTTTCGGCCATGCTCTCTATTCAATGCAGCCCAATGCATTGAATTGGTATTAATCCTCCAATAATGAGAAGAATGTGTATTAATTACTTATGATTAGTATTAATGACCCCAACCTCTATAAATAGGGCTGAGAGTCTCATTGTAAAAGGTTGGGTATTTTAGAGAGAAAAGATCTTGTACTCAGAGCAATCTAAACACTGCTTGAGAATACACTATTGGAGCTTGTAATCACAAGCTTACAATCCTCTTAACACCAGAGACTCGTGGATTAGAGTTCTTTTATAACCTGAACCACGTAAAAATCCTTGTGTTCTTATAGTTTATTTCTTTAATCTCTCTTATTAAGGTTCATAGCAAAAAATGCAGTCAACAACAACGTATAGATATATATTTGCATGACTACATGACACATATATATATAATACAATAATATTTAAAAATAAATTAATAATAGATTTTAAATAAGAATAGAAAAAGTCATAGTGTAAACAGTAGTATACATATATAAATTATTTTTAGTTTTTAATGTATCTCACAATGTCATTTGGTGAATTTGATGAAGAAAAAGAGCTCCAATCACTTGATAAAAAACAAATTTATAAGATAAAAAAACGATGTGTATGTCTTTATTATTTTTAAATAAATATTATTTAATTATTTAAATTATCATAAAATATCCTATTTTAATTTATTTATTTATTTTTGTTTAAGTTTATGTTTGTTCTAGTTTTTGAAATTGACAGTGACAACACAATATTATATATTATATGTTTAATATAATATTAAATTTAAGTATAATTAAATTTTATTTAAGTTATAAAATATATGATTTTATTATTTTTAAATAAATATCATTGTAAAATATCTCAAAAATATTTTATTTTAATTTATTTAAGTTTAAGTAATATTTATAATCTATTGTCAAATATAAAAATAATCTGTTAAATATAAGAATAATCCGTTAAAGTTAACAAAAAAAAAGAAATTGTTAAACCCAATTATCTTCGTTATCTACACATTTTTTATATAGAAGAGATATCATACTTAACTCATATTTTTTTTATTGAAAATAATATTTAAATTTAATTTGGTTTGGTTTGGTTTAGATAATGAGAAAAAAAATGATTTATTTTTATGAACAAAATAAATTTTAAATATATATTAATTTTTAGTTGATTTATTTTAAATATATAATTTAATTTTTTGAAATAAAGGATAATTTATATTTAATTTTTTAGTTTTTCTTGACACTTAAGTTTTATTTTGTTGATTTATATGATTTTAATTTTGTTTCATCTAGTAATTTTACACTTCTACACTGTAGGTAACTTATAGATTTTTTGTTGTGTAATTTAAAATTGTTAAACGCACTCCCATTATTAAAAAAAGTACAAAAAAACCACTCAAATTTTAGATGTATTTTAATTTGGAACCATACTTATTAATTAGCCGCCAGTTTTAATTTTCATCATTTTGATTTTTTTTTTTAACGCCAGTTTTCAACACTCTGATCTCTCAATCTCTCATTTCTCTCTCCCTTAAACTTCCAAGCTTAACTGTTGATGCACACCTTGCTGAAAAACTACTTGGGAAGAAGTTGAGAATTGCACGACCAGAACAAAGGTGAGGCAAAGGAGTTCTCTCTGTTCGAATCTCTCTGATGTTAATCAGCTTTCTTGGTATGTTATTTGCCTTGTTGCAGCTTGATCTCGCAAAGGGAGAAGAAGTTATCAACGAGAACATAAATGGAACTCAAGGAACGTTTTCATGGCCAGGTTGCTTTTTCAAACTTAATCATTTTTTATAGAATAAATAATATTTTTGACTCGTAAACTATTACTATTGTATGATCGTGCTTCTTAAATGATTTGCGATGTTAAAAATTCCTCCCAAATTATGTACGTTACTGAAATATGAGACTTTTATTACATTTCATCCTATGTGACTAACAGAATAATGATGTAACATTTTGTCTGTTAATGTGGTAGTGTCATGTGTAGAATACCTAACAATTTTGCCCCCGAATTTTGACCACTACTAACTTGTGCCATTTTTATTAAAACTAATTTAATTTTTTTATTTTTAAAAATAATAATTAAGTCTTTAAAAATTAAAAAAAAAATCATTTTAAAAGATTAAGAAAAAAAAACAATACTAAAGGTTTCAAATTAATTAAATAAAATTTCAAATACTTAAAAATTAAAAATCTAATTAATAACAAATAACTTTTTTTTTTACTTTTTCTTTCTTTTACAAAATAAAATAAATATATCTTAAAATAAAAATTAAAAATAAATCATAAAACAAAGTTTTTTCCCTTTTTCCTCCTCCTCTTAAATTATAAGTTTTATTTATTTATTTAAATCATTTGTCTTTCTGTTTAATTAAAAGTTTTTTTTTACTTTTTTAATATTTATTTTAAATATTCATTCTAAAATAGTTTTAATTAATATTATAAAAAAATAAAAAGGAATTATTTGTTGAGAATTAAAATTTTAATTTTTTAAGGATTTAATTATTATATTTAAGAAAATTTTTGTTATTTTTTTTATAAAATGAGTACTATTTGGTAGTGGTCAAAGTTCGAAGGACAAAATTGATAATTATTCTACACATGACACTGTCACATCAACAGATAAAATGCTCCATCATTAATTTGTTTGCCACATAAGACGAAATCTAATAGAAATCTCATATTTCAATAACGTGTATAGTTTGGGAGAATTTTTAACATCACGAATCATTCAGGGGGCACGATCATACATTGATCATAGTTCATGCGACAAAAGTTCTATTTATTATTTTTTATATCTTAGCTGTGAGATGATTATAGAGTTTTTCAAATTTTATCTCTTGATTGACTGCTTTTTCATATACATATAAAAATATATATCTTCTATATAAAAGGTATGTAGATAATAGAAATTCTTGATTTTAACGGTTTTATATTTTTTTAATGTTAACTATAACAGAATATTTTTATATTTAACGGTAGTTTGTAAACATCACTTAAAATAAATAATTAAAAAAATTAAAATATGATATTTTTGAGATATTTTACAATAATAATTATTTAAAAAAAATAAATAATTAAACAAATTAAAATATGATATTTTTGAGATATTTTATAATGATAATTATTTAAAAATAATAAATAATTGAAAAAAAAATTAAAATATGATATTTTTGATATATTTTACAATGATAATTATTTAAAAATAATAAAATCATACATTTTATAACTTAAATAAAATTTAATTAAACTTAGTTGATTAATGATTTAGCCAACGACACATAGTCACCAAAACGATAAAGATTTATAAGCTAAATGCAAGAACTAAAAACACAAAGATTTATAGTGGTTCGACCCCAGATATTGGTAATAATCTACTACTTCACTTAGTGTTTTTATTGATGTATTATCAAACCTGCGATCAGCAAACTAGAGTTCACTGAGTTTCACAAGCTCCAAAAAAGGGATACAAAAGTCATGTATAAAAAAACACTAGATTTCTCTGAATACCAATTATTGCCCATCTTTAAATGAATCTCATGAATCCTATTTATAGGCTCAAGGATGCACATATGGGTCGATGGGCCGTGTCTAATTTTGTTACAAGCATATTTGAATAATAACAGAAAATCATAATCTTTACACATAAATAGGGCCAAATATCTTTAAAATATCTACCTTATAACTGTATTTGAACTCTGGTGTCGTTACTACGACCAGACCTGGTCGTACATGTCAACACATCTTCTGCCGTACTGTTCAACATCTTTCTTAACTTCATCGAGAAGCTTATACTCTGGTCGTTGGTCGACCTGAATGTAATCACTAAATAGTCATGTGCAACCCACGTGCACACTGATTTTGCCACGTCATCAAGTAAGTATTTTTCAGGGTAAACATTTGCCACCAAGTTTATTTTAATGTGATCAGCATTTAATAAACTTACTCGGCCAACAATCCATCCGACCTGTCACATCTGTCAGTACTTTTTCGAAAAAGCAAGTAATTATGACTTTTACAATTCCCCAGAAATGTTTTGACGGTTATTGTGATTCCCTACACATCGAAACCCTACTCCCATCATTACCTTTTATTATCACCTCGAGTGGTATAAATATAACCCCCTTTACATTTTTCATTTCTTTACTCGAACCTTCTCTCTCTCATAAAAAACTCAGAGAAACCTTCAAGAAAACCCAGAGACTTTAGAGCGATTCGAGACGTCTTCGAGCAACTCCTAGCCCAACTTTCCTGATCTATCCTTCAATCCGTAGTCCAAATAAATTTTCGAATCCATCCTCTTATTTTTGTAAAAAATTTCGTGTATTCTGGTTTTGATTCATGAGCTTTCGTAATTGGGTATTTGTTGTTCTTGAGAAATCTCTTCGGCAACCGGGTTTAGGCGATCATACATAGAATAAGTATGCTAAAATAAGGATTTTTAAGCAATATAAAATACTAGGCAATGCTCAAAAAGCAATGTGGGGTATAGGTTCACTGATTTTAGGCCCAAAATCGAAGTGAAAATTCGATTTTGAATATTTAGGAAAAACTGGGTTTTTCCCGCCTGTTTTCGGAGTTGAAAAGCTTTTTCGGAAAAACTTTTCACATTCACTTTTTGATCTGCTTGCATATTTATTATGTTTTTACCAGGATGCGGCTGGCCGTATAAAAGTTTAACTTTCATACACGAGCAACGTTATCCTTGCTTTTCTCTTTCTTCTATCTATTGGTCGTAGATTCTCACTTCCCCCTTTGCTCGTCTCAGATATTCATGCATGATCCCTGGGGTGGTGAGAGACCAATAGACCACGATCTTCTTGCTTTGCTATTCGAGGATCAAGAAAAACCTTCTTTACCTTTTACTGAATCACACCCAAACCCTACGACCAGTCCTCCACACAATCCGCCACAGAACCAAACAAGCATGGGTCGTGTAAAATACACTGCTTGTAGGAAAAAGAAAACCACAGATTCACCTTCCAACTCCGAGGGTCCTTCAAGTGATCCTCAACCTTTAAACGTTGCTCCACCAGACATTCAGCCCAAAGCTCGTCCCCGTGATGACCCTCGAGCAGAGGTAGATTGGTACATTGCCCCTCCTAGTGTCATATCGACCAGGATGGTGGCAAAATACCCCAAGAAGTATGGGATTTCTAGGATTACCATGTACAAACCAACACCCGACCGCAGGGCAAACGTACCCGGAGGTGCCTACAATGCCTGGTCGAGGTATCATATTGAAGCAAGGATAGTCTTGCCCTTGCATGACTTTTTCCGAGGGGTGACCAATTATTTCGAGGTCGCCCCTTTCCAAATAACACCCAACGGATATAGAGTACTTTTCGCACTCTACATCCTATACAACCACAAAAAATGGCCTGTGCCCACTCTGCATGAGATCAACTACCTGTTCGATCTCAAACTCTACCCCAATCAGAACAACACGGAGTTCTTCCACTTTTGCCACCAGGAATCTGCTCAAACATTCTTGAGTGATATTACCTACAAGTCCAATGTAGGAAGGTGCTTCCAAGAGTACTTCCTTACAACAGACTTGGTTGCTGACAACCTGGTCTTCACACGAGGAGGTAAACTTTCAATCTCTGGTCGACATTTATCTATTCATTTTTTTTCGTCTTTCCTTGTCCTTAGTTGTTTTACGCTGCATCTAGGTCCATGGTACAAACGAGACCCTACTCCAGAAATGGAGATAAGTGCCACAGCTTTGGCTAGCATGACAAATATAGAAAAAAAAAATGTCAAGGAGCTGGTCATAGAGAGCAATTTAAGGCTGGTCGGCCTTTTAGAACCTCACCAAGGAAGTGAGGGAATCCACTGCGGGGAGTGCCATTGGAGAGGGAACTGAAGGACAAGACATCCCCGAGCAACAGCAAGATGCGTCACAACCCCAGAGGGGGCGACCAACAGGAGTGACCATTCGAGAACCAACCCCTAACACTCGAGCTACTAATACCCCTACCCAACATGGGAGGGGAAAACAAAAACTACTAGAATACATCGGCCTTCTACTGGAATACATCGGCCTTCTACTGGAATACATCGGCCTTCTACTGGAATCTTCAGACGAGAACGGTATAGATTTGTCACTCCTAGATGATCTGCCCATCCCTTGTCATTTATTCAATAGGAATGGCAACTTTAAATTTACGACTAGTAGTTTTAGCTTGGACTTCTTTGAGGCAGATAATGAGTGTAGTAGTAGTTCTTTAGATAATGTAACGACCAGTAATAATAGTTCGGGCATACTACTTAGAATTTCTCTTTACTTTATTCATTTGTTGTGTCAAACTATTTTTAACTTACCTGCTCGTTTGTTCTTATTTTGTAGTCATGCCATCTGACGAAGCCTTCAATATCTATGCCTCCGCAGATGCTCCTCCGACTAGGAAGAAATTGAGCAGAAAACACCCTAGAGAAAGCAGTGGGGAGCCTTCAAGTAAAAAAGCTCGACCAGAGGACCCTCCAGCTCCCACTCCTTCTAAATCAACTACGCCTCCTCCTCCTCCTCGCACTGCTTCTTCTACCAACCAGGCAGGAAGATCTCTGGCTGCAGATTTATTGAGTAATGCTTATAGCTCAACAAATGACAAACTGTATAGATTGTCTAAGCATCGTCGCAGCTAGGAGGCCTTTGCCTGTCTTCCTGCGTTGAAACCCAGCCAAGTACTTGCTCATGGGTTCAACGAACTGCTCAATGTAAGTTTCTTCTGTATTGTGTTTTAGTCGAACAACATTTCCTTTGATTAGCTCTAAAACCTTCATTTTTCTACTGTTCACAAGGTATCCTAACCATGAACAATGGTTGGCGTCGAGTCGAGGAGGTTGATGCGAAACATGCCGAGGAGATAAAAACATGTGAGGAGAAGGTTAAAGTGGTTGAAGACAAAGTCGCCAATTTAACCGAGGAGCTGAAGAGGAGCCAAGAAGAGCTGGCCAAAGCCGTTGCTGCCAAGGAGAAGTTTAAGGAAGCTTCAGAAACTAACTACAAGGAAGCAGCCAAGCTTCAAGAAGACCTAGAGGCTAGCATGAAGGAGACCACTTGTCTAGAGGAACGAATCAAGCTGCTCTAGGAGACGAATTCCCAAAACTTGGAGAGGTTCTTAGGAGCTACCTTCAACTGCTTCTACTTATTTTGGAAGAACAATCCATAAGCAAACTTCGACTATCTTTATGAGCAGATAAGACAAGCCGAACTTGCCAAGTGTGCTGCTCGCCTAGAGGAGGAAAGGAATGCCCAGAATGCCTCAAATTCTCCTAAAATCTCTTTGGCGACAGACATCGATGGTGCTGAAGAAGACGTTAGAACTTCAGTCGACCAGCAGTCTCAACAAGACCCTCCTCCAACTACACAATAACAATTTTATCTATGTAATTAAAACATACGAACAACAGTTTGTGATGTTAAGACAATTTTGCTGCTTAAGGCAACTTTAATTTCCTTTTAATATTTTTAATTACATCCAAGCAACAATTGCTCATAGTGTAAAGACATTTCATTGTGATAGTATAATATATTCTCATTGCTATTACAACATCTGCTTGTATAACCGAACTTAGCATAAACTTTATTAAGATTTCACAAAATTAACTAATTTTTTTAAAAAATATTCTATGTGTCGTAATATGCTTTCCCTTATTTTTCTTGTGTGTTAACATATGACTGTTGATATGCTTTGCTTGCTTAGGATCTTATATGCCCCCGTGTGATCGAGGAGATTAAGGTTGTCGGTCACTTGCCATGACCAATATCTATTCGAACATCACTACTCGCGTACTTATAAATAATCAATGATAATATAGCAAAACAACACACGTAGTGAGCAAATACTTATAATAAATAAAATAATTGGCAAGAATAACTGACTACACACAGTTCCTTTTATTTCTCGTAATAAAATAGACAAAATTCGTGTCTGTATGAGTGATCAAAAATTGATCTTACGCTTACAAGCGACCAGCCATCTAACCGGCCAGCTCTTGTTCGCAAACTTGTAAAAAGTAAAATTAATACAATCCAATTCTTTAAAAAGAATTGTTCATTAATAATACATGCGCAGATGTTCTCCATTCCAATAGCGAGGAACGAGATCTCCATTTAAGCGAGCAAGTTTATATGTGCCTGGTTGAAGAATTTCTTCAATTTGATATGGGCCTTCCCAGTTTGGTCTGAGTACTCCAGCATTCTGGTCGTGAGTGTTGAGAAAAACTCTTCTAAGTACCAAATCTCCCACGTTAAACTTTCTTTCGCGTACTTTAGAGTTAAAATATTGAGCAACATTTTGCTGATCTCGCGCCTTTCATTGACCAAGTCCAAAGACTCCATTAATAACTAGTTATTCGTGCTCTGGTCGTATGTCAGCCTTCTATGCGATGGTGGATCTAACTCAACCGATAACATGGTTTCATACCAACAGGCCAAGGAAAATGGTGTATGGCCTGTTGCTGTTCGATGAGATGTTCTATACGACTAGAGAACTTCTGGCGATTGTTCTAGCCACGCCCCCTTTGCTTCTTCGAGCCTTTTCTTTAGTGTATCTATAACGACCCAGATTTTCAAGACTCGATAATACAGAAATATAAATGTTTTCATTTAACAAAATGTCTCAAAAACACGTATAAATTTTTTTTAAAAAAAGTCTTATGGACATACTTAACATTTAGTTGCAACATATTTTATAAAGAGTAGAGTGAGCCTAGTTTAGGAAAATTACACAACATTTCCAAAAATAAAAATAGCTTCCCAAAAGGTCGGTCCATATGTACATTTGCAAGGTAGACTCCAGCGCTCACTGCTCTACCTTGCCCTTGCTCTTACCTACAACATGAAACAACTAGGTAAGTGAAAATGCTACATCCGGACCCTACACAATCAACTAGGTAAGCACTCTAACTGAATGGCCAATATTCACGGCTGCTATCCGGGAATAACTTATCAGAGCACTTGCTCGGGTTCTAACTGTTAACTGGTTAAGTAAGCATGAGGGTCCCTAGGTCCCATTTATTTTGGCGCCCCTAGGTTTAACCAGCTAATCTGCACCTCTTGGCCACTCGTCGCGGTAATGAGCCGGACATAATAAAATCAAGCAGTGTGACGGGGATCAACCGTCTAGGATATGACAGATATCTACTGTTCATATTTTCTAAATCAGCACTCACTAGACTAACGTCTCTAAGCAACTTTCTACGACAGTCTATATATGTGCATGTGTCCCTATACTAACACACAATACAATAATTGTTTCATGTTGCAGCCACACAATATAAGTTAACTTACTTGGATTCCTTAGCGCTCAGCAGGTTTTCACCCTTCAACGTTCAGTCCAGTTACGCTTAGCCAATATTGTAGTTATCCATACAGTATACTTGGATTAATTATGGCACATAATTCATTATTATTATTTTGGGCAGTTTGGTCATTTTCAAAATCATTTGTAAGGATTTATGATCCTTATTTGATTTTTAAACCCATTAAGGAAATTCATACAAAAATATTTGAGACTACACTCTAAGGCTCGGGGAAACCTATCCTAAGGTCTCGATACCTAGGCTCGGGTATCACAATGGTATTTTTCCACAATCTGCTAAAAATCTTATTCTTTCAAGGTATCGCTATTGTTGACCCTCGTTTTGGTCAACGACACGGAGTCTAGAAAACGACAAAAAAATAATATAGAGCTTGAGAAAACAATCTAATGGAAAATAAAGAACACAGAGAATTATAGTGGTTCGACCCCAGTGATTGGTAATAACCTACGTCCACTTGATACTATTATTGGTATTGAGCTCCAAAGGTGTGATCAAAGAACTAGGGTTCCTGAGTTTCACAGACCTTTGAAGAAGAAAACAATACAAACGATGGATAATAGTAATATAATTCAGAAAAAGAGAAAAAGATCCCCTTCCTTGAGCTAATTCTTGTGTATTTATAGGCTCAAGAAGGGTTACATGAATCAAGTAATAATATATTCCCTTAATAAACAAATCTTCAGGTCATAATGAAGAGATATTCTCGGATATCATTACAACTGTACATATCTTTACATAAATGAACGGAGTATATGACCAGTCTGGTCGTATATAAAACTTGATCTCCGCATGTAGAAATATTTCTGGTCGATGGGCGAGCAGTATCTCTGCCACATGTTCGGCCATGTGTCGAAAATTCTTGACACGTCATCAACAGCTGTTTTTTGGATAAACATTTGCCCCCCAAGTTTATTTATTACGACCAGCAATAAGTAAACTTAGAAAACTAACCTTTCGTATGTCCCACGAAATCTGTCAGAGCCTCTCGTGCGTTCTTGAAAACTGTGACCCAATCATGTCCAATCATGCCTTTTCAGTTTCCAAGTAACCTTTCCAACGGCTATTACACTCCCCCATGCCTTGAAAAAGGTAACTCATGATTACCCCTTTTTAACACATCTTAGCTTCTATAAATAATCCTCACATTTACCTTTTAACTTTTTACTCGCCATTTTCTTGCCAAGAACTCTCAAGAACTCCATCTCAGAGCTCAAAACTTCGAAGGTCTTCTGCCGCTTTGCTAAGGGTCCTTTGTCTGCACGCCCAAAGTCGTTCCATTTCAGAACCTCCAACCTTCATCCAGGTAAATTTCTTTGACTTTTAAACCCTTTGAGATGCCATGCATACTGCTTTTGAGTTCTGAAACTTTTCGTGTTCTTGAGTAAAAATTCGTGAGGATTTTGTGTATACCGTTTGATGCTTGATAGTGTAGTGTAGTTTCGCTCTGTAGAAGTTAGGAATCAGTTTGATAGTCAGGATCATAGGTTTAGGGCGTAAAATTGAAGTAAAGATTCGATTTTTACTCTAGCTGAAAAACTAGGTCTTTCCCGCCCCTTTGGAGTTGAAAAAGTTTTTTCTGGAAAAACTTTTTACTTTCACTTTTTGATCCGTTTTTCAAACTGTTCGCATAAAACTTAGTGTTTCAGTTAGAATGCTGCTGGTCATAGACGCGAGCAACGTTATTCCAACTTTCAACATAAGCTCCCAAGTTGTGCGTCTTATCTCCTCCTTTCTCTATTTGCAGTTTATATGCAAGACCCGTGGGGAGGAGAAAGACCCATTGACGATGACCTGCTAGCTCAACTGCTCGAGGACGAAGAACAACCCTCGTCATTGATACCCGAAATCCCATTTTCTCGTGCCAATCCAAACAATTCCCCTGTCTTGACTCAAAATATGGCTCCGACCAAAACCAAAGCCCAGAAAAGGAGAACTTCTGATCCTTCTCATCAGCCTGCTCCTTCGGCTGATGCTCCCTCGACCAGTGGTCGAGACGAAAATGCTCCCGACCCCAACATCCAAAGACATGCCCACCCCGACATGCCATTCAGCCAAATGTTGAGTGGCACTTAGTCCTTGAGAGTAGAGTGACGATCAGGATGATCGCCAATTATATAAGGAAATACGATCTCACAGGGGTGACCCTAGTCAGACCCAACCAAGACCAAAGGGAAAATCTTCCTGGAGGCATCTTCAGTGCCTGGTCGAGGTTTCATATCTAGGCAGGGGCTACCTTGCCTCTCCACTCATTTTTTTAGGGGGTGGCCAACTATTTTGGAGTTTTCCCCTTTCAAATAACCCCAAACTGATATAGGATGCTCGCTGCACTCTATATCCTGTACAGCCAAAAGAAATGGCTTGTGCCAACGCCTCATGAGGTCAACTACCTGTTCGACCTCAAATCCAACCCCAACCAAGAAGGCACGGGGTTTTTTCACTTCTGTCATCAGGAAACCGGGTGCAACTTCTTGACTGACACCACCCACATCTCAAATGTGGGGAGGTACTACCAGGAGTACTTCCTCACAACCGACATGATCACAGACAACCTAGCCTTCGCACGAGGAGGTAAAAATTTCGTATCACTGGTCGTTACTTCTTCACTTAGTGTTCCCCTCCACATTTTCTTAAACTATTAGTGTCTTCCAGGCCCATGGCTGCGACCAGACCCAACTCGAGACATGGAGTTGAGATCGGTACTCCTAGCCAGCATGACTGACGCAGAAAAGAGCGTCAAGCATCTGGTTACAGAGGTTAACCTTAGGTTGGTTAGCCTCTTGGCCCCTCAATCGGACACGAGGGCGCCTTCAGCAGGGAGTGCCTTTGCTGAGGATGAACCCGAGTAGCAACCTCCAGCATCACCTCCATGAAGGAGACCGACTGGGGTCACGATCAGGGAACCTGCTGGCACTCCCCCAGCAGAGAGCCCCTGGCCCCCTTGGGAAAGGAAAAAAGAAGGCCACCGAGCCTTCCGAACTCTCTGACGATTCGTCGGATGATAATGGTACAGTTATTTCGCTTTTAGAAAATTTGCCAATTCCCTGTCATCTATTCGACAAGGACGACAATTTTAAATATGCTCCGCATTTAGGTCAAGACTTCTTCATGTCAAAGAGTGAGTATAAGACTAGTAGAGTCTATAGGATAGCGACCAGTAATAATAGCTCGGGTATTTGACTTTGCAATCCTTTTTTGCTTCTTTTTCTGATGTAATGTACTTGGTCATTCATGTTATCTCACTGTTCAACTTTGTTCTTCTTTTTCAGACATGGAATCTGTTAATGTGTTTGACATCTACAACACTCCAGAGGCTGCCGCGGCTCCCCCGAGCAAGAAGAAAACCAGCAAGAGACATCACGGGGAGAGCAGCAAAGCACCTCAGGCGAAGCAGGCTCGGAACACAGGCCCTTCGGAGGATAGGCCCTTCGGAGGGGGACTCTGGAACGAGATACAAAGGAAAGGAGTCAGCTCAGTAAATGAATTCCTGAATAGGGCCCAAGGATGGATCAACTTGGAGGAAGCCCAAGCCTCAGCTGCAGGAACCAGCCAGGTCCCTGAGCAGCCCGCTGGAGTGGGAACGGAGGTCGTGACAGCGACCCAGAACGTTACACAGAATAACCAGTTCGGTGGAGGCAAAAGAAAGGGGAATGGTGAGGGCAGCCAGCACGACCCAAAGAAGAATAAGTCCGTAGACAAATTTAAGCCGGTCTACACGACTTATACGGAGCTCACCCACTCTAGGGAGAACATCTTCCTGGCGAATTCTGCTCGCCTCCCCTGGAAAAAGCCTGAGCCGTTGAAGCACCAGAAGGGGAAGAGAGACACTTTGCCGTTTTCACAATGACGTTGGCCACAATACTGATGATTGTAGGCATTTGAAAGATGAGATCGAAACTCTCATCAGAGCCGGCCCCTTGGCTCAGTACGCGCGGAACAGGGTTCCAGCAAGTCGACCTGCTCCAGAAGTCCTGGTCAGTCAGCCCGGGTCTCGGATAGATCAAGACGTCCCTCCTCCCGTGATAGGAGGAGAGATATCCACAATCTTTGGAGGTCCGCATTTAGCTAGCGCGAGCAGGGGTGCCCAGAAGAGATACGTAAACGAACTCAAGGCGCATAATGGAGTAGAGTTCATCCCGGAGCAGCGTCTGCCAAAGCAGCAGCGATTGGAGAGGCAACCGATCATTTTTACAGAAGAAGATGCGGGCCATGTCCAGTTTCCTCATAACGACCCTCTAGTCATAGCAGTTCAGCTCGCTAATCGAAGGGTTAGGAGGGTGCTGATCGATAATGGGAGCTCAGTAAACCTTCTATTCCGGTCCACACTGGAGAAGATGGGTTTGACTGTCGCCGAGTTGAAGGCGACCTCCATGATGCTGTATGGTTTTTCGGGAGAAGGATCAGCGGCCATAGGGACTATCGAGCTGGTGATCACCTTAGGAGAAGGGCCTCGGACAGTCTCCAAACTCCTCGAGTTCATGGTCATCGACTGCCCCGCTGCGTATAATGTTATTTTGGGCCGACCTACACTTATAGCTTTTGAGGCCATCACTTCCGTTCGCCACCTCGCGCTGAAATTCCCTTCTTCCATGGGGATATGCATGGTCCGTGGCGATCAGCTCGCTGCCAGGGAATGCTACAGCATTTCCATGAAGGGAAAATCGAAACCCAGGCAGCTAGCAATGGCCATCCAAGGTGGAGGAGAGGAATCTCAAGAACCTTTAACTGGTCTTGAGATTGAAAAACCTCAGAGCGCCGAAGGGGAAACTATCATCTTAAGTGAGGATATTGACCCCCGAATAGGCAAGGATAAGTCCGAGCTCCAGGCTATTGAAGAGCTCGAGGAAGTAAACATCGATCCTCAGAACCTTTCACGGATGGTCAAGCTCGGGAAAAACTTCTGTAACAAGAGGAAAGCGGAGCTGATCATATTTCTGCAGGATAACCTGGATGTGTTTGTGTGGTCACATGAGGACATGGTGGGAATCAGTACAAATGTCATCATGCACACCCTTCATCTGGACAAGAGCATTCCTGCGAAGTCCCAGAAGCAGAGGCGCCTGGGAACAACCCGGGCTGAGGCCTTAGAGGAAGAAGTAGCCCAGCTCAAGAAATGCGGCTTTATCCGTGAAGCCAAGTTTCTGATTTGGGTCGCCAACCCCGTGCTGGTCCCGAAGCCCAACGGGAAATGGAGGACCTGCATCGATTTCTCCGACCTGAATAAAGCCTGCCCCAAAGATTGTTTTCCCTTGCCAAGGATTGACCAATTGGTGGATGCCACGGCGGGGCACAAGCTCATGTCCTTTATGGACGCATACCCAGGCTACAATCAGATCGCCATGAATCCGGTGGACCAGGAGCACACCAGCTTCATGACTCCGACTAACGGTTATTGTTACAAGGTCATGACGTTCGGGCTGAAGAACGCCGACGCTACATATCAGAGGTTAGTAAATAGAATATTCGCCAACCAGATCGAGAAGAACATGGAAGTGTATGTTGACGACATGCTAGTCAAGTCAAAGACTGCCGATAACCATGTTTCCGACCTGGAGGAGTGCTTCAAGATATTACAGGAGTATGGCATGAGGCTTAATCCACAGAAGTGCACTTTTGGAGTCGCATCTGGAAAATTCCTGGGTTTCATCATCAATACCCGAGGAATCAAGGCAAACCCCGACAAGATCAGATCATTACTCGAGCTTCCCTCACCCAGGTCGCGCAAGACGTCTAAGGCCTGACAGGGAAGGTGGCAGCCCTCAATCGGTTTATTTCAAAATCCACCAATAAGTGCCTGCCATTCTACAACCTACTCCGAGGAAATAAGAAGTTCGAATGGACAGAAGAGTGTGAAAGTGCTTTTCTTGACTTGAAGGCACATCTGGCCGAGCCACCCGTATTATCCAAACCAAAGGTAGGAGAGCCCCTTTTTCTCTACCCAGCTGTCACAGAGGATGCAGCTAGTGCCGTATTGGTCGGAGAAGAAGACCGGGTTCAGAAACCAGTCTACTACATCAGTAAAAGACTCCTCGGAGCTTAATCCCGATACCCGTTGATGGACAAATTGGCGTTCTGCCTTATCACGGCCTCCCGAAAGCTCAGGCCGTACTTCCAGTCCCACTCAATACACGTCATGACCGATCAGCCTTTAAGGCAGGTTTTGCAAAAACCTAAAGCATCGGGACGCCTGTTAAAGTGGGCTATCGAACTCAGTCAGTTCGAGATTTTATACACCCCATGAACTGCTATAAAAAGTCAGGCCCTGGCCGATTTTGTGGCAAAGTGCACAGGATTCCGGGAGGATCCTGTAGAAGACTCACCCCAGGTCACCTCGGCCCAGGCGTCGTGGAAGATCTTCGTGGGTGGTTCATCCAATGAAAATGGCTCTGGGGCTGGAATCATTCTGATATCCCCTGAGGGACATAGATTCAACTCGGCACTGAGATTCAGATTCAAGGCCTCCAACAACGAGGCCGAATACGAAGCTTTGCTGGCCGGGCTAAGAATAGCCCAGGAGCTGAAGGCAAGCTCCGTCCAGTGCTTCAGTGACTCCCAGCTCATGGTAAACCAGGTTCTGGATGAATATCAAGCACGAGGACCCAAGATGGCTGCCTACCTAGCAAAGGTAAAAGTTGAGCTGTCCGCGTTTGGGCGAGGCTCAATCGAGCAGATACCTCGGAAGCAGAACGCTAACGCAGATGCTCTTGCCAAGCTTGCCACCTCCGGGGAGACAGAAGCTTTGGGGTTAGTGCCTGTAGAATTCTTGGAGAAACCAAGTATAGAAGAAGTCAGGGCGGAGGTCGAGATGATCGACGCTAGGCCGACCTGGATGACCCCCATTCTTGAATATCTCGCTGAGGGGAAGCTACCTAGAGGGTGTAATGATGCCCAGCGTGTACTGTACCAGGCCCCAAGGTATACGGTGGTAGACGGGGTGCTATACCGGCATGGGCACTCCCTACCTCTTCTACGATGTGTTCTTCCAGGCGATGCAAAGGCCATCCTGCAGGAAGTGCATGAGGGCTTTTGCGGGGATCACACTGGTGGGCAAAGCTTGGCCCTAAAGGTCTTAAGGCAAGGGTATTACTGGCCCACTTTGTCCAAGGACTCGATCTCGTATGCCAAGAAATGTGACAAGTGCCAGCGGTTCGCCAAAGTTGCCCGAGCTCCCCCAGTCGAGCTGAAGATGATCTCTTCCCCGTGGCCATTTGTAGTCTGGGGAATCGACTTGGTTGGTGCCCTCCCTACTGGAAAAGGTGGGGTCCGCTACGCCGTGGTGGCCATCGACTACTTTACGAAGTGGGCTGAGGCAGAACCTTTGGCGACTATAACTTCCAAAAAAGTCCTCGACTTCGTGGTTAAGAGCATTATCTGCCGATTTGGGCTGCCCAAGAAAATCGTTTCCGACAATGGGACTCAGTTCGACAGCAACCTATTCACCGAATTTTGCGAAAGGTACAGGATCATGAAAAGCTTCTCATCCGTGGCCTATCCTCAGGCAAATGGCCAGGTCGAGGCCGTCAATAAGACCCTAAAGGCGAGCCTCAAGAAGAGACTAGACGAAGCCAAGGGGGTCTGGCCAGAATAGCTCCCCCAGGTTATGTGGGCATACCGGACCTCGCATCGGACTCCTACGGGTCATACTCCCTTCTCCCTGGCTTTTGGGAGTGAGGCAGTCCTCCCTGTGGAGATTAAGGTACCTTCGAATAGAGTCCAGGCATATGACCAGGACCGCAACCACGAACTACTTTGCGCTTCCCTTGACTTGGTTGATGAAAGACGAGAAGATTCGCAACTCCAGCTCGCACATTGCCAGCAAAACAATCACTCGTTAATTCAACTCAAAAGTCAAAAAGCGCGCCTTTAGCATTGGCGACCTGGTCCTCAGGAGGGTTTTCTTAGCCGATAAGGATCCCAAAGACGGAGTATTGGGACCGAACTGGGAAGGGCCATATCAAATCATCGAGGTCATTAAAGAAGGAACTTACAAATTAGCTCGGCTCGATGGAGGGGCAGTCCCACGAACTTGGAACGCCATCCATTTGAAGAGATATTATCAATGACCCCCTTGTAAGGCCTAAAAGGCCATTTTTTATGTATTAAGCAATGAGAATTAACTTTTCGTTTATGATTGTACATGTTTGCAAGTGTAATATAAAAGTAACCACGAAAGACCCTTTCCTAGTTACTTGGGGGGCATATGGTGCCTGGATATAACCAGGTCGCCTTAAAGACTTAGAAGTTAATTCAAATCGATTGATCGTTGTTTTTCTTAAAAAAACGCGAGATATTGATAAGGGATTAACGCGAACTAAGCTCTACCCTGGATATAACCAGGTTCTAAAACTTAGAAGTTGGTTCAAATTGATTGATCGGTGTTTTTCTTAAAAAGCACAGGATATTAGTCAAAGAATTAACACGAACTAAGTTTTCAAACTAAGTTCCTGGACATAACCAAGTCATAAAACTTAGAAGTTAATTTAAATCGATTGATCGTTGTTTTTCTTAAAGAGCACGAGAAATTGATAGAAATTAACGCGAACTAAGTTTTTCAAAGTAGTAACTAAAATGCGTAAAGGCAAAAGGAAATAAACCAATTAAAAGTAAAAATTGATAAAACCGATTGTCTCAAGGTAGAAAAACCGCATGCAAAGTTACACACAAAAAATGAGAATATTAAAGGAATGGGTGCGAAAAAGAAAGGCCCTAAGCTCCACCGGGCTGCCCCGTGGAGGTCGTTGTCTCGCCCTCCTACTTGGCTACGACGAATGCCTCCCTGGTCTCAGAAGGTGCCTCCTGCTGGAGGCGAGCTTTGACCCCCTCCAGGAAGACCTCCCCGTCCGCTCCTAAGAAAGAGAAGTCGCCGTATGGGTTATAGGCCCAGCAGTGGTAGAGCATGTCCTCCATGGCAGTGCTGGAAGCTGCCTTCTCCGTTTCCAAGGCGGTTTTAGCCTCCTCGGCCCCAGCCTTCGCAGAGTCTAGCTCGACCAGCGCAGCAGCAAGGGTGGCTTTGGTAGCCTCGGCCTCTTGAAGCTTGGGACGGGCTTCTTCCAGCTTGGCCTGCACGGCCGCCAGAGCATCTTCTTTTTCCTTCTGTTGGGCCGTCTGCAAGGAAGTTTGATGGGCGGCCAAAACCGCCTGATGCTCACCCCTCATATCCTCGAGCTGGGCCTTGGACCTGGCTATGCTCCAGTGAAGGGCCAAGACGCTCTGCAAAAACAGAGAGGCAACTGCCTTAGAAAAAAAAAAGAGGGAAAGGAAAAACAGGGCAAGGCATGTTAATCAAAAATCATAAAAGGGTAAGGTCAGCTTACCGTTAGGGCCATGCCCAATGAAAATTCCATTACGCCCACCGGGCTCCTTGTTTCGATGGCTCGTAGCTCTCTCTCATTGAAGCGGTAGAAGTGGTCGACGGCGTAGCTCGCCGTCTCATACACCGTCCCCCGAAAGACATCTAGAATCTTCTCCAGGGCCTGAGGGTCCACCGGGATACGCACCTCGGGGGCGTAGTTTCTGAGGCCTCGAGCTCCGCCCCTATGTCCCAGAAAAAGGCCGGAGCTCGCGGAGGGGGTGGGGGCATGTTCCCCACTGCAGCAGGAGGTGCAGTTTCCTCGGCCTGGGCAACTGGGGTCTGCTCTTTCCCCTTTGCAGGTGACTTGGTTGGGGTCCCAGCAGCTTTCTTCGCCACCCGGAGCTTCTTCATTTTGGGCCCAGAGGCCCCAGCTGAGGAGTTCCCTCCGGTGAACATAGATCGCAGATTTTTTCCCCCGGGCTGAGACATCTCCTCTGGCAAAACAAAGACAACATCAATATATTAGTAAGCAGTCATGCAAAAACAAAAACAAGGGGAAAAAAAGTGAAACTCAAGTATATATATATATACTAAAGGGAATCCTACCCCCTGAGCTAGAAGAGGAATCTATGGTCACGACCATCGGCCCCGGAGCTTCTGCAGGGGAATCTAAGAAATTACTTCTCGAGCTAGCGCGGGTTCTGGATCCGAGGTTGGCTCAGGACTAGACTCTTCTACGCATTGCCTAAGACCCGGAGCTACGATACCCTCCCAGAGTGATGGCCATGACCAAAGGTTGGTCCCATACTCCTTGAATAGGACTGACCTAAAGGCTAAGGTGTTGTCTACAACTATGGTACCCCTAGGACGGCTACTTTCGTAATCCAACACGAGCTGGTCGACGCAATGGAGCAGGGTTACATCAAAGTCTGGGTCACTTCGATGGCGTTGGACGAGCTGTTTGGGATTGAAACTAGCTAGCCGGGGGTCTGCAATGGCCCTTTCTAAGTTCCTAAACATATATGGGTTACCTTGGCCGGAGGGACCTGTAGCTGCTCTGGATCGGATCCTCTCCTCGTCCGTCCTTTGGGCGACCTCCAACGCCCGCTTCCTCGTCCTCACGAGGGGCACCTCGTCCTCCTCGCCCTCATCCCCCGCGACCTCCTCCTCGGGGATGGCCCTCATCTCGTGAGCTGGGGGGGGGGCACCCGGGGTCTCCTCAGATTCAAAGTCTGGCCTGGGGAGATCAGCCTGCAGGCCAGCATCGTCTCATCTGTCATGAGCTGGCGATAGTCCTTTTCACTGGGGGCAATCCCGCCAGTGTCTCGTACTGGCTCCCGAGGATCACAGACTTCTCTCTCCTCGCGAAGATAGCTGCAGAATTATTCTAAGTCAGAAATGGATACAGGGGGGAGCTAACCGATACTTAAGTTACGAGCTAAGGATGAAAGGTACTTACGAGGATGGTTGAAGTAGTGCAGGTCGAAGTTGCGAAACCCCTTTGACATAAAGAATTGGTCTTTGAAGTCGTTGGGGTGGCTGGGAAGCTCGATGACTGAAGCCGTATTTGGAAACCGGGTTAAGTAATAGAACCCGTCGCCTCGCCCCCGCTGCTCCGGGCTGGCTTTGAGGCAGAAAAAGTATAAGATATCTGCCGGAGTGGGGACCTCCCACTCCTGTTTCAAGAACAGATATCTCAACCCCGCCAACAAACGATAGGAGTTGGGGGGGAGCTGGAAAGGAGCCAACCTCACGTAGTTGAGGAAGTCGGCGAAGTACTGATCCAGCGGGAGGAAAGCCCCAGCTTTGAAGTGCTCGTCACTCCAGGCCGCGAACTCCTCGTCGAGCGGCGCGCAGCTCCGCTCACCTTCTGCGGGAGGTCGGGCGATCAGGGCGCCCCTCCCCAGTTCGATGCCATGGGAAAGGAAGATCTTATTCACTTTCCCCTGGTCAGTGATCTTCGAGATGATCCTCTCAGCCTCGAAGAAAGCATCGGGCGCCATCTCGAGCTCCTGCTCCATGGCCGGCCCGAAGACAGGGATTGGGGAGTCCGTCATCACTTCTTTTCCCTTGGATTGTTGGGAGGACGAGCTGCCGGCGATCCTCTTTGGAGCTTTCTTCTTGGGTCCCATTTGGTCGCCTAACGTACAAAAGAAGAAATTTTCAGAAAAGGCGACCTAAGCATAAGGGAGAGTCAAAAGAGGTGTTTTCTTTGGACGAGCTTAGGTAATCTCAGCCCGTGGAGAGTGAGACCACGCGGTTCTATGAACACGCGCCTGTGCTCCCAACAGATCCTCGATTACTCGGAATTCGTGTGTCGGGAGGGTCAGGATAAAAATTTGCCTTGGAAGGAAAGTTTCAGTAGGCAAGAGAGGCAACACCGCCTGCAAAGCGTGTCCCCTAAGTTACCCGGTTTTGCACCCAAAATACTGGATATTTTAAACAAGCATACCAAAAATCCTACCCAGAAAATTTCCCCAGAAAATGCACCCTATAAACCGTGTCCCTAAATGGTTTTCTACTACAAGCGATACCCTAACCTAAAAGGCTTTCACCCTTCATGCCCACAAAAAACCAACAAAACCTTGCATGTAGCTACAATAAATATTTACCTAGACTACAATGAAAAATAATCTCAATACATGCATAGTCAGGGGACTTACAGAGTGTTCTGGTTGAGAAGAGGATGAAGGGGTCGTCTAGGTTAGGGCCTCGTCGGAGTAGTTGATACCAAAGCTTCAAGGGAGCCCTTACACCTGAACTTCTCAAGTGCTGGGAATGGCGGCCGGAAAGAAGAGGGTTTTTCTTTTGAAGATAAAGAAGAGAGAAGAAGAAGGAAAATTCTGAAAATTTTCAAATGAACGGGTAGCCCATGCGTAAGGTGGCCACCCCTTTTATATACATGAAGGGCCACGTGAGGAGGGCCGTTGGATTGCCCTGATGTGGGATCCAAGGCTCTCCACTCGAAAGACGAAATGACGGCTGAGTATAGGCTAGGCCATTTAATGCGGTTCTCGAAAGACGTACCGTCACCAACCACGATGTTCCACGTATTCGGCGCCTGCGTAGAATGTGGAATATGAAGAGTTCATGGGGAAGCCGAAAAGCCCCTACTGTGGCCCTACACCACATCGTGTACCACGAGCAGGGGCTTGGGGGGCAAATGTACGCCCTGATTTTCCAACGGGCTATTAGCTAGCTGAGATACGGCCTAAATTATATCAGCCACGTGGATCCCCCATGACCGGAGCTGTTGTCGTCAGGTCCTACCGCGTTAGCTCGGGGTATCCAAAGGTTCACTAAGATTACTTAAGGACTGAGTCTGGACTCTGAAGGCCGCAGGTCGAGGGAATCATCCAGCTCATGGTACGAGCTAGAGTTGGAGGCTGTGACCTTTTATAAAGTCAACCACGCAAGGTAAACATGCATATATCAGACATCACATGTCTGATATATCCCTGACTTCTCGGACACGCAGCATGAACGTGCGTATTCAGACACCCACGACTGGGATGGGCCGTGCGGCCCATTATCCCCCTTTCCTATTGATTAGACCACACTTCATGTGTCAGGTTTTAGGAATTAATCATGAATGTCACAGAAGTGACATGATAGGTAAGAAGGTCACGGGATGACCTTCTTACCAACTCCCAGGTGCCCTCTCCTATAAATATGGAGACCCTGGGAGTTGCAAAGGGTTGGATTCTATTGTGTAAGGAAATACCCTGTAAAAGAATATCAAGCATATAGCAATAATATTGGCTGGTGGAGTAGAAGGATTTTAACCTTTGAACCACCAAAGAAACGTAATTGTGTCACCAGTCCATTTACAAAGATCATTCATCTATTTCAGTTCACAATTAAGCACTAATCCCTTCCTCTTATTTTCTTAATTACCTATTGGTGAAGAACCGCGTCAACAGATATATAATGAGAAATCTAGACATATAAGTCTAAGACATGACTACGTGAGAGAATTGATTGATAAGAGTATCATATAAATTTTGTATGTCAAATTGTGTGAGAACTTAGCATAACCATTTAACAAACCTCTTAGGAAAGATTTTGTGAGTTCTACAAAATAGAGGGATGAGACTAAAACTCATTGACCAATAGATTCCCAAATGATGGAAACCCTACTCAAAGCTTGTATGCATCAAGTGTAGAGTTCAATGGGTAAGAACAAGTTGTTGATAAGGGAATAGTTTACAACATTAATGACTCAAAAGTCTCTTCTAGGATGAGTTAATGTTGGTTGCTATCGGACATGAGCTTTAATCCATAGACTTTTAATGAAATTCAGTTGAAGATAAACAAGCATCTCTAAGGGTAGCAAAGATGTTGTAAGAATTTCACCTATGGGAACCTAGAGGTGGGAAATGCATGAGTAATTAAGTAGAGGTGTGTGAGACATTACCGATTTTTACCACTAGGAATGTTGGGTTCAACCCTTTAAGAATACCTTAGCATTTCGATAGAAGCTTAGTAGTGTTTTCACTAAGATAAATTTCAAACCCAAAAGGTACTTTATTTTATGCACCAATATCATTCGGGCTAGAGGAAGAGGATGTATTTAACCAAGTGGGGGATTGTTATGGTTGGTTAAATACATAGTGAAATTAGTTAGGCACGAAGAGGAGCAAAAACCATAACGATTTCACTAAAGTCAACAGGTGTGTGTTGACTTTTGATATAGACATTTATAAATCATTTTTTTGGGTCCATAGGGTTTCTTTGGAGAGTATAAGAGCACCCAAATATTTGGAGAAATTTAGGGATGTTTTGAGACAAGTTTTTGGGTGCCAAGTTAGAGAGACCTCCATTGTGTCGCCTCTAGGAGTCAACGCATCGCCGGTCTCTGAAGGCACTACATAGGTGATGCATTGCTTGGGCAGTCCGTACAGGACCGTACAGTGACATTTTTTTGTCTCCGAAATTCAAATTAAAATGGTGTAATCTCATTGGTTGAGTCTAATCAGGGTTCATATACTATTTAAATGGGTCATTTGAGATTTTGGTGAATTGATTACTCACCTCTCTCTCTCTCTCTAGCTTTCAAGATTACTAGTTTTCTCCAAGATCTCCATCAAGGAAGCTTGACTTGCATGAAGATCCAAGGCTTGTAAATCCTAATGTTATTCCATTGTAGTAGCTTGAAGCAATCTTGAAGGGGAGGCTAGGAATAGAGATTTTTGGACAACAAATCTTAATTTGGGTCAAGCCTTGTTACATTTGTTGATTCACATAAAATCATAGACTTGTGATTTTATGTAACCAAGGTTCTACAACTCAAAGGTCCATTCTACCACTTGTTCTTATTTGTGTAATTTTACTTGTGTTATTCCTCCATTAAAGAGTAGATTATCTTTGATTTATTCTTTTGAATTGTAATATTCAAAGTTTGTGTATAGCCATATCTCCAACAACCTTTACCTTCCTTCTTTATATAAAGAGTGGGTTCATTTTCACTTCTAGTGAAGCCATTTTGACAAAAGTAGCCATCAATCTTGCTATACCATGCTTGTGGAGCTTGTTTTAGCCCATAGAGTGCCTTCTTCAGCTTGTACACCTTAGTCTCTTTGCCTTCAACAATGAATCCTTGTGGTTGAGCTACATAAACTTCTTGCAATTCTCCATTTAAAAATGCAGATTTGACACTAAATTGGTAGACATGCAGCTGTAGTTGTGCAGCCAAAGCTAAAACAATTCTCAGAGTTTCAAATCAAGCAACTAGTGAAAAAGTTTCTTCGAAATCAATACCTTGTTGCTACGAATACCCTTTTTCCATGAGCTGAGCCTTGTGCTTTTGAATTGTTCCATTTTCATGATATTTTGTTTTGAAGATCCACTTTAAACCAATTGATTTTCTTCTCTTTGGGTAGATTAGTCCTCTCCTATGTTTCATTTGTCTGAATTTCCATCAACTCTTCTTTCATTGCATTCTGCCATTCTTCCTTTGTTGTTGTTGTTTCTTCAAAGGTTGTAGGATCTGTAACAAAAAGAGCAAATTAGCAAGATTCGTAGATTTCTCTCCAAGATCTGAACCTTGCAAGTGGAGTTTCATCAGAAGATTATGAATTGCTACTTCTTGAAGTTGATGATGAGGAAACTGGTGACTGATATGGTGTTTGATCCAAGACATTTCTTGTAGGAGAAATATATAGCAAATAGACTATTGTTGACGCTGATTCAGCCCAAAATTGAATAGGAAGTCCTCTAGCTTTAAGCAAACTTCCAGCCATGTCCACAACAGCTCGATTCTTTCTCTCTGCCACACCATTTTGTTGTGGTGTGGAAGGTTTTTGTCAACTCCCTAAAAATGACACGTTCTTCACATAAACTATTAAATTCATTAGATAAAAACTCACCACCTCTATCTGTGGGAAGAGTCTTTATAAAAGTTCCTTTCTCCTTTTTCCACAAGTGCCTTGAATTTTTTTGAAATTTTCAAAGGCTTCTGACTTTTCTGTGAGAAAATATACCCAACTCATTCGACTATAATCATCTGTAAAGAGAAAAAATACTTACTCCAACCAAGTGATGTAGTTCTCATGGGCCCACATGAATCAACCCAAGACATTCAAAAGCTTTCCATGACTACCCACTTGGAAAGAGCTTTCTTGCCTGCTTTCCATAAAGGCATGCTTCACATAAGCCAAAAGAATTAATTTGTGGTAGCTTGTGGACCATACCTTTCTGACTTAGAAGTTGCAAGCCTTTGATATTGAGATGCCCATATCTCAAATGCCACACCTCGGATTCATTTTTCTCTCTGGCAATAAGAGTTTGGTCTTCCATTGCTGAGATTTTAAGTGGAAACATCTTGTTCTCTGTCATCTACACACTAACAATGGACTGCCCAGACTTTAAGTCGTTAATAACACATGTTCCATCATTGAATAAAATTTCATAACCACTAGCCATCAATTGTCCAACACTCAACAAACTGTGAGCTAAATTAGGAACAAAGAAAACATTGTAAAGTAATTTTTCTTTACCATGGCTAGTCTTTACAACAACAACACCTTTGATTTCAAATTGAATTTGCTTGTTATCTCCAAGTCTGACTTGTTCCTTCTGTAACTCATCAAGCTCTTTAAACAATGATCTATTGCTAGTCATGTGGTTTGAACAACCACTATCCAAAAACCAAACATCATTTTGAATATCATTTGAAGAAGAATGAACCATAAATAGCTTGCTTTCCTCATTTTCTTTTTCCACATAATGTGCATGTGGTGCCCAACAGTTTGCATTTACATGCCCAAATTTCTTGCAATTGTGACAATGAATAGAGCTTTTCTTCCACCTTTGCTCCCCAATGGATTGCTTCTCTTGCCCATCAAAACGTCCTTTTCCTCTACCTCTTTCACATCCCCAGCCACAAAAACCTCCTCTTCCACAACCTCTTCCTACATAGTCCTGCTTTTTGCTGCCTCCCCCTTCACTTGAGAAGCTTGAAAAGTTTTTTCCTCATTTTTCTCAACTGATATGTTATGCCTTGCTTCATGTGCTTGCAAAGAACCTATTAGTTCATCGAAAGAAAAAACAAAGAGATCTTTACATTCCTCAATTGTAGTTCCTATATAATCATATTTGGGAGACAGAGTTCGTAGAACTTTAGAAACAATCTTGGCATCATATATTTCTTCTCCATAAGATCTCATTTGACTAATAATTGAAATACTCTAGAAAAGTAATCTTGTAAAGTTTCATTACCCTTCATAAGCAAAGCCTCAAACTCTTGTCTAAAAGTCTGAAGTTTCACTTCTATTACCTTTATTGAACCCATAAATTCTTTCTGCAATATTTCCCAAACCTCCTTTGAAGTGGATGCCATTGCGATTCTGGAAAAAAATATGTCTTGAACTTCTTGTTGAAGGAAGAACAATGCCTTCCAATTTTTCTTTTGGTTTTCCCTTAAGAAACTTTCATTTGCTTCATTGTTGTCGTAGCCAATCTTCAATAAATCCCAATGGTCTTAAAATGTAAATAGAGTCTTCATTTTGATACTCTAGAACTCCTAGCATTTACCTTTGAAAATGGGAATAAAGGGTTGAGAAACACTCATGGAGCTACTTTCAGTTCCTTCCATCGTTACTGTTATCCCCGTTTCCTCCCCGCACAAGTGGCCCCATACACTAAGTCCATAGGCTATCCTGAAGGGACCCGAGGCCCAAACTGAGCCCAATAGACAGGGAAGGAGTACATCCTGGTGGCCCAAATATCAGTAAGCCCAACATTATCTCAGAATATAAGTCGAGACCGTGAAGTTGGCATGTTTAGTCTTCCCGGACCCAGTGTATGATGTCATCCAGGATGATGATAAGGACGGCGTTTCCAAGTCTAAAATGAACTGGGACAAGAAGGGATGAAGTCGGGCTCTAGTAAACGAACTAGGGTCCTGGTAAATGGATCAGAATGTTGGTAAACGAACCCAGATCAGGTGACCAGGTTGGGCGTGATAAACTGTCCCCGATACTAACATCACCCTGAGAAACACAGAGTTTTGTCTCCTCAAATAACCTGCAGAAGAGGTTACATACGGAATGTACACTGTTATTCAGAACAGTACTGCCACTACTCTGATGGATCCTGTCCCCTGGATCTCCCTAGAAGTCCACGCGAACCAGACTGAAGCTACGTATTGTTGTCAGTCTTACAACGTGGTTATGCTCAAGCCAGCCTAATGGGCCCTGATTAGTGTATTTTATTTAATAAAATCCTTTGTATTAAGCCTCCATTAATGAGAAAATAGTGTTTATACCCTTATAGGGCCCGAATTAGTCCGGCCCAAACCCAAACCCAGAGCACTCAACTGCCTATAAATATGAACAGTTGTGCACTGTGGAAATGATCCTCGTAATGGTGATCATCCTTAGCCTCAACCACGTAAAATCCTTAGGGTGATCATCTTTGAATCATTTCTCTTAGCTCTCTAAATCTTTCATAATTCTAATTTCCAAAAAACTCGGTAAACATTTTGGTGCTTTCATTGAGAGCCGAAGAAAGCTTAAGTTGATCTTGAACATTTGCAACAATGGTGAACACGAGACATACTACATTCGACCCTGCTCACCAAGAACAGCAAGGCAACAGGGAGCCATTGCCCAATCAACCTCTCCCTCAAAACCAACCTGAGGGTCCGCCTTATCGAATGCCCTAGCCTAACGATTCCCAAAATTTTGAGGAAGGGCAGATTACGAGGAGGGTTACTATGAGGAAGTGACGAAAATGAAGGGGGATACCATGATCACGAAACTGAGGATCCTGCGATCCCTGAAGAAGAAATGGATCCCGACCAGGAGGAACTAGAGGTGGTTAAACTGAGACAACAAGTCCTAGATCAAGAGGCCATGATAGCCGAACAGAAAGAACCCACTCGCCAAATGCAAGAATCCCTCAAGGCACTTCAGGCCTTCATTGTTGCCCAAGGATTGGCGACCAGATGGGAGAAACGTTTCCACCCTAGTGCCTCTGTGAATGAAGATCACCAAGGGCGCCCGCGTGCTGACGAGCTGAAAGCCATTAGTTTAGGGGAAAACACGTCCTGGATAGACCTGTGCGATGGTCTAAATGCCTAAAAGGAGTGGGCTCACAAGGAGAAGATCTACCCCCAAGGGGAGATCTAAGGAATAACCTCAACGACAGGAGGAACGAAAGGATCCCCCTGGATGACAGAATGGCCATACAGTTCATGGAACAGTTGGTCGCATTAAAGAAAGTCACAGACTATCTAGTTCAGAAACAAGAAGGAGGAGGTTCTGATTCTAAGGAGGAGGAAAAAGAACCATGCGCCAAACACATCCTAGATGTGGTGCTCCCGAAGGGTTTCAAAATGCCAAACCTACCTGCTTACACTGGGAACACAGACCCCAGGGACCACTTTTCCCGCTATAATCGTTTGATGACCGTAGCCCACGTCTGTGACAACGGCAAATGCCTGTGTTTTTCAATCACTCTAGACGGACCCGCGGAAGAGTGGTGGAAGAGGGTCAAGTCGGGATCTATCCAATCTTGGTTCGGACTACAGTCGGCGTTTCGCAACCAGTTTGTGGCCACCATGAGGATGGACATGCAGATTAGCGCCCTTTCCAACATTAAGAAGCTCCCCACGGAGACTCTGAGGGCCTACATCCAGCACCTCAAAAACCAAGGTGGCTGATGGGTAACGCCTGGTGGCCCTCCAGTCCGGGATCCGAGCTGGGTCCCCTCTCTGGGATGACATGCAGTGCAGTAAGGCGACCACCCTCAAAGGATTCATAAGAAGGGCACAAGGCTTTATAAACTGGGAGGAGGCCTGAATCCAGGCATCCAAATGGCAGCAGGGTCCCCAGCCGAGTGCCCAAACCTTTCCCGGGTACGGAATGCAATACCCGGCCCCTCACTATCCAACACCCTCGGCAGCACCAGGGTCGACGGGCACTCCCGGAATGACCTTCGCAACCCCGACGGTCTACGGTCTCACTTCCTCAGGATATGCGCCGACCAAATCTGCCCCATTTTCTAGATTTGGGATGGCCCCGGTCGGATATAGAGTTTCCCCCGGCGGGTCCCAGCTCTCTGTAATGGGGGGATAGAGGCAAGCGTAAACCCCTCCAGGGGGAAGAGATTGGAGAAAGGACAGAACCGATATGAGCCCTCTAAAAAGGGCAAGAGGGGTTATGAGCCCAATACTCAGAGTACACTAACTTGGTGGACACCAGGGAAAACATATACCTGGCCACGGAGAGAATGGTTCATTACTGGAAACCCACCCCCATGTTCAAGGGGGGAAAGAACTCAAGGGACACCAGCAAAAAGAGTGTGTATCACAAAGACATGGGTCACTCGACTGAGGAGTGTCATCAGCTAAAAGATGAAATTGAGAATTTGATCAAGCTGGGGCATCTCCACCAATGGCATAGAATGGTCATGGGAGTTCTGGCACTGTCGGTAGCTCCTAGACAACCTGCGATCCCAAGTGCACTTGGATGGTACCGACCTCCCCAGGGAGGGTACACGACCAGACCAGGAGCACAGGCCCCTCAGGGGGCCCCAATAGTGTAGGCACCCAGACCCGGGATGCCTTTCCCCTCCGGAACCACGCACCATGGATAGATGGTCACGTGGCCACCATCTCAGGAGGGCCACACCTGGAGGGACCATCCCGGAACAATCAAAATTGGTATCTCAACAAGCTCAATCGTGACCATGAGGTATGCGCCTTGGTCCAGACCTCGGCTCAACCCCCGAAGTTGATGAATTTACCCATCACCTTCATGGAAGAGGATGCCCGGAACGTCCACTTCCCACATCATGATCCTTTGTTCATCGATGCCCAAATTGCCAAAAAAATGGTGTCCCGAGTGTTGGTGGATGATGGAAGTTCCGTCAATGTATTGTTCAAGCCAGCCTTCATTGCAATTGGCTTAACCGAGGCATATCTAGCCTCATGCCTAACGCAGATCTACGGGTTCAATGGAGATTCAATACTCCAGATTAGGAAAATCCAGTTGTTCATAACGTTGGGGAACAAGATTCAAGGCTCGTTCAAATTTTGTACATTCGTAGTGGTGGATTGCCCCACCGCTTACAATGTCATCTTTGGTTGGCCCGCGCTTGTCGACTTCGGTGCCATCACCTCGATCCGCCACCTTTGTATGAAGTTCCCCTGTGACAACGGAGGGGCAGGTACAGTCCGGGGAGACTGGAAGAGCACCTAGAAATGTTACCACATATCCGCTCGACCAATTTATATGGTATGCGAAGAACCTCTTGAGGAGGAAAATATTGATCCAGTCCCACCTCCTCCCTCGGCACAAAGGATGGTCCGGGATGAAGATGAACTAGATTTACGGATAAGGGCGGACCGCGCACTAGAGCCCATGGAGGAAATTAAAGAGGTGTGCATCAACGACACCGACCCGACCAAAGTAATCCAAGTCGGGAAGAACCTGAATGCAGAGGTCCATGCTGCCATCATCGCCCGAGTAAAAGAGAACCAGGATGTCTTGGCTTAGTCACACTGGGATATGACCAGGATCGACCGTAACATCATATGTCACGACCTGAACATCGACGAGGGCGCGACTCCGGTCCGGCAGAAACGGAGACCTCTGGGGGGCGGAGAGGGCAGAGGCCCTCAAGTTAGAAGTTGAGAAGTTATCTTCGATCAACTTCATTCAGGAGGCCTTGTATCTCGTCTAGCTGGCCAATCTGGTGTTGATGCCTAAGCCGAACGGGATGTGGAGAACTTCATTGAATTCATGAACCTCAAGAAGGCTTGCCCAAAATACTGTTTCCCTCTACCCCGGATCGACCAACTGGTAGATGCAATGTCCAGGTATGAGATATTGAGCTTCATGGATGCTTATTCCAGCTATAACCAAATCTCAATGCACGTACAGACCAGGAACACACCAGCTTCCAGACAGACAAGGGGGTGTCCTGCTACATTGTCATGCCCTTCGGGCTCAAGAACGCCAGATCCACGTATCAAAGGCTCGTCAACAGAATGTTCCAAGCCCAGCTGGAGAGGAATATGGAGGTATACATAGATGACATGCTAGTCAAGTCCAAGACCTCCGGAGGACATGCAGATGATCTGGCAGAAGCGTTTGTCATCATTCAGAAGTATGGGATAAAGCTGAACCCCAAGAAGTGCACCTTTGGTGTGGCATCCGGGAAGTTCCTGGGCTTCATAGTAAGCTCTCGGGGGATAGAGGCCAACTTGGACAAGATCAAAGCATTGATCGATATGCCTTCACCACGGAAGCACAAAGATGTTCAGAGCTTGACCAGATGAATAGCCGCCTTGAGCCGTTTTGTCTCGAAAGCCATGGACAAGTGCATCCTGTTCTTCAACATCCTTCATGGAAGCCAAAGGTTTGAATGATCGGCCGAATGTGAAGAGGCTTTCCAAAGGCTGAAAGAGCACTTGGCCCGAGCTCCAATCTTGGCAAAGCCGGTGGATGGGGAGTCGTTGTACCTCTATTTGGCCATGTCCGAACACGCCATCAGTGCCGTGCTCATACGGGAAGAATGGAAGGCCCAACTTCCAATCCATTATGTAAGAAAAACGTTATTGGGTGCGGAGTCCAGGTACCCACTAATCGAAAAATTGACATTATGCTTACTAATTGCATCCCGGAAGCTTAGGCCTTACTTTCAGGCCCACACCATAAGAGTACTAACCAACCATCCCTTATGGCAAGTGTTACAAAAACCCAAATCATTGGGAAGACTCCTGAAGTGGGCCATGGAATTGAGTCAATTCGACATTGCATATGTCCCAAGGATATCAATCAAAGGGCAGGCTCTGGCCAACTTCATCGTGGAGTGCACCGGGATCACTGAAGATGATGGGGCCTCGAACAAAAATAGGGTCGGGCCTAGGATCATCTTAGTATCACCACAAGGACACCAGTTGCAAAGTGCCCTACGTTTCCAATTCGATGCATCGAACGATGAGGCCGAGCACGAGGCCATGTTAGCCAGATTGCGTCTGGTCCGAGAGGTAGGGGCAGCGAGTCTAGAAGTCCATAGCGACTCCCAATTAGTTGCCAGGAATACCAAACGAAGGGGGAAAAGATGGCAGCTTATGTGACGCAAGCTCAAGAGCTACTCCAGTCTTTCAAGAAATATTCCATCCGCCAGATCCCTAGGGAATGAAATGTGTTTGTAGACACATTGGTAAAACTGGCCATGGATGTTGAGGCGGAGCTCTTTGGGCTCATCCCGATCAACCATCTTCTTGCACTGAGTATTCAAGTCCCCACGATCAACGCCATAGACTATTCCACGTCCTGGATGGGACCTATCATCCACTACCTAACAACTGGGGGGTTGCTCGCGGACAGGGCAGCAACCAGGAAGCTTCAGTACCAGGCCCCCAGATACGTCATGATGGAAGGTAAACTCTATCGCAGACCTGGGGTACTTGGACCTAACTGGGGGAGGAGTTGCCTCAGAATGAATTGGAATATTGATTTGTGTTTAATGCTTGTGAATGCTTTATCACCATTTACATGATTTAAACCTTAGATCTGAGAAGTGAAGGATAAATTTGCTATAGTCAAATAATCATAGATTTATATTGGACGAGAGTACCTATATGAATTGTGTAGCTTAGGGATTACATGTTTAATGCATGTAATATATTACTTACCACGGAGATGTAGGAGATTGCTTATTGTAGAGAATTATAAGTCCTAGTAAGAATATAATTTACAATTATAATCCGCTATCACAATAGAGATAGAAATTCTTTAATTTACATTAGAGAGGCATAGGTGGATAGTTAGTAAAGTTCATAGCATTAATTCTTATTCCATTGAATTAATATTTAGTATTGAGTTATCTATTGTTCTATTTTATTGTTTTATTCCTTTAGTTTTATAAATTCAGAATTCATTATTTGTAATTAAATTATAATTAAAGATTAATTTTTGGTAGTTAATAATAATCTTTGTGGGAACGATACTTGGTTTATCACTTTATTACTTGTTACGATTGCATATACTTGCGCAGTTAAAAATTCTCACAACAAGTTTTTGGCACTGTTCATAGGGACTTTATTATTAATATCAATATAGTTGATTTTTATTCTAAATTGGTTTTTATTTTAGTATTCATTCGGTTTGTGGGTAATATTGTGCTTTTAGAAAATATTGGTATATGCAACGAAGTAGACAAAAGGAATTGATACCGGTAGATCTTGAAATTGAAAGAACGTGCAGTCAAAACTGAAAGATTAAGAGAACGCTGGACTTTGCCATGGCTGAGAATCAAGGGAATGCAGCAAACAATGCTGCTAATGTTAATAATATTCCAAATGTAGCAAAGGTCCCAGTGGAACGAGGATCAAGGAAGGTTAGAGATTATGTGCTTCCTGCGGTCACGAGAGTGCATTCAGACATCAAACACCCCACTATTGGTGCGAATAATTTTGAGATCAAGCCGACAATACTACAAATGGTATAGTATACTGTTCAATTAGGGGGTTGCCTATTGAAGATCCTAATTTTCATATAGCCAATTTTCTAGAGTTATGTGCAACTTTTAAGATGAATGGGGTGAGTGATGATGCAATTAGACTGAGATTATTCCCATTTTCTCTAAGAGATTGAGCGAAGAGTTGGCTAATTTCGCTGCCAGCCAATTCTATCACAACATGGGAGGAGTTAGCCCAGAAGCTCTTAGCAAATTTTTTCCCTCCAGCAAAAGCTGCAAAGTTGAGAGGGGATATTAATAATTTCTATCAGACGGAAGGGGAATCACTGTATGATGCATGGAAGAGATTCAAAGAGTTGTTAAGGAAGTGCTCGCATCATGGTATAGAGAAGTGGATGCTGGCCCACAACTTTTATAATGGGTTGAATGGTACTACTCATACCATAATAGATGTTGCAGTAGGAGGTGCGTTCATGAGAAAAAGTGGTAATGAAGCTTATGAATTGTTAGAGAAGATGGCGATGAATAACTACTAGTGGCAAACTAAGAGTGGACAACCAAAGAAGGTGGCTGGTATGATTGAATATGATGATATTTCCATGGTTACAACTCAAATGGCAGCTTTAACGAAACAATTAAAACAGACCAATCTCCCATCCCAAGCCATGCAAGTGCAGAATTTATGTGAGACATGTGGTAGTGCCCATCCACTAAATCAATGCCATGTCCTAGTGATGAATAACATGCCCATGGAAGAAGTGCAAACCATAGGAAATTACCAAAGACAAAACAATAGTCCCTTTTCCATGTCATACAACCAAGGTTGGAAAAACCACCCAAATTTTTCTAGGTCAAATAATCAATCAACAACCACAATATCAACCTCCCCACAATAAACATCCTTTCTCACAACCCCAACAATCTTATCAACAACCTGCATCTGGCTTTTATCAACTACAAAATAGACCACCACAACATCAAATGCCCATGAAATAACCTGAAACACAACCTGATGTAGTGAACCAATTCATGACCAAGATGGGGGCATCTATAAGGAGTTTGGAGACTCAAATAGGGCAGTTGGCTACTTTGATGACAAATAGAGCTCAGGGAAATTTTTCAAGCACTACTGAGGTGAATCCTAAAGAATAGTGTCAAGCCATCACCTTGAGAAGTGGAACACAGTATGAAGAGTGAAAGAGAAATCAGTCTGAGGAGAAGAGTTGGGAGAAAAAGGCACAAGACATAGTTGGAAAGAAGTCTAGTGAAGAGAAGGTTATTGAAGGTCTTCTAGAGAAAGAAGTGGTACCACCAGTGAGCATTGATCACCATATAAAGATTCCTTATCCACAGAGACTCCATAAGCAGAATTTAGATAAACAGCTTGCAAAGTTGTTAGAGGTATTCAAAAAGATACATATTAACATGACGTTCGCTGAAGCACTAGAACAGATGCCTAGCTATGTCAAGTTTATGAAGGAGATCCTGTCTAATAAGAGGAAGATGGGAGATTATGAAGTTGTAGCATTGGCTAAAGAGTGTAGTGGCATTTTGCAAAGACAACTCCCACAAAAGTTAAGAGATCCTAGTTGTTTTACTATACCATGCACCATTGGGGAGTTTGAATGCAAGCATGTGTTGTGTGATCTGGGGGAAAGTATAAATTTGATTCCATTGTTGGTATTCTGCAGACTTGGATTGGGAGAAGCTAGGCCCACTATAGTGAAATTACAGCTGGCAGATAGATCAGTCAAGCACCCAAGAGGTATTATAGAAGATATGTTGGTGAAGGTGGATAAGTTTATTTTTCCAGCAGATTTTACTGTTCTTGATATGGAGGAGGATGAGAATTTCCCAATTATTATGGGGAGACTATTTTTAGCAACTGGGCAAGCTTTAATAGATGTACAAGAAGGAGAATTACGGTTGAGAGTACAAGGTGATGAAGTAGTGTTTCCATGGCTTATCCTAGGGTGATTGATAGTTGGTATTTGGTTGATGTGATAGATGGAGCGGTTGCAAGTCATAAGCTAGTTGAAGATCCTCTTGAGTTGAGTCTTACAGTCGATGACGTAGATGAAGAGGATTGTGAGGAGGAAGTGAGTTATTTGAATTGGATACAATTTTATGGACCGTTGAGAGAGAAGATGTTTGAAGAACTTGGTCAAGGGCCTAAGAGACCACTACCGTCCATTGGGAAAGCATTTATTTTAGAATGGAAGGCTTTTCCAGAGCATTTACGCTATGCATATCTTGGAAAAAAGGAGACCCTTCCAGTTATAGTATCTTCATCTCTTACTGAGGTGGAGGTAGAAAAATTATTAAGGGTATTAAGAGTTCACAAGACTGTTATTGGATGGACTCTAGCTGACATAAGAGGAATAAGCCCATCGATTGTGATGCATAGAATTTTGATGGAAGATGGTGTTTAACTGGCAATTGATGCTTAGAGAAGATTAAATCCAACAATGAAGGAAGTGGTAAGAAAAGAATTTCTTAAGTGGTTAGATGCTGGAGTGATTTACCCAAATATTAGATAGTGCATGGGTGAGTCCATTGCAAGTAGTTCCAAAGAAGGGAGGAATGATGGTGGTTAAGAATGAGAATAATGAATTGATTCCAACTCGTACTATGACAGGTTGGAGGATATGTATAGATTACCATAAATTGAATAAGGCTAGCAGAAAAGATCACTTCCCTTTGCCACTTGTTGATCAAATGTTGGATAGGTTCGCAGACCATAACTATTATTGTTTCTAGGATGGGTATTTAGGATACCATCAAATTGCCATTGCCCCTGAGGATCAAGAGAATACCACATTTACATGCCTGTATGGTACTTTTGCGTTTAGAAGGATGTCATTTGGATTTTGTAATTCACCTGCAACGTTCCAAAGGTGTATGATGGCTATATTTTCTGGCATGCTAGAGAAGGGTATTGAGATCTTTATGGATGATTTTTCTGTTTGTGGTTCTTCTTTTGATAACTGTTTGGCCAATTTGGAGCTAGTTTTGAAGAGATGTGAGGAATCATACTTAGTCTTGAATTGGGAGAAGTGCCACTTTATGGTAAATGAAGGAATTGTAGGGCACAAGATCTCAACTAGGGGAATTGAGGTAGATCGGGCTAAGACTTCAACAATTGAGAATTTACCACCTCCTATCTCAATTAAAGGAGTGAGAAGCTTTGTTGGACATGCGGGGTTTTATTAAGATTCATTAAAGACTTTTCCAAGATTTTGAAGCCTTTATATACATTATTGATGAATGGAGTTCCATTTGAATTTGATGAGAAGTGTCGCCATGCTTTTAAGAAACTTGAGGAGAAATTGACTTCAGCACCCATAGTTGTTGCACCTAATTGGGATTTTTCATTTGAGTTGATGTGTGATGTGAATGATTATGCGGTTAGAGTAGTGTTGGGTCAAAGAGTTGATAAGGTGTTTAGAATGATTTGTTATGCTAGTCGCACTTTGAATGATGCTCAAATTAATTATGCAACTACTATTAATGAACTCTTTGCCATTGTGTATGCTTTTGATAAGTTTAGGCCATATCTAATTGGGAATAAGGTAATTGTATACACTGATCATTCCGCTATTAAGTATCTTATGACCAAGAAAGATGCGAAGCCTCGTCTTATTCGTTGGGTTTTATTGTTGCAAGAGTTTGATATGGAGATTAGAGACAAGAAAGGGGCTGAGAATTTGGTGGCAGATCATTTTTCTAGATTAGAGGTGGATGAGAGTCCAAGTATGAAGGAGGTGAAGATAAATGATGCTTTTCTTGATGAGTAGTTCTTTGAAGTGAAGGCTAGTAATGAGGTACCGTGGTTTGCGAATTATGTTAACTTCTTAGTTGCTAACATTATACCTCCAGAGATGTTTAGGCAATAATTGAAAAAGTTATATTTCGAGGTCAAGCATTACTATTGGGAAGAGCTTATTCTATATAAACATTGTCCCGACCTAGTCATTTGTCGTTGTGTACCAGAAGAAGAGATGTTATCTATTTTGACTCATTGCCATACTCTTCATTGTGGTGGGCATTTTGGGGCGACAAGAACATCATCTAAAGTGTTACAATGTGGGTTATATTGGACAACCTTATTTAAGGACTCAAATGTGTTTGTAAAGCTTATGACCGCTGTCAAAGAACAGGAAATATATCAAGAAGGAATGCGATGCGTCCACATGGTATATTAGAAGTGGAAATATTTGATGTTTGGGGGATAGACTTTATGGGACCTTTTCTGTCATCATATAATAATAAGTATATTTTGCTAGTTGTGGACTATGTTTCAAAATGGGTGGAAGCAGCAACAACTCCAACTAATGATGGGAAGGTGGTAATTAATTTCTTGCATAAGAATATTTTCACTTTGGTACTCCTAGAGCTATTATATGTGATGAAAGGACTCATTTTTTCAATAAAATTTTTGATGCTTTGTTGGCTTGATATGGAGTGAGGCATAGAACAATGCTTGCTTACCATCCTCAGTCAAATGGGCAAGCATAAGTATCTAATAGGGAGGTGAAGAGCATTCTTGAGAAGACAGTTAATTATTTGAGGAAAGATTGGTCCAAGAAGCTTGATGATGCATTATGGGCTTATAAAAATCATATTGGCATGTCACCTTATAGGTTGGTTTTTGGAAAAGCATGCCATTTGTTAGTGGAGTTGGAACATAAAACTTATATGGCAATGAGAAAATTGAATATGGATCTGAATTTATCTTATTACAATAGGCTAATGGAGATCAATGAACTTGATTAATGAAGGAATGAAGCATATGAGAACGCGAAGATTTATAAGGAACATACTAAAGCGTGGCACGATAAGAATCCCATTCGAAATGAATTCCAGCCAGGCGAGCAAGTCTTATTGTACAACTCAAGGTTGAAGCTCTTTCCTAGAAAATTGAAATCAAGGTGGTTGGGACAATTTACTATTGTTAATGTTTTCTCTTATAGGGCAATGGAGATACAAGGAAAAAATCAAGAGACGTCTAAGGTAAATGGGCAAAGTGTGAAGCCATATTTGGGCGGTCTTATTGATCAAGTCAAGACCATCTTCCACTTGAAACCTTTGTGAAGAGGAGACAAGCGTCCGACTAAATGACTTAACGACAACGCCATTGGGAGGCATCCCAAGATCTTTTTATAAATTTTTTCTTTTGTTTTGTTTTAGTTGGACAATTTTTTTATGTTTGGTGTTAAATTTTAATTTTGTTTTAGTTTTTCTTTAGAATTTTGGATTTTTAGACTTTATATTGTAAATATGAACCATGAAAATGTGGAAAAAAAAAAGAAGTTTTTCGCAAGAACGCATTTGAGTCGCGGTGCCCTTACATTTGAGTCGCGGGTGAGGAATTTCGAGAGTGCCCAGGCACCGCGGCTCCCTAAAATGGAGCTATGATGCGCATCCCCAAGATCGAACCAATAAATTGACAAGGGCCGTGGTGCTTAACCCCTTGCGTCGTGGCGCTAGTTCGAATTTCCCCCTAAAAAGCCTTTTTCTTAGATTTTTTTTTTCCATATTCTCTCAAAAGCCCTCATCCTCTCTTAAACTCTTCACCTCAAACCTCCATTTTTTCAGGAAAAATCCTCAAATCTTCCATAAAATATTCATTAACCTTCCTATAAATCTTATTTGAACACTTTTTCACCATCAATTTAGCCTACATTTCCTTTGAAACCCATTTTCTCCATCTTCATGCCCTAGTTTCAAAATTTGGGGGAATCATAGCACTCATTGGAAGGATTGAAGAGATTTAAGTTTCATTCATCGATTCTTTGTTTGGGTAAACCATATTCCTCTTTATTTTTATTTTTGTTATTTTGTTGTTTGTAGTGATTGATGCTGTTTATTGTGAGAGAGAAGGGGACCTTTTGATTTTTTTGGATATTGAATGTTGATTTTGAGTTGGAAGAAAGATATTTGTGTGTTACCTTGGGGATTTTGAGAAAGTTGTGGTGTGTTTATTGTTTTGGGAAGTTGAAAAACAAGGGGAGGTGCTGCCCAAATTTTTGTCGAATTTGAGTGTTGAGAAATATAATGAGACCTAAGAGATGTAGCGATGGTGCATCGTCTTAAAGGGGGGCGGCTTCTTTTGATAGGTCAAGGTTTGTAAGTAAAGAAGCTCAAGAGAGACATGATGGATAGCAAGAGGAGTTTGGTTCTAGAGCGAGGAATGGACTATCAGAATTTTCCTTATGATGGCCCGTCCTATGAGCCTCTTCGGGTTATACTTCAAGAAAGATGTTGGTAGTCATTGGTGGATGTTGAGAGCATTCCTAAACCAAATGTCTCCCTGGTGTATGAGTTTTATGCAAATTGGCCTGAGCAAGAAAATAATACATGTTTTGTGAGGGGGAAGAGGGTACCGGTTTGTGCTAGGACATTTAACAATTTTTACGAGCTTCAGTCTTATCCGGATGAGCAAGATGAGTATAATGCATTCTTACACACTGAAATTAATTATAAGGAGATGGAGGAATTCATTGGTTTTCCTGGGGCTAGGGTTACTTATACTCGTGATGAGCCTAAAAACATGTATAGGTTTCAGTTCAACCGCATAGCGCGTGTGTTTCTGTATTTTGTGAGCGCTTGTTTGATCCCTTCTTCACATTTTTCTGATATTGTCGTGGACTGATTTCTTATGGTCTATGCAATCACAAAGTGTATGAAAATTGATGTGGGTAAACATATTAGAAATAACATCGGATTTATTTGTCGGCTCACGACAACTGGTGGATTGGGGCATGGTTCTTTTATCACAAACCTATGTGAAACTTATGGGGTGCCGGTGCATCAGACTGGTGTTACAGGACAAGTGCAAGGTATTATTACTAGGGGTGATGTTTATGGTTATTCTACATCGATAGCAGTTCCTGACCCTGCGGAGCAATGACCACGTCATCGTCGACGTGCTGAGGCTGCTTAACCAGAGGGTGCTTGCACTCCTGAAGAAAATGAGGAGGCTATGGATGGGGATCCATCTTTGGCGTTAGGTGGACTGATTGGCCCATATACCCAATATACACATTATCAGCTGAATCATATTATCCAGCACAACAATCACATGCAACAGTATTGGAGTACGAGGAATTCATATGAGCATGCTCATGTAGATCAATTGAATGCATTGGTCAACCGATGGAATCTCAATGATAGTCAATAACCTTATTTCTAGTATCCTCTAGAGTTCAATCTGTATCAACGGCCACCGCCTCCTCCACCATACTGATGTGGTGGTTCTGTAAGTATTCTTTTCTCTTTATTTTTCTGACACATTGGGGGCAATGTGTTATTTAAGTTTAGGGGAGAGTTTACTTTGTTTTTACTTTACTTTTCGTTGTTTTTAGTTGTTTTCATTTTAGTTGTGAATATTGTGTGAATCAAGTTGTTTGGAAGTCGATGATACTAATGACCATGTGATATGAGTGAAGATTTTAAAACTGTGTGAATCTGTGTGCTTGGTGAGGTTAATTTTGTGACGAGCTTTGATCTGAGTTGTTAATTGCCATGATAACCTTATTTAGTAAATTTCTTACAATCCTTTAATATATGAACGTTAAGTGGGTTTGTCGATTTATGGATCGAGATTTGAAAATATTCTAGAACTTGCATAGTTTGTTGATTGAGCTGAAATTGTAATGATGCATGCTTAGGAAGATGATTTAGGCAATTCTTTGAAATGATTGAGCCTTTCAAGCAAACCTTAATGTATTAAATCCCTAGTTACCCAATTTTGAGCCTAACATGATTCTTTTGTTATTTGACATTTATTTTGAGCCTAATTAAAACTTTGTTATTTATATCTCCTTTTGATGTACCATAATCATATGAAAAGTGATTGGGGGAGGGTTTGTAATGGAATGAATATTTGGAAATTTGTGTCATTGGAAGAATAAAAATTGAGAGAATAAAAAAAATATTGAAAATGAACTACACTCCAAATAAAAATATATAGAAATAAGTTTGTTTAATTAATATTTAAGATAACATATTTATCATAAAATAAATATCAGTTAATTAAAAATTAACTTTATCTTAAAATATCAGTTTTAAATAAATAAATATCTTATAATAAGATAATAATTAAACTCTCCCAAATATTAATCCAACATGATTAATATTTATTTTAACATAAAACTTTTTAAAATAAAAACTATGTAGTTAATTAATTAATTTACAATTAATCAATTTCCCTTAATTATCACATAATTATTTCCTTGCCCTGAAAAATTAATTCTTTTGCAATTTAGTCATTCTCTCTATAAATCTTTCTTGTGACATCCTTACCCTTGACAGTGTAGGATAGATGCGACCTGTGGACTATGATCCTATAATGCGAAGCTCCAATAAACCAGACTATTAATTAAACTCTTGAATTCAATAAACTTATTTATTAATTCCATGATTGTTCATTATAAATATGGAATTACACTCTAAGTATATATAGAATTATATTTACAGATTTTTGTCTTGTAGTCCATTGATATAATCAATAAATGTAGTTTTATCCTCCATGTATTGGTTCATTAATTAGAGCTAGTCAAAATTACTATTTTACCCTTCTAATTACCTCTTGTTCCTTAAGTACTATTAATTCACTAGTGAATAATTAATCTATAATTAAATTATAGATTTGAGCTCAATAACTATTCAGTTCCAAAATTAAACCTTAAGGAAACTAATATTCGATCCGTTAGAAAAGCATGAATTCCATTATTGTAAAATCATGTTCTCAGCCATTCATGATATTGAATCTCTAAAACAAAAGTCACTAGCCTTATTATATCAATAGACCTTAACAAATGAATCAAAAGATCCAATAAACACAAACAGGAGTTCATGATCACTCATGATTCAGAGTAATCTACAAATGATTATATATTATAATAAGAATTAAATATTTATGGCAAATGGTAAGTTTATAAAGATAGGTAATTCATATCGGTCCTGTCATATATAATGCTGACGGTAAGAACTCGTCAACAAAATATGGATGGAAAACTCATAAACTTAAATCAATATCTAATGAACACAAATGAACGTATAGAAACTTGAAGGAAAATTGCAAGTAGAAAATAGAAAGTAGAAAGCAAACTCGTGTATTGCCCTTAGATCAATCTAGTTTTACAAGAATTTTCCAACCCCCTTCAATGATGAAGTGAGGTTCCCTTTATAGTGGGCTCTAATGGCCCCTAATACATTGTGGTCCCAGGGGACCAGATTGTACACAAGTACATTGTTAGCGTGGTGGCACAGGTAGTAGTGGTGCAGAAGGTCATGGTGTCGGCTCTGGTACATGGTCAGGGTCCATGGGGATGCCTCCACTACATATTTGGTACGAGTGTCAGAGAAGTGGCATCAGACGTAGTGGCACAGGTAGTTGTGGTGTTGGCTCTGATATATGGTCAGAGACATGCAAGCCATGCCACCACTCCTCGTACTTCCACTAGTTGCCAAGGATGGATGTCAGAGATTGGCTGAGAAGGACCACATCAGGGACCTCACTTGTACAACCAGTACCTGTGTGGTGTGGATATGAGGATAAGATGCCTGGGGTTCTCAAAGTCGTACACCAATACTTACTTCTTACCCGTGCGATCCTTTTGAGTCGCGCGTAGACTTTTGCACTCGTAGGGCGCCTATCCCTTTTACCTTTGAAAGTCCCTTCTATGCTAATGTAATCATTCCTATTGGCGTGAGTCACCATAGAGTTGGTTGGTGTGCGTCGGGGGTGTAGCTATGTGGTGCACGAAGCGCGCTTCATGAGAACCCCCGAGGTACTAGGCCTGGGCACACGAGCAAGACTCGCAAGATGCTGGCGCGCAGCCCTTCTTGCGGGCCACGGACTTAGGCAGGTGAGGCCTCCCTGCGAGACGCGGACATGGACATGAATGGCCCTCCTACGAGGCCCATACCTGAGCACGCGAGGCTCTCCTGCAAGCCATGGACCTGGGCATGCGAGGCCATCTTGCGAGGTGCGGACTTGGGCACACGATGCCCTCCTGCGAGCCACGGACCTATGTACATGAGGCCTCCTTGCGAGACGCAGACCTGGGCACGCGAGGCCCTACTCCGAGCCATGGACTTGGTCACACGAGGCCCTCTTGCGGCCACAGACTTGGGCACGCAAGGCCTCCCTGCGATAAGATGTCATGGGCACGAGAGGACCTCCTGCGAGCCACGGACCTGGGCACGCGAGGCTTCCCTGCGAGATGCGGACGTGGACACGCGAGGCCTCCCTGCAAGACGCGGACCAGGGCGTGGGAGGCCCTTCTGCGAGCCATGGGCCTGGGCACGGGAGGCCCTCTTGCAGGCCACAGACTTGGGCACACGAGGCCTCCCTATAAGACACGGTCCCAGGCATGCGAGGCCCTCCTGCAGCCACGAACTTGGGCACGTGAAGCCGTCTCATGAGGCACAGGCCTGGGCGTGCAAGGCCCTCCCATGAGACACAGACCTGGGCATGCGAGGCGCTCTTGCGGGCCATGGACTTGGGCACGCGAGGCCTCCCTATGAGACACGAACCTAGACACGCGAGGCCCTCCTACGAGCCACGGACTTAGGCACGTGAGGCCTCCCTGCGAGACGCAGACCTGGGCACGCGAGGCCCTCCTGCGAGCCATGGATCTGGGCACGCGAGGCCCTCCTACGAGGCATGGACCTGGCGCACAGCTAATGGTGCGAGGCACCTAGGTGCACAAGACCTAGGTGTAGGTCTGTTGGCCCCTTGGTGAGGTGGGTGAGGTGAAGTGTGCTTGGCCTCGCATGGGGTGAGACTGATTAGTCTTGCAAATGCCCTGTGTGGGGCTTGGGTCCTTCAGGATCATGTCCGATTTGCTGTGTTCACACTTGCCCCCCAGTTTACGAGAGAGTCTTCAGGCTCTCTTGTAGACTTCAAGGTGTGATGCATTTAGGATGCCTGCGAGGTATTAGCTTACGGATCTCTAGGCAAGTGTCAAGCCCCCTTCTTGACCATTGATCATGCACCGAATCCAATGGCTAAAATGAGCTTATGGATCTTATAAATTGTAACGACCCAAATTTGCTAATAAGGCTTAGGGCCTTGACTAGCGTGCCTGGAGGGCAATAAGTTATTTATTATTATAATATGTGAATTTTTATGAGTATGTGATTAGGGATGCATGTTTAGGTGAATTAAATATGCACGTGGGCCCCGTTTGGCTATTAGGGGCATTTTTGTAATTTTTGCCCGTTGAGGGCATAAATGTTATAATTGTGATATATTTGTGATATATCTGTGTTGCACAATCTGAGAAAGTCCTAGGGAGCTGTTTGGCTAGAAAGTCACAACGGGGTCGAATACCCGACTCGGGGCGAGTCGAGAGGTATTTCAGGCACTAGACGTTTTATGGGATTATAGGGTTATAAGAATAAATATTTGGAGATATATTTGAGGTTAGAATGTTTAGGAGGGAATATTGGGGAAATTTACTATGTTGCCCTCGGGGACTTAACAGGGTTTGGGAAATGACTAAATTGCCCTTGGGATTACTTAAGGGTTAGGGATAAGTTTAAGGGGAAAAAAGGGTTTGGCTTTAAGATAACTAGAACTGGCAGAGGTAAAGTACTTCACGTTTTCCTTACCTAGGCATATGCTGGAACCACCTTAGGAAGCTCTAGAAGAAAAGAAAAGCTAAGAGAAGAAGAGGAGGAAGAAAGCTGATTTTCTTGGAAGCAAAGGAGGAATTCAAAGCTGGAACTTAGAGGACTAATTTAGGGATTTAATCAAGCACAAAGGTAAGTTTTAAACTTGATGAACAAGATGAAATTATGTTGGTGTTGGGTGTTATAACTTAGGCATGCATGGATTGGTTTCTAGGATTGATTTTGAAAGTTTGATGGGTGTAAGAATTGGATCATGAGTTTGTTAGAATGTTTAGGGTGGATGTGTATGAATTCTAAGTTTAATTCTGAGGTTGGGTGAAGTTTGGGGTGTGAGATAATGGGTTAAGCTTGGGGAAAACTTGAAGGAAAGGCTAGTTTTCTAGGTTTGCAGGTCGAGTCGCGGCCCTAGGAGGGGCATGCCGCGGCCCGTGCGCATGCGAGGCCTGGGGAAGCCTTTGATTTTGGGGCACGCCACGACGCTTGGCTAAGCATGCCGCGGCCCGTGTCTCTTTCTAGGAAGGTGTTTTGCCTCTGTTTTGAGGCAAGCCGCGGCCCTTAAGGGGTTGGGCCGCGGCCCTAGTTCAAAATGCTGGGTGTCTTGAGGGTTCTTGGCTTGGGAACCTAATTGTTAAGGCTCGGGATGGATTTTATCACCCGGATTGATAGAATTCAAGGTACTGGAGATTAGAGTAGTAACCCAACGTTATTTAATGGATTAGACCTTGATGGATGGATTTTGTTGATGTGTTGTGACTAGGGTTTCGGCGAGGCTCAGACTAGGAGACTGTCCTCGGGATATCGGTGCTTGGAAAGCTCGGGACACAGGTAAGAGAACTGTTTGTACCCGTAGAGCTATGTGGTGTGTTGTACTGTGTGTATTGCTTGTGGTTTTCCATGTCATATATGTGAATGTGACTGATCGGCAAGAGCCGGGAGCGGTAAAAGCCGGGAGAGGCAAGAGCCGAGTACGGAAAGGGGCCAGGAATAGCGTTAGCACGTGAAGTGGGAGTTGCCAGGGCGAGACCCTAAAGGATACCTGGGATATCCCCACGGTGTGGACCGCGAACCCAGGGCTTGGTAAAGCGCTTGGGACGGCATGGCCGCTATGTGTTTAGCTTATTGGTTACTTCATTATATGCTATTGTATTACTGAACTGCTATGGTATGGTATTGCTAAGATGTTGTGATATTGTGCTTATATGTTAATATGTTGCTATGGTGCTATGTTTATGTTCCTATGTGTTGTTCTGCTATGATATGATGTTGTTGTGCTATTGTGCCATTTCGTGTTCTAATAACAGTTTAAATAAGTGTTGTTTGCTGGGATAAAATATAGTATGTTGTGCTTTAAGGTTCTCTTGCTGGGCCTTGGCTCACGGGTGCTCTGTGGTGCAGGTAAGGGCAAGGAAAAGATCAGTCAACCATGAGTTAGAGGACTTGGAGCAGTGCATACATGTTTGGCCTATCTGGCCGCCACGGCTAGGGTATTTCGAGGAACTGGTCATGAACATTGATTTTGTCGCTTAGGCCGACTGTAAAGTAACCTTTTGAGTTGTAAATATGTTTTGAGATAATACATATGGGATCCCAATGTAACCCTTTTCATGATCTAGAAGAACGACCGACTTTTTATACCAAATTCTTATTTAAACAAGTTACATTTTAATTAACTACACATTTTAACCTAAATCCTCCATTAGCGAGTGATTAGCACGTTTCAAACTCACTTAGTAACGGCTCTAAGGAAGTAGGGTGTTACATAAATAGACCCTCATCTTCACATATATTATTTACATCTTTCCTCCTTGGCTTAGTGATTTTGGAGTTTTTACTTCTTTCAAGAGGTATGGGGTTCGAACCCCCACAACCACACTTTTGCTATCTTTTTCTTTTACTATTTGTGTTCATTTCTTTTATGCCCATACCCATGCAGGTACTTAAGGACTAAAACACCCTTTTCCTTTGTTTTTGCAGACGCCTACTTTCGACCCTTTGCTTCTCTTCGACCGTGACGATGTTGTTAACCCTTGGCCTTCTTTTGACCATGACGGTGCTTTCGACCCTTGGCCTCCTCTTGACCACGATAGTGCTTGATTTTACTTGCTTGAGGTATTCTTTCTTTCTCTCTTATGCTCAACGGGTCTAAATTAGCATTACTTGGGATGGGTTGCCTTGGCTAGAGCTTGTTGTGAGTTGATCCACTTACGTGCCCTTGTTTGTATCCCGTAGTTAGCGATTTAGAGTGCTCGTGTCTAGAGGTTTTGAGCCCATTCCTTTGTGTTTTGTAGCAATCCTCTCATTTACATGTGCACCCTTATTACCTACGAGACGTGGTTTCATGGCATATGAGGGAACATCTGGTGCACCTCCGGGGGTCGAGTTTGTAGTCTTATCTTCAGACTCGGAGTCCCCCGAAAACAACCCTCACCAAGACTATGACACTTTGAGGCAGGCCCGTATACGTCACCTTGAGCATATGGCTGAACTTAGGCGTAAAATCTGGGTGGTGGAGAGCAAAATAGACTCAGTTATGAGGGGCGACAGAGTTTCTTTCCCCTTTGACCTTGGCGACCACATAGCAAACCTTAGGGTGACCCTTTTAGATCTACAGATGGAGTTGGAGTTCATGGAAGGAAATCTCCTACCTGAACCTCCTGCCCCATTTTCCCTTTATGATTGTCATGGGGTCATCCCGGGCTCTCCTCAACCATTGTTTTCGATTCACCCTTGCTTAGTGCTCTCACACTCAGTGCATCAGTGGAAGACCCTCGCTAGGAGGAAAAAATGGAGGATAAAATGCCATTTTTCTACCTCACCTTTTTCTTTTGGTTTTGCAGATATGGCAAAGAGAGTACAGCGACAGGTGGCTTCCGAGGCGCAAGATTCTGGTCCTTTACGGGTGTCCTCCATTGTGTCCAACGTGTCGGAGAATCGGTTGTTGGAGCTATCTACAAAATATCGTATTGGCAAGGAATACTAGTTGTTTGTTCCTTCCAATACCTGTCGGGCCGATAATCCCCCTCAGGGGTGCATGGCCATGAGCGAGCATATCCTGAAGGCGGGTGGGACCATTCCTTTGCACCCGTTTTTTGTCATGATACTTAATCACTTTGAACTTGCTCCACTCCAATTGGCACCTAACAGCTGGCTGAACTTAAGTTGCCTATATATGGCATTCATTGAGCTCAACCAGTGCGCTCCTACGGCTCGAGAGGTGCACTTTATGTATAACCCCCAAATCCAAAGGCATTCATTTCTTATAGAAGGCCAACTCCCAGGTTTCCCTCATAGAGGGTCCTGTTTCAAACCCGGGGTCCTGGAAGCAAGACTTTTTCTTCGTAAAAGGTCCCCTTTACGTACATGAATGCTTTCGCTCGTCCCCAAGTAAGTACTTCAAGCTTGTCGTCCTTTTTCTTTGAATCGATTATTCTGGAACTTATGCTTATATTTGCAATTGTGTTGATTGGGCAGAGGAGTTCGGTGACCCTGACATTCCCCGGTCGGAGGCATCGCCAGTGGACAAAATCCTTGATGTCGACCCCGCCTAGAAAATGGCCGCCCGCCTCTTAACTGTGGCAAACCTGAACTGCTACAACTTGTCCGCGGTTTTGGATCCTGATGCGTTGTGGCACATTTCTGAGCGAAGGAAGAAGGCGCCTTTAGTTTAACATCACTCTGACGGGGGTGACGCGGAGTGGGTGCCCAAGGAGGTTTCCCCAGAACACAGGCAACCTTGCCGATCATCTCTGTCTCCTAGGGGCGCCCTCCTTTGGCCCCTATGGACCATGACATGGCCTGTCACTCCCACGGTCAATAGGCCATGCTGGGGGGCTTTGTCTGTCCCTTTTCTGAGGACTACGATGCTCTCCCTCATGCTTCCCTCAATCCTTGTTCGTCGGGGGCTTATTTTCCCGATATTCCTGCGCCCCCTCCTCCTTCTGTGAGCGGGTCATTTGTCCTTACCCAGCTAGGCGCCCCTGACTTGGAGGGGGCACCTTGTGTAATGCCCTACTTCCTTAGAGCCGTTACCAAGTGAGTTTTAAAAGAAAACTTTGTGCAATTAACTCACTAACCGAGGTTTTGAAACGAAAGTGTGACTAATTAAAAGTTAAGGCTGAAATCTTTGAAAATACGTTGTTTCAATAAAAACTTCTAGTATTAAACATTTGGGATCCCAAAATAAGGTTTTAAAACTATTTACATCTTGAAATAAGTTTACAGTTGGTCAATTCTAAAAATCATAGATTATTACAGCCATTTTCGAATAAACCCCCAACCAAAGTAGTCGGGCAGGCCAAACATGTACGCGTCGCTTCACGCTCTCCGTACTCATGGTTGGTTGACTCAGTCTTTGCCCTCACCTGCAACACGGAGCACCCGTGAGCCGAAGCCCAGCAAGAAAACTCATGCAGTACATAACATATGCAAATTATACAGTTAATCATATCAGACAATCCACAGATAAACAAGTCAACCAATAGACTAAGCAAACGCGGCCGTGCCGCCCCAGAAGCCTTACCGAAGCCTGGGGTCTCGGTCCTCACCGTAAGGATCTCACATGTATCCACTGGGTCCTACCCTGATTATAAGCATCCCATGTGCTAAGTGTTACTTCCGGCCCCGCTGCCGTTCTCGGCCTTGTCGCCCTCGGCCATAGCCGTTCATTTCACTATAATCACATATAGCATAAAATCAAACAGCATTCAAACAAATATCAATTCATTTAAGTCTGCACCCTAACATGTAATGCAATATAGGGTCGTGCCCTGCAATCATCTCATCATGCAATATAGGGTCGTGCCCCGCAATCACACTATGGGCCCATGCCCTATCCTATGGGTGCTATGGTTTTCTTACCTGTACTCCGAGCATCCTGATGCACTTAAGCCGCGAGCACGGTCCTCTAGCACGAGCCTCTCCAATATCCTAGTCACAACACACATGAAACACCCTTTAATACTAATCAATTCAAAACCACTTCCTGGGACCAATCCCACACTCTCGGGACTCCCAAATTCCTAAAACAATTCATCGAAAACATCCCCCGAACCCCCGGAGCAAAAGCTCAAATTTGCAAAATTTCCCATCCTGAAAAAGGCGTAGCGCCGCGGCGCTACCCGCAAGGGCCGCGGCGCCCAGAGAAGTCAGAGAGCTCCCTGACTGCAAACAGCCTCGCGCCGCGGCGCCCAAGAACAGGGCCGCGACGCTCCTTCGCGAACCCAGAAAAACTGGGTTTTTCCTCTGCATTTCATCATCCAAAACACTCCCAAATCATCTCAAACTCACACCTAAGCCCCAAAATCAACTCAAAACCCCACATAAACCATCTAACAACTCAGAAACATCATCAAAGAACCCAAACACACAATCAAATCCCCAATTCACCAATTGGCCACACATCAACTTTCAATCTTCATACTAACATATTAAGGGAAGAAAAATCAAGCTTAGAAACTTAACAAAGAAGAGATAAATCCTTACCTCAGAAAGTCTTGGCTTATGATCAAGTTTAATTGCCTCCAACCCCTTGATTCTCCTCCTAGATCCCTCAAGTTTCAGCTCCCTTCTTCTCTTCTTCCTCTCCTTGCCCTAACTTTTCTTCTTCTAGTTTTTCTTCTCTTTATTTTTAACAAAACCAAACAATGACCAAGCCCCAAACCGTGTACCCCTTAATACCCAGCTGCAACATATCTAATTCCCAGCCAAATGACCATTTTACCCCTTCATCAAAACCCTTTGCTAACTACACCTCAAGGGCACTCTAGTCCTTTCTCCTATATTGCAATTCTACCATTTCTTTCACCTAAACTTGTTACTCTCAGCAGTAACTAATGGTTACCCAGGTTACTAAATCTCCAATAACCATTAACCGCCAATTCTTTACTTAACCATAAAATTTCCAAAGTACCCCTAGGCTCCTCCCGACCCGGGTATAAAATCCCGTTGTGACTTTTAAGTTAACTTGCTCTCTAGGACCGTCTCAGCATGTGCATCACAATAATAACACCACACCCACGTGGTACAGATCACATAATACAATTACCACATATATGCCCTCAGCGGGCTAAAATTACCAATTTACCCCTACCATACAAACGGGGTCCACATGCATATTTATTTCACCTAAACATGCATACTAATTACATATTCATTAAATTCACATAAATTAATGCAATATAACAATTATTGCCCTCCAGGCACACTAATCAAGGCTCCAAGCCTTATTAGCGATTTTGGGTCGTTACACCTTGGGTGGGTTGTAAGGCAACCTCTTATGGGTAGTGATATACCTATGACAATTAGAATCCCGTGATCCGTAAGGGGAAAGACCGGGTAAAGCTATGCAATCCCACACTGCCTGGGAAAGGTCAAGTGTGATGATTCTAAGACTGTGTAGGTATTGGACTACACAGTTGAAGAGGACTTAAATTGATTGATGGGTACTACCTATATCAACAAGATGGATCTTCTTTTCGGTAGCCCAGCACTTGAGAACTCCAAAGTTAATCGTGCTTGACCTGGAGTAATCTCAAGATGGGTGACCCCCTGGGAAGTTTTCCCAGGAAGCGTGCGAGTGAGGACAAAGCACGCTGGAAAGACTCGTGTTGGTTTGTAGGGCTAGTCTTCATTCCAGGAAGCAACCATAGTGACGTGGGGCATTACAAATGGTATCAGAGCCTTGACCCAGCCGGAAGTGTAATGACCTAACTATTCTAAGACCATGGACCATTAGAACTACTAAACATAGCTATTACTTTGAAGAACATATACATAAGATAATAATAACTTTATAAAAACTTCAACATAATATTGTGGAAATTACAAAGTAAAATAGAATTTTGGTTTGGGTACCCATTGTTTAAAACATAAAACATAATTTTAAACTAAAGAAGATTGTTTACAATACTAAATGTGGAAAATACATAGAAATATAATTTCAAAAAAAAAACTAAAAGTAACGTCATCCTCGATTGACTCGCAGGCCATTCATTCCATTCTTCCTCAATACACAAGTCAAGCCACCAAGAATCCTCCCGCCTCCGTATCTAGTTTTCTGCATCACACTAAAAGAAAAAGGAGTGAGCCTAATGCCTAGCAAGGAAAATATACTAGCAAATATAACATATAAACATATGGCTATAACAAAAACATATACTATAAAACATATATCACAATTCTAACCCATGTACATGGTAAACATTGGGGTTTACTAGCTAAGCAACTATAAGCCTCAAAATACATTGAGGTTTGCTAGCTAAGCAACTATAACCCCCAAGAAACATAAAAGTATTGGGGTTTGCTATTTAAGCAACTATAAGCCCCAAAAACATAATATCATAACATATTATAGCATAATCATAACTTATAAGCATATAAAAACTACCTATTTTCCTTACCAAAACTGGGATATTTGAGAACAAATGCGAGACTTGTAACACTCCTAAAACCAACAATAAGAATTGTGAGTATTTCTAAAGAGTAAAGAATAAATGTGGAAACTAAACCTTCAAGAAGAAACTTACCAAGAAAGATCTTTAAATTTCAAGAACCTAATCAAGAACAAATAACAAAAGTTAGGATAAGAATAAAAGAAACTAAAAAAACTAAAGAATTTTAAAGAACTAGACTTAAAGAATAGGAATACCTTAGTTGACCTTATGGATTGGTCTAACTTCAATACCGAAATACACTAAACCTCACTTCCCAAGTATTTTATAAAGCTTAAGAATGACAAAGCTTTTTCCCAACCCAAGTGTTTATCACTCTATGGTAACACTAGCACCTTGGAGGCTCTGAGCACAGCTTGAAGAATGAGAGGAATGGGTGGGTACTAGGTCCTATTTATAGAGGCAAGGAGTGAAACTAACCCCTTTTATTTGAATAAAAATAATGAATATTAATTGAAAATATTTGAATATTCGTAAATCAGAGGCTTAAGACTCGGTCAAAACGTTCAGAGATAGGTCTAAGTAGTTAAGGCTTATTTTAAAAATTAAAAACAAAAGTTTAAAAAATTATCTCACTAAGGGCGATATGTCACCCCTATAGGGCGATATATCGGCTCTGCCCTAGTCCCGAGCCTCTGTTCGTATGTTTGTGCAATGCCAACGTGTTTTCTGTATCCTTCGTTAGGCGATATATCAGCTCCCATGCTACGATATATCGGCATACGTGAATATTTTAAACACGTAATTGCACTTTTTCAGCATAATTTGAATGTGATAACTACTTTGACTGAGTAAAACGAATTCCAGCAAGTTCTGGAAGGGTCTAGAGCTTCTAGAAACTTCTATTTTTGAATTATCCACTTAAAAATGCTTAATTCCTCAAATAAACAAGACTATGACAAATTTCATGCTCTTAATGGTCTTGGAAGGTTTTATAGTTTTCTAGAACTTTCTTTTATTTAAACTATAGTTAAATCCTTAAATAAACCTACACACGACAAGTGTCATATTCTTATTGGCTCTATCTAGGACCAGCAATATTAATCAAACCTTATGTTATAATTCATATTCCTAAACTATAGGTTAAACTTATAAAATCCATAATTGTTGTTATGAGTCTCCAACTAAGTCCCGGTTTGAACCAAAATCCACAAAATCTAAAATACTATAACTACTACTGACTATCTAGCTAACTAAGTAAACATTCTGGGACTCTACAATTCTCCCCTACTACAAAATATTTCGTCCCCGAAATTTACTTACCAAACAATTCCGGATACCGAGCATGCATGTCCTCCTCCAACTCCCACATTGCCTCCCGTTCAGAACTATTTGTCCATAGGACTTTGACTATTGGAATACTATTAGACCATAATTCCTTCATCCCTCTATCTAGGATGCTAACCGGCTGTTCCTCGTAACTCAAGTCTTTCTGGAGTGCTATCGTATCATACTTGAGGACGTGAGATGGGTCTGACACATATCTACGTAGCATCGAGATGTGGAACACATTGTGACTATCTGCTAGAGCTGGCGGTAGGGCTAATATATATGCAACTGCTCCCACTTTGTCCAATATCTCAAAAGGACCTATAAACCTGGGACAAAGCTTGCCTTTCTTCCAGAACCGCTTTACACCTTTCATAGGAGATATCCTTAAGAAGACTTGATCTCTGACTTTGAATTCCACATCACGCTGCTTGGTATCCGCATAACTTTTCTGATGACTCTGAGCTGCGAGCATACGCGTTCTAATCAGCGCTACTACATCCTGAGCTTCTCTAACAACTTCGGGTCCAAGAAGTTGCCTTTCTCCTACTTCGTCCCAATGTAAGGGCGATTGACATCTCCTTCCATAAAGGAACTCATAAGGTGCCATCCCGATTGTTGACTGATAGCTATTGTTGTAGGAAAATTCTATTAGCGGCAAATACTTATTCCATGATCCTCCGAAATCAAGTACACAAGCGCGCAACATAGCTTCTAAAATCTATATGGTATGCTCGAACTGACCGTCTGTCTGAGGATGAAATGTCGTATTAAGACTTAACTTGGCTTGCTTCAAGCTTCCCCAAAATCTCGATGTAAACACTGATCCTCTATCGGACACTATTGTCTTAGGGATTCCATGCAATCTTACTATTTCATGTACATAAATGTCTGCATATTGCTCGACTATATATGAAGTCTTGACAGAAAGAAAATGAGTTGACTTGGTTAATCTATCTATTACCCAAGCCGAATCATGCTGCTTATTCGTTCATGGCAAACCCGTCACAAAATCCATGGCTATGTCGTCCCATTTCCATTCTGGAATACTAAGTGGTTGCAATAAGCCTGCAGGCCGCTGATGTTCTGCTTTCACTTGCTGGCATACCAAACATTTAGATACATACTCTGCTATATCCTTCTTCATTCCTGGCCACCAATACATTACCTTAAGATCATGAGTCATCTTGGTCGACCCTGGGTGAACTGAGTATGGGGTATTGTGTACTTCTTCCAAAATTTTCACCTTAATCCCTTGATCATTTGGCACACATACCCAATCATTATAACTCAATAACCCCTGACTTGATATTGTGAAATTTGTTGCCTTGCCTTCCTCGACTGCATTTATATGTGCTACTAATGCGTCATCATGCTCTTGCCCAATCCGTATATCTTCTAACAGACTTGACTGTATGGACAAGTTAGCCAATTTGAAAATGACTACTTATATTCCAGCATTAATCAGCACCTGCTGTAGCGGCTTTTCTATTCTAGCTAATGCTGCTAGACTTCCATAATTCTTCCTACTTAGCGCATTAGCAACTACGTTTTCCTTTCCCAGGTGGTATAAAATTTCGCAGTCATAATCCTTTACTAGTTCTAACCACCTGCTCTGCCTCATGTTGAGCTCCTTTTGCGTGAAGAAATACTTTAAACTTTTATGGTCCGTATAAATCTCACACCGTTCTCCATAAAGATAATGGCGTCAGATTTTTAATGCAAAGGCTACTGCTGCCAACTCCATATCGTGTGTTGGATAGCGTTGCTCGTACTCCTTCAATTACCTTGAGGCGTAGGCTATCACCTTGTCATTCTCCATCAGCACACAACCCAATCCTTGCTTCGACGCATCACAGTAGACTACAAACTTTTCATTGGGTGCCGGTACACAAAGTACTGGTGCTGAGCATAGCTTATCCTTAAGCAACTGGAAGCTCTCTTCACACTTATCCGTCCAGTTGAACCTTTGCTGCTTTCGAGTCAGGTTGGTAAGTGGAGTGACTATCTTAGAAAAACCCTCTACAAACCTCCGATAATAACCTGCTAGTCCCAGAAAACTTCTTACCTCTGATGCATTCTTTGGCCTTGCCCAATCTTTCACAGCCTCTACTTTAGATGGGTCTACATCAATTCCGTATCTTAGATACTATGTGGCCGAGAAATGATACCTGTGAAAGCCGAAATTCACACTTTTTGAATTTGGCGTATAGTTAATGCTCCTTTAGTCACAACAAGATTAACCTTAAATGTTTCTCATGCTCGACTTTATCCTTTGAGTACACTAAGATATCGTCGATGAATACTACGACAAATTTATCCAAGTAGTCCTTAAAGACCCTATCCATTAAGTCCATAAATATGGCTGGAGCGTTGGTAAGACCGAAAGACATGACTAGAAACTCGTAATGCCCATAGCGAGTTCAAAAAGTTGTCTTAGGAATGTCTTATTCCCGTACCTTGAACAGATGATACCCGGACCGTAAATCAATCTTTGAGAACACGGTCGCTCCTCGGAATTGATTAAACAAGTTGTCAATCTGGGGTAATGGGTACTTGTTCTTAATTGTCACCTTATTCAACTCGCGGTAATCTATGCACATCTGCATACTCCCGTCCTTCTTCTTCACAAATAGAACTGGTGCTCCCCATGGCGAATGGCTTGGTCTAATCAATCCCAAGTCTAAGAGTTCTTGTAGCTACATCTTTTACTCCTTGAGTTCAGTAGGTGCCATCTGATATGGTGCCTTGGAGATAGGCTCGGTGCCAGTACTAGTTCGATTGTGAAGTCAATTTCCTGAGTCGGCGCAACCCTGATAAGTCGTCAGGAAATACTTCTGGAAATTCCTTTACAATATGAACGTCTCCAACTTTTATCGGTGTTTGTTTTACCACAACCGTAACGCTGGCTAAGAATGCTTGACATCCTTTTTCTATCATCTTCTGAGCTTTAAGTGATGAAATAAGCAGTGTGCATAGCCCTGAAACCTTTCCCATAAAGCATAGTCTCTGACCGTCAGAAGTCTCGAACGTTACTTTCTTGCGTTTGCAATCGATGGTTGTGCCATGCCTTGCTAGCCAGTCCATTCCTAGTATCACGTCGAAGTCTTTAATCTCCAGTTCTATCAGGTCTCCTTCTAATTCTACGTCCTTAATCTTGATCAGTACGCCTCGTACTACTCATGATGATAGGACTATTTCTCCTGAAGGTAATTCTGGTACAAACCTAGTTCTAAATCTTTCACAAGGTTTGTCTAGTTTTTCTATCATCCCTAACGAGATATACGAATGAGTGGCCCCCGAATCAAATAATACAGAACATACATTATTGAGGATAGAAACTTGACCTGTAACCACTTTATTGCTAGCATCAGCTTCTCCCTGGGTTATGGCAAATACCCTGGCATGAACCATGTTCTCGTCTCTTTTTCCCTCTGGCTTAAGCTAGGGACACTCTTTCTTTCATTGACCTTCCTGACCACAGTTGTAGCATCCCTTAGTGTTTGCACGACACTCACCAGGATTTTTCTTTTGGCATTTAGCACATTGCGGGTATTCTACATAACCCGACCTATTAGCTCCATTGTTCGTCCGTGCCTTTTTATCGTTGTCAGACTGCTTATTGTCAGGATGCCGTCTCTTCTGACCATTACTATTGCTGGACTGCTAGTTGTTGTTGTTGTGGTTGTTCCGACCATTCTGAGGTTGACTCTGCTGTTTAGGCTCAGGCTTACTGGCCTCCTCTTTACTAACATTTGCCTGAAGCGTTTCCACTTCTATTGTTGTTTCTATAACATTGGCATAAGTAGTATTTCCCGGGTTTGCTAGCTTAACCCCTAGCTCAATCTTTGGTCGAAGTCCTCTAACGAACTTGCTCACCCTCAGAAAGTCAGTTGGAACCATTTCTAGTGCAAACTTGGCTAATCGGTCGAGCTGCCGAGCATATTCTACTACTGATAAACTTCCTTGCTTTAGACCAGCGAACTCCTTGACCCTTGAAGTGATGACTGCCGAATTGTAGTACTTTTTGTGGAACAACTCCACAAATCTGGTCCAAGTCATTGTGGCGACATCGTGAGTCTGCTGTACTAGGTCCCACCACATTCTAGCATCCTTCTTAAGCAGAGACGAAACACAGGATATGCGGTCCGAGTTGCCGAGATTCATGTGCGTTAGGATTGGCTCCACATTTCTGAGCCATTCTTCCGCCTCGAAGGGGTCTGTCGTCCCTTTAAAGTTCAGAGTGTGTTGCTTACGAAACCGCTCATAAACTGGCTCCATGTTCTGAGCTGGATATGGCGCATAGTTTGCCATTGGCCGTCCCCCAGAAGGACCTACTTGATGGGGTGCTTGAGCCATATGTTGAGGTTGTGGTTGCGGCTGAGGCTGAGCCTGTTGTCGCTGTTGTTGTAGTAATTCCTCAACTTGCTGCCGTAGCCTGACAATTTCTGCAGTGTTCTCAACCGGCGGCAGTAGTGCATTTCGGTTGGCATTAGCACACACTCCCCTTCTGCGAACTGGAGGGGCTTCATTGCTCTCAGGAGCGGCATTGGAGGCATTGACATTGTTGCGAGCAGATCTTCTGAGCGACATCTTCAGCAGAGTTCTAAAAGTTGAGAAAAACATGTTAGAACTTACCTTAATAGGTTCTAAAGCAAAACTTAATCTAAGCAAACATAACTCAGACCTATCAATTATGATTTCTTATGACAAGAATTGTATAAGCCTTCTTTATAATTAGGGTGTGTTTCTAAACTTAGAAAAATAAGCCCCCTTTATTATTTTCTAAGTGTGTTTCTAATTATCCTATATGAATTAATTCTCAGGCTTGAAACTCATCGTTGTTCCAAAGTTAACCATACTGAGGGAGGGCTGGGATCGGTAAAATCGTTCCCACTACTGTGGCCCCCTAACTCTCAATATAGAACCCTGGTTCATTGATTTGTATCCACCCTCACCGAACTTAGTCATTATTTATTAAATTTATTATTTATTATGATTGCAAAATAAAATCAAACTCATACATGTCATCAAAATAACAATGATATTTACGTGGCCGACAAGGACGTCGGGCCCGTAAGGGGGGGTGATTGTGACAGTTAGAATCCCGTGATCCGTAAGGGGAAAGACCGGGTAAAGCTGTGTAATCCCACACCGCCTGGGGAAGGTCAAGTGTGATGATTCTAAGACTGTGTAGGTATGGGACTACACAGTTGAAGAGGGCTTAAATGGATTGATGGGTACTACCTATATCAACAAGATGCATCTTCTTTTCGGTAGCCCATCACTTGATAACTCCAAAGTTAAGTGTGCTTGACCTGGAGTAATCTCAAGATGGGTGACCCCCTGGGAACTTTTCCCAAGAAGCGTGCGAGTGAGGACAAAGCACGCTGGAAAGACTCGTGTTGGTTTGTAGGGCCAGTCATCATTCCAGGAAGCAACCATAGTGACGTGGGGCATTACAATATCCTGGTCGCTGAGGGTCCTCCTGAGACTGATTGGAGAAGTCTCGGGAATTTTTCCATGTCGGAGCTTGGGGAGACACTTGTGCGTTCCGCCACTTGGGTGAGTTCATGCATCTTACATTGGCCTTACTCCCCCCCCCCCTTTTTCTCGTCATCATTATTATTATTGTTCTTGTGCAAACTTCTCTGGTGGCCCGCTTCGCCGACTCGGCACAAGACCTCTCCTCGTCGAATGCCGAAAGGGACCATCTAACGGTCAAGGTTCAGGGGCTCGAGAGGGAACTTACTGACACCAAGCTTAAGCTTGACAAGGCCCCGACGAAGGCCTCTTCATCATCGAAAAGGAAGAAGAGGGCGAATTCCAAGGCCGTGATGCTGCAAGAGAAGGTTGCTCGCCTAGAGGTCGATCTTGGTGGAGCAGAAGCTAAGGTCGCAACGATACAGGAGAGAGTCACTCTCCTAGAGGTGAATTTGGTTGAAATCGAGTAAAAATCCATAGAGTACGCCCTCTATGGAATGTGGAGGCAAAATCCTAACTTCGATTTCTCCTCCTTTGGTGAGCAGGCTGTTGCCAGGGTGGCTAAGTGGAATGCTCGCAGCAGGAGGCCCTGAGCTTCTACTTCTGCGATCTTATCATTTAATTTGATTTGGCTGTCTGCTCACTTGAGCTTATTATTTAATTAATTTTTTTTTTGTTGGAACTTTTATAAGTCCTATTACATTATTGCGGCTCATTTTTTTACCTTTTTTGTATATATATGCGATTATTTGCTTTTGTTCCCCTATGTTTGAGGTCCTTTTGAGCCCGTAAAATGGGGTTCGATAGGTTCATTTTTATATATATATACTTTTATATTTATCATGCCTGAGGTCCTTTGGAGCCCATACGAAGGGGTTCAATTGGTCTCTCTTTGGTGCCTCTTGATTGTGTCTATAAGGATATGTTGGCCCTTTGGGTTCTAGTTATCCTTTTATATACTTTTGTGTGCGCTTATTATTTCTTGCAAGAAGCGTCCTTCTTGTCATTATTCATAGTCCTATTTTTGCAAGGGTCTCTTTTAGGACCCTTTTTGGCTAGACGGCTTGGTGGCCACTCTAGGCTTATTGGTGGGTGCTCTTCCTGAGGCACTTCCTCTCATGGAAGCATCTGCCTTTATTAGGAGGCTTTTCTTGTAGGACCTTTTGACCTCCTTAATGTTCATAAGGGTAGTTAATCCTCTTGAACTCAAGTGATATCTTGCCAGGTCTTCTTCTTTATTTATAAGGGGTCTTTTTTAGGATATAAGGGTCTCATTTAGGACCCTCTTTTTTTTTCTATATACTCTGCCCCCCAAGTGGTTGGCGAGATTTATCTCGGCAAGCACTTTGATCATTCCATTCACGCATTTTGATAATCATTTTGCTTAAACAAGAATCTTTACTACATATTCATTTAATGTCACACCATATTCATTGGAAACAAGTGAAGTACATGGTAACTTAATGTGACTTCGTTCTTACTACCTATTAAGGAGTCCAGGTTGAACTTATAGCTATTACATTTAACTTGTACGTTAGACAGAATAATGACATTCTTGCCTCAACATGGAGGTCTTATAGATAATATTTCTTTAGATGTTCTGCGTTCCATGCTCTAGTTACCATGGTATCATCCAAACGTGCTAGCTTGTAGGTGTTAGGGGGCACAACCTGGGCAACTTGGTAGGGCCCTTCCCAGTTTGCCCCTAACACACTTGCGCTCGGGTCTCGAGTGTTGGGCAGGACTTTCCTTAACACAAGGTCTCCAACCCTGAACGCCCTCTCTCGCACCCTTGAATTATAGTATCTTGCAGCTCGTTGCTGATATGTTGCTAACCTTAGTTGTGCCCTTTCTCTCCTTGCTTCCAACAGGTCCAAATTTCTGGCTAATGCTGCGATGTTAGCCTGGTCCTCATATGCTTGTATGTGGATGGAGTTGATCTTCATTTCTATTGGAAGGACAGCCTCGCAGCCATAGGCTAAGGCAAAAGGCATCTCTCCCGTGGTTGAACGAGGTGTGGTCCTGTAGGCCCAAAGCACATTGGGAAGTTCTTCGACCCAGGCCCCTTTCAACTTTTCCAACTTTGTTTTCAGGTTCCTTTTTATGATCTTGTTGATGGCCTCCACTGGTCCATTGGCTTGTGGGTGTACTACAGCAGAGAAACTCCTCTTGATTCCCTTTTTTTTGCAATATTCTTCGAATACTCCTCCTTCAAATTGCGTCCCATTGTCGGAGATTATCTTGTAGGGTACTCCAAACCTGCAGATGATAAATTTATTGACGAAGGTGGTGATCTGCTTAGCTGTTATGTTGACTAGAGGCTCTGCTTCCACCCATTTAGTAAAGTAGTCGACTACTACAACCGCGTATTTTGCTCCTCCTCTTCCTGCTGGCAACGCTCCAATCAAATCAATTCCCCACACAGTGAAGGGCCACAGAATTGCTCGCGTAATTTGCATGTCGTTGGCACTTGTCACACCTTTTTGCAAAATCGGTCGAGTCCTTCTCAATGGTAGGGCAATTATACCCCTGGTGTATGGCCTTTTTTGCCATGGACTGCCCCCAACATGATTTCCACACTCCCCTTCATGTATATCTTGTAGAACTTTTAAAGCCTCCCTCTCGTTTATTCATCGTAGGAGTGGGGTGGAGAAGCCTCTCTTATACAAAACTCCATCTACCAGGGTGTATTGGGCGGCTTTGTAAGTAAGCTTACGGGCGTCTTTTTTGTCCAAAGGCAATGTTCCGTCTCTTAAGTACCTCAAGACGTGTGCAAACCATGAATCCCCAGGGTTATCGACCATGTGGATTTCCTCTTCTCCTATGCTCGGCTTGGAGAGGTATTCGACAGGGATGGACTCAAGTGTGTCTTCGTCTCGGGTAGAGGCGAGTTTTGCAAGAGTATCGGCATTTATGTTTTTCTCCCTTGGGATATGTTCTATGGTGTATTTTTCGAACTGACCCAAATACCCTTTCACTTTGGCGAGATATGCAGCCATTTTTGGGCCTCTGGCTTGGTATTCACCCTTCACCTGAAACACTACCAGCTGTGAGTCACTAAAGACATGTAAATGGGTTACCTTCAACTCCTTAGCTAGCCACAGGCCAGCCAACAGTGCCTCGTATTCTGCTTCATTGTTGGTAGCTTCGAATCCAAATCTTAAGGCACAATACATCTTGTACCCCTCAGGTCCCATCATTACTATGCCAGCACCGGTTCCTCCCTCGTTAGATGCCCCGTCTACATGGAGGCTCCATTCTTCTGGCTGCTTTTCCCCTTCACCCACCGGTTCATTCTCTTCTACTTCTCCCTCCTCATGGGTTCGGTGTGCAAACTCAACTATAAAATCAGCAAGCACATACCCGTTGACTGAGGTCCTTAGGGTGTAAGTGATGTCAAACTGACTTAACTCAATTGACCACTTTAACAACCTTCTTGAATTTTTTGGTTTGGGCAAGACTTGACGTAAAGGGGTGTTGGTGAGCACCTCAATAGCATGAGCGTGAAAATAGGGCCTCAGCTTTCGTGAAGCCACTATCAAGGCATATGATAACTTTTCTATTTCTAAGTACCGGGTTTCTGCGTCCACCAACCGCTTGCTCACATAGTACACGGGCTGCTGATGCTTCTTTTCTCCTTTGACCAGGGCGGCACTTATAGCATGCCCTGATACGTTTAGATACAAGTACAACTTTTCCCCTTTTTTGGTTTAGCCAAAAAGGGTGGTTTTCCAAGGTGTTCCTTTATCTTAGTGTTGACTGCGTTTTTAGCCAACGACGTGAGAACGTCAAATACGACAAGCCTTCAAGAGAAATAAAAATGACACAGATGGTTTAAACAAGAAAATTAAATAACACAGGAGATTTTATAGTGGTTCAGCCCCGATTGTCGGTAATAGCCTAATCCACTTAGAGTTGTGATTTATAGATCTGTACTCAAGATCAGATGGACTGAGCCAACTGAGTTTCTTCAGTACAGATGGCAAAAATACAAGAATTCTCTCTCTAGAATACTCAGACCCAACTTTCTCTCTCTAGAATACACAGTCCCAATTTTCTCTCTCTAGAAAGAAGAAGCAGAAGAAGCCCCTCTCTCATCCCATAAACTCTCTATTTATAGGCCTGGGATCCTCAACTGATATCCCCTTATGATAGGGATATTTTATTATATTTATTACATTTATTACATTTAAACATTCAAAATTTGAAATGTAACAAACCCCCCATTTGTGGGAAGAATGAGAGATTCCCGCGTATGTTGTTGAAGCTGTCTCTGGGAATCTTGACTTAGTCTCCTCTAGCTAGTTGATCCACCTCCTACTGACCACTCATGCAAGTGTTGGTCGGACGTGCATGGTGGTAGGACATGTTTTCGTGGGTTGAACGTGCATGGTGGTAGGACATGCACTTCTCTCCTCTAACATGGAACTCTCCTCTAGCATGCCATGTTCCTCCTTGAACCAATCTCCTTGGCTTCTCCTCGGACCAAGGTGGTCCGAGGCAACCTCCTTGGCACCTCACCTTGGACAACATTGAGGCAACCTCCTTGGCACCTCACCTTGGACAACATTGAGGCAACCTCCTTTAACATCTCCCAAACATGTCCGATCGAACATTGTATAGGCTCTCCTTATCAAAATCTAAGTCTCCATTCTCTTGCATGAGACTCCTCCTCCTTAGCTACTTACCTTGGACACGTTCGAGCCAACACTTAGGAAACCTTGGGAGGCTTGCCTCCTACACACCCTTGGGGTCTCCTAGGACCACATCCCTTTAGCTCTCCTAGAATGCATTCTCCTTAGCCTCCTAGGATGCATTCTCCAATTTTTGGGTATAACACTTAGCGAAAGCTTCTTGACACTCTTCATCCCAAGCGAACTTTTTACTCCCTTTTAGGACGTTGAAGAAAGGAAGGCATTTGTCAGTGGATCTGGAGATGAACCTATTGAGGGCTGCTACTCTCCCTGTTAAGCACTGCACCTCCTTCTTGGTCCGTGGTGGGCTCATTTCTAACAATGCCTTTATTTTTTTAGGATTGGCCTCGATACCTCGGGAGTTCTCCATAAAACCCAGGAACTTCCCTGGAGAAAATTCAAAGGTGCACTTGAGCGGGTTTAGCTTCATTCTGAATTTTCGGAGGGTGCCAAACATCTCACTGAGGTCGTTTATGTGCTCTTCTGCCTTCTTTGTCTTCACCAGCATATCGTCTACGTATACTTCCATATTCCTCCCTATCTGATTTGCAAACATTCTGTTCACCAGCCTTTGATAAGTAGCACCTGCATTCTTTAAACCAAAAGGCATCACTTTGTAGCAATAAAGACCCTTGTCTGTTATAAACGAGGTGTGCTCTTCATCGGTTGGGTTCATGGGTATTTGGTTGTACCCAGAATATCTCCCTGCCGTGGCGTCTACTAACTAGTCTATCATAGGAAGCGGGAAGCTGTCCTTAGGGCAGGCTTTATTGAGGTTGGTAAAATCCACACAAGTCCTCCACTTTCCGTTGGACTTTGGGACTAAAACTAGGTTTGATACCCATATTAGGTAGAATGCTTCTCGGATAAACCCATTTTTGCCTTTAGCTTGTCAACTTCTTCTTTTAAGGCCGCGTATCTTTCTGGATCTAGTGCTCTCCTTTTCTTCCTTACAGGCCTTGCTTTTGGGTCAATGTTTAAGTGATGACACATGATTGACGAGTCTATTCCTACCATGTCCTCGTGACTCCAGGTGAATACGTCGAGGTTGGCTCTCAAAAATTCTACCAGCTTCTCCTTCATGATACCCGGAAGGTTTCTTCCTACCTTCAACTTCCTCAACGGCTCATTCATGACCATGACTTCCTCTAACTCCTTTACTAGCTCGGCTCTGGGTTCTTCCGCGACTTGCAGGTCCAACTCGTGCGGGTTTGCGCCTTCATGCACAACCATTTCCATAGGCATTGATGGCTTTATGGCCGTGCGGAGGGATGTGTTATAACATTCCCTTGCTTCCTTCTGCTCTCCTTTCATGCTTGCTATTCCCCTAGGAGTTGGGAATTTCATAGCTAAATGGTACACTGAAGTTATCGCCTTCAATTCTCTTAGGGAGGGTCTCCCTAATAACGAATTGAAGGTTGAGGTGCAATCTACCACGACAAAGTTTTCCATTACGGTGGTTTTTTTGGGTTGTTATCCTATGGTGAGGGCTAACTCAATTGCCCCTAGGGGCTGTATTGAATCTCTTATAAATCCATACAGGGAGGTATTGCAGGGCTTTTGGTGTCAGATGTTTAGTCCCATCTTCTCCAAAGCTTGGCGATAGAGGATACCTATAGATCTTCCGTTATTCACCAAGACTCGATGCACCCACGTGTTTGCAAGTTGGACAGTCAACACTAAGGGGTCATTATGAGGGAAATGCACACCCCGCGTGTCTTCTTCGGTGAAGGTTATCAAGTCGTTCTAACCCTTAAAACTCTTCGAGGGGCGTTGCTCCAAACTTAAGACGCACGGTGGTGGACTTCGTCTGGCCTCCCTGACATATTTGTCTCGCCCCTTCTTTGATTCGCCTCCGAATCCTGGCCCTCCAGAGATGGTCCAAACTTCTCCTTGTACCTCTAGGGCTACCTCTTGTGCCCATGGCGAGGATACTCCTTCTTCCAGTCTTTGGTTCTCTTTGCGGACGTATCTGCCCAAATGTCTACTGCGTATAAGCTCTTTGATTTCTATTTTTAAATGGGTGCATTCTACGATGGTGTGGCCGATATTTTTATGATATTGGCAATGTTTACTGGGGTCTCTTTTTGATCGATCTTTTCTCATTGGCGGGGGCCTTTTGAAAGAAACCTGGTTTTCATTCGTGATGAAGATATGTTCCCTAGCGTGGGTGAGATCAGTATAAAAGGTGTAGGGGCCTTGTTTGCGCTCATCAATGCGTTGGGGTTTCCGAGGCTGATCATCTTTCGACCCTTCATAAACCCTTTTCTTCTTTGCACTGCTTTGGCTTTCCCAGATTGAGGGTTTTGGTGGGGATCGGTCTTTTCCGGCCTTAAGGCTCTCGTGACCATCCTCAACATGAATATATTTATGTGCCCGCTCGTAGAAATCATCTAAATCTGTGACCTCTCTCTTAAGCATGTTATCCCATAACTTACTTCCCGAGTGTACTCCGGTCGTGATGGCCATTTTTATCTCCCTACCTTGGCTGCCTCCATATTGAACCTGTGGATGTAGCTCTTTAGACTCTCATTTTCTCCCTGTTTCCCGTTAGCGAGGCTAGTGCCCGGCATTGTGTAATCACGCACAGCGTGATGTTGCTGGAGAAATTCATCAGAAAATTGTTGCCAAGACCTGATGGACCCTGGCCAGAGTTTTTTGAACCATTTGTACGCAAGTCCTTTCAACGTGACAGCAAAGCAATGGCATCTGGCCCCGCTACTAATCCCCCTTAATTTCATCAGATCGTTAAATGCGTCTAGATGGTGTTTAGGATCCGTATTCCCTTCATATGGGGTCATATGAGGCTTCTTAAAGTTGGCTAGGAGTCGGATGGCTTGGATTTCCTTAGTGAAAGGCGATTCATGGTCGAACTCATCATCGACGGCTTGCCCTCCAGATGCGGTGATTATCTTGCTCTGGAGGCTCCTCATTTATGTGTCTAGGTCTTGTCTTTTCTTGTTCAAGGAGTCTCTCAACGTGAACGGGTTAGCGTTTCCCTTTCCTTTGTCTTCCCGGGAGCCATAGGAGGTGTAGTCATTTTATCCGCCTTTTTCTTGTTGAGTTCTTCCCGTAAGTCTGAGGATGTTTTCCTTGAAGTTACTTCGACTTCGTGATGAAGGTCAACGTTGTTCTTTTGCTCTGGCCTCAGGGCTGCTTCGGTGGTCTAAGAAGTTCACGCTACTTTGTTCGGGGGGTATTACTGGTGGAGTGTCGAGTCCTCCCATCGTCCACTGGGACCGTGATTTCTACCCCCTTTTGTCCTTTCTCTTTTCGCCTAGGAAGAGATATGTTTGATTTTCCTTGTAACAGACCATTCAACACCTCTTGCATGTTCTCTAAGGTGGTTTCTCGCCTTTGGTTCTTCCGATGCAATTCGCGTATCTCCTCCTCATAAAATCGGGATCTAGAACTCGAGCTCACGGAATGGACTCGAGGATTCTTGTCGGGCATGCGCGTCGATGGGCCTGGATCTTGCCGGCGGGAGTTCGGCACTTGTGGCGGCTTTGGGGGCGGGAACTCGCCGACGTCTCTCACAGGGGCAGCTACTGACCTTGGACGATGCTCGTCAGGTGGGACAGCTGGGGACGAGGCCTCCCTTTCACCTTCGGGAACACCTGGCTCCTTCGATGCATGCACGTTTTTGGGTGGCGGAGGATTCTTCATGGAGGCCTTCAGTTGATCTCCATCAAGGTGTACCTCAACCTCCCATGGTTCTCTCAACCTCTTAGAGCGTCTTGGCATCTTTGCTACCAGAATCGATGGAAGAACAGTGGCTTGGCACTTACTCTTCCCACAGATGGCGCCAAACTCTCATCAATTAAATATGGATGGAAAACTCAGAAACTTAAATCAATATCTAATGACACAAATGAACGTATAGAAACTTGAAGGAAAATTGCAAGTAGAAAATAGAAAATAGAAAGCAAACGCGTATATTTCCCTTAAATCAATCTGGTTTTACAAGAATTTTCCAACCCCCTTCAATGATGAAGTGAGGTTCCCTAATACATTGTGGTCCCAGGGGACCAGATTGTACACAAGTACGTTGTCAGCGTGGTGGCACAAGTAGTAATGATGCAGAAGGTCATGGTGTCGGCTCTGGTACATGGTTAGGGTCCGTGGGGACACCTCCACTACATATTTGGTACTAGTATCAGAGAAGTGGCATCAAACATAGTGGCACAGGTATTTGTGGTGTCGGCTCTGATATATGGTCAGAGACATGCAAACCATGCCACCACTCCTCTTACTTCCCCTACTTGCCAGGGATGGGTGTCAGAGATTGGCTGAGAAGGACCACATCAGGCACCTCACTTGTACAACCACTACCTGTGTGGCGTGGATATGAGAATCAGATGCATGGGGTTCTCAGAGTCGTACACCAATACGTACTTCTTATCCATGCGATCCTTTTGAGTCGCGCATAGGCTTTTGCACTCATAGGGCGCCTATCCCTTTTACCTTTGAAAGTCCCTTCTCCGCTAATGTAATCATTCCTATTGGTGTGAGTCATCGTAGAGTTGGTTGATGTTCGCCAAAGGTGTAGCTATGTGGTGCATGAAGCGCGCTTCATTAGAACCCTGCGAGGTGCTGGGCCTGGGCACACTAGCAAGGTTCGTGAGACGCTGGAGCGCAGCCCTTCTTGTGGGCCATGGACTTGGGTAGGCAAGGCCTCCCTGCGAGACACAGACATAGGCATGCGAGGCCCTCCTGCGAGCCACGCACTTAGGCACGTGAGGCCTTCCTACGAGGCGTGGACCTAGGCACGCGAGGCCCTCCTACGAGCCACGGACCAGGGCACATGAGGCTGTCTCGCGAGGCGCAGAACTGGGTGTGCGAGGCCCTCCTGGGAGACGCGAACCTGGGCACGTGAGGCCCTCCTGTGAGCCACAGACTTGGACACACGAGGCCTTCCTGGGAGACGCAAACCTGGGCACATGAGGCCCTCCTACGAGGAATGGACCTAGGCACGCGAGGCCCTCTTGCGGGCCACGGACTTAGGCATGCGAGGTCTCCCTGCGAAACACGGTCCTGGTCACACGAGGCCCTCCTGCGAGCCATGGACCTGGGCATGCGAGGCCGTCTCACGAGGCGCGGACTTGGGCGCATGAGGCCTTCCTGCGAGACGCAGAACTGGGCACGAGAGGCCGTCTTGTGGGCCACGGACTTAGGCACGCGAGGCCTCCCTGCAAGACGTGGACCTGGACAAACGAGGCCCTCCTTCGAGCCACAGACTTGGGCACAGAGGCCTCCCTGCGAAACGCAGACATGGGCACGCGAGGCCCTCCTGCGAACCATGGACCTAGGCACGCGAGACCCTCTTGCGGGCCACGGACTTGGGCACATGAGACCTCCCTGCGAGACGCGATCCTAGGCACGCAAGGCCCTCCTGTGAGCAACAAACCTAGGCACGCAAAGTTGTCTCGTGAGGCGCGGACCTGGGCACGTGAGGCCCTCCTGCGAAATGCAGACTTGGGCACGCGAGGCCTCCCTGCGAGACACGGACCTAGGCATGCGAGGCCCTTCTCCGAGCCATGGACCTGGGCACGCGAGGCCCTCCTATGAAGCATGGACCTGGTGCACAGCTGGTGGCGCGAGGTGCCTAGGTGTGCGAAACCTAGGCGCGGGTCTGTTGGCCCCTCGATGAGGTGGGCGAGGCAAAGTGTGCTTGGGCCCCGCGTGGGGTGAGACTGGTTAGTCTCGCGAATGCCCTTTGTGGGGCTTGGGTCCTTCAGGACCAAGTCCGATTTGCAGTGTTCGCATATAATCACTATTATATACACCACCTTTACCAAGATGTCTATCCAGATCAGTAATCCGAATCTAGACTAATTGTATCTCGTATGCTTAGTAAACCATACTAGTAACCATTCATTAAAGATTCCATACTTTAATATGTTACCGACTATTTTATTCATTGTATATGATTTTAATTCTCTCGTACTAATGCAAGATCATATTCTCATAAATGAATATTGAATTTTCTGATATTTATACAAATTATTCTATTAATAGTTATAACATTCAAATATAATAAAATTATAATTTTATTTAAATTCATAAAATGTATTTTTACATGCTATAAAGGCATAAACCCGAACAAGTTATCTGATGGACTTAGGGTAAAAGTACAAATTTTGTCGCTTAGGTCGACTTATTTTGAGAATTATGGTTTTAAATGTATTTTATTTAAATATTTTTGGATCCCATGTAAACTTTTATAATTTTAATGAAGAAGTTTAAATCTTTTGATCAAATTTTAGCATTTTAACCTTTGTTTAACTTAAATCACACTTTTGAGTCTAAATTACTCGCTCAACGAGAGCACTATTTTAAACTCACGATGTAACAATCCTAGATTAGTAGGGCATTACACCTTCCCTACTAATTACCCCTTTAACCACGCACAAGGGCCATTTGGTCATTTTGGCTTAAAATTCTAATCTCCAATTATCCAACTAATCATCAAAATTCCACTAATGCCTACTAAGCATGCAAATAATGCTAATTAATTTTATTCCATCAATATCCTCAAAGTGTGAAAATTCCCAAAATACCCCTAGGCTCGACCTGAGCTGGGTATTTTCCCCGTTGTGATTTTTCAGCTATAACCACTCGAAAGGATCCACTCTTCCCGAAAATAACACATATCCACTTAATAATATGGTCACAATGCACAAAGAACATTAAATTTACCAATATACCCTCAATGGGTCAAAATTATGAAAATGCCTCTTTCATCGAAAATGGGTCTTTAAACACATTTAATACACATAATCAACTTAGTTAGGTAGTAGTAGTCCTAAGAATATTATTTATTATAACCTAAGGTTTATATAGAATAATTAAGAATGTGACACTTGTCACAAGTATGTTTATTTAAGGATTTAAGGTTTTTGATGAATAAATATAATCATGGATAAGTCTAGGAAAGTCTAGAACCTTCCAGCAGCTGTTAGGATCACGTTTTACTCAGTCAAAGTAGTTTTAATCAATTTCAAATTATGCTAAAGAGTGCAAAAACGTGTTTAAAATATCAGCGTATGCCGATATATCGCAGCTATAAGGGTCGATATATTGCCTATGATTGATATGAAAAATACGTCGACTTTGCACAAACCAAACCACGGACCCTCGGGAATATGGTGTAGGCGATATATCGCCTATAGGAGGCAATATATCGGCTCCAGTGGCCATTTTTGAATTTTCGTAGAATTCTGAACTAGAAACAACCCTCAACAACTTTGACTTGTTCCTGAACGTCTTTGACCGAGTTCTGGGCATCTGTTGGACATATAATTCAATTTATTAAATTTTTAATCATTTATTTATTCATTGTAAAATGAGTTAGTTTCACTCCTTGAACTCTATAAATAGGACCCTTCACTCAGCCATTTTATTCATCATTCAAGAAAAGTTCAAACCCTCCAACTTGCTAAGATTATTCTAGAGAGAAACACTAGGGTTTTGGGGTTAAAGCTTTCAAATCTAAAGTTTTTCTAAACACTTGGGAAGTAAGTTTTTTGTGTGATTTCGGTGTTTGAGGTATAGATCGAGGTTCTAAGCTATCCAAGGTATTCATTATCTTTAGGTTTAGTTCACTATAGTTTTTATTATTTTTTCATTTTTCTTCAAATCCTAATTTGTGATAGTGACTTTTGGTTAGGTGTTCAATTTCTTTGAAACTTAAGGTTTTCGATAAGTTTCTATCTCGATGGTTTAAATCTTCTCTTCATCTTATTTTCTTTAGGAAACTTATGGTTTCTTTATGTTTGGTTTTAGGAGTTCCAATCCCGCTCTTGTCTCTAATATCTCAGTTTTTGGTAAGGAAAAGTAGGTAGTTTAGTATTATGACCTAGTTTATGTAGTTTATGATCTGATTTATGTTTGTATGACCTAACATTTCAGTTACAATAAAGGGATAAGTGTGTCTAGACCTAAGGTGTCCAGTGATGTATAACGGACTTATGTCCAGTAGGCTCGGCTGCCAAAACTTTATGACGGACCTAAGTGATGTCCGGTGTATGACGAACTTATGTCCGGGGCTTAATTGACACCCCTGTATAAACACTTATCTTTTTATTATATCTAACTTGTTGGTATGATCTATGACCTATAGTTACGATTATGACTTATGACTTATGATTTATGATTATGATTATGACCTATGATTTATGATCTATGACTTATGATTTATGGCTATGACTTAGATTATGATTTACGTTATGATATGACATAGGGTTTATCGTTGTATGATTAGTATAAATAAGTATTGGTATGACTTTGGCTAAATTTATGATATGTTTGATTATATGATTATGTGGCTAACTTTTGTTTGTATTTTCCTTACTGGGCTTAAAAGCTCACTTCTTATGATGTTGTTATTTCAGGAAATTAATGATAGAAAGGCTGGTAGCGAGTGGGACCTAAGAGCTTCGTGATGTACTCGTGGGGACCATATAGTCGAGGAAGATCAAGCGAGCATATTTTTATTAAAGCATGTTTATTTAAAAAATTTATTTAAATGTTGCTCATTTTATGTTAAAGACAATTATTTCATTTTTGTAAAACCATGGATCCATATATTTATTTTCACGTTTTTATTCAATAAAAGAGCAATATTTACGATTATGACTCAACGCCGTGTTCTCGATAATTTATGAGAAATTAGGGCGTTACATCAAGCATATTCAATTATAGAATAATATAATTCATAGTAATTCAGTTTATGACCTCCATGCATGCTATTTAAGGTACTAGACCTCATTAGGAGCTCGGGGCATTACAAAAAGACTAAAAATCCAACCAGCTTTAAGGTCTTGTTTGACATCTCTTTAGCTTTGGGCTTTGGGATTGTGGAAATGTATTTTTTCTATGGGTGTGCACAAATTATCTAATCCAATTAGAACCGACCGATCAATTACAATCGACCACCAAAGTTTAGATATCCATTTATGATTAGATTGGATCAGATCAGAATTTGAAGATCCAAATTGGACCAGATCGATTGTTGGATGATATATGCAAAAGTACAATACAATATAATTGATCCAATTGTATATATATGTATTTTAAATATATATTTATTTATTTAAAAACATATACTTATTTATTTATTTAGGATTATGCTTATAATTTATGTTGTATTTGTATGGTGTTGTATCATTTTGAACAAATTAGTCTTTCTATTTATAATATTATGAATTATTTGAACAAATTTAGCAAAAGAAAGGCTAAAAAATATTGGATGGATCCAATCTCATCAAAAACATATAAACCAGGGGGGTTACATCCAATAGATAATTAAATCGAATCAGGGAGGTCTAAAAATATTGGATGTGATCCAATGAACACCTCTAACTTTTCAATAAGCTACTCTGAGTTGTTTCTCTAGAAATAGTTTTTCCCACTAATAAGTTATTTTTGTGTATAAAACTCAATAACATATGAAAAGAGCTCTTATAACTAAATATTAAATAAAGAGCTTCAAAAAAGTTGTGTCAACCACAACCTAAAAGTATTTTTGGAGTTTCAAAAACTCAAAAGTAGCTTCTAAAAGCCTAGCCAAACAATCTTTTGGTTTCTCAGGGAAAAGCTTCCAATCACAAAAATCACTTTCTAGTTGCCTCAATATAATGTTCAATATCAATAAGAAATACAAAGGAAAGAGAAAATATGGAGAAGAATGGTGAAAAACTCTTGAATTTTGATCTCTAGTTGCCTCCAATGTGTTCCTCTCCCTTGGAATTATTTTTTCTTATTATTTATATTCTTTGAATGATAACACTAGCATTCTCACATCCAATAACAACTTCCCATTCAAATTTGAGTCAAAACACGTTCAAAAAAAAACAAATTCTGTCAAAAATGGTAAAGTAGCGACATGTCGCTATGCTTCCCAGCAACATATCGAATGATTACAAAAATTTAAGGTTTTTAGGCAAGGGAGAGGCGACATGTTGCCTGGAGCATCAAAATTAATTTGTGATTTCTTCAAGTAGCGACATGTTGACTGATCTCCGTATAAAATTTCACTTTAATTTTTTTGCGACATGTCAGTTCATACACTGTAATATGCTACTGCCTTTACTAACTTTATGCCTCAATTTTTCACCAAAATCAACATTTAAACTCGATCCTGGACAATTACGATAAATACATCAATTCCACATAAAATCTTGATGAAAATACACCGAACCAAGATAAAGAGTTAAGAATGAGTGCATAACATACACACTCATCAAGCACTTTCTAAAATTCACCTAAACACTCTTCAAAGTAAATTTTAAAATCTAGAAGTGCTTTTCGTCAAAAAAAAAATCTAGAAATGCTTTCGAAGTCATGTCGAACATGCCCTAAATAAAAAAGAGCAACTTATGCATAGGAAGTTGATTTGTATATTTTTTTTGCTTATTTATTTCAGCCCTATCTCTTTCTACATTTTTTCCCTTTTTCGGTTAAATAGATCGCAAGTCGTCAATTATATATAAAATAAACCTTACACCTAGTGTACATGTTTGTTGACGCGGTTCTTCGGCAACAGATAATTAAGAGAAGAAGAGAAAGAGATTAGTACTAAAAGTAGAACCGTCACAGATAGGAAATCTTTGGGGAAAGAACTAGGTGACTCGAGACACGTTTTTAAGTGGTCCGAAGATTAAAATCCTTCTACTCCACTAGTCAATATTATTGATATTCTCTGGATATTTGGTTTACAAAGTATATAGTTCTTAAAAGACTATTTTTTCAACCCCTATCAACTCACAGGGTCTCCATATTTATAGGAGAAGGCACCTGGAAGTTGGTAGGGAGGTCATCCCGTGACCTTACCATTTGTCATATCAAGTCTGTGATATTCATGATTAATTCCTAAACCTGACACACAAGTGTGGTCTAATCAGTATGGAAGGAGATAATGGGCCGCACGGCCCAACTCGTCCGTGGGTGTCTGAATACGCACGTTCCTGCTGCGTGTCCGAGAAGTCAGGGGGATATCGGACACGTGATGGCAGGAATATGCACGCTTATCTTGCGTGTTGACTTCCCATAGGGTCAGAGCTTCCTGAGAAGCTCGTTACCGGAGCAATCCATAACCCGAGCTTATCCGTCCGTGGTCACCGGATGTTATTCCCAGCTCCTGGTGCAACAAGTGCGAGCTGGAAACAGGACCCCCTCGAGCTAGAAAGGGCCCGTCCTGGAAATAGAGCCTCTGGCCTGTGGGAGCCTCGGACTAAATCATGTTTAGTCCGAGGCTCGTCCTGATAAACAGCCCGCGTGAAAACCAGGGCGTACATCTGCCCCCCAAGCTCCTGCTCGTGGTCCATGACGTCAGATATGGGAGACCATAGTAGGGGCTTTTAGACTTCCCCCACAACCCTTCGTATTCCATGCTTTTCGCAGGCGTCTGATACGTGGAACGCCGTGGGTGGCGACGGTACACTCTACGAGAACCGCATTAAATGGCCTAGCCTACTGTCCAGCCGTCGTTTCACATTTCGAGTGGAGGGTCTCCCAAGAGCCTTTTACACGTGATCCTTCCCTTGTATAAAAGGGGGTGGTCATCCCACGCACGGGCCACCTTACCATTCAAAACCTCTCAAATTTCCTTCTTTTCTCTTTGACCTTCCGAAGAACAAAACCCTCATTTCCATTGCTCTCATCTTCTCCGTTCACGAAGCTTAAACGTACGAGTTCCTTCAAAGCCTTGGAGACCACTGTGCCAACGAAGCTCCTACCAGCGCAGCAACCTCGCTCACCATCTAACCATATACTGTAAGTCTTCTGTCCCTGTTTATTTTGGAAAGCATGCCACTGTAGCTTAGGTAAAAAAATTTACTGTAGCCACATGCAGAGGTTTTCTGGGTCGCGCGGATATGGAGGGTGACAGCCCTTCTTAGATTAGGGCACACTTTCCATGGGACATCGTCTTAGAATATGGGTTCCATGGTTCTTTCTTAGGAACAATTTCTGGGTAGGATCCTTAGGAATTTTGGGTGCAAAAACCGGGTAGCTTAGGGAATACGCCTTAAAAGCGGTTTTGCCACGCCTTGCCTGTTGAAACTTTCCCCCCAAGGCAATTTTTTACTCTGAGCCCTCTGACACACGAATTCCGAGTAATCTGGGATCTGTTGAGGGCATAGGCGCGTGTTCCTTGGAACGCGTGGCACCACTCTCCACGGGCTGGGCTTATCCCAGCTCGTGTACTTAATACTTGCTTCACTCTCCTGCTTGGGTCGCCTTTTCTAAAGTGTTTTCTTTTGTTCGATAGGCGACCAGATGGCTCCAAAGAGAAATCTGCCACAGAAGAATGTGGGAAGTTCGTCCTCCCAGCAGGATAAAGGAAAGGCAGTGGTGACCAGCTCGCCAATTCCTCACTTTGGGCCGGCGGTGGAGAAGAAAGCCGAGGTGGCCCCTGACGCGTTTTTCGAGGCAGAGAGAATTGTCTCGAAGATAACCGACCAGGCAAAGATCACCAAAATCTTCCTCAACCACAACATTCCCCTGGGGGTGGCCTCCGTGATCGCCCGACCTGCTGCGGATGGGGAGCGGAGCTGCACGCCGCTCGACGAGTCGTTCGCAGCCTGGAGCGGTGAACACTTCAAGGCAGGGGCCTTCCTCCCCCTGGATCAGTATTTTGCTGATTTTCTGAACTATGTGGGGTTGGCCCCATTTCAGCTCCCCCCCAACTCGTACCGTCTGCTGGCGGGATTGAGGTATTTGTTCCAAAAGCATGAGTGGGAGGTCCCCACTCCTGCTGATATTCTATATTTCTTTTGCCTCAAAGCCAGCCCGGACCAGCGGGGGCGAGGCGACGGTTTCTATTACTTAACCCGCTTCCCTAACACAGCAGCAGTGATCGAGCTGCCGAGCCATCCAAACGACTTCAAAGACCAGTTTTTCATGTCAACTGGGTTTCGAAACTGCGATCATCACTATTTCAACCGTCCTCGTAAGTGATCCTTGATTTAGCTCGCCTTTTAAAGGTTATCTTATTTTAGCTCTTCCCTTATTCCACTTCTGACTTCAACCAACCTTGCAGCCATCTACGCGAGGACCGAAAAGTCTATGACCCTCGGGGGTCAATACGATACACTGGCGAACTTGCCCCCAGTGAGAAAGACTACCGCGCGCTCGTAACGGACGAGACGATGGTATTCTGCAAGCTGATTTTCCCAAATCAGACTTTGAATTTGAAAAGGCCTCGGGGGCCTCCCCCAGCTCGCGACAACAGACCGATCGTCGCGGAGGAGGTCGCAGACGACGAAGGCGAGGAAGAAGGTGAGGAAGTTCCTCTGGTGATGAACAGGAAGAGGACCTTGGAGGTCGCCCAGGGGATGAGCGAGGAGAGGGCCCAATCCGGAGCAGCCGCGGGTCCTTCCGGTCAAGGTAACTCTTACTTATTTAAGAACGTAGATAGGGCCACTGCAGACCCCCGGCTGGTTAGGTTCAACCCTAGGCAGCTCGTCCATCGTCACTCAAGGAATCCGGACCTGGACACGCTCTTGCTCCATTGCGTTGACCAGCTCGTGCTGGACAACCAAGAGAGTCGGCCTAAGGGTGCCGTAGTAGTAGATAATACCCTAGCTTTTAGGTCGGTCCTCTTTGAGGAGTACGGGACCAACTTACGCACGTGGCCTGCGCTCCAGGGGGGCATCTATGCTCCGGGGATTAGGCAGTACGTAGAAGAGTCCAGCCCCGAGTCAGAACCGGACCTAGAACCTTCGCCAGTTCGGGAGATAATCGTCCTAGGCTCTTCCAGCTCGGGGGGTAGGGCTCCCTTAGTATTTGCTCTCTTATTGCCTTTGAACCTTTTGTCTTTATTTCTGCATGATTGCTACCTTGTAATAACCATGTTTTTTGTTCTTAGCAGAAGAGATGTCTCAGCCCGGGAATAGTCTGCGGGGCGTTGTGTTCGGTGGGAATCCCCCAGCAGGGCCGAGGTTAAAGAGGCTTCGCGAGTCCAAGAGCTCGGCTGGGGCCTCCACCAAATCCCCGGCTAAGGAGAAAGAGAAAGCCCTGCCATCCCAGGTCACGGGGGCGAACCTCCCTGTTGCCAGGACAGGGCTCATGCACCCGCCACCCCAACGATCTCCACTAGCCGCGCAGGACGGGGTAATAGAGGTCGGGAATCTGGCCGCAGCAGCCCCGGATGTGCGTATCTCGGTCGACCCCCGGGCTCTGGAGAAGATGCCCGAAGCATTCCGGGGTACGGTGTATGAGTCGGCTAGCTACGCCGTCAGCCATTTCTACAATATCAGGGAGAAGGAGCTCCGGGCCATCCAAACAACGAGCCCGGTCCGAGTTATAGAGTCTGCGATGGACATGACCTTAACGGTAAAGTGCCCCCTTCTTTTAAGGCTTTAACACTCACACGCCGCCTTTTTCCTTCCAGTTTGTTAATTTATCATTCTTTTCTTGCAGGGCATTGCTGCTGCATACAGAGGCATTGTTAGGACCAAGGCCCAGCTCGAGGGTTTGGAAGCTGATCACCAGACCGCCCTCCAGGAGTCTCAGGAGGCGAGAGACGCGCTGGCGGCCTCTAAAGCCGAGCTAGAGAAGATCCGCTCCGAGAACCAAGAGCTTAAAAACTCCCTGGCCGCATCGCGGACAGATCTTGAGGCGGCGAAGGCCGAAGCCCAGGCCTCCCAGGCCGCCCTGAAAGACGAGCGAGTCGTATCGGAGCAGTCCTTACAAGACCTGTTCTATCACTGCTGGTCCCACAATCCGGACGCGGACTTTTCTTTCATGCCGCCGGACCTCTGGGCATTCTTGTTGTCGCAGCTTCAAGCCCGCCTAAATAAGGAGGTTCCTCCATCGGAGACTGGAGAGGCCTCTGTCACGGCGGAGCAGGATGAGACTGCGACCTCCAAAGGGCCAACTGATGGGGCTTAGGACACTTCTCGTTTAAGTATTTTGAACTCTTTCTATTGTAATTCTCTTTTTTATGTGAGGCGTTTCCGCCTCGAGACAATTTGCTCAGCCAGTTTGACATATATATTTTTATGCATTTGGTTACAATTCATCTCTTTATTTTTATGAACTTAGTTCGAGTTAACTTTATCCGTATCCCGGGCTCTTTAAAGAAGATCGGCGTTCAACAAATTTTAGTTCACCTCTAAGTTTTCTGACCTGGTTAAGACCAGGAACTTATTTTGAAAAACTTAGTTCGCGTCAACTTTTATCCGTATCCCGGGCTCTTTAAAGAAGAACCACGGTCAACAAATTTTAGTTAACTTCTAAGTATTGTGACCTGGTTAAGACCAGGAACTTATTTTGAAAAACTTAAATCGCGTCAACTTTTATCCGTATCCCGGGCTCTTTAAAGAAGAACCACGGTCAACAAATTTTAGTTAACTTCTAAGTATTGTGACTTGGTTAAGACCAGGAACTTATTTTGAAAAACTTAGTTCGCGTCAACTTTTATCCGTATCCCGGGCTCTTTAAAGAAGAACCACGGTCAACAAATTTTAGTTAACTTCTAAGTTTTGTGACCTGGTTAAGACCAGGAACTTATTTTGAAAAACTTAGTTTGCGTCAACTTTTATCCGTATCCCGGGCTCTTTAAAGAAGAACCACGGTCAACAAATTTTAGTTAACTTCTAAGTTTTGTGACCTGGTTAAGACCTGGAACTTATTTTGAAAAACTTAGTTCGCGTCAACTTTTATCCGTATCCCGGGCTCTTTAAAGAAGAACCACGGTCAACAAATTTTAGTTAACTTCTAAGTTTTGTGACCTGGTTAAGACCAGGAACTTATTTTGAAAAACTTAGTTCGCGTCAACTTTTATCCGTATCCCGGGCTCTTTAAAGAAGAACCACGGTCAACAAATTTTAGTTAACTTCTAAGTTTTGTGACCTGGTTAAGACCAGGATAGGACTTAGTTTGTGATAACTCTTATCCGTAGATAAAAATTAACACCTAAGTCGTTAAGGAGACCTGGTTATATCCAGGTACCATATGCCCCCCAAGTAACTGGGAAAGGGTCTTTCGTTGTTACTTTAAAATTACACTTGCAAATAACGAGAAACATTTGATTTTTATTTATACATGGAAGGTGACCTTCTAGGCCTTACAAATGGCTCATTGATAATATTTCTTTAGGTGGATAGCATTCCAAGTCCGCGGGACTGCCCCTCCACCAAGTCGAGCTAACTTATAAGTTCCCTCTTTGATGACTTCGATGACCTGGTATGGTCCTTCCCAGCTTGGTCCCAAAACCCCATCTTTGGGATCTTTCCCGGCCAGGAAAACTCTCCTCAAGACCAAATCACCGACGCTAAAGGCACGTCTTTTGACCTTAGTGTTGAAGTAGCGAGTGATTTTCTGTTGATAATGGGCGAGCTGGAGTTGTGAATCCTCTCGCCTTTCATCCACTAAGTCTAAGGAGTGGCATAGGAGCTCGTGGTTCCCGTCTTGGTCGTAGGACCGGACCCTGTGTGACAGGACCTTCACCTCCACGGGGAGGACTGCTTCACTTCCAAAGGTTAGGGAGAAAGGAGTGTGACCCGTGGGAGTCCGATGTGAGGTCCAATAGGCCCACAGAACTTGGGGGAGCTGTTCTGGCCAGATCCCCTTTGCCTCATCTAGCCTCTTCTTGAGGCTTGCCTTCAGAGTTTTATTGACAGCCTCGACCTGGCCGTTCGCCTGGGGATAGGCCACGGACGAGAAGCTTTTCACAATTCTGTGCCTTTCGCAAAATCCGGTGAACAGATCGCTGTCAAATTGAGTGCCATTGTCGGAGACGATCTTTTTGGGTAGGCCAAATTGACATATGATGCTTTTAACCACGAAGTCTAGCACCTTTTTCGATGTTATTGTCGCCAACGGTTCTGCTTCGGCCCACTTGGTGAAGTAGTCAATGGCTACCACGGCGTAACGGACCCCGCCCTTTCCGGTGGGCAGGGCGCCTATTAGATCTATCCCCCAAATGGCGAAGGGCCAGGGAGACGAAATCATTTTTAGCTCGGTCGGAGGAGCTCGTGCAACCGCGGCGAACCGCTGACACTTGTCGCACTTTTTTACATATGAGATCGAGTCTTTGGATAGAGTCGGCCAGTAATAACCCTGCCGAAGGATCTTCAAGGCCAGGCTTTGCCCCCCAGCGTGATCTCCGCAGAACCCGTCATGAACATCTTGCAGGATGGCCTTCGCTTCACTTGGAAGAACGCACCGGAGGAGAGGTAAGGAATGCCCACGTCGGTACAACACCCCCTCGACTAGCGTATACCTCGGAGCTTGATAAAGGACTCGTCGTGCGTCGTTGCGCCCTTCGGGTAACTTGCCCTCGACGAGGTACTCAACAATGGGAGTCATCCAAGTCGGCCTGATGTCAATCATTTCAATATCTGCTTGATCTCCGTCTATGCTGGGTTTCTCCAAGAACTCAACTGGCACCAACCCCAGGGTTTCTGTCTCTCCCGAGGTGGCGAGCTTGGCGAGAGCATCTGCGTTGGCATTCTGCTCCCGAGGTATCTGTTCGATCGACCCTTGCCCAAACGCAGACAGTTCGGATTTTACCTTAGCCAAATAGGAGGCCATCTTGGGACCCCGCGCCTGGTACTCGCCTAGAACCTGATTCACCACGAGCTGGGAGTCGCTGAAGCATTGGACAGAGCTTGCCTTTAGCTCACTAGCTATCCTAAGTCCAGCTAACAAGGCTTCGTACTCTGCCTCGTTGTTAGACGCCTTGAATCCAAACCTTAGCGCCGAGTGGAATCTATGCCCCTCTGGGGATATCAGAATGATTCCGGCCCCGGAGCCGTTCTCGTTAGATGAGCCATCAACGAAGATCTTCCACGATGAACTTGAGGAGGCGACCTGAGGTGAGTCTTCTGATGGGATCTCATGGAATCCCGCGCATTCTGCCACGAAGTCGGCCAAGGCTTGACTTTTTATGGTAGTTCGGGGAGTATAGAAAATCTCGAACTGACTGAGTTCGACCGCCCACTTCAGCAAGCGTCCCGAGGCTTCAGGCTTTTGCAAAACCTGCCTTAAAGGCTGATCGGTCATGACGTGTATAGAGTGGGACTGGAAGTATGGTCTGAGTTTTCGCGAGGCCGTGATTAGGCAGAACGCCAGTTTTTCCATCAATGGGTACCTTGACTCAGCTCCGAGGAGTCTCTTGCTGATGTAATAAACCGGTTTCTGAGCCTGGTCCTCTTCTCGCACCAGAACAGCACTAGCTGCGTCCTCAGTGACGGCCATGTAGAGGAAAAGAGGTTCTCCTACCTTGGGCTTTGACAGCACAGGCGGCTCAGCCAGGTGCGTTTTTAGGTCGAGGAATGCGCTTTCACACTCTACTGTCCATTCGAACTTCTTGTTTCCCCGTAGCAGGTTGTAAAAGGGCAAACACTTGTCGGTCGATTTGGAAATGAACCGGTTCAGTGCTGCCACTCTTCCTGTGAGGCCTTGGACATCTTTCCGCGACCTGGGGGAAGGAAGCTCGAGCAGTGACCTGATCTTGTCGGGGTTTGCCTCGATTCCTCGGGTATTGACTATGAAACCCAAGAATTTCCCCGATGCGACACCGAAAGTGCACTTCTGAGGATTGAGCCTCATGCCATATTCTCGCAGTATGTTAAAGCATTCTTCCAGATCGGTGACGTGGTTGCTGGCAATCTTTGACTTGACAAGCATATCATCGACGTACACTTCCATGTTTTTCCCGATCTGGTCCGCGAACATTCTATTTACCAGCCTTTGGTAGGTAGCCCCGGCATTCTTAAGACCGAACGGCATGACCTTATAGCAATAGACATTAGTCGGGGTCATGAAGCTGGTATGATCCTGGTCTGCTGGATTCATCGCGATCTGATTGTAGCCCGAGTACGCGTCCATGAAGGACATGAGCTCGTGCCCCGCCGTGGCATCCACCAGTTGATCGATCCTCGGTAATGGAAAGCAATCCTTGGGGCAGGCTTTATTCAGGTCGGAAAAGTCGATACAGGTCCGCCACTTCCCATTGGGCTTTGGAACTAACACGGGATTGGCAACCCAAATGGGAAATCTGGCTTTGCGGATAAAGCCACATTTTTTGAGCCGGGCTACTTCTTCTTCAAGGGCTTCGGCTCGGGTTGTCCCTAAACGCCTCTGCTTTTGAGACTTGGCAGGGACGCTTTTGTCTAGGTGGAGCGTGTGCATGATTACGCTCAGACTGATCCCTATCATGTCCTCGTGCGACCATGCGAATACGTCCAGGTTCTTTTTCAGAAACGTAGTTAGTTCCGCCTTTCTTCCATCGCAGAGGTTCTTTCCGAGCTTAACCATCCGTGACGGGTTTTGTTCATCGATGCCTACCTCCTTGAGCTCTTCAATAGCTTGGAGCTCGGACCTGTCCTCGCCTACTCGGGGGTCAATGTCCTCGCTTAGGGCGAGCTCTTCGCCTTCGGAAATCTGAGGTTTTTCAATCTCGGGAGCCGCCTTGGGTCCCCGAGATTCCTCTTCATCCTGAACGGCCATCGTCACCTGCCCGGGTTTAGATTTTCCCTTCATGGAAATGCTGTAGCATTCCCTGGCAGCGAGCTGATCGCCCTTGATAGTGCAGACTCCTGTCGGAGTAGGAAATTTCATGGCGAGGTGCCGGACGGAAGTGATATTCTCGAAAGCAATGAGGGTAGGTCGGCCCAAAATGGCGTTGTAAGCAGCGGAGCAGTCAATGACTACGAATTCGAGTAGTTTGGACACTGTTCGGGACTCGTCTCCTAGGGTGATCACCAGCTCAATCGTTCCTATCGCTGCTGACCCTTCTCCTGAAAAACCATATAGCATCATCGAGGTTGCCTTCAGCTCGGAGACGGTCAGACCCATTTTTTCTAAGGTGGACCGGAATAGGAGGTTCACAGAGCTCCCATTGTCCACTAACACTCTCCTTACTCTCCGGTTGGCGAGCTGGACTGCTACGACCAAGGGATCGTTATGAGGGAATTGGACATGGCTCGCGTCTTCCTCCGTGAAAGTGATCGGTTGTTTCTCTAATCTTTGTTGTTTTGATTGACGCTGTTCCGGGACGAACTCCGCTCCATTGTGGGCCTTCAACTCATTCACATACCTCTTCTGGGCGCCTTTGCTCGTGCCAGCCATGTGTGGTCCTCCAGAGATGGTGGAAATCTCTCCCTCGACCACGGGGGGAAGGACGTCCTGATCTACCCGAGGTCCAGGTTGACTGGCTGGGATCTCCGGAGCGGGTCGACTTGTCGGGACCCTGTTCCGCGAGTATTGCGCCAACGGGCCTGCTCGGATGAGAGTCTCGATTTCATCTCTGAGGTGCCTGCAGTCGTCGGTATTGTGCCCGACGTCGTTATGAAAACGGCAGAATTTGGAAGCGTCTCTCTTTCCCTTAGGGTGTTTTATTGGCTCCGGCCTTTTCCAGGGGACTCGCGTAACGTTGGCCAGGAAAATATTCTCTCTGGTCTGGGTGAGCTCGGTATACGTTGTGAACACGGGCTTGAATTTATCTGCGGACTTATTCTTCTTTTGACCGTGCTGGCTGTTTTCACCATTTCCTTTTCTTTTGCCGCCACCAGTCTGGTTACTCTGCGCGACGTCGGGAGTCGCCACTACGATCTCTGTTCCCGTCCCAGCGGGCTTCTCGAGGACCTGGCTGGTCCCCGCGGCTGAAGCTTCAGCTTCTTCCAAGTTTATCCACTCTTGGGCTCTGTTAAGGAATTCACTAACCGAGCTGACCCCCCTCCTTTGAATATCCTTCCACAGATCTCCGCCTACTAGGATCCCGGTCCTCATAGCCATGAGTTTGGAGCTGTCGTCGGCATCTCTGGCTCGAGCAGCGACATTTGCAAATCTGCTCAAGTAGGCTTTTAGCGTCTCTCCAGGTTGCTGTCTCACGTTAGCTAGGGAGTCGGCCTGGACTCGGGCGGCCTGAGAGGCACAGAATGCCCTCTTGAAGTCAGCCGAAAAGGTCTTCCAGGAGTTGATTGACTGCCTTTTACTTTGTTTGAACCACTGCCTGGCAGGTCCAGTTAGGGTGGAAGGAAAGATCAAGCAACGAAGCTCTGGTCCGATGTTATGAGCCATCATTAGGGTGTTGAACATCCCTAAGTGGTCAGACGGGTCTCCATCCCCGTTGAACTTTGACAAGTGGGGCATACGAAAGCCAAAAGGGTATGCCGTTGCTGCTATATTGGGGGCGAAGAGTTTCATCTCATCCCCTGAATCATATTCGTCTTTTTCTTTTTCCGATAGGAGCTTCTTCATCAGCTCCTCCATCTGAGTTAAGCGCTCTAGGGTCTTGTCCTGAGATCCTGGGTTATTCCGGGGCTGTTCACCAGCTCCGGACCCGTTGTACATATTAGGCGGGTTGTTGCCCCTCCTATCTTGAGATAGGTCATTTGGGGCATTCCCGCCGTTACGTACTTCGGATCGGACCCCAACTGAGCGGGCCTGGCTACCATCCCTAACTTGATCCTCTCTGTGAGAGTTGAGGCGATCTCGAAGGTCGCCTCCCTGGGTAGTATGGTGACTTTGTGCTGAACTTAGTCGCTGTCGCAGGTCTCCTCCCGAAAGATCACTCCGTGCACTACCGGTCCAGTGACTCCTGCTGGATAGGCTCGAGGTGCGTCTTTGGCGGCTCCGACCTGATCCTTCCCCCGGCACCCTGCTGCGCCGGGAAGGCCCGGCCGATGGCGGGTCTCTCCTACTATTTCCGTAGGTCGGGATGTCTCGGACGGGCTGAGGAGACGGGTATCTGATGGGAGAAGGAGGATGCCTGACCGGAGAGGCGATCCTAGTGCCGTCCGGACGGACTAAATTTGGTGGGGGCCTCTCGGCCCTGCCAGCTTGCTGGTTTCGCGCTGGGCGAGCTGGACGAGGATCTGGACGTTCTTCGGGGACGGGCTGACGTCTCCGAATCTCCTCGGCCCTTCTTTGGGAATTTCCTCGATCTCTTCTGGGCATCCTCGAGGAAGGATGAGAGCTAGGGGTTGACGTCCTAACCGAACGGCTGTACTGCTGCTGTTCGGTCCGAGGCATTTCCCTGAAGTTCGCCTCTTGATGTCGTGGTGAAGGGGTGGAGTTGGCTGCAGGGAGTCTACCCGAACGGCTATGCCTGGATCGATTACTCCGGCGAGACTTAGGAGCCTCGCCTTGCCTCTCTCCAACGTTACCATTGGTTGTGAGAGGGGGTAGTCGACTCAGAATATCCTGGATTTGCTGACCAGCTGCTGCTAGCTGGCTCCTCAGCTGAGCATTCTCCATCTCCACGGCAGTGTAACAACATGGATTCGGATTAGGCGGTCGGAGCGCCGAACTACCAGTGTCGTCTTGGCCGGCCGGCTGCTTTCCTGGCCTCTGCTGGACTTCAGGAACTTGCTCATCAGGGAGGGCAACATGGCGGGCCTCCTGCCCATCATGCTGTTCTGTCTCGTTGCCATGTTTGGATCGAGTGGTCACCATAGTTGTATGTTTGTGGTAGTACTAATCGGACTTGCTCTCAATGAAAGCACCAAACTGTTGACGCGGTTCTTCGGCAACAGATAATTAAGAGAAGAAGAGAAAGAGATTAGTACTAAAAGTAGAACCATCACAGATAGGAAATCTTTGGGGAAAGAACTAGGTGACTCGAGACACGTTTTTAAGTGGTTCGAAGGTTAAAATCCTTCTACTCCACTAGTCAATATTATTGATATTCTCTGGATATTTGGTTTACAAAGTATATAGTTCTTAAAAGACTATTTTTTCAACCCCTATCAACTCCCAGGGTCTCCATATTTATAGGAGAAGGCACCTGGAAGTTGGTAGGGAGGTCATCCCGTGACCTTACCATTTGTCATATCAAGTCTGTGATATTCATGATTAATTCCTAAACCTGACACACAAGTGTGGTCTAATCAGGATGGAAGGAGATAATGGGCCGCACGGCCCAACTCGTCCGTGGGTGTCTGAATACGCACGTTCCTGCTGCGTGTCCGAGAAGTCAGGGGGATATCGGGCACGTGATGGCAGGAATATGCACGCTTATCTTGCGTGTTGACTTCCCATAGGGTCAGAGCTTCCTGAGAAGCTCGTTACCGGAGCAATCCATAACCCGAGCTTATCCGTCCGTGGTCGCCGGATGTTATTCCCAGCTCCTGGTGCAACAAGTGCGAGCTGGAAACAGGACCCCCTCGAGCTAGAAAGGGCCCGTCCTGGAAATAGAGCCTCTGGCCTGTGGGAGCCTCAGACTAAATCATGTTTAGTCCGAGGCTCGTCCTGATAAACAGCCCGCGTGAAAACCAGGCCGTACAATGTTATTATATTCTTCTACTAAATGAGTCTCTAAACTCAATAAGTACTATAGAGTAAGATTTCATCTCAATCCTATGAAAGATTATGAGGTCAAATTTTAGACACCAATTGTTATTGAGCTCGAGATTACAACTTTAGTCTTTGGTAAGATTCAAGCTTGAGGTCACTAAGTTAGGCTCCTCTTCCAACCTCACAAATATGAAGTTGAATTTTTAAGAGGTTTGGTGTCGTTTAGTATCTACCAATTGATCTTTGATAACTAAGTAAGATAGAGAAATGAATGTAAAGAATATATAATGATTATGGAAAGTCAATGTTGTTGGTATGAAAAGAGTACATCAGGTGCACAGTGGAGGTTTCAAAAATTTATTTTTCATCAATACCAGGCTAGTATCTCATATATATATATATATATACATTAAATCAAAGCATACAAAAATAATACATCTAGTAGCCTATCAAGTGTCATCGCTATCTTTTAGTAATTAATAACGAACATCCAATCCACGTGAGTGACAATAAGATCCACACCACAATCTTCCAAGTCAATCATCAACATAGTAGGACGTGTTTGGGCACGAAGAATGATAAATGGAAAATTTCTATCTCTAGATGTACTCACCACATGATATGTAGAGATTTAGAGAAGAAAAATATTTTGAGAGAATGAGAAAAAATATTGATATATTTTTCTAGGTTTCTTAAAACTTCTAAGAGCCACACCTTAAGAAAGCCTAGAAACATATCTATATATAGTCTAGGTTTAATCTCATTAGCTATATGTTTTTTTTATTTAAATAATATTTTAATCAAATTAAAACATTAACTAAGTAATTAAATAATAAATAAATAACACAAACAAGTAACTACTCAATTTGTGTCAAGCTAATGGGTTCCACCCTAGGGTTGACGCAAGTCACGGTGTTGAGACGTATGACACTTAAATGCCACATGACATTTTCTCATTTATTTATTTTATTTTATGAGATAGAACATCTATGTATTTAAAATAATGTATTATTTCAAATATGCATAAATATCAATTAATTCAAAATTACATTTATCTTATATAACCTAATTAAATTATTACAATATAATAAATTAATATTATTATCTCTAAATATTAATTAACTTAAAATCAAATAATATTATGTTTAACTAATATATAATTTTTAAACATATAAATATCTAATAATTATATATTTATTCTGGAAAATTAATTCCCTTGCAAATTAGCCTTTTTCCTTTTAATGTATCACTGACATTCACACCCTACACTATTTTTTATAGAAGTGACTCAGAGACCATGTACCTATAATTATAAGCTCCAATAAACCAGATTATTAATTAAACTCTTTAATTAAATATTCTTATCTATTAATTCTATTATTACTCCACTATAAAATTTCACCCTTAGTAATTATAGAATTATATTTACATTATTATCTTGTGTAGTCCATTGATATAATCACTTTATGTAGTTCTATCCTCCAATTATTGGTTCATTAATTAAAATTGGTCAAAATTACCACTTTACCCTTCTAATTACCTCTTGTTCCTTAAGTACCATTAATTCACTAGTGAATAGTTAATTTATAATTATATCATAAATTTGAGCTCAATAACTAGTCAGTTCCAGAATTAACCATCAAGAGAACCAATATACGATCTGTTAGAAAAGCTTGGATTCCAAATATTGTAAGAACATGTTCTCAACCATCTATGCCATTGAATCTTCAAAACAAAAATTATTAGCTAGATATATAAACAAACTTTAACGAGTAAATCAAAAGACCCAGTAGACATGAATAAGAGTTCATAACTACTTAGGATTAAGACTAATCTACATATGATCATCATCTTGATATGAATCAAATATTTATGGAATAACGACAAGTTTATAAAGAAATTAATTTATATTGGTCTTGTAATATATAATATAATTATATAAAGTACATTCACTAAGATGTCTATACATATCAGTAATCGAATCTAGATCACATGCATTCAAAGAATGCTTAGCGAACCGTACTACCAACCATTCATTATAGATGTCATACTTTAATATGTTGTTGACTATTTTATTCATTATTTATGACCTTATTCCTCTCGTACTCATACAATATCATACACTCTTGAATGAATATGAAAATTTCTGATATTTATATTAATTATTCAAATAATAATTTAAATATTGAATTATAAGAAAAATACACTTTTATTAACTTTCAGAATAAAATGTCTTTACATATAGTTTCATGGCATATTCTATATGTGAGGAGACATTTTATTTTATATTTCTTATGCCATTGTAATCATTGAATCTAGAGGTGGAATTCTTTGAGAATTTGTTACATGGAGATAATAATTCTCAAGAACCCATTGTGATAGAAAAATCTCCAAAAGAGGCATCTTCAAAGGTTGTTGAGCTACCAGAATTGCCTAGAAGAAGCCAACGACTTAAAGAGTTAAGATCAAGTGAGACTTGTTCTCAAGTGTATTCTTTCTACCTAGTAGAAGGAAATCTTGAAGAAGTCATTAGGAAATTTCATATGGTTCTTCAAGTAGATGATGATCCTAAGACCTACCAAGAAGCTATATCTTCAAGAGATTTCGCTTTTTTGGAAAGAGGCAATAAACGGTGAAATGGATTAGATAATGACTAACCACTCTTGGGATTTGAGATCTAAACCAATTGGGTGTGAGTGGATATTTCAAAGAAAATATTACACGATGGCACCCTATAAACATTCAAGGCTAGATTATTATCCAAAGGTTTTAAACAAAAGGAAGGAATCAATGATTTTGACACTTATGCATCAGTTCCTAGGAAAACCTCAATTAGAGTTTTATTTACATATCATCAATATATGACCTTTATGTTCATCAAATGGATGTCAAGACAACATTCCTAAATTAAGACCTTGATGAGGAGGTCTACATGGAACCACCAGAGGGTTTCGTTCTAAGGGAAAATGAACATAAAGTGTGCAAGCTTGTGAAATCATTGTATGGTTTGAAACAAGCTCCAAAACAATAGCGCCAAAACAATCTATAGGGTGACGCATCGCCACACAGTAGGTGATGCATTGCCTACTGCATCAGTACAAATTACGTTTTTTGCCTCCAAAATGTGTTTTAAATAGATCTAATCCTATTTTTTGGACCCAAAGTCGGTGCCTAACCTATTTAAAGGGGTTTTTTTAGAGATTTTGGGACTTGATCACTCCTTCAATCTCTCCCTCTCTAGTTCTCCAAGACTCTCAATTTTCTCTAAGAATCTCATCAAGATTACTTAACTTGAGAATTTCATGGACTTTTTGTATCCCACTCCTTATTCATTTATAGTAGAATCCTCAAGAAACTTTCTAGTGGTTTGGAATAAAGGTTTTGGAGAAAGATCCACATCTTGTGCAAGCCTTTTGTTATTTTGTGTTATTATGGTTCATAGTTTTGTATTATTATTCTAAGTATTTGTTGAATTCCATTTTTGAGTTATTCCACTACCCCCAACATTGAGTACGTTTAGAGATAAAAGATTCCCTTGATTAATCTATATGCTCACACACATCTTAGCATATTGAGGATTGGCTTGGGAGGTTATGGTGTGGATCTCATTGTTGCCTTCGTGGATTGGATGATCGTTATTTATTACTAAAAGATAGTGAAGACACTTGATATGCTACAAGAGGTATTAGATCTAACTTTTGAATGCTTTGATTTATTGTATATATATATATATAAAAATATATTGATTCTGAATTGGTATTGATCAAATATAAATTTTTGAAACTTACGCTGTGCACCTAATGTGCTCTTTTCATACCAAAATTGACTTCAAAACAATGAAGAAAAATTCTATAAAGGCTTGAGGTGGAAATCCTATCATAGTAAAGTGGGAAAAAGACACGCTGGAGACCTTGATGTGGTTGTGCATATTATGGAACATGTTAGAACAAGATGGGCATGATGATAGTGCAAGTTGGATGAAATAGATCATCATATAAGAAGGAGATCCAACCACTAAGCTACATATGCTTAAGTTTTATTATACAATATTTTCAATTATATTTACAACATTTTATTATTTCTAAGTAAAAAAATAGATAAATAGTGAAACAAAATTTGTCTCCTATGGAAAACAAACATTTATTGTTCATTTTTATTCTTCTATATAAATTTCCATATTTTTAATTGTTCACTGTGAGAATTCGTCAATGATGTTAGGTCGGAAAACACAAAGTTTAGTAAAATAATAACTAAATGAGAATTTAAAATAGACTTGAGGAAGGATAAATGCAGATCAACAATGGAGTAAAAACTCGGCGTGAGGCATTGCTGCGCGGCCGAGGTGGGGTCCGCGGGACCTAGCGCAAGGCACTGCTGCGCAGACGAGGTGGGGTCTGCGGGACCTAGCGCGAGGCGCTGTTGTGCGGGCAAGGCGGTGGGTCTGCGAGACCTAGCGTGAGGCACTGTTGCGCAGCCGAGGTGGTGGGTCCGCGGGACCTAGCGCGAGGCACTGCTGCACGGCCGAGGTGGTGGGTCTGCGGGACCTGGCGCGAGGTGCTGCTGCGCGGCCGAGGTGGTGTCTGCGGAACCTGTCACGGGGCACTGCTGTGCGGTCAAGGTGGTGGGTCCGCGGGACCTAGCGTGAGGTGCTGCTGCACGGCCAAGGTGGTGGGTCCGCGAGACCTGGCGCAAGGCGTTGCTGCAAGGCCGAGGTTGTGTCTGCGGGACGTGGCGTGGGACACTGCTGCGCGGCCGAGGTGGTGGGTCTGCAGGACCTGGCGCGAGGTGCTGCTGCACGGCCGAGGTGGTGTCCGCGGGACCTAGCGCGAGGCACTGCTGCGTGACCGAGGTGGGGTTCGCGAGACCTGGCGCAAGGTGCTGCTACGCGGCCGAGGTGGTGGGTCTGCGAGACCTGGTGCGAGGCACTGCTGCGTGGCCGAGGCGCAAGGGTTCGTGGCACCTAGGCGTGAGGGGTTCTAGTCTTCAGCAAGGCTGAGACCTGCGGGGTACTTAGGAGTGTTGGCTAAAACATGGTCTCGTGAGACCTATAGGCCTGAGCCCGATAGCATGACTAAGCGACCCTTAGCCACGTATTTCAACCAAGGAACAGAGATTTTTTCCTCGGTGGATTTTTGGCATCCACAAATTAAACCTAATAGGTGGCCTTTACTTTAGGACTCTAAACTAAATTTATTTGTTTTATTCAACAATTATGTTTGTTAAATATAGTAACAAAATAGTTCAATGTAATTTTATTGTACTGTGATTAAACCATACCGTAGTAAAATGATAAACTCTCACTATATAATGTAATCAATTACCCTAAATAATATTTTTCCAAGTCATTAAAGGGTTATGCCAATATTAGATTGTAAAAAGCTATATTAGGAAAATATGGGCTTTGAAAAAGTCTTCCAAAAAGAGATGTTGGCATTTGGAGAAGATTGTAAACTTGCCCGGCAAGTAATGCATGGTTGAAATGTATGAAATCGGGCTACACAATAGGCTAGTCATGCTTGGCCTACCCAAAGAACCTGTGGGGCTCGAAAGGCCCAAACTTGACACATGAATTCCAAAGCCCAATTTTGATTTAGCCCACTCGATCTGAAATATCTGATCAGGTTTTAGTGGAGATTTTGAAATTTTTGGATTTCGGGTTAAACTTGAAATTTGAAAATTAATTTTTTATTTTATTTTAATATAAATATATAATATATGTTATAACTAAAAAACCCTAACTAATTTTCTCTCACCCTGTGTGTTTCTACCTCCCTCTCACTATCAATGGACTCATACCGTGCTCTGCCAACCATCTCCTTCTTCTTCATCTTCATCTTAATCTGGTGCGAAAGCAACCAAAGAAATGGCACATCCTCCCTCTTCGTCTCAGTTTGACCATCATGCCCTCCCTCTTTTTCTCTATCTCAATCAATAACTTCGACCGTCATGCCCTCCCAATCATGTCTTGAAATGGGTTTTTTTTTCTTATGTTGTGAACTATATATGAGTTTATTATTTTTAATTTTATTCGAAGTTTTTTTTATTTTTAGTTTAATATTTGAGTTTTTTTGTTGCATTACATATGTGTTCTTGTTGTTTCTTCATTTCGAACTTAACCCAAAAGTGCTAACACCTAAGGCTGAATTCGACCAAATTTGAGTATGATTCAGAAGGGTTCGACATATGTTTCTCACACTCAAAATCTAAGAAACCTAATGTACCTAAATCCAACAAACTCGCTCAATGTGCACCTATAGTATGAAGGATTGGAAACCAAGCCTTCCTTAAGGTTTACATGGACACAAATATTTTCGATTCTTCTAGTGAATACCTTTTTGAGCTTTATTAGTGTAACCCCACCAAAATTGGGCCATGAAAGATTCTAATTGATGGAAATGAGTGCATGGTAATCAAAACCCACTCATATCATAAGTGAGAATTGATTGAATAATAACCTTTAGAAGAACCTTTTCTTTCCCACCCTTAGAGAAAAGCTTATCTTGCTGAGAACAAAGATGTTTCCAAATCGATCTTTAATTTAACTTTAAAGGGTAATTTCATCCCAACCTGAGAAGAAAACCAGGCCTAAGTACTACTCATGACAAGTACAAATTTTCATTCCAAAATTTGGTTTAAAGGACAATCTCGTGTTGCTATCCACATTGGAAGAAAAAGATATAGCAGAGTTGTTATCATTGATGAGCTAAGCGCAATAATAAACATCCATAAGATCTGTTAATAACATTACAGGATTGATCAATAGCTCGACAAAAGAGGAGAATGGAGCAATTCTTGTAATGGCTAAACCTTGAAGTCAACCCTAACTTTCTGCAGTGTTGAGCAAACAAGATAGTCTTTCACCACAAATAAAATATAATGGTTATAAGGGATCGCCTTGATGCAGCCCAGGAAGAATCAATCCCGAGACTTTTCCATTAATTAGAAAAGAGGATGAAACTGAACAGAGGTATTTCATAATCAAATTTAACCATTGAGTGCAAAAGCCCATTTATGGCATCACCTTCTCTAGAAAACATCACTCAACTCTATCAAAGGCCTTGCTTATGTCCAAATTAAAGGCTTTATATCCTTTCTTTTCCTACTTTTTACTTTGAGTCAATAAACATGATATTTGATATCAGCAGCTATGTCAGAAGGCTATGACAGATCACAATACATTTAGTATTCTCTAGAATATTCACACTGTGGTCCCAAACATTATTTCCTAAACATTGTAATAGATTTTTTTTTTTACAAAAATATTATTTTTTTGTTAAGCTATACTGCATTGTGTAATGAGTTGATAACTCACTCATTTTCATTCCTTTTGTATTGCTACACATATATAATCAATGAATTGCCTCAAGTATCCCTTGAGCTGAGATTACAACTTTTCTGTTGTACCAAAAAAATATGAGCTAAATTACTCAGTACGAGGTACAACTGGCAGACAAGCGTATGGAGAAAGTGTACATATAAAGCATATTGCTAAGTCTGGGGTGAGCAGATGAGTCAACTTGATAGTTTACGCCAACCAGATAGTCTCTAGATCGCTTCTTGCACCATCAACTTAGTTCGAGATATGCATCGGCCATATCGACTTTGTGAAGCTTTGAACATGCAATGTGTTAGTTCATATTAGTCCTACGACACCCAGCTCGAAAGAAATGTTCGGCTCATGGAAGTCTGGTCATGACGCACAGGGAAAGATCCCAAAAGACTCGAAGATTCTTTATACGCCTCATAAATGCCCAAATTTTATTATGCATTTATTACCCGATATAAAAAATATAAATTTAATGGGCAATAATATATTTATGTAAATGGGAAGTTACCCAAATATGTCAATTAATGTACGGTTACCCAAAACTGTCCATGAGAATTTTCTATAAATACAAGGGGAATGGACAATTAAAGGAATCGATTTGCTGTATGCAAAAACTTTGCTGAAATTTCCATAAAAAATTTCTTCTAGAGTCCTAAACAGATCAATAAGAGTGACTCGTGACTAGGTGATTGGTGCATTCGTTGAGAGTTCATTAGGCTTGAATTCCCACACAAATTTCAACCCAACAATCACCATGGTGGTCACCTATTCCATGCACGACAACGAAACAGAGCAACCTGATGATCAGGAGGGTCACCATGCGACCATCCCCATTGGAGAAGGTACATCCTCACAATGTCGCTCTAGAAAACAACATGTGGACCAAGACGATGATGGGAGCTCGGCCACATGCCCACCAAATCCCCATCCTGGGTACCTGACAACCATCGAGATGGAAAACCCCAGTTAAGGAACCATATTGCCCAGGCCAACAAGCAGATTGAGGAGATTTTAGCTCGATTTCCCCCTCCTACAACCGATGCTAATATCGGAAGGAGGCAAAGTGGGTCCCACAGATCTCACAGGAATAATCAACCTAATATCAGTCACTCTATTAGAACTGCAACTCTGAGTTCCATACCTTCTGAACAGACTCCGAGATAATGTCATACTCAACCTGCCAATCTCCACAGGAATCATCGACCTATTGTCAGTCGTTCTGTCTGAACTGCGACCCCAAGTTCCGTACCTTTCGATCGAATTCCACGAAATGCTCAAACCATCGCAGGAATAATAATTCAACTTTCATTCCCAGGAATCAGCCTGGCTAGACATGGAAAGCTAAAACTGATTCAAAGAAAAGAGATGTCCCAACAAATCCATTTGTGCCTCTGCTAGCAGCTCCAGCACGGAGAAACGAATCCACGCTTCCTTCAACCCAGGAAATTGGAATAGACCAAGGGTGAGCTAATCAAGTGCGTCATGATGGAACAAGGATAGCATCACCATTAAGGCATCCTCCATCGCCAATTCGACATCCAACGCCACCTTGCCCGCAGAGAAATGCTTCAGTCCGAGGGATATAGCAGGAGAAATCCTCCCCCCTCAGAAGACGCTTATATCACGCGATCTCGCGCCAATAATTCAGGCCCCCGATCCCAGTCACGAGTTGTAAGTTTTGCAAATGGGAGCTATTTGACAGAGAGTCGGTGTGGAGGCAGGCAGAAGAGCGACCTAAGGAATCATTTAAGCTTCGCACAAAATCTTTGCTCCGACCCACATTCCAACCTGCGTGATCATCTGAACTCCCAAAGAGGACATCTAGCTCACCACGACGATTTGAGTTATACTCAGACCATGGGATACTCGCCTATTGTATGTGACAATGGGAATATCCCGCCCAACCGAGCTCAAGCTTGGAGGGATAATAACCCGTCTAACGTGTACATCAGGGTGGGAGCTAATAACCAACTCTCAAATAACCGAAAGACCAAGGATCCAACCCTCGAACGACTGGCCTTTATGGAGGAGCAAATGAAAATAATCCTGTCTAGAAAATACATTGATGACTGTGATTTTGATGAGGAGCTCAAGCCTTTCACTCCCCATATTGCAGCAGCTCCATATCCTGTTGACTTCAGGATGCTGACCGTGCCCACAATGTAAATTTTGACCTAAGGTGTATTCTGTTCCTCACAACGTTGACTAGACCGGCCAAACTGTGGTTCAATAAATATAAAAAGCATTCAATCACCTCCTGGAAAATACCATCTTCTGAGTTCAAAAGATTGTTTCGGGTTGCAAAAGAGACCCGTGTAGAGGTCGTTTCATTGGCTAACATCAAGCAGGAGGTCGGTAAATCCCTGAAGGCATATCTAAACTGATTCACAAATGCAGCAGGCTGAGCTAGAGACACTGATGATAGCTATAAGCCCATGGCTAATAGAACGGGAATTGTTGTAGGATGAGATTTGTGGAAAGAACTCCAGAGAAAAGGAGTGAAGAGTGTATATAAGTTCTTGGCTCGAGCTCAAGAATGGATAAATTTGGAAGAAGCAGAGTCTGTTGTCTCAGGAACCACCCAGACCCCCATTCAGCCCACTGAAGTTGTAACAGATATTGCTGGTGTGGCTCAACCCGCTGCCATGAATAACCAGTCAGGGGTAATAAACGAAAAGAGAATGGTGACGGTGACCAGAACAGGTCTAAGAAAAATAAGCACGGGGATAAATATACTTCAATCTACATTACCTATGTAATGCCCTACTACCCTAGAGACGTTACCATGTGATTTTAAAATGTGCCATTGGCTTGCCAATCGAGGTTTTAGACCAAAAAGTGTGGTTAAATTAAAATAAAGACTCGTTTAATGGAATTCAAATATAAAATGTTGGTCATTCATCTAAATCATAAAAGTGTTACATTGGGATCCCAAAATATTAGTTTAAAACATATTTACAACTCAAAAGTCTTTATACAGTCGACCTAGGTGACAAAATCGGTCATTTATAACACGTTCCACAAAACGACCCCAGTCGTGGCGACCAGGTAGGCCAAACATGTACCGCTCCATGCCCTCCAACTCATGCTTGTTTGATCTTTTCTTTGCCCTTACTTGCACCATAGAGAACCCGTGAGCCAAGGCCCAGCAAGAAAACTTCACAACATAACATACAATAATATATTTCAACAAATGCATATTTAATCAAACACGAGAAAAAATCTACAAGGTCCTATTGGAATTCACAATAGTTGCCTATACCGATCAGGATGCGTTACCAGGCACCAATTTCACGGTCTTACCCAAGTAGGTGAGTACAACACCCTTAGAGGGTCTCGCCCTAGCAGCCTGCATTCAACATGCTTAACGCCGATCCCAGCCTTTGCCATTCCCGACCTATGCCGATCCTGACCTTTGCCGTTCTGTCACAAATACATGTGTGACGTAATAGTTACAAACAATACACATAACACTAAGCACATTATAGCTCTACGGGCACACACATTTTTCTTAACTAAGTCCCGAGCTGACCGTATAGTGCGATCCCAAGCACGATCCCCTAAACTCGTGCCTTAGCGGCAATACCTAGTCACAACGCAATAATAATAAATATCCATCAAACCCTAAACCAATTAAAAACTTCTGAATAATATTCTAGCCTCTGAGACCTCAAATCCTACTAAATTGGGTAGTAGAATCCTTTCCAAGCCCTTAAGTTTGAATTCCTGAGCATAAAAATATGTTTTGGCAATTTCCCTTAATTAGAGTTGCGGCGCACTTCAAGTCAGAGAGCCCCAAGGCTATCTTCTGAGGGACTCGGGCTGCGACGCGCCCTACCTGGGCCGCGGTGCCTGGGCAACTTCGAAGACCCTCCAGGGCCTTCTGGGTTCATGCGGGCCGCGACGCGACCCCGTGAACCCAGAAATTCTGGGTTTCTTTCTGCATTTTCTCAAGCCAGAAATCACCAGTTCACACCCCAAACTTGCACCAAACTCAAAATTACATCTCAATCTTATAACAACACAGTATAACCAGCATATAACCATTAAAAAATAACCTAATACCTTAGCATAACTTAGAATCCCAACCCTTAAGTTCAAAACTCTAGAACACCCTAAAGATTAGATCAAAGCTTAATCAAGACAGAATTAAAGCTTACCTCCACAAGGATCACGACCCCTAAGCTGTTCCTACACCAATTCTAACCTCCAGCCTTCAACCACAGCCTCAAGATCTCAGGGAATTCCCAACCTTTCCCTTCAATTTTCCAAAGCTTTCTCTAAGAGTGAGAGAGAGAGCTAAACGTGGGAGAGAGAGAGAGAGTGTGCCTTATCCTTTTTTTTTCTGATTGTTCTCAAGGCTTCCAACCTTGACTAAGGTCAGCCAAAAACTAGCAAAAGACCAAAAAGCCTCTAGGTCCAAAACTTACCCTTTAATGCCCCCAAGGGCGATACTGTAATTTGCCACCATTTTCCCGCTAAACCTCAAGTAGCCCTATAAATCCCCAATTAATCCCAGCATACCCAATTAATCACCAAATAAGTACCCATTACCCGATAAATCCTGCATACGTACTAGGTTCCCAAAATACCCCTAGGCTCACCGCGAGTCGAGTATTGACCCCGTTGTGACTATTTCACTAATTCGCGCACTAAGATTGCCTCAAACCACACATCTCAAATATATCCTCATAACACTGGGTCTCATTCATAACACATACATAATTACATTTATACCCTCAACAGGCCAAAATTGCAAACATGCCCCCAACTTACAGAAATGGACCCACATGCACATTTAATACACACAAACATGCATCTCTAGCTACATTACCACACAATCATTTATACTGCATAATCACACACATATTAAATTCATTCAACATATAACCCGATTATGCCCTTCTGGCACAGTAACCAAGTCACTCATCCTTAATAGCAATTTTGGGACGTTACAACTATTCCCTCCTTATTGAAATTTCATCCTCGAAATTTATTCAAACGCCTGGGGATACTAATCCCGCAACTCTGACTATAACCTCAGAGTCTAGTCCTTTACCTTGCTATATCTGTGTAACTCCCTCACTAGATTGACAGTCTTATTCCATAAGATTTATTGCATTTATCCAGGATTCCACTGGCTTTGCCTTGCACCATAAACTCCACTGAAATTTCAAGGTCTCTTCACCCCAATCAGGGGTAGTACTCAATACCCTTTCCTTAACATTGGCACCAGTAACCCCTTATGAGCCTCAACCCATGTTGGGGTAAGGCTAATTTGTAGGCCTCTAGCCTAATCCTTATTAGGATCTCACAAGTCTATCAAATCTAGAGTCAAAACTCTTTTTTTTTCCCAAACTGTCTTGCCCTTTTTAGTCCACAATACTCAGAGAAATACAAGGTCTACAATCCTTGAACTCCACGTTCCCATGTTTGAATTTGCGAACTCTTATGTCCTTCAATAAAGCAGACACTCCTGCCCTAACAATCCTTAATAATTTCACTAGTCCTTCGATCTGATTCTGAACGAGGATACTTCCTGTCTCTCATCTCATTTCCTCAGAATAAGAAATTTCTCATTCCCTATCCCGCAATATCTTACTCATAGTCACTTTAGCCATCGACCGGCATTCATCATCGCAAAAATCCACTCAAGAGATCGTATATGCCTCAATGTCACAAAAACTTATATACTCGTAAAATACTTAGAGTTTGAGTTGCTCCTTCATGTTATCAGTCTATTTGAAGGTAACCATAAATTCCAAATCCCATTCTTGTACTCATCTCCATCTACAACCCTTTTTCAGAACTTGGGAACTAAAGGGTCTCAATCCGACACTATCAACTTCAGTGTCCCACGGAGACGTACGTTCTCCCTTCGCACATACGCATTTCCATAATAACTCACTCACATAAACCCAAGTGTGTTAATATATTATGTCAAGTCACCACTTCTTGAATCTACTCGTCTCATCTGCAATCTGAGGTGATCCACCCTTACGGTCCATAACTATATCCCTCCATGCTAACTCCAGGATGCCCTAGAGTCATAATAGCCTTTCTGGCTTCTAATTATCATTTCACTTACTAAACGATTAGGCAGTGCGCTTCCCAGTATACAAATTTTTGGTCTCAACACCCATTCAAACTTCATGGATACAACAATCATAAAGGGCAGCACAAGACTTATCTAGAATCTCCCCCTTGACGCCAACATCCATCGGATCACTCATCCGATTATCATCCCTTAACATATCCCTAATAAAATAGTAGGATTCTTAACCATTCCTATGAGATCTTCTTTCTGTATTTCATTCTTCATAGAGATATATCTGCTAATTATCAATCACAGGTTCCATACCATTCCCGGTCGTTACCTCACCCTAACCGTGGCTAACCGGCATCACTATAAACTTAAAGTCCCATGTAGAGAATTTATATCCTTATTCCTTTATCCAACGTGAAGCATGAACAATCCTTTTTTCAGTCTACACACGGGCGCATCCTAATTCATAACGTACTGCACTATAATTCCACACTTTAAGCAAAGGCAGTGTCCTTCGCATTGTTCCCTTTTTCCAGTCCATCACATGCAAGTTCTAATACCATGGCGTGTGAATCAACCCTTACTTCAACTTCTGAAAATCCAGCACACAACTATCCATTCGGACAAACTTTAAGTTTCTACGTTGCTTCAGTCAAGGTATGGCTATCCTCGATGATGCTTCAAATAGTAGCCGATGTGTCTTACTGGTCTCACCATGCTTCTCGCCCCTAAGATATTCCTTTAATAATTTCTTTATGGTTTCAATCTTAATTGCATCATACATGATCCCATCACTTCCCATAACGTGACCTTGAATATCCTCTGGAGAAATTGAAACTTATCCCTTCTAGAACCCTACCTACAATCCCTGCTTCCTCATCCTTGGTAGTATTAGTGAGAATGTTGCTCGCTCTCTGTTTCTAACTAGAAGTAGTCTGAAACCTTCTCGATCGACCTAGACACGACTTGTACAAATCATCCCCGTACTCTCTACTTGTTGAATTTACGTGGGTTATTGGAGCATTGGTTCATTCGAGAGCCTTCACTAAAAACCTATCATATCATACTTGGTGCGGGAGGTAATTCCTGAAATGTCTCTTTCCTTGATCCTCAGCTAGTAATAACCAGATTGAGGGTCAATTCTTGAGAGCATTGTCCTACCCCCGCAACCAGGCCATGAATACTTCATTCTTGGCGATGGATACCTATTCTTAACAATTACCTTATTTGGCTATCCATATGCAGTACACATTCTCGCAGACTTGGCCTTCTTCTTGACAAATAGTGTTTATGTGTCCCTTGAAGAGATGCTCCGTCTGATCAACCCTCAAGTCAAATAACTTCTTCAACTACACCTTTAATTTCGTCTGCTCAGCTAGTGTCATTCTTCATTATGTCTCTAATACCAGTTCTATCTCTTCCTTAACCCCATAGCATACCCAATTCCTTGACGCGGTAGTGATCCCAAAAAATCCTTGTGAACTCATCTGAAACCTTACTGGTCAATCCAGTTTTCATCTGGTCTAACTAATATAACCCTAGTGGTACCCTCCACAATAGCTAGGCATCCCATAAACGCAACCGGTCCTTTCCTTTTAAACCTAGAAGTCACCATCCTTTCTTACAGTTCATGCTTGTCCCTTATTTGGAAAATTAATCCATACTTAGGATCATACCAAGATCCGCATATAACCATCTCAATCAATTATTACTGCTAACTTTCTACCAGTAATACTCTAACCCATCTCCTAGAAATTACCAATTTCCCCTGGCAAACACTAAAGTCTCAAGCCCCATAGCATAACAATCATATAGCATGTGCCACATATCTATGTCTCTTCTAAGAGATACATAGCACCAAATTCATTCAGTACAATATAAAGGAATGAGAACTAGAAAGCCAACCTGTCATCTCTAAGGAACAAGCCTCGAGCTCTGACTGCGTTAAGGCAGATACTCGAGCCAGAGTTGGGCTATGCACACTTCTTGGTTCTCCCCTCCTCGATCTCGGGTAATCCCTCCTGAAGTGCCCAACTATTCCACATAGAAGACATGCATTCATTCAACATTCTCCTAGATGGTGTCTCCTGCACCTAGCGTACACTGGATAACTTCTCCAGACCACGTTGTCGCCCTGGAATCCGCCATGAATACTATGACCCCTCTTGTCAGAACCAAGAGCAGTAGAACTATCAATGGTCTTTCTTTTCAGGTTACTGGGGCCTCTGCCTCTACTTAATCCTAAAAATGGGGGTACCATTATCTAAGCTTCTTGCTCCACTGCACCCTCACTCCATATCTCACCTCTTGCGTTCTCTGTAGCAAGGGCCCTCCCTATCACCTGAGCGTAGGTAGAAATCTCACGGACTGGAGTGATCCTAACTCTCTATGCTACCCTAGGGTTTAGTCCTTGAATGAATCATTTCTTCCAAGCCATATCTGTTGGTATTAAATCAAAAGCGAATTTGGCCAACCCATCAAATTCATTGACATACTCTGTCATTGTCTTACTACCTTGAACCAAATGCACAAACTCATTGGTCTTCGCAATTCGAACTGTGGAAAAATAGTACCTCTCATTGAACAATTGTCTAATTTCATCCCAACCCATCATAACAACGTTCCGAGCCTGAGATACAACTTCCCACCATGTTTGGGCATCCTCCCGCAGCATATATGTGGCACAAGCCACTCTATCATTGCCTACCACCCCCATATAGTCAAGGATGAAGCTAATCATGCCCATCCACTATTCAGCTCTGAACGAATCCAAGCCTCCCTAAAATACTAGAGGATAAAGCTTCTAGAAGCTTTCATACAGTAATTCCCATCTGTTCCTACCCTCCAGTTGAACCAAAACTAGTGCCATTGTTGCAAAAACACACGGGGCAACCTTCCCTAACAGAACCCGTTGTCTCAACAACCTAATCTCTTCATCTTTCTTTTGCAATCTTGCTTGCATGCCAGCAAACATTTGCTGCCAATCCCAGGGGCAGATGGGGGATTTTGGCCTCGCATGTCATCCACAACCCTACTATTATCGATGCCTGGTCCAGTTGACTGCCTTAGATACATAGCTTCTAAATCTGTCTGCAATCAAAGACTTAACCTATCAGGCATGATGATCATATCCAAAACTACTCTCTGAGCAAGGCCAAACAACACAATAGCCACATACAATAAGCATACCAAGATACAAGTATATATTGTTCATGCTCTCTATATTAACAAGCGGATAAGATAATTCAAATAAGCAATTAGACAAATATTTTAGTTAATACCAACCAACCTTGAGTCGAGATTGTCTCTGGCAACAAGCATACATTTTCGGTCAATCTCCAAGAACCATAAACCTTGGCATGCTCTGATACCAAGTTGTAACGCCCTACTACCCTGGAGTCGTTACCATGTGATTTTGAAATGTGTCATTGGCTCGCTAATTGAGGTTTTAGACCAAAAAGTGTGGTTAAATTAAAATAAAGACTCGTTTAATGGAATTTAAATAAAAAATGTTGGTCATTCATCTAAATCATAAAAGTCTTAACCGAGCGGATGATTACAGCACCCTTAGGGGGTCTCGCCTTGGCGGCTTGCATTCAGCATGCTTAACGCGGATCCCAGCCTTTGTCGCTCCCAACCTTTGTCATTCCCAACCTCTGCCGATCACAGCCTCTGCCGATCCCGACCTTTGTCATTCCAGACCTCTGCCGATCCCGGCCTTTGCCGCTCCATCACAAACACATGTATGATGTAATAGTTACAAACATTACACATAACACTAAGCACATTATAGCTCTACGGGCACAGATAATTTTCTTACCTGAGTCCCGAGCTGACCATATAGTGCGATCCTAAGCATGATCCCCTAAACCCAAGCCTTAACAGTAAAACCTTGTCACAACGCAATAATAATAAATATCCATCAAACCCTAAGCCAATTAAAAACTTCGAAATAATATTCTAGCCTCCGGGACCTCGAATCTTACTAAACCGGGTAGTAGAATCCTTCCTAAGCCCTTAAGTTTGAATTCCCGAGCTTAAAAATATGTTTTGGTCATTTCCCTTAATTTGAGTTGTGGCCCAGCCCCCTAGGGCCACGCCACGCTACAAGTCAGAGATCCCCAAGGCTCTCTTCTGGGGGACGCAACCCCACCAACCCATAAATTATGGGTTTCTTTCTGCGTTTTCTCAAGCCAAAAATAACAAGTTCACACCCCAAACTTGCACCAAACTCAGAATTACATCTCAATCTTATAACAACACAGTATAACCAACATATAACCATTAAAAACTAAGTTAAAACCTCATCATAACTTAGAATCCCAACCCTTAAGTTCAAAACTCTAGAACACCCTAAATATCATATCAAAGCTTAATCAAGACAGAATTAAAGCTTACCTCCACAAGGATCACGACCCCTGAGCTGCTCCTACACCAATTCTAACCTCCAACCTTCAACCACAGCCTTAAGAACTCAGGGAATTCCCAGCCTTTCCCTTCAATTTTCCAAAGCTTTCTGTAAGAGTGAGAGAAAGAGCCAAACATGGGAGAGAGAGTGTGCCTTATCCCTTTGTTTTTCTTCTGATTGTACTCAAGGCTTCTAGCCTCATCTAAGGTTAGCCAAAAACTAGCAAAAGACCAAAAAGCCCCTAGGTTCAAAACTTACCCTTTAATGCCCCCAAGGGCGATACTGTCATTTGCCACCATTTTCTCGCTAAACATCAAGTAGCCCTATAAATCCATGATTAATCCTGACATACCCAATTAATCACCAAATAACTACCCGTTACATGATAAATCCCGAATACGTACTAGGTTCCAAAAATACCCCTAGGCTCACCCCGAGCCAGGTATTGACCCCATTGTGACTATTCCGCTAATCCCCGCACTAGGATCGCCTCAGACCACACATCTCAAATATATCACGGAACACTGGGGTCTCACTCATAACACATACATAATTACATTTATGCCCTCAACGGGCCAAAATTGCAAACATGTCCTAATTTATAGAAATGGGCCCACATGCACATTTAATACACACAAACATGCATATCTAGCCACATTACTACACAATCATTTATTAGGAACGAGTTTCCTAATACGCAGCGGAATGGTGATGGGGTTGGCCCAGTGTACAACAAAAAATTTGTAACATATTTAAACTACCTTTAAATATGCGGATCCATTAATATACATACATTAATCATAAGCAAGTTAAGGATAGAATTCATACCTCTTGAAGCCTATCAAGTGTCCCTGCTATCTTTTTGTATTTAGAACGATCTTCCTATCCAATTCACTCCCACGTACTCACACCAAGATCTTCCAAAGCGTTATCTACACCTCAAGAAGTGTGTGGGCACTTAGAGAATGAAGGATAGTTTATTTGTGATTCTACTTGATGTACTCAACACATGAGATCAAGAGAATAGGCCTGAGAATTGGTTCTTTATTTTCAGGGAGAGAAAACTATCATTCTATTTTTCACAGAGCGAATAGACTGAGTTGTCTCACTTATCTGAATATTTTTCTGATTAGTCATACTTAAAAGAAAATATTCAAATTTTAAAAAATAAATCTGTAACCATTTTACAATTTACTTTTTAATTAATTAATTATTCTATTAATGAAAAAATCCAAAAACCAATTTTTGAACTATCCATTAATTAATTAATTAAATAAAAAAAATGAAAATCCTATCCCTGAAAATTGCCCTACACGCCACACACAGTCCATGGACTGTGTGTGCACATGTAGCCTCCCTAATTTTAGGGATGTTGGTTTTTCAATTTTTTATTTAATTATTTATTCAAACTTCTTTGTCAGATAAGATCTAACAACCTGATAACTAATTCAAATTTGAATTCAAATTTAAATTAATTATCAAATATAATTAATTATTTGAATAAATATTAATCTTTTAAATTCAAATCCAATTTGAACTTATCAGATTATTATCCCCCACTCAAATAAAGATATTTAATTAATTCTACCAATTAATTAAATCCAATATTTTCGAAAATAAATATTTAATTTATTATAATTTCAAAAATTTTAATTAATTAATTAAATTTCGAAATTAATTTAATTATTTAATATAATTTTGAAAATTATACAATAATTAAATATTAATTAATTTTGTTAACTACAACTAATTTGTAATTAATTAATTAATCACTATTATCATATAATTGCATATTTGGCCTGAAGAACAATTTCTTCTTAAATATGTCTTTAAACTATTTTTCCCTTCATATTAACTCTTACTTTGAACAGTGTTGATAGAGCCGCTATGGGGACCTATGGACCTATAATTCCAAGCTCCAATAAATTTGAGATTATTAATTAAACTCTTTAATTAAATAATCCTAATTTATTAATCTCATGACTATTCCACTATAAATATGAGACTGCACTCTTGTAATTATAGACATTTCATTTACTGAGTACTTTATAATCATAAAGCGTCCATTGATATAATCATTGCATACAACTTGATCCTCTAATAATGGTTCATAATTAATCGAGAATAAAATTATCGTTTTACCCTTTTAATTATCTATTGTTTCCTTAAGTACCATTGACTTTACTAGTGAAGGTTAATTCATAACTAAATTATGAATTTGAGCTCAATAACCTTTCAGTCCCAAAAGTCAACCCTTAAGAGAACCATCATTCAATCTCTTACGAGAAGGCATAGATTCCATATCTGTATACTATGTCCCCAGCCATCTACATTAATGAGTTCCCAAAACAAAAGTTTCTAGCCTGATCATTCTGACAGACCCTAACAAGTGAATCAAAGAACTCATATAACATAAACAGGAGTTCATAGTAACTTCAGGATCAAGATCTATTTGTATGTGATCATCAGTTGATATATTTAATTAATACTTCGAAACGGTATTTAACTAAGTATTAATAAACATATCTGGTCCAGTTCTATATATTCTCTAATATATAAAGCACCTCCACTAAAGTGCCCTATCACACTAGTGATCCAGATCTAGATCACATGTATTCATAATACTAGTGGACCGTACTTGCAGTAATTAATCTAAAGATTCCATAACTTTATTTTACTGCGAACTAATCAATTTCATTTATCTCAAACACAATCTTCCCGTACCAATACGTGTTTGAGATCGCATATATGAACTTAGGAATTTTCCTGAAATTTACATAATATTATCACAGAATAATATAGTCCATAAAATATATGCATAACAAATTCAATTTATTTCATAAAACAATGTCTACTACATATGCTTTCAGGGTACATTTCCAACAATCTCCCACTTGCTTTAAAGCAAATGATGCATATGCTCCTTAAAAGATTTTATGGATAAAGTCTTTGTGAAAGGATCTGCAAGATTATGCTCTGAAGCTATCTTCATAACTGCAACATCTCCTCGATGAACTATCTCTCTTAGCAAGTGATACTTCCTCTTGATGTGCTTTCCCCTCTTGTGACTCCGTGGTTCCTTTGAGTTAGCTACTGCCCCACTGTTGTCACAGTATAGGACTAGTGGCTTATCCACATTTGGCACAACTTCCAGATCAGAATATAACTTTTTGAGCCACACAACCTCCTTAGCTGCTTCACAAGCCGCTATATACTTGGCTTCCATGGTGGAGTCTGCAATACTGGTTTGTTTAATACTTCGCCAGACTACCGCTCCTCCTCCAAGTGTAAACACTGATCCAAAAGTTGATTTCCGACTATCTCTGTCTGATTGAAAATCAGAATCAGTGTAACCAGTGGGGTTCAGGTCTCCACCTGAATATACAAGCATATAATCTCTAGTATTTCTAAGATACTTGAGAATATTCTTTACTGCAGTCCAATGACTCAATCCAGGATTGGATTGATAACGGCTAACTATCCCTACTAATATTTACATAATATTATCACAGAATAATATAGTCCATAAAATATATGCATAACAAATTCAATTTATTTATTTATTTCATAAAACAATGTCTACTACACATGCTTTCAGGGCACATTTCCAACATCATTTATAATGCATAACCACACACATGTTAAATTAATTCCACATATAACCTGATTATGCCCTCCTAGCACAGTAACCAAGACACTCAGCCTTAATAACAATTTTGGGACATTACAACCTATACAAATTTAACAGATACACAAGAACCTATTTATTTAGCTAACTCTACTCGCCTTCCATGGAAAAAGCCCGAGCTCATGAAGCATCAAAGGGCGAAAAGCGACCCATCTAAATTCTGTCGGCATCATAATGACATTGGTCATAACATTGACGATTGTCGTCAACTGAAAGATGAGATCAAGAATCTCATTTGAGTTGGACTGTTAGCACAATACACTCAAAACAGGGTAGCTCCTAGTCAACCGGCAGGGCAGAATCCACAACTAGCTCAGGCAAGCCAGGCCAACTCTCAACCAGCTCAAGGAAATCAGGTTATCCCTCCTCTTGCTAAAGTAGGGGAAATAGCCACTATTGCTGGAGGACCTTATTTGGCAGGAACGAGCAGTGGAACCCAAAAAGGGTATATCCAAGAGCGGAAGATGCACAATGGCACTAAATTTGTACCAGAGTAGAGGTTATCAAAGCAACAACAGTTGGAGAAACAACCAATATTTTTTTACGAAAGAGGACACTAGCCACGTCCAATTTCCGCATAATGACCCCCTGGTGATAACCATTCAGCTAGCTAATAAAAGAGTACGAAGGATACTAATCGACAATGGGAGCTCTGTAAACCTGTTATTCAGGCCCACCCTTGAAAATATGGGGCTATCTTAAGCCAATCTTAAAGCAACCTCAATGACCCTCTATGGATTTTTGGGAGAGGGAATGGAAGCAATAGGAACAATCAAGCTTGTAGTCACATTGGGCGAGAAGACACGAGTTGTTGCAAAGATGCTTGAGTTCATAGTAATTGATTGTACGGCCGCCTACGATGCAATTTTGGGGAGACCTGCATTGATGACATTTGAATTTATAACTTTAGTTTGCCATCTAGCCTTGAAATTCTCGTCGTCCTCGGGGTTATGCACTGTGAAGGGAGATCAGCTCGCTGCCAGGGAATGCTATAACATTGCCATGAAGGGAAAATCACAACCCAGGCAGTAAGCCATGGTAATAATTGAGGAGAATGAGGAACCTCGGGCAATGGTATTTGTTGAATAGGTGGAAGAACCTCAGAAAGTCAAAAATGAGGTCGCCTAACCCAAAGAAATTGATTTGAGATTAGGCGAAGAGAGATCTAAGCTCCAGAATTTAGAGGAGCTAGAGGAAATCATCCTTGACCTAGAAGTACCTTCGAAAGTGGTAAAGGTTGGGAAAAATCTCAGATACAAAAGAAAGAAGGATTTGGTTGAGTTTTTGAGAAGAAATCTTGACGTCTTTGCCTGGTCACATGAGGGCATGGTAGGAATCAGTCCAAGTGTGATGATGCACACATTAAACCTAGATAAAAATGTACCTGCGAAGGCGCGAGAATGTAGGTTGTTGGGAAAAGAGTGAGGAGAAGCTCTGGAGGAAGAGGTAGCTCACTTATCAATGTGCAGGTTCATCAGGGAGGCAAAATATTCGAACTGGACAGCCTACCCCGTTTTGGTCCTGAAGCCTAATGGAAAGTTGAGAACCTGCATCGATTTCTCTAACCTTTAGCCTGTCCCAAGGATTGTTTCCCACTGCCTAGAATTGATCAACTAGTAGATGAAACAACTGGTCACGAGCTCATGTCCTTCATGGGTGCATATTCTGGATATAACCAGATCGTGATGAACATTGCAGACCAAGATCACACTAGCTTCATGACCGAGCATAACGTATATTGTTACAAAAATATGCCATTCGGGCTGAAGAATGCAGGTGCAACTTAACAGGATGTTTGTTAACCAGATCAGGACAAACATGGAGGTATATGTCGATGATATGCTCGTCAAGTCAAAGACTACCAATAAGCATGTATTCGTTCTAGAGGAATTTTTTGGCGTGTTGAGAAAATACAACATGAAGCTGAACCCCCAGAAATGTACCTTTGGGGTGTCATCAGGAAAGATCTTAGGCTTCATAGTAAATGCGAGGGGGATCGAGGCAAACCCAAAAAGATCAAGTCGCTATTAGAGATGCCTTCACCAAGGTCACGAAAAGATGTACAGAGCTTAATCGGAAAGGTCACTGCCTTGAACCGATTCGTATCAAAGTCCATAAACAAATGTCTTCCCCAATACAACTTACTTAGGGGAAATAGACAGTTTGAGTGGACAGAAGAATGCAAAAAGGAATTTTAGGATCTTAAGACTCATCTAGTTGAGCCCCCTGTTTTATCAAAGCCAACTGCTGGGAATGTCTATACTTATACTTAGGTGTAAAAGAAAATGCGGTCAGTGCTATATTAGTTCGCGAGGAAAATCGAGCATAGAAACTTGTGTATTATGTGAGCAAGAGGCTTTTAGGAGCTGAATCCAGATATCCTCTAATTACAAAACTCGTGTTTTTTTTTTCATCCTAGCTTCCAGAAAACTCAGGCCGTATTTTCAGTCCCACACTATACACACCTTAACTGATCAAACTTTAAGGTGCGTCTAGCAAAAGCCTGAGACATCGAGATGTTTGTTAAAGTCAAGCGTCGAACTTAGTTAGTTTGAGATACTATACAAACCATGAATAGCAATCAAAGGCCAAGCGCTCACTAACTTCGTGGATGAATGTAAGGGGTTCCAGAATGAACCAATGAGAGAACCAATACAAGAGTTGTGGAAACTCTTCGTTGACGAATCGTCAAACTAGAATGGTTTTAGAGCTAGAATAATTTTACTTTCACCCGAAGGATATCGCTTCCATACGACTCTCAAATTTGGTTTTGACTCATCCAACAACAAAGCGGAGTACGAGAGATTATTTGCCGAAGTTCGGATAGCAAAGGAGCTGAAAGCATGAGAAATTCAATGCTTTAGCGATTCTTAGCTCGTGGTTAATAGAGTATAAGGGAAGTACCAAGCTTGAGGAATCGAAATGAAAGCTTATCTAGCTAAGGTTAATGGTGAACTGTTTGAATTTTAGTTCTATTCTGTCAAGCAGGTCCCCGCGAACAGAACACTAATGCTGATGCTCTAGCTCGACTTGCCACCACCAAGGAAGTAAACACATTAAATGTGGTTCCTGTAGAGTTCTTGGAACAACCAAGTATTGAGAATGAGTAGTGGAAGTCGAAGTAATTTGCACAGAATCGACCTGGATGAATCCTATTGTTGAGTACCTTACAACCGATAAACTACCAAAAGATTGAAAGAATGCAAGAAAATTATTGTATCAAGTCCCACGGTATGTTATGGTCAAAGGAATTATCTGCATGCAAGGCCATTCATTGCCCCTCCTACAATGTGTTCTGCCTGAGGAAGCCCAAACCATCATTCGAGAAGTACATGAAGGGTTTTGTGGAGACTATGTTGGGGGCAAAACTTGGCTTTGAAGGTATTAAGGCAGTGCTTCTTCTGGCCTACACTCAAGAAGGACTCGGTCTCGTATGTCCTAAAGTATGATAAGTGCCCACGTTTTTCCACTATTGATCGTGTAGCACCCATGGAGTTGACCATGATTTCGTCACCTTGGCCATTTGATGTATGGGGGATCGACTTAATCGACTCATTGCCAACTAAAAAGGGAGGAGTTTTCTATGCAATTGTTGCCATTGACTACCTTACTGAGTGGGTTGAGGCCGAGCCTCTGGCGACTATAACCTCGAAGAGAATCTTAGATTTTGTTGTGAAGAACATCATATGCCATTTTGGACTCCCAAAGAAGATTATGTCTAATAATGGGACACAATTTGACAATGACCTATCCACAATCTTTTGCGAGAAATATGACATAATGAAGAGTTTGCCTCAGTAGCATACCCTCAAGCTAATGGGCAGGTCGAGGGAGTAAACAAAACCCTAAAGGCGATCTTAAAGACGTGACTAGAAGATGCTAAAGGGATTTGGCCATAATAGCTCCCGCAAGTGCTCTAGGCGTACAGGACTTCACATTGCACATCTACTGGGCACACACCCTTCTCTCTGACCTTTGGAAGCGAGGCTATGCTCCCAGTGGAGGCTCTAGTGACGTCGCATAGGCAAATAACCTACAACCAAGATCAAAATCATGATATGCTCAATGCATCCGTGGATTTCATTGAAAAGCGGCGGGAGGGGTCTCAATTACATCTCGTCCATTACCAGCAAAGGGTTACTCGCTATTTTAACTCAAAAGTCAAAGGAGGTAGACTCGAACTGGGTAACTTAATGCTCCAAAGGGTATTTTTTGTGAACAAAGATCCTAAAGATGGTTTATGGGGACCAAACTGGGAAGGACCCTACTAGATCATGAAAATCTTACGTGAATGAACCTTCAAAGTAGCTCAGCTAAGTGGAGAATTGGTCCCACGGACCTAGAATGCTCTACATCTCAAAAAATACTATCAGTAATGGGATGACTTTGTTAGTTTTTAATGATTTTAGTATTTTTCTGTGTAAGGCTTACTTATAAAATCTGTCATATTTTAATAACAAAGGATTGCTACATAATTTAAACGTAGAATCAATATTTTATCTAATTCTTGTGATGTATCACAAGCTCATTTACTAAAAAAGACCTAGACTATTCATAAATTTTGATCGTTTGGGGGGCATATAACCCTCAAAGATTCTTTGAAGTATTTAACAAATTTAGATAAAATTTGCGCAACTTAGAATTTGGAAAATTGATTATTCTACGAATTTTTAAAGCTCGAATTTTCAAAGAAATTCCGAATACGAACTAAGTTAAGAAAATTCAAAGAAACAAAACCTAGTAATCAACTAGGAAACCCTGGATACAACCAGATCTGAGGCCTAATTCCTAACAGGTGTAACGCTATTAGGAAAACAGACTTCTAGATATAACCAGGTTATCGACCAGAATTAACTGGTCGAGCCATCAAGAACTTATCTCGATCTAAAGTTAACCCTTATGGCTATGAAAATGTACAAGGACTTAAGAAAAAAAAGAGAGTTCATAAACATGGCAAGATAATAGGTTAAGGGGAACAAAAATTAGATCAGAAAATAATAAACATGTACTAATGCAAGTATATGAATAACTCAAGGAAAAATAATCTCGAACTATGCTCGAAGGCAATTGGCTCGACCTAAAAGGGCCCACATACAAAAGGCTCCAGGCCTAAAATAAAATATATGTACATACATACATATATATATAAGAGGTCCCCCTTCATCCCTAAGCTCCGGTAAATTGCCCCCGTGATGACACCTTTTCTTCCTCGGCCCCAGCCGCAGCTCTGGAAGCCTCGGCTATATCCGCAGGCTCCTTTGATAATCGGTCCTGGAACTTGACAAGGTAGCGCCCCCAAACTTTCACGTCTAGGAATGAGAAATCCCCTTCTTGTTTATACGCTTAGACTTGATAGAACATTTCTTCTAAAGAGTTCTCCGCTTCTGCAGCGTCCTTCTTGGGATTGGCCTCGAACTCTGCAAGCCTCTGCTTGAGACTGTTGACCTCCGCAAGCTTATGCTTAAGATCATTAACCTCGAGCTGAAGTTGGTCTCGCTGTCGAATTACCTCCAAGGATTGTGCTTTGGAAACTCGCTCATTCTTTTGCAAGGTCTTCAAGGCATTGTTGACCTCATCCAGGGCGACCTTCGTGGAGTTGGTTTCCTCCTAGGCGACCTGCGCTTCCCCCAAGGTGGTCCTGGCCTCGTCAACCTCAACTCAGACCCGATCGATGCCACAGATCTGAGCCTTGCAAGACT